>NC_133979.1:5792500-6992500 GCF_047716275.1 Strix uralensis | reverse complement strand
TGGGAATTCCGCTACTGGCCAGAGAGGGAAACAGCATATTGGCAGAGGGGCCACGGGTCTGACCTGGTATAGTAATTCCTACCTCCTCTGAGCACACTGTATTAGTGTTTCTTACAGTCAGGAGAAAATGGTTCATAAATAAAGGCTCAAAATAATCCAGAAGATATTAAAACAGAAAGAATGTAAGTGCATGCACAGAAAACAGAACTGTATGGAAAAAGTGTCATCAAGGATTTTGAAGACTGATCTTCAAAAGGTTGGGAGAACAGTTCTGTAACAGTGTTGCCTTTTTCCCCACAAAGTTTAGATAGAAGCAATTAAAAAAGGTGAATCAAGAAACCAAACAACCTAATCCCTATCTTTTTCTCTTAAATGGGTACTTGGATTATTACAAACCAAACACGTCTGAAACCTACCCATTGTGGCAGAGAATATCACAATCCCGAGCACATTCATGCCATCACTAGTGCCTGGTTCTGATTTGTAAATAACTTCGGGGGGGGGAGTGATATCCAATTCAAAATTCTGGACATTGGATCCATTCTCATCCTGGACTCCATATACTATAACGCGACGAGTGGCGCTTTCAGATGATGCTTTGTTATTTTTAATGATGGGAATAGTCTTGGTGCGATACTGAAAGAAAACAAAATAGTTTTTATTATAATATCCCATCAGGAATTAATAGTTTAATGAGACCTGTGCTCTGTTTCAACAAGGCTGCATGTTAAAGGGACAAGCATGAAAATAAGAATGACAGCTCCTGTCCCTACTGTAAAAACAGTTGAATTTTTGGGAAAGCATTAGAAAATCAGAGTTTCCTATGGAATCATAGAATAGTTTGGGTTGGAAGGGACCTTTAAAGGTCATCTAGTCCAACCCCTATAAATATATATATATATAAAATCAGAGCCTTGTGCAGCTCTGTCCTGATAGAGCTACTCTCCTGTAGGACATAATCAGGAATGACTCCCTAGAGGTTCTGAGTCCCTTCTCTTTGCCTCACCAGAGGTAAGGTTCCCATGACGTATTCCCCCAGGTGAAATAAATATAGCCATGCCTCTTGCTCACTCAGAACTTTTAGATGAGGTTTTCTGACCAAATTCCAATCTGAGTAATTAGATTCTTCCTAAATACATTATTTTGTTGCTTTAATTGGACATGGTATTCTGTTCATAGAATCATTTAGGTTGGAAAAAACCTTTAAGATCATCAAGTCCAGCCATAAACTTAACACTGCCAAGTTGGCCACTAAACCATGTCCCTAAGTGCCACATCTACATGTCTTTTATATGCCTCCAGGGATAGTCACTCCACCACTTCCCTGGGCAGCCTGTTCCAATGATTGATAACCCTTTTGGTGAAGAAATTTTTCCTAATATCCAGTCTAAACCTCCCCAGGTGCAACTTGAGACCATTTCCCCTTGTTCTATTGCTTGTTACCTGGGAGAAGAGACCAGCACCCACCTCACTACAATCTCCTTTCAGGTAGTTGTCGAGAGCAATAAGGTCTCCCCTGAGCCTCCTTTTCTCTAGGCTAAACAGTCCCAATTCCCTCAGATGCTCCTCATAGTACTTGTGCTCTAGACCCTTCACCATCTTCATTGTCTTCTTTGGACATGCTCCAGCACTTCAATGTCTTTCTTGTAGTGAGGGGCTCAAAACTGAACACGGTATTCAATGCGGCGTCACCAGCGCTGAATACAGGGGGACAATCACTTTCCTAGTCCTGCTGGCCACACTATTTCTGATAGAAGCCAGGATGCTATTGGCCTTCCTGGCCACCTGGGCACACTGCCCACTCATATTCAGCTGGCTGTCGATCAAATAGGATTATAGAATAATTTAGGTTGGAAAAGACCTTTAAGATCATTGATCATCATTCTTCCCTTCCACGGTGTTACTATGTGCTCTTAAAGAGATTTCCAGCTACTCTTGTGACTGCAGTCCTGTGTTAAGAGAAACCATGCTCTAGACATACTTGCATAAATTTCTCTGCTTCCCTACAGCACCATTATCAAGGTCCTCAAAGATCTGGCTTCAGGTGGAGGTGGAGCTGACATAGGTGTTCATGTCTATTCTCCAGTCACACTGTAGTTTTTATGCTTGTTTGTTTTGCCTTCAGATACCAAGGCTGCTGAGGCTAATGGAAAGGGACTCATTAATTCCTAAATGCTAAAGGTACTAACAGTATCTGGAGTCTGTATCTGGATTCTGTTTTATGAAGACACATGTTTTATGTGATGCTGGCTCATCTCTTTCGTCAGTGGTAAGATATATAGCAACTTACCTGCTTGAATGTGGCCTCAACAAGATTGGCTGGAAACATGTTCCTAAAAATGAACAAATAAAAGAATAATTTCTATGGAAGTGAAAACAATTCTGTTTACTGTGTCTTGGGTCTCCCATGATAAATCAGTTATTTACCCTTCTAGAGAGCAAGGGCTGAACTAGTGCAGAAGACTGCCACTCTCTCCCATTCGTGCCATACAGCTGTACCTGACTGAGCAAGGCTCAACAGAGAGACAGTTCCTCAGAATTATAGTTTTGGGATTTGCTTCTAAATACCTGGAGTGAGACCCAGGAGCTCTAGTTTCAGTTACGGGCTCTGCCACAGTCTCCATGTTGTAACTGGGGCAACGTAATTGCTATCATTCCCTTCCCTATCTGCTAAGTGGGGAGAATAATATTCCTTTATTCTGTATTTTGTCTTTCCAACTTCGATAATGAGCTGTTCAAGACAGAGTCAGTGTTCAGGGATGTATTCCTGAGACCCCTGGGTGCTGTAATCTACGTTGGGACTTCCAAGTACTCCTGGGAAATGACTCATAAACTGTAGTACCTCCTGATACACTTTCAACACTAAAATTACAAATGATGTAGACTTTACAGTGGTTTGGTCAAGAACAGTTTGTTTTTCAGAAAGAGGATCTCATTCCTGATGTAAAGAATTAAGATTAGAGCTGCACAGTCTCTGCTAAATTTTATTTTAATAGATTTCTGAGGCTTCAGAACAAAGAGACTGAAGTGAGGCCAGCAGCTTCCTCTTTGCTCGTAACTGAGCTATGGAGGAAGACAATGAACAAACACTATGAGATTTGCAGTGAGATCGACAGATTTTTATTTCCAGAAGTGACTCTTGTTGTCATCTTTTCTGGCTTTCTGTGTCATCTTTTCTGGCTTTCTGTGTACCCCAGTCTGTAATATTTCACCCAATAGTATCTGGAGTTAATTTATAACTTCTGTTTGAGCTAGATTCCTACTTTGCAAAGACATTCCATCCTAATTTGAAATGGAGAGCACACCCTCTACAGGCTTCAAAGAGGAATCATAGCATAGTTGGGCAAAAAAGCTAAAAAGTCATATATTTCTGTGCAGCATTCGGGAATCAAGATTTATGTAATGATTTCAACAGCATCATTTTCAGAACTGATTTATTTTGAGCCCAAAGCTTCTGAACCTAGAAGCAGAAGACAGTGACAGCCTATGACCCAATTATATGCTTTCGTATACATAAACATACGCAAGGGGAAACTCCTGAATTCTCTAACCAAGAGACTTTATTCAAAGTGCAGCTCAAGCTCCAGGACAGGACAACACCTAAGTATATGTGAAAAGCCCATTCTCACTCCAAAGAGAATTGCTATTTATATATGAACAGTTAAATGCATACTGGACTGAGACATTTTCCAGACCTGCTTTCCTCTTTGCAGCAACAGCATGTGCCTGCTGCTAATGGAGTTGAAGCAAGAGCACGCTGTGCAGCACTGGCTTATAAAAAACAATTTTATTGCTATTTTTAGTGATTATAATGTGACATTATGGTCACACTTTATGAGGTAGAATCTGTTTCAGTAGCATCAGGCACTGAGAGCAATTGCTACAAAGAGATAATTAATTATCCTTTTCAGGGTAAAGCAGAGGGAGAATTTTAATTAAAGGGTAGTAGGACTGTCTAATGATTGAAGCAGAAGACTGAAAATTTGGGGGTTTTGTTGGCCTGCTGTGTGAGAACAGACAAGACACATAAAGGCATCATTGGTCATTTTGGTAAGACTGTTGCTTTAGGGCAAACTAGTGTTACGCAGACAAGTTACTACCAGGTAAGATCTGAGGTTGATGTGCAGGACTTCAGTTACTCTTCTTTAACTGTTCTGGCCTTTCCTCACCTCAGTCAGGCAAGGCAGTTCAGTTTACCCACCCCTTGCAGTCTGATCTGCTACCTGGCATTCCTGCAGGGTAACAGCATACACTAGTGCTGTACACTGCAACAGCTCCTTCCATTTTACCAGTCCTGCTTAAGAGCCCCAGGTATGATGATGGCTGTGAGCTATGAGGACCTGATAGCAGAGGACAGCAGCTTTGGCCATATAGACTTATAAAACATAGAGTGGTTTGTGTTGGAAGGGACATTTAAAGGTCATCTAGTCCATCTTTCCATGTAAGGAAATTACCATAACTTAGCAAAGTTTAGTTAAATTAATGCAGTCCCTTTGTACACACTTTCATTTAATTGGAATTATTTAGCTTAAGACATTGTGTAGTGATGTTGTTAGTGATGAACACTCACTACATCACTGTAAGTGGTTTATGTCTTGAGTTCTGTGCTGCCATCAACAGAGCTTTCACCCTGGTAACAACAGTGCAAAGCGTCGGGTTATCTCTGCAAATCATCCATAAAGCTGATGATTCTCTGGTTCAAATGTCGAATCTGTAGCCAAAGCAAGACACAGACAACAGCCAGCTGTGCATCACTTTCCTATCAGATGCAGACACAAGCTCCTGCCTGAGCCTGGGGGCTTAGCTGACACGGGGGACTAACTGAGAACAGCTGGATGGAGCTGGACCTGGGAAAATGGAGAGGATGTTTATAGGAGGGGGAAGCACTGGAGAGAAAAGATGGTTACTGCCTTATTATGCTTCATAAGGGAATTCTGCTTTCCGATTGTTACAGGCTTCATTACAATTAAATCGTCTTTGTTTTGTGATTTGAGATGATCAGATGAAAGGTGCTACAGGAGTGCACAGTGTTAGTGTGATGATTGTGCTCTGACCTGCTGTGTGAATGTGAAATATTCTGAAAGCAGCGATCCACACTGAGGATTTCTGCACAGCTCTCAATATGAATGTCACGTATGAACTGTAGCTTTACAAAGAAATAGGAATTTAACTGCGGATGATTTACACTTCCTCCCTTAGTTTTATAGTCCTAATTAGTAGAATTAAGAACAATTAACACTGCTCGAGAAAGGAAATATCATATGGTTAGTAGCTAGATTAAATGTTAGACAAATTTGTGGAGGATTAAAGCATTTTGTTTCTTTATCATTCTTTATCCTGCAGGAATTACAACTACCCACTTAATACTGGATGTTGGAATTCTCCCAATATTTTTTAATATATTATGCACTGTGATCCAGTCTTTGAGACTAGCTTTACCAAAGTTACACAATGTATCTGGTGAAGGGCTGACCTGAATGTGTTTGCCAGAGCCTCGGCTTATTTTTTATTTTAAGCTGGTTTACTTGGATTGAAAAAATCCAGTATTAGCCAAAATTTAGTTTTGTTAATTAAAAACATTCAAGAGAGCAATTGGTGGATGAGAACTCTAATGGACTAAAACAAATAATGAGAAGAAAGTATCAAACTGTCACCTAGAGCTGGGAGATGTTGGTTCAGTCAGGCCTCTTCAGAAACGCTTGAAAAATTCTTGCTTTAGGAGTATGTTTTGCTGCATATTGATATTTCCAGCCATGAGCTGGATGTTTGGCAGGGATCTCCTGGGAACGTTTCAGAACAAGAGACAGAACAAGACACTGAAGTGAGGCTGGTAGTGCAGGATTTGACTTTTTACCATGGAACTGGGGTGAGGAGGGCTGGCGGGGCTCCTCACAACTGCCAGCCAGGCTGGCTCCCTCGGGGCAGCCCTCCTGTGGGTCTCTGGCCCACCAGTCCTGAGCACTGGGGAAAGCTAGCTGGGGTGGGAGCTTCAGGTTGGCACAAATTCCAGACGCTTACATTTGCCCAAACATATTACAAAATTAATGGCAGGGTGTGGGTGCCTGTCGATCTCTGCCTACCTATCTTCCAGGCATCCAGCCTGCAATCAGATTGGCCCTTGCAGGTCTCTACTAGCTTTACTGCAATTCTGGGCAAGATAAAGATTTACCCAAATGCATATGGTATCAGGATCATAAAGTGAGGCTGTCTTTCTACCCCAGAACAGGCACTGTGTTTGTCACTGACATTGAATTAAAGACAGTCTCGGTACTCCCAATGAATTCAAGCTGAGCTACTCATTGCTGTCGCCACCTATGAATGCTGTTGTGTTTATTCAATTAAGAAAGCCAAGCAGATTAAATACTTCTAAATTTCCAGTGTTACTTTCAGATTGCTTACAAGATACAGGACACAAAATAATAGCACAGGAAACTTAATGTGATCTGGGATTCATTACTACAAGCAATGTTGTCTCTAACCTCGGTGGCACAATTCAGCATTCCTAGCAGAAATAATTTCATATAATATTAGGGAATTAAATATAGTGAATAGCAGTGAGTGAGGCTGGTGTGGAACATAGATAAATTTAGGTCTAAGACAAGGAATGATTGTAAAACAGAAACTGAGACATACGGTTTCTGGTTACATAAAAAATTAAGAGCTAAATACTGTCTGCCCTGAGGAAGAACACTTCCCAGAGCATCTTCTGCTTCAGGAATTCTGCCAGACAGAGCAGGAGCATTCAACACAGGCTAAAAGAGCGAATGTGCATGGAACTTCAATATCAGCTTCATGAACGTTCTACAGACTGTGAGCCACAGCTGGCACAGCATGCTTGGCCTGTATTTGCTGTGACAGCAGTATATACACACAAGTGACCTACTAAACACCTTCTTTGACTACACCCTGCTGTGATGCACAGGCTGGTTCATTCTATTACCAAATTTTGGAGTCCTTCCCTAATTTTGTATGGGATAAGAGGATTCAGATATAAGGATGTATCGAGTTAGAAATGTGTATGTATGACTAAGGCAATATGTGTTCTGCAATTTGGTAGCCATGGAATTTGATGAAAATCATGAAGACTTGTATTAAGTATAGACAGCACATGGTCTAAGGAGCAGCTCTGAGGGTGCAGCTTCCCATCACATGTAGGACTACTTAGCACCTTACCACTGCCAAAAGTGGGAGGTCCTCTTTTCTTCTCCAGGAATCAACCTACTAATTAACACTATTCACTCATTTTTGCTACCCTAGATTTCTGCTGGATTGTGTTAGGAAGACATTTTTCAGCTCAGGCCATGCCTTGGTGCTGCCCCCAGGACATGGGATCCCTCTCACTCTCTTCAGAAGGTTGCTGACTCCGAGAACTACAGTAGTGACACAAATATCAGCACTGTTAACTGTTCTACTGCTCATGCTGTTAGCTGAATTCTGCACAGAACATTAGCCTACAGCTACTGGGATAGCCAGTTTGATGGCTCCTAGATAACTTCTATTAGAAATGATAGGCCAAATTCTGTTTGCAGTTATACTACTGAGTATCTGAAATACTCATTCTGAGTCCTGACTACAACATCTGTTAACTCAAAGCATTCAGATTTTGCAGATCTTTTTAATAAGAAGTTAGGCCAGCTGCTCTAGTGTAAGAGCAGCCACAGGTACGGCGGATGTTTCCTTGACTCAGAACACACATACCCTCTGGGGCACTCTGTGCTCTGCAGCAGCAATCTGGTTTTGCTCTAAGACTTTGATGTTATCAGTACCTAATCCCTGCCCCACCAGAGAGTCTTTGGCTGCAGTCTCCCACGCTGTGGAATTAAAGCCACCAGACTGGATTTTTTGCTACATACGTGTCGTCATAATATTTTATTGGCCTATATTTGCACTGGGTATAAAACAACTGTGGACACTCTGCTCTCAAATTTGAACTAGGATAGCTGAGCTTGCAAGAACAATGTTTTAAGACTGGGTATTTGACAGTATTCTAATACTTCAGTGTTTGAGATCTTACCCTGTCACTCTATACAGCAAGACTACAGAGAGTGAAAATGGAGTCCAAGTACCTTGACATGACAGCTGTAAAGTTTCCAGGTTTTACAGCTGTGCAAAAGAATGAACAGCACTGTAGTTCCTATTTACTATAGGCTGAGGTCCTTCTCAGTGACATTATCTTAATCTCAAAAATGTGTTTGCTTTTGCTGTCCTCTGCATGATTTCATCATCAGCTGTATAGACCCTGACTAGTTAGTGTACCACATGAGCCACAAATCCTGTCCTTAGTCATATGGGTATACATCTGAAATACCTTCCTGCTGGTGTCAGTGGGCTCCATCGGGGTTTGCACTCCTGAAATCAGGGGCGAAATTTAACTTGGCAAGACTGAACAAATGACCTATCTCAGGGCCCACGGGAGGATGCATCTTGCACATTAGTAGTCACTTCCAGTGCCTCATCTCATTTCTCAGTATCAATCTTACTACCTCCTGCTAAAAGGACCAAAGAAGGCTTTTCCAGAATTAATGAGGCATTTAAATTATTGTGATTAAAGAAACTAATAGAATGCAAAAATCACTAACCAGGTCTAAGCCATTTTGTCTTGCTTGTCTTTTTTGCAGATCAGAGCAGAACTCATATTGTGGAATCATTTTGCCAAACACGTGGGCTTTTTATCTGCCCTGAGGGTGACATTGTTTCATGGCATTTCAGTTCCAGTAAGAGACCTGGAGGGTGAACCTCCTTATCCTGCTTCTTCTGAAAGAAAAGATCCTGACACAGCCCCAGCAGGGCTATGGCTTTCCAAGAAAATCATTCTTTGGAGTGGAAGCGCAAGTATATCACATCTTTAGGAATCTTGAAAAGGATGAATCATATCAAAGGTAACATGACAGGCCCAAAGCATTTCCACTATGGTTCCAGTCAGACAAAGTTATTTCATAAAAAGTGTATGTTTACATTGGAAGATGTCCAGGCCAACTGTCAGGAGGATGGATGATTTATTCCCCTTTAGGGTTGAAGCTTTCCTAATGCAGCTTTAACTCCTGGCCCCCATGCACCTCCCATTCTGTGACTAAGGCCTCCTGACCAGACAGCAGAAACTGCTTCATAGTCCATCTCCCCAGAGCTGTTTTCATCATGGAACTATCTTTTTTCCATGCTGGTTTACTTTTGTGCCATATAGGAACCACACATTTAGGGGCTTCAGAGTCCTTTATAAATACTTGACATTCGGGCTTCTGTGCAGATTGAACTGCTTAAAAATTAACCAGAAGTGAATGTGTGGTCACATACAGTGCAGAACAGCACCGGCACCAGGCTGGTTTTGTGAGATAAAAGAAAAAGGGCAATCTGAGATGAGTAAAAAGTCGTAGTTTGCCATAGGAGACAGGTAACTATTTCTATCATAGTACACAGTGGCTTTTGGCAAAAGATACATGATTGTGGGGAAAAGTTATTGAAACAGTTCTTTCCTAGTTTAAACCCTGGATCATTTAATGCACTCATGTATCTTATTGCACATATATACAATTCAGTCTTCAGCTGTAAACTTTTTAAAGTGGGATTTCTGGTTCTGCACAGCCTGGCATTTTTCCAAACTACAGCAGATATTGGCTTTCTCCTGCCCTATTTTCAAGAAACACAATTTCAGTAAAATAGAATATAGCCCTTAGCTTGAAAAGAGGGAAAGAAAATTATTTTAAAGAGTGCTCAGGATTCCCATGAAAACATAAATCCTCTGCAGTGTTTATATCCTCTTCTAACTATTAATGGTATAAAAAAAGCCCCTCTCTTGGTTAAGCCAGATTGAGTTTCCTGGTACCTGCTTTAAATTGGATGCAATCCTGAATATTTGGTGGTAAAAATGCTCTGACTTACCCTTCCAGTAAACTTCAGAAATGTATAAATTTGTTTGTCATGGGTTAAGGCATGATTTGATCCTGACTGCATTCACTGAATTGTTTTATTTGGAGCTTTTGAACTGAATAAGCTTGCGATGTCACACTGTCTGGTTAGACTTAAGAAAAACTAAAAATGTGTGTGAACCCTGCACATGGTGGTGCCCAGATTTGCACACGCAGTCAGCCTTCTATAAAGCAGGAGGGTGAACCCTCAGTTTGGCTGGGATTTGTTTCTTCATGTGAATGTTTATGGTGTTTGCTTGTTTGTTTTTATCTCATCAGCCAAATTTTGTTTCCCTTGGTGACAGATGAAAGTAGCATGATTTAACTTGCAGCAGGATTTACCCTTCTAAATCAAAGGTATTTTGATAATGGCAACAGAATGTGGTGGCAATATTAACTGCTAATGTAAACAGTGTGGTCCTGAGTCATATATCTTGTTTTACAAATGTTCATCCCCTAATTATAGGCATTTTCTATTCTGCTTGCCAAGTGAATATATGTTGCAGAATTAAACAAACCTAATATTTAAATTGAATGTTATTCCTGTAAGTATGTCCCTTTTTGTCCTTTTGAATGAAACACTCAAGGTCTGAATTATTTTAAAAAATTGATATCTTGCCTTTCTTAATTTCTTAACTCATAAAAGACTACTAAATATTCACTCTTTTATTTTGGGGGACATAGTATAGAGTTAATGTCAGTAATTCACACAGAAAAATGTGTGTTGATTCAATACACACAGGTGAAAATGTGTGTTGATTCATTGCTATTACTTCCATTGAGGTGCCCCAAAAGCCACATTCCTAGAACAAGACCCCTACTAGGTCTCATACAAGCTGGGAACATTTCCTCTGGCACCACAGATTTTTCTGAACAGTCCTCAGTGAGGTGATTTCTTTTCCGTATGTCTTGGTTCTCTAGCTGTAAGAGAGGAAAATGGTTCTTGCCTATCTCACAGAAGTATTGCACATCATTGGAATAAATCCATTAAAATTCATAAAGCACCAGGTGTGTTAAAGAGAACGAGATGATCTTTGGCCTAAGGATTTATAGTTTAAATATGGAAGAAAATATATTTTCACGAGCCTTGCAGTGCTTGCACCAGAAACCTTGAATATAATCAAGGCAGATTTGTACATCTGTCTCAGTGTAGTAATAAAGAAGCAGCTAAAGAGAGAAGCATCCTCAGGACAGCATCTACTGCACAGCTTCAGACTCACAGCTGCCTTCTGAATTACTTGCCCTTAGTCCAGATCCTGGCACACTGCCGAGAGAGAGGGGCAAGTTATGCAAGAGGAGATTCCTGCACAGGTACGAAGGTGAACTACCTAGTTAAATGGGTATCTTCCACAGACAGCAGAAGATGTATTTCGTTTAAAGCTTGATCAGATTAAAGCAAAAATTCAGACATTTAAGGCCAAAGTAGCCTTAAAGATTTTAGGTATAAACACTAATTGAATGTTGAAAACACTTCTATTATGCTGCATTCAGTGGCCTCTTTGTCCAGATTGAATCTAGGAGAAATTCAGTAGGGGCAGATTCACATCCACAGATCTTGTCCCCAGTCTCTTGGGGTTCCCTTTAGAAACGAAGTCTTTCAAGTACTGTTGTTTAGTGTGGCAAAAAATGGTTGACTTGTGGATACAATTTTTGAAGCATGAAATTCAGTATGTTGATGAGATCATGCATTTCCTGGTTGATGTGAGTTTTAAAGCCATTTCAGAATTATGCAGTACAGTGTCACTGTTATGTTCTAATCAAGGCTATACACTGGAGGTTTTATTGCTGTGTTTTTTACATAACAGACAAATATACAGGGGAAGCACCATCTGCAAAATAATGCAGAACAATAATGTGATTATTGATTAATGTTGCAGGTGTTTAGTATGACCATGAGCCTCTGCAGTAGTTCTTGGTTTCATTTATTGCTGTCAGTATGTTCTTTAATTTCTGATTAAAACCACTTCTAAAAGCAAAATCCTCACCCAAAAATTCAAGAAATTCAATTTCTAGCAACATCTTCCCTGCCAAAAATTCCAGACCTGACAATGTCATATATAACATCACAAGAATTTCATCATTTCAGAGTGGCTTCAAATCTGAAATCAGTGAGGGTGAATACATGTATCTCCATGCCAAGATTCATCCTTTTAAAATAAACCCCACAATTATGTCACATATATCATCTCCCCACTTGCACATTTATCATTCTTCATTTGCAGAATACCAGATGTTTCCTGTGTAAACTTCTGTGCACATATGCAATTGATAAATTGAGGGGAAATTAATGAATTGAGAAGATAAGCCAATCTGGGCCAAAAAAGATGGTCTCCAGCTGTGAATGGAAGTGATTTATCATTGAGCTAAAGGATCAGCTTTTGTAGCTCAAACCAGCAGATACATCATTACATTTAATCCAGACTTCCACATAGATATGTAGGAGTTTTGCAATTGACTTCAGCAGAGCCAAGGATTTCACCCATAGTGTTTGCCTAGGCTGAAAGCCCATTCCCCACAGTTGTGTTGTTCTTATTTATTTATTTAGCAAATGATGTTATTTCCATACTGAAGGAATAAAAACCATCAGTTTGTGCACTCGGGATAGAAAGATTGCAGCTGTAACTGCTGCTTAGCACAGCAAAAGGAGAGTGAGCTTTATTCTGTCTTTTCAAGTTTCAGTAATGAGAGTGGCTCGTTGGGTTGTCATTGTTGACACCTGCCCAAACCAGTGAAGACTTTAAGGTTTTACAGACTAAAAACACATGCAGGGCTGGAAATGTGAATACCTGAAATATGGATGCAAACTGTTATAATTTGCTCAGGTAAATGTTTGTAGGAATTGAAATTATAGATGACATATGCAAATATTTAGATCAGGACATAGTATTTTACCTGCAATGAGGCTCAGCAGAATAAAGTGTTCCCAAACCTCACCACTAAACCTGTGGTGTACAGGGATTAGCCAGACAGATGAAGTGATGAGATTGTAACTCAGATCTCAGGTTCCAGTCACACAGATGTTCGGTTGTTTTATGCAAACGTAATACTACAGAACTGAATTTAGATTTTGCATGCCCAAATTACTTTTCATCTGACTCATCTCCATGAACTAGCTTACTCTGGGTCTCAAAAAGCTGGTGTGAGGAAGGAGATGGGAACATATGGTGAGGGAAACCCTTTCCAGGGACAGCTGTAAGGTCAGTTTGAATGTAACATTGCACCGTATATCTCACTATGCCTTTACTTGTCTAAGACCAAGGCCTTAGAAACAGCTCAGCACACCAGAAAGGGGCTCCAAACACTGCCACTATGAAGATAATAATTAAGATTACAGTTTTCTTAAATCCCCTTTTACTTCTTACGCTACTCTGTTGTACTAAGGGATTCAAAGCTCCAGTAACTTGCTCAGTTCCTTTCTCTTGGTGTAGGAATTATAGTCCTTTATGCATCAGAAACAGAATAATGTGATCTAATGTCACAAACACACACCCATGAATTCCACTGCACATACATCATGGCAAAGTCACTGGGGAGGTACAAATGCCATGAAGTGGGCATCTTCCCATTGCAGATGAAGATGGTGGTTTTCTGGAAAGCTACCAGAGTGCTCTCAGCTGCTGCTCCGTGACTAATATAATTTTGCCTATTCTCAGTAAGACATTGATACAATAGAAAAACATGGAGGTTTCAGATGGCCTGGCTAAGTGCAACTTGAAGGAGAAAAAAAAAGATTTTTATAAGCTTTTCATCCCAGTTCTTTCTGATTTGATGTCCCAGTAACCATAATTAAAGTACTTTGTGTGTCAGGGTCAGGAATTTGGGGTTTTGAAAGACAAACTGTGCAACATTTTAAATTTTAATAAGTCAGACTTCAAAGAGAACTCTTTGTGGTTCAGATGCACACTTGGCCTAAAAGCCCTAGTATGAGATCACCAACTTGAGGAACTACAACCAAAGGCAAAACTTGGTCTTTCTGCATGAGCAAAATAAATCTGAGGCACATACTATGTTCTGTCAGGAAACTAATCCCGTTAGCACCTGAAATGTTGAGACAAAGAGGGATATTCAGGCAAGGCTGTCAAAATACCATCAGTGCTCTAATGTTGGTCAAAAAGAACAATGCTCCATTCTGCCAAACAAAATAAAATAAACAAGAAAAATCCACAAAGCAGAACAAATAATATGACAAAAATAAGGAATAAAAAGATCACAACAGTGGTCTTTCTAATTGTGTGCTTTATCTGAGAGTTGCTATGAGCAGTTTTAACAGCACTTTTAAGAATTATTTCCTGAAAAATGTGGATTTCAGCCCTTATATTTAAGGTTTTTCCTGTTAAAACTGTCAGCCCTTATTTAAATTAACATTACATTTTAATACTCTCTTAATCTTAATAATAGATTTGATGGTGAGGTCCACAGGCTACATGTGATTCTGTGGGGGTAAAAAAAATCCTTACCCAATGTTCTTAGTACTTCTGATACAATTGCTGGCCATTCATTTAAATTTTACTAGAAACAGCCAGTATAAACATCTGGTAACTTGAAAATCATCTTCTGAAATTTACTTTTTCTAGATTTAAACAAAATGTTCATCCTTAGGTTCAGAACTTATCATCAGACCATAGTTTCTCATGCAGTTACATACAAAATGTTACCTTCAGAAAGGAGAAAGAATGAATGTAGTTACCTGATTAAGTCAAGCAGTGCATCTGCAGAGCTCATGATGGGCTTTCCACCCTCTTCAGTGATCTCCTTCTGTGCTGCTCCACCAGGATGGATAATGGAGACCATAATTATTCCCACAATCACAGCCACAAATGTTGTCCACAGGTAGTAAGTGACAGTTATGATACCTAATCGACTGGAAGTCTTGGCATCCAGGGCTGCTAGCCCAGACATTAAGCTGTGGAAAGAAAACACAACATATACAGTATCTTTTGCATAACATTAATGCAGCTGAAAACCCGATTTCCTAATTATTCCAGTTTACCTACTTCTCTTGGGATTGCCTACATACCAGTTTTTTTAGAAGCTTGCCAGTAACACTAAAGCTGTAGCCTGTGTGACTAAAGGGATGTTCCCAATTGCCATGTGAGATCCTGGTGACTTGAAGGAACTTGCAAGCTCAGGCTGCACACATGGGGACTGTTCCCTGAAGTTCAAGGGACGGTTTTACATAACCTACACATATGATGGTTCAGTTCACAGGAGCAATGGCAATAATCAGTCATAAAAACTTAGGTATGAAGCTCTACATATAATTTTACAGAATTATAGAACAATTAGAGTTTGAAAGGAGCTCTGAAGGAAATCTGGTCAATCCTGTCACCCCTTCCTGTGTGAGCCAGGACCACAACTTCAAAATTAAAACCACTAAGGGGCAATTTTGTCATATAGTCCTTTTTTTTACTTAAAAGAATAACTTTTTAAACTTTCTAAATAAATACAAAGCACAATATATTTTTGCTTTACCAGGGGGTACATTGGGGAGCAGACTGTGGTTCACTGTGCCTCCAGTCGAAGTGGAGACAGTGTATGGCATGCAGAGGAAACTCCTTCATGGGCAGGTGTGGCTTCACAGTGGGGAGCAAAGAAAATGCTATGGTCACTTCAGCCTTTTCTTTCCTCTTTAGCTCTCTGCCCACCACTGCCAGAGGATGACCAGTGTCCATCCTCTAGCTTGTATAGCTTGCCTCTGCCAAGCCATACAACTCTCCACCAAGTGCTTTAGCTCCCACTGACCCTCTTTTATAGGCAAATTAGACAGGGCACTGTTTAGTCCCTGGACTTGCTCCAGGCTGCTCTGATACAGACCCTGATGCTGTTTCCAAGTGACCTGAGGCTGATATTTGAGTTTCCAGTGACACCATTGTTGCTTGGGCCTTTAAACTGAGATTTAGCTTCTAATAATTCTCTGTAAACTCTTCAAAGCACACATCCCAGGAAAACTGCAGGTGAAATAAAATATCACATTTACTATTGGGTGTGCCCCACTGTCTAGCTTTCTCATCAAAACAGAACCATTTATCAGGCCTTTCCTCATAAATAGTCATTTACTAAGCTGCAGCTCCTTGAGTGAGATCTCCTTGATCTCACTCTGCTGAGTGAGGTTGTCTAGAGCCAGTGCTAAAGTGCAGCTTAACCTTTATAGTAGATTTAATGAAAGCAAATGGGTGGGATTTAATGCTCAGGTTCCTGCTATCCACTAGATTAATTAAGAAAATGTATTGCTTTTCTGCATTGCCAATCTCTCATCTAGCATGGGTTTTGTTAACACTCTAAGAGCAAGGGAAAACATTGGTTGCACTGTAATATGGATCATTTAGAAAATGAGCATCTTGATAACTCTCACTCTTGTAACCAGTGTTCTTCCCTCTCTTTTATCATTTCATGTGATAAAAATTCCACCTTTCTGTGTGTTTGTAAAGCACTACACATGTACAAACACAGCACTACACATTAAAAAAACAGCAGCAGCAATGATACTTAGTTCCTTGGCATTTCCTTTGGATGGGTCCATATGGAAGAGTAAATATTCTAAAACATCTTTTTTTATAAAACAGTTGCGTTAAATACATTTATCTCAAATTAATGTGTTACTTTTCTGTAAAACTACCTCTAGGTTGTTATTAGATTCCTAGGACTGAACTCTTCTTGCAGGCTGAGGTTTCACAGGCCATTGAGCCAGTTTAACACCTCGTTGATGCCCAAGGAGATACCTATATTGTACTAGATGTCAGCACTGTTCCATCCCCCACCCTAACCTTCCCAGAAAAAAGAAGAAAAATGAAAATCAGGTTGACTTTTAACTAGCTGGATGTTTTTCGTGGTAATAATTTTCTGTGTTCTTTATAGATATATTATGCAGGGAAACAGACACCAGTGGTATGAAGGCCTGACTATTGACCAGCAATCTGTAACTTGTAGGTAGGACACCATGCAGAGTGATTACTTGGAGAGGGTACTACTGAGGAGACAGACAATATACTTCTTTTCCTGGTACTGCCCTGAAGCCACTATCAATGTGGTAAAGCCACACTGTTTCTGTTGTTCTTGATGCCGCTGCATTGTGTGTGTTCTACAGAACAATGGAGAGATGAACCCCGCACATAGTGCTTGAGCTGCCTTGATTGTTCACCTAACAAGTATGTCCAGAAGTACTTCGGGACAAAAATCCTAATTAAACATGTCCAGTGGTTCGCATGTGCTTTTGGGGGTGCTACCTCAGCCTCAACATGTTGGGCCATTAAGATCTGGGAGGATGTTGTGCAGCTAGAATCTAATCATACATTGGCTCTTAGGTGACAAATCCTGAGGGGGCTAATAATGAGATTGCTCTGTCTTGGGGATATTCATTAACAAGATCATCATCCATAATGAGATTATCCTGTCACCAGGTAAAGTCATGCTCAGTTCATGCTGTGATGAGAAAGTCCTCGAAAGTAATTAACTATGGGGGTGCAATGGGGGTAACTCTGGTGTGACAGAAACATGAACAAAGGTCTGGGTTCAGACAAAGCCCTGTGTTTTTCATGGCCTTCATTGCTCAGTTTTAAGAAGGGACCAATGGCAGCACTTCTCCAAAGGCTGTGGAGTAACACTGGTCATGTCATTTTAAGCAACTGCTCAGAATAATTTTCTGAAATGCCTGTAGCTAGTATGAGACAGTAATTGCTCATTAACTATTTTTCATTTGACTTCATGGTTGATGTTAGAGGGAAGAGGACAGAAGACATAAAGATTAAGAGACTTATTGATTATGACAGCTATTGTATGAAGTATGTAATACACAGTTATATCACAGGAGTTCCTCACCGTTAATCTCTAGAGCACTAACAGTCGCATAATATAGCCAAAGAATGACAAGAAAATGTACTTTTCTTATTTCCCAGGGAATAGGGAAGTCAGGAGGAGTAAGCTTCCAGATGGTTTAACTTAAGATCATTGTATCATGTTCAGGTTTTCCTTTTAAATCTAATTTTCATCAGACACTCCTGGCTATATAAAAACTTCCCCAACAGTTTCCCAAGCTTCTTCTAAGACTGAACAAAGATGTTCCCATGCCATCCACTACTAGAATCTCATGAAACACAATGGAATGAAGAACAGCTTACCTTTAACTCTTGTCAAGCCTCAGAATCTGGCTAGGCTTGAAATAACAGGACAAATACTCGATTCATAGATTAAAATAATTTGACTTACTATATAGCTAAGTAGCTTCCACACGTATGTTTCATGCATAGCTTCCATAACATGTTTTAATGATTGCCAAATGGACAAAACAGGATTAAGACAATGAAAAACAATCTGCAGCTTTTCTGAATAATTACAGTACATCTCATTTAATCCGTCTGGCAAAAAAAAAAAATCCACAAAAATGCAATTTCATGTTCACAGACCATTTCTTAGTTAGAAAAAAATAGTATAGAAAAAAATGATGTCAAGGCTAAGGCTTCCAAAAATATGTGTTAATGAGTTTTGGAAGGGATATTAAATCTTGTAGAGCAGGATTTAAGTGAAATATCTGATTGCTATGATTTAAGATGTTTCTTGCACCTTGCTTTGAAATATCTGGTGCTGGATATAATAACAGACACCATAATGAACTAAGTAGCACCGTGACCTCTTTATCTCCTGCATTGGTTGTTCCAATTACATGTTAGAATGATCTTCCTGTGGCTTTTCTTTCTTCTGTCTAGAATAGTCTGCTTTATTTTTTTAATTCTGTCTATCTTGTTTATCCAACAAATCTTGGATGAAATTGCGTATTCTCGGAGACTACACATGATTTGAAGAATAGCCTCCAGAATAGTTGTATCTGCTGTATATCTGTAAATATCTGTCCTATAGTCCTTATATGTCTGTGGCTTTCAAGCCTCTTCAAAGTTGTGTTTTGATAACCTGAAGATCTCTACACAATGCAAACCTGATGCTCCACAATATTTTCAGGTTTACAGTCTTTCTAAGGTTTGTATGCTTTTTTACTGGGACTTAGGAAATTCTAAATCTACTCTGCTTTGTTTTCTGGGAAATAAGTTGTTCTGATGCAGGCAAATCTGTCTCTTCTCTAGCCACATTTCTATTGGAGAAAGTCAGAAAGCCAGTAACCCTTACTTGCAGCATTTTAGTGGGACAGATATTTAAAACAATTATTTCACTAAGACTTCAATTGTTTCATTGCTGATTGTAAGTAAAAAAAGTCCTAGCTAAATTATTTTATCTAGCATGGCTTGATTAAAGTTTCTTTACTTTTTTTGAACTGTCTCCATGTGATTTATGAAAGGTTACAATGAATTATTTCTTTATGGGGTCCTTGTTGAGGGAGGAAGGTGAAGAGTGAATCCAGGATCATGGAAGATCTAATGAAACCTAGATTAAGGGGAAACTAGAAGGGAAGAGGAAGACCTTAGCAACTCCAGGAATTATTATTATATGTGACTTACTAAAAAAGTGAAGTCAGTTACTAGGTTGCTTACAATATTGGCAATAGTACAAACCAATGAAATCATTAAATAATAAGTTTCGTGTCTGCTTTGAGAGAAATCTGTGTAAACCCCCCAAAACTATTATAGCAATTTTGACGTAATGAGGAAGGGAATTCTTTCAATATCTTGGAAATCTAATTAGTCCCATGCAAACAAGTAGCTCAACCCTTATGAGCACCTCTAGGCTTGTTCTGGCTTTCACTGATAAACATCAGAGCTCTTATGAAGTATTTTATTTACAAATAAAAATACAACTTTTTGTCTTCTCTGCAATTTTCTGGTTTTTCTGTTGCTCTCTGATAAAAGCACATTTTTTCATCTGTCTCAAGATCAAAACCTATATCCCCAGAAAGGGAAAAGACAAGAAGCTTCTGTTAAGACCCCATTCTGCATGTTTATTTTGTCTTCCTCTCCACCAGAAGCCATCTGGATGTTGCTTTGAAATAGATGGATTATGGATAAAGTTATCAGAAGGGATTAGTGTGATTAGAAAGACATTAATCCTGTCAAGAAGTAATGGTCAAGTATTAACCACCAACAGTTGTTCCTAGAATCATGTTTGTTTTCATTCATCTCATACCCTCCCTTGCATTCTCATTTTGTAATTGCATGCTGTAGAAAAGACCTTCCTAAGCAAGTTCTCCCATGAGGCCGGGAAGCTCCTCTAGCAGCTACATTAGAGATGATTATATTACATTTGAGCATCATGAAAGTGAAGCACTGGCTTCACTAATGCTGCTGGATCATGCAGGCAGGCTGTCGCTTACCTTTTTGTCGAGGTCAGTGCCTTCAGGTTTCAACATGGTAACAAATTCCATTTCCATAGCACAAGCGCTTTAATCATCTTAAAATGCTTTACAAATATAACCTATCATACAGAAAGGCAGTATCTCCATTTTAGAGACAAGGAAACGGAGAGATTAGGGCACTTTATTTAAAGACAAACAATTTACAGGGAAGAAAGATATGCCTGAAGTGATGTCTGTATTGCAGTGGACCATCAGACTTTTCCTCACCTGTGCCCAGCTATCTGTGCTTTCATGATAGGCTGCTTTACTTCCATGGAGGTACCATTTATGGAAGAACAGTTTGCAACAAAGAAAATAAGACTCTCTACAGTAATGGAAGAAAGAGATAAGAAACTTTCTCTGGCTCTTTCTATTGTTTGATGCTTGATTTTGCTCTTAGTCTCTAGTGTTGTTAAAATTATTTCAGCAGTGTGAAAGAGGGATCAGAATGACTTTTTCTTCCCAGGATATTCTTTTGCTTTCTTCTAACATGACAGTACCTACAGAGCAAGATACTGCTATGGCTACGATAGAGAAGCCTGCTGCTCTCATCACATTGTGCTACTGGTAGGAGGACCGTAGCCCATTCATGTCTCTGCTTCACTCTACATGGTCTGCTCTTACTTATAGGGGTATGTTATAGTTTTGTTTTTTCATCTCTAGATGTCATATCACACTGCACAGGTAAAAATGCCTCCTGCCTATACATGTGCAAACAGCTAGTTAGCACATCTGGTGGTCTGTACCTGTATTACAGACAATCAAGTGGCATGTTGCTCAGAAGCTGGTGCCACCCTACACCTCCAGTTCCATCCACCCACTTCTAAGTGATGCCAGGACCTCTCATGTGGCGTGACACCATTTGTCTAAGTACACAGGAAGATAAAATCCAGCAATAATCCATGCTCACACCCTGAACTCAGCTGGATCAGGTATGTGTTGTGCACTTGTAGGAGGGTGGCCCATTTGTACAGATGGACACTCCTTCTGTGTATGTTTGTGTACAGTCCAGACAGGCAATAAAATGACACCTAGGCTCTCTGTGAATTTTACTCAGACTCCAATAGTTTTGCAGACTGCTGGTGTACTAGCAGTCTTCTGCTGATCTGAACACAGCTAAGGAACTATCATGATCACTTGTAGTCAGTGGAACGATCCACAATGTCATGTATTATTAAAAGGTTTATAGTATTACAGTGTGATTTTCAAAGGAGACAAGAAGTCTAGAATCCTCCTGAAGATCCAGGGGGCTACTAAGGTTTGTCTCCTTCGAAAATCAAGTAATAGCAAACAGCATTTTTAAAGTTTAGATATCTTGGTATAAATGAAATAGCGTCTATGCTCAGAAAAAACAAATACAAAAAGTGGTAGCTGTTTTACTAATAGGACTGTTGCAGCAGTTTCTGTATGGTTAGATTATCAGCCATATATAGCACTATAAATGTGAATTAACTTTTCAGAGAGCCTCAGTATAGAGCTATTTTACTAAACACAGTAGAAGCTCAGAGGTATCAGGCATGATGGAAAATCTAGTTCTTGATCTTCAAACAATGAACAGTATGTTAGAAGATCTTGCTGTCTGCAATACACTGTCTGCAGTGATTGTATTTAATTTTACAGCTAGGTTGCTGGAAAAGAAACTGAAATCTACAAAAGAAACCAAATTTACATTTCTAGTAGATCATAACATGCAGCTTTTTGAGATTGTTTTTTAAAAATGTTTCATAAAATAGAAAGAGTTTTATTTTTTACCCAAAATGTTGAGATCTCCTTTTCCTTATTATCTAACACTTGTAACTGTTAATGATAAACTGACAAATATAGCAAAAATCCTGCCAGGAATTCACATCATGCATTGTTTTTTCTTAGGGTGCAATAGGAAATCTGTTTCTATGGGCTAATGTAAACAAGGCAGGACTTTGTACAGCACACAGTGAAGATCAATGTCCAACGGCTATTCTGTCACTGCTTCCTCCCAAAGAGCCCAATATGCGAGGCTACAGCAATACATCTATGAATGCTGGGAAGGATGAACAGCAACCTTTGATCACTGACTGATAAAGGAGATCTGAGACACTGTAGTATAGCTCACGCAGAATTCAAGCTGGACTTTAGCTGTTCTGATAAAAAAAAAATTTCCTAAATTCAAAAGTCAGGATGCAAATGGAAACAAATTATCTATTAACTATGGATGTGCAGATTCACATCTGTGGAAAGAACCAAAAATCTTAATAATACTGGATTTCCTGTTCTGTCAGTTCTTTCAAGTGTTTTTAGATTAAGAGAAGGGCAAAAGCATTGAAACACAAATTTTGGTTGTAAACAAATGTCAGATTTATTCAACTGTTTATAGTTCACACATGTTTCTATCCTAAGGAAACAGGGGGAATCCAGCCAGCCCCTCAAGCGTCACATGTCATGGCCATTTCTTTTGCGAGACACTAAGTATTTTAGAGCTCTTAAAGGACTACAGATAAATTCTGTCAGGTCACAAACTGCTCATACCCCATTTGTAATCACTTCAGTGCTTTCCACACCCATTCACTCCGTGACCATAAATTTCTATTGTACATCACCAGATCCTTACTGACACTGGCTAAATAATTTGTAGTGATTTGGTCCAATTTTGTCATTACACCATGCATAACTCTGCAACATGTCATTTTTCACTGAAAGGGTTTGGACCTCTAGGTTGCACAAGCAAAAGAAAACACTAGAAAACAGTATGTGATCTGACCATTAGAGTCCATATTCCTAAACACAGCTAAGAACATCGATAATGTTACAGATGATAATGTAGTGAAACCTCTGAAGATGTCTGAGGCACAGAGAAGGGATTCTTAATAAGGTTTCTTAAGAAAGTAGAATGGAATTTTCTTCTACAAGCTCAAGCAATCTCAAAGCATCGTTTGGAGAACTTTCGGGGTAGTCTGACATCAGTTCTGCAATATAATAGCAATGTGGATAATATAAAGTAGCATGATGGTGTTAAGTGAGGTTGCTGTCTGACCAGTTCTTCTTACCCTTGGGCAATCCTTCCCTTTCAGTTTCATCCAAGTACAGTTTTACTTTTCACTTTGAAAGTAAATATATTTATCCCCTCTAGTCATCTCCTTAAAACTCCTATCTCCAGACTGACTTTCTCCACATTAAAGACTAGATTGCATATCCTAGGAAAGGGCTTGTTCTCACTGGAGTGAGATGTATTTTTATTATTATTTACATTACAGTGATATACATAACAGGTAGTTCAGAAATGGAATTTTATACACACTTTATGTTATCAGTCAGGTACCCCACAGATTTTCCCCTACTAACCCAGCAGAAGGTTTACCCTCTGTTGGGGAAGACCTGTTCCCAAGAGCCAATATTTTTCTATTGGCAAGATAACACACATGAAATAGAGGGAAAAGTCCAGAGTCCAATAATGTGAAGAAAAAGCCCTGTGTTTCCAAGACCAATTTTATTCAATGGGAAAATACCACTGCTTTGGTACACTATAAAACATTGTTCAGAGCAGGCTCCTCAGAGAGCCGTAGGCAGCATTTCACAGCTGCTCCTCAACACCTCACTAGATAATACAGCACATAAATTTGATTGCACTTGATTATGCCCCAGTTAAGCAGCTGCACAAGCATAGGAACAGAACGACTGGTATTTAGGAAAGAATGACCAGAGGGAATAGTTTAACTCATTCATAGCAGAAAAGATGAAGCCAAAACTGACCAGAAGCTTATGTTATCTATCCTTTCCTACTCATTCTTCAGTTAAATTGTGTGAATTTGTCAAGACAACATAGAAAGTATCTCTCAGTACCAGGAATGGATTAGAAGAAACAGTACTGCACATATTCATGGAAAACCAGTATTACTGAGTTAATTAATTTTGGCTGACATCTTGGTTTAAAAAGATAGATTTCATAGCCTTTTAGAGATCTGTATTTTCCTTCTGAATAGACATTATATTGACCATGTCAGGCACTGATTTATAATCATGGTAGAAGATTTAGATTGCAAATTTCAGTACTGGCCTCCACCTGTGTTTCATCCCTAACAAATGGTAAGCTTGAGTAGTAAACCAGACAAACAATCTCCAATCTCTGGTCTATTACAAGTTTCATCTACAGCTGACAAGAAGCAAAATAGTGCACGACACAATTCACCCAAGCTAATGGTCTGTCTCACAGCATGTTTTTAACCAAACCCTAAACTCCCAAAGTGAAGTTATTTAGGGTATGTCTGCACAGACAACTGCAGACAGACATGAACTCGCTCTGCTTTTGCTGCCAAGGCTGGTCCGGAAGCCATATAGCCACATTAGTCCTTCACATATGAGCTTGGGCGCAAAGCCACGCTAATGCGGCTATACGGCTTCCGGCATGGATCTGGCACTGGTTTGCCCAGTTTGGCTTGTGGGCTAAGTGAGTTCACATCTGCTTGCACCCAGAGCATCTCCACATCCTCTTGCACAGTTTATACAATTGTCAGTTCTTCAGATGTAACTAATGAGTCCTGAGAGGCAAAATTTGGTATGGCACAGTACAGCTGAACAATGACAGAATTCCATTAGAACAGAATAAGCAATATTTTTCATTAGTGGAATGTTAAAATGCCAATGTGTTCCCCAAATCAGAGAGCTGTGAAAAAAAAAAAAATGATGTGGGGAAAAGGGTACTATAACGGAGTGGTTTCTAATTAAATACTAGGCTTTAACAGCATGAGTAAGAATGACCCACTCAGGAATCTGAGCAGAAGGATAAGGGATTACCAGAACTGATGTCATTATGGACAGGAATGCCCTTAAAGGAAGACAGTTCTATATTTAGCATATTGTATTAAATTCAGCAACAAACCCCAATAGTAACAAATATTTATTACTACCCCCAAATGAGCCTTCAAATAAATAGAAAATTTTATTAGCATACATCTGCTTGTATCAGGCACAACATACTCAGAGGAACAAGCTTTACACTTTTAAAAAATACAGGTCAAATCAGTTATTTAGCTTTGACTATAAAGGGAACAATCTTTCTTTACAGATTTGGCACATGGAAAAGGATCAAATCTGTGCTACTCATTATTTCTTAAATATCTAGAAAATGGTCAGTGGTAAATAAATACAAAATGTAATAAATATCCTAAGCTTAAACAAAACAAACTGCTTTTTCTAAAGAGAATATTCACTGGGGTAACACACCTGTTACGACAGCTGAACAGTTCAATTCTGCCCTGACAACTCTTCCCCACAAGCAGTCTCACTGCCTACGCTAATCATAGTCTTAGAAAACTGGGCTGTGTATCCATTACCAGATAAAAGCTTAATCATATAAACAAGGAGAGTGCTGAAATAAAGGATGCAATTTTCCATTACGTATATAGGTAGATATATAAGACAAAGAGGAATCAATAGATTCAGCTGGTGTAAATCTGTGTAACTCTGGCTTTAGCCTGCTTTCCTGAAGAAGCAAGGCTATGCAGTCTGTGTGAGAGCCCTTACTAATAACATTTTAATTCTTTTTTCTCTCAAATTACACAGAGGGGATTGAAGGCTTCAAAAGAGAGAATTAAGTTCCTGTAAGGTCTGTGAAACTGTAAGGCTGAATACAGGAAATAAATAATCTGTGCACCTCTAGTATTATCCTGAAAAAAAGAATCAGGGGCTGCAAGTCTTGCCTCTCCTCCCACCTGCCTTATAGATCTGCAGCCCACACATTTTGCGATTATTCTTTGAAGACGCAGAAGGTCTGGTGCACAGGGTGGTTCTGCCTGCCCAGAGCTCTGCAGCACCCTGGGAGTCAGACCTCCTCCCCTGTGGGCTCCCTGGCACCTCTGTGTTTTCAACAGAAAGGGAGAGTTGAATTTCCTTCCTGGGGTAAATGCCACAGTGTAAGCTCTCTGCCTACTGGAAGGAATCCATGCCAAAAAGAAGCATTATAAATGCCTCAGCAGTGGTAAATTTTTCAGTCAGAGCTCACAGCTTCTTCAAAACCTCAGCCACAATAAGATACAAAGTTGTAACAGATCAGGTTTCAGTAGTGGTGTCCCCAAAAATCTTAAGTCAATGCAGTTTAACGCTTACTGAAAATCAAGTTTCTGGCCCACTGGAAGTTGATCAGTACAGACCTGGTAACCTGAGATGAAGACAATGGAGCAGGGAATGGTCACAAGGACAAAGACACTCCAAAGGGAGATGACAGAGCATGAGCTATGCATAGTACCTGCCAGCATGGCTGGCACTGCGCTCAAGCCAGTGCCCATGCCTGGCACTGCTGGCACAGGCAGGATTTGGTTAGAGGGTTTATATTATATATCATAGAATGGTTTGGGTTGGAAGGGACCTTAAAGATCATCTAGTCCCAACCCCCCTGCCATGGGCAGGGACAACTTCCACTAGACCACGTTGCCCAAAGCCCCGTCCAACCTGGCCTTGAACCCTTCCAGGGAGGGGGCAGCCACAGCTTCTCTGGGCAACCTGTGCCAGTGTCTCACCACCCTCACAGGTGAATTTCTTCCTTCTATCTAATCTAAATCTGCCCTCTTTCCATTTAAAACTGTCACCCCTCATCCTATCCCTACATCCCCTGATAAAGAGTCCCTCCCCATCTTTCCTGTAGCCCCTTTAAGTACTGGGAGGCCACTCTAAGGTCTTCCTGGAGCCTTCCCTTCTCCAGGCTGAACACCCCCAACTCTCTCAGCCTGTCCTCACAGGGGAGCTGCTCCAGCCCCCTGAGCATCTTTGTGGCCTCCTCTGGCCCCGCTCAAGCAGGTCCATCTCCTTCTGATGTTGGTGCCCCCAGAGCTGGACACAGCACTACAGGGGGGGTCTCATGAGAGCAGAGCAGAGGGGGAGAATCCCCTCCCTCGACCTGCTGGCCACACTTCTCTTGATGCAGCCCGGAACACAGTTGGCTTTCTGGGCTGTGAGCGCACATTGCTGGGTCATAATTAGTCCTTCTCCACAGGGCTGCTCTCAACCCACTCCTCACCCAGCCTGTATTTGTTTGTCTATTATCTTTAGCAAATGTAAGAAGATATTAATGGGAAAGTTGACTGTTCCTCTCCCAGTTTTTGGCTTTGTGCAGAACACAAAGACACTGACAAGAGATTTGATTATTTCAAACATTTAAGAAGTTGAGAAACTAAAGTGATACACAGTTATCTCTGCCAATCAGCTTGTCCTGAAAGCACTGCTTGCAGGTGAAGGATACGTGTGTGTGTGTGTGTGTGTGTGTGTGTGTATGTAAGTTTATAATTAACCATAGTGAAAGAGAGTAGAGATTTTATTGTTTTCAGGGTAGGTAGGACTATTAAAAAACGCCTCGGATGAACGGCCTCCCAGGCACGCAGGTCCTCCCTGCACTGGAGTGACTGAACACCCATCACAGCCGGTGGTTCCTCAGTCTCCTAGACAGAGCCATCTCCTGGCTACAGGGTATAATACAGACTGAGCCTCCACACACGCCGGGAAATGCATTAGATGGAAGGAAAGATGGTTTTACAAACTTGAGCACCTTGGGCCAGCTGATCAGTAGATGTCTGTCTGAAGACCTGGACCCATGTTTTTTTAAACATATCATCAGAGGACTCAGGGCCGGATGCACTGAGATTCACCGCTGCCACTGCAATGTATGTGTATGCCTGTTTGAAAACCTGAGATATGTGTTGAAACCTTTTGTATATAAAGGCAAAAATAGATTATTTGCATTGCAGTTGTCAAATAAGGATCAATGCCTCTATCCCACAGAGAATCAGGGAACTTCAAGTCTCCTGCAGTCGATCTTTCAGGCTTCTTGAGGACATCCCCTGTCCAACTGCAGTAAGAGCTCAGGCAGAGCCTAAGTGTGTAATTATGAGTTCAGATTTGGCTCCTATTCTCTCCAAGCTCTCTTAATAATCCCATTCACAGGTTTAAAAATAGTATCCTATGTTTATACACACAATAAGCACTGTACATCTGGTAACTACAGGGTCTAAAATTTGATTTTGTAATGCTCCGTTACCAAATATTCCTAGGGCACACACAAACCATCAGACTATTTGTTATAATTTTTTTTCTTTATGTTGCTAATAGAATTGGCATCCTTTGCTATATGGGTACCTGTTCTCATTGCTGAGAAGAGCAAACTCTATACACAAGACACAGTGGATACTAATAGGTATAAGCAGGGCTAAACCTCAGGCAGAGGATGGGGGCAATAAATATATAGTTATTTTAGAGTTGTCATATGATGCTATGAAGCTTGTTTATGTAACCAGATAACTGAAATAATATCAGCCCCCATCCTTAATGAAAGTCCATGTCACAACAAAAACAAAAGCTCATGCAGGACTCAAACTGGCAGGCTAGTGGTTGGTGGTTGCTTTTTCTGTCTGTGGGAAAACAAAAAGTAAGACCACAGGTGACAGGAGACATCAGGAACAAGTACAGGAGCTCTGGGATACAGCACTTCCAGGTGCTGGGACAGAGTTGGGTGAAACAAGGAACTGTACATTGAAGAAACCGTCTCCTGATCAACTGATTTCTTCTGCATTCAAGGAACTGTTAAACATTCAGAGATACCCAACTATACCATCAGTTTCTCACTCCTAATGGATACAATCTACAAAGCTCCTGTTCTAACTTGCTAACTACCAGGTCAAAAAAGGGACAGTACAAATTTTCTGTTTATGTTTATGGCTGGATTTGTGCTAGTGACCTGTAAGTGCAAGGTTTTCTAAGTCTATTATCAGTTTTCTGAGCCACACATTTGCCACCTTTTCCTTCTGCTACAACCCTTCAGGATAAACTCTGGACTTGAAGACAGGGTATTTTGCACTGAGTGCCTCTTTTAACCTTCCTTTCTCACTCTTCCTTTTCTTCACAACTGATTTTTTTATTTGTTAGTTCGAGGAAAAACTTGCATTAATTTCAGCTAGGAGAGTAAGATTCAGAGCTCTTTTTATGATGCTGTACCCCTGGCTTTTGTAAACAATAATAGAAAGTAATTTAAAAGATAATTTAAATTCCATTGATCCTCCAGGATAGGCTGAGGATATTCCAAATCCACAAAGAAATTTAGTTTAAATGTGCATGCAGATTGGTAAAAATACAGAGCACTGGTTTACTGATTTTGTGAAATATATTTGTGGGAAACCCTGTGCTTGTAAAAAAAAAACAAAACAAATGACTTTACAAGAATGTAATTACATCTGGAGTATTTTTTGCTTGCAAAAACCTTAAATTTCAGTATGCAGTAGCAAGTGATGGTTAGTTTGTTATACAGGGAGATAGACTCATACTGTCTTGCAAGAAGAGTTAATCCCTTTGAACATGTGTAAAGTTTCTTCTCTTCCTCAGAGGATGGAGTCCATCAGTTCTGACAGTGTGGCTCAGAGATTCACTCCTGACACATGTGTAGGTAACCTAGAGCTATCGCAGGCTGTGCCAGAGCAGCTCTTTCCTACTGTGCTGTTGCTCCTCCTCACATCTATAAAAAACACAAGAGGATCTAAAGAACTTTAAATTTTAGGGAAGGGCATGTGACGCTGCTCCAACCCTTTTCTCTCCTTACTACATCACTTCCCCATGTGAGATCCTTGTTTTCCTTGGAAAACTCTCCTTCCACCTCTCAAAAGATCTCTTAACATGTTTTGTCTTGATGTTCTCTAGCTGCATGGGATAGAACCAGGTATGAGTCTGGTCATATGGCCAGTTTCAGGCATGAAGCACCATGACTCAGCTTTATTCTGTAAAAAAACATGAGAAGGTAGATGTAAAGATAGTAAAATTAGTGCTGGGTTGTGTTAATTTTCAGCAACTCTCAGCAATCTGAAGTCTATAAACTTATTTTTTTCTTACAGTGGAAGATGATGTTTTGGTATATGTATTAGGTTCCAGAAGCTGAGGCTTCAAGGAAAGGCAACAAATATTGCAAGAACTTTTTCTCAGATCTGGTAAGGTAAAGTTACCTTTGTTACTCTTCATCTCTCCTTATATCTTCTCTCAGCACTGGGCACATGGGAGAGCTTTTGCCCACCCAACTGGTGTTCGTTTGTGACTGTTGTCAGTTGGAAGACAGTCAAATTTAGAGGAGAGAAAAACCTATCCTAAGTTATGCCTGCCTACTGCAAAGGCAGCTACCATGCACCATCCGTCAGTACCAGGATCTAGATCATTAATTGTGCTACCAATAAACTGGCACCATTAAAGGTTCTGCCTTTAATGTACTAAATCACTTTCACTTCCAGCTGAAGCCAGCCATATATTATTAGTTCATGTAGACACGGATTTTTTTCAATATTCATCATACTACAGCACGTCTCTCAAAATACTGCAGAAGACTATAAATTAACAGTGCTTTTTCATCTTATTTCTACAGTGTATTATTTCACTTGTTTAGATTTAAGGTAGGCTTTTTGATAAAGTGGGTTATTTATTCCATATATTTAACTTCTAGTTAGCTTAAAGGAAAAAGTCCTCCCATTACAAGGAAAGAAGAAAACATCAATTAAAAAAACGCCTTTAGTTTTTAAGCAAATGATACCTATATGAGGTATTGTGGAAACGATCCTATAGATTAAAAAACATGTTCATAGCTCCACTATAAATATGAATGTCCAGCCATCAGTAATGCTTCTGGCACTTTGACATTAATTCAGTTAAAACTAAAACAGTGGTGATGACACATCTCATTTAGGAAACTTCAGAAATTATTGGAACAATCACTTACCTTGAGACAACCAGTGGGAGAATCAACATTTTCAGCATCCTCATCAGTAACTCACCAGGAAACTGGAAATAACTAATTTCCTAGAAATACATGGAGAGATGCTTATTGTTTTGAGATAAAGACTATCTATCTTCATGAGTCCTGCTAGAGCTGTGGATCAGATAACACTAGTAAAATCTGCAGCTTTGGTATATACAATGACAAAGATAGTAGCCTTCAAAAGATCATATTAAATTTAATTAGATTACATATTATGCTGTAATTCAACAAACACACTACATTGTTCCTTCCTTTACAAAGGAAGACAAAAATGAAATATGCCATCTCTTGGGGACTGTTGTTAATAGGTTGCCCTGAATAATGTCTTCATTTTGCATTTTGTGTGTTTTCCTAGATGTGTATGAAGCTACTGCTTGGACACAAAAGTAGTTCAGACAGCAGTTAGCAGTAGCTGAACACAGAATGGTTTTAGTTTAGTTGCATTTACTAATTGCCATATTTTTAAATTAACATTTATATTTTGTGCTTAAACAATGCATTCAGCAATGCATGTTGCCCTGCCTACTCTGTCCAGCTAATACAGCAAAGAGCTTAGTTGAAGTATGGTGGGGGAGAAATCCCCAAGTGACTTTAGTAACATGGTCTGCTGATGATAGGAAATCTCAAATTTATTAATATAAAATACCATTGGTGGAATATAAACATCTGTACCTTTGTACCTCTGGTGATGAGAAATATTCCCAGTGTTTTCTTCAGATGTACATGTTCCAAAGTAATATAAAATCCAATGAATACCATTACCAGTTTTTAACAGGTCTATATTAGATCTACATTTGAACTAGCTTAAACACCCACTATTACCCATACTTGCAACATTATAATGTGCTTATGCTAGACCTACTAGGTGTCTTAAAGAACCCTTTGCAAACATATTGTTTGAGAATGTGTGAAAAGACCCAAAGAACAGCTTAAATTAACAGATGAAATTAAACAAATTTAACAAACACATATATATGCTTTTTTTTCTTCAAAAGTCCATCCTGAAGTTCTGCAAGTTGCTAAGTCTTTTGTTACATAAGTAGGGTATTTTCTCTGTAGTGATACACTGCCATGCCAGACTTACCTGCTGGGAGAGTCGTCTTGTCCTCAGGAAGAATCCAAGAAGACAGCCGATGGTGACTGACAACACTGAGAGAATGAGCAAACCATTTCTTTTACAAACATCCTTGATCCGAGCGAGGACTGCATCACAGGCCACTGCCATGCTGTCCTCCGTGCTCTTTGGAGAAGAATCAGCATCCCATGGAGAGAGAATTCACCCGCTCCTCTTGTTCGGGTGGACAGATCAGATCAAAGCACTTCCAGTTCTCCTCAGCTGACCTGCAAGGTCACCCCTCTGCCAATAGCCACCAAGCAAGCAGCTGGCATTATTGTTCCAAATTAATACCAACAATCCTATTATCAACTACATCATTAAGAGCCTGGAAGAAGATTAGGGGGCTCTGGAAAATTAGAACAGAATGCAGTAGTATTCTAAAACAAGACTGATTCAAAACAAAGTGACACTCCTGGGAGAAAGACAGGGTTTGAGTGCATTCCTCGGTCTCCCCAGTTTGGGGTCTGGACATCGACACCTATAAAGGGAACACTGCGAGTCATGCATTCAAATGGATAAAGTAACATTACTGCTGTTTTTCTAAAGGGCAGAGCAGGTAACATTTTGAACTGGACTATCACAACAGGGCAAGCTAAGTGAAACTAAACTTCATTAATTAAAGCAGGACTGAATGATTAGCATAAGAGACATGCTTCGAACAGAAAATAGCTGTATATTGAAACATGCAAGGACACCTTCTGGCATTTGTCATTTATTATCTCAGAAGTGAAATGATTTCACTTTTCTTCCAAACACTATGTTGATTAGAGTAGGGCCAATTTACTTTCAGAGGATTATCAGACTAAGCCGTAGGGATTGCTTTCCTTTCCTTTGCTGTGTCTGCATTCAATCCCAACGCTGATTTTTATGCTAGTATCTGAAAAAAATGCACCACCATAACTGTTCATCATGCTGCGCTTTCTTACCAATACATTTCTGTAGTTTCTGCGTTATTCTAAGATGATTCAATGTTTTTATGGAAAATATTCCATACAACGAAATTGTGTATTTACAATATTAGATTTTATATTGTACTACATTGTTTGATGTTACATGCTCACGTACAAGTAAAAAAGCTCGTGAGAGATTAAACTGTTCTCTTTGGAGGCAGGATCTTAATACTGTATGGTCAGTAAAACATATGGACACACACTAAAAAAAACCCAAAGCATGTGGAGCCTATATGCTTAACAACAACACTGTCAAAACAAAAGTATCACAAGAAAATTTATTAATGTGTACGTAAGAGGACTGAAGCAATGTTGAACCGTCCCACTCCCTTTTGTAATACCCAGATAACTTTGCTACCCCGATAGCATGCGCCGAATATACTTTCCAAATGAAATAATAATTAAAAAATGCTTCATGACACCACGGCCACCTCCACGCCTGCCGCTGTTAGTGGAGCTGCTACCCTCAGTTCTGCGCTGGGACTTTTCACCCCGGGGAGGTCCGCGCAGTGCTGAGGAGCCGGCGCCACCCGAGGCCCGCCCGGGCACCACCGGGCTCGGGGCAACCTCTCCGGGCCACGGGGCCTGCCCGCCATTTGGCCGCCCCCCTCTTCCCGGGGGGGGCCCGGGGAACAAGCCCCCGTTCCTTCGGCGCGCCGGTGGGAGGCGCCGCGCTGCTGCCGCCGCCGTCCGGCCGCAGGCGGTTGTGAGCTCATCCCCGCCGGGGCCGGGCGCTCCGCAGCGGCGGGAGAAGCGCAGCCTCCCAACGGCACTGGCCGGGGTGGCGGCAGCCGCTCCCTCCGGCCCCGGGACGGCAGCGAGGGGGAGCGGCGCGGGCGGCGCCTCACGGCCTCTGACGCGGGGCATCATGGCGGGGCGGCAGCTGCTGCTGGTGCTGCGGCGGCGGGCGGCGGCGGGCTGGCGGCGGGGCTACAGCAGCGCGGGCGCTGCCGAGTACCTGCACCGCAGCATCGTGCCCACCATGCACTACCAGAAGAGCCTGCCCAGGTACGGCGGGCCGCCCCTCCGCTCCCTGCCGCGCCCGCCGGGCACCCCCCCCTCCTCCCCGGCCTCGTCCCGCGGCCTCCTCAGGCGCCGCCGGGCGGGGGGCCGGGGCAAGGCCTGGAGGGAGCGTCCTGAAGGAAGCCGGCGGCACTGCCGGCCCCGAGGCGGCCGCCCGGGGCAGCGGGTGAACCGGGCTCCGCGGGGGCGCGGGCAGAGGTCGGTGGCGGCGGCTGGTGGCCGTGGGGGGCCGGCGGCCCTGGGGTGTCCGCTGTGAGGAGAGGGGAGAGAAAATGCCCTCCCTGGCGTCCCAGTACAACCGCGCTCCGGGCGCGCTGCTTGTTGTGCGGGCTTGTCCTAAGTCACAGTGGAGGGGAGGGATTTGATTTTTTAAAGTGTAAATACGACTTTTTGTGTAAATAGTAAAGCCTACTACTGAAACATCCCTTCGGGTTGTAAAGTAACCTCCGTGAGTGTAATGGAGTTACGTTACAGTAAGAAGAGCGTTTTCATGTTTAGGCTGAGAGGAAGATGACAAAGATACTGATCAGTTCGCAAGGAAGAGTAGCTGTTGAGCACCCAGCAGTGAGGGGAAGTCCTGATGCAGGGGTGGCTACCGAACTAAGCCCGCCTTCTGTATAGGGGCTTCTCCTTGCAAGGGGACATGTCACTGTATTCCCTGTGAGGTATTAAGAGCCTTCACTGCAATACCTTTGTAACAAGACAGGCAAGTTGTTTTTCTGCCTTGTTTTCCAAGAACCTTATGCTGTGATGACCTATATCCATCGATTTCCTTTTTTCTTCTCTTCCACAAGAAACTTTTGAGCCATTTGGATGATGTGGGGTCTAAGGAAGGATAGGGAAGAGGGGAGGCAAAGAGAGAGACTACTGTGTGAGAAACTGAGGCTTCATTAGCACCATTGCTCATAAAGTGCATGTTTCTGTGTTCCCCTTCCTTCAGACTGCCAGTTCCCAAACTAGAAGATACGATTAGGAGATACCTGAATGCCCAGAAACCACTTTTAAATGATGACCAATTCAGGTATGGACAAACAAGATGTGCGTATCGCAGTATCGTGTGCTGCTTCAAAGCCAAGTGTTACATATAAAAAATATGAATTGTGACAGCATTTTGACTCTTTTGTTGATTGCTGTAGGAAAACTGAAGAACTTGCTCATCACTTTGAAAAGGGAATTGGAAGAGAGCTGCATGAGCAACTGGTTGCTCAAGACAATCAGAACAAGCATACTAGTTACATCACAGGTACGCTGGCCTACTGGATATGAGTCTGTAGATCATCTTTATGATACATAATGCTACAAATAAAATAGGCTGAAACTTAAGTTCTCTACTCCATAAACTTGAAATAACATGCTGTGAATACTGTCTGTGACTGTATTTGAGCAAATTCTGAGTCTCTGGTGGAAAGAAGAATGCCAATCATCTAACTTGTATATACCAGAATTCTGGATAGATGGAGAAATGGTATTTTTTCATGAGTTACTGTATTTAAATTTGAGTTTACAGGGTTTATCTTTTTTCTTTTTCATTGCTGTCTATTTAGGTTAATAAAGGAGTTTAACTGGTAACTCCCTTAAGGAAACTAAAGCAATCATTTTCAAATAATTCCAAGTTGTTTAGCAAGAAAAGAACTCTGAGTGGGGGTCAGAGAATATGACTAAGTTTTGTGAGGCAGAAGTGGTCAGTGCTCTGGACTTAAAATCCCCTCAAACTACAAAATCGTATTCTTTTAAAGAGCAAAAGAAAAGGAACAACAGCAAGAGGAAGATGAGAATAAAGAAAAAATAAGGGAGGGAGAGCATGCATATAGTTTTTTGATTATTATTCCTTATTATTGTTTCCACTGACTTCCAAATACAAGTGTCTGCTTAGGAAAGTATTGGATAGATAGCAATAGAGGTGGAAATATTCAAATACCTATGAAAGTAGAAATTTGCATGTTGCCCAGCGAATGCGCTTCTATCCTTGCTATCTGTTAAGACTACCTATAAGGGTGTTAGCTACCACAAATTCTGTAGAGAATACCAGATTATTTCACAGTAGCTACTGTTTGGTTTGTTATCTTTTACTTTCCATTCACTTTGAACAACATCTAAGGTTTTAACTGGTGGCTTTATGGTGTTTGTCAGTGCTAACCAGCATGCTGCTTTTTGTCTGTGAAATGTAGGGTGTTTGTATTCCTTTTCATTGTTATTTTTTTTCAGGCCTCATAAAAGACCTGTTCCACTTGCAATTGGTTTCTGAAAGTATGTATAGTTGCCTCCACCCGGGACTTTCAAGTCCAAGGTTAAAAGGCTACGTGACGATGACTGATGTGGATTTAAAACTGTAGATGAATGCTAGTTACTCACCTGTGAGGATGTGGAGTTAAAACTGTAACTTAGGTCCTTGAGTTACCCATTCCCCTTTTACAGCCCAGCTAGAAGGTTCTACCTGGGACTGATCCAGCCTTGGAATAATAATTTCTAATACATCAGCTGCCTTGACATGAAGTTGGTGTGCACTTGCTTCCTTGGTCTGCATTCAGTCAGCGTGCAATACCAGAGCTTACTGAGTTTGAAGTTGTTAATGATGATGAAATAGAACCTACTTAAGAAGTCCCTTCTCTGCCTGTGCCCCTTGGATTTTCGTTTACTCATAGGCAGTTGTAAAGGTGTGGCTACTTTTTAGAGCTATGACTGATTCCCTTGGGTTTGGCAAGCACAAAACCTTCGGGTTACATCATGCTTCTTGATATACTGACAAACTGTCTAAAAGACCTGTGCATCTCAAATGCAATTCTGCTTTTCGAAGTGTGTTCTGGGCCTGGAAGCATAACCGTGAGGTGCCCTCTAACCTCGTCTTCTTGCCATCTTGAGAGACCGATGTTAATGCATTGGTGTCAAGTGTTTTGCCCTGTGCTGATCATTTTAGTGGATAGAAAGAGGAAGGAGGTGGAAATGAAAGACAGCAAATGCAGGTGGAGGAATGCTGCCAAGAATGAGGAAAACGCTGGATCACAGATAAAGGTGGTTCTAAAGAGAAGCATGCCCTCAGTGACAGAGAGCTGCAGAAAATAGTAGCTTAAGAGTAGGTAAAGGCACGTTCCATTCCAAACATGAGGTGTGCACCAAAATACAGTGCTGGGGAGCTGCATTGTATGTCGCAGAAGTTATGGTTTATTACTGAGCCATATGGAAAACATAGAAAGTGGTCGTTGTTGGTAATGACATTGACACTCTACATGTTTTTACAATTAGCCAACAGTATCTTTCCTCATAATTGAAGGTTGAAAGAATCCTTGGGGGAATTATTGTATATGTTTGTCTAGTTTATATGTACTTCAGTAGGTGTTTATTCATGATCACTGTTGGAGACAGGACGTTGACTACATGAACCTCTGGTCTGACTCAATAAGCTGCTTTTATGTTCTGACCTGTTTCTCAACTTTCTATTTTTAGGTCCCTGGTTTGACATGTACCTAAAAGCACGTGAACCTGTTGTTTTGAATTTTAATGCATTTATGTCTTTTAATCCTGATCCGAAATCTGAATACAATGATCAGCTCATACGAGCTACAAACATGACTGTTTCTGCTATACGTTTTATGAAGACCTTCAGGGCTGGTTATCTTGAACCAGAGGTTTTTCACCTCAATCCGGAAAAAAGTGACACTCAGATCTTTAAAAAAATTATCCGATTTGTGCCTTCTTCACTTTCTTGGTTCGGTGCCTACATGGTCAATGCATACCCCCTAGATATGTCTCAGTACTTCAGGCTTTTCAATTCTACGCGGCTGCCTAAACTCAACAGAGATGAGCTTTATACAGATGAAAAGGCAAAACATTTACTAGTACTGAGACATGGGAATTTTTACGTGTTTGATGTTCTTGATAGAGATGGAAATATGCTGAAACCTTCAGAAATACAAGCACACTTGAAATATATCCTTAGTGACACCAGTCCAGCCCCGGCCTTCCCTCTTGGCTACCTCTCCAGTGAAAACCGAGACACATGGGCATTGCTGAGAAAGAATCTACTGGATAATGGCAATGAAGCAGCTCTTCAGAAAGTAGACTCTGCTATGTTTTGTTTAAGTTTAGATGATTTTTCCATCAAAGACTTTGTGCACTTGTCCCACACTATGTTGCATGGAGATGGTGCCAACCGCTGGTACGACAAATCCTTTAATCTTATCATAGCTAAGGATGGCACCGCAGGAGTTAATTTTGAACATTCCTGGGGAGATGGTGTGGCTGTGCTCAGGTTCCAGAATGAGGTTTTTAAAGATAGCACCAAGGCACCAGCCATCAGTCCCCAGTCCCAGCCTGCTTCAGTAGACTCTTCTGGAGCAGTGCAGAAACTCGACTTTAAGCTGAATGATGCCTTAAAAGCAGGAATTACCAAAGCCAAACAGAAATTTGATGCCACTGTAGAATCACTGTCTCTTAATCTGATTCAGTTCCGTGAAGGGGGCAAGGACCTTCTAAAGCAGAAGAAGGTAAGCCCAGATGCTGTGGCTCAGCTTGCCTTCCAGATGGCTTTCCTTCGACAGTACAATCAGACTGTTGCAACATATGAGTCTTGTAGTACTGCAGCTTTCAAACATGGTCGTACAGAAACTATACGTCCTGCCTCTATCCATACAAAGAAATGTTCGGAAGCTTTTGTCAAGGAACTGGTAAAACACAGCACAGAAGAGCTTCAGAAGTTGATAGTGGAGTGCTCAAAATACCATGGCCGTTTGACAAAAGAAGCTGCTATGGGTAAGTAGGAATATATCAAACACTCCTGCTTTTGCACCAAAATGTCTAGTAAGGTTGCTGTAGACATGTACTTCACAACTAAATAATTTAATTTTGATGGAGGTCAAATGTTAATGTAAACTTGACAAAAACAGTAACAGAAGGCTGCAGTTTAAGATGCGTTCTCTAAGACTTGTCTCTTAATGGAGGAGAATGCCTCTGTGGTTCCCACTTCACTGTTGATGTGTTGAGAATTTTTTTATACTTTAGGTTTTGTCCTTACAGCAGCTGGCTATTTGAAGATTTGATAAATACTTTGTGCATGTCATACTCCCCAAGGCAACCAAGAACTTTAGCTTTATGTCTGAGGAGTTACTATCTTATCCCTGCAGGGGATAAAGGCTTTAACAGCTTAGAAATCAAACTGATTCTTTGGCTCTGCTACTCCTGGTATTTTTCTAAATGCTTTCTTTTGAATTGTCCTTCCCAGAAGCATAACTTCTTGTATTCTTTCAGTAAAATTGACTGTTGAACATTACCCCATAGTCTAAAATTTGCCTCCTTTTGTTGATGCAAGATCCTCTTCCTCTTTAGATTCATAAATTTTAGGAAAGCTTTTCTCCGTTTTAAACAACTTGGATATGTTCAGATAAATAGTTAATCAAAGAATGTGATATATTATTAAAATTGTCTGTTAACATCGCACTTGTGTTTACTATCGTGATTCCTGGTTGAGGCTAGCAGCAAAACAGCAAGCTCTCATTCCCTAGGATATGTGCATTAAATGTGCAGAATGTCTGGCATCTGAAAAATAATTCCTGCTAATACGAAAATAAACCCCAGTTCTGTAGACCTCCTCTGTTGCGGCTGACAAACAATGTGTTGTCAAAATAAGTGAGTTTACTTCACAAAAATTAGTCATCTCTCTAATACTTGTTATTTTATTTTAACAGGTCAGGGATTTGACCGACATCTCTTTGGCTTGCGCTATTTAGCGTCATCTAAAGGTATTGCGCTGCCTGATTTCTATCAAGACCAAGCCTATGCTCGGCTTAATCACAACATCATTTCTACAAGCACATTGGTTAGCCCAGCAGTGCAGTTAGGAGGGTTTGGCCCAGTGGTGTCTGATGGCTTTGGAGTAGGATATCAGGTACATGATGACTGGATAGGTTGTAATGTTTCCTCTTACCCAACTAGGAACGGTAAAGAATTCCTTCAGTGTGTATGCAAGTCACTAGAAGATATCTTTAATGTTTTAAAGGGCAAGAAGATTGGTAGTTAGACATAAAAACGTTGGAACACTTCACAGTTGCAGTACAAAATGCAGACCATGTCTAATTGGCAAACTAATCAGTGTTCAACGTGACTAAGACTGCCCACCTTAATTGGCCTATTTATCTTCTTTGAACTTGAATGCCGTTAGATACACTATGAAATTTGTATCTATTTTAAAGAAATCAAGTACAGACCCTGAATGCATGTTTCAAGAAATACATTCACAATGTCAAAATTAACAGATCCATCTGTTCCAACAGATCCACGTGTTCTTAAAACACGTTATTTAAAATAAAAAGCATTGTTACCAAGTTTCTGAATTCGAAACATCTGTTCCATGAGTGTTCAGACTACAGTACTGTGATACCACTCTTAAACGGTTTGATTTTAAAAAAATATATGCAATCATTTTAAATATGAAAGAGTGGTTACATTTGCACTCTGGCAGTAAGCTTGCTTACTAACTTGTCACACTTACTTTTCTCTTTAAACTTGAATTGATACCAGAACTGATTGTGCCTTAACTGCTTGAAGCCTTTCCACTGTAACAGCTTTTTGAGAACCAAAAAATGAAGTGGGAGGCTTTAAGTAACCTGCAATCACCAACTGTGTTGTTAAATTGACTGGAAAAGACTGTATAGTAATAAAGCTATCTATTAATAACCGCAATGGTTTTTTATTGCCATATCAAAATTATACATTAATTTATAATTAATTTATAATTTATGGATAGTTCATGTTTCTTGTAAAGGTTGAAAAGAATACTACTGAAAGCATTCTGCAGTGTTGGCTCTCCCATACATGAAGTCTGTCCAATAATCTGCTTTTGTTTTGCTACATAAACCTGTGCTCTTGTGCCTTAAAAAAGAAAAATCACTGTACTTGATCTTTTGGGGTTCTCTCTTTCCAAGCTTCCTCTTACTGCGGAAAAGTAACCTCAACAGAATGTTTTCCTGTTTCTTCCTTGTTCTATCTGCTAGAAGTTCTGACTTTATCTATTGTAGCAAATGCCAGTCTTAGTGCCTAGAGCTGCGTCTTTAATGCACTGGGGTTTGTTGCAGAAATTCTAGACTAAGGTTTATCAGAACTCTGAAAGATTGCAGGAGAGCTTGAGCACAGACATCAGTAAAACTTAGTGATGCTGTGAATGCGAGGTGAAACTGATGCAGACAAGTTCCTCGTGTGCTGTTCACAGCTGGGACTCTGCCAGCTACAAAGTGGCTGACAGCAAAAGGGAAGGGGCATTTGGCAGTCAAGAAGCCAAAGATGCTCAAGAGTTGCTGGCGTTATGCCACTGATGCCCGTTGCATGAGATACCCCTTTTTGCACAAAATTCATTACGGTATGTATAACTTGAACTCCTTTGCCTTTTAAACCCTCTTTGACTTCTACTCTTTTTCTTCTGGGACGATTAGTCTTTCTCTGGAGCTGAGCAGCACAGTAGTGCTTGCTTCTGTGGCTCTGTATAAAACTAACACAGCTCACGTCTTTCAGTGCAGCCCCCTGTGTCCTGGAGAACCAGATACATTATCAGAAAGTAAAAGCCTGAGCGTGTTGTTTGGACGTGACAGATCAGGTTCAGAGGCTCAGAAACCTACTTGCCTTTACCTTTCCTTTGGATATCTCAGCTTCCAGGTTCTTGCAGGATCTTTTTTCTTTATCACAGTAAGTGGAAGCAATACCGTGTCTTGAAGTATGAACTGACAGTGCTAGGAAGGGGAGAGGCATGCTTTAAATATGTAAGCCCAAAAGCTTATAAACTTCTTCTGGTCAGGACCATTTGTTCTGCAGCCTTTAATGTGCTGTTCCAGTTTTCAGCTGAAAAGGATTATTTTAAAACTTACTTTAAAACTTACCATGATGGTTCTTGCTTATATAAACAAAGAAAGGAAGGTGATAATTTGGGAGGATGAAAGAAATAATAATGTATCACAAAACAATAATCAGACCAGAAGTCTTTGAATGAAATTCACTAAGGGTTTTTTTTGTTGGTGTGGTTTTGGGTTTTTTTAAATGTGAGAACAGCTGGCAAGATTGTGAGGACACTTGCCAAGAAGTACAAAGTCTGTCTTCAACTAGAAATGAGTGAGGTTTACTTAATGACATACTGGGAAAGGTAACTTGATTTTCGTAAGATTGTGACAGCTATGGGTAAGTGTCAATAGCAATCAAGCTTAATAAGTGTTCTCAGTAAACTCACCTCAGTGTCTTTACCTGAACTGGCAGAAAGCTACCAGAGATGTACCTTTTCCCTTGAACAGTTAAGACAGTCCCTTTACTATTACTCATAGTCATTTCCTGATAATAGGAGGGGTGAGGGAAAAGCCCTTATTTGCTTATGTTAGGGAATCAAATGTGGGTACTTCTTGGTGATTGGCTATTAAAGACTTTAAGGCTGTAAGTTGTTACACTGTTGTCACACAGTGACTACCATAAGTAGTTACTGTTGATACAGTAGTTAAGCTACAGTCCACCACAACCATATATATTCCCCCAAAAAACATTAAGAAAATGGCATGGTTCAGTCAAGTGTATATCCTGTATGTACTGAGGCCATAGCAAAGTGCTCTGTGGAAAATATTTTATTAGGGCATGCTGGGGACAATAAGTACAACTTAAGACTTCCATTTCTGAAGTACAGCCATGTGAAAGTATCTCCAAGGAAACTGTGTCTCCCATGGTTACAGCTCCTCCATCAATAAGCATGGCAAGATGTATTAGGGGTATGAGCTTTAGCATTTTACAAATTTATGAGTAACTTCATAGATTCCAACAGATTCCTTTGTTTTTTCATCATAGTCATTCCAATCCTATAGGAAATAAGATTTCACAGTATTAGTCGCAGAGGATAGAATGCAATTGTGTCTAAAACACAGACTGGAATTCAAAACTGAAACTAAGCCTCACTTGGGTCTAAGCCTCAATTTGGGTCTTAGATTTGTGTGGAAAGCACTGTGCAGTCACTAAGCTAAGTTTCGGTATCTGAGAGGAGCAACAGCACTGACCTGAAATAAAGTAAGATTCAGTCTCTGTGATTTTATTTTAACAATGATTATTTTTTTTCATATGTAGTTCACAGCCAAGACAGCAACCATGACAGATGAAAGGATTATCTATCATTTAGAATACCCTAGTCAGGTGGGTAAGCAGACAAGTAGATCCCTGCCAAGTAGGATACCAGGGAACAAATTTGACCTTGAGATTCTTGTTCACAGCCAAGGAAGATTTGCAATGCTGGAGTCATCATCCTGAGCTTTGAAGGACAGTGTCTTTATATTACTTTTTAATATCTCAGCGCACAGGAAAAAGTGCAGGCATCTTCCTAGAAAAATCAGTTCACCACTCTGAATAACCCTGGGGTTATTTAGCATTCCAGGTGTTTGATCTCTGGAATTCCTGAGACTTAAAAAGTTGCATTTCTCCTTTTGTCAGCTGCTGAGCTATCAAATACGTACTTCTAAAATTACGCTGTTTGTAATGCTGGTTGTTCATAGTTTTTAGTTTCTCCAGCTATAACTTTCCTGTGCCTACATGAAAGAGTAAAACAAGTCTCTTGCATGTGCAGGGTGTGTATTTTGGACTAGCGACTTAAGGAAAGAAAGCTAGATAATTAGATTTACTAATGAAACTAAGACAACATACCTTTTCTAACAAGTTTATGTCGTTGAAAGGTGTGCCAGATTCTGCACCTTCAGCAGCAAACCCTGCCTGCAAACACATTTGCAGTAAGTTTTTAAGAATAGGTTGTACCAAGAAAATAACAAGTATGATCATTGAAACATATTTAAAGAAAGTAACTCAGCATAAGCTTTTATTGTATTTCTTTTAAATTAGGTAGAGAGAATGGTCAAGCTCTTTCCTAGTTAAGGAAAGTATAAGATTGTGACCCTGTTGGTGACTTTGGAAGATTCAATCGAAGCAACCACAGAGTAAAATGAGGGAACACTGCTTCTCTATTTTTCCTGCCAAAAATGTATTTTAAGTATTCTTGATAATGTTAAACCCAAGTTTCTGAGTTTATGTAGCAGCATCCAACTACTAATAGTTCTGTGTTCAGAATCCATACTCCATAAAGGCATTATGTAAAAGATAGCTTCATAATAAACTTCCACTTCTTATTTTCTTGCAGTGAAAGAGTGTTAATAGTTTTGGCATAAATATTGTCAGAATCCAAGACACTCTAGAGAAGGAGCAGCTTGTATTTGATTTAGGTACAGAATTGACTAGCAAGCTTTATGTGAAATGAGAATCAGCTGGCTGAATGAACAGATTAGGACAGCCAAACAATCATTTCAAAGAGGAGAGTCCTTCACTGTTGTTACTGTTGCTGTTTTTAAAGAGTTGAAGGAAAGGACAGCACTAGGAAGGAAGGAGCATACAAGAACAAGATATTTTATCTTCTGTAGGAACAGCTCTCTCATTTTAGAGTTCACGGTTATCAAGCTGTAAGTTGAGTTTTATTAGTTTTAAAAGTAAATTTAAAAATCTCAGCCACCTCTGTAGCATACAGGAAGGTTTCTTACATTGCCATTTCTAACTACAGAACTTTATTACGAAGCGGCTAAAAAGCAAAGGTAGCTTCTTCCTGGTTTTCTGCAACTTGCATTTTTGATAAATTCCCACTAGTGCCAGTAAGACATTTAACTATGTAAGAATGTGTGAAGCAAGCCACATGATTTTAAAATATTCTGGGATTTGAATGGCAGGTTAAGCACTGGGGAGTTAAATAAACCACGAAGTGTGGCAAGTGTAACAACAGGAGAGCTGTCGGCAAGGCACAGTGTGAATATGGCCTTTAGTTAATTGTCAGAAGCCCATCTCAAGGGAACTGCTAGGGGTGGAGAGGAAGATCAGCATCATGGGACAAAAATGTAGAGCTCCAGTACAGAACAAACTAGAAAAATAAAAGAAGCCCCGCTTTTGCCACCTGGAGAGATTCACCAGTCCTCCAAGGAACAAGAAGCCATGTGACTGGAATTAGAAGCTTCTGTACCAGCCACTCAGCAGGACTTTCATTCTTACAGCTTTGGCGTCAGAGCAGAGACTCGTTTAATCTCTGCAGAAGGCAGCTGGGGACACACAGTGATTTGTGTGCTCTCTGCTGACTGGTGAAGGACCAACAGCTAAAGCATAAACACACACACCAAAGAAGCAAAAATGCCTACTGACTTTACAACACAGTGAATTGTCACACCTTTGTTACCTATTAACCTATCAGTTGTGCCACAAAGTAAAGAAGCTTAAGAAGGGTTAAGAGAAATTTTATAAAGAAACCTTCATTTTTTAGTTGAAGCATTCACCTGAGGGACAAGGACAGGAAAGAAGCTGAACTATCCTCAATTAAAACCAAAAATTGTGTATCAGATTTGCAGCAGATGTATCTACTTAAGCACATTAAACAAGACAGGTAAGTAAGTGGAGGGAAAAAAATGTTCTTGCCCATTATCAGAACACACAAATACCTAGTTTGAATTTGTTGCTGCTACTAGGTAGGAAAAGAGGGTTTATATCAGAAAATCAAAGGATACTTTCAAACTTAAAGAATATTTTTGAGAAAACCACTATAATTAAGATATGCAAGCATTGAACTACTCTAAATTGACTTCAGGTATGGTTGTATTATGTCTATCAAAAAATACAAAGAAAATACAGTAATGCTATGGCCATATGCTATGTTTGGTGCTAATCAAAAGCCAGCTCTGAAGTTGTGGAGAAGCCAGGACAGCTTGGATCATGTCAAATGTAAAGCAGTTTATAGCATTGTTTGGAACTGCAGAAGTCTATATATTTACTCATCTAGGCATCATAAAATTCACTGAAATATCTGCTCAGGGATTCAGGTGTGCTCTCCAACAGAGTGCACAGACCAAACTTTGAGAATATTAAATTAAAAGCTTTATTACAGCTGTGAAGTCTTTGTTCTGCAGATAAAAATAAAACTGACAGCTAGGATGCAGAGCCATAAACATCTCCTACATTCTGTAGTGTTCTCATGGATTTTTCTTGAAGTGCAAGTTCCTAGGTCTAGCTGCAGAGTTTTCAAACTGAAATACACTAATAGCCATTCTGTTCCTCAAAAAGATGGGCTTCACTTAAATAAATAAATAAATAACGGTGGTGACACCAAATTCATTGTAGGATCAGCTTTTCTGGTCTATTTCTGAGCACAGTGTCACAGTCTGAGGGACTATAAGACACGTTTATATTTGTCAGTCTGTTTACACCTAATCCGACTGGAATAATAGGTTAAATATAGTAGGGAGTTAACTTGCATACAGCATGACCATGCACAAGCAAATGAATCACTGGAGATTAGCTTGGCCCTGAGGTGTGCTTTGCAACAGTCTTTAACTGCCGTTGATCTTCAGTCTTTGTCTGATCAAGTTGCAAATGGAAAAATGCCAACATTGATTTCTTATGGCTTTGGAGATGTTAAATCTCAAAGAAAATTTGGGTTTTTTTAGAGGCCACATACTGAAGACTGTTCATAACCTGAACTTCATTTACTCTGTAAGACACCACGAAGCGAAATGGTGCTCTCCTGAATGTGGCTATCTAATTACACACTCACACAATTCCCCTTTGCGAAAGACTCCCTTTTGCAATAACGTGAGCAATAAAGACCTTCCAAATTAATTCAAATGAGCAGTACTAAGTCACCTGTGAGGCAATTTGAATATGACCAAGGTGTGTTTAATTTTAGATTTTACTGGCACAAAGACTACCAGAGTTGTTAGTGTTAGCTCCTTGTGGGTTTTTTTGGAGTCAAATGAAGTAAAAGAACTGTGGAGAGGATAGAAAACTGGGGAGGTCTAGGATGTTCCAGGAAGAGCAGTACCATTTCAAATAGTGTGTATTTTGTCACTCTAGAATCTTTAAGAAGTGCTCTTCAAAACTGAGAAACAAATCATGAATAATAACTCACCTGTGGTTGAAAGTCAACCGGTTCCAGACCTCGGCATTCAAACTCCACTATCGTTTTGAATTTCTCGCTGTCTTCAGCCTGTAATTGAGTCAGAATACCATCAGTTTTCAGCTAACAGAGAAAGACAGTGACAAGCATTAGTCTAGGAATGAATTACTTTTTTAAAGTACTATCAACTCTGATGTCCCAAGTGACCGCAAAATCCTAGAGCTTGTTTAATAGGTGGTAATGAACTAGAATTTCTTAATCTGCCACAAGGAAGCCTTCAAAATGAAACCAGTATGGGAATTATAAAATCACCTCTAATTTGAGTGATACAATTTTGTATTTTTCACTTGAAATGTATCAGATTATTCTACACTTAAGACTGTGTGCGGGGGACAGTTTTCTGTCAGGGGACAATACCAACTTTTCTGTTCTTGAAAGAGGAATGTGATGATAAAAACTCAAAATATTTTAATGCTTATTTATCTTTCACTTGTCGTATAAAAGAGAAAACAAACTTACATTGTAAGGCTTGATTGTCTGACTTAAAATATCTAGAAAAGAAAATATCAGAAGTGTAGAAGTGAGTGGCATTATGTCTTCTTCAGCACAAACCAAGCACCAGCTTCTTTCAAAGACATTTCCTTATACAAAGTAAAAGAAACAAAGTAACCAAGCAGCTCCTACAGTTGGCCCTCAAAAGGTAGAATTCAGTTTTTCTCACTTACCCCAAGAAGTTTACATTATACCATTCTGTTACCCTACCAATGCAAAAAAAAAAAAAAAAAAAAGCATTCTTTTGTAAAATGACATTATGGATATGAGTTTTGTTCATGCAGAAACCTGAACTCACTGCAAGGCCTTGCTGTCATGATGACATGTACCTGTTGTGAAGTCAAGCACCAGTGTACAAGAAAAAAAATCCCTGGTGAATGCTCTTTGCAAACAAGCAAAAATGGGGACTAAAAGATAAACTGAGGAGAAAAAGTGTAAAATGGATGATGCCTCTTAAATTTCTAAGCACGTACCAATGGAGTTCTCCCTGGAGCACAGCTTGCATTTCTGCACCATGGTGGCGCTTCCTCTGCCTCCTTTCAGGGGAGCACTGTCCTAAAAACCATGATAACAGAGACATCATTTTTAACTGCACTCTAGCTGAGCCACTGGAAACCTCTGCAAAGGTAAAGTAGTTTTTACAACAATGGTCTTTAAGGTTTTAAAAATACTGAAACAAGAAGGCATTTTTTTAAACTAGAAAGATCTGTAATTCAGAAGACTGTGATTATCAAAGAATAGTTCTGTTCTAGACTTAAAATAGTGAATAATGGATAGTTATGTCTTGTCCATATAGGCATGTTCCATTAATTCCTCAAAATATGTTCTTACCATTCAGTGGCATGCAACAAAAAGGGATGATTATTCCTAAGAACAGAACCTTCCCTTATCCCTGACAAATTTTATCCTGCTTTTCAAGTTTCCAAATACTAATTTAGCAGGCTTAACTCACCTTGAATTACCTAAACTTCTCCAAAAAGATTCCATCAGCATCAGAGAAATACGCTACAGGCACAACCTTATCTGATATCACTTCAAAATTTGTTTTCAAATGATATTTTTACAGAAAGGCGGCTTTTCAAAGCAGACGTAAATACTTTGTCACCAACACTCACCATTCCAATGGCATATTTCAATTAAAAGTCTCCAAATATATTTTTTTACGTGGAATACGACAGCATTTCCTGATTACATATAGCTATTAAAATACTTTATCATCTGAAGTGTAAGTTATCACATCCCTGATGCTAATATCCCTTGCATGCAGGAGGCAGGTTTGTTTCCTCATTTTTGTTCTGATGCGGGTTACAACTGGGAAACGTACCATCAATCGCAGATACTGCCATTTTTCAGAGATTTCTCCGCAGTTCCCACATTTCAACTGAAAAACATAAATCAGAGAAATTAAAGCTGTCAATAATCAGGGATTAAAAAGATGAAGAAGCTGATGTGATCCCTCCAGTCACAATCCCCACCGTTTCACAGCTGAAAGGAGCTGGAGGCAGACGTTACTTGCCATCTATCCCGACAGGCCCCTCAGCTGACTCGACCCAGCGGGCACACCCGCTGCAGAGGGTCTGTCCGTCGGCGTGTCGGATGGAAAACATGTTACAAAGCACAGTCACAAGATAAAAGGCGGGAATAGTGCATCTCACCATCCAGCTGGGTTACCTGCCACTGGATACTGGACTACCAACCACCTCACCAATGGAGGCACTGACCAACGCTCCAACTTAAGACTTTTCATTATCGCAAACTAATGTATAATGTCATGCATGTAGTAACGAATACATATCTGTATACGTAAACCACCACATTCGTTGCTCCTGTAGCAGCCTGCTTGCACTGTGTGGAAGAAAACACTGTTTAAGCTGCGTGATGTGACACTCAGCACCGCAGGCCTTCGTGGCCAGGTGCCCCCGCCGGGCAGCCCAGCAGGCTCCGAACACCGAGAGCAGGCTCCGAACACCGAGAACGGCCTCTCCCACCTCCCGAAGCCCCCGCCGCAGCCCCCGCCGCCGCACCTTGAGGTACCAGCGGAAGTCCTCCCCCTCGGCCCGCAGCCGGGTGATGTTCTCCAGCGTGGCGCGCAGCTGCAGCCCGATCCTCTGCAAAGCAAGAGGCAGTGAGAGAGGCCCTCAGCTCAGCTGGGTCGGGCTCAGCTCGGCCCGGCCGCGGCTCTTACCTACCCCCATGGCCTCGCAGGGTGCCCGGCAGCTCAGGGGCCGCGGAGGCGCCGCGCTATCGGGACTCCCCTGACGGCCCCCCTCAACGCTGTCCCGCCTCTCGCGGGAGCAGCTGCGGGTTTCAAGCCGCTCCTACGTGGTTTTAGTGCTGAGTTTTTTTGGTGGGTTGGTTTGTTTTGGTTTTTTTTTCCCTCCACCCCGTTGCGTTTGTGCCCTCAGCCAAGCTGGCGGCCGCCTCCCGGGGCTCTCTGCGGGGCTGAAGCCGACGTGAGGCCGAAGCTGCCCTCGGCCAAGATGGCGCCCGCCAGCGCGGCCTGGCACCGCCTCGCCGCCCCGGACAGAAGGCGGCCGGGCCGGGCCGGGCCCCGGGGAGCGGGGCGGCCGGTTCAGCGGATGAAGGCGGAACGGGGGTGGCGGTGGGGAAGCGAGGCAGGCATGTTGGGGGGCAAAGGGGGCTGCTGGTGGGAAAGGCAGACAGTCCCTGTGGTGAGAGGAGGGAAAGCAGGAGGTGCTGGCACAGGTAATAGGATTAGATGTTTTCACCTTTTAAAAGGTTATTTAAGCACAATCTTTTTTTTTAATGCCAGTGGTTACAGATTTAGGAAAACCAGAAGGAGGTGCTAGAGAAAGCAAACTTGGCAGAGCTGCTGTGGGGAACACAGCCCTGGCCCACTGGGGGGGTTTCCCACAGTGCTTTATAAAAATTGAAGTTGACACGTTTGGTCCTCTAAGTCTCTTAATTCTGCACAACAGATCTGCTAGTCTAGAACCTAACTAAATACATTCTACATTGCTTTTCATTTCAGTTTTTCTAAAGCTGGATGGGAGTATCAGTGAAGATCCTGGATGGCTCCCAGGTGGCTTGTCCTCTTCACTCTGAAAGCAAACAGGTAATCACAGCAGCAGGTTGTTAGGAAGCTGACGTGTGTCTTTGCTATAATTGATTATCATGTGCAGAGTCAGGGCTTCAGTTGTTTTGCATATTTGAGCTGGCTGACAGAATATCCAGCTTGGGACAGTAACAAAAATTTATCTTGACAGCTGGCAAAAGTTCATTTCACAGAGCCAGGCTGAATTCTATCTTCTACTGCTGCATTGGGAAGTGAAATATAGTTTTGTTTGATACCAGTGAAGCAACATACCCTGAATGTACCATGATAAAAGAGGTGTTAGGAAGTCAGTTTCTCAGCAGAACTTATAAATTAAAAATACAGATCTCACCATTTTATTAAGACAGTCACTGACAGTTTGTAAAAAAAAATTCTAACATACATAAAGGCTTCAGGCCAGAAATAGTGAGGAATTGAAACAGCATTCCTCCCCCCTGCCCCCCCATACAGACACTGCAATACAAACTTCAATTTGTTTGATTTAAATTGGCTTAATCTTGAAGTGTAGTCCAATAAGACTGAAGACTAGACACTTAAGGTCCTGGACCAGGTAGTAGAACACTCTCAAGCCTTCTGGATCCCTGCAGTGCACAATAGAAGGAAGAAAAAAGAAAAAAGTTAGATCGATGTTCTACGAGAGCAGTTTATAAAACCAAACAAAGTCTATAGGGAGACTTATCAGAGGTCATCTTAGACATTAACAGATTTCTCTCATTCTACACTGATTGATAAAACATTCTGTACTCGTTTGCACATTTTAAGTCCTAACAAAATGTGTGTTTTCATCATGAAAACAAGTAGGAACATCACTTTGGATTTAATAAACATGATACCCAGGCTTTTCAGCTTAGGTGAAGGTGTAGCCCATAGTAGCTTAGTTCAGGCTCTGAGTATGCCTAACAGAGGTTCCTACAGTAAGCTTAGCTGCTCAGTGAGTTTGAGAATATAACGCATTATGAGACAGCTTAAAAGCTTTTGGTACATTATGCTGGAACACAGAGCGCTTGTGCCCCCAGGAACTGATTTGTACTTTGAAACAATATAAAATACAAGTACCTAGTAATCAGCAATTCCAATATAGATTGTTACATAAAAAGAACAGCAACATTAAAAAGCAGAGTACATACTTGGATTGATTTACATCAATGAGTGAACCGATTTTTGACGTGGTAAAGGAGATGTGCTCATCACCAATTACTATTTCAAGCTCCTGAAAAAAAAAAAAAAAAAGATTATAGGAACTCAAACTACTGCTTTATGGCATTAGTTACAGAAATACTTAAGTACTGAGATGATGGCCTTTTCGCTTTTATCACAAAGGTACTGAATGCAGCAGGTCTGTGAATCATATTAACTCACAACTAAATTGCCATTTCGGCACTGCTCAAGTTTTTAAAAAGTATTTGTTTCCCTCTTGACTAGAAACAATACTGACTTGAAAGAAGTTCAGTTATGCTTCTAACGAGCTATCATACATAAAAGCAGCAACTAGAAAAGCCACTGAACACCAACCTGTCGACCAACTCTGTCAGGAGGAGGCCACAGCGCATCATCTTCTTTTGTGATTTCGCTGTCATCGATTATTCTTTTCAGCTCCTCCATCACGCTCTTATGCACATAAGCCTAAAAACAATATTCCGACGTGAAGAAGCCCCCCAGGCGCTGCCTAGCGCGCTGCCCAGCTGACCCGCCCGCACCAACCACCCCACCGGGCCTTGGCTTTGCTGGTTCCCGGCACGGCACCGGCTCCCGGCAGGTACCTCCGCCGCCCACCACCCCCGTACCTCCTTTCGGATCATGACGTCGTTCTTGTAGTTGCTGTTGTTGGCGTAGCGCAGCTTCCCTGGCAAAGACACGGCAGATGTTAACCCCGCGCCAGACGGGCACCGCTGCGCGGCGGCAGCAGAGAGAGCCGGGCCCAGCCCCGCATCGCACCGGCAGCAGAGAGAGCCGGGCCCAGCCCCGCTGCCCGCCTGGTCCCGCCCCGTCACTCACCATCGGGCCGGAACTCGAACTCGAGGAACTCGTGGCCGAACTTGCCCTTGTGCCCCACATAGTAGCGGAGATAGAAATCGCTCGCCATGGTCCCGCCACCGCCCCGACATGCACCGCGGCGGCGCGGACGAAACGCGTCACGACGCGCGGGGGCGGGGCGGAGCGCGCTCCTCACTCTGATTGGCCGGCAGCACCAAACGTCGCGAGCCGGAGCAGCGACGGCCGCGGCCGCCCTCTGGCGGGCCTGTGAGGGCTGGGCTTCCGCCCGGCTCCCGCTCCCTCCGCCCGGGGCGGAACGCGGCCCTCTCAGCCGAGACCCAGCCGGGCGGCCCGGACATGGCCGAGTCCGCCTAGCGACATAAAGCGGTACAGGTGAGGGGTGCCGCCGATCGCCTTCCTTCCTCAGGGCTAAGGCCTGGGCCTTCGGCAGGTTGGCTCCCCATGGGGCACCTGGAGCCCGGGCAGCGGGCACAAGCTGTTTTCTTGTAGTAGTATTTGCAGTGTCAGACCGGTGCTTGATTATCACCTCCCCTTTCCCCACACTGCAGCTGTGGTGGGGATGGCTTGGGTGCCATCGCTAGAGCACAGAACAGACTGAAGTCCACCCAAGTATTGATTTGTCTGTGAGGACCACTTGATTCAGTCAGTGAAAGACATGCTGCATGCTTTGCCTTAAAACTTGTGATCTTTTTCCTAGGCAGAAAGTGAAAATTATTCACTTGTTACTAATGGAGGCTTTCTTGTAATATTCAGACATAGCAATAAAAGAAAAATGAGGTGCAGCTAGCCTTTTATTATGAGTCCAGATATTAACAGTTAGTGTTACTGTGTTAGAATTTGAAGCGGTTTGTGCCTCCCTTGGATGAAGGCAGTAACCCAGCCGAGCTGTTCCCTGGGCTGGGTTTGGCTCCCACGCAGCCGGTGCACCCCTATGCCTCCTCACTGGTACTGGTTTGTTAGAGTTACCCTCATCACTGGTGTCCTGAAGTTTGAGAGCAAATGGACTGGTGGTAATAGAGCTGCCTTTTTGCTCTTTGGGGAACTGCTGAGAGAAAGGAAATAGCTGGAGACATGCCCTTTTGTAAAATATTTCCTTCTGAAAGAAAAATGTAGAAATATGGTATCTCTTGTGCTGATCCTTAGGAAGGATGCTTTTTTTGAGGACATTTTGTTCTCTGGTAGTATTGAAAATGGATTTTACACTGATGAACTTGATTTCATTTAGGTGATGCTGTGTCACATCCTAGGTGTAGGCTGTTAGTGCAGGGCTAATGAAGCTCAATCTGCTTACTTTAGAGTTACAGCAGGGTTAAGTCTGGCAGTAGTTACTGTTATGAACTGAGTGGAAATAGCTGAACTGCTTCCAGATCTAATCTGTCCATGGAAATAACATAGTCTTTGGTGTGGTATTGTGTAAATAATCAGATAAAGCTTTTGATCTCAGTTAATTCTGTGTGGAGGAAATCCCTAGGTGTCCACATCTGGACATCATTCATACGTAAACTGACTAAACCCCCTGTTGATAGGTCAGGTTTGGCTGTAGCTTGTTTTTCAGGAGCCTGGTATGTTTTGTGATCTGGCTTCCTCTTCTGACTATGTAGGAGCTCTAAGCTTTCACTAGTATAGTCAAAACCAAAAAATGTTGGGATTGGTTGATTTCTTTTAACACGAATTATTACAGTGAGAGGTAATACAGTATTTTTCTGGAAAAATAGAATGTTTAAATCTAGACACTCTTAAATTAGGTTTAAGTAACTACTTTGGATATATTTTAGTACTTCATTGGATTAGAATAATGGAGCAAAGAAATTGCATCTTTGTCTCATTTAACTTAAATTACTATTGAACCTAAAGACACTATTCGCTGGATATACACAAAATAAAGACCAATTTATTATAGACTTACCAAGAGTGAGAGAAGAAAATGGAAAGATATGTAGAGGGAGGTGAAATATTTAAGGCTCACTCTTGAACAGATATGACATAGTGAACATTCATACCATAGTCATTCACTGTGGTAATACGTCAAGCTCCTTCTCCTCTGTGTAGGTTAGACAGCTTTTCTTATGTTCTTAGACAGCTTTTCTTATGTTATTTTCCCAAGGGAATTGGAGAATGTTGAGGGACAATGATTAGTATTCCAGAGAAATCTATTTATGAATAAAGATTAAAAACTGAATATGTACAACTCAGCTAAATGAAGAAGTAGAGCACTTTTTCTGAAGTCTAATGTGGCAGTACTCATTGTTTGTATTGTAGTTTCATTGTTCTGTGTGATGTGGCATGTGGTGTGCTACATTGTACTGTGTTTACTCGGAGTAAATTTAATCCTTACCTGTAGTTAGAAGTTAATAGAACATCTTTGGAGTTCTGCCATATGTCATTACAAAAGTGAAGACATCTTTTGAAGTGAAGAGTTCTTTCTATTAGAAAATCAGAATTCTGGTTTATTTTGAAGGAAATGGCACAGAAGCACCTCAGGTGGTGTTAATGAAACAAGACAGAAGTTTGGCAAACTGAAATAACATTAGGTTAAAGATGTTCGCTAAAGAAACTGTAAAGGGGGTTTTTTGATGTTTCACTATATGAAGAGAGGTTTAAGAGTGTAAATTTAAAAATAAATATTAAATCACTTTTCTCTTTGCATTTACATTATGGTTAGGAGTCCTGGAAATACTAAATCTGGCCGGGTTTGACTGGAAGATATATTTGATGTCAGAACATACATGAGTCTTTTCTGTTCACAGCTGAGATGCTAGGAGGCAAAGTCAGAACTGTAATGGAAAGCTGGCCTGCACGAGGAAATTAGTGTATGCACTTTGGCTGAATTTATGTCTAGTTTATTTCGGTTTCTCATGGTTAAGTGACTGGCACATGTGAAAGATATTCATGTACTGCTATGCTCACTCCTGTTTAACAAAGGCTGATGTTACACTGATCCAATTCCATGACTTTCTGTAAGCCTCATTGATGCCTCTGGTTTATAGTGTCCTAAAATTCAGTCTCTTAAGGTGCCATATTCCCACTAAAGCAGTTATGGTAAGAAAGACCTCAACTTCTGTGAATTACAAAAAGTTAGTACTTAGCCTGTTCCACGTATTAGTCCTAAATGTATGCATAAGGTGAGGCTCAGCGTTTTGCTGGAAATGTTGGGAGTCCTTTTCTCCTGTTAAAAGTAAATTGGAGTTGCAGTCTCTCAGTGTCTTTCCACTTCCTGAGTTTTTCCATGTAAAAAAGATCTGATGTGGTTATATTGCCTTATTCTGTTACTGTCTGTTGGCTTCTAGCCCTTAACAGGATGTTGATGCGGTTCATTGCTGTTCTGTCTATCCAGTAACAAGGACTTTCAGTGCCACTCCATGTACGGTGTGAATCTTTGTTTTTATAGGAGTATTGTCTTGAAACTGATCACTCAATACAGTTCTAATTCTTTAAAACTAACAGAGTCCCAGCTAACAAAGCTCTCTGATGCAAACAGATAGGAGCTACCCCTAGGAAGCCTTGCCAGACCTGGGCATCTGATGAGAAAGCTTTTCTGGGGTGAGTTGTATCTGAGTGACTGGGACAAAGTCATGACTGCCCTGCTGGGCTTAGCAGCTTGGGCGATTGAATCAAAGGTCCCTGTACCTTTCCCATCACAATAAGCCTACCCGTCTTATCATTCTGTTACTTACGGCACCTTTCTGGTAAAATTTTTGAGTTTTACTCCAGTCCTCTCACAATTTAATTGGCTATAGACAGTATTCAAAGTGTATTCATTCAAGAAAAGAGTGTTCTTCTGGAATCTCAAAGGCCTGTTTATAATTAAAATAGGTGGTTAAAAATTACTGATTTCTTGGCCATAGTTTCCTGGGTTTAGGCAGACTCTTGGTAGTAGCTATATAAATGTGAAAAAGGATTCATTATTCTTCATCTCTTTGGGCCTGAATATTCACAGTTGCATTCTGCACTCTTTATGAATTTCCACTCTATAAAATATCTGAAAGTTGGCCCTTCAGTAGAAGAGTCCTACTGATACAGAAATAACTAACCAATCGCTTTCTTAACATTTACAGGTAGAGCAAAGAAATTAAAGCATGAGCCTAAAAAAAGTAACATTCATATTTATAGCAGATTGAAGGATTTTTGACAGAACTATTACCCTACTTTCTCATAGGGACTTGGTATAAACTTTGTATATTCCTCTTAAGTAGTGTGGTTTGACTTCAAGTTCAGAGGGTTGTTTTTTTTTTTGTGAGAGAATGACTCTACTGTAATTCTCTAAATTGTTTTATGTGCCTTTTCAGGAATATCAATGCTTAATGCATTGTTGTTTAAATTGCTGTGTTGAAAGGAAGAGCAACTGGAATACGAGTTATCTTGAGAACCTGCATTTAAATTCATCTGGGAGGTGTCAACTGTCTTTGAGTTCTGTATACTAATTCTAACATATTTTATGGTGAATGCATATTATGGGTGAGATAAAAATGTGTTTTGCTGTGTGTGTATTAGTTTTCTTGCTGTCTTAAAATAAATGTCATGTTTGATGGCATTACAATAATGTATTGCTACCACAGTGGTGTTTGGGTTATCTTGACACATTTATAATCAAAAGGCATGTTGTGCTTGAATGCATTGGCTTAAGGTTGTATTTGTGAAAGACAGAAATGTGTGGATTGCAGTTCTTTTCATTCTGCTTAAAAGCATGTACAAACCGTAATTGTTCTGTCTGTGAAGAAAATATCTCTATAAATACACATTTTTAGCATTATTATTTTAGATATGATAGAAACACTGTAATATAACAATGTGCATATTAAATCTTGATACTGATACTAGTTAATAAGGTGTTTGGGTTTTTTGTTGTTTTAAGGAGAGTAAAATTTACATGATTTTCACTTCTGACCTATGGGGAGTGGGTATCTATGGGACTTGGTGAAACAGGAGATATCAGATAAACATGCTCTGAATATTTCTGTTTTTTTTTTCTCATGTCAGTAAAAGCTGGCAGAAAGCTCTAGTAAATCAACCTACTTTGGATCCCTAATTTAACTTTGTTTTAAGGTTGCAAGATTTATGGATTGTTTGTATTTTTCTGAAAACCTGCTTTTGCCATTGAAATAATTGTATTCCTGCTAATTTTTCTCTACACTAGAAACATTGAACACGGGAGAATTGGGTGACAGAATTTTTTTCACAGATTCCAAATAAGTCAGGTTCTTTTCTGATATTTTCCATGTCTGTAGCTTGTGAAACTGTGTTCTAAACATGCAGAATTTTGTGCAATTGCTTCTCCTTGTATCTACAGAGGCTTTAATTTTCATTGATTCCCTTATCAAAGAAACTACTTTCGCTGACTAAATTAAGACAATATAAGCTTTGGAGGTTAATACATTAATAAAATATTTATTTAAAATGTATTTCATAGCATTTAATATGTTCCATGGTGTGGATCTTGACTTTGTGTGTAGATCTGTTATACCTGTGTTATTTCTTTAGTTGCTGAGAAGAGAATTATATTCTAGTTTTGAAGAATGTTAATTTCTGTGCCTCTGCATTGTATGAAAGATAATTAGAATGTTGCTGAGTCGGCAGTCTGTTGTGGTCGCTAGAGACAAACTGACTGTGGGTTTCTGTGTTAATGCTAAGCTATGCATCGTAATATGCTATTTAGAAAAGACGTCCTATTTTGTGTCTTGAAATGGTGATATGGATAAGTTTTATCTACTTGGTTAAAAATACAGCTCTGTAAGAAGTAACATCTACTGTTTTGGTGCCAAGTAAACTGGCCTTACTACTCTCTGAGGTAAGGTTTTCCCTGCTGTGCTGTGCTGTGCCGCTGTTGCCAGCTATTGACTGAAAGACATTCTTTGCCAATGCACATTCTTGCTCACAAGACAATACTCGCTGAAGATGACTAAATAAACAAAAATGTGGTGTATTGGCATCTGTATGAGAAGAAAAAAAATCCTAAGCCTAACATAGACTCAGATGTGTAAATGAGTCTCTGAAAAGGAGAAAGAGTAATGGAAATTAATAGAAAACAGGACTGGAAGGGATTGTCATAGTTGCCATGTTCATCCCCCTGTCCTCAGACAAGATCAGCTCTATCTCACATGAATCTTTTTGTGAATTTTAATGAAGCTTTTTGGTTCTCTGCTTTTTCTATAGATTGTTTTTGTGGCAAATGCAAGTTTATAATGAAATTTACTTTCTCTTTTGAAAAGTCAGCCCTCATATGGATCTGTTTGGTTTGGCAATGCTGGAAGTTGGTGTATTAGAACTGCTAGCCTTGAAGAGTAACAGGGGTGTGGTACAGATGAATCCACCTCATTATAGTTTACTTCCACAAATCATTTAAGACAATAAATATTACTTATTTAATTTTATTTTTTTAATGTTAGAACTGTGGCTTCAACTTACACAAAATACTATTTGCTCTTACTTAAATATTACAGAGATATTTACAAGGGCAGACATGGGGAAGCTTGTCTCCATGGTTTCTTCTGAGATGCAGAAAGAAGCTGGCACATCTTGACTGAAGTTAGCCTTTGTGAATTGTCCTCTAAGTAGTTCCCCCAAAATTTTGGTATTACATAGGAAAGAGGTATCTTATGTCACTGCATGTTCCAGGCTTTTCATTCAGAAATTAGCCAAGTGCTGTATTCTATTCATGTATTTCTGTAGAAGCTGATTTTGTTTAAACAAATCTGCCAAACTGTTTGAAAGTTCCCCAAGTGGCAGGGAGCAAAGGTATTTACTTAACCTTTAGCCCATGACCTTCCTACAGGGGTGGGTTATGTCTACAAAAGGTCTCTATGTCTGTGGAAATAATCAAAAGAGTGTTGAACATTTTACCTTTTTAACTGAAATGTCCAGGTTCTGGTCCATGGCACTTGAAAGGACATCTTTGTTGTGTTGAGCTGCTCAAGATGATAACTTCAGACCTGGGCTACTAAGCAACTTTTGCTTGCTTCCATGCGGCCTTGCTTTGTGTTCCATAAACATTGTGCTAATTTTTTTTTTCCTTTTATTTGAAGTGGTTTACTAAATCCAAATTTTGACCATCTGACAGAGCCTGTTGACACACCAGAATTTCACAAACTTTATGGAGGTGGGAGACCTGGGGCAGTGCATGTATAACAGAAACTTTTAAATTTTACCTTTAGAGACGTGCTTATACTGCTGTGAGTGGACCTCATATTCTCTGTTATGCTTTCATGGGAAGCAGAATTGAATTTTATTTCTTTATAACATTTTAACCTGTGTTTCTGCATACTTCTTAATTATTTTTGCATTTCATTTTTTTCATACTTGTCATCTCCTCTAAACAACTCATGTTCTTCCAACATTTTTGATTCTGATATTTAGTTCTTTGCTTTTCCCTTATTCTATAAAGAAGGAAACTAGTCTAGTAGATCAGGAGAGTCAAACATAAGGCTTCATTAGCAAAAGGGTAGAGACCTCTGGCATGTCCCGTCTTCTCACAGAAAACTGCCAGGCCTTACTTGTCCCCTGCATGCATCGGATTTTCCAATCTCTACAGCCATCTGAAAAACTTACATCAAGAAAAATACATTGCTTTCCTTTTATAGAGACAGTTGTACCTTCGAGCTCTTTGATCTGGTGGATGTAGAAGTACCATACATTTCCTATGCAATCCTTATTTGCAAAACCTTTGTATAATATTCAGGGATCCCTAGCAAGAAGCAGGCAAACCCTCAACTTTCAAGACAGTCCTTGCAGATAGACTTTATCTGCAGGTGATGTGCTGAATTCATTCACTTTCAAGACAGTCCTTGTAGATAGACTTTATCTGCAGGTGATGTGCTGAATTCATTCAGGGTTGCCATGGCAACCTTTTTCTTCTTTATCCAGAAAAAGACTGCTTTACCAGTAAACGTGCCCTTTCACAGTACCCTGTGACTTTTGTTCAGGGATCTCATAGCTGTTAGAAGCAATGGATAGGCAGGCCCTGGAATTACCAGTATCATAGGCCCTCCTGTGCATCTTTGCTCACTAATGCTCTTTATCCTTCATCTGTAAGTATACCAGTATTTATTCCCTCCACATTTGCTATTTTTTCTGGCAAAAGACTGTCCCTTCCATACTGCTTGGGGGCATATAGTTTCAGATTCTGGGTTCTGAGCACTATTATTTTATAGCTAGGAGATGCAATTCTCAGTCCTGCTGTTCTGTTCGCTTTCCCTGATCTCAAAGAGTTCCTGGTCATCTTTTCCAACATTCTATTTTGTTGTGCATAACTGCTCCTCTGCCTCTAGGAGCTATAACATTGGTTCTGTTTCATGTCACTGGCAATTTTTCAGTGATAAAAAAGAAAATAGGAGGACGGAAACCCAAACTGATATGAAGGTGTGGCCCTGCCATGGAACTTGATGATCTTTAAGGTCCCATCCAACCCAAACCATTCTAATTCTATGAAAATGATGATACTGACTGTAATAAACTAATCCCCTTCCAGAAGTGGCGGAGTTATTTCTCTGTGTGTAGATCTCATAATAAAGTGATTTGACTCTGTCTCAGAAAATTATTCTTGATTTTCAGTCAGTCAGGATTACTGTGACTGTAAGTCTATCCCATTAAACCATGGGGATGGTGCATAAGCAGTACCTTATTGACAGCGGTTTAAAGAGTGGTGGATGGCAGTTGAATGAATTAATGTATATATTTTTATATATTTTCACATATACAAGTGCATATGCATATGTTTTTTTTCTACATCAAATAAAATATCTTGCCCACAGGTGGCTCTTGGGATTAAAAGGATTGGAAATAATAACACATTTCTGTTTTCAATGAATAAAGCTATTTTGTAGTTATCCCAGTCAGCAACATCCATCTGTTGAACATTACTTGGGCACTGTCCCCACAAGAGAAAAATTACAGGTAAAATGATGTTTAGACTATCATTACATTAATTATGTAATTATCATTAATTTATACTATTTTTTGATTTCATGCTGTTCATAAAACAGTTTGTGTAGAGAATCTGATAAATGATCAAGACCTCATCTTGTGGTGATACCAGAGAAAAGATAATTTCAGGAAATATATTTTGTGTTTCTGATTCTTTGAGAACAGCATACAAAATGGTATCAATATTAAGTCTAATATTTCAATGTTGACATAAGAGATATAACATCCCATAAACATATCTCACTTTTAATGATCTTCATTATACAGGCCGTCAACTGATACGTGTGTGTTGTAGGATTCTGAGGAGATATGGGGCTGGTTTGGATGGCCAGTCGTATCCCAGCCTTCATTGCTTTGGGCCTCTGGGCCCCTAGCCCAAATATCCAGGCCTATTTCAGCACTAGCCTTTGTGGCTTGCTAGCCTGTGAGGTCTTTGACCTAACTTTGAGGGAGATGTTACAGGTCTCTGATGGTACATGCAGAAGCTCCTGTGTTGAGGATAGGAAAGGTGTGCAAGCTTTCCCCTCTGTGGTGGCACAAAACTCTGATTTAGGAAGAAAAAAAGAGCTTAAATGCTTGCCCAATCACTTTGCATCCTGCAGTGGAGTAAGAAAGGTCAGGCAATAAATTATGTTCAAAAAGAAGACTTCAGTAGAATGGATTTGGTTTATTTAATAGTAAAGAAAAGGTCATGTCTTTTGTTCTTTTATTCTCACATAAATTGATTTTGTAAAGTTGAAGTTGGTTTATCACCATTTGTGTTCTATGGCTTTGTTATTTCAGTATTGGAGAAAAGGTCATCATCTTAGTGGGTACCTGATATTCCATGGTCCATTAAAACTGCATTATTTCTGCTGAGGCTGAAGTTCTTTTTTTCCCCTAACTTCACCTGTCCCAGGTCAACCCAGCTCCAACTGGGTACTTTGTCATGCAGTCTAGTATATCAGAGATGCCTGCATATGACTGTATCTTTGATTTATTTGGGTTGTAGAAACTTGAATACCTTGGCTATGCTAGCCTGATATGCCATGTAGATTTGTGTAGATTTTTTTCATGTTTTGTTCACTGTGCAAGAGCTTGAAGAGATTCCCACTCTAGTATCTTTTCTTAGGGGAGTGATTTGCATTATCTGTCTCAAAATGGTGTCAGTAGAAGACAGTGACCAAGTATTGGCATTCTTATTGTTTATTGACCTCTAGCTTCTCAACATGAAGCTGCTCTAAGAACTGAAAGCCTTTCTAACAACCCAATCTATTTCCTCTTTTTTTTTTTTTTTTAATACCTCCTCCCCTAATTTCTAGTAGAGATCTAACTAAGAAAACATTTAGTTATTCTAAATATTCAGGAGTGAAAGCATCTGGGAGGAAGGAAACAGTTTGGGGCTTGCAAGACTGGTGGTAGTTAAACAAAACCAAACCAAAAAAGTCAGAAAACCCAACCCAAAATCTTGTGACCCTTCCGTCTCCTCAAACCTTCATATTTTCTCTTTGTACTCAGAAAATACTACCTGGAATCACAGAGACACAATACAAAATAAAACTATACTACCATTATTAGTGTAATGATATTCTGTAGGATAACAATTCAGTTCTTACTGATAAGCTTTTTGATGTAAGAGGATTTTTTATTGTTTTAGAAGCCCTTTTATTGCTTTTGACATAGAGGGGTATAGAGCATCTATAAAGATAATGGAAGCGGATAAAGACATTAGGCCAGTCTTGAGCAATTTACAAACTGAGTAAACGTTAAATCTTTTTTCACCAGAAGTGTGGCTTTTTCTGTTCTTAATGCAAAGTGGCTACAATTCCAAGTTCTCTTTAGTTTTAAATGTAGTTCAAAGTATGCAGGTTGGTGAAAAAACAGAACAGTCTAGAGGAAGAGTATTTGCATACTGGAATTGAAGCTGGCTGTTTCTGCAGCTCCTCTTTCCTCTCTTTCCTCTCTTTCCTCTCTTTCCTCTCTTTCCTCTCTTTCCTCTCTTTCCTCTCTTTCCTCTCTTTCCTCTCTTTCCTCTCTTTCCTCTCTTTCCTCTCTTTCCGCTCTTTCCGCTCTTTCCTCTCTTTCCGCTCTTTCCGCTCTTTCCTCTCTTTCCTCTCTTTCCTCTCTTTCCTCTCTTTCCCCCTCAGCTTATGTACATTTCCACCTGATTTCTTCACAGGTCTGCAGAGACATAAGAATATCTCTCTGTAATCTGCCTTGTGGGCCCAGACAGAAAATTAAGTCTGTGATAAAGTGATACCAATTAAAATGTGCAGTGTAGGTTAAAATAAAGACTTCCTTTCTTTCATTTAATTTTCTCTGTATCTTGGTAGTTACCTTTTGAGGAGGTAGGAGATGGCATATTTTTGTGGGAGAAAGGAGATGCATACTATGTGTTGAAGCAGCTGGCTCAATATGAAAGTAACTTATAACCCTTATGGTAACCAGAATAATCTGCTAGAACAGCAAGCTATCAAGAGCCTCTGCCAGAATGGGCATCAACTGTGGGCAGAACACTCAACAAACAGATCTCTTGTGTGTACCATGGAAGCTGATACAGAGCAGTATAGTGTGTGTGTGTGTTACATAGTCTTCTGCTTGTGATCCTAGGAATAGATTACATCCCCCTCCATGTTAGCATGCTTGCTAACCTTTGATCGAGACTGTCTGGTGTAAAAAACTGGATAGTAGTTACATTGTAAGATCACTACAGAGCTTCATGAAAGAGAGAATCATTTATTTGAAATATCTTTAAAAGCCTGTATTTCACCAGGCCTTAACAGTATAGGTTTTGAATTTTTAACAGAAATGCTTGATTTTAATACTCTGGGGCATTTCACAATTTTTAACCATCGTGACAGATTTCTTACAGTGATAAAATGCATTTATACATATTTTGACTTTATCATGGCCACTTGCATTTCAGATAAAGCTATGAATCTTCCAAATGTCATCTCTGCAGCTACCTCTAACACATTTTTTTAGCATTGTTAATATGCAGCAAACACATTTTTACTGAGAGTTAATGTAGTCCTTGACAATTAATTCTTTATTCAAGGTAGGTGTTACCCTTGTATGCTCTCGAGAATGCTGCAGGTAATCATATGCTGATACCTTATTTTTTCTTTTCCTTTGGCATACAAAGTTTCTAAGTCTCGTGCCAGAAAAACTAGAAGACATCCTTGTGTATCCTCTGAATGAAAAAAGTAATGCCTAACTAGGTGTTTCAGGGTCTTAACCTGAACAACTTCTTGTTCTCAGAACTATTGACTTGAATGTTTGTTTCTTTTCTATGTTGATTCCCACTATAACATCCTTTTGCATTCCTGTAGTGTGGTGCTTCTAGACACTTTTGTAAGCATCCTCTCTCTCAAGCTGTCAGAATCAGGATATGGAGCCAGTATTGCTAAGCTGGAGTACAAACTGGTGGCTGGAGAGCATGGGTAGGTCATTCGAGTGAAAGGATTCAATCTTAAGATACTGTAAGTACTAACAGCTCATCATCCTTAATAGAGCTCAACAAATCATATGTTGAATGTTATTTTCTACGTTAGAAGCCTGAAATGCTTAAATTTACATTGCCACTCATTAATTCATAGTTTTACATGGTTTTAAAGACTATAGAGGGATAATGGCTTTGCATATAGTAAAGATATATGCCAAGTACCTCAAAAGCTGTGAGGTTAGTGAGGTGAAAGCTTATGGTTTAGGGTGGAGATTTTATGACATGAAGAGAACGAGCATGGAGGCTAAATTGGTCTTTGACTCAGGCAATGTTTTTTACATGGATTAAGAAAGAAAATAAGATGAAGATGTTTAAAAATACTGAGGTGTGATGTGACATTTATAATGTGACTCTTCTACTAAGGAAACAGTATTTTCTTTACAGCCAGTTCATCATTGACCATTTGTCTGACTTCAGTTTTACTCCAGCAGTCTTTGAGATGATTAAAGAGGAACTAAAAAAGACTTACTTCCATATGCTCATCAAATCAGAGGTGTTAGCCAAATGAGTGTCAGTGGGGAAAGGCTTAATTTTAGGGTAGTGGTAGAAAAGAAAGCCATCATCTTTGTTCTTCCTGTGTTGTCATAGTAGCATACAGTAGTGGCTTGAGGAGTTGCCTGTCTTTTTATCAGAAATTACCATGCAGTTTTTTGTATAGTCTTGCTGAATATAGTGAATGCCAGCACAATAATTATATGTGAGCACAATTTTCAAACTGCCAAATATTTTTGCTTTATACTAAGTACTAGTACTAATGATCAGGTGCCAAAGGCTGACATGAATTCACATAGACAAAGTTATCCTGTGTATTTTTTTCTTATAGTTGCTTGCATTTTTTCTGTCAGCAGCACCTGTGTGTATGCATTTGGAGGTTAAAATTCCTTGTTAGAGGATTATCAAATCTTCTGAATAAGTGTCAGCTGGGGTCATTCCCCTCCCAGTTTCATCCCAGCTGCCCGTTGCTTCTTTCTAATTGCCATTGGTCTCAGGTCACTCCCATTTCAGGCTCTTTCCTTATCAGTTCCTCTCATCCTCTCTAGAAGCAAACCTTATTTATACTTTGATTATAGTTTAGCCAGGTTTTATTTCCTTTCTTTTTAAAAATTTTGGTAGAGGAGATACTTGAGGCGTGCTGCTGCAGAGGTAGGGGTAAGTAGACAAAACTGATAATGCATAAGAAAGGAGAGCTTACTGGGCTGAGAACTTCTCTGTGGCCCAAAAGAGCAGGAGATATCTAGAATGTTCTTCAACAGACCAAGGGAAACTATGTTGCTAAGTCTCTTGAGTAAAGATGGTAGCTAGTACTGTATTAGTATAATGTGCTTTCTTATGTGATATTCATTGGGTCTGATGACATAAATATGCTGATAGCACTGTGTGTTGATTTTTCAGAAAGGAGAGAATGTTAATCAAAATAACACATGGCTGTAGACTCCTGATCTGCAGGAGCAGCTGCAGGTTACTCCTCTTTGGCGGTGCTCTTGTTGTGAAGGTGTGCTCTAAAGGGAGATACTAAATCAAAGCTCGGGGTATTTTGTAGCCTTCATAGCACTAATAGCTATTGACACTACAGATTATGTTGTCTTTATTAGAATTTTGCCTTGACTGACTGAAATTAGATGGCTTCTGTATACCTGCTAATTAGGAGGCTCTGCTCCAGTATTTAGGATTAAGTTTAGCCTTTTGTAGGTTGCTGTATAGGTAGTACTAACAGTATGTAGGTCCCTCAGGAAAGAGGGAGATAACTGTGCATCAAATAAATATATAAACTATTATATTTGTGTTTTGGTTAAGATGTGAGCGGATGTTTGATACTTTGCTGTGTGTGATCCCCGCCCTGTTCAGTTCTGGGTGGTGGGTTTGCCAAATACACATCTGCTCTGTAATGTGAAGACTCTTAACAAATGTAACGCCAGCTCTGAAGTGACAGTGTATTATCAAGTAAGGTACTAGAGACTTGCATATAGTTGTTCCTATTACCTGTAGTAGTTTGTTGTACAGTCACAATTTAAAGCGCAATCAATCCAGAACCACTCTGTGTGATCACTGTGCAGGGCAAGTGAACTGAATGCCAGTGATTTTTGTAAGCACAGTTTCTGTGCACAAGACCTACTAAAATCCGTGATGAAATTACAGCTTATATTATTTTCTGCATGGTTATTTTGGATATGTATCTTTTGTTTTCCATATGCCAGCCACTGCAGTCTTGGTTTTGTCACCTTTCTTACCTTTCTTGCTAGTTGGTGCTTTTTTTCCCCTTCAGTTAATTCAGGAGAGTCTTCCCACCTGTGCAGTGGATCCCAAATGAAATGCTTTCTGCTTTGAAGGCACAGTGGGAAAACAGAAGTTGTTGGCTTGTTGTTTTGAATGGTAACTTACTGAGAACTTAATGTGGAAGTCCATCCAGGCTGGATTTGTTTGTTTGGTTTAGGCTGGTGTGAGAAGTTTAAGAGGATGTGTTCTTACAGAGTTGCTTGTGGTAAGTTTTAACCATTCCTAACAAATCTTAAATGCTCATTGGTGTGTGTATAGGCTGCATTTGCATCCTATGCGATGCTTGGTACTTAGAAAAATAATGGTTAATGAGTAAGGTCATAACTCTTACGACATGTACACTTGTTACAGCCTACTAACACTTTTATGGTGTAAGTACCTGGGACTGTCCTGGTATGGTTCTTCGAACAATGTGTTGTTTCACCTAATAAAGAAACATTTTTATTATAAGTGTGTGTGAAGGTTCATCTCCTGTCTTATCCAGTTGCAGAGACATAGATTTACCTGTATTCATTTCTTCCTACATCAGTGGGGACAGGGAAACCGAGGGGGAAGTTTAGTGGGCTTGGTCTGTTCTTCCTTGACTTGACCAGGCTTGTCTTACAAGGTCTGAAACAGTGTGGGATGGTAAAACACCTGCTGCTGTGAACAGGAGTCCATTTTGACTAAATTCAAGCTGTATTTCAGATGCACATGAGAAGCTTTGTTTCAGTTTCCTGTAAACCAAGGCAACGCTTGGGTGAGCTCACAGTGGGGAGGTACAGCTCCCATTCAGCTGTTTTTGTGAACAGTTAGTCCCATATACCTTGTTGCTATGGGAAACTATAACTGTAGCTAATTCCTGGATTACAAACAAATGCAGCATCACTAGATGCTTCTGTCACAGCTTCACAATGAATTTATCTGGGTCTACAGATGGGCCTATGTCTTATCTTAGGTTGCGTATAAATCAGGCTTGGGGTGCATCCCTGTCTTTTGTATTACTTAGAGCCTGAATCTAGGCCAGTCATCATACTTTGAATATCGTACCTTCTCTAATTGTTTTAGTGCCTTATATGAGAAGTTATATGAGCTTTTGTAAACTGATAATGTGACTGAAGAACAACCCAAAATGTCCTGTATTTGGTGGTTGTCCACATAAGTTGTAATGCTTAAGACATCACTGTTGATTTGTAGTTATGTCCTAGGCAAAGAGTGATAGTTAAGGCAATGGAACAACCTTAACTGTCTTTGGGATTGTGTGCCAAAGCCCAATGTTTTTGTCTCGTCTGCAAGAGACAAAGTAGGTATTCATGATCAGAGTCTGTACTGATAGTTCTTAATGGGTAGTTCTTAAATCACCAAAAAAAAAAAAAAAAAAAAGAGGAGGAAACAAAGGGAGATGTAGTTTGGAAAGTTTATGCCTCATTACACTGGTATGGAGCTCACATCTACTTAACCCCAAAAAGAGCCGTGCTCATCAATGACAGTCTGCGGAGGCATCTCATACGTGGAGAAAACAAACTTATTCTCAGTATGAACTTACTCAGCCAGCTGAACTATTTAAAAGTTCTTGTTCTTACAATGCTTGTATTTATGGTAGTGATACAGATCTTGGAAGCTTATGTTTATCTGTCAGGTTTGGAAATGAAAATAATTTTACACAGTTCTTTAAAATCTCTGCTGTGCATACTCAGCCATGTTTGTAATGTTGAGATTGCACAGACTGTTAGTATCCATCTTTTTAATTTCTTTTAGTAAATAGGTGTTCTTTTTTTCCTCAAGTCCATTGCCCTTAAAATTCTGCTGTTCCCCTTTGCTCTGTTAAGATTCTAATATTGATAATAAGGCCTGTGTGAACAACAAAACATCCTAAAATATCTTTTTTGAAATTACTAACACTGATTTTTTTTTTTTTTTTTTTAAAAAAACCCCACAAACTACTTGTTTGTTAAGCACTGTCGGTTTTAGTGCCTGAGCAACTCTGCATGTGTCTTCTTGGCTTCTGTTTTGAAGACTGCTGCTATTTCTTCTGCAGTTTCACAGGACAGTCTTAAAGGAAAAGTGGAAGTTAAACATCCTGGCCAGACTATTTTTCTCATTAAGCCAATAGGGGTGTGAGTAACAATATTCTGTGGTCAAAGCGACTATACTGAATATTGCCTTTTAAATAAGGAATATTAGGGATTTATTGGAGAAAAGTGTTCCAAAAGTACAGCAGGAGGCATTTGAGAGGAACAGAAAGGCAGGCACAGGCGCAGAAGTGCTACTATGACCTTAATGGCAGCCTAGAGAGAAAGGCTTTTGGTCAGGTGTTGCCTGAAAGAGGTAAACTGCAAAGGTTTTCCTTCTGTAAATATTAAGGAATAAAAGAAGGAAAGGTATGTAATTGTCTGGTGTGGCTCCTTGTGGTACCAGAGCTGCCTCTGAGGTCCGTGAACTGCTTTGCTGCTATGGACAATATGGCTGGTAAGCTTCGGTTACTGTATTTTCTAAGACAATGTCCATGTTCTATAGTAAATAAGGCAATGATTAGAAAAAAAAAAAAAGAAAAGCTAATATAAGAAATTACTCATCTGATCATCAGGACTGTCATACTGGATCAGACCCGCTTTACCTCATCTCCTATCTGACAGTAGCTAGTAACGGATACTTAGAAAAATAATGACATCCTAGTGCTTTCTCTGTGCCACGAATGATTTCATGTATGGGTATTGTACAGCCTCTCAGTTGTGTCCTGAGTTGAAGCTTTGAAAAATGTAAAATCTTCCTCAATTATCCTTGTTGACCTCAGTGTCTTTTCTAGCTGCATTAGGCCTTTTTTAAGATGGGAAGATCAAGGTTGTATGCAAAATTAAAAATACATATTCCCCCTGAGTTTCTTTTACAGCAACAGATTCTGTTAACCTCGTCTTTTGCAGGCTTCCAGCCGCTGATGTGTTTGAAAAAGTTTTTATTGTTAACTTCTTCATGACTTTTATTGCTGCTGGTGCCTTTTAACATCAAAGTAACATGAAGTCAGTTTATGAGGTCAGGCTTTTAAATGTTGCACACATTTCAGATATTGCTAATAATAATGTAAATTTCCAATAATTTTGTGTGTCAAAACAAAACAAAGTCAAGTGTCAGTTTTTCATTGTTCCAGGAAGTCTAAAAGTCAACTTAGTCTTTGTAAGAAAATTCCTGTCATCAAAACAGACTTAAATGTTACTTTCCAGTATTGTTTATCTTCTAAGCATTACTGCGAGGTGTTCTCTTTGCTTAGATTTTATTTAGATCTGTGCCTTATTAGCAAAATACGTAGATTCAGGGATTTTTCTTGACTGTTTGGTCATAAGGCTTTCCATTATCCTTTATGAGTAATGGCTTAAATTAAATGAATGTATGTGCTTTCAGCTAAGTCCCAGTGGGGGAATATATGCATGAAAATAAATTATTACAGTTGGAACTAATTAATTCCTTGATTGGCAGACTCAGCAGATTACCCTACTCATGTCTTTGTTACCTGGCCTCAGTTGTACCTGGCCAAGAGCTGTAGTTACAACCTCTACTCTTCCACCTGACTTTGTTGCCTGTAGGCAAGAACCGAAGAACTGAAGACAAAAAGAGAAGTATCAGTTTAGTCTGTCTTTGCTGTAATCCTAAACCATCCATGTAACCAGGCTAGGGCCTATCAAAATATTAGATTTGCTTGTTGCACTGTCATAACTTCTAGCTCCCTGCCAAGATGGCTGCCTTATCGTGCCTGACAAGATTGCAATGGTTTCCTTAATAGTGTGAAGAACTTAGCAGGCAGCTGTGGCTAATCTCTTAAGAAAATGTTCTCCCACTGAGGTACATAGTGAAATTTGAATGCTGCAAATAATTTGAAAAAATGATTTCTTAAATTGTGTTCTTACTCTGCTTGTTGATGTGTAGGTACAGATACAAGTTAGTGTTCCTAAGCTCCTGTAAGAGCTAAGAACATAGCTGTAACTAGCACTTGTTGGTTTCTTCTGCTAGATGCTACCCCTGTTGGTATGAGAAATCAAGCGTTCAGTGTCCTGAGGCAGATGGCCTCACTTCTGGGGATGCTGTTGTGAGGTGATCTTTTGTGAAGCTCATTTTCTATGTTAGTGTCTGCTGCTGTGATATCAACAGGCACAAGTTCATCTTTGTGTAAAACTTGATTCTGTGAGACTTATGTCTTGGCTGGGGAGTCCGTGCTTGTAGCCATACAAGTAAAACAAAGTGTGCCAGCTCAGTTTGTTTCTTACTGATCAAGGTGCAATGAGCTTGGTAAACTATTTGCCAGGCACGTTTACTCTAGAAGCGAATAGCCAGTTAGGTGTCTGCCACTATCCCGAAGAAAGTCAACCCCCATTTTCTCTTACAGGGACTTCAGATTATTTACTTAAAATGCAGATTATTTACTTAAAATGCATGGATCTGCATATTTCTGTCTTGTGACAAGAATGACCAGTGTGTGCCTTTCCTCCAGCTCACTGCAGCAGGTCAGGGTTCTGTCTCACTCTTCATGTGCAAGAGCTCAGTTCTGTCCCTGGCACAGACAGGGAGGGCTCCGGCTCACCCCAGATTTACCACATTTCATCTCATCATGGAATGAGTCTTGGCTAGGACGTGCTGCTATTCCATGGGAATGATCCTTGGGAAGTGGTTGCAGAAACACACAGCTGCAAAGCTGCAGCCCCTGTTTTTGTCATTGGGACAATCCACAACAACCCTCAAACCATGGCTGAAAACAACTCTGTTAAGCTGTCACCTGGGACTGTACTGACACCTCCAACAGCCAGTGTGCTGTGTCCAGGGCATCCTTGGTCAGTGCACTCTTACAAACCATGCTCTTGTCACAGCTGTTTGACTAGAGGCACCAGGACAGGCAGTATAAGAGGGAGGGACTGTGTGAGCGTGGCTGTTTTGTTAATTAGTGTTTTGAGCTGGCCGCTGAGCACCCAGCATGTTAATGTGCACATGGGCTGTGGCTTGAATCCAAAAGGTGGCTTCTGTATCCTGCCTCTCAGTCTCTGCCCCTACCTTTCCCCTCTGAATCCTTCTGATGTTGACACTGTGTGCTAGGAGGCAACTGAAATTGGCACCACTCTATACTGAAGCAGAGGCAACGCTTGCAACAGCCCGAGGCTGTAGGTCCCTTCTTGAAGGTAAAGATGTCCGTTAGGAAGACAGATGTAAAACTGTTTCATAAAGTTAAAGGACCGATTTGATGGAGAGGGAACTCAGTGTGAGAAAACGATGCATACATACTCCTGCAGGAGGAGGAAAGGTAACTGAGTGACATACGTCATGTAAACGCTAAAGGGATTTACGAGTACATGTACAGCACCTTAAAGTAGGCAGCACAGTATTAGTATGGATTATCTCATACTGTACAGCAACTGTGTGTAAAAAGTGAAACAAAAAATAGAATTTTATTGCTAATAGAGCATAGAGTCAAAAAAATGGAAAAGATAAATAGTTGTTTTGGCTGGCATAGCTCAATGTCCCAGACAGGTTTGGGACTCTCTTATGAAGCTCTTTCACTTCTTTTCGTTTGTGGTGTCCTCCGTATTTAGACTTGGAGAGACTTTTTTGTTGTTACCAGTTTTTTTTTATTTTCTACCATATTACTCTGCTAAAATATTTAACTAAAATGGAGAAATATTTTAAAGTAAGAAAAACCTATTTTCAGTTAAATAGAGAACTAATCCACCAATATTCACCAGTACATAAGTCCATATAAGTTTGGTAATAACTACTTGTGTCTGAAAAGCGTTAGCAGCTTGGCAATGTTCCTTTAGGGACAAAAATTGAAAGTTACTTTCAATAAATACACTGCTTCAAAAGGCTTTAAAACACCACGTGACAGTGAAAGGTTGTATTGTCTTCAGTGCTCTGATTTCTAATGCTGCTTTGAGTAGATCCTGAAAATTACTTGGGGTAGGAAGAAGAATGGTCAATTGATGCACAGTTTGGTTGTCTTGGTTTTCAAGAGGTACATACCATTGGATATTGGTATTTATGGCTACTTTTCCCTTGGCTGATAATTGACTTTTAAGTTACACAGCAGATTTCCCACATAGACCAAAGGGGACATACAGCAACACCTAAAAGACGAAGCATCTTCCAAGTGTCTGATTGCCTGCTCAGGCTTCTCCCTGCACAGGGAAATGTTGTACATAAGTTCATACAGGATCCAAACCGCCCATCCATTTCAGAAAATGCCTCCAGCTGTCCCTGCTTGTCCGCAATATCCTTGTTTCTTATCTAGGATTTCATTTGTACAAGAGAAGGGGAAGAGAGCACAAGCTAACTGCACAGTTGGTTCTGACTCATTTGTGTCTCCAACTGAAGCTATCATTGTACTTCTACTACAGTGGATCTCGTTTCAGCTTTATTTCTATAGAGGAGATTGTATGTTTTCTTAAAAAAAAAAAGTTATGACTGCCTGTTGTGATACCAAGAATAGCAGTATTTCTGTCTTTTGGCTGTAACAGCTGTTTCAGCTTCTGTAGATAGGCTTTACAAAAAGCTGTACAGAGTGGAATCAAACTAGTCACCGAATAGTCTAACACGTAATAGTTCAGATTAAAAACTACACCAGTTTTGTTGCGTGTACTATTCACTTTTGACACACTTTCTCAGAATGAGTAAGCACTACTGTCCTTGTACCACTGGAAGTTTTACTCACTTATTTTAGTTACTAGTCACTTATTTTAGTTACATCACTGATAAAATTGTTCAGCTCAAGGACATAATGAAGCTGGTACTATTTTCCATGTGATTTGAAGATGACCAAAATATGATACACTCCCAGGTCTAGGACAGCAGTTTAGGCGCTATAAAAGTCCCAGATAAAAAAATTTAATCTTTCTATAGAAACAGTGCACTGTTTTACAAATGTCTTCATTTGGTTTTCAGTTATTCTTATTGATGTAAGTACAGCAAGTGTTACACAGAGCAGATCCCTCCCCCGCCCCTCCCTGGTCCTTTTGTCAATAACATAAAGACTGAAACACAAAAGGCACCAAGCAAGAACTTACTCTAACAGAACTTCAATATGACAAGACAGAGATCAGAAATTATTACAATGTTAAATATCATCCTAACAATCTGAACCGTTATTTAAAATAATTTCTTAAAAAACAAATTTGGTGTTTGACTTCTCAGCAGTTACAAATCTGTAAAGGTTGAAATCAGCACTGCACATTGAGTTCATTTACAATGGTTTGAAAAAAACTGCAGCCTTTTATACATGGTTTATACAGGTTGCGTTGTGTGTATGTGTTCTTAAAAAAGTATCAAAACTGTAGAACTTTCAAATATATTTACATTCATCTGTTAGTTTCAGTGTTATCACATACAGCCTTTTTTCAGTTTTTTTCTTCATGCACACAGTGCATGGATTTGTAGAAACAGCTTCATACCTTATCATTTTTTCACTGCCTTAAAATCTAAAATTTGAATAGAAGGATGCTTGATTATTATGTATTGTCTATGCAGGCCAAGAAGTATTTTGAGAGTACGTATTGTGTTTGTAACGCATACTAGGTCTTTAGATACTTTCTTCCTTTTCTTAGTCAAGAATCAACTTCCAGCTCACATTAGACTGTGCATTTATTCTAAAAGAAAGAAAACCAAAAGGAAACCCCCCCCAAACCTATTCAGGCTGAGTTTCTTCTACTCACTTGAATACAAAAGCCTCGACTGACATAAGAACACTAGGAGGATTTCTCTCAGGTTTGGTACAGCTCAGGGAGGTGCTAGTCCATTACGCAGTAGTAGGTAAGTGTATTCACTTCCCATGGAATTCTCTGGGAAGTTGCAGGATGAGATGAGAAAAAACCCAGTGTTTTTTCTGCAAGGTGAGGATGACCCAGCCAAAGATACTGAGAAGGCTGTGAATTTTTCACCTCCTTGCCCAGTGCTCTGTGGTGTGGGAGATCTGCTACGGTGCAGGTTGTTCCATTGGCAGTAGTTTGGATGATAATTGCTGCACTTCAAAGAATTCTATATATGCTTAATTAACACACTGCCCCAGAGCATCTCCTGAATTTGGACTCTTAGCCAATATGAGTAGGGAAAAAAGGCAAGGAGAAAAGGAATTAACTTTTGTTACTGTGTTGGGTTTGTTTCCTGATGAACCAGGTGAGAGTGTTCACTTTGGGTGTATGGGAGTCTATGGCTACATCTTTGTTTCTACCAATTCTAAGCTAATTTGAGCGGTGCAAGATTCCCAGTGGGGAGAAGCATTTAGATTTACATTTACAAACAAACAACCTATATCAATTTTGTACCTGTAAAAAGCAACAATACAACACAAAAAACCTTGGTGCTGTAGGAGTTTCTCCTGACTAAAATGCTGTAAGCAATAGCTGTTCAGTTAAAAGCGCTGCAGAGGAATCCTTCTGGATAGGCTGGAAAAGGTAAAAACAACACTTATGAGCCAGTCTGGAAAACAGGAGCTCTGTACTTGGCAGCTGTCTTACCGTACAACTTGCTCTTTCTTAGTGTCTTTAGATTTCAAAGCAAACTTCTCAAACATCCTGTCAAAATTCAATTATCCCTAATTTTCAGAAAGGTAGGCTAGTAGTTTTAAAATATATGTATATATTTTTATATATATGTATATATTTATATGCCTATATATCTATCTAGTCTAGATAGATATATACACAGATAATCTATGCACAGCAAGCCAAACATACAAAAAATAAATACTCTCACCCCTCTACTATATTTACAGAACAGATCTTATAATCCAGATTTTGTTAATAAATATTTCTAAACTGCCTGTACAGAATTTGTTTTACTTATGTTGATGGATAGCCACAAAGCATATTCAACATATTTACAAAATATCTATAAATATAGTCTTAAAATAAAGCAATAGCTACTGAACCTTCAGCCTGGCTGGTTATGTACATTGAGTTAGTAGCTCAGCTGTCGCTTATTCACTATCACAAATGGGTAGTGCAACAAGTTAAAATGTGTATAAAAGATTATACATACAAAACTCTCACATCCTTTGGATGTTTGCAGTTCATTATAACTTTGTGGTTACCCTTCTGCAACATAAATAACGATCAAAAAGAAGAAGCAGGTTCTGTGACCCAAAGCAAATTTGTTCAGTGTGTTGTTTGGAGCAGCAACTTCATCCTCATGGCAACCCATCGTCTTCTAAGCTTAACGCTACACGCTGTGAAGGAAAAAAAACAACACAATTGAGAAAATTTGTGGCTTGTGATACTGTTGCTAACTTGCATTTCTTGTTAAAAATCTCATTGTTGTCCCTAGCATATTGGTGACCAATCTATTTTATGCACTGATTTTCTTCCCCCAAATGAGGTCGCTCACTCGAGTGTTACTAAAGAGGTGTTGGAAGCTTAATCTTGCCAAGGCAAATTTCCTTAACTTCTTACAGAACCTCATTCACTGCTCCTTGTGAGGAGTCTGACTCTTCTTTACACTCTTGTATTATAGAGAATACATTCTCCCTGGTTTGTAGAGAAACTCAAGTTATCCTTAGATAGTTTTAGACACTTGGTTGCAGCCTAAGCACAGATATAATAGAATCCAGTAGAGGGTAAGTGATCAGCTGTCACAGATTGAGCTCTTGAGGTAACTAGCTTTACACTTGCTAGCTTATCAAGTATATTAATTAGGACAGTTAGTCTATTATTTGCACAGAATATCTTATTATATAGACCCCTCTATACAACTGCACGAGCTGCCTAGAAGTTTAGGCTTTGGCCTTGTCAATGATGATTAAAGAAGTTCTGTTTTTTGTCATTATATGGCAAATAACCAACGCTGTAATTGGCTGGAGATAATTCTGTATCTAAACTCTCAACAAAATTAATCTTCTCCGTCAGCGGTTTCCTCAGATACTTACTGCTGGGTAGACATGTCCAATTTGGGCAGTCCGCCCAATGTGGATTTCATCTTCATCTTCCTCTTCTGTTGTCTTCCTATACACTGGATTATCAAAATTCATGCTTTTAGTGTTCTTCCGTTTCCAGTTTCTCCAGATGAGGTATCCCCCCATGCACAGCAAGCCGATGACCACTGAGGAAAGGGGAAAGATAGGGCTGTTAGGCAGGCATGAATCTGCCGGGATGTTCCCCTGTAGATATCCATCCTAGTACCATTTTCTCGAAGGCAGCTACTTCTCCCCATTTCAATGGTTCCTGTACTCTTTCCCACCCCCAACCCTGAAGAGTATTTACACTAGCATTTTGGTATCATCTCCTTCAAAGGTTAAATCACATCAGCTTACCGACAGGAATGACAATTCCAATAACAGCTGCTGTCACAGTTGAATCAAAGCCTTGGTCATTATTTGCATCTGTAATTACAGAAGTCATTCTCATCATTTAAGTCATTCGCTGGTTTTAAAGCCACGTCTAAAGGATGTTTTATTTAGCAACCATGGTGTTCTGCCCATCAGAAAGCTTTTGTAATCAAAGAGTTTATGAGAAGTTTTGTAATAAAATTATTATGGAGAAGATAAAAAGCATCTACACACAAATCTGGGCTAAGCCGAGCTGTTTCTTCCTAGGAGCAATGAACAGCCTGGCCCTGAAGTGCTGCTGCTGCCCTCGCAGGACTGCAAACCACACCAGGAGAGCGTGGCCAGCTAAGGGAAGTGCCCAGTAGTACACTGTTACCAGGCAGAGGAGCTCTAATCAGAAATGAGGAACTGACTCTACTTGTGCCTCTAATTCTCAAGCACAAAAAAGGAAGCCAGTTTTAAAAAACTTGACATTTAATGGAAATTCCATGTGTTGATCAGGGGATGGTGAATAGTGCTCTTAAAAATTCACAGTAGGACACGGTCTAGTACTGACACGACGATTTGTTGAGCTGTCAGAAAAAGAATGTTGTTCAAAGCCATCTACACAGCTTTTTAATTAATTTTTTTTTATTTACAGCTGAGTTAGTTAACACATATCACTCATTGCAGCAGTCTGCTTCAGCATGCAAAAACAACCCCAAAACTCGCTACTGCACTTAAGAGAGGAAAAAACACACTTATAGGGGAAAATAAGAATAAAAATCAATATACCTGTCAAGTTACAGGCTTAAAAATGTTTGCTCTCAGCTCTTACGGGGGATTACCGTAGAAAACTTATTTTTGCTAAAATATCAGGAATTGAGAGAGGAGAAACTAACTGTAGTTTGTCTTTTGATACAGAAATTCATGCAACTTAAAAGGCAATTTATCCTTTTAAATACTTCCTGTGGCAGGCTGTTTGATTACATAGTTATTTACTTAATAATAAACCAGACTATTTCAAATGTGGACAATTAAAGCACCTTGTTTCCATGGCTTATTAAAAAGTTAATTATTGTATTTGAAAGAAATTTGCACAAACTTACAAGAATGAATTTTAGAATTGGATTCTGCTTTCCCCCGCGCAGTACAGAGTGTGCCGCATCACTATTCCTACAAACAGGCACTCTAGTCAAACAGGGATGGTTTATTTTTGCTTTCCAGATGCAATGGAAACTGCCTATTCTGCTCAGTGAAACGTTTAGGGAGAAAAAGTATTGTACTGTTTTTAAAGCAATCTAGAACTGCTTGAGGTCTTGAATGACAGTCCTGAAGAGTAAAGCCTTCTCTCTGGACTAGAATTTATTCTTTTTTGGAAAAGCAGTTCAGCTTTTCTGCTTTTTAGATCTGCTTGGCAGCACGATGTAGAGGGATCAGCTGTTAGCACTGAGACGGCGTGTTGGTGTTCCATTACTCATTATGTAGGGTGAACTTGAGGAGAGCCCATTAGTGCTCTCCACTGGGATATGTTCCTGATATGTAATGCAAAACTTCAAACGTATGTCACAGATCAGGCCACATTAGCATGCAGAGCACAGCCATGCAAAACAGATGCAGCTTGTCTTGGGCTGTAGCAATTCCAAACATCCAGCAGGGCTAAAGCTGGACAGGAGGCATTTTTCACCCGCAAGTTGTGCTGGATCACATTAATAATTAAACAATTAAAATAGGTGAAGTGCCAGTAAAAATCATATGCATTACGGTGTGCAGCACTACGAACAGCACTGAAGCTGAGATGAACTAGTATTAGGCATAAGGCAAGGACGAACTCTCATGGCCTTGCCTCTAGAGTCCATTTCAGGTGCTGGATGAAAACCCGATGCAAATCCCTCAACATCCCGAGCGACCAGAATCGCATCAGCCATCGTAACACAGATGGCTGCAGAAAGAGCACCTGACATCTCCCGCTGTGCAACAGGACGCGCCCGCATCTGACCCGTTTATAACTGGGACGTTGGGTCAGATCTCCCAGCAGTGCATGAGTTTTTGTGATGTGGTATATATAGAAAAAGAAAAGAGGAATCTCATTCTCTTACAGTGCTGTGATAAATTGCTGTTTCCAGTGGTTATCTCAGAATCTATCAGGATGGACGTGGTGGAAGGTAAACGAAAACTTGGGGTGGTGATTGTAGCTTCCGGTACAGCTCTGGGGACGATGTCAGTGGTGTTACTGGCACTGCCGAGCACAGTTGCAGTGGTCGTGGTGGTGGCAGTACGGGATGCTGCGGTTGTAGAAACCAGTAGAGTAGTTGAAGTACTTGGAAGATCTGAAAAGCAACAGCAACAATGAAATTTGGTTAAAGTACACAAAGCAAATTACAAATGGCAATATAAATCTGGGGAGGATTGTTATGTTTACTGATTAGAAGCAGAAACCAAATTCCAATTCTATTTACCAGGTAGTCAGACTATTGATAGTTCTCTGCCTAAAGCTACAGAAATGATCTCCTGAAATCAAGCTTTATTTATTAATAGTAATAAAGCATTCTGGATGGAAGGTAGTTAAGAAGTTCAAAAACTTGTGTCAGAAGATACTGGATTTGTACCAGGAACTGTTTGCATGTTAGGGAAAACTACACTGAAACCACTTGTCTCTTCAGGATATTATCAGCAATGACTGTGGCCTCTCCAGATCCAGTATCTATAGGGCAATAACATGGCAAATTTTAATGATGTATTGACAATTCACAATTTGGACCTTATCCCTTTTTCCCCTCTTCCCACTCTATCTTTTTCTGCTTATGCTTTCAAAAATAAGCAAGCTTTCAGTAAAGGACAGCACAATGCTGTGTTCAAGGCAGCAAGCAGCGGCATACAAAAGCTAGTGTTTGGGTTCCACCATCAGGAAATATATTCACTGTAAGTGTGCTGGAATAGCAAACAGTGAGGTGCTTGTATTTACCTTTATAGCATTTTTTCATGTCAGGACCCAGCCACATATTGTCAGGACAGGCACATGTATACTTGGGAGAATGGGGAGAGATCTGAGGCGCAGGAAGACACAAATACTCACAGCCTCCATTTGGTTGGGGGCTGAGCTCGCAGGAATCTGGAGCTGTTCAAGGACAGAAGAAGAGACAAGTTACTTTTCTAATTATTTATTTCTTATTCTTGGCAAAGAAATACCAGGTCCTCTAAGACGACTCTCTTCCACTCCCTATCTCAATCTTTACAGTTTGGAGTAGAGTAAAGCCTTATACACTACTATAAAAACTGCCCAAATATATAATGAATGGCAAGCATCACAGTGACGAGAGTAACTCACTGTTATCAAAGATGCTAATTAAACAGCTATTAACAAATTGCAGACTTGTCAATAAATGCTGCTGCTGAATTAATTATGCAGGAACTTCAAACATTAGGCATTGATTTCCCATTATTAATTGGTCTTTCTCTCTCATCAAGAACCGTCAGGAAGCATTTCATTTACTAGCTCAAATAAACCTGATTTAGGGCCATGATACCCTGAGGATATGTCTTACCTTTGGGCTGCTTTAATTCATGAAATACCACGATGTCATGAGGATTATTGAGATTTTCTGCCAAAACGGAGATGTCCAAGCCATTCAGCCTGTTTGCACTGAAGATTGCTTCGTTCTCCAGGTCAGTCCAGAACACTCTGTCCTGTAGGAAACGCACAGGATTTCTGCCCTGGCCCTGCTCAAACCCAACTCAGGTTGGATTAAACTCCAGCAGTCACAAAGTCAATGCACTGTGTTCCTACCTTGGGGCATCTTCGGTTCATGCTACTTTTATCTGCAGCTTTTTTTCTGTTTTGGACACTCTCATTTCTAATATTCAAAAGCACAGCAATCCTGTATGCTTATAAAGTGCTTAGTAATTCTGAGTAGCTATGAGACTGAGATGAAGGAGCAGAAATTTGGTTAAGTACAGAAGATTTGCATCCATTCTGTTCCTGAACCTTTTTTTTTTTTTTAAAAAACAGGGTAGATCATGAGCAGAACCAAAGGGCCATGGCAGAAACTCTTCTTATCTCTGATTTTTTTAATCTTTTCCAAAGATAAGACCTGCATTAAACAGGTATCTATGAAGAGGCCAGTGCCTAGAGCACACCTGGAAAATGAGTATCGACTTCTCTTTTTTATTAGTATCTTTTGCATGGCATAGTATGATTGAAGATGCAAAATAACTGGTCAAGGAAATACACAGGAATTGCAGTTATCAAACAGTATTTAGTTGCTCGGTCAACTACGTATGCTGCTGTCTGCAGCAAATGCCTGTATTTCAGTAGGAGGGCCACGTTGCTGGAGAACAAGGGCAAATTATCAAAAGCAAAAGGGTTGTCTGTTATTCTAACCAGCCATTCAGATGACGAAGGGTGTACAGAGATTTAAATAACCCAAGAGATCCTTCCAAACACGGCTGATGAGGATAAAACAAAAGAGCAGCAATGTCTTGAGGAAACCCGCACCCAAAGTCAGATGCCCAGATATCACACACATCGCATGGGAGTAAGGGTTGTAGGGAAGAGGGTTTTGCTGAGTCAAAAGCCAACCCAGTGAAGTGAGAAGAAAGGAGGCCGACACACACCTTGACAGGGAGCCAGCCACACACCTTTCTGCTATAGCTTCCTTAGAGTGAGGTGCCAAAATTGAAGCTTTTGTTCCTGTAATCATTTAAACAATCACAGAAAGGAGCGTAGCTCCAAGAGAGACGACTTCACTGCCCCAGGCTAGTGACACTTGGCAATCCTGTGCCAGGGGAGGAGGAGTTGAAAAGCTGGATTGTCTCTCTGCTTCCATCCAGGCAAAGTCTCCCATAGCCCTGGAGTGCTCCTGAGATAGGATGGGGGATGCAGGTTCGAACACATGCTTTAGATTTTAAGCATGAGATACAAACTGCATGGAAGCTGTGAGCCCTGGGCCCTCCCAGGGTAGCTGTGTATAAACTAATGGCAGAAATGTGGATTCCCATTTATGTAGTAATTTCTGCAGATCTCAGCAGCTCTTAGTTCTTCCCCTGATGACATTTGAGGGTCCGAACTGTACTACTGCATTAATTACTGCACTGCTTTTAGTAAGGCTCCAGTGTGACACTGAATGGTACAAGAGTACTCAATCTACAAGACTAATCAGGTTTTCGATGGAACATACTCAAGTAGGAGCTGGAAGCCTTTGTGAAAACAGGCTTATGTCTTTGTAGGATCAGAGCTGTAATGTTGGGGACAGGGAGGTTCCTCTGATGGATGGCAGGGCTTGTGTGTCATAACTGGAGCAGTTCAGCCTGAACGAGAATGATCTGCTGACCCTTTCAGAACGAGGTGAAGGCCAAGTCCCCAGGCTCAGCCAAGCACTGGTGCGCAGTGACTGCAGGGGGAGCCCCGCCAGCGCCTTGCTGGCACAGATAGTCCCAGCAGAAGCCTTGAGGCTCCCGAGACAGCGGAAAAATGTTTCTGAGGACACTTCTGCAGATGCTGGGATGAACAACGGAAACAACCAGCTAAAGCAGCAAAATTCAAGGGGCTGTCCTCCCCTGAGGGTTCCGTTGGCACCAAAAAACGCAACACAGGCATGCAGAGACGGTGTGAAACAAAGCTGAGAGCAGCAGAGTGCTCCGCTGCAGGCTGAGAGGCTGCTCAGAGCCCACGTCCAACTTCCAAAGGAAAAGACATTGCAGTGTCACTCGCGGTGACTGTCCCAGCTGCTGATCACAGTAAGTGGCTTCCCCCTTCCCTTGCTGACAGTTCTGGCCTTTGTACAGACAGTTGGCTCAATTCAAATCAAGGCAAACCCACTGCCCATTTTCCCATTCTGCGGGAGGCGTTACGCAGGGCACCACCGGCCCCTCACAGATGCACTGCTCCTGTATTAGGCAAAAGCATGAGACAACGCACTGCTCCTGATTAAGGGCTTTAGAAAACAATTTTCCCTGCTGAACCCACACCAGGTTAATCGGTTTCTATAGCAGCGAACGCCCTCGCTGAGCTTTCTGTGCTATGCAAAAGGCAGAGCTTTTAATCAAGAGCAGCTCTGAGACCTCTTGCAGTCTCCAGTCTGTTCCGCATCCGTTTTTGACTCTTACCTCAAACACTGCTAAGCCGAAAGGATGGCTCAGATCATCAACAGAAGAGATCAGAACTTTTCTGTTGCTGCCATTGAAATCAATGCAGGACAGTGAATGCAATTTGGAGTCTACCCAGTAGAGACGCTGATTCAGCAAATCTGAGAAGTGAAACACAATGAAGCAAAATTACACACAGCTCCTGCAACATTCTTTCTCTTGCCCAGCATGTTTTTCCTGCTGGCAGCATGACTAATCTCTTTACTAATGGGCCTTTTTTTTTTTAACATTACTTCTGATTTTGAATCAGTGCCCAGATATGCTGGGATAAGACCCTATAAATAAGATTAAAAAGGAGGAACATTCTGTTGTGCGTGGGTGGGGAGCGCCTGACTGACAGCTTTGTACAATGAGGTTCTTTTGTTACCAGGAGGAGCAGGCCAGCAGCAGTTTGGGCTTCCCAGAGTCACTCCCTCAGTGCCTGAGCAAGAAGCTTCATCCACCGCAAGGCTGTACAGTCCTTGGCCTCTTGCTGGAGAACGACGACTGTGATTCACATGAAACACCTCTCTGAAGGAGCTGTGCCATTTACACATTTTCAGTGAATAAGACTCCTGGGTCCAGAACCCCTTCCCTGTGCTGTGGGAATGCTGGTGGTGGGGACACTCCTACCACAACCAGGGAGGTTTTGGGGAGGGTGCAGGTAAGAGTGGGAGGGCAGGATCCAATGTTACTTAGAATGCTAAGCACTGAATTTCTCTTCCTGGGGCAAACTCACTCATTTTGGATGAGATTCACCAAACAGAATGCAAGTGGATGAGTGCCAACACAAAACAAGTTCTGTAATTAAACAAGTCATTAATTAATTTTTTAATTACTAAAGGATAACATTATTTGTTCGCAGCAGTAGCACTTCAACACTACGCAATGGTAGCAGCATTTTCTCCTACATCCTTGTCATCATGGCCAGAGTTTTCAAATATAAAACCAAGCAGATGACCTCACATCTGCATGGTGTTAACCACATACGCTGTCACTCCAGAGGCGGCTGGCCCCTGCTGCCCCTGTGAGGGTGGGAAACCTCCCTTCCACTCCTGCAACTTGGTGTGGCAGCGAGAATGACCACAGCCCTCTGTGTGCCAGCAGGATGCAGGATAGGGACTGAGATGGGTTCTGTCTCACCACCCCCACCCAGAGCAGCTGGGCAGGCATGTTGACGGGCAACAGGGCTCTGCAGGCCCTGTCTCTTCCCTCAATGTACCATGTGTTAATCAGTCCAGTGAAGCACTTTGACACTGCTTCTGAGACGGGTCCCGGTCCAGAGCACTAGCACCGAGGACTCTTGATGCTTCCTGGACTTCCAAAGGGCTGTTGCAGTTCGGCATCCTCCCCCAAAATTTCCCTTTGCCTTAAGGCACACCTGAAAGCAGCGCATAGCTCCTGCAGTATGAGGTTCTGACCACAGCGAGACTTACTGCCTATGCTTGCTACTGAAATAAAATTGCTTGTGTTGGTGAACAGTGACAGAGTATTTCCAGGATTTTTGTGCACAGGTGCCATTGCACATTTACAATTTTGTTTTCCTATTTAACAATAAAAATAAATTTATGTCAGACACAGTGGCTGCTGTAGCTGTAACCTGGGCACTTACCAAGCGTGATGCCATTTGGCCACTCAATGTTGTCAGTCACTAGCACCCGCCGCCCCACGCCATTCAGGCCGGCTTTCTCGATCTTAGCTTTGTCTCCCCAGTCAGACCAGTACATGAACCTGAAAGACAGATGCAAAAAACCAGTAAATTTGACTCTAATGTAAGAAATCTGCACTACTAATCAGAGTAGGAGATGCACTGTTGTCTCCTTATTATAGCAAAGCCCCTCAGCCACTTCAGTTAATTCCGATATGCACCTCCATAGACTGTCCCACCACAGGGTGCTCTGCCACAAAACTGGCAAAATCTCATTGTAGTAACCCCAGGCAAACTATCTCCAGGTGTGTCTGCTAGGTACATAGACTTCACTTATCCAAGTAGCCCATACACGTCAGACAGACTACTTCATTTCCCAGCACAACCTGGACCAGCTCAGGCCCATCGACCACATGACCTGACTGATTATTTCTGAAAATAATTTTCAGAACTTTAACAGCAGTGGCCTTGCAAAGAGCTACTTGAACCACCTCAGCAGTCCTGTTTAAGTTCAATGGATCTTAAAGGGCACCTGAAGTCTTGATGAGATGAGAACCTCCCACAAGTTTGTCAGAGAGACAGAAGGAATACTGGAACATCTTTGTTGGCGAAGGGAGCGTTTGTTATCTTTACACCTACCTCCGTGTGGGATCAACAGCAATGGCTCTTGGCTCACTGAGGTCACTGTTGAAAAGTGTTCTCCTCCTGCTTCCATCTGCAGTGGCCACTGAGATGGTCTTGTTTCCAGAATCTGTCCAGTAGATATTCTTATGAACCCAGTCTATGGCCAGTCCTTCGGGAGAGTTCAGCTGGCTGTCTATCAAAATCACCTGCTCAGCTGTGTCACTCGCTTTGTCTATGTAGGCACTGCAAAGACAGGACTGGTCACTGCACTGACACACAGCTCAGACGTGCTCGGTGTTGGACCTCAGCTGAATGCCCCGGCAGCACCACTGCAACCCCACGGAAAGAGAGTACACACGTGGCAGCGTGACTGACCTGGAAGCCCTTATGGCTGCATGCTGCGACCTTCCGCTTTCTCCTACAACTTGTTCTTATTTCCCTACATCTGGATGGCAGGCACTTCCAGAATAGAGAACTGTCATTTTATTTTTCTACCTGCTTCCTGCTGTAACTGCACAATTCAGCAAAACATTTGACTTCAGGCATGTTAACTTCAGTAGCATCAATTCATGGGATTTAGGGACATTAGAAATATAATCTCCAGTGCTCTGCCGAACAGAGTTGAATTTAGCATGCAAATAAATGTGCTTAAATGTATTGCAGAATTAGGACCTATGTAACTAATTATGATTCATCAAAGGAATTAATAGAGCTGTACTAATTTGGCAAGTGATCTCGTTAGATACAAAGAAAATGTTCACTAAATATCAGTGGCAGCCTCAAAATCTTTCAAAACGCTAATGAAAGGCAGCAAACTCCACGTGGATGTTTCATAAATAACTCAGTGTTGCTCCTGCGAGCACACAGGCTGATTCTGCCCTGTTGCCCCTGCACTGGTATCACTTGCACTGAGTGAACTGAAATAGAGTTATTCTGAGTTTGCATCAGTGTTTCTAAGAGCTTAAGTCTGGCTCTTAGAATAACTTGCTACATCTTAAAAAATTTACAAAACAGCAGACAGTTTCCGCCCCACCTGAACATCTGAAACTGCAAGATGGTTCACATCTCCTGTTCCCGGGCCATCCTGCCTTTGGTCGTGGAATGAGAAGGTAAAGTCGTACGGAAGCTCTGCTCTTAAGTACCAGGTTAGAGACTTGAAAAAAAATGTCTGAAATCAGGAACTCTTGACGCTGCTTTATGGGCCATGGCCCAGGCTGGAATGGCTACGCAGAGTCAGCCTGCATTAACAGCATGCTACTGCATCTTCACTACAAGGAATGGTTTTGGGTTCTCTCTGACCCCATACCAAATGAAGGGTGTTGTCGGGGTTCTGCAGGGCATCTGACAATGTTCCCAAGACTGTTACTTTAGTCTGACGAGAACCACATGTTCTAACTACACAACTCCAGGCCAGTTAATTCCTCCCCAGTGATAGAGTGGTGTTCGATACTTCCCGCCCACCGTCACGGTGAGCGGCTGTGCTGTACCCTCAGTGCCACTTGCTGCACTGCTGGGGAAGCAGAGAGGCTCCTGCGACTTTCAAATGGGAGGGCTGAAATACAACTGACATTTCAATTCTCCTAATCACTAAATACTGTAAAAGATCTTCTGACACCCCAAAGGGGACATGACCTCAACAGGAGAGGATCTGGAAAGGCAAGCGAGGGGAGCACTAAGAAAGATGGGATCTCCTGCCAGTGATTACCCCTTGTACCATAGCTCTCCCCTTGCAATAGCCTCTCAACTGTAGACTGCTTTTCCCCAGAGGACTCCTGTGGGTGGAGTCCTGTTCTCTGCTGGAAGGACATGGTGGCCTTTTGTTTAAAAGTGTTTGATATTAGTGATAGTCGCAGTATTTTAAACAGGAACACGAATTGTTAAGAAGTTATAATTGTGCAGCTTGCTCTGCCGAAAAGGTGGGACATAAGAGAAAGCTAATGCAAACAGGAGTAAGAAAGAGAAAAATCTGCTGTTTGGAAAAAGGCTTGGTACAGCCATGTTCAGGGTATGAACACTGTTTGGTGGCCCCCAGCGCCCCAGGGCGTTCACTGTCAGAGCTGCAGAAGGAGCTGTGTATCTTGAATAATTCTCTGTGTATGAATACGAAGCCCTTACCCACCCCTGCCTGTGCCTACAGGATCAGACACCGTGAAAGCCGCCAGCTTGCTTCTGAAACCTCTCCCCTGTTTTCAGAGCCCCACAGGCCCGCTCAGGGTACCTGCCTAGCTACTTGCGCGCTTAATACCCAGCACAGCCTGGGCAACCTTCCCTGCCAACGGCACGGGAGCCACCACAGCCTGCAGAAACCCTGGCTTGGCTCCCACACACTGAAACCAATCAACCTTTGCCTGATCATTAGCTAAAATCCACAACAAATCACTGTAGAAGCTGCAAGAGGGTGCAATAGCGATGCAAATCAGAATATACATGGGGGATTTTCAGCACATAAATTAAATGCATTTTTGACTAGGCACACTCGCAAGCCCCAGTACATAATATTGTGATGGATGCCATAAAAACAGCTGAAGGAGGAGAGAGAATGAGAATTACAGAATATATACCATGGTCAAGTGCTGTGAATTTAAATTCAGTCTACCAGAGACTACAGTGGGCAGCTAGTATCTGCGTTGCTACCTCCTTGCTCCCACCGTGTGCCTCCTCTGTAGTTTCAGACACTAAGTCCTTTGTGGTTTCGCGTACAGCAAGCACACAGCACAGCGGCAGTCTGGCGCAGCATCCCTTAGCTGTATTATGATTCGTAAAGTAAGAGTCTACGTCTAATTGCACAAATGCAGCAGGATCTATTACTGATGAAAAGCCTTCCTGTATTTATTTCCCATTTACAAAATTACATGAAAATAATTTAATGGTGCTGGCTCATGTTTAGGTGCCTTTGACCTGTTGCACTGAGACCTCAGCTAAACTGAGTTTTGGAATGTGATACTTTGTCTTGACTGGATTTACTGTATTTTTGGTCTTAAAAGTCACAAGCCCCTGATTTATCAGTTCCTCAAAAAGCTTACAAACTCGGCCACAACCAGTAATCCAGTAAGGGAAGAAAAGCCCTGAGGTGCACTGTACCCTGCGTTATTCTCCGCAGGTTGTCTTTAAGGGGTACAGATAGAACCAGAGCTTTGGAAAGGTACCCAAACACACATCCTCTCTTGCCCCTTACCTGTAGATTTTTCGGTAGAACAAATCACACCAATATATTCTGTTTGTTGACACCTCCACGTCCAGTGCCACGACATTCTTCAGCATGGGAATGATGCGGGAGTAGTCCCTTTTCACCAGGTCTATCTTACGGACCTCGTGGCGATTGGTGAAGATCAGGTACGGACTCTTGCCTACCACAGAAAATCAGCGCATTTGATATTTTAGCAGCTGACTCAAGGGCTGGATTCAGCTTTCATTTCTCAAACAGCAACAGAACTATCAAACACCGACAGTGCTGCTTTGTAAGGAAGCTTTACACCACACCAGAAGCAAGTGTAAAGGGCTTCCAGAGGCAGAGCTATCACACGTAGACATGGAAGACTGCAGCACCTCTGTGGTCCCTGGCTCGGTCCTTGCCTTCAATTTCACATTTCAGGTACAAAATCCAGTGAGTCGTGGCCAGGCCAAGGAAGAGACAGCCCTCTGGGCTGCCTAGAGGGAAGGGAGGCAGCCAGACCTGAGGCATGATAGAGCCACATTGAATCCAGCAAAGCCAGTACTGGTTACCAGGGAGGAATTTGAGGCCGTCCCGTACACGCAGAACACACACAGCACCTGGGCTCAGGCTGTTCACATCTCTTTTTTGTGGGGCCAGAGCCTGCAGCCTAGGTGCTGGTGATATTGCTACTGCAGTCGTGATCTCAGGCCAGAGCCTCTCCAAAAGCATAAAGTTGACCTGAAATGTCCAGAAGACAGGAGAACAGGACACATAGAAACTCAACAGCTGTTTTGCTTAGAAGCCCATAGCCAGCACCTCAGCCTCCATGGTTATTCATGGCAGGTCCCTCCCTGTAGGAGGCAGACACCCAAGAGGTGCACATCCCTGCCCTCTGCAAGCAGCAGAGCATGTGATTTCTCTGTGCTCTTAAGTGTCACTAAAATAAGCTGCAAGTCAAACAGTTAAAGCTTTAGTTTCTTCTTTGTGCACCTCCCTGTTTGAGGTAGGGACAGGATGGGAAGCTCAGAACAAGCTTTAGTAGGTTAGGCTGGTTTGTCTCCAACAGTGGCCAGTAGAAGATCCTAGTGAAAAGTGTCTTTCCACTGAGAAGGACAAGAGAGGATTGAGGAACATGATGCTGAAAGGGAAGAGCTGGGACAAGGCTCCAGCTCTGGAATACCTTGTGCTACAGGGCTCCCAGCACAGACTCTTGGGCACAGCAGAATTTTCCTACCAACAAGCAGATCAGTGTCACAGGATTTGGGTCAGGCCTAACTCCCTGCAGGTGTGAGACTAACAGACATTATGCAGGACACTATGCATACCAGACAGAACCTGGGAAGAAAGAGGCCACACACATGTGCAGGATAACATAAGAGAAGTAATTCTGTATTGCAGGTAACTCATCCTTCCCCTGGAGACCCCCTATTTCCATAAAAGAAAGCCCCAGCATGGCTAATGCTCAGTCTTGCACAATTCAACTTTCTATCCCTCTGACATTACCATTTATTTTTGCAATAAGGTCAAGCAAACTGCTGGTGTTCATGCTGGTATTTGTGTAAGAGGCTGGGAGGGTGGAGAGGTGGCTAACCTACCGTGCTTTAATTGGGATGTTTTCTTCCTTTTAATACTACTATTAAATATTACTGCTGCACTGTTTTTAATAACACCTGTCAAGAGACTTTCTTTTCTAGTTTCAACTTCAAACAGCCAACTAGTGACTGTAATCTTGCTCTGTACACTGTTAAAATATTCTGATCTGCATGATCAGTAGTTCTTGCCTGGAGATGCATCTGCTATCACTGCAGCAGTTCTGTGTTGCTCAAAATGAAATGTCTTTGCTTGCTCGCTTTGCTAGTTTCCTTTTGTTTCTGTTCCTCTAGCCTCAACCCTGCAAGCATGTTTTCTTATCAGAGTTGTGATGTTGAGCAAGCAGAGTTTAAGTCCCCATGGCACTGTCTTACCTACAGCTTTGCAGTTCTTGGACAGGGTGTCCATCTCGTATCCCTCGTAGCACTCGCATTTGTAGTCCCCCTTGTAATTAATGCAGATCTGGCTACAAGCGTCTGGATTCTCACATTCATCTATGTCTGAAAGGAGTGTTTGAAACCCATCAATAACTTGAAATCAAACCATCTGTGATGGAGCAATGCTGAAGTGAATATAATCACGTGTCTGTATGGTGAAACACAAGGGACTGCTGTTTGCATGTAAATTACCTCCACACGTTTTTTTATCCAGAAGCTTGTATCCGGGCGGGCATTCACATTCATAACCAATCTTCAAGTCTTTGCATATGTGTGAGCAGCCACCGTTGTTCATAGAGCATTCATTAATACCTGGAAGGGATATACAGATAATATATGACAAAGGAGGGCTTTTAGTTGTAAGATTGAATAAAATTAAGCGATGTCCTCAGAAATTTTCCTATATCTATCAGCTTTTGGTAGCCAGGAGCTGGGCCCACAGAGCATGTGAGTGACTTCACAGAGAGGAAGCCACCACCATATCACTTTCTTGCTCTTTATTATTCCAAACCAACACTGCAGGATCATTTGGACTGAAAGCTAGTGGCTAAATGAACAGGGAGCCCTGAGGATACAACGTATGTGAATCTCTGCATCTCATCCCATCAGAGAGCTGCTGCTTTGAGCAGGTTCTGCCACATGTGAGAAACTTCTAAGGGACCTAAAGGCTCTCTCCAGGAGACTTCTTCCCCATGCACTGGTTCATGTTGACTTTTCTGAACAGTCTCTGTGAGCTTTAATAATTCATGCTGGGGGAGTCTCATCTCCCAGGGGCCAGCTATTTTGAAATACTGTACTGGTTTCCCATCTAGCTCCAAGGAACATTCTATGTGAAAATTCCAGAAAACACCAAAGTACAGTCTGGCAGAGATGCTCCATTAGCACCGAGATACAGTCCTCCCACAAACACATCCCACACAACAGTCTCTGCTGGCAGCCTGCATCAGCCCAAGTGTGCAATTTATGAAGCAACAGCCCCCATCCTCTCCTGGGTCCTTGTCTAATCCAAGGCCACCTCTCTGATCCTTTCAAGTGCTGAAATGAAGAACAAACTAAATGGATCCTTTTAACTAGAACTGAATGAGAGGTTGAGGAAAGTGGGTCTCCTGTCAGAAATAACATTTCTTGTTGTTGTAATTAACCTACACAAGGTGAGGGGAAAGTCCTCTCCCTAAGTATGACTGCTGAACAGAAGTTGTGGGATTTCAGCGACAGTGGGCTCACTAGAACAAGCAAAACTGATTTGCTTTGATCTATAATGCAATTTAAAGGCAAATTTTTAATTTATCTTTTACTTCTTGCTTCCTTGCACACTGCAGGTGAGCAGTACAGCAGAGCCATTAAACCAGTGCTCTTCGAAGACAATAAAAACAACCACAAGCCAATTAAGTCAGTAAGACTAGGAAAATACCATGCCAGAAGGAACCCTACCTCAGCTCTGGGATGCTTTCACCTTCCTATCAAAGAGACTCACATACAGATATCAATACATTATTAATAGAACAAGTTCACTAGGCTCCAAGAAGGCGTCCACAGAGTCACCTTGTGTGTTGTCACTGTTCAATGATGTTTATTAATGGATATCACCTATTCCTACACTTGCATAGGCCTCTAGCAAACTGGGTCATAAACATGCACAACTGCTCTCTGCAAAATACTACAAAGGCTGTTTTGACTAACAAGCAAACCCTCACTCAGATGACTCCCATGGTTTCAGGGGTGCTCTGTGGAATGGATTTAGAGACTGTAAATCAAGTGCTGTTCACTTGCTGCTCTTCTCAACAGGAGCTGAGGAGAAGCCAGGCAGAGACATTAGCCTGTTCTCTTCCTGCTGGGCAGCTGCTGCCCTTTACTCAAACTTCAGCAGTGTATTCACTGCCTGCCTAAAGTAAGACAAGTGATGTTCTGTCTTCTGCCGTGCTTTTTTGGAGAATCTCAGAGGGCACTGCAGTGTCTAGCACACAGCTAGACAGACACACCAAGATGAGGAGCATGTCCTGCATCTCCTGCCTTCTGTGTGGATTACTTGTGTGTGGGCGTTACATTCACAGCAATCCACATCATTCTGCGCTCTTAAAGAAACATGTTTCCTTTGGGGGCTATTCTCTGCTCGGCTTCCTAACTCAAACGTCACTTCACTGCCAGCCTGGGACTGCATCAAGTCAGCCACGTCACCACTGTAAGGATGAGCACCAAGCCCAGCTGTGCCGTGCCACTGCCCAGTCTCTAAGACGAACTGGGCTGCCAGCTTTGCTGGGAGACCTCCACAGCCAGACAAGTTGCAACACCCACTCAGAAAGACAGGGAGATGCGGATTAGTGTGGAAGAAAGCAGGGGCATACTCAAAGCACAAGGTAAAAGCATCCTCACTAGGCATGCACACACACTTCTTGTCTGATAGAGGGGAGAGACTGACAGTTCTTCCTCAATGTGAGTTATTTAAGAGGCAGGCACTGAGCTCCGTGCTACTGGTGCTCCGTGGTATCATGGAAAGAGACGTTCTTACACTGGGGAAAAAAATGTGTTTGTGTAATGCTCCAGACCGGGGCTAGTGCCCAGTGGGAGACATGAGAGGGGCTGCCCTAGGGCGAGCAGCAGCTCTCTAGCCTGGGCTTCCTGTTCTGCTGACTCCGACAGCCCTGATGCAGACCTGGCTCTCGTGGCTTGCACATTCTCACTAGCCCAGAGCTGGCAGGACGTGGCAGAGAACAACCTGCTGTCAGTTCTAAGGGAAGCAGCAACAACATATAAAACCCAGCAATGGCTGAAGTCATCTCTCAGTGATTGGTGCCACTCTATGTGTTTTCACCTTCAAAGCGTGTTCCCACTGCTAAATTTTTATGATGTTACCATCATCTTACAATTCAAAGATAATTTAGGCAACGATGCTAAATAAACCGGTCTGTGCTGTGGAGGACACTAGTATCTGGGAAGAGGAGGAATTCCTGGTTCCTAGTCCCATGCTCAGTTCATACATCCCTCCAAGAATAAAAGCTGAGCTGAGAAGGGCACAGTTCAAACTTACAGATGATCAGACTAGGCTACTAATTATATTCATATGAAGGGTGATGAGAGAATAAAGGCAAGGAAAGAGGAGCAGAGTGAGAAATAGCATTAGCAGCTACATGTGGTTACACTCAAAGCTGTGAGCACCAGATGGAGGAGAGGGGAAGCAGTTACAACAGGAGCAACACGTAGAAGGCAAGTACTGTACCACATTCTTTCAGAGGCTCGTCAGACCAGTCCCTGCAGTCTCTATGTGAATCGCACACTTTGCCTCCGTCAATGCACTCTCCACTCTTACACTGAAACTTGCTGGGACTTTCACATGCTGACTCTGTCATGTCGGGCAAGAGAGGAAAGCAACTAAGTTAGTTGAGGCTCATGACAACAAAAAGCCTGACATAAAGCTTCAAGAGGGTGTCATTAGCAGAAATGGGATGGGATTAAGCAAATGAACATTAAGCCTGAGCATCATGCGAGAAACTTTTCAACTCATGCATTCTGCGTGGTCAGCACAATCGTCTCTCCCAGGCAACCCCACTGCCAGAACAGCTTAAAACTCTCCACAGGAAGCAGCCTGCCACGGCCCAGAGGAGCACAGGCCTCTTCCCTTTCCAATGGCCACCCAGCTCTCACAGGCTTACACCATGGAGCACGAGGAGTAGGAGCGCAGAGCTGTCTGTACCTACCTTGGACGCAGCCTGCCTCATCGCTGTTGTCAGGACAGTCGTGCACCTTGTCGCACTGCTTTGCTCCGTGGATACAGGTCCCGTCACCACACTGGAATTCATCTGGCCGGCAGGTCACCAGAGCTTTAAGACAACACATTCAAGCATTAGCCACGCAGGACTTGAATCTTCTGTGTGGTACCTTTTAGCCACATATCACTGACACTGCTGGAGTTTTGCATCCTCTGTCAGCAAATGTCACAGAGCATCGTCTGCTTCCACCAAAGCAACAGAGGCAGCAGCTGCCTCAGTCACTGTCCTCCTGTGCCCCTCTGCCATCCCAGATCACCCTCTACGTCCTTGGGAAAAGGCCCCCAATGATGGTACGAGCAGATCTACTCAAAACAGAATCAGTGCAGGCAGTGCAGTGTCTCAGGTGATACACAAGAAAGCAAGCAGGGTTCTTCAGTCTATGTGAGAGACCAGGCTGCTTTCCAACTAGGAGCAGAGTGGCACTAGGTAGGCAAAGGCAACTGCTCCTTAGCTCTCCTTCCTTCAGAAAAAATGTATTTAATCATAGAATATCAGGTTGGAAGAGATCTCAAGGATCATCTGGTCAGTCCAACTTTCTTGGCAAAAGCACTGTCTAGACCAGATGGCCCAGCACCCTGTCCAGCTGAATCTTAAAAGTGTCCGGTGTTGCGGAATCCACCACTTCCCTGGGAAGATTATTCCAGTGGCCGACTGTTTTAATGGTGAAAAATTTTCCTTGTGTCCAGTTGGAATCTCCCCAGGAATAACGTGCACCCATTACCCCTTGTCTTTTCCATGTGACTGCCTGTAAAAAGGGAGTCTCCATCTTCTTCGTAGCCACCCTTTAAATACCAAAACATGGTGACAAGGTCCCCCCTAGGCCTTCTCAAGGCTGAACAAACCCAGTTCCCTCAGCCTTTCCTCACAGGGCAGGCTTCCCAGTCCCTTGATCATCTTTGGGGCCCTCCTCTGAGCCCTCTCCAGCCTGTCCACATCTTTTTTGCATAGCAGGGACCCAAACTGAACACAGTATTCCAGGTGTAGCCTGACAAGCACTGAGTAGAGTGGGGTAATGCCTTCTTTATCTCTGCTGGTGATGCCCTTGTAGATGCAACCCAGCACCCCGCTGGCTTTCTTTGCTGCTGCAGCACACTGATCACTCACTGAGCTGTCCACCAGGACCCCCAGGTCCCTTTCCACAGAGCTGCTCTCCAGCCAGGTAGATCCCAGCCTGTGCTGCACTCCTGGATTATGTTTTCCCAGGTGCAAGACCTCACACTTGTCCTTGTTGCACTTCGTAAGGTTCTTGTTAGCCCACTCTTCCAGCCTATTCAGCTCTTCCTGCAGGGTGGCGCTCTCTTCTGAAGTGTCCACTTCCCCACTCAGCTTGGTATTATCAGCAAACTTGATCAGGGTACACTTGATCCCATCATCCAGATCACTTACAAAGATACTAAACAGCATTGGGCTCAGTATCAATCCCTGGAGGACTCCACTTGTGACAGGTTGCCAGTTTGAAAAAGATCTATTTACCATCATCCTCTGGGTGCAGCCTGTCAGCCAGTTCCCCACCCACCGCACAGACCACTTGTCTAGACCATAATGTATCCGTTTCTCTAGGAGGAGGCTGTGGGGAACTGCATCAAAAGCCTTTATTTCAAAACATGTTCAGGCTAAGGGCATGGGCAAGAGACATGTATTGACTCTCTCTGCCAAAGCCAATGTGGTCACACTAGGGATGAAGCTAGCAACACAGACATGGGCATTCGGGTTACTGAATGCCCATGAGCTAACAGACCGCTGGAAGGCAGAAGAGCTCCACTGCACTGCTGCGTGGTGTTTCTTGGGGTTACAAGCCAAAAACATCTCCACAGCGTCAGGCCAGGTTTTAAGCCTGAAGCTCATGTGTCCAGGTCAGATTATTACAGACTCAAAACAGATCTGGTCAACAGCAAAGCTGGGGAAAAAAAACCAAACAGACAGCTGCAGTGACCATACTAAAAGCAGTCATGTTTCCCTCCCCAAGGTTACACTGAGAGACCTGCTTAGCTGGGACCAGACTTGCACTGACAAAGGGTACAGGCACACACTAGCCAGCAAAGGGCAAAACAGGCTCCTCATTCCTGGGACATGTTATGCAGCTTACTTCTGAGGGGATCGTCTTACAGATGTTTTCTCAAAATCCTATTAAGGCAGCACACCCTGGAGAGCTCTTGATTCTAGCCTTTCCATCTTGCTGATTGCATCCTGGTATCCTACGACAGAAAATCACTGCCTCTGAATAGCTAGAGGAGGTCAGCGCTGATGTTATGACATGGGAGGTGAGAGCTACGTGGCAGACTTTCCTTGACAATTTGACAAACTGGTTCTAATACAAAAATTACCACTTTCAGATAACCCAGGAAGAGCCACAGACATGAAGTATAAGCCTGCATCGATACCATAAAGTATTACTTGCACAAAGGCTCAGCATTATTGGTGACTGCATCCTGTGGATCCAGATTCACGACTGCTTCACTGGACTTAGCTCTAGTGCATCCTCAGCTGACGAAGGGCACAAGAGACAGGAAAAGCCACAACTGCAGGGCTGATGGGGGAAGGGAGAAATCCTGCCTTTATAAGTACACAGTATTCACATAAGGAACGTTTGGAAATAGCACTGCTCCTTGGAGAGGAAAGCCATATGCACTGTATTCATAAAAAGCTGCAAAGCGACAAAAAAAATCCCAAGCAATAAGCGTAGTTATGGGACCAGCTGTGTCACCACATTTCAGCTAATAAACCCCAGCAAAGAAATGGGAAACCTCTGTGGGACATCTGAGACAGCAGCTCCAAACTAAGCTGTGGGAACTGCTGCTCTAAATGGAGAAAAATGAAGGAGAGGAAGAAACAAAGCTGTGGTTTGAGAGAATCACAGACCACAGATCTGGAAGTGGCACTGAGAGCTCCTGCAGGGAGGCAGAGGCACTTCTGCTTGAACCGTTCCTGCCATGTACAACCACCTGCTGGGAGAAGCCCTGACAGCAGAGAGACCACCTCCCCCCTAGGCAAACCCAACCTCTGCCAAGCTAAACCTTGGCCATTGCAAAGCTTTTCCTACTGTCTAGCCCAAAATTCCCTTGCCACAATGATTTCTTGTCTTCTCCCCCAACATGAAAAACAGTTTACCTCACCTCTTCTGAAGCAACCTCTGTATGTGGAGACAGGAATGGATGGTCCTCCATTTCTGACTATAAGGATTAACCCCCCACAAAAGTGTAATACATAATTAAAGCCAACGGGAGTCTTGTCTCTCCTGGAGCAGGAACAGGTCTCCAGTTTATCAAGTAAATCTGCATGACAACAGCTACAGATTTGGAAGGCAGCTGTTATAAAACCTACTAATTGTCCTCAATTGTAATCTTCAAAGCTCTTCTAAAAAGCACTTATCGCTCGATGCTAAGAATAGAAAGGTTTCCAATCCTAAAACAAATTAAAATGAAGGAGAATTTTGCAGAAACTGCAAAGACAGTGTTGCACAAGCACCACAAGACTGAGAGAAAAATGACAGCACAGCTCTTAGCTCGTTGCTAGAGAGACTGCAAAGCACAGATGTGGGACTGTACAACATCACTGCACAAAGTTTTCACTTCAAGAAGAAGAGACAGAAGTTTGGAAACCAGACTTGGTTTCCTGGCTCACTTCTCACTCCAGCAGAGCTATGGAAGTTTAGACCTTTGAGGAATGGCCCCTGAGCTTAACAGACATCTAAAAAGAGCAGATACAGCAATAACTCTTACTGACCACAAAGATATTAAAATGCATATACAGCATTTCTATTTTTTGGTGCATTTGTCAATAGGAGGAGAGAGAATGCTATGTTTTTAACTCGTCTGGAGAACATAAGTTTGAGGGGAGAGCGCCAGGAATTTTGCTATCCTGAAGTCGGAAGACAAACCCATCTTAGCACCGCTGGCAGACTTGACAGCAGGCTGCCATCACGGCCATTCCCAAAGCAGAGCAATATCCCCAGAAGAGGGAAGAGCTGTGCTGTTTATTTGCACAAGATGTTCAGAAAATTGCTGTGCTATTTTGGAGGATTTAAATCAGTGAAATCCCAGCAGTTTTATAGCCATCTCCTCTGTTCCGCAAATCAAATATGAAACAATTTACCGAAGCCCTGCTAAATTAACAGGCACACTCAGACACACATTCCCTTTGCAAATACTGGGCAAAAAAGCTGTATTGCTCAAATTCAGCAGATATATTCCAGATCCCAAGTCTGAGCCTGTGTTTCTTCTGTCTTCTGGGTTCCCCCCGCCCCCAAACCCCCGCAATTTGCAAAATGCATCAACCCCATTTTATAGATGGGGAGACAGAGACACAAAAGTATGAGGTCAGGTCTCAAGGGATCTGTTTTCTAGCTGTCAGTTGTAAGCATTATTTATTCTCCCTCCTGGATGCCCTGAGTTGCAAAGGACATTTTAAAATACAACCATTCCAGATTTGGAGACTAATAAATCTAACCTAATGTTCATTTTATAAATATATATACACATTTGAATATATATATGCTAGGGAAAAAAAACCCCAACCACTCAATGTTCTCACACAGCTTTCCTGAAATGACTCATTTGCTCCTATTTATTTGCTGTATCGCTGCCAAAACCTGTTCACCAATTGTCACCCTTCATTTCTGCTCTACTCGTTTATCACCCCAAGATGATTACAACAAATGACTGGTGATGGCCTCATGACATTTTTTTTTAAAGCATTAGCTCCCATCCCTCTATTTTATACAATGCAAATCCCATATGATTCCCATTTGCAAGACAAGATGCAGTGCTGATATCTGCAGTTTTAATCAAGTCAAACTGAGCGGTACTTGTGCCATCCCTGTTGCTAAGGGGATGGAGCAGTGTCATACACCTGTAACTCCCTGCGTGCCACGTGATACTGATCTCAGGAAGAGAATTTCTGGAGAAAAAAAAGTAAAAATAAAGGTCAATCGCTAAACTCTTCAGTCCAACAGATGAACAGTGATGCTGAGTTTCCAGAGCTTGCAGAGTTTGCAGACAAGCAACTGCTGCATTTAGGATGGGGAAGCAACATTAGTTTTGACTCTGACCCAGCTGACCCATCAGCTACAGGAGCATTCAGTGCCAAGCCCTCTCCTGGCCACTACCTTAGAGATTCCCCTCCCCACAGTGTAAACAGCAGCAGGCTTATGCACCTCTGTGGCACTGGGGTGACTCCTAGTCTGCTGGTGTAAAAGGCAGAACCAGGCACTCCATACAGAGGAGCACTGTGGGAGCTAAAACATGGGGCTTTGAAGCCCATTGTTTCCTGGCCCAAAGGACTGAAAGCAGCAGAAGCAGCTCACATGCTCGCTTCTCCTCGGGAGATAAGCTGCACATTGTGCTGTATTGAGACTTAATAGAAAAAAACCTCGGGGGCTAAATCTCCACTAGTCACAGATATAATTGTCTCAAGGCACTTCTGCCACATTTCCTCCTTCCTCCACTGGTTGTCAGCACTGTGCTGTGTTGTGGCGGTGTCCAGCTGTGTCCTCTACCCCAGGAAGGCTACCCTTGGTGCATCTGGAGGTGCTATGTGGTGAAGCTGCTGTGCAGCTGAGGGTTGCTATCAGAGCCCTGCTCCTTTTGGGCCTCACGTCTTGGCAGTTTGAGCTCAGCTGGATACTGCTGGTGTCTGTCAGATCAAGGAAAGAAGCTGGGGAACAGAGTGGTCTCTCTGCCACAGCAAGGTACATGGACACAGTCCCATTCCTCTCACCCAGCAGTACCAAAGTAAAATGGGGCCTGTAAAAGACTTAAAAACAATTTCTTTCAAATTGAACATCAGGGATTGAAATTTTAGAGACATTTCATTGGAAAGTGCCATCTTTAAGCTGCTCCTTTCTTTCACCACTTGGAAACAGAAGGGAGCTCACCGTTCCCTCTCCTGAGTCTAAACTCATCCATCCTACAAGGTTGCTGTCACTGCAGGGAATGCAACCTGTGGGACAGAGAGCAGTGCTGCTGCGAGTCCCCTGCACCAGATACCAGTTCTTCACCTGTGTTTGTAATGCGGGCCTAGCCACTGCCTCCTGAGTCATAGGGGATACAAGTACAGATTGTCTGCAGGAGGTCTCAGCATGAAAACAGGCACCAAACAACATAGGTTGTCCCAGCTAACAGTGCGCATCTCCACCAGACATGTTCCTGCCTGGCTTTCTTATAGTCACTTCATACTCAGATGGATGCCAAGAACCTGCTCTGTCTCCTGACTCCACTGTCCCTGTGACAATTCTGACCCTGGCAGTACTGCCTGGGTACCTGCTGCCCAAGATCTGTCAGCTCCTCTATCACCTTCTTAGAGATGTAGGAAAAGACACCCTACCTAATCCATCCCTGCTGAGAAGGGCCTTGACAGTGATGTCATCCTTGTATCCAGCAGTCAAAGCTGCTCTCTTCCTAAAAAACTTAATTGGCTTCTCCTACTCTGCTCTCACCTCTCCTTTAGAAGAGTCCTTGGCTCTTTTAAAGGCACAGCAGCTCTAGGGTTACCTGTGGCTCATCCCCCTGCTCTCCTGCAGCGTAAACAGTGGTGTCCAGGACTTACTACATCCTCCTCCCCTTGCTAAAGAAGCCACTGATTTTACAGCTGCCTGCCTCTGTCTGGGAGAGAGTCTGATCCCCCGCTCCTTGCAGGGCTCTCCCACAAAGCTGCTCTGATCTCACCAGCCTGGACTCAGTGTTGTCATGGGTATGAAAAGATGGTGCTGGCAAAAGTAGTAAATTTTCTTAGGTACCTTTGCAAAAATGTCTGGTTTCTGCAGCTGGTTGCTGCCTTCCTCCCCAGAGGTGGCCCAATGTCAGAGCTGCTAAATATATACAGCTATGTAAATATTTTATTTCAATCTTGTCATTATGAATATTTTAGCAAAACATTTTGCTCTCATTTTCTTGTCTCTCTCTCTATCTCTCCCTCCTCAGGTAAGTGACCAGCTTGAACAGTTTAGTGGCTAAAAATGGATGAAACATTCAAAATACCACGGCACACCAGCAACACCATGTTAAATGCATAAAGCCAGCTGAAAAGAAATCCATTATTTATTAGCTGTGTGCCTTTATCAATCCAAGCTCAAAGTGCATTCAAACTGGATTCTTCAGAGGTGCTGCTCTTGACTGCCTTGTTCAGTATACTCTAACTTCAGAGGCAGAAAATTAATTATTTCTTTTCTGCTGATCATATATTCCCTTTAGCATTGTGGCTTCTAACCTCCAGGCTCTGACCCCACTATGCAGCCTGAGGGCTTTGAACATTTTTCCCATTTTCCATTCTTTGTCTTTCTAGTGAAACAGATCTCTTCTGAGCCATGGTACCATCCAACAGCTCTTGCACCTCCTCTCTGAATCCTCAAGGAAAAAGCATAAAAGGAGTCTGGAATATACGTGACCTGCTGGGTTGGGCACCCAGCCACGCCATTTGGGACACAAACGCTCCTTGTCAGGCACACAGTTGCTGCACAGACATCAAAGACTTGTCTTAAAACACAGCCCACAGCAGCCTTCTGGCCCCTCTCCCCCACAAAACAGAGCCCCCAACCCTGCTCTGCCCCTGCAGACACTCACGGCAATCCTGCTCATCAGACTTGTCCTTGCAGTCTTCATCCCCGTCGCACTTCCAGTTCAGGTGGATGCATTCACCATTGCCGCACTGGAACTCGTGAGCCGCGCAGGTGTTGAGGGCCTTGGCATCGTAGCCACACTTTTCTATGGACTCGTCCGACTGATCCTCACAATCCGGCTGGTTATCGCAGACCCACAGCTCTGGGATGCACACGCTGTTGTTGCACTGGAACTCATTGGGGTTGCAGGTCAGAGGGGAGCATTTTCTTTCATCGCTGCCATCCCCGCAGTCATTGTCACCGTCACACACAAAGATGATGGAGATGCACGACTTGTTACTGCACTGGAACTCATTGGGAGAACAGGCTTGGGAATAAAAACAAACAGGTGAGCTGTGAGGTCTCCAACCTACCCCTCACCACTGTGCCAGCTTTAGGTATGTCTGAGACAGGGGGAGGGCGAGTGCAAAAAAGTATTACCTTGGCTGTCCTAACCCAAAACATTTTTCCCAATGGTAAACTACATGGCAAGGAGCAGGTGAAGACACAGTGGTCGTCTCCCCAGCTGTGCCATAGGATGCATCCTCTATGGCCCCTGGCTAGCCCTGAAGAAGAAGAGGCAGCTGGGCTGTGAGAACTGCAGGTAGGAAAAGTGGGGGGCCAGCTGCAGCGCTGCCCTGGTGTTGAGGCAAGAGCAGGCAGGCAAGCCCCGGTGGATGGGGTGACAGCACGGAAGGAGCGGGGAGACTGCAGGGTGGGCTGGAGGTGTGCTGGCACGCGCTAGTGGACTCGCACAGCGCTTTGCTTTGCTCCGCACTGACATTACCAGCTTCCTGACTTTCACAAGCACAGAATCAGGTTTCAGGATTTCACAGTGTGCCTGGTTTTGGACATATTAAGTGGGATGTGTAGGGTAAATATTTAGTGAGTCGAGCATCAATTTAGCTGCAATCTGCCAGTAAGGCCCTTTACAACACACTGAATGCCTTCCCTGAAAATCACAACTCAACATTAACATACAAATGAGGCGTTTGTCAGATAGGAAGCTGAGTGGAGTACTCTCCTCTGCAAGTCTAATGGACAGCTGAACCAGAGAAGCCTGCTCAAATTAAACTTTCAGGCACTCCAACACCGCGCAGTTCACAGTCACTTTATTTCATCAAGGTGTGGGGGAACCAAAACCCTGGAGGAAATTATCCTAAGTACTTCTAGGTAGTTATTTAAAAAAGAATTCTGCTTCTGCAGTTTCAGTCATCCACAGGAATGTTATAGCTTTGATAAATTACAAGTACAATAAATATATATAAATAAATTACAGGAAACTTTTTTCTACGATGAACTTGGAAGTCTTTTTGTGTTCAGAAGCAGAACTATTTACTGTGTATCTGCAGAGTGCCTATGATAAACCACACAGTTCAGATGGTACCGATCGCTGCAATGGCAAATGCATCTGGAAAACATCAGAATCTCTGTAGTCGTCATATCCCAGCCTTCAGCCAGCGACAGGAACACAGTGGTATTCTACTGAAATACCATGTCTGTTCTACACCTGTGAATGAAACTCTATTTATCTTGCAATTAAGAGCATGTTCATGTGTACACAGATACTTATTTACATTCTAGCCTGCAAAATTGCTTGGCTCTGTTAACCTAAGCAGCCTATAGTTTTACATCAGAGCATGACTATATATACTTCTTCCCTCCTGCCCTGTGCTCTGTCCCATTTAGTCCCAGGTTTTCCAGATGTTACTGTATCTACCAGAGCAGCAATCTGCCTAATTCAAAGAAAAAGAGGTTTGCCTTCCATGGTGTAACGCACTGGCTACAACCCAAGCTCCCTCCAACGGGGTTAAGTGTTAGAGAATCTCAGCTACACACTTCTGTGTGCCCAACTTGACACCAATAACTAAATGCAACAGACCGTAGTCACTAAAGGAGCACCTAGTGTTAGACACCAAAGTTATCTGGTCCAGGCGGGTTGTTCAGGCTCCTTCTGAGCAGAGTATTTTGGACACAGATGCCCTCAACAGGCACTCCTGCCACCTTGGGATAAGAACTGTCCCTTGGAGGGGCTAATATTTCTCCTCTCCAAACAGAGGGAACTGAGATCAGACAGCTGGTATTAGATGAATCCCTCTCATAAGGACCTGAAAGAAGAGCACAGTCTGATGGAGAAGCATCTAAAAAAAACCCTCTTGCATGGCAGAACTGAGACCATTAAAATGCTTCTGTTTTCAGCCAAATTCTGCTCTTTTTCTTCACTGAGTATACTTTTCTATACTTATCCTGTAACTAGAAATATAATAATTGATTATAACTGATCAGTACACAGCTGTATAACCTAGCAGCCTCTTCAGATGATGCATAATATGGAACTGCCAAGTAGAAATTTAAGTAACAGTTATAATCTTACCAATCTATTTAAAAAAGGAAGTGAGAAACAGGAATATTTCTAGGGCTATGTACAGTTTCTGTAACAGATCAAGTCTGAGAAGAAATTTCTGAGATTATTTTGATGAATCTCAGAAACAGATCAGTGAGCAAAATTTTGCAGAGTCCTTTGATCCCTAATTTTTGGGCAACGTTGTAATGATTTGCACACTCCCAATGTACGTTAATTTCCTTTCCCCCAACTGTAATGAGCCCATCTTTTTTCCCTTGTTGCTTTCCTGGTTCCAGCTCTACCCCTCCTCTCTGTACGCACTTCCCTTCAGAAATCTGCTGCACTGGCAAATTAGCAACTGATAAACATATGTGTGGGATACAGACAATGGAAGTTTGCACAAAAGCTCCTCCCCTGCACCTACAAATCCCTGTACAGATATAAAATTACTGATAATCACCGCCAGAAAAAGAGCAGTTCAGCTTTTGTAACCTCTCATGAGCACTTCCCCAGTGAAGCCTGTGAATTACTAGCTAGAAAAATCGCATGGTCATGATTATTTTATTTCTTTTTAAAAATTAAATTTAGTGTGATGACAGCACTAGAGACTACAAGTTCTCCCTCCACTGAAGCAGCACAGCAGTCTGGCTGTTGCTAACCCCCCCTTCCCACCACCACAGTCCTTAGGTGGGGACTAATCTCTGCAACTCACCCATGCAGCTAAAGCCAGGGGCTGTGGCACCAGCACTGACAGGGCATCGCCTGCACTGGGACAGGGCCTAGGAGGCAGACGTTGCTGGGACAACCAATAAGACTGATGGGCTGCTCCCACTGTGCCATGACAAGGAAGCCACTGGACAACCACCAGAGCTGCCACAGGGGCCACTGCAGTGCCTGCACGAGCAGCCAGTGGCAGTGCCAAATGGGAGCACATGGTCCCTCGCTACAGAAGGTTGCTCTAGGCACCTCCTGCTGAACTTGAGAAATAAAAATGCCCTCTTCTGCATTTACAGACCTAATGACCATCTTCAGACCAGCTCAAATGGGACCATTCTTTCTGGGTCACACACATCTCCAGCAGAGTCCTCTGTCTCCACGTGCAGCTGGCCACGGGAAGGCAGATAACGTCCCAATTCCTCTCACCCTTCTGTTATCCTCTCTGACAGCTAAAATCCACAGGGCATGCCAGGATAAAGCAAAGTCTGCAGCTTCCAGCCACTCAGGGACTCACTCTGGCACAAACAGGCAACAGAGGAGAAAAGCTGCTTACAATCCCTCTGTACCTAGGCAAGAGCCAGCATGCTCGTGCTCTTCAGGGTCCTGCTGCGTGGTTTGGTGCTGATTTGAAAAACATAATAAAAAGCAGCACTACAAATTATCTTACATAACCCCTTGAGAGATGAGGGTGGGGAAGTAAAGTCCCAGGGACAGTTTACTTCACATCTCTTTTTATAAATCTGTCAGAGTATCTAGGTAGTCCCATCACTACAGCATTTCACTGCCTCCAGAGCATTTCAACAGAAAATGTACGAATAGTAATTAAATGATCATTGGGGTATTTTTTCTCTGATTTGAGCAATTTGTTTGCATTCTCTGATTTTGCTACCTGTCCTATTGTAAGCTTATTCGTTCAAAACAAAGGAAACAAGTATTACCTTGCTTTCCTTAGTGCCAAAGAAACTAATGAATGTAATACTCTAAGGTGCAAAACCTACTTCAGATATGAAATGATTGCAGTAGGAATCTTGGAAATGTTTGTCGAGAAGTGTTTAACCAACAGGCTTCAAAGCAGTAAACAAGCATAATCACAAAAGCAGGTTTCTTGTAGAGTACTGTAATCTGTTAAGGTTCTTCACAGTTTTAGGAAGCAAAATATGTCATGTAAACGATAGTGTACATGTGCTTTGGCCTATAGACAATATATACCAGAGGTGTTCTGCATTAATTTCTGCCTTGGACTATATGCCAACATGTAAAGCACAACTGTCAGTTTTTGCCTCACAGCCTCCAGCTGCAGTCTTGTCACATCTCTTGAGGAGAGCGGAGCAGAAGCAGTCTTTGGATAGAGGAAGGGTTGGTTTGTTGTTTTTTTTTTTTTAAAAAAAGAGATTGCAGTTGTGGAGTTAAGTGTTTCAGTACTGGGTGGTTCTCTTTTGCCCAGAGCCAGGATTTAACCAGAGGCTTTAGTGAGTAGTCTGGCGCAGCTGGGACAATCTTAGCTCATGCACTGCACCAAAAAATAAGGTAATTCTACCACATGCTTTTTAAGTGCTTATAGAGGGAAACAGAATGCTTTAAAGATATGGGGCACTTTGAGAACTGTAATTTAAAAAAAAAAAAGTACATAACATTTCTACAATGGACATCTCTACCAAGCATGGATCCTCAAATCTGGATAAAATTTAAAATATTAAATAAACAGGACATCCATCATTAGTAGGAGCTGGGAATTATGTACAATGGTCTATAACTGCTGCCACTGCTAATCTTTAAAGGTTTTTTAGTTTTTCAGTAAGTCAGATATTTAATTCATCTCTCTTCTCCATAAAAGTCAGCTCCACTTGAAATTACACAAACAGTTTAAAGATAGATAATTATTGGTAAGATTTGTGGTAAAGTGGATAACAGCAATTACTGATGCTGAAGACAAGAAAATAAGATGAATTATTACACTGCATTTTTCTGACCCCCCCCAAGCAACTTAAAAAAAGCATGGCACAAAATTTCTTGTTTGCTTAAGCCTAATAATGCACCTGCTAAAGGCAGCAAAGGATGATTTGCACATACTAACATTTGCACTGGGGAGGGAGAGATCTGCTGTTGATTTATCACTGCTTCAACACTTGCAGGAGAGGCTGGTGGACTTCAGAAACCCTCCTAAGCTGTGAGGTTTAGGGTCTGAGCTCCACACGGCTGCACGAGTGGAATGCCTGAGCTCCATCTGCCCAGGTATCCTGAGCAAAGCGCAAACCCAGCTACCACAGCCCACATAAATTAATCTCTGAGCTGGACCATGGATAAGGAGGTCACAGAGTCCAGACAGGCTAAATTAAGTTGGAGCTCCTAGGCCAGTTATGAAAGCTGTCATCATGTTAGTTTTATTTAACCAGAATTTATTTTCTGTCTTAGTTGTATCTAAATTATTTGTTTTGTCTGCAGACAATTGGTGTGCTTACCAAACATCTGAATATTTCATACAGATCTTCGGTCAAATGTCAGTCTTTAAAGCACAGATTCATGCTTAGAACGACAAGGTTCCCACGGAAAGTTGCCCTCCAGGAAGGACAGCAAAAGAGATGGAGGTAAATGAAGATGACCTTGAAGCACATTGCTCTGAAAAAATGACAGGCCTCCCATGGAGGGAATAATGCAGCTGAATTGCAATCTCACTACTAACAGTGGTTGTTGCTATGGTGATTGTTACCGAAAAGCCCATATAGACGAAGACTGCAGAAGGAATAGTAATTCCTGATATTGTTCAAATCATTAATGTAGCTAAGGAGCCATCTCACACACTCTTGCAAATTAATATTTGCATGCACTCGCTGCCTTTGCTACACTGCTCCCCTCAAACACAAACGAGTTATTTTTCCATTCTCTGCAGCAGTATTTGCATAGTATTAGTTAATTATAATGGAGCAACGAGATGCCAAAGATCCTGCTGATAAATAATAGTTGGTTCAAAAATGTATTTACTGATTTAGAATGTATTTCCTGAGAATCATATATTCATTCAAAGTGGTTTAATTTTCTGAAAATAGAATTAATTACGACCCCACAATTTACAGAGAGAAGCAGCTTATGTACAAATGGTACGCACACTCTGAATTTCTTCCCAATCTTCAATCTTACCTATGTGCTCTAAGGTTGCTAACTCATACTTGCAGTCTCTTCAATTTTACTTCGTAACAGGAAAGTGTTAGGAAGTTTATCACAGGTTCTTTTGGTTAAATGACTGAAAGCAACCTCAAAATAAGAACAAGTGAGTCCAGTGTAGAGGGTTTTGGGGTAAAATAAAGCAGATTGGGAGGAAAAAAAAAAAGGTGGTCAAAATGTTGATACTGTGCTGCTTTTTACTAAAATCCAAGACATCCCGTGGGGATCTCAGGGGCATGAAGACATTATTATTACTCTTTTATATTCTGATTGGAATATAATCAGCTGAATCAGGCTGGAGATGTTTGGTACTAGCCAAAATTTAAATGGAAAAAAAATATGCTGGGATGTGTTTAGTGGGTTTCTTTTCTGACTTTGAAAATTGGAACCTGTATGGGACAAGCTTACTCCTATTCCCTCAGACATGACTTGCTTATTAAAATGGCAGTTTTACAAATTATACCAATTTGGCAAATCCCTCGGAAACGTCTGATAATATCCATGAAACTAACAGCTGCTCTAATATTATCACACAAAATTCTGTATTTCCGAGGAATATATAAACGTTCTTCCAGCAGCCAGAACAGAGCATTACTGACCAGGGCCTTGATCCAGTGACAGTACATGCAAAAACCACGCAATGTGTATGCCCTGGGATTCGGGACACCCTGTGGTTATGAGGACTGCCTGCACAGAACTTCCTGCATGACCAGGAGTCAATTTTTCCATTGCAGAGTTTCAATCGCAGATATTTTGCCAGGAAAAGCCTACTCCATAGATCTTACCTTCCGTTCACTGGGCAGACTTCCACTCTGTGCTCATCTGCTAATAACAGACACACAAACTGCCTTATTATACCTGCTTTCTGGTTTCTTATGTCCAGCTTAGGAGACAGACTTCAACAGAATCTTAAAAGCTACACTTTAGTCACATTGGCAAATGATAGCACAATTTGTTTCTTTCTCAGAAAATTTGCAAGCTTCGGGTTTTTTTCTGAGTGGGAAAGGCAAGGAATTCAAACTCTCGTCTGTTGGTCCACAGCTGTATCACTGGCCTGCCACCTCCTCCTTACCCACACATCCCAAGCACAGGGATAGCACTAGTTTAACTACTTGGAAAACTGAACTGTTCCACCAGAATCAATCAATTCTTACACTGCCATAACTAAGAAGGGAATCCTAGAGGTTTGTAACAATCTACAATACTTATCTTTATTGAATGCAGATAAGGAACCAAGGGAGCAGCAACTGCCACTACAAAGCTACGGGCACTGCTAATGCTTCTGCAGCTACTCTCATGTCATGAAAACTGCACAACTCAAAAGCATTTGTAGAGAAAGAAAAAAATATTCTTAATTCTTAGGTGGAATTCTTTGTTGATGAAATTGCTGCATAGGCCTATCTGTGAAAAGGAGAGCAAAGAAAAGCCACATTGGCCACCCTCAGCATACGTTTCTGAACCCATGGGCCAAACAGGTAAAGCAGAGGGAAAAACCTGCTTCAGCATGGTAATCTGGTAGCTACAGCAGCCAACGGCTCACAGGTTTTAACACAGCTGAATAATGAGGGACAAAGCAGTGCTCACATTGCAAGCAATGAGGTCACTGCTCCATAAAATCTCCACTTTCACTAATTTACTTTGCTTGATGGGAATTCTCTCTAAGAGGAGAAATTTCTTCTTACTGCAGGTTGTTTCACTATTAAATACTCATTGCATTTAGAACACGGCACGATTAACTATTCTGGAGCACAGACAAAACAAGGAAACACTGAGAGTTGTCACACCTCACCCCCCCAGTTTACCCAACTGTCTCTCACATTTCTCTAGGAACAGCGATCCAAAGTGAGTTTGAATGTAGGTTCAATAACAATTGAAAAGATGCTCTTGAAATAAAGCAGTTTGCAAGGAAACTGAAGGGAAGAGTACCTTAAAAAAAAAAAGCATTGAGGATACAATTTAGACAATTGGCAGAATTCAGTGTAAACCAGATTCAAGGTTATGAACACAAACTATATTGACCAAGTTTATAAAGACAACACGACTGTGGTGGTTTTGGGAGGGGGAGAGATTGACAGACTTTTCAGAAAACAAGCAGTCCCTAATTATTTTCAGTTATGTGATATCAGGGGACACAGCTATTATTTGACGTAAACAAGATACCCACATAATGTACTCTCAACTCCACAAAGGAATGGCAATGATTTTTAGAAAAAATGTCTTAGATTTTCTACTCAAATGGAAAATTTAAGCACTTAGTGACACGCACTGCAATTAGAAGTGTAAGGGTTGTGTGCTAACTGCACTTGCTTTAATAGCAGTGAGATTTCCATGGCATTAGGGTTTGCCCTTCAGTTTCTACAGCTTTGAAATAGAAGGCAGCGCTCTGCTGGATTTGGCCTAAAATGAAGAATCAATTGTTCAACACAAGCAATTTTAAACTTGTTGGAAAGAAGTGTACTGAGTGTATTTTATTACGGGCTAAACATTCCCAGTTATATTTTATCAAATAAACAAATTTATTTGCAAAAGATAAGCAAAGTTAATCCAACCATTATATCTTCCTCTGTATGAAAATAGTGTATTTCAGCCACGAAGATAACTTTCAAATGTTGTTTTATCCATTAACATGACTCATAAACCAGCTTTTTTTTGGTTTTGCATCAAACATTACATGGTCCTCTCCTGCGTAGGACTTTATTGAGCTCAAGCTAACTGATTTTGACTCAGTCTTCAGATCATATGCTCAGGAAGCATAACTGCTAAGCACTCGTTAATTAGCGTAACGCATATGTACCCGTGGCCACTGAAGGATGGAACTCCTACCCACGTATCTGCCACTGTAACACGATTGTTGGCACTGACAGCGACGGAAGATTTCTTTTAATAAAACTAAACAGATTCTTACTTGTTGGATGAATAGGCTCAGAATCATAGCTCCATTCTTATGAAGAAAGCCCTTCAGGGACATGAAATACAATCATGTTTGGCAATAAGAGATGCAATTTCTTGGCTGTTTCAACTCCAAGAGCTCTAACTGTTGAAAGATAGACTGCCCAGAAGATAAACATAACTATGGGCCAATTTTCACTCTTCTGACAGTACGACATGTGAGATTGGAAAGAAGAATCAGAGACAACTTCTCCAGCTAAAGTACAGGAAGAGCAGCAGAACAAAGCTTTTGTGTGTGTGCACAGGTTAACGTGCAGTCCGGAAGTACTAGGTTTTCATTTTAATTATCCACAAATCTTTGTATAAAACCAGTTCTTTCATACCATTCTTCCACAACGCTGTGAAAAATTATCATTTGGGGTGTGTAGGACTTGTATGTGTGTGAGAGCACTCTTGCATGTGGTCTTTGCATCTGTTCTTTTTTCCTAGCGTACCTTCAGGGAAATATTGTAAAAGTAACAAATTCTAAATTGTCTTGTTTTCACATTGTGTTTTTGTCTATTATGCTTTAAAGAATAAATTATTCATGGAACATACTGATACAGACAATTTATCTGTATCTGAGGGATCAGCACAGAGCAAATGTACAGAGGCCACCACCAAAGCCTGCTGTTGTGAGCAAGGCACCACTCAGTACTGGGAAACTCAATTTGCAGAATGTTACATGTATCTGTTCTTTTTTTAAACGTAAGCTCAAGAGACAGCAGCAGGGAAAACAAAGCCATTTTGCCCTAACCTTCTGCAGGTAGGGCCCCAGCACAGCTTAGGCCATGACTTTAGGGTTTAATTATTGACTTATGCAATGACTATCTTATCTCTAACTTAAGTTCATACAGTATTTCGTATTTAATTACAAAAAGCATCCAATATATTAAAAATGCAACCTTCATTTTTCCTATAACAGTGCAATTAGAGGTAACTACCAATCTCATTTTTTCTTACTGTTTTGTTCTGAAAGAACTCAGGACAAATAGATTATGGGCTGAGATTTTTCCTAAATAACAATGGGGATTTTTCTGCAATTACTACTGCTTTTGAAGGAGCTCTAATACTTTAAGCAGTGATAAAGTGGCAGCTGTACATGTTTAATTTCTGAGAGCCAGGGCATAATGCACAAGCATTAATCCCTCCAGCTGTCCAGTAATTAAACATCATGTAAAGCCCAGAGGATATAATTGCTGTGCTACCTTATCTTATTTATGAAGGACTTCCATTTGTTAAATCTATAGTCATTTCCTTTCCATTCTTGGAAATAATTGTAGATTCCTCCACCATGGCAAGTGTACTCAAGTTACAGCTACCTTCTATAGAATGCCAGGAATTTCAGGCTAGCCATGTCTCTTTTCATCACATGCTAAAATAATCATGAATAGTGACAGTAGATAAACATTTCCTTTACAGGCACGAATACAATACTATGTGCTTTAACACCATTAAAATTGGTGGGTTTCTCAGGGAGAATATATGGCAAAATCTGATTCTTTGGGTTTGATTTCCCTCTGAGCTGACTGAGGAACAGGTACATCACTGTGAACCTATCCTGTTAATGAAGGTAATGAACAGAATTTGTAGCTTTGATGAAAGCACATATTAAACAGGCTGCAAAGGAAGATAAAATTAGTGCTACGTTATCACCAAGTAAAAAGGTCTCAGTAGGATTTGTGGAGATTTGGAATAAACAGAATCAGCATAGTCGAATTCCCATAGGTAGCGCTGGAAGTGTGACTCAGATGCAAAACATAGGTACCTTTTACTGCATGAAGAAGAGAATGATGCTGAGATGACATGATGCTCCTTATTGCAACAGGACAATGATAAAAGATGATAAACTATTTAAACGTCAACAGAAAGGTCACATCATGTCAGTGTGGGTGCAGGAGCAGTGTGAAGGAAGATAGCTTTAAATCAGCTTTATAATTTCACCACTGCAGCTGGCTCATCACCACGTGGATGGGCTGGAGGGATCAGACCAGCTTTAACCTGCTTTAAATTCTGCCTGCTGCCAATGGTGCTCAAGTGACATGAGGGCTATTGAGCCAGGCACTGGAAAGAGTTGACCCTGAATGTTTTCTGCACTTGGATCTTCCAAGAAAAGGACCACTTGCTTGTAAGCACTGCTGCTTTTTTATGGAGCATCACCCATGTGCCTGCAGCTTTGTCAGGAAAGAGTAAGTGAAAAGGTCCTGCCCTGAGGATCTTATAAGTGACATATATACCATGGAAATGTGAAGGCTGTGAGCTACTATGGCAAGGATATGTGGCTTACAGCTGAGCAAGACTGTGCTTATTGTTGTTTCTCTTACTAATTTAAAAAACTTTACTCAGTTTGTTCACTTTTATTCTGGCACATCGAATCATAGGGCTGAAGATCTAGAACTAATTCTGAGGTATATTGTTGGCAATGAAAAGCTAGACCAGGGTCCAAAAGAAGATGCTCTTGGTAATGAGGCTGTCGCTGTCACAAGACTCCTGCAGGAATTCCTGGCTCTCAGCCTTGGACAACTTTATGAGACCAGTGTAAGTATGTCCATTACCTGCACAAGTTCCATGGATTACTGTCTCTGTACTATAGTTTAGCAGAATAAATCATGGTATGGGAAAATAGCTTATTATGCTATCAATGTATCAATGAATATATCATTTCACTGTATCTGACTGTTGGGAAAGGGGAAAACGGTACATTTCCAACTCCTCATCTGCAAGACACAATATCCATACTGGGTGCAAGAGGTGGTCCAGGTGGGAACCAGTAACACGATCAGAAGAGATGGGGACAGAGCCTCGCTCTCTCTCTCGAGCATCCCAGAGTCCTGTCAGGAGGAACAAGCGATGTGTGCATTAAAGGGGTTCAATGCCCACTGCAGCTGTACAGGATGGTCGTTCTTCTGTTCTAAAGTCATGCTGAACTGCTCTCTGCATTCCTGAGCAGCTGGCAAAACACTGGTTAATATCTCTCTTAGCAGGAATTTAACAAGTTCTGCAGTAGTTAGCACAGTCCAGACTGACCCGAGTTGTGATGCTTTAATTACAGTCTTCCATGTTTAATTTCTCTTTTCAGTCTCAGTAAACGTATTCCTAAGCTTGTCAATCAATTGTGACAAAGGTTAGGTACACTGGGAGCAGAAAACCTCAACCAGGGAAATAAGAAAGAGGATGCCAGCACCTCCAAGCCAGCAAATCCAAGACTGCTCTTACATTATGAACTGTTGACATCTATTTTAGAGGACTAAACTTGACTTATGACTACAACACACTTAGTATTGTGAAGACACAAATTACTTCTGCTCCAAATAATTGAAAAATGTGTGTTTTCTTTCTTTTTATATACTCTTTTATTTTAAAAAGGCAGATATTTGCATTTTCAAAAATTGTTTGTGCACTGAAGTTAGCAGTAGCCTTAAAGCCTACCTGCTGGAGGTAAATTATTTAGGCAGACAGGCACTTAGCTACCTACATGCAAGGATTCATACCTGCAATTAATCCTTGGTGCCATTACAGCCTGTGCAGACACAAATCTGGATCCCTAAACACTGCAGGTTAAATAATGCACAACTTCCTTTGCTTCCTTGGGAAGTTCTTCCATAGGGTGAAAACTGCACCATTTTTATTCTTTGTTCATGGGTGAACGACGATAAAGTGCCTTCCCATCCATTGATAATGGCTTCCAAGCAGTATGATGGGATCAGTGCCTGGACTGCTTATGAAAATAACTGCTTTCCTAATACTGGTACCAGACCAGGCCTAACAGACAGCAAAGGCTGTTTTACACATTTCTGTGGAAGTTTTTATTTTAATGGATTTCATCTATCAATATGTTGTTTCTCACTCCAGACATGGCAAACAGGACCCTTTTTTCAGATGAATACAGTCTGCTTTGCTTACTCCTAAGGCTAGTTTTTTTATAAGGCTGGATTGTACAGGGAGAGATGAGGAACTCAAAGGAAATATCTGACTTATCCATTGTTTGAGATGATGACTTTTTTTTTTTCAGCATACCTGCACTCAGGTAAGTCCAGAGCTTGCTAACTACAGCTGAACCTTTTGTCTAGAGGGGGTTACACAAGGACAGCATACAAGACTGCAAATTCTCTCCTTCCTTGAAGGAATGCTATTCTGAGCACTGCTGTGACAAACCTTTTTCAGATCTCACAGGGTGCCAATCAAAACAGCAAGTCTTCAACACTGACCAAAAGCGAAGGAAAGGGATGTAGAGCACCAGTTTGTTTCCATTTGTGCAAGATGATGCACCAAGGGCATGGCTGATACAAAGCACAAAGGAGAACACAACCCAAGCATAAGATTTTCTGAATTTCTGAACAGCAACTTTCTCCCTCTAGCTGGCCATGATAGTGCCTACACTCACTACACTGGGTAAATTTCACATTGATTCACAGTATTTTCAAGTCATCTTCCACTTGTTTATTGCACGTACAGCCTCTCACCGTAGAAATTATCCTAAGCACAAATAAACTCCCTTCCAAACATTTATCCAGAAAGATGTGTTATTTATAGACAAGTTGGTCAGCTCTGTGAGAGGTGCAGCCATGACAGGGTGCTCTGCTCCAGGGGGCTGCAGGTGACAGCACTGAAGCTTGTTTTAAAATGAGAACAAAAACACGAGTGCAGAGGTTAAGGAAAAAGAAAAGAAAAGGTCTGAACCTAGGAACAGACTTTTTTTTTTTTGGTCAGGATACTGTGTGCTGCTGAGATAAGAGAAAATGGATAAAAGAGGATTCTAAACAGAGAAGAAATGGGAATGTTAACAGAGTATCAGTGGATAGGCTTAGTGAGGTTTATCAGATTTGGATAAAAGAGAGGATAGCTATCAATCCTCCACAAGCTCTCAGAGTTTAAACAGCTAACGCATTTGTTCTCATCCATGAGGAAAACACCTTAATTTGACAAGCAACCTCACTGAAAATGCTTCCACTACAGCCATGCAGCAGTGCCTCCTGTTTCCTTCTCAAAGTGAGTTTAATGCCTCTGAAAGGTGCTGAGTCAACAGAGTTTAGGACTGAAAGCTTCTGATGTTTGCACCCACCCAGGACGCTCCAAGTTTGCCTGTCAGTGCCTTTCTGCCTGGTCCTCTGGCCAGAGAACAGACCATTCCACATTCAGACTCAGCAGCGAGCCCTCGGCAGAGACTGCCATGTGCACCCACTGAGGTGGCAGCCTATGTGGGGACAATACTCAGGCATAAGGAACTAGATGGAAGTCACTAATTCATTTCACATGAGTTACCCAACAATCATCAGAAGATGGTAATTTGTCCTTGGATTAAGTTTCCATTTTAAGAACCTGCACGTGCACTAAAAATGTGGAAGATAAGCAAGACTAAGATGCTGAAACATCCAGAAGAGAAACAGTCAGCTATTTCTAAATCCATTAATAGCATCATTATACTGAAATTACGTGGCATTCAGAACATATTTACATTAATTTGGGGGGTTACCTAGAGCCTTGAAAAAAAGAAGTTCAAAGCAATTTCAAGTAGATTTTTATTATAAAAGACTCCACGAGACAACTCCTGCTGGTGTAAGCAGCAGCAGCATTAAATTAGTGGAGGCAGCCACCAGTGTAAAAATTGTTTTAATTTCACTAACTCATATTGGGAAAAGAGTAATTTTTTCAATAGCAGTTACAAACATCTTCTGAACTTGTCTCTAATTCAAGCTTCTCATTCAAAGGCAAAAGAAGCATAAGCTACAGAGAGAACACTAAGAGTTTCATACAGAAACAAATAAAAGACACTTGAAAACTGCCAAAACATCATTAGCTTAAAGGACACAAGACCAGGGATCTATGCACATCACCAACTTACCACATCATAATAGTTTCTTAGGAATTGTCCAATGCACATGCACTTAATTCCACATGAAACAGGAGGCAACATAAGGCAACCTATGCCTCTTCCTTGCGAGCCAAGCCATACCTCACAGGCTCAGCACAAGCACTGTAACCTGTTACCATTACCCCTCACCTCTGAGTCATGTGCAGTATGGAAGATGCTTGAAAAACTGTGTGTCTAATCTGTAGTTAACTGAATTAGCGAGTCGCATCGAACCTTCATACTGAGCTTCATACATAACAAACTGCACACTGGGTTTCATTAGCAAGAGTGAGGGCAGCAGGTTGAGGGAAGTGGTTCTTCTCCTCTAGCTGGTACTTGTTAAGGTCGTATCTGAAATACTATGTCCATTCTGTGTCACCCTGACAGTACAGGAAAGTCATTCAAAACCTGGAGAGGGTCCAGTGGAAGTCCAGCAAGATGGTCATGGTGCTGGAACACATGATATACAAGGAGGGGCTGAGGGAAATGGGTTTAGTTAACCTGGAGAAGGTTAGAGGGAGATCTTACTGCAATTTTCTAATATCTAAAGAGGCGATACAGTGAAGCTGTATCTTCACTATGTACAGTGAGGCCAACTCTTCTCAGAAGTGCACAGCAAAAGAAGAGGCAATGGGCACAAGTTGTGACAAAGGAAAAAGTAAAAAAAGTACAAAGAAAAAATATTTTTACAATGAGTGGCTAAACACTGGAACAGGTTGCTCAGACAGTAAAATCTTTGGTAAGATTTTGTTTGATAAGCTGACTGCAAATAAATAAATTTATCCACAGTTTTACTCAGAACCACAAAACATTCACATGAAACATATTTCATTGCACAGCTTCAATGAAAAGATATAATGTGGATTATGAACTGGCTAGGTATTAGAGCCCAAAATTCAGTTTTCAAATGAAGAAACATCAGTGTGTACTTGCATGTAATCATTCAGCCCTTTCACCAGTAATCTGGAAGTAGAAATAACATTACTGGTATCACACGCAACACCAGAAATACTGATGGATGGGTGAATACCTACACAGAGCATGAGAGCTTCTTAATAGCCTGGGATCACTTGCACACAAAGAATTTAATAATGACAAACAGAGTTATATCAGAACAGTATTAGAAAGGTGATTCTACTTATGCACAGACTGGCAAGACTGATATTCCCTAAGTTCTGGTGGTCTGTATAAAAAGAAAGTTGGAAAAATCAGCCGGGATACCAAAGGGAGCCACAAAAATGAGTCAAGCATTCATTCAAAAGAAAATATTTGACAACAAGAAGCATAAAGAACTAAATATGTTTAGTCTATCAAAAAGACAGTTTGAGAAATGGCTTGGTTACACAGTGTAGGAGTTTTCACAGAGGGAAAACACTGTTAAAGAGTTCTTTCATTCAGCAGAGAAAGGCCTAATAAAAGGCAATGGCCATTTAGGGACTGAATTTAAATCAGTTACAGTAAATAGTATATCATTCTCTCTATGTCCAGTGAAACCAACAAGCTATTAATAAAGAAACATCCAGCCCTATCTATTATATCCCAGCAGAAGATAGCCTTAGCCTACAGGGCTACACCCTGCAGGAGGAAGGACAAGGCGCTAAGCTGCTGAGCTACCACAGAGGAAGGTTTAAACATTGTTATTTAAGTCCTTACCACGTCATCTGGGTATTAACCTTGATAATCATGTTCCAAACTGAATAACTATATTCTGCTACAGTAGTAAAAGAATACTTAATTCTCTATAGAGTTCACTTTGTATTCTCCAGCCAGCTCCAACTCTAGAATCCTTCTTTCCTCTCTTTTTCTAAAATTCACTACTCAGCACTGCAAACGTAGAGTGAATGAATTTGTTGGCAGGAAAAGTCATCCCTTTACATGCCATTTGTAATAGTCACTCTAGGACCTTTATAGCCCTGAAGGGAAATGTTGCATACATATGAAAGTATTACTCTAACTCACCAGGAGTGCAACCAGCCTCATCAATACCATTTTCACAATCCTTCTGCCCATCACATCTCCAGGACGATGGGATACATTTGTTGCTTAAGTCTCCACAGCTAATTTTTTCAGCTGGACATACTTGCTTGGCTGAAAGAATAAAGAAAAAAAAAACAACGTTAAACATCGTTCTAGACATTGCTAACATTGTTTATGCTTTTAAAGTTTCTTTTATTTTGTATGGCTCAATCCTGAGACACATTGTAATGAAATCCCAAGTCAACACTGATTTTGAGGTATGGCTGCTTACATATCCCATATGTGTTCCCCAAACAATACTTTTACATGAAAAAAAAGCACGCCACTGTTTATTAAACAAAATCACAGAAACTCCACTTTAGACTCAAAGGAATTAGGGGAGAAGAACAGAAGTCAGTCAGATTCACATGCCACTTCTCCTACCTAGTATTTCCTTGCAGGCAGGCTCTTGCTTCTGGCCATCACAGTGACCCTGAGTTGCAACTGTGCATAGGCCCTGTGGCTCTTTACACACTCTTGGGGCCTCGTGGCCCTCTCCCACCTTCTTCTTACCATCTCAGTCTGTGCATGGGCTAGAAGCGCCCAGCTTTGTGCTGCCGCTTTCCTCTCTGCAACATGCCTCTTGAATCAGGTCTCCCTGCAGAGGCTTTCCCAGAAACAAGGACCTTCCTCTCCTTTCAAGCCTGCGCCTGACCCAGCCAATCCCTTCTGGGAACATAACTGTACAGGAACATGCAAATAAACCAAATATCACTCCTCACAGTTATTTTCAAGCTTAACCAAAATGAACTGACAGAGTTGCTTCAATAGATCAACAGGGATTTCAACTAACAGCCTAGGGCTGGTTGTTAAGTAGAAGGACTGCAATACTTCGTGTGAGTAATGCTCAATGCAGCAACAGCACTGCCTGTTTGTACTGCCTCAAACCCTCCACACACCATGCTTTTGCTATTAAAACACTAGTACCCTGCACACAACAGCAGTAGTACTGGACAAACTACTCTGAAAACACTACCTCAAATTAAGTCAGGAAAAATGAATTGCCTAATTTTAGTATTAGGGTTTACTTACATGTTTGGTATTGCAAGGCCATTTCTAAATTTAACGATGTAGGCAGGTTATGGTTAGTAAACCTGAAGACAAAGTGGCAAGCACAAGCATGAACTCACACATGTTAAACTTAACTGTAACTGCCGAAATTAAAGGTGACTGTGATCGAAGACATGGAGACACAGGAAGAGCACAGAAGCAAAAACCCTAGTACATGCAAGAATACAATTATGAAAAAAAAAATCTGCCAAATTTATCTGGAACCAAGTAAGCTGTGAAGCTCGTTCTCTTATTTTTGCATTGCCAAAATTCCTTTTTATTTTTTTCATACTAGTGCAAAGAGCAACAGATCTACATTTATTGTGACAAGGCTGCTCGAATGCATAATGTTCCACAGTTTAAACAATTGTTTAGTATTCTGGAATCATCACCCAGTTTGGCAGGATTTACTTATTAAACAGACTGATTTTTCTCTTTTAAAAAAATACGTGTTTTCAAACATGTTTCTTCCATTGGTATTAATGATGATAATGCTATATATGGCTGCAGGTCTACTGAGAAGGGAGGAACCTAAATTCCGAATTAAAACTTTCACATTACCCTGCCCTGGTAAAGGTATTTATTCAAAGCCAATCAGTTTCCCAAGTGCTGGGCAAAAGAGGATGAAAATTATACCTCTCCCTTTTCATCTGCACAAGAAGGCTGTAGAGTGCCATCTTACAGCCCCAAAGCATCAATCAGCCACTTAGAAAGCAGAGCTATTTAATACCAGGATTTCTCTGTCTTGGCGCCTTGAAGTGCTATAAGAAGCAGTTTCTAGAAGCTGTGGGAAACCAATATATCAAGAAAAATTAGGTCCTGCCACAGACAGACAGTTAATAACAGATGTAATGAAGTTTTATCACCCTGAGGAAAGACAGCATTTTTGTTGAAATTTGCTCACTGCATACCTAAATAACATTTATGAATGTTGCATGATCTACAGAGTGGAGGAAAAAAGGGATCCTTACTTAGGCTTTTTGATTATTTTACTAGCGGGTCACTAATAAAAATCACCTGACACTGGAAAGGTTCCACAACAACACCCCACCAGGATCATCATGTCTGCCAGCTCAGAGTGGTGCCCTGCCATGGGCTGGGACCCACATCCCACATTTTCCCCTCAGCCCTGGTCCCTCTAAGCTAAACATTTATAATGCATAACTGCAGGGACGCTTGGGGGTGCTGAGCACTCACATCCTTCCACAGAAGTCAGATAGCAAGTCTGAAAACCAGGTCATTTGCCAACTGTGCAAAATGGTGTAAGACAAGGTGCTTGCCCTCACCCTCGAGGAAGCTGGCATCTCTCACTGCAGCTGAGCTGCTCCAGATACTATCCCCAGACCTGTATGCCAGGGCACATCACCCTTAAACATGCCCAAGTAACTCATGGGTACAGAAGGAAAAACAAGTTCTGTGGCAGCTGAGTGGCAACCAGCAGCCCCCTCAAACAAGAAAAAAATGGAGCTAAAACGGTCCATTTGGCCTAGAAGCCCCACAGCCCCTCAGCACAGAGGGCTTGCACCCTCACATTACCGCTTCTGCCGGCCTTACCCAGCCCTCACACATGTAGGTGTGAGCCTGGAGAATGTTATATTGAAAAGTAAAAATGTGCAGCCAAGTCTCTGTAACTTTTTTTTTTAAAAAACCTCCATACAGAGCTACACAAGGATTACAGACTGCAGTCTGGCAGGGCGAGCCTGCAGTAGCCAGGGAGGGAGGGCACCAGAGGCCTCACCTCGCTGCCATCAGTCCCTCTGAGGAGAAAGGTGTCAACACTGAGGAGAAGACAGCAACTTCTGGGAAAGGGACAGGGATGGTCACAGGCCACGTCTATGAGGCAGCCCAAGAGGCCTAGGGAAGTGACAGAGGCACAATACCTGGCTGTGGGGAAGGGACCCCAACCCCAACAGTAGGGCTCCCTCATTTTCTGAAGGGCCCACCAAGCAGCGCCAGTGAAAATAAGGCTTTTTGCCACAAATACCATACAGAGGGATGACATGACTGGGGTCTCCAGCAGCTACCTGGGCTTTGCATTCTACCATCAAGGCCTCCAAAGCCTCTCAGCTCTGAGGTGCACAGTTCTATGGCCACTGAAATCCAGTTGCCCACTCCCAAACACCTTCAGCACCAAACCCCGGCTGCCGGGACGCCACTTCAGAAGGCCAGGCAGAGGGGAGCGTGCTGCTGGGGCAAGGAGGTCACAGCTCCTGCTGCCCTGCACGTGGCTACGTGAAACAGAGCACTCGCACCCTACTGAGCCCCTCTTCTCTCCACACCCCCCCCCCATTCATGGCTGGGCCCTGTGCTGAGGTTTGCGTCTACGCTGCCCCATGCTCTATAACAAGTTTTCACCATAAGTGAACACATGCTTAGAATACATAAGATAAAAATAACTTTCCTCGCTAGATTTATTACTCCAAGTGGATTTCCATGCTTTTACACTTTGAAAGTTGGTCTCCTGACTGCATTTGTGCAGTGCATTCCAGAACAAGATTTGTATTGGACTAGCATAATGGGAAAACTGGGAGACCAAAAAGAAGTCAGACACAGTTGTGGATCAGGTTATTGGTCCACATCCCTCAAAATTGTTCTAGTTCTTGCTCAGGCTCTGGTGGAAAGGCAAATTTGTTTTGATGACAAGTAGGACCAGCTTCTTCATGCTCACAGTATATCTCCATTGAGAACTAAGTGGGTCAAGACAGGTGAGAACACTTACCACACACCTGATTTTGAAGAAGGTGAAATATAATTATAAAATGGTATCATAACACTGTGGGATCATTAACCAGCAAAAAGGTTATTTATTGGTCACAAGTTTAAGTATGGGCATTACTTCTGCTTGGCTGCTGTGGGCAGACGCTTAATAGCTTTGGGAAGCTGAAAGGTTTGGAAAGTTATGGATAGAAGACTCCTATTTATGGAAAGCAATCTCTGTGTTAATCATCTCGCTGACAGAGTAATTACAGACATTTAAAAAATGTAAATCAAAGCTTGAACTTGCAGGATGCAGCAACAGAAGCTGCTGTTGGTCACAGTTCATCAAATCTCTACGTTTCAATGGTTTCTGCACCCAAGCAATCATTGCATGGAAGCCAACAACTTGTAAGCACTGGCAGATAACAGGGCCTAAAACTCAGAGAAAAATTCTGATGAAAATACTTCCGTGTTATTTCAGCAAGTTGGGGTTTTTTTTCCTCCCCCCCGCAGATGCTGCAGCAGTGCAAGTGGACTCAGTGTTGTTGTCCACACTATGAAACAGGCTTTTAGCAACTGCAATCCAGACTTAACATTTCTGTATGCTGCTTACACAAACCCAGGCCTTATGTGACCAAAATGTTTACTTCCTACTTTCCTCTTCATCCACCCAGACGGCAAAGGGTTAGCGCTGTACGTGATGGTGAGTGCTCTTACCCTGGATATATTCTGGACCAATACAAGTTATAGCAAGATCTGCCTTTTCAGAAAAGCACCATTAAACAACTCGGTTGAAATGTCAGACACATCAAGACCAATTTATCACAATGAACTGCAAATGCCAAGGATGGACAACAATGGTTTATTTATAAGGAGACAAGAGCAAAGAAGACAAGAAGGTTCCATTTACTCACTACCGCCAATGGCACATTCTTCTTTTTCTTTACAGGAGGCTACAAAGTCTTTCAGAGAACCATAGAGCCTAACTGGCGCCCCACTGTTTGCTTCCTCTTGTGCCACTGCTGTGCTTTTCAGGCTCCGGACATCATGTATATTCAAGAAAGCCCAAGAAAACAGAATTGATTTACTCTCAGAAGACCATTTGTCAGGTTCTCACCAAACAGGTACTCTAAGAGCATACACAAAATGTAATTAAACAGCTTCTACTGGTGGGAAACCCACAAGACTTTTCATCGACAGACTGAAAAGAATGCCCTTTGTGGACATACATCATCTTATAGGTCTGAACAGTTTCTCTATCTCTGCTGAAATAACTCCCCATCCTCTCCAGACTGCCCCCTGTGTTTTTCCCAGGTTCTTCAGAAGAAAAATCCCAACCCAAAACTTCACTCTGCAACAGAGAAAATGTCATACTAAAATGGTTTAATTCAATTCTGACCTGCCAATAAATTGTTCCTGTAAAACTTCCACTATGACCTTTATTATGGAGCTTAAAATTCCCTCTTTCCTCCAGCAATGGTTTAGTTGTCAGCTTTTCTTTAAGATGTTTTTTAACAAGGACCTTCCCTTCTCAAATACTGCCCTTAATTCTTCTTTTGTCATAGGTGGCAGTCCTATCTCAGAGATGTACCAAGAACAAAAGAAATGTTCATACCTGCCCATGTACAGGACTAGTACCTCTATGTTTCCAGCCAAAACAAGCACAATTGTTAAATGAGGAACTGTTCAGGAGAGAGGAAGGGAGCTGATAGGCAGAGATTGCTTAGTGAAATTCGGAACTCGGAGCTCCCAGTCTATATATAAATGTATATCCCAGTCTACATTCACTACTGACTTATATCTCATACTTTCCTACTGAAGCATTTAGGGTGCATAAGAAACACATTTCAAAATCCATCTTGTGCCTTAAATTAATATCACAGCTGACAGTGTCTGCACTGGTATTTTCCTTCCCTTGCCTCTTCTTCCACCTCAGCATGGAACACTGGCTTCTAACCCATTCACCCATTCGTTCACCCCATAGCTCAGAACAGGTTGCTGTTGCCTTAGTTTACTTCACTTAACCCTGCAAGATGTGTCTCAGGAATTTCTTTGGCATTGGTGTACAGAGCACACACACTGTGACAACACAGGAACTCTCCTGAACCTACAGCTTTGCTGGGTGCCTGTATTTGGATCTATGCATCAGCAATATACAAAGACAGAACGCATTACAGGGAATGCTAACCAGAGTTGTTTCAAAGGTTGGGATTCTGCAAAGAACTTCCCATTCTGTCACGTAAAGCAACATGCTACGAACATCAGCCTGCTGGGATAGCAAGCTTTACGTGAACTTGCAACTTTTACTAAACTCAGTGCATGCAGTAGCAGTATTTGGTTTGCTCACCATATCCGTATTATGCATACACTTGAGATCACTGAGAAAATAAAGGCAACTTTACAGGCCAAAGCAAGTGTCATGAATAGTGGTTTAAATGAATTAGGATTACAGCACTCGGAGACTTGGAAAGAGACCAAATCACCACCACAATTGATGCCTTTGTTGACAGAGGCCGCCGACCCATCCATCTGCTAGCACAGGATGGTCTGTTCAGGTCAGAATTGGGACATGCTGACAACACTGATTCCCAGGACCTGAAAGCTTGGACTACTGCTACCTGACTACATTTCTGAGTAGGTGAGTACACACTTATGTGCAATAACCTTTGTTGGAGCATACAAAGGCAGAGAAATAGTGAAAATCTATTCTTTCTGCACAAAAAGATAATTAATTTGTGGCCACTACCTTTAAACTTTGAACATAAATTACTATAAGCTACTCAAAAGACAGATTAGGAAAGGCTACTAAGAAACTATACTACAAAGGTCAAGAAATCATGTCATAAACAGTATTAACAGTGATACACCTGATAAAAAGTTAGATTCTGTAGTGTGATTTGTCTGATGGTGACTTATGTTCAGAAGTTCCCAGGGGAATGGGAAAGGATTTAACTCTATTACACCGAACAGTACAGCCCTTAAATCCATTCTTGTGCACTTGTAAGAAAGGCTTCTTTACAGTAACAGCATGGGTTAGGAGTCTTTGATGAGTCTCCAACTCCTCTACCTAGAAACCGGAGGGAGAAAATAAGCTTAGCGTACAAATGGTTCAGGACGCCTACAACAGATAGCACGTACCTTGCTTTTGTGCAGATTATCACATTGGTGATTATCACCTCTGAGAGCAGAGCGAAATAATCAGGAATTCAAAGTCCCAGGATTAATCCTAATTACTGAAATATAGACTCACTGTCAGAATAAAAGTGAGGTAGCTTTTATAGGAAAAGCATGTTTCAAACACAGACACTACAAACAACCTCAGTGAAGGAAATGATTCTCAGGGGTAGTGCCAATAGTTTTAATAGGTAATATAAACTGTATCTGAGCAGAGTGTAAAGAGGCAAGATACTTCTGTAGTAGGCTGAGAAGACACATGGCATCAGGTTTTATAGTAATGAATAACTAAGTTTCATGTCCCACAGCTTGAGTCATCTGCACAGGTCAGGAAGGGATTCTTTACTCAAGTTCAGAGCAATCCTGGCACACTTACGGTTTGTTTTTAAACCTTTCCCAGAATACTGAATATTGGCACAGCTCAAAATAGCATGCTGGACAGAAATGATTAGTACTCTTGGGCTTCCAGCACATCATTTTTCTTAGATTCTTGACTGCTATGTCTTACTCACCCACTTTAAAAATCAAAACTACCAAACTTGGATAAGAAAAGCATTTCCTTCCCTCAGTCAGACTGGCAGGACTTCAGCTGATTTTGTCTTTCTGTAAACATAGCAAATGCTCACTTGCTGCAATCATCTGAGCATGTCTCACCTAATTAATTTCACATCTTTCCAAGATAGTGTTTTGATGGCACTTCTGTTATCTACCTGATATGCCTGACAGGCCCTGCTGATGAGACCTACCTTAAATTCAAGTCACTTGGCTCATTTCAGGTAAATCCAAGTCATTGGCCATTACAGTAACATCCAAAACAACTATGACCACCACCTACTTGTGGCATGACGGCACTGGAAGATGTTGATCCTGTTGCAGAGCTGAGCACGAAGACGCCATTAGGCAAGGCAGAAAAGGTACACAACAGAAACAACGTTGGTGTAGTCCAACTCCATGTGAGTAAAACATTGTTATACTGTGTGTAGCCACGTGAGATACCATGAACCACATGCCACCTCTAAACGCTACAGAGTTTTACATCCTCCCTGACACCACAGCCATATGGTCACTAGAAATGTTTATTCAGATTAATCCAGAGAAGAAATTAATACAGCCCTGTAATTACAGGCTAGTGTCTAGCTTAATCACTATGAAGCACAACCCTCATTGTTTAGGGGAACAAAAAGGGGATTTCGACAAACTGAAGTTTGAGGCCATCTGCCAACTTTTCCCCCTACTTCTACAAGCTGGCCCTGTGCATGTCTTCTCCATGGATGAGACAAATCCACAATTTACCCTGGACTTAAAATGGAGAAATGCTCAAGCATTCATGGAAAAATCCTGACCCGAGAAATTTGCTGCTGACTTCAACTGAATCAGGAATCAAGTCACAGATCATGTTTAGAATTTGTCAAAATGGGTCCAACGACTGCTCCATCCCAGCCTGTATCCTGAAGGCCAGTATTAAATATAGACACCAATCAAAATATACCTTTGCCAACTGTGCTGTTTACTTCCTTATATTAAGTCACAAAAGGATATTACTGCTACAGTGATTTTTAAGAGAATAGCCATACAGAAAATTCAATTCTGTACTTTTATCAGCAGCAGTCATAAAGCAGACTAGTCCTTTAAAACTCAAGAGGGATAAAACCTTAACTTATATCTGCTTACAGGAAGAGTTCAAGGTACTCCTTTAAATCAGCACAAAAGTAGCCTCTGTTGGTATTTATAGGTAAAAAAAGTGCAAGGTCAGAGGCTTCAAACAGGCTGGTGCCACAAACGCCACTGAAGCCTACCACATAGCCAAGCAGGAGGAATGGGCACAGAGTCAGAGCAGCTGGATGCTTCACCCTGCTTCGCTGAAACCCTAACATGGTCCCTCCTTGTGAAACCACCAAACCTTCTTGCCCTTCTCTCTGCTCCACCTCTAAGCCAGGGCAGAACTTGTCTTCAAGAGGAGTTGTGACACTAAGACATTATTCTGGCTACTGAAAACATGAGTTTCCATATTAGAGTTCTTCAGATCATTTTGCACTACTTAAAATTTTATTTTCTCTTCAATGATGAGCATGCCTGATCTCAGGGATCAGCTGGTCACACCCTTAGCTTGGCACAGAGGAAAGAAGATATTACTGATAAACACAGGGAAAAAACTTAGACAAAGTAAAAAATGAGAACAGCTGAAGAACCACCTGTTCTTGATATACCTAAAGCAGCAATGTGCACTGCTGAACTCAAGCAGTTTAATAATTTAATAAACTGACAGTTGACTTTGTTTGCAAATACATAGGCCTGTTAGCAAAACCCAGTACTCAATTTTCTCTAGAGATACTTTTCTAATAGCAAAGCTATTAAATATTCCCCTTTCTGAGAGGCATTTTTCATGTTCAAAAGCAAAGACTAGAAAAATCCAACAATGCCATGGCTTTGTTTAAGGTCAGTTAAAATACTTCCCTTTTTTTCTACCCTGAACATAATGTCTTCTTTAAACTCTATTGTTTTTAGAGCTAGTTTGAAGTGAGTGATGTACAACCTTGTCCTGTCAAACCTCCCATCCCACCACTGTCTACATTAGTAATTACCCTGTCAGTTTATGTACACATTGGCAGTTATAACGCAGTTCAGTCTCCCCTTCTTTTTGCATTAACAGTAACGGGTGAGGTCAGGGAAGGAAAAAAAGAAAAAAACCCACCAAAAAGACGGGGGGGGGGGGGGGGGGGGGGGGAGGGAGGGAGGGAGGGAAGGAATTTGCCTTTCCCATAGCCCAGAAACCCAACTGAACGTGAGTCTTTGTCATGGTTGAGAGCAGAGCACTGTTCCTCAACACAGGTCCTCTACCTCCGCTTATATCCAGGGATGCCTACTGTGAAAACGTAAGTCTGGCTACACACAGCCTTTAAAATTTATCGTGATCCGCTGTGTTTCCTGAAGATTAGTGATGCATGATGCTTTCAAGGCAATTCTGATTCAGGCAAGCCTTAGGAGAATAAAACACTCAAAGGTAACAGCTGACCCAGCACGGACTGGCAGCAATAGAGCTGGGAATCAGCAAAGTTCAAACACAGACATGCTATGGGTAGGAAGAGTGTCAAGGAAGAAATGAGAGTCAGGAGGTTAAGGCGGCACAAGCTAGGCATGAATGGAAGTCAGCTAATTAACCCTGTGAAATGCAACTTCTGAAAGGAAAACTTGTTCACTGCCCTAGAACAGTGATTCCGAAGCCTTGTGGGCAAATAGATTTTTGAGAAACTTTCAAACTTTCTCACGCAGCCACACAACTGACAAATTGATGCGTTTAGCTGCTGAATACAGCTCTCAGGGCCTACGATGGCCTTGCTGCGCAAAGGTGCACAGCTGGGGAACGACTGCCTTAGCCTTCCTCCACCAAAGCATGACTTATTACAAGCCTTTTGTCATCTATTCAGGTATCAGCCTGGCCGTGTCAGCTGTGTGCTTAAGCAGCACAGCCTAATTCCCATTACCTGGGTATCCCATGGGCACACCAGACCCCACTCTCAAGCTTCAATTTACAAAGCCTGTCCCTCATGGCCTGACTTAGCAGTGACTGCAGAAAGAGCTGTTCCCTACAGAAACACAGGTAATAACTATATTCTCCCGATCTGTAGCAATACCGTAATGCTTCTTTCTTTATTCCTAGGCTTTTGGTCTAAATAAGTTGCGGCTTCACTAACATCAACTTTCTTCGCTAAAGATTCAGTGATAAAATACTCCAGATTGCAGCACACAATAAATCAACCATACCTCCCCGTGTGATTTTGTAACTCAGCAGTTTGAAAGCATCTTGGAACAATTTCTTCACAGATACTTTTAGACAAGAGACACATTTACTTTTTATTGAATCATACGTTGACTGGTTTTGGTTTACAGATACAAACGACAGAGTTTTCTAGACTCTCTTCAAATCTGTGGCACTGTGACCCTGAACTGTTAAAAATTAGTTTCTAAAAAGAATTAATTCTTTTCACCAGCAGTAACCTCGCTTAGTACAAGCCTACCAGCCCCAATCAACTTGGTCACTTGTCAAATTCTTATACAAGCAGCTGAGCACAGCACCAGAACCGATTTATCTATTTCTCTTCCCATATATTAATTAATAATTAATATGTTCCATTCCTATTACAGCAAATCCAGAAACAAATTCCAGAAGGTGGCTTATTTAATACACATTATGGCACATTTAAGCTCTTGACTTCTCCACTTCCTTTGAAGCAAATTAATGCTCAACTCAAAATTAAGTTTTCAAGCACGGTTTAAAAAACAGTTCACCAGACTATATCACACAATTAATAAAAATCAGTTACCAGATGTCAGTCTGAACTTGAAGACAGAAAAAATATTGTATTTTGTAAGTACTGAAAGTAATTACTAAAATCACTGAGGTTAGAGAAATGGCTCTGTTTTACATAGCCAGTACACAGACTGGAGTTGAGAATACTAAACAGATCAAAGCAAACATCCAGAACAATACTGAGACAAACCCACTGGCCAGCTACCTTGGTAAAAGGGGTGTTGTGGGAACAAAAGATATGAAAAAAAGGTCACGATCCTCACAGTAAGTGGCTATACACTGTGACCATTTAGCAACCTCATAAACCAAGAAATGTGGGGGGCCAACTTCCACCTCCAGTTCTTCCCAGCAAACCCCACTTCCACCAAGGCAACAGGAGAGTATTTAGCCTGTAAACTGAGATGTAAAATTATATATATAAACTGGCAGATAACAGACATGTAAACTGCATTATATAAATTTTCCTGTGGCAGTTCCTGCCTCTTGCTCTTATCACTTAAGCAATAACTAGGAAATTGTAAGATATTCTAGTACTATCCTGAAGATAAGCATAGTTTGATATCTGATGAACTCCTAATGAATATACTGTTAATTGCATAACCTTCCTTCAGTACAGTAACTTCTCTGTTCATCAAGGGCATGGATTAAACAGCTTCTCTGCTTTAGAGCATCCTAGTAATTAATAATATATTCTTCCCACTTCTAAATATAACCTATAATGAGATGCTTTAAAGAATCCAAGCTGCACCTTTCACCAAGTACTTTTGATCAGAAGAAAATGAGCCAGAGTTTGTTCAGACAATGGAGTGTGCTTTAACTGTGACTGTCAGCTTCTTAGGGGTCCCAGTCCTGAAAGGCAGCAAGCCTACTTCAAGCAGGTCATGGCAGCAAAACCTGCCAATGGCAGAAAAACACCTTCCTTTATCTAAAACATAGTGTCTCTCTATCTGTTGGGATATTCTGTGCAGATCAGAGATGAAAAGAAGTATATATAGATATATTAGATATAAGCAGTATATATGAGATAGTATACATAGATACATATTAGATAACTTTTGCTCAGTGAAGGATAATAACTCCATGAAAACTCTGCCATCAACCTGCTTATCAGGAAGCTAATATACTTCTCACCAAAAATCTCACCAGTTACTTTTTCCATCTATATGACATGTCCCCTTCTCAGAGGTTTCTCCTGGTTTCCATTTGTTGAGGAAAGACAGATCTCCAAGGATCACAGAACAGAGAAAGGGTTTCTTGATACCTATGACTGTCTTTAGAGATTGACAAATGATGATCCACAGCTGGAGAGGAGGAAGGACAGTGGCTCTCCCCTACTCATGAACAAACAAACAAAAAAAAAAAAAAAAAGGAGAGTTTACAGCTTTTGGAAGAAGGGGCTAGCGCCTCACAATGATTACAAAGAGGCTGTGAGGCTATGCAGGGCGGAAATCAGGAGGTCTAAAGCCCAGCTGGAAATTAATCTGGCTTCAGCAATCAAGGACAACAAGAAATGTTTCTATAAGTATGTGAGCAGCAAAAGAAAGACCAGAGAGCGCCTCCATCCCCTGCTAGACGCAGGAGGAAATGTTGGTAACAAGTGACAAGGAAAAGGCTGAGGTGCTTAATGCCTTCTTAGCCTCAGTCTTTAATAGCAAGACTAGCTGTATTGAGGGAATCCAGCCTCCTCAGCCAGAAGACAGAGACTGGGAGAACAACCCCTCTGCATTCCAGGCAGAGATAGTCAGTGACCTACTGCAGTACTTAGACATACACAAGTCTATGGGACCGGATGGGATACACCCAAGGGTGCAGAAGGAGCTGGCTGGGGTGCTCGCCAAGCCGTTTTCCATCATTACCAGCAGTCCTGGCTGACTGGGGAGGTCCTGACAGACTGGAAATTGGCCAATGTGACGCCCGTCTATAAGAAGGGTCGGAAGGATGATCTGGGAAATTACAGGCCTGTCAGCTTGACTTGCTGCCTGGGAAGCTGATAGAGCAGCTCATCCAGAGTACCATCACACAACACATGTGGGATAACCAGATGATCAGGCCCAATCAGCATGGGTTTATGAAAGGCAGGTCCTGCTTGACAAACCTGATCTCCTTCTACAACAGGGCAACCTGCTTATTGGATGAGGGAAAGGCTGTGGATGTTGTTTACCTTGACTTCAGTAAGGCCTTTGACACCATTTCCCACAGCATTCTCCTGGAGAAACTGGCTGCTCGCGGCTTGGATGGGCACACGCTTTGCTGGGTGAAAAACTGGCTGGATGGCCGGGCCCAAAGAGTTGTGGTGAATGGAGTTAAATCTGGTTGGCAGCCGGACATGAGTGGTGTCCCCCAGGGCTCAGTTTTGGGGCCACTCCTGTTTAACATCTTTACTGATGATCTAGACGAGGGGATTGAGTGCACCCTCAGTAAGTTTGAAGATGACACCAAGTTGGGTGAGAGTCTTGATCTGCTCGAGGGTAGGGAGGCTCTGCAGAGAGATCTCGACAGGCTGGAGCGATGGGCTGAGGCCAACTGGAGGAGTTTCAATAAGGCCAAATGCCGGGTGTGGCACTTGGGCCACAACAACCCCCAGCAGCGCTACAGGCTTGGGGAGGAGTGGCTGGAGAGCTGCTAGTCAGAGAGGGACCTGGGGGGGCTGATTGACAGCCAGCTGAACATGAGCCACCAGTGTGCCCAGGTTGCCAAGAAGGCCAATGGTATCCTGGCTTGTATCAGCAATAGCATGGACAGCAGGGACAGGGAAGGGATCTTACCCCTGTACTCGGCACTGGTGAGGCTGCCCCTCGATGACTGGGTTCAGTTTTGGGCCCCTCACTACAAAAAGGCCATTGAATGACTCGAGCATGTCCAGAGAAGGGCAACGAAGCTGGTGCAGGGTCTGGGGCACAGGTCTGATGGGGAGCGGCTGAGGGAACTGGGATTGTTTAGTCTGGAGAAGAGGAGGCTGAGGGGAGACCTCATTGCCCTCTACAACTTCCTGAGAGGAGGGTGCAGAGAGCTGCGGATGAGTCTCTTTAACCAAGTAATAAGTGATAGGACAAGAGGTAATGGCCTCAAGTTGCGCCAGGAAAGGTTTAGACTCGATATTAGGAAGCATTTCTTTCCAGAAGGGGTTGTTAGGCATTGGAATGGGCTGCCCAGGGAGGTGGTGGAGTCCCCATCCCTGGAGGTGTTTAAGAGTAGGGTCGACATAGCACTTAGGGATATGGTGTAGTTGGGAACTGTCAATGTTGGGTTAATGGTTGGACTAGTTGATCTTCAAGGTCTTTTCCAACCTAGACGATTCTGTGAATTCTGTGAAACTACTTTCCCTTAACCGAACAAGGCTATTTTTGCCCTGAAAATTCCTTCCCAGTGATCTGGATGCCCACCTAATTCCCAGATGGAGTACCTCCCAGTGTCAGAGCTTACTGCGGCTTGCAGCAGTTGGGCCAAATGTCTTTCCCTAAAAACTGCAGCTTCACTGACATCTGTTTGCACCAGCTGAGAGAACTTCCGACATCTGTTTGCACTGGCTGAGAGAACCTCCCACATTTAAAAGCTACAGGACAATTAAAATCAGCTGAATGCACAGAAAAAAGTTGTCTTTCTACATCGACCCTCCAGTTAAATGACAGCATATCTTTAAAACGGGTATCTATTTTGATTTAAAGACTTCAGTTGGTAAAGGTTTCTGGACAAGTGAGTCCACTTGTTAAGAGCTGTATCTTATCTCTAGTTCTAGTCTTTATCTCTAGTTCTCTTATCTAGTTTCAGCTCCTGTTCATTGGATCAAATTGTACTGTTTCTTGCCAAGATAAAGAAACAACTGTGTGATTAAACCTCTTTTCTAGAAGACAGGTGTAAATTGATAAAGGCAACTCTCAACCCTCTCTGCAGTAAATCAAATACTCTTTTAATAAGGCATATTTTCCAACTCTGTGATCAGGTGAGCTTTGTAAGATTGTTCACAACCCCTCATCTAATAACCTTTCCACTTTACAGCAGTTACCCATGTCTTTTACCACCACTCAGTCACCTGTTCTTCAATTTGTTTAACATGGTTTCTAATTATTTTGTAAACTACATTTTTATAACCTTTATGTTTCAGTCAAATCACATATCACAAAATACACATAGCTTATTAACACACACAGTATCTTATTAACAAGGTCATGATTCAATCAAGAAACAGTTGAAAGTGAGATAACTCTTGTTTTCCCTAACATGTTGACAGATTACTTTTTTTTTTTTAAATCTTGAGGAATTATATTCCGTTATCAGCTTTTCTATATTTTTTTCCAAAACTAACAAGAAAAGCTCTCGGAGCTGAACTGTGTATTTTTGTAGCAGTTAGGAACTCAAGTCTGGGACTGCAGACCTTCTACACCAGATTCTGTACTGTGCTCTGTTTAACCTTTTAAACTACCATGAAAATACTAGCTTTTACGAACTTATTGAAACTTAACACCAGTGTTCCAACATCTGTAAAAAAGATCAGAAATAAGAGTTTTTTAAAAAATAAAAATCAAAATACGGATCAGAAAACTCACTAGCTGTGTCTTTCAATGCAAGTTTGCCAGTATTTCTGTTTTAAAAAAACTTTAATAGATGCTGTTTAGTGGCAGGGATGTTACTAAATATGCAAACGCATCTTCTTCCTCCTCTGATTTCTGAGCAGAAATTAGAAACACTCTTCGTATTTACTCATTTTCTGCCACTGCAGCTTACTGTTTCACTCTCATTGACCAGTGTCACACTATAAGGATTTGTTTTTCACACAGCTAAAGAATTCCTTACAACCCTTAATATACCTGGCCATAAAATTTTCATGCATACTTCTGACTTTCCTTATTTAATGTCTTTATTATCCAACTACCCCTTGTAACTAGACTGTAATTGTTTCAACTCTCAATATTATAGGTTCTTATGCTGACTTCCTATGGAAACAAAGGTTCCATATACAATTAAAAAAACCCCAACAATCTATTTCTCTGCCCTCATAAATTCTAATGCAGTGGCCAAATTAAAAAAAAAAACCCCACAACTCAAAAATATAAGAAGTCTCAAGGAGAGTTCCTTTAAGTTCAGTGAAAATAGTGACTAGGCAGAATACTCTGACAGAACAAAAGGCTACATAGTAAGCTCAGCCTATATTGGATGACAAAGCAACCATGCAGGAGAAACTGGAGAAGCTGGGGAAAACTTAACTGGAATTCTTACCCTCTTATGCACCAAAAAGTCAATCAAGCAGAGGACATAAATGAATGGGAAGGGGAGAGATGGGGGGGGCACAGAATAAATCAAACTTTACTAGTTCTGGTGCTCCTAAAGCTATTTGCTAACCCAGTGATGGAATTACCTTTATTTGCAAGAATCTGATCCAGATAGCAAGCGGGGGAAAAGCTCACAGAAATATAGTATAATGCACTGATTCTTAAGAGCTGGTACATGCCTTTTTAATGTCTTCAGCAGGAAGACTTTCTTTCCAACCTAGTGTAACTGAAAGAGGTAGAATAGATCTTGGAGACAAAGTTCTGTTGCCTGTATAGTAGATAAGATTGCACTTGGTCTAGATAAAGTAATTTTTATGACTTTCAAGTTGAAAGTACACCTCATTTCCTATGCAGGTCAGCTATAATTTCCTATGCAGCCACATAAGACTTGAGGGAGTCTGATGTCAGAACTTTAAATAACTTGCTGCACTCTCAGTGCCTAACCTTTCCAAAACCTTCTCTGACAATGAGACAGAGTTGTCTTTATATAGGTTTCTTCACCTGCCAACTGCAGGAGAGAAGACATGCAGAGCTCAAGGGGAAAGGGTCTAGCAGACTGTAAAAGCTTCGCTGTAAGACTCAAAGCACCTGCCCAGCCCCGTTTCACACTAAAGACAAGTGTAGCAAGAAGCCACCATTCCTGTCTGCTAACATCAGGGACATGGGATGACTGGTAAGCACATGCACACCTTCCATTAATCATCCTACTCCTCACAGAAAGGTCAGCTATACCACTGTGAGGCAGCTCCTCTGCAGTATGGGCACCTGTGCCATCTTCCCCAAAGAAAACAGATGCCAGTCTGCTAATCTGCTTTTAGAAGAGGGAAAGGATAGCCTGGCAGACATTTTGATCTGTGTCACAATTACAGTCTAGTCCTGGAGCAACACACACTTCTAATGACCACAGGCTGGAGTTAAAAACAAAGGCTGAGCTGAACCAGTACAATCTTCAAAATGTAAAGGAAATAATCTCTTCTATTCCCCCCAAAAAGCAACTGGAAGTATGAAAACTGTCTGAATACCTAAAGAATTCTTCATTCTGTTGGGTTAAAAAAACAACCCACGAACCAAAGTGAACAAGAGTAGCCATGTGAAATCAGCAAAATCAAATACCCATTTCTTACTGTTTGAAATAACCCCAATATCCTGATTGATTATGCCTGGAGAAGTGTGCTCAGAACAATCTTCAAATGTATTACTTTATTACATCAGCCTTTCCAATAAAGGTAACACTGGAAGGCTACACAAAAGACTAAAACCAGCCTACAAGTTGCCCCAGCATCCAGATTCCTACACTATTTTGGAATAATGCCTAGTCTTAGCAAACCAGGGTATACAGAAAATCAAATGCAAATTCTGTGAGCACATTCAAGAAGAGGCTAACACATGCTCTTGTTGACTTTTAGTCATCAGAACAACCTGACTTGCTCTGTCCAGTCTCTCTGCTGTCTAGGTCCAGTTCATAACATGGTTTTAGTTGACAACACCTACACACTACATGAAGTGCAGGAGCTCCAGATGTACCAAATGTTTTTTTAAAAGACAGATTCATGCATCCATGTATTGTGTGTGTTGGCATGTGTCATCCATGGCTGCTGTAACGGTGCACTGAATCATCACACTCAAGGTCTGCATGCTATTGCTTCTCCTTTCAAACCTCTCCATTCCCTCCATCCAGTTGATTTTGATCTCTAAAGATCTCTGGGGTTTGGGAAAGTGGTTAAGTAGTTACAGTACAGAGGAAGTAAGTCAGCACATGTGTGGGTCTGAACTATCAAAATTTTTTCTTGGCTCAGTAGGAGAGAAAAAGTGTCTTGAAAGCCAGAAACATCAGCCCTAGTTCTCATAATATTTGATGAGCAGATAGGGTTGTATTCACTCCTTCTGGGACATATGTTGCACAACAGCTTCCAGTGGCAGCTGCTTTACACTCTTTGGAAAAAAACACTTCTTCCAAGCCAGGACCATAAAAGAGATGAATGAAAAAAAAACTTAAGTGAAGGAGAGGAATATGCAGAATTGTTGTTAGGCTACAAAAAGGTAAGAACTGATCTCACAATTGTGAAGATCCTGATTTTACATAATCATTGAACATACTCTTCTCAGGAACCTGAATCCCAGATATTATTGGTTTTTTAATTCTTTTGCACAGTTTTAGAAATCTCTCCTCCATTTATTACGTATAACAGGGGATTACTTTATTTAGTTTAAATTGGCCTTTTCTAAACATCGTTCTATAGCTTCAAGCTATTTCCATTTGAAATGTTTTCGGAGTGGTTGTCTCCCTGGTATTTAGAAATCACTGTGACTAACGCCTCATAGCTTCTTAAACATATGCAAAAAGAAAAGGACTTTGATTTATGTTACTAAATGCAGTCACATCACAGACTGTCTCCTGAAGTCAACCTTTAAAAACTATAATAAATACTTTATACCATATGATGAAAATATCATGGGTTCCCATCTCATAAAGAAAAGAGCCACACACATGGAAACTCCTTGCTCACTAATCTATGGAAAGAAGCTGTAATGCAGAACTTAGACACACATGTGGATTCAGGTTGGTATGCATAAGCATAATGCAATGGCCACTATTAGATAAACAGAAAATCTTGCACATTAGGACACAAACTGTGCTCAGAATTCAGGCCACCAGTGATCTGAGGCTGCCAACAGTTTAAATCTTTTACTTTTTCTGTTTTTCTTTGCAAGTATAATTTAAAAGGATAATTCTGCATTTTAAATAAAACAAGGTGTAACGTTTACACCACCACAGTCTGGCAATGAAAGGAAGGAAAAAGAACAATCAAAATTCTGCTTTTTCTCTATTATCCTGATGTACAATACTGCTTAAACATTTCTCCTTAAACCTTAACCACCAAGATTACTGGCTCATGCAAAGTAACAGGGAATAGTTCAAAACACACTAAACAACAGACTGTGACTGCTACTGAGATAATGTCATACTGCTATTCTGCAATGATGGGCTGACTTCTAGGCAACCCCAAATTCCATGCTCCCGGTCCAACAGCAGCTGGCAGTAGCAATAGCGACCTTTAAATTGCAGGACAATGAAGTCCAGCTACAGTATGCATTAGAACAGTAAGATGCAAAATCTGAGAGCACATATGGAAGGGATGATCTGTGCCTGAAGGCTACAGAGATTCAAAACTCCCATTTTAATTTTTTTTTAAGCTTTCACATGGATGGATTTGAAGTTGCTTAAGTTCAGTTTTTGTCAGAGCCTGTGTACCTCACTGCCCTCACTAAACTACTGATGCATGTACACGATATTAAAGCAATGGGCAGGGCCAGATGCCCCCCTTCTCACTAGCACTGCAGAAGTAAAGGCTGCAAAAGAAATTGTTTCCTATAAGTCATTAATTTAGGGCATTCAAATTAGAAGAAACTGCCTACGCTGAGGCATGCAAAAAAGGTGCATTTAAAAACTGGTAATCTTTTTCAAAAGTCTCAGCCTAGAGCCTATAGATATCTCCTTGTGCACTTCTGAATGTCTAGGCTTTATTCCTTGCCTACACTTCTTAGAAAATAGTAACTTAAGAAAATATCTTGCTAAAGAGGTGTAAAAATAAAAATTTAAATAAAGGATTGTGAAAGAGCAACATTCAACTTAAATGTCCCCATGTGCTTAACTTTTACTCAGTTAATAAAAAAAACCTGGCAAGAAATTAGACCAGGAAGAGTACCACAGTTAAGGGCTTTTAACCCAATGGTAAAATCCAAACACAATTCATAGCCCTATTATTAGCTGGTGTCTATCAAAGAGGAATATAATCAACAGATGTACTCCCAGTCACCTAGTAAGATACAGTAGCACCATTGTGAGCAGCTTTGACAAAATTACACCACTGTTTTTGCAGATGGTGACGCTTTTAACTACTTCAATTACCTATGGTCCCACCATGAGGCAGCAGCAGAGCCAAAACAAACCCAGGTTTCTTGACTGCCAGATGAGCAATGTCATGCAAGCTCCCTGAGATACATGAACAATATCTTAATTTGCTACCACTGCCTCACAGTGTGGGAAGCAGAAGCACCTGTGCTCCACCTCTGGCATCAGACTCCTGTTTCTGCCACCTCTTCCTTTTGCCCTCCTACCTTAACTGCTGCTCACCCTGCCCTTTGCATAGAGCATTCTCTCATACTTCTTGACCATGCTCTTGCTCTTCCTGAAATCGTACTCTCACAGGCTACTGTTGCCAAATCTGTAACAATCTTGTTCATAGAAATATGTATCTATGTATCTATTACATATCTATGCATATATAAGGGTAACAGTCAAGACACGCTTGGTCTCAGATAAGGGACCTTTTTGACCTCATTCCTATAATCTTTGTTCCACTCCTTCTGCTATTACTCTGTTCCATTAGTCTTCTTGCTTTACTTGAGCCTGTTCTGATATAAAATCTACTCTGCAATCCCCCCCCCAGGAGTAACTTCACCACAGCCGTAAACTGCGCTACAAGGCAACTGCATAGACCTTGGCTGAATCCCACTGGCTTCAGCAATGCTCTGTTGCAAACACAGTTACTTAATTATAAAGGAAATGGTGAATGCTATTAGAGGACCCATGTCTGATCTGCTTTTCAGAAGGACCTTACACACCTCTTGGTGCTGAAATAACCACCAAGTTTAATCATGGTTTGTAAAGTGCTTGGTGGATATCAGAGAGAAATACAATTTAAAAGGGGCTCATAGTAGAGTAGTTAAAGTGCAAAAAGGATTTAAAATGTGATTTTAAGGTTGACAATATTTCTCTAATCCCTTAAAAGCAGTTTAGTTTGCTGTCTGGCTTGAATATAATGGATCAGGAACGGTTTCTCCAAGTTTCACATCAGATGAACAGTTAGGTAATTATGGAGACAGAATGGAACTTTAATTATGAGAAAAAACATAGATTGTTCTATTGTGATCTTCCACAGCATTGCTGTTTCTTATAAGTGAACATATTGTGCAAGCTGGGAAGAAACCATTGATTAAAATAATCAAAAGCCCTACTAGAAACTTAGACATGGTTTGCCTTTGTAAAAAACAAAACATTGTATCTGACTGGTTGAGAGATTTGAATTACCTCTTTCAAAGCCAACTTTAATTTTTCCTCACAGATTAATTTAATTAAATCTATTCATAAAGAGTGGTTTTTTTCATTTTACATAAACTGTATAAAAGCTTGGTGTACTCTGGGAAATCTAGAAGATTACAGAATTTTACCAATAGCTTTTTATCTTGATTTCCTCCCAGTCGTTTTCTGGCAAAGCAACCTGTTTGATTAGCATCCTGTTTCCAAGCATGCCAGCAATTAAATATTTTAAAAGTGAAACATCAGTAGCTGCACTTACAGGTATCTGTTAAGCAGGGTAACTTTCCAGTTCCTGCTCTGAAAAGATGGAATATCATTAAGCATATGGTCAGAGAGGTCAGAGTCATAGGGAGGAGCCCATAATTGTAGTTATCTACCACGTCAGGCTATTAATTGAAGAGTTGATGCAGGACAGCCACATACGTACCAGTATTTCAGGGGAGATCGGGTCCAGCAGAGGCAGCGCCGCCACTCCTGCAGATGCTCAAGTACAAATGAGACTGGGGGCTTCATGTACAAGTGCACGTGTGCATGCTGGCTCCTTCCCTTCCTTTCTCTGGCTAATTAAGAAGCAATTCTGTACCCCAGGCGCTGGGAAGAAGCAATGCTCAGAGACTGCACACTGGGCTCCATCAAGAGCCTGCTGGTTACAAACAGCGATGAAAACACAGCCTCTTCAGAAGTCTCTCAACTGTGGCTAAAAGTCCAGCACACACCCGTGGGGTGTGCTCTGAGCCTCTGTATCAGCAGCTGCTCTTTCATTTTCCCCTCTTCCCAGGCTCATTTTCTTTCTCTCATTCGCAAAGATTACTCCTATTCTAATCAAAACAGCAAGGAAAAAGCCCCACAGAACGCTAAGGGGGACAAAATTATACAAAGGATAAAGGAGTTGAGCAGCATTGAGACCATACCCATTTGTAAAAGAGATTATGGTCGCAGAAGTGCTTCTTATCAATAGGGAAAATAAAGGCACAGAAAGTCCCTAGATGAGCAAACATAATGAAACCTGCCAAGATGAGTGATAAAAATCATAGAAAGAAAAATTATACAGGTCTCCAGCAAACTGTCAGAATTCATTGTAAAACACTTTTTCCTGCTACCTGAAGTCTGCACCTTTTTTAAATTCCAACGGAAAGCTTGCCTAAGTATGTTGCAGCATTGGTGTTTCACCTTGTATCTGTCATTATGGTGTCTCCTCTCTGTTCTGTCAAAGGACTGACTATACCAAACAGCACGCAGGACTTCTTAAAAATTCCTACCATAAAGGAAAAATAGAGGACAGTGTCACACTCCATGTTACGCCGTCTCCAGCAGCCACAGCAGCTGAAAGGAAGCCATCCTGCACCATTGCTGCTAACAGCTGCATGGCCACAAAGAGGCCATTACTGCATCGAGATCCGAGCTCATGCCAAATGAAGATGCTGCTTTTTCATATTAAGATGACAATTCTTCTGAGGCAGTAAAGGTATCAACAAATGAAATGCTGCTCAAAGGGGACCAACAGAACATGAAGAACTCAGGGCAAAAAAAAGATTAGGTAGATGAGCATAGACATTTCTAATATGTCCCCGCTCTTCTTTGTTCAAAAGAAAGTAAGTCTGAAAAGGCTCTGCTGCTATTAAATAATTGTGTTTCTTACCTCAGAGTGAACATTTCGTCTTTTATATACATACAAAGAAACCCCCACCTGTTTTCTTGTTCAGAGGACAGAACAGGCAGCTTAGATGGCAATTTTAATTGAATGTGTTCAGGCTGTTGCACAAGAATAGTGGTGTGTTGACCTGTTGCTGAGAAGAAAAGGCTCCCCCCTACCACCTACACTTTTACTTCATTACAAATATCCCTGCTGGTTCGCACAACTCAGCTCCAACTTTGACACTTGCAACATGTCTAGAGGCAGGAAGTGAAGCAGAAACATATAAACTCTAGCAGAATTCAGTATGTTGATTGCTATTTCTCATTCACGTTCCATACAGGGCCGATATACCTGTTGAAATGCTTGAACAGCATACCATTATTTTTTTGTGTGTGTGTACATACGTGCATTTCTAAATACACATGTATAATTTTGCCCATATAAATGTAAACACAATGGCTAGAAATGAAATCACTGATTGTCAAACATGCTAGACATGCTTCTCCCTGTACAAAAAAAAAACGGGAGAAGCACGGTTATGTTTGTGCTAAAATGACTAGCGTTTGCAACCTCTATGCCAAAACCGAGAATTCACAGTCTTCATACAATAACTTGAGTCTTGTACACTTACAGAACTCAAATGACATGATAAGATGACTACCCTAGCAGTATAAGCCAGAAGAATGGTGCAATAACTGGCATGAGTCCATTCATATGGGAACACGTAAGCATGTGCAGCCTAACAAAGCTACTCAGCTAAGTCCTTTGTATTTTAAAGCAAAGGATTCTTAACGTGTTTTAATATGTTAAAATACAAGACTGAAAGGATGAGCTGAAATCTGTCGCTTCAAATATAGCCACTGAATACAGCGTCCCTAGGAAGCTAGAAGCTACTGCTAAAGCAGAGCCCTGACTAAGGCTCTCAGCAGCTACAGAAGCTCACTGCATCCCACAAATGCACAGGTTGAAAATCCACACTACCCTCACACATGCAGACAGTGCCATCAGTGACCATGCCTCACCCCAGAGCACAATCTGATTGAAAGTGTTTCAGAGAATTAAAAATCTCGAGTGCAAGGTTTAAATTACATAAATTATCTACCAAAGCATGCAGAGACTGCATATTAAATCAGTCTTAATCATGATCCTAATCCTCAAGGAAGCAGGATGGAGTATCACGAGACTCTTATTAAAACTGCAAATGATTTCAGTGGGAGTTTGTCCTGAATGAAAACACAATCTTACAACTGTAGAAATGGAGAAAGAAAGGGAAAATACCTATCAAGGAAAAGGTGGTGGAACAAGGAAAAGGTGGTGGAACTAGGAAATCAGAGCTTCAACATCCAATTCATTATGATACTAAAACACAGAAGCTATTTAAACGTGAAAAATGTTAAAATAATGTCATTTGATATTCACTTATTTTCCTCATACCGCAATTCACCCATTTAAGAAAGGAGAAAGTGTTTGTTTTCTTACTCTTGCAGTGCAATACTGCTTCAGTTAGCAAAACATTTCGATTTTCAAATTATGCTTTGCCTTTGATTCCCAGAAACTATTTCCTTTTCATGTCAGCCACAGTAAGTAAATCAACCATGATCCCTGCCCCTGCCCCCCAACAAAAATATAAATACAAAAATCAGGTAATCTGAATTTCAGAAAGCAAGCTGCAAGAGAACAGAAGAAAAAGCACTAGGCAATGAAAAGCTGCTTGAGATTTCTGAAAACCTCTTAAGTTTTTACTAGTTCAATATTTATGGCCTGTTAAATAATTACACATACAAGAGCTTCACATGCTCAACTTTCATTTTGCTGCTATTCTCTCCTATTGAAATAACTGCAAGATTAATTATAGCCATAAAAAGGCAGCATCAAACTCTTTTATGACCATTCCTGTTTATGAACTGCATGAACGCATTAGACCAATAGGAAAAATATTTAAATGCCAGAGTTTAAATCTTTGTAGCAGTCAACTAGCAAAAGCTCAAAAGTCGATCTGAGGTACGGGAATACTGCAAATGTCAAAGCCTGCAATGCTACATGAAAAAGTGATTTTCTTGCAAGGTAACGTTGCTTAAGAAAAGAACGATAAAAACATCAGAAAAGACCAAATAGGGATTTTCTTTTGGTTTTCCCACAGGACTCAGCCCTCTGAAAAGGTCACTTCTGAGATATAAGCTCTAAACACCTTCCCTTAAAGGAAAAAACACACTTTGTTTTGAACAGGTATTACTTGAAACTCTTCAGCACTAGTAGAATTGGAGCACAATCGTTACATACCCTAAACTCATTTACATCTCTAGGCAAGTAAAATGCTGAGACCACCAAAGGCATGTAATCATCAAAAAGGAGATGTAATTCGCTGCCCATGAGCAACAGATAAAGTTATCCCACTCCTAGGGATAAACAGCTAGGCTTTGAGTTCGCTGAATTTCCTTTGATGTAAAAAGGATAATTTCATGCTTCAGGAAAAGGAACAGGATGCAGGAAAAACTGGATTTGGTTCCTTACCCTGTCAAAGACTTCTCATGTTATATCCTACAGTTTTGTGTCCTTTGGGATACTGAGGTCAGCTTGGGGTTGCTCAGTAAGGACACACCTGGAGGCATTCAAAGCAGTTGCAGTGGTTAAAGAACCAGAGGAACTTGGGAAATAAGTATACACTGGTCAAGACAAGATGATTAAATCAAGAGTAAAGGTACATTTGTGAAAATTTGAAGAGTTACATACACTTAGGATAAAAAGGACTTAAAAATCTGCACTGGACTATAAGCCACAGTCCGTAGGGAGCTACTGGTCTGCTAACAGATCTCAATAAGTCTTGTCCATCTCTAGTGTACCGTTAAACACTTCCACGGAAACAAGTTTTCAAGAGTCTGGAACGCTCTGCTAAGTAGACCTGGAAGCTAGGTAGCATACTAAAGAGATAAAAATGAATTAATTTTTAAGTTATATTTTAGATGTGGTAAAGCTTTGACAGAGGTGAGTGAACAATGCAAAAATTGTATCCCAGTTGTAGAATTGTGTCATTTCCAATTATCTGACAAAATAATCTGAAGTGAGAGACTACATACAAGGAGAGGTTGAGGAAACAGCATTTGTTCAGCAACCAGAAGAGATGGCTAAAGGAAGATTTTATTGCTGCCTTCAACCACAAAATGGGAGGGACTAGGGAAGATGGAGCCAGACTGTTCTTGGAGGCGCACAGTGACAGGATGGGAGGTGACAGACATGTGCTGCAACAAAGCAAAGTCTGGCAAGATATTTCTTCATTAATAAGGGTAGTCAAACATGAGAACAGGGGTCCACTTTGAACAGGGGATTGGACTAGATGACTCCCAGAGGTCCCTTCTATCTTAAAATTATTCCATGACTTCATGGAGAGATGATCATGGGCTGTTTTCATTTTATTCTGTCTCAATTTGATCACATTGACAAATCAAAGCTTTCATCATTACCCTACAAACCAGTCTGGGTGTCTGGAAAACAAGACTGCCTCTTTTATGCCTTGTCACTGGGAGGATCCTGTAGCTCTAGAAGTGCTTCCACATCCTGTACCTTGTCCTGTATTTGTTTTACAGATGCAGCCCTCAGCTGCTGTAATTCAGCAGTGCTTCCAACAGCCCACCAGGGACAGTGATGGGGGGACAATGACAAGACCACCAAAGCAGCTGTATTTTATGCTAGCAATAGCCAGTTAGTGTAGTGGGAGTGTTGTTAAATTGCACACCTGTAAATCTGACATTAGCATCACCCTGTTCAATTCCCTGAATGATCTGTAACAAATTAACCTAACAGAATGGTCTTTAATTTACATGTTCCACTGCATTTACAATCCCCCACCATCTTATCATATATATACAAACAGATCCACTCTTAATGTTGGGGGGAAAAAAAAAAAAAACAAACCGCCCTCCACTCTGTTACTGCCCCAGGTCCTAAAACCTGGTATCTGGCTGTGTCTGGCTGATTTGGCCTAATTTTTTGTTTTGCTACTTGAAGTTCAATGGCCCAGTATATGTGATGCCTTGAATAAGGCAGTCTACCCTTCTCCAGGATATATTGTCCAAGGGCAGGGAACAGTTTATTAAGGCACTTTCCACAAAAGCACAGTAATGTCACCAAACTCAGTCATGCAGGAGATCTGTATCAAAGAAGAATACTAGAGACCTTTGGGGTGAATGGAGAGCTAGGAGAGGACTGTGCATTTGGGGGCAAACAATACTGTTGACACAACCAATAATTACAGAATTTTGCATCTAGGCAACTTAATAGAAAATGAGGGCAGAACTGATCACTACTGTGAGAGATCAGCACACACAGCAGCAGCACACAAAGTGCCTGGGACCATGGAAAATACCCATTAAAAATATAACTGTCAAGTTTGGATACATCTCCCTGAACAACTTGTGACATGTACTTCAAAATAAAGGACTGCATGAACTGGTACTGTATTTCAAACCAACATTCAGGGTTTGATTTTATATTCCATTTCCATTTAAAAATCTATTTCCAGGACTGATGCTTATTAAACCTGCCCTATTAAATCATTCACCTATTTAATGTAATACAAATTCAGATTTCCGCTTCTCTTTCTTCATCGTAACACCCTACTATACCTTTTTGTATAATAATTTCTGCTCTTAACTAGGAGAATGTCACATATCTGGTAAGGAAATAAGTGGTGAGTTTATGCTGCCTGCATTCCTCGATCTCATTATATATACAATGTCCTAAGGCAAGAGTTTGCCAGCTTAGATTTTCACTTGCTCTATCCCTTTAATTTGTGTTCCCATCAGTGCTGTTACTGTTTGTTAGCATTTGTTTTTATTTTTCTCTAGAGATCTTTTGTTTAAGTCACTGGTTAAGTAATCAAAATACTTCAGAGGGAAATTTTAAAATTTCCTTCTTGTAAAAAAGCAGAATGATTCAGTACCTGCACTGGAACAGCATTAGGTAGATAACATTCATTTTGCTGGAGGTCTCTGTTAGCTCAGTAAGAAAAATTACTTCCCTTCCCCCTCTTGTCAGCTTCAAGAAACTACATAGGAAAATAGTGAGGAATCTTTTCATATGCATAAGCAAAGCCTGTGTATATCAGCAGTGGCTACATCACAGCTCCAGGGTGATCACCAAGTCACACTGGGTTGCTTTCAGTGAGAGCAATGAAAAATAAGTCCAGGGCTCTGGCCATGGTGGGCTCTCCAACAGGAGAATATGAGTAGGCTACAGAAGGCTTCCTGCAGTTGGCAGAGGTATGCTGCTGTATAAGCTCGCAGCAAACAATTGTAAGATCCTCAGCGTTCAAGCCTACTCTGAGGTCAAAAATATTTTCTGTATCTCAAAACAGCTGCTGGTGAGGTACGTGGGAGTCTCAGGCATTGGGCTGACAGAGGCACTAACTCTACTCCCACTACTTCCAGATACTTTGCTATGCTTTTTAATGATTTATGGGGAGCTCCTTGCATACTAACAAGCTGGCACAGCAAAGATGAAATCCATTATCATTTCAGAGCACCTTCCAGAAATGGCAGTTTTGCACCCACTCTAGGCTCTCCCTCAGGGCAGGCAGGGAGAAGCAGCAATGGCTGATGTCAAACAGGAGGACAAACCTGCTTCTCCCCCCGCTATTTCTTGGCATGTATCCTGCAAGGCCGAAGTGGTTCATTGGCTTTATGTACAAGCAGCCAACCTTTCCTGTACAGAGGGCCTAGTTCAGGCAATTCCTGACTCTAAAAAAAAAGGCTTTGTCAAGGAAGACGAGGCTGGAAGCTGGCATGCCCAAGTACTAACTCTTCCCCTTCCCCACCAGGAGCACCACTGCACAGTTAAATGGTGTTTCTTTGTTCCCTCTCACCCACCATCCCATTTCTTTTCATTTATTAAGTATGTTTCTCAAAATAACTTTCTACTCTTCAATATTAAATTCTTCCTCCCTCTCCTCCCTCCCCCAGCCTCAATCAACACAACTTTTTGAATAGTGAATTTGATCCCTTCCACTCCTTGTGGATAGCACTAATTTCTGAGCTCACATGGTCTTGCTTCCCTTGATTTAGGGGCTCATTCTGTTTCCACACAGAAATAAAAAAAATATAATAAAACACACCTCCCGCCCAAACTGACAGTATTTCTGATTATGACTTCAGAGAGAACAGATCCAGCCCACAAGATGATCCTGAATAGATGAGCTCACAGAAAAGGGGGACACGTTGCTTTGAAACCTTAATATAAATTGAGACAATTCAGCAGCCAGATAATAGCACTGAAAAACTGACAGATGGCAGAACACTGAGGTTTAGTGGTGACACTCACATGTTACATGAATAATTCACTTGGACAAACCTATAGATGTGAGAGCATGCTTAGGTTAAGAATCTGATTCAAAGAAAAATGAAGAAATACAAGCAGTTTCTTATTCATAATGACCCATTTAAAACCAAAAGCCTGGATAACCATCTTCTCCAATATCAGCCCATGCTAGAAATTAATCAACCTTCAACTAGCACCAAAGCCCCCCACAGGGATAAGTCCTATAGATCTCATCAGCTGAGAATTCAGTGGGACTGAAGAGATACCCTTACAGCTACTGTTCCCAGCCACATTCCATGGCTTAAAGAAAATGTAGTTTAAAAAAAATAATTGCATGAATAGCAGAAAAGGCCCCAGATATCACAGGTCCAACAGGAGTCAGGCCAGCTGTGATGCTGTCTTGCCTATCTGACAGGACTCAGGTCATGCTGTCCTGAACACCTGGGGATGGGTAACATCCCTAGAGAGGATATTGTTAGGTACAAAGCTGAGCAAGTTCAGGGATCTGGGAAAAAGTAAAGTACTGGTTTGGTTTTGCAGTGGAGTTATCTTAAAAAAAAAAAAAGAAAGAGAGAGAGACCAAAAACTGTTACCTTTAATTGAGCATTAGAGATTAGGATGCAATATTCCCTAACTACCAATAAGAGAGCACAAAGCGTATTTAAAAAATATACCACAAAAGCATTCAGAAAATAAAAAGTCATTTAGCAGGTGGCTAGATGCTGTGAGGAACTGCCTTCTCTTCATCACATTTTAAGCTGGAAATACTCCTAAAACGCAACAGTCAGCATTATTAAAGCTCTTAACCTCCCCAGCTGAATGGACTACGGACAATGTCCCAGTGTTGCATCAGTTGAGGAATAACTCTAGATCCTGGTAGAGGTGCTGGCAGTTATGTAGCCTGTCTGAACGCAATTGATTTTATAAAGCAGTTTGATCTTGCCAGAGGTGAGAAATCTCCGTGTGCCAAACTGTCCCTTCCCTAGGGGAACTCTGCAGTGCAGGCTCCTCCAAAGGGCTGTGCTGCATTTCTAAACAGGAAAATGAGACAGTCATAGGGGCCTGCAGTCATTTCTCAGCACAGGGAGAAAGCTCAGCCTTGTCTTCATCAGGGAGAAATAAAATGGTACTGAAGGGACCATATAGGAACGTCCAACTATACATTTTGCCTCCCACTACATTTTCTGTCTGTCATTACAGCCTCCTCTTTGCCCTTAAATAATAATTGCATGCACAGAGAGCTAGGCCTTTTACATTAGGGGTACAAACAAAAAACAAAAGCTGAACACTGCAGTTTAATAGTCCACCAGGTACTGCTGTCTTGACCAGTGATGGTAGGAAGACCTGCAAACATATGTGAATTAACTCCATCACCAGCACTGTGCTTGTGCGTTACCAGGTTGATTCTGTTTCCTCACACAGCAGATCGGATCAGCCTTTGAGATGACGCATACTTTGACAAGGATACAAAACATCTGGAGAGCATGTCCTTACCATGCAAATTAAAGCCTATAGCTATCAACAGTCATAAGATTAAAATTACTTGATCTTCATCTGATTAAGTGTGAACTTCAGATCTGAATAATCCTATAAAAAAGTACTAAAATTCTAGTTGCAGACATTTTTAAGACTCAAAGGCAAGTTTTTAACTAGTGCAGACAGAAACATCGGCTTCTTTTCAGAGCTAGCCACTTCAGACATAGGCTTGTATCGAGTCTCCTGTGAACATAAAGACATAACTTCATGCATTCATCACACAAATTGACCTATTTTGGCTAAAACTCGTAACAAAATCTAAATATCTTATGCTGAGGCAAAGCATGGCAAATCTGCTTGACATAAACAAGTAAAACATGGCATAGTTATATGCCATAGACTTTGAGCTGGTTTCAAAGCCCTTGTATGAAAAAAATAAATAAATGAAGAATTGGTCCATACAGGTACTGCTACTTTCACTAGGAATTCCCTATTTGTTAGGCATATACTACAGAATGGGAACAAACTTCTGCCTGTGTTGAGGTAACACTGGCCCACTCCCATGAGCAGCAGGGAAATGTTTCAAGGGCCATCTGTTTTTCTGAACAGAAGAACTGACACAGAAATGTAGACTTCAGTCACTTGCAAAGTTTCAAGCAGGGGAGGGGAAATAAAAAAATTTAAAATATTATCACACAAAAATGAACAAATTTCCTCTCAGGATGACAGTCCCATACTGTAACAATCAGAGGCTCACGTCGAGTCTCCTTTATGATATTTAAGTTTTAAGGCTGATTTCCCCAGAGGATGAACCTAAGAGGGGGGAAAAAATGGAAGATGAAGAGGCTAGAAAAGGAATGGAAGATGATTAAGAGAAATCGTCAGGGATCTTAGCACTGCATGGTCCAGGCTATGGCCTCTGACAAGAGATTTACAGACAGCGACTGCAGGGAATGGAGCTGCTTAGTTATTCAGCACTCCTCCAGGCAATCAGGTAGTGGAAGCAGCATTAATAAGATAGTTTTTCACTAAGGATGAGGCAGGGTGAAAGACCAACACATACAATACATAAATATGTTAATGCAGTTACTGAAGTAATCCTTTTCTGTAGCCTGTATATGGCTGCAAAAGTGATTCCATTCATTTTACGCAAGAGCAGTGCATTCATCTTTCCTAATTAGGGAGAAAGTAGGACTGCTACTAAGCTTAAAAATAAAAAGTATGGTTAATTTTGAAGCCCTCTGTGAGTCCCATTCTGGTGAAATCCAATAAAATACTTCCTCCAACACTGCTTCTGACTCATGGGAATATATTTGTGAAGTATGTGACTGGAAATTCAATAGAATGGCTTGTACTAGTTTCTTAGTCTGTCCAAGAACAAATGTGCAGACATAAGCAAGCACACAAATAGAAGGCTATGTATTAGTTAGCGTCTTCATTAAAATAACCCTGGGATTCCCTTCAACTCAACATCAGACAACCCCTCACAGTTCTAGAACAATGGAGCGCAAATGGACCTCCTCAGAGAGTCAAAAGAACAAGATAAAATGCACTACACAAAAATCAAGCATGTCCTTTTGACTGACTGAATAAATGGGTTTTTTAAAGGTGTTACCTGCAGTTAACATCTGTCATACTTACTCTCAGCTTTAGTTATTTTACATTGCTCATCTTCCATCTGCTACCTTTTTCTTCATTTGTTCTCAAAAGCAAAAAAATAATAATGGAGCAATACTCTGACATTGCAAAGTTCCTCTGTAATGACAGAAGTGCTGTCTGCAGTGCTGATAAATCCCAATATGCTACCATGCAAACTGCTGCAAATCCAAGTTTCCAAAAGGCCTGATCCCAGGTGACTGTGAATCTTCATGCACCACTGCTGATCATGAGCTCTACAGTTTATCTGGTTGTAACAGAGCTAGAGCTGGTTTTGATTTTGTTACAGACAGAAATACACACTAGATAGTGCTGTCTCTCAGTCTGGAAAACCGTCACGTTTGGAAACCATCTGATTTGAATGACCTGAATCTTTTGTGTCTTTAATTTCTGTTCTAACAGAAGCAAAAGTTGACAGATCATCCTACAAGTGTTGGGAACAACACCTCCAATTTCTCTATGCTTTCATAAGACAACACGTCTGAGAAACATCACTTTTCTGTGCTACTCACTGCAGGCTGCTTCCGATTCATCTGACCCATCAGGACATTCTTCTTCACCATCACATTTCCACCTGGCTGGGATGCAGTGGCCGTTGTCACAAGTGAAATCTGACTCGGCACAAGTTTTCTTTGCTGCAAGAAAAAAAAAAGTACTTAGTACAAATATAAGCAGTGCGGAAGACCTCCATTTCATGCAATCCCATTAAGGACAATATCATATCTTGAGAGGATTCATTTCACATTCAACATTACTTCTTCACGACAGAGTCAAACAGGTATCAAAGGTGGGTATATTCTTCTTGCTAGAACTCTTACCCCTCTATTATTTAACATGGATTCCCTCTTCTATGTCTTTTTCCAGACATTCAAAAATCAGGGTTGTTCTTTTTCAAAATAATTTTCTAAGGCTTTTACTACAAAAAGCTGCTGCCTACATAGAACTGAAAGCATGCTGCATGATTTACAGACAAGACAAACAAGTCTCACCTTTGGAGTACTACAATCTAGGAGCAATAATGTTTTTATCTATGCAATCTATTCATGGCTTTTTAGTAAATCTGTCACCATAGTAGATGATCATAAAGCACTCCTCCAAACACTAAAAATCGTTTCATTAAATGTCAACCACTCTGTGCTCTTTACTTTGCTTGCATTCATCTAGGGCTTGAAAAAGTTGCAAGACATGAACTCAAGCAACTAATTGGTCTATTTCTCTGTTCCAGTGGTGCAGCACAACCAGTCCTGTAATACTAGTCAGCATCTTTCCATTGCAGCTGAAAGTAACCTACAGATATCTGGTCCCTGCAGATCGTGGCCTCAGTGTCAATGTGATCACCAGTCACTCAGTGCTTTCACAATGGTGACTTCAGTGGCTTTTCTGCCAGGAACTGGACTGAACAGCCATGCCGTGAGTCATGAGTGATGGCTCAGGCTCAGCTTTACCACCCTTGAAGACCAAGACTCTATGGCTAACTGGCATCTACCTTTGTTAGTGATCAATTTACAGAGGAAGTAGTGGTGGAGAGAAGATTTGTTTCTTCCCTCTGCAAAGCTGCTCACAACCTAATAGGATCACAGGAAAATTCAGGTAGTAAAGACCTCAGGAGGTCATCAAGTCCAACCTCCTGCTCAAGACAGGGTCAGCTCTGAGGTCAGACCAGGTTTTATCCAGTCTGGTGTTACAACCCCCCAAGATGGAGACAGCGCAACCTCCCTGGGCAATCTGTTCCACTGCTTAGCTGCCCTCACGGTGAGGTCTGAGCTTGACAGCTATTGCCTAATATAAGTCATGTGAGCACATCATTGCTACATCAATATTTCTTCCAGCAAACGTTTTCAAAGCATTCAACACAACTAATAAGCCTCCAGGGTTTGATCTTTTATTCTTCCTTCTTTTTTTTCTTACATGAGCTGCTGTCAGGGAGGGAGCTACGTTAAGTACCGGTCACAGGATAAAGGGAGCATTACTGTGTGAGGTACTGGAGGTCTACACGGCTGAGATCAAGTACTCATTTTCTAGTACACAAAACATGCAGCTTCCCTGAACAGGCATCCAGCAGGAAAACCCTGAAAAGCATCACTAAGCAGCTGTACAATCTCTCAGAATGCACTTCATAAAGAGAACATACATTTACTCCCCTTCTGTTGCTAAATGAGCCAGATTCTGGAAGGGAGGAAAAAAACCAATTTTCTCTTCAGTCATTCAGAACCAGATATCAAGAACTAATACAGGAAAAAATCCAACCCCATGTAGACCAAGAGTTTTTCAAGAGACCAGTCATACCAAGAATCCAGTCTGATTTTCCAAAGGCACTACACGTCCATTATCAGAGGGAAAAGACTTAGAAAACCAAAATTTGTGAAACTGGCTATTGTGCATCACTCCTGGTGCATTTAATGCAAGTTTTGACATAGATTAATCTGATGTATTTAATGGTCAGAAACTCTGACCAGATACCGATGGGATATGCATGCATAACCAAAGTCGAAGCGTTTTCCTGCTTGCTGTGAAGCTGACTGGGTAAAATGTTAGTATCTGCTCTTAGGGGAAGGTTATGCCATCTACAAATGAAACAATCACATCTTCATCCAGAAAGCAGAAACTAGTTTAATACTGAGACATAAGAAACTTAATTTTTAAAATGTATTTAGTTTTATACTAGCTCTCTCAATGTCCTAATGTCTTGTTTTCCATAGGAAAACTGTCCTTTGACTTATTCTCTAGAGATCCAAACAGCAACACAACTACTTTTCTGCCGCAAAATAGACCTCCCATTTTTCCATCAGTCTAACACCCTGATCACTGTTATTTCCGGGACATGTGGACGCAAGTGTGAGCGAGGGGGTCAGCCACAGAAAAGAGCGTAACAGGCATTCCCCTTCAACATGGCCAGCCTGCTCACAGCAGATGGTGGCACTGATTGCTTTGTTCCCCTGACACTACTCTTCGGCAGCACAATTAATAAGATTGCCAGGATTCACAAAAGGGGGAGAAAAGCATTACTGACAGTCCTGGGGCGTCATTTGCAAGGTGTTAATTTGCTCCCCGAGTGCAGCTCCACTTTGCAAAATGAAGTTGGGCACAACCACTCATCAGCAGTGGCCTAACTGAAAAGCATCATCCCTGTCCATACGCCCACCCAAAGGTCCAACAGTCCCAAGACAGAAAAATCAGCAGGATACAAATGCATTTAGTCCTTTGTTTGAATCTAAACTGTCTAATCTCTTAAAAGAACAAGATTAAGGGAGGTAGAGCCCAAACCTTTCTATGATTATTAATATTTACTTCCACTACATTTTTTTTTTTACTCTTTCTGCATTTTATTATTTTACATACTATATTTTGTTATTATTTTTTACTACTATTACTCTCTAACACATTGGGTCACAGCTCTGCAGACTGCCTTAATTCCAATAAACTCTGCTTTGTGCTGCAAACAGCAACCCAGACTATTCAAACTGCAAGAATACTGAAGCACTGTCTCATTTCTCACCTCTAATACAAGACTGGAATCACTTTATTTCCAACCAGATTCACCTTCTGGCACTCAATCGTCATGTCTCTGGGATCACAACACAGGCAGGGAGCAGTTAATTAAAATATCAGCTCTCTGTCTTTTTCTTCCTTTTCCTTTTTCAAGTCCAATAACCTTTTCTATTAATCTCCCATGTTATACACCTTTCTTCTATCAATTCTCTATTAAAAATTCATCGAGGCTCACACAATAAATTGTCAGTGGTGCATTAAAATGTAAAATAAATAAATACAGCCCTTTTAGACAATGGGGAGGACACACATTCATTTTACGGTTTCACCTGGCTCAGAAATAGCCAAGCAAAATTAATTGTTCCCCTGAGATCCATTTCCTTTGCCGTAAGCAGCCCAGGCAGCTCCGCTCACATGTCTCTTCAAAATGAACATAAACAAACAAGAGTAAGTAGTCACAGCATCCCTGCGCCTCTGCTCCTCAGGGGGCAAACCAATACCTGGAACAAGAAAAAAGAGAAGGCTACTGAAGCATATGCAGAGCCTTTCATCTTTTCCCCTGCCTGGATGCAGAGTGACACCAAAGAGACTGCCTTTCTTTTGACTCTCACTTAATTTGCCTTTGGTACCTGCTTTTCCTTTCTCACATCTGCAGCTAGACAGATATGTCAGAAACTCCAGGGTGGAAGTCGGCACCTGTGCGACCATGGGGCTCAGCTCCCACGGGTATGAGCCCTGGCTTGGGCAGCTTTCCAAAGGGAGGCTTGGTCAAAGGAAGTCATCCCTGTTTCTCTTCTCCCAGAAAGAAAGGCAAGGGGGAAAAGGAAGGTTTCAACTTTATCCAGCCATGACAGAAAAATACCCCAACACACTGAATTTTAAACTAAACTGCATCAAACCAACGTGGTCCCTTATTTTGCAAAACATTCTTTTCTTTTCCATTACTCCCATCTCTTATCCTGAATTGCAAGTACGGATTCAGGGTTCATCCCTGCAGCAAATTAAAAGCAGAGAACCCAGGGAGACTGGTTTAGAATATGAACATTTATAGAGGGAATTCATAAAAAAGCAATCACTGGGGATATGTATAATTAGACTGGAGGAAATAAACACGTACTCAAAGGAACAAATCTTGTACTGGCTAGGAGCAGGGACTGGATGATCTAAATGTGAATTATAACTTCCAAAAATACCTCTCTCTTGAAAGGTCAAATCCCTGACCCTAAAGCCAAACAGGTATCTGAATCTAATTGAAAGGTCCAGGATTTATTCTTTCTTCTCTTTCTAATAAAACCCAACACCCCTCCATTGCCATCACAAGCCCTCAATCACTTCATTTAACCTCACTTAAATTTTGCTTCAGTTCTAGAGGCTTTATGGAGCAGGAACATCTTTACACGGTACTCTTTATAAGACACCAGGCCTCTGTGATTCAATTTCCAATTCACACCTCTTGTTTATTCCTACTTTGCACATCTGTAATACTAAGCAATACACCAGTCTACAATAGCTTCATTTTTTGCTACTCTAATTTTCCCCAAATCAACACAGCTGAAAAGTGGAGTGAACATACTTCACCCATACCATCAACAGTTCCATGAGCAAAGCTGTAGTTGTTCAACAGCAGCAGTGATGTAAAAGCACATACAAAAGCACATTTTCTTACTATAACTTGCCCGTAAAGGACTTAAAGATTTCCTCCCCCCAGAGAACGAACCCCTATGTAGTAGTGACAGACTAAACACAGGATTTTTAGATTAAGGGTTTTGTTCAAACTCTGGGTTGTGTATCCAGCAGAAAACCAGGCTGATGAGAGCATCCTTGAGTGCTAACCCACGAAGACCCTGTCACAGACTGTGCTCTCTCCCCATTTTACCCCCCTCAGTAACTGCTGGCCAATTTCTACCTATTCTGAAAAACGGGAAAGATGTGGAAAATGTTTACTCCTACAAGTTTCATAAAATTGGTAGCTGAACAGAGAACAATCAAAATTACAGCTCCAGAGGCAGATGAGGGCAGAAAGCGGTCACTGGGCCTGTCTGCAGCATGTGCTACCACAGCCAGCTGGGTCTGTACAGCTTCTGTATCTAATACTCAAGGTATGTTTACTGCAGAGGGAAAAAGGCAACTAGGGATTAAAAAACAAATGACCAAAAACCCCAGACACCAAAACCACTGAAAACTGGTTTCATTTGTTCCGCTACCCTCATTCCTTTACATGGATCCTGCTCCTATTTTAACTTCTGAACCAATACCAGATCTCCCATCAAACTGTCTATCTGTTCTCATTTGCAGCTAGTATTCAGTCTTCTTGCAGAAACTAGTGTCACCTAAGCTGCTGTAAAAATAAAATAAAAGGCCATACAATTAAAGTTTTGCCGTGATCCTTCTGCAACGGTAAAACAGCACAACCCTGTAGGACGTGAGAATGGGAAAATGGTGGTAGGCCAGAAAGAAAAATTGAAATTCATAAAACAGGGGTTTATTTCATGCTGGGAAACTTCAATGGCAACTTTGATCAGTGGCTTAATCAGAGCCGCTGACAAGACTCCATACAAGAAGGAGAAAAGCAGCATCACATGAGTTCAGGAGCTTAACACAGAACCATCACCAACACTCAGCCCCGAGACGTGCCAACGGCAGCTTGAAGTGTAACATGGGAAACAAGCAAGCTCTTCCCAGAACAAAATTCATCATTATTATGGCTCACTCTGCACTTCTTACGGACCTCAATTAATCCAGTCTCACAGTGAGCAAAATACACCCCAGCTGAATCATCTGCTTGCCCAATGAGGTTTTCTGCTTACCAAGAGAAAGGTAGGGGCTGGGTTCATAATTCCACTCTTGAGAGATTCTGGGCCAAACAAAACTTTACAGCAGTCATCTTCAGTTTATAACCTCAGTCAACTCCTAATTGCAAACAGAGCCACCATGACATTGCAAATGCCACTCCCAAACAAAAATTCCCAGCAATACAAGAAAGCAATTTTTTTTTTTTTTTTTTTTTTAAAATTGAAGTTACATTCACCACAAACTTGCTATATACTCCTAAACCCAGGAAACTCTTGGAGCAGGAGACTGTGCCCTAACCATGTACTTTGTCAGTGTCCCCACCCTTCAAAAAAAGTCTGTGGTACTGATCTCAAATCCTCTGGTCAGGTTATATACCCAAAGGATATCTTAGTCCTCTTAAAGTGATTTGAAAATCCTAACCTACATCTGACAGTACTGCAGCCCAAGTACTCTCAACTTCTGCTGTTGACTAACGCAGCATTGATTTTGCAAAGGAGGCAGTGTAACAGGGAGTGTAGAACAATCCACCCTGGCGTGGTTTCCTGGTCACAGCAGGTGGGCAAACAGTGCTCCATCCCTGGCCATGCTCAGCTGCCCCTGCTTTAGGCACCCAAACACCATGTGTTGGGAGCCCAACCCCACGGGCAGCACCTCTGCCAGCCAGGGCTAGAGGGTTGGCTGCAGGAGGCCATTCACTGCCAAATCCTCGGCATGGGAAATCCCAGGAATGTGGTGTTTTGCAGCTATAAAATGGCAACAGATGAGATCCAAGAGTTGAAGTGTCAGGAAATCCTAGTGGATGTGGACTGGCGAGCCCTTTTAATTTTCAGACAACTAAGGACACCTTAAAATAATGAAAGGGAATATTTAACCGCTCTCTGAATCTGGCTACTTTTTTTGATGCTGCCACCTCAGCAGACGATTACATATATAAAGCAAGATTAATCAGATCACCTCAAACAGATGGTTCTCAAGCACAGACCATAGTCCCTTTGATACTCCATATGAAATACATTTTAAAGAAACTTGTTCCCAAGACCCCCTAACCCGGCCCCAGAAAACAACACCCAATTGACAGAAGCCTAGTCAGAGGGTTTGGGACTGCCTGAAGTTGCTATTACATCAACCAAAACATGCAGCTGCTGAGTCTAAACTAGTCCCCCTGATCAATCAAACCACATCAGTTAAATGGAGAGAGAGATGTCACCTGTGGTTTTTCATTAGTATCAAAGGTACCCACCTTTGTGCATTTTAAATGGTAATATGTGTAAGCTCCTTACTTAAAATTATTTAAATATATTTTCATGTTTAACACAAGGAAAACTGCAGTACCTAATTGCAAGCTATGGAAAACACAGAACACAAACAGCATTTTGTTCATGTATGAAATTAAAGTGACTTCAACTAACAAGTACATGCCTTCATTGCTAAATCTACTCATGTATTCAAGGCAAAACTGAACACAATTTTTCCCCAACCTGTTCTCAGGTTGCTGCTGACATTTCAGACTTCAAGAAGGGGCCGTACGCTCAAAAGTTGCTCTGGATTTTGCCAAATACACAAGTTGATCTAATGAATGCGGCATTTGTTCCTACAAACCAGGCTTCACCAGTGGGAAGAGCTGGAATCCCAGAAGAAAATTCAAGGACAAAATGACCATTTGTACTGGTGTGCTCCTTCGAGGGCATCAGAGGTCTGTAAAACATACTATTTGAGTATTCAAGACAAGTTCTCCTTTGGCATTCAAAAGCTTTAGCAGGGCTCTGGGGCTTTGTCCAGGGGAGCTTTGCAGCTGGCAACACACCGGGCAGAGAGCTGAAGTGCTACCCTGCTTCAGAGGAATGTGCTCCACACTCCTTCAGGCAAGGCTCCCTCTGACATCTGCTCCCTCCATTTTTCCTTCAGCTTTCTCAGTTTTTATAAGATCCACTCATAAAGCATCAGTGATCTTTTAAGCTGTACAAAACCAGGTTTTGTGATAATTTTCTCCTTGCTATTCTCCAGGAACCCAGTCTCTGGAGTTTAAAAAAACAAACCCACCCACAAGAAACCAACCAACCTCCCTTCAATTCTACTTGTAAATTGGAAAATCATGTCCTCCTGCAGAGGAAAGGGAAGGAAGGGACAGATTTTCCTATCAGCATCTTAGATACACCCCCAGTTTTGCTCAGACATAGGCTGACAACCCTGTCCAGCCTGCAGTCACCTCTGGATGCTACTGATCAACCTCACTGCGATGTGGCAAGTTGGCAGGTGCAAGAAAGTACCTGTCATTCAGTGTCAAAACATGCCTACTGACAAAATCTCACTGATGCTCATCCTCATTCAGCAGCAATAGTGACAAGGAGGCTGGCAAGTGGACAGACAGGGTCAGGTTTCAGAAAATGTAACTTCTATTACAACAAAGATTATGCAAGGTAGCACTGTACAAAAGGACTATCAGAAAGCTTGTTCCTCTTTAAGTAAGAGATCTGAGAACCTGAAATGTCCTCACTTACAAGTACATGGACACAGAGACATTAAATGACATGCTAAAAGTCATGCAGCAAATCTGTGGCATAGCCAAGGATCTGACCCACATCTTTCAACCATATCTGCTAGTGCAGTATCTTAAGCTCAAGTCAAAATTTCCTCTTTACAGAAAAGAGCAGCCATCACCCTGCTGTGGAAGTTGAACGTGTTTCCAGAACTCCATATTGCTGCAGTCATGACCTCTTCAAAGGATTTGGTATGCTCTGAGCTTCCAGTTTGTTTCTAAATATTTCTTTGACTAAAGCTCATCCGCACTGACTTTTGCTGACAGAATTACCAGCTTTGTCTATCTGCTCTGGGTTTTGTTCTGCTTTCTTTTAACAAGCACTAAAACATTGGGTGGCACCTACATGTTATGTTATTTCACAACAAAGGATGTCTGCAAATTCCTCCAGAGGCACTTTGACTTTATTCTTTATTTCTGTGAATTAAACACTAGGGGACATATTCTACCCTTATGAAACATCACCAAAGTCCATGAATAATTATTGGCTTCAGTGGTCTCTGTGCAAAATTGGACGCAGATGTTTTTATCACAGCCTATGATGTCTGTTTTCAATATAGGTTTTATAACCCTTAGCCTAAGTAAGAGTTATGTGCCTCAAATACTATAAATACTGCTGTTCCAACAGGATGGTCACAGAGATATGAAAACGTTCCTGGACAGAAACATGAAACCAGTGAAAAACTCCCCACTCCCACTCTGAAACTTAGGAGCGATCACAAGCGTTGGACTCTTCAGTCAGGCTGATACTGTGCTGCAGCCCCTCGAGCTTGAGAACTCTTGATATCCCCAAATTATTAATGGCTATCGCTCTCCATAGAGAGGTTAAACAATCAACTGCCAATGAAAAAAGCCAGGCTTCCTGAGGACAAAACATACCAAAGGCCATTTCTGCTAGCAAAAATATTAAGACAGAAAAGCAGAAGTTGTTAATTTAAGTTCATGGAGCAATTTTGGTTCCCACCTACAAACACGCCCATAGCTTGTCAGACAGGTACCAGGGAAACAGAACAGCTGTACTTTAAGGATAAATTCACCGTCAGTTATTCAGAAGAGGAGAGAAAGGAGGAGACCAAGACATGTGAATGCAGATCCTTTCATTAAGTAATACGGAGAAGGGATACAAGGAAAAGGAAGGCCTCCCAATAGTCACTAAAGATTTCTGCTCTATTTGATGTTTTTAAGTATTATTCATTTTTCACAGGTGGTGGTAACAAAATCTTCAAGACCAGTGGAGTGGGATGGCAGAGAACCTCCCCAAAGCCTGAAGGGCTACTATTTCTTGCCTGTTATGCTGTTGCATTGAAATATTACAACGCTGGAGTTTATAGGGGAGACACCATGTTACAGTTGCCTTTCACAGCTTGAACTCAGCATTTAAGTTCTCTGCCTGAATTTAGTATACATACTGTGCGGTTAAAGTACACCAAAGCAAAACATGGCACCTTCAGCAGAATTCCATGCCAAGTTTGCTGAAACTCAAGTTCACATGCAGGAGATAAATCCAGAAGTCTCAAACTCTGCACCAACCTAGTTACAATGAAGGCCCTGTCGTGGTCTCACAGCAGTTGCTTGATCTGCACTGTCTTTGGGGTTAAAACTCAGCATAAGGCATTTCTGGCAATCCTCAACCCCTGGCTGCGCGTTTGCTACTTCACTGGTAGAGTCTGCCCTTGCACAGCTGTGTGTGCGTTCTGCAGCCCAGGTCACTCGGCCGATGTGGGCTATGAGAGCATAAAACACATCTGCCAGGAAGCAGCAGCAATTTCACCAGTGACCTTTGCCACTGAAAGTAGAGCAGTATGATCACACACTGGGAGTCCCAAAAATTGCAGGCAAAGTCACTTCCTCTGCAACTCAACCTTAAAACAGCCAGAAGAAAAATATATACCATTTAAGCCCTGTTTTGCAGAACTTGGCATGGGTCCAGGCTGCATACTGTTACTACAGCTGTGTGGAAAAACAGTAACCTGATATTTACACCTGCAAGCTCTGTGTTTGTAAGCGCAGTAAAACACACATATGACATTCTTATGAACAAGCATTATACATTCCCCAAAACAGTGTTAGTTGCTAACAACCCAGGTATCTCTGACCTGTAATATAAATTACCCAAATCTAATGACACACTGGAAGGCCAGCAGAACTCAATGCAAAACTCACGATCCCTAACAAAACAGAGAAAAGAGGCTGGGGGGGGGAGGGGGGAACAACAGGGAAAAGCAAAGGCTCTTGAAGAGTCAGGATCAATGACCTAAATTACATACGTGAAGACTCAATCCTCTTGGTTGCAAAAGCATGCCTTGTGTTGGTAGGAAATAGGGAGAGGGGACAAGAGAAGCGTAACAGATCTGGGATGACTGAGAAGGTATTGCCAGTTCTGTGCACAAATCCATGTGGGTGGCCAGTAGGGAAAGGCAATGCGGGTCTGTGCTCTCAATTAGGGAATTACATGTGTAGTAACACACCTGAGCATGCTGTACAGCAGCCAACAGCAAGGGAAATTAAGCTGTTACTTCACTTGGTTCTGCTGCATTTATTTATTTATTTATTAGAAGCAACATCACATTTTATGTCACTTCTATACATGGTCCAGTTGCTTGATATTGGATCAGTGTTTGCTTTTTTTTCCTCCTATTACTATCAATAAGTTGCAGGGTGAAAAATGCAAGAAATGCTCTATACAGTTAAAAAAAACCCCACATGCCATGGTTGGGGTGGCAATTAAAATACCCACTGCACAGTCTGGAGAGAATTAAGAGTCAATAGCAATGAAAGGAGTAGGAATTTTTCTAAAGACTTAATCCAGCCTTTTCAGCTTTATCATCTTTTTTCTATTTGTTTTGTTTTTAGCAAAATTATGGCACTTTGAGTAAAAATTTATTTCTAGGATTATTAAAAAAAAGTTCCCCTTTCTGACCATGTATTCATTTGTCCTGAATTCTTTAACTGTTTCACACACCATATATAAAAATGGAAAATGGAATGTAATAATTGGTATGCCACAGAAGAAAAAATATACACAGAAAACCCCTGTGCCATAATAACCACTACCGAAAAGCATTCTGATGTCATTCCAGTATGAATGGTATAGGAACTTGCATTGAATTAACTGGGTAGCAACACATCAGGAAAGTCCAAGATGATAAAAATAATTTTAGACCCTGGTTCTTAATGATTTTTAGACAGACCAGTGCCACAGATGTCCCTGCACATGTACCTGTAAAGATACATTTTCTACAGCTCTGTTAGCTGCTCTGTAAAGAAGACATGAATTGCATCCAATGACTAATTTGCCAGGAATCTTGCTTTTTAAGACCACTGAATCAGAGCTCTGGGAATTGTAAGGGATTGCACACAAAAGCATTTTCAAAAACGTCTCCAAAGCCAGCATCGTTTCAGACTGAACAGCAGGTTCATCCTCTGATCCAAGTCTGTTACGGCGGAACAGCGCCAAACAAACGTCTATTAATATTCTGCCAGGAAGCACGAGCGATGGGCTCTTGCATTACATTAAGTGAAGTGGTCAGGTTAAGAGCTAGGCATCGGTCACACAGTTCCTCCATTCAAGCACAAACCTCTTCACCCATCATCATGTGTTGTCAAATGCTTTTGTGCATTGCAATATTAAATACTAGTACCCTGGGGATGGGAAATGAATAGGCACAACATGGAAATTATGATGCATGCAACAATACCCTTTAACCTATTAACAAGTATGACCGAACTTACTTATTCTGAGCTCTCTAATCATCAGGGCAAGAAGACATCAACAGCTACTGTGTCACACTGTCAGGGCCTTCAATGGCAAGTGTGGTTCAAAGGTCCACAGGAAACACAAAGAGGCTTTGTCTTCTGAGGTAAAGAACAAAGCTACCATGTGGCACAGCATCACACATGCAATTAGTCAGGACAGTTAATACTGTAGAAGCAGATGGTGGAACCATGTCAACATTTTTAGTGGGCACATTTCCCCTTACTCTCGAGTTGCTGTGAACTGAGGTCATGGAAGAGCAGCAGGCAGATTGCTGAGAAGCCGGACCACATCAGGGACCAACACTACCCTTTTATCTACCCGTCTGAGGTACCTGTGTGCTCTCACCTCTCCTGGCATAGCTCCTATCTTTCAGGCACCTCCTCTCCACCACATCCCCACGCCACAGGGTAGCGCCATTAACCTCACTGCACACAGAGGGAAACTGAGGCAAAGAGAGACAGTCTCTAACCCTACTTGTGCTACAAGATGCTGACAAGGAAAGGCATTAAAACCAGACCTTTGGAGGCCCTCACACTGCTCATTCTGCTCAATTCTTCAGCCAAATGAGTTACCAAATGCTATACGGTTCACTCGTACAGTGCAGCTATAGCACACGCCACTCCAAAGTACTTTATACATTTGCAAAGAGCAACCACTCCTCTGACGCTTCGCGCTTGCCAGCCCTAACGCTCAGCTAACGCAGGACAGGAATGAAAGGCTTCTGTTCATCACCAATCGCAATGGATACACAGAAAATATAAAACCCAAACCAGGAGGATTGCACAAAGAAATACAATACAGGAAATGCTGTGATTCCTATGACTTTGAAGTAACAGCCCTGCACAGCCTTCAGACAAAGTCTCCTCTGCGGTTATTGTCAACCAGTTCTGCTCAATTCCCCAGCTCCATACCTCATGGATTTCAATAGTACCCAGGTGAGGATGGCAGGAGCTTTCAGCTCTGTAAGTAATTTAATTAAAATAAAATGAACAACCAGCAGTTAGTCAAACTGCATGTATGCTCCAGCAACTACAGCTGCAGAATTCTGCAGCCCTCAGTCCAATCTGATTTCCTTTAAAGCTCCTGGCAACCCATTAATTAAAACGCATTATTTACAGCTTCCAGGGGTTTGAAACCATGGGATGCACTTGATGGAATTTATGCAATTACATACAGTCAGTCCTAGCGACCGGGTCCATTCTTGCTCTTGCTCTTCTCTGCACCCACACTCGGCCATTTCCTTCCCCACGGCTTGTCCATGCAGCGCCGTTCAGCCTGGGCCTGCCCCACGCTGCCATCGGCTGCCATGGAAATGAGCATGAAGCAACAAAGGAACTGAGAGTCTCTGGAGATGGAGGAGTTGCAAGGCCATAGCGCAGGAAGGCCAAGACAAAGAAACCAATTTGCCTGCTGCCTCTAAACACAAACAACCCTGCCCCTTTGTGCAAGGAGATGTTGATAAATAGAGTTTTCCCCTGATTTAAGAAAGCAGGCCCCCTCCAGCCAAATGCAACCAGGCTAGGCGGATGGAGCATCCTGCCTTCCATCCTGTGCAGCAGTCCATCTGTTAATGCTTTGTGGAGAAACAACAGTAACGAGGTGATCCCAAAGCAAACGCAGAGGATGTGTACTTTAACTTACTTAATAAGCAATCCCCATGTCACTCATATGGCAGCATCAGCTGCAGACAGATCTTCTCTACTTTCAGAAGGAATTTTTCTTTTTTTTACTCCATTATTAAGCAGTCACGTTCATCAGCAATTCCCTTGACTTTATAAGAAAAAAAGCATCTTAAAACATACATTAGAAGGTATGACTGACAAGCATAACAAAGTCTACTGTGCCTTTGAACTGATTTCCAAAAGTGTTTTATGAGAATAAAGGGAACAAAGTTCTATGGAACCGTGAACTTTTTACTGCTTAAGGAGTCCCACATGAACACTGCTGAAAGATCAAGTACCACAAGCCCAAGACATCCACACATATAATCCTTGCAATGATTACTTCTTCCCCCCTCCGTCACCTGCCCCCAATGTGTTTCTCTCTTTTTTCATGAGGCCAGTGACTTACCTATGTAAAACCTATGGAAACCATCTTTAATGAGACATAAAAAGGAGAAAACTCTGTGAAAATAAGCTGCTATCAAAGCCTAATAGCTTTCTTCCAGCAATACAAAAGTGGATTTTGGCCTTATTCTCCTGTGGTTCATTCACAATAGGAAAGAAAGCAAAAAATGGAGAAAGCATTTCTTGCATGATGCAGAAACAGCTCCACAGATTTCAGTCTGTAATTCCAAATGCCCAACCTGCCTGCACCATGCCCTCAGCTGGTGTGAGAAATGGCTTATCTGCTCTGAAGTCACTGTAGCTACTCCAATTCAGATTAGCTCTAAAAAGCCTCTTTCACCAAGATGTGCTGCAATAGTGCACTGGCATTATTTAAGTCCAGATTTAAATGTACTACAGAAGAGGTATATTTTACCACAAGAAGCCCAGAAATATAGAAGTTTGCATCAATATTTGGTTCTTGATTAAGTCTTTTGTCACTGTGAGACATAAGAACAGGTATGAATGGATTTATAGGACATCACTGACGACAAAAACATCTCCAAGATAACTGTTTTATTGTGCTTTCTCTCTTTTTCAGCATTACCCATTCTGTACTGGGTCCTTGTAGGTGATAAAGTACCAACGCTTTCTATCCAGGACTGCCAGAATTAAATGCTAGATACTTCTTAACAAGAAGTGGAGTCCTAAACTTGCAATACTTCAGTAATTTTCTGGGTCCACAACACTAACATACACTAAAAACATTAATCTATATGTACAATTTTAATTCAACGGGGTGGGGTTTTTTTAAGTCTTTTACATCACATATACTGGCAATACTGTGTAGTTACCACTGCAGTATAGTGAATGATCTGTGGCCCTCAGCTAATGACTACCCTCTAGAAACTAAAAAGTAGCATCAAAATCAGAAAGTGAGATTCAGTGCTTAGAATTCTGTCTCCAACAGGAGGAACAGCATCCCCAAACTCAGCATGTCAGAAATAAGAAACAAGCAGAGAAATCATTTTCACATGTTCCTCCAAACTCTCCTTTAAATAGCAGTACAGGTAAGACTCTCAAACAACTATGGTTACAAGTTAAAGTTAAAAGGTTTTGTAACTACCAAACACCATCCAGCCTGTCACCACCAGAACTGGGACTGATGAGCAATATCAGAATTAAACTTCCCCTCTGCAAATGGTTTCCAGTCACCTAAGTGTTACCAAGACAACTCCAGCAACCAGAATACAAATTACCTTTGGAGTACCACGGTAAACTCTGAGGACTTACCAGCTCTGCATGCAAATTTAAATCACAACAATTTAAGTGACAACTGTGTAAACAGCAGAAACTATTAAACTATCACAGGAGTCAATGGTACTATAGTCAGGAAAAATGTTACTGGAGGCAGCAACAAAACAGAGCAAAAGGAGGAGGAGACACACATAAAAAAGTTCAGCCTTGTAATTCATGAGTGCCAGGCAAGGGCTTCTCATTCCCTAGGAAACATCACTTCTTCTTTGACTTCTTCTTGTCCTGGATATCAACTATAAATAAGTCCTGATGTTGGGGCAAAACTTTACGTATAAGAAAGCCAGGCAGCTTTACGTGCCAAGAGATGCCTGGTTACAAACAACCCTGGAGCTGTGCATTTCAACTGTTTTATTTCTGACAACTGAAAAACAAGGAAGAAAAAAAGAAATATACCTTTTTTTGCCTTTAGCACTGATGTGTGAGGCAATCTTAAAACCCAGAGAGTTAAAGAAATGCTCTGGATGCACAAACAGTTTTGCAAAAATGCTGATAAACCAACCACAGCTACTGGCCTGAAAAACTAAGTTAGCAAATAACTTCAAGGGTAACTATAAGGACTTAGACAACATAATTAAGAATTATAACATTCATGACAAGCTCAGAGGTTGAAATCTGACTGAGGGAGGGGTGGGAAACACTGAAAGTTGCATGCCCCATTAAAGCTGAATAACATACAGTAATTTTTTTTATCCTGTCAGAATATTTTTCACTGGAACGTCCCAAACACTTTATGTCCAGAACTGTTAGAGCCAGATTTTGAGACTGGTGGTGCTCTCAATTTTAGGCTTCCATCAGGAGGTAACTTCACCTGAAGCTTCTCATGATCAGCAAGAGCCAGGAGAGTTCTGGTCAAACTCCTTCCTCTCCCTGCTGTCCCTACTTCATGCAGGTAACAAAAAACCAAAAAACCCAAAGCCCTGAATTTTGGTGGGAGCATGCTAAACTGGATCACTCGAGAGCAAGAAGTGGCGCAATAAAAATGAGAAAGATAAGATAAATTAAATAAACCACTCAGCAGAACATCAACAGCCATTTAAGTTGTTACTTGTTATGTTAGATATATGAATAAAATTTATTATTAGGTTCCATATTCCTCTAGCAAGACTCTCGAGATGTTCCTGACAGAAGGTCTAGACCCTTTGGCAGCTTTGCAGATCCCACACACAAATGAAAGCCAGACAGAAGCCCTGCTGTCCACAGCTCACATAGCTGCTTGGGTGTTGCTGAAGTGTTCACACACCTTTATTTTTCCTCTTATACAGAGACACTTTATCAAGTGCTTGGCTACAAGAGGATTTACCGATTAAAGTATCAAGTGCAAGCAGCTCAACTACAGAGAGCCAAAAGCAAGGCAATGTGAGTCTGACTGCTTTGTTCCACCTTTCCTTTTGCTAAGGGGAACTCCTTTCTACCAGATTAATAAAGTACAGCTTTTAAGAAAAATTCTTATTCTCTTGTCACGTTAAATTACTGTTGGATAGTCTGTATGACCAGGCAAGAGCCTCTGTTAGAGTATGACAATTTGCCTGGTGGGACCCTCTGTGCAGCTACAATCACTTGAGATGTTGATCGTTCCATAGAAGATGACATGGGATATAACCTCCCATTGTTAGGCCTTTCCTTGCCCAGCTGGGAGCAGCTGATTAAATCCCAGAAGAGTTTATTTAAAAAAAAATAAATAAAATCAAGGGAACTCTCTTCATGTCTGTGCATTAAAAAACCCTCACGTTTTATAGTATAAGAACATTCAGAAAAATATTTTGTAGAGTCTACCACATATGTTGCTGGCTGACTCAAAGATGCCTAAGTATGATAACCAGAGAAGACTCCAAGGGGTCATAGCACACAGACATCAGAAAATCTCTGATGTTTTGGGTCGAAGAGATGTCAAGACTGAACAATCAGTTTTCAATTAAAATCCAACTCATTAGATGCTCAACTTAACAGTGAAAGCAGCAGACTATATTTCCCCAAATTCTGTAAACTCTGGAGCCTTTGCTTGCAAGGAACAAGAGCAGTTGTGCCAGCACACAGTGGTCATCATGACAGTAAGTGTGGATCTGACAAAAACCTATGTTTTTAGTGACCACTCCAAAAAAGATAAAAATGGGATCTAACTGCCATACTGGGTTACATGAATCCAATGTTACTTGGATGTTAAGCACAATTGGGGAAGAGGAGTACAATAGAGTGATAGTCATCAATTCTAATGATAATAGGTGTTGATCTGGCTGTGCCATGCATGCCTCCTCTGCAAGCCCCCCAGTTACTTCAGTCTGTGGCTTATCTCATGTGGTCACCACAGCTAGGAGAGATGAATGGAGGTTTCAGGCCAAATTTGCTGAGCAAACACCCATTCCTTGATAGCAAGGTTATATTTAAAAATAATAAAAAAACCTGGAGAGACAGAAGTCCAATTTCCCAAAAGATCACTCCCAACTATTCACCACTGTCAGAAGCTGCCCGTTGACTGGACAAGTCCTGCCAGAGCCAGGCGCAGGGCTTTCAAGGGGCGGAATATCTAGATCAGTGGGATATTCAGAACCTGACAATGACTTACACCATCTTTTCATCTTTGAATCAATCTGGCAGCTGTCTAAGGTTATAACCCTCAGAACTTCCTTCAGTCTTTCAATCTCAAACAACTTGTTTGCTCTTTCTCCCTTCCTTCCCATTTCAAATCAAGTTGTTTTAGCCCAAGCAATACAGTTTGGCCACATCTCACACCTGAATCGATCATCTCACTTATGTCTGGTTTCATAAGACATTACACTTTAGAGCAGAACGGAGTCTAAATGGAAAGTGTGTAACTCCCAACCAGATGCAGCTCAGTGCCCTGCTGTGCTCTGCTGCAGTTCCTGGCCAGACAGGTTAAGTGAGACTCTCTGAAACCTTCTGACCACTTAGAATATAGGAGAAGCTAGAAACAGCTCCGAGGATCAACCTGTGTTCAGGAATGCTTTACTGCTGGAGTGGCCACTGTGAGCTGCCAGGAGCCAGGGAGCTTCATGGCACCAAACAGCAACCAACTCCATAAAGGCAGTTTGATGAACAGTAATTCCCACGAGACTCCTTAAGCCTGATGCACATCCACTGTAACCCCAACTTCAGTAAAACCACAGGACTTAAATATAGCCCTATCTACAGCATCCCTTCAACAATCACATAGGCAGAAACAACTGCTAAAGACTGGCAGCTTATTATTGAATTCACAACCCTTTGTTTCTTTCAACTTTCTTAGCTCCTTCACTCTGAATTACAGCCATTTAGGGTTTGAGGTTTTGTGGACTTTCCCACTTGCTTGTTCAACAGCCTCAGATCATAAAATCTGAAGTTTCTGTAGCTCTGAGGAGAAAACACACTGTCCTTCAATAATTAGCTAGAGTGCTTCATAAAGTTACTGAAGCACTGAAACCAAAATAAAAGTGGTTTCAGCATTATCTTGAATGCAAGAGTAAAATTAAATCTGCTTTCAGAGTACTTGTCATATTCCAGGAGGCCAAGCACACGGTGGCAGCTGGCACTTAAGTCACAGCAATGTGGTAATTAAATGCTCAGTGGTATGCGATACAGGGACATGGAAGAAGTGCAGCCAAAGAAATTGCCTCTTCTCCCTATCACGGCAAGTCCTTCATTCTCAGACTGCAAGCACAATGGAAGCAGGAGGCACCTCTGTTGCAAACTCCCTCTGCAAGTCAGTACACGAAAACAATAGAGTGTCCCTTACTTCTCAGTAAGGCCTTAAAAACTACAATAATCAAAGCCAAGTGGGAAGATTAAAGAACACTATGCTCAGCCATAACTTCCTTGCTCACCAGCCATTCCCTAAAGGCCACGGTCCTCTCTGGTTGTTTTGAGATGGGAGGGGGAAGGATTTTTCCAGGACATCCTGCTTCACACCATGGGAAGAAGATGCTGTTCTTGCACATGCACAAACCAAAGATACTTCTAACTCACTGGGAGCTGGACAGGGCTATGACATGGTGCAATACATTAACCTGGCCCTCCTCGTAAGCCAGGGGCAGGAATGTGACTAACTTTAGTACCAACTGGAATTGATGTACAAAAGCACCAAGGATTTCCTGCAAACTGACAAATAAAGGCAAGACATAACAGAACCAATTAAAGTCTTCATTCTGAAAAGAAAAATTAAAAGGGCATAAAAAGATCTTCATGATCCCTTACCATGTGACAGCTACAAGGAACAGCTGTTAAGAAGCTGTGTGATGTGGTTCATCGCATGTGTCCATTGCCAAGTGCCTGTTTTCCCAGAAGCAGAAGATGGGAATAAAGACAAACAAATCCCTCAGAAAGTCTAAAGAAGTCAAGAACTGCAAACGACTATAGTTAGAAATATTTTTGTTCTAATGACTCTGTCCTGCAGTACTCGGCATTGGGAAGTTCAATCCAATATCATTACTCAGTGGGTGACTTCTCCATTTTCAGTGTACACATTCCTCCATTAGTTGCCTCTGGGAAAGGAAAGGAAAGGGAACTGGTAAAGGAACAGAGAGAAGGCATGGGGCAGGGAATAACTGCACGCTGGCTTTGATGCTCTTTGCGTCTCACACGTTTCTTTGGCTGTTATGGGCAAAAAAATTAAAAAATAATGACGTTAAACCCGTTGTCAAGTCAATAGCAGCTCAATCTCAGGTTAGGTAATCACCTAACAGGTATCCCTGGACATGCATGTGACAATTTATCATGAAATGAATTATTGAGGACTGATGTCTAAAAACAACACCACACTCCCTTCAAAAAGCAAACAAAAAACCCCAACCCCAACTGACATTCAATATATAGCAAATGCAGCTGCAAAATTCAGAAGGCAAAAGTTTCTCCAAAAGGCTATATGTTCAATGGCCCTGTCTGTTCCTTGAAACTAGACCCACTGGCCAACAGTCATTTCCCTTCTGATGGACAGAGTCATTCACACACCCGGCAGAAGAAGACTGACCCACCCTCTCTCCTCTGCCTTCAGCTCTTTACTGGTAGAGAGGTGTAAGAGAAGAGTGGGTTGGCAGAATAAGTATTATGAAAGGGAAGTGGCCTATGCATGAATGCACACTACTTGCAAACTTCCTTTCTTGTGAAAGACTAAATGATTCAAGGATGTGAAGCTGCCAACAGATAGCAGAGCAAAACCACTTACAATATTTAGTAGGAAAGATCGTATTCCCTGCCACGTAAAAGAGGTTTGTTTCTCAGAGCTGCCTCCATTCTTTTCCTTTTTTCTTCTCAGCTCTCAGTCCATGGCTGTTCGTTATAAGATATGAACATTTCACCTTGTTCCTGGGTCAGCTAGGTCCTGTCATACAATTCATTTGGCAGGTACCTTTTAAATGGGACAGAACTGATAGTAAGCTGTTAAAATGAGAATAAGCTGATTGTCCCTGGGAATAGAAAAAGAACAGAGGGGACTTTCAGAGTATCTGTGTCTTCAGATAACCTTTGTTACGTAATGGAGCTGCTGGGGTTTTTTTTGGGTTTGGTTTTAACTTTTACCATGGAGGCAACTGTGTCAAGGTTTGGTAACAGTGGAATAACTTTATCAAGGAGGAACTTTGTAAATGCATATAATGCCTGGAAACACTGCAGGACTCCCGGGCTTTAAGAATCACAACCTCTGGGTCCTGCACCCAAGTCAGACCCCATGCAGGGGTTGTGCTCCTTGTATATGCAGGACAGGGGCCTCTCATGGTCCCTGCAAGGTTGCTGCATACTAAGCAAGGATAAGGCACAGGTCTAAGGCTACAACACACAAGATGCCCAAATCTTAATTAAGGACTGCTAACAGGAACCTGCCCTGCATAGCAGAGATTTACTGGTTTGCTGACAGTCTCCTGAAGACTAAAGTTGACTCTCCCCTAAAGCCAGATGCACCATGTACAAAGGTAAAAAGTTATTTTGGAGAGAGATGAATTCATAAATAGTTGCTCAGAAGTCTTCAGGCTCATGCCAGTTTTCTGTGAAAACACCAAGTCCTTTGCTAACTCAATTCAAACACAGGATTATGATTTAGACTAAACCCTGATATTGTCCTCTCCACAAGTCATCCAAGGACAAATGGAGACCAGTCACTAATATTTAGAACATAACTGATGATGGCTACTGGCCACTTAAGAGGCCACTGTTCAAAATTATATCCTCTCAAGAAATCCTCATTAATAAGAATCCAAGTCAGAAGATGAAAGCCTCCTGCTTCCCCAAGTCAAGCTGTGCTTCCAAACGTATCCTGAATAGCTCTCCTAATGGGTTAGTCTGAATTTACGTAAGCTCAAGTGAAGAAAAAAATCTCATCTTCTGTCTTTTAACTGCAGTAAAACAAGAAGGAAACTGGAAAGCCATTGACACCTGCTGTTGCCCTTGCAGGCACAGTCCACTCTTCTCTGGACCAGCTTTTCTGCTTTGAGACAAGATTGGTTAACAAGTTTTTAAATAGAAGAGCAATAGAAAAATCTGTAATTATTTCAGCTTCAGGGCTGTCCTCAGAGATTCAGTATTATCTAAAAACTAATAAAAAGATTCAGAACAAACACATGGAACAAAATTACAATTTAAAACATTTTTCCATAGTCAGCAATAAGAGACTACTTAAATTTGGTTTATGTAAACATAAAACTGTGGAAAATATACAGCCTGCAGTGATATTTCCACCCCCTCCCCTATCACTACCTTGAAAAGTATGTATTGTTTTCTGCTTTATTTGAATTAATTCTTAAAACTGGATGTTTATGTCAGTTTTTATTAGTTGTTTTCACTGCTGTTTCTCAGTGCGATTTTACTGTACAACTTGCCACACTGCAATCTTTTTTTTATTCATGCAGCACAGAGGCTGCCAGGGTGCAGCTTTAGTTTGTTGCTTAGTCCTTTTATTATAAGTCTACATTTTTGTGATCTTCTTTTATAAATCAATAAAATATTTTAGAACAATGAAAGTAAAAAAAAAAACCACAAAACAACACACCAACAAAAAATGAAAACCGCACTGTAACCTTGCAAGGACACAGCAGAGTCCTAAATCAGTGATAGCTGAGGTGCATTGCATTCAGCTCAACCCCCATTCTGTAGGTGCATTGCCCCATGGTTTCCTTCCTTCTCTGGACCCCAGGTGTTCCCAGGAAGAAATCCCAACACAAGGTGGAACAAGTATGTGAGCACACACACACAGCAGCCCACAACCTCTGCTCTTCTGGAGCAACGTGTTGCCAGATCCAAACTAAGCTGGGAGAGGTGAAAAAGAAAGAGAGTTAAGCCAGTTTCCACATTCCCCCCACGTTTTTCCTTGTCGGGATTCATATGTAACCTGTCAGTTACAAAATCTGCTCTCTGCAGGGACAAACCTCCTCTGGAGCTGCTATATCCCGGATGTCTCCAAGCTGACCACTCTGCAGCCAGCCACTGGCACACTCAGCACATTTCAGGTCCCAACCGAATGCTCTGTGGTGCTGGACAGAAACAGGGTGGGATGCCATTCCCACACTGTAGCGCTTTGCAATCTATATTATGACAAGATAATAAATTAAGAGCATTGTAACATCACATTCAACCAGCGACAGTGTTCTCTACCTGCCCCCAGGGCACCTATAAATCACAACCCCTTTTCCAGAATGTGTGCATTTGTAATTTTACAGATTCAAAAGGTCAAAACTTTACCTGCATTTATTTTAATGCTATTCATACATTATTAAAGCCTTTTAGGAATTACCCGCTTGCTCCAGACCCTCCCACAGGGTTGGGCAGCAAGGACATGCTAGCTAGGGAATTATTATATATTCCATGTCAAGGACAACAATTCAAAGTCAAGCACAGAAGAGAAAGATGCTAAATAAGGTAATGTCTTAATATTTCTAATTTAGCTCTAAAATAACCATTTTTATTTAAAATTTGTGTGCATTACACAACACTGGAATCTCTCATTTGAACACATACAGCCCTTTGTCCAAAAGTAGTAAGATGCTCCAGAAACCTTCCCACATGAATTGTAAAGAGCAAGAAAAAAAAAAAAAAAAAAAAAATCAATCTACCTGCACAAGAAATTCAGCTGCTCCTAATCTATTTATGAAAGGCCAAAGCACCAAATAGCCTATGGAGATGGAATAATACCCCATTCATCTGAAACTCTGAGAAAAGATCGATCCCAAATAGTCAGTCCTCTTTCCTTCTCCATCTGTATGTACTGGAGAGCCAACACCTGCCATAGCTTTGCACCCCCTTGCCAGTATGAAGGAGTATTGATTTTTGCCCAGAGGAAAGGATGAGAAAAACAGAGACACATAAACAATGTTTAACAGCATTTCCCAAAGCAAAATATTTTTTTTTGAAGACTCCCTTTGAAGATTAGTAACTGGTTTATTCCTGATTAGTTTGAAAGATTTAATTCAAAACACAGCAGAAGGCAGCATGGCAAATCAGATGTTGAGATTAACAAAAAAAAAGATGCCAACTTTTCAGGCAATGTCTTATCCAAACAGCATTATACAGCTGCTAACAGGTACAAAATGCTGCAAACTTTAGCACTGAGGATGGTCACTGTTTTGTGTGACAGCACTGTCTATGCCTTAAAAGGAGAACAACCCATTAGCAGAAAACATAATACTTCCTGAAGAGTTTTAACCTGCTTGCTGGAAATCAATCCTCTAGCATACGTGTGCGCGCGCACACACACACTCACACACAGTTGTTATGACCTTAACTATCCCTCCTCAGCTATTCAGAAAGCATCAAACTCTTCAACTGCTACAACCACCAATCTAGCAGAAATACAGCTTTCCAAGCATCCTCAAACTCATAAATATTATTTATGTGGTTTTTATCTTCTTGTTTTCCAGGAGATAAGATTTACTTATGAGCCAATAAACACATACATGATCGCACTTTATAATGCTCAAGTACCTATTACTGCTTATTGATTCAAAGATTGAGTGGACAAGAAGCTCAACCTTATGACCAAAGGATGCCCATACGATATGCAGAGAACCTCCCTGCTACCCCACAGCTCCCACACCTTGGAAGACCCTCATAGCCACTTCTACAATGTCATTCTCTGAAGAATGGAAACCTGTGCTCCACTTGGGAGTTTCCAAAATTCACTCAAACAGCTGCACACAAAACAAGTCAGGACTGAGCACGTAGGAATATTCAGTCTTTGTGACACCCCATTAGAAACTTTGCTGGGGTCTCACGAGCCATGATAGCAGGCCATCCTTCTGCAGCACTGAAGACAGAGGATGGCCTCATTTTAACAATACAAATGAACCGAAGTGACTCATTACACTTTTTAAAAGAGCTGCCAGAAGCCTCAGCCTACTGCTAATGGCAACAGGTATTTGAGCACCAAAGAAATCAGATTTCACTGGAAATCTGGGGAATTCAGGGAGACCCGAGGTTAGTGCTTCCTCCTCCCTCGCTTCCGTCAATGGATTTACGCTGGTACAGCACCGAGGGCAAGGGCTGCCAAGCCCAGCTGTAGCTGTGGGCAGCACTTTATGAAAACAAGTAATATCTGAAGCTAGCTTCAAGTCTATGTGCTTCATTTTGACCACCTCTGTCATCCATTTGAAATTGCAGATGGAAATCCTGATCCTTAGTAAGAAACATCTTTCTGACAATAATGAAGAACTGGGAAGCATCTGGCTGCCTTCCCCTATCTTATCTCATGGGAACAGTAGCTACCACTCAATAACCTGACCTTTTGACTGGGTTGTGCTTGAATTACTCTGGTAGGTTCACCCTTTCAACCCACCTCCCGCTTTCAGTTCATCTTAATTTATTGCCTATTTCCATAATGTGCTCCTTTGGTGACCTGTGCATAAACAACCGTTGCTTATACAAATCAGCATATTTTTTTTCCCCATTTGGTTCAAATGCTTTCATATTTACCTGGCATCTACATAGTATTTTGGACTAAAAATCTCTCACTTCAAATATCCCAGGTCTTATCCTAATTTTATATTTCCTTCTTATTTGCCTTACAACATTTGCAAGAATAAATCATGACATAAATAAAACCGTTAAGTTACAATGCTGCTTATGTTACTGTGCTTGAAATAAATAGACCTTATCATCACAACATGCTGAGCCACCCTAACAGCTGTCAGGACACCATAAACTCACCACACTGCAGTATCATGTGCCCACTCCTAAGAGTACAGCTGAAGTGTGTCCAAAGCCTGAAAACTCCAAATACACTTTCTTTCTTAACATCACTTGAGAGGTCACTGTCCTGGAAACACTTCCTATGAACAGTCAGTACCAATGGCAAAGCCAAACAGGTTTAAATTCCACTGTTAAGAACTTTCTCCACTTTTAAGATATTCATTGAATTATTTACTGAACTGCTCCCTCTAACTCACAGGATGTTCTGATGGACACATTGCCAGCAACGGCTGCTGCTAGCATAAGCAAGTGATGTTTAGCCTTTATGTTCTATTAAGTACTAATAACAAGTTCTTGTACACTTACAACAGAGCATGTTCACCAGTCTGTACTTGCAACTCAGTAAATTGATCATTAATGTAGCACCAATGCCACATTCATATCTTTACTGTAGAGAAGGATAGCACAGCATCTCATATCAAAGCAATAAAAAATCATTTCCCAATGAAATCAAGCAAATAAACATGTTTTACAGAAAAGATCAAACCCTCCAACGATCCAACCTTATTGACGCATATTAGCCCAAGTTTGGAACTCTCTCCTACCCCCTTGCCACACAGCATGTGTAGTACATACTTGTGCATAGGCACTGAGAGCTTTATGATATTGTACATGGCAATGAGCAGCTAAGTTTAAAATACAAGCACAAGAATCTGTAACAAATAAACCACAATGAAATTCTGGGTCTGTCAGGATGAGCATGCAGATTGTCTCAGGCTGTAGCACAAAGCACACAGGAAGCTTTGTGTTTTACCTTCTAACAGGTGGAAAGCTTTTAATCTTCATTTTATTACCTACCTTTGAATAATTAAGACTATTTGCTCAACGGAGCATCGCCTCAGCACATGAATAAGACTAAACAAATTTATTCCTAGTGAATCTCCACTGACTTCACTAAGTTTTATTACATCTAGATCTCAGATTGACAGAAGTGTGAATAAACACGGGTCTTCTGTTCTAGGTCCAGGCAGCCCAGAGAGTCTCCACTCTAAGCTGGCTCTGATACTAACAACTTTAACTGAATCACTTAACCTCTCTTCTTGGTTTCCCATCTTTCATCTGGAACATTAATACATACTTCACAGCCCTGACAAAAAAAATAAAAATAAATCCATTATTTAAAGTTTGCACAGTGCTTTGAAGATGAAAAGCACTATGTTTTGTCACTAGCACAGCTTCAACAGAGAGATGTGGTTTATTTTTGCTCAGGAAATTTCTGCCATTGAGTTCTGTTTGAAGAATGTATTTATCTGAAAAAAAATCTACTTTATATGAATAAAAAGTATTGTATTTAATAACAACTCCACAAAAAAAAAAAAAATAGAGGAAACATGGCACAACAGGAAAACATCCTGGACATTAAATGCTGGCAGGATCAGAAAGCTGCATTGTCTTTCCAAAGCACCCTGGAGATTTAGGGGATCCCTGGAGTGATCCTACGTGTCCATCACACAAGCCAGAGCAGGCAACTGTTATTGCATGAAAACTCTGAGGGTCCTAAGCCTCAAGAAAAGCTTGCCTTTTTCTTAGCTCCCCTCACTTCATATGTAAGATTATAATGTAGTATAGACCTTCCCTGTGAAGTCAGAACCTCACTAACTGGTGTCAAGAGATTTTTCTGTCTGGATGAGCAGTGCTTGCTCCCCTTCACCAAAGCTGTATCAGTACGTATTGCCACAATAAAGTGAACGTTGCAGAATGTGAACCAAAGGAACATTTTATATGCTTCCTTGACTTCTTGCTGGTCAGAGGCGTATGACAGCTGGGGCCTGAAGCAAGGAGGCTACATGGATCTAGACTTGCCTGTTTCCACACACCGCCCCAATCCTGCTGCACAAGCTGCCAAGTTTATGCTACTTTCACAAAATATGACATTGTGTGATTTCCCACTCCCCCCGCCTTTCTTTCTTTCAAAGAAGGGGGTTGCTTTTATTTTGTTTAATTTGTTGTAGCTGCTGGCATGTGTGAGGAGAGCATCATTCCAGTTACAATAGTTTTGGAAGCTGGATTCATTGTGTTGTGACGGGTTGCTCAAGGCTCTCTCTACATTTTTCCATTTCCTTGGCAGAGCTGCAAGCAGTACAACGTCAGAAGACAAATTACAGAGGCATTTACCCAGTTCTGGGGCTTGTCATTTGCTATTCAGCCTTGACCGAACTGGCACGATGTACTGACTGTGCTCCACTGCTTGTGGGACAATTTTCTTGGCACTGCAGAGAGACTTGCCATCATATTTTTGGCCAAATGCTCTGCGCTAAACATTCCTAAGTATTTTAGGCCACAACCCTAGTCGATGTAAACCAGTGTAGCTTTATGGAAATCACCACAGCTGTTTACATTCACTGCTGCTAAGGATTTGGTCCTTTAACATCATACCAGTTTAAGAACAGGGACTTTAAAACATACAGCACTGCAGGATTTGTGTTTATTTATTGCTGTACAAGCCTTAAAATAGCCATCATAAAAGATTCCAGTACAATCATCAACCATTCATGCAAAAGCAGTATGTGAACTTTGTCAGCTTATAAGTAACAAGCATGTGTATTATATGTGCTGTTAGCAGGTGTATTTGTAAAATCACCCACAGCTCAGCAATGGTAAAAGTCACACCAGGGCAAGTTTACCAGAGAAGCCCACTTCATACCTAGGAACCTGACTTACTCTCACATCTCACAGGGTGTTAATTCTCCTTCCTGCCCCTAACACTCTTTCCTTTTTCCCCCCAAAGCATTCTTCATCTATTACAACTGCCATTTCAGTCTCTGACTTCAACTGTGTTACTTTGAGAGCTTCTTTTAATGCACCAGTTCCTGGCTACCTGAGGTACAGGCAGATACCTGCATATTTCATGCATAACCAACCTCGTCACCTCTCCTTGCCAGTTTTTGGGTTTCATGTTCCGTCTCAAGTTTCAGCGAGATTGACTAAAATATTAGCCAAAGTGCTCAAGCTTGTTCATGGGATCACAGCTTTGTAGAAAGACCTTTAAAGCAAAAAGGGACCTATTTTTCATATTTAAATTAAATATGCAAGAAACAAGACAGTAGAAACAAAGGCTCAAATTCTTCCCTCTTCCACATACCTCCTTCAGCTTGACCTTTCCTGCACAACCAAGGCAGTGCTGTATCTAGGGCTGGGACAAGATACCAAGCCTCAGAACAAAGATTTAACTCACTCTCACAGTGCAGTGGAGCTACAGAATATCTCTAGGCAGATACTGTAATTTTAGGATCCTGCTCTTTTAACCCTAAAACAATTTGGAAGCAAGGAGAACATAAATCACAGCTCTTCTCTCAGGGAAGAGGGGATTCCTCCTCTTCTGCTGCTGTAGAGTCTCCCCTAATCCAGAAAGTGCTGTTTGAGCTGGTTGAGAAAGAAAAATCCCAAGCAAAATCCCTTCCTTTTCAGAACAGAGAGGCCAGCAAATAAAAGTGAACTTCAGTCTAGATGCCAGGGTCCCTTCCAGCACTAAAAAAATGCTTTTGAGAACTAGACGTACTTCTAGGACAACAACAAGGTACCTGGGTGGAGCCCTGAATGCCACTAACAAGAAGGCTTTGGGTGAGAAACAAAATGAAAAGCACATTTGTGGAGATATAATGGATCAAATCCATGGTGGCAGGTGCACTTCTACAAATCCATGTTGAGCTATGCTTCCTTATAGCAGTCCTGTGTTCATACCCACGTCAAGAAATCCCATCAGGCATGCAGCGCTGATGCAAGGAAAATACATTTTCTCAACTATGCAGCACTCTATCCATTATTCACTTCAAAGCCCTCCTAATATGCTATAAGGTTCTGGAAATTATTCCTTGAATAGGTTAAACGGTTGGAATACTTTCCATTCTTTGCTTACACAAAGGGTTTATCGCATGGTTTTGCTTTAATGATTACTTGTATAAGGTATTAAGTTGACTAGTAATAGACAATTTAAAGACAAAAATAGATTGGCTAAATCTATTTAAGTTAAACTAGGTTTCTGCACCAAACACGAAAACATAACGCAATTCTGTTTCCTTTCACCACCACCACTTTGATGGATGGTGATATTAGGTAATAGGGATATTATGCAGGAAAAACCTTGCATTAGCACAATACAGCAGTGCATAAAGGCTTCAAAAAAAAAAAAAAAATCAGCCACACTGCTGAATCTGGAAGCAAAGAGGAAGATCTGATCTTAAAAGGAAAAGCCATTACAGGTTATAAGAAGGAACTATCTAGCTGGGGATTCAAAGCAAGAATAACGGTTAATGGCTTCATCTTCCCAGCTGGCTCCTTTACACGGAAAGGCTCAAAATTAGCAGTGTCTAAATTATCTTTAAAGTCCTCAGTAATACCAACATAGAAACACAGGGATTAGGAGACAATTCAGTTTTAATGTCAATTAACGTGAACTTCTCATCCTCTGCTCTCTTCTGTTCCACACCCACCCCCCCAACACCTCCATCTGCCCGAGTTGTTCAGTCCCTGCACCCTGTCCCACCCCATCATGGTCACAGCTCTGGGACAAAGATTTCTCTTACCACATACCTGCATGAAGCCCTGAACTACAGGGTCCTAATACTTCACGACAGTTCCCTTGGGGGCTTCCTCCATAGAAATTAAGTTATTAATCACCAACAAATCTATTAGGTTCCTAGATCCCATGTGTATGGACACACACATGCATGTGTACATCAGAAAAAGACTTCGAGAAAAACATTTCCTGATTTCATTTGTCGAGATATACCCACTGAAAACATTTCTGTTTGTCTGGGCAGCACCAAGACAAAAGCTCAAGTAATGCAAACATGCCAGCTCTTCCTAGTTTTAATCCTTTTCCCAGTTCCTTCTAATGTATAGTGTCACTTTGCACCTAAGTGAACCCTAGCAATGTCATGGAGCCTTTCTTGCAGGAAATGTTAAAATAAAGTCTAAATCATAGATTTTAGGAAGGAAGTGCTAAAGATCAAAAGATAAAGAATTGCACTACTGACTCAGAGCCCAGAAAATGGTTCCTGAGACTTCAGCAAGACTGTGGGGACTTCAACAGAATAACACTAACAGGGATGCTTTCTGAATTATCTGAACAAAAACCAATCGGAAACCAGAAGTACAGAGGCACTAAGTCTTTATTTGAACAAGTCTAACATCTGTGATATCTCCTCATCCCATAAAGGAAGCCGGAAGAAAAAAAGAAATCCTACTTTCTAGGAAATGACAGCTGGAAACGACAACAGGAATTATGCTGTTTACTGTATCAAATGCATCATTTTCACAGAATCATAGAATGGTTTGGGTTGGAAGGGACCTTAAAGATCATCTAGTTCCAACCCCCCTGCCATAGGCAGGGATACCTTCATCTCAGTTTGGGTTTCCATCCTCCTATTTTCTTTTTTATAACATAAGAGTCTGCTTTATGCAAATGCTTTCTTATGCCAGGGATCTCCCAAGTCTTTCAGGGACCATCTACGTTGTCACTGCCACGAGACAGGAACCATCACTTCTGTGTCATGCATATCCACAGTGAATAATAACTAGACCCAGTCAGTCTCCCCCCATGACACTGTGTGCGCATATCCCAGGTTGAAAGTCTCATTTTCTTATCAGAGTCTATTTTCCTTCAGGCTAAATGCTTCACCATCTTTTCTCTGACTCCTGCCATATGCAAATGTCAAAGGGTCATATACAAAACAGTGCAATGGAAAGGAATGAGGACAGAAACATCTACTAACCAGGGTGGCACTGCCTGCAGACTCTCAGTCCCAGACCAGAGGAGTTTTCCTCCCTGCTGTCTTTCAGCATAAAGGAATAAGCACAGCGAAAATGATAAAGGAGATTATACTTTGCTTGCAATGCTCACCTTGTCTGGAATAATGTTACATCATTTCCCTCAGAGAGAAGGAAGACTGCCGATCTTCTGGATTCACTGAATCTCAGAAAATGCAGATTGTTCTCTTCCAATTCAAAGAAGTAGCAGTGACAAATTTTCTATCAGCTATTCAGGGACTTAAAAGAGCAGTTAAGCTTCCACACTCAAATATATCAATTTCCCTAAAAAGATTTCGTAGACCCCCATACCATTTGTGTATTTGGAATGGATTTCCATGCTTCTGAACTGAAACAGATGGAGATTAAGTGACATACCTAAAGGGCTCAGAAAATTTTCATTTAGCAATCAAACTGAAGAGTTTTGAGGACTAATTCAAAAAGTACTAAAGAAGCCATGACAAGGCCAACGCTGTTGCTGTTTGTGCTGGGTCATGACAGAGGTCGCTGCTTGAAAGTCAGACATCCTCCATGACTGAACTTCCCAATGTCAAAACTCAGGATCGTTTTTCCTCCTGGACTTCCCCCTTTCCTTTTTAGTCCAGACATATACATGTTTACACATCAGACATAAGCAAATGGGGGAGAGAGCCTATAAATTAAGTCATGCCTTCTAAAGATTTAAAAGGACAGAGATAAAGAACAATAATATTGATAACTGCTCAGACACTGTGGTCTCATGGGCTAAGACACAGGCTCTTTTCTTTGTATTTTATGCCAGAGCATTTCTCTACCTATCTGGATGTGCTGAATTAGCACAGAGATGACCTGTCTGCTCATCAGATGAGCAACAGCCTGTTTAGCCAGGGTTACTTCACCTTGTTTCACTGTGATCCTATAAGGGCTTCATTAGTTCTACCTGATCTCCACAAATACCACTTCTGGAGACCCAATCACTCCCTGGCTTCCTATTTCAGCGCCTCTTCTGCCAACCTTCACGCTTCAGATGGGCAGGGTTTACATGCGAGCAACCACCTGCAGCCTGGGAGCATCTGCACTCACTGTTGCCTCCTCTCTTTAGTGTAACACCTCTCAGGAACAAAACGTAAAGGCCAAGGGAAGATCCTATGCTGCAACAGGGCAGGAATTTTCCATGAGTGCTGGCTGCCGACAACATTAAAGGAGTCATCCTCTTATTTGAAATAAAGTTGGGTGAAGAAACACAACTTCAGTAAAAGCTGCCTGGGACCATACAAAATGCCTCTGAAAAGCATTCGAAGATCATTGTGAAAATTACCCATCATATACACAGCTCCAGCTAACAGATACGTCAGCTGTCCTAATGTACTGAAACTCACTGTGAGTGCTCAGGTCTCCTTCTCTGGCACTTCAGACAACTAAACACTGTTGCGGAGTAGGTGTACACATGCTAGGAGTCATCCCACAGCACTGACATGCAGATTCGCAGTACCAGTGACACACCTGTACCCTTGAATCCTTGAAGTCTCCAAAGAGACAGGCATGGCCAGGCTCTAGTACTTGCAGCATTATGGAGTAACAAGGAAACCTGTACATTCCCCAGACCCTCATGGCAACCCCAGGCATGGAAAAGCAGCAGCACACCAAGCAGAGGGACACAGAAATGGCTACTTCTCACAGCTGCCCAGGATGACTTTATCCCCCATGCTGCTGGCTCTGAATAACATGACTGGGTCTTTGAAAGAATCTCCACAAGTTTAAGAGCAAGTTAGGCTGAGAGCAGCTGTAGAAAAGAATAGAAAAAGGTCTATTTCTCAGGAAGATCAGCCTCCTGTACAGGAAGGACAGGGGCCCAGCGTGCCAAAGATGTGTGCTTTGCCAAAATGCCAAAAAGAAGCAATAGAAAGCTGTAAGTCAGTCTGCCAGTTCCACAAGCACAGACTGACTCCAAAGCTAACACTGGATTACAAAGAATTACTTTTCTGTTTGTGTTAAGCAACCCTCTCCAACAACACTAAAAAAAGCTCACTATTTAAGCAGTGAGTGTTGAGGCCACCTGACAATTATCAGCAGAGACAACAATAGTTAAAATAAAACCAAGTATAATTAAGAAGAGGCAAGCACTTTGGTTAAAAGTTCTGCATTTCCCCCCCTGAAATAGTATGTTTTCTACATAGAGAAACAACTGTTCTGGCTATGGCATGCATTAAGCATCCAGGGGAAAAAAACAAACAAACAAAAAAAACCAACAAACCACCCAACCCATAATCAGAGTATGGAAATCACAAAGCAAGTTAAAAAAAAAGCAAGGAATTTTCGACGTCCTGACACAAGAGGAAATATTTAGAAGTTTAATTAACACTGACCACCATAATAAGGCTTGTTATTTCCCAAGGGGCTTAACATTTTGGATGCTGTGAGAACACTGAGAAATATCAGCTCTTGAAGAAAGAAGTGTTGTTAAAATCTAAAACCCACTTTGAAATACAAAGATTATTTGTACAGCATTAAAATAATAGCTGGAACTGTCAGTCTGGGCTCAGTGAGAGCAGAACTACTCAGAAGAAGCAAATGATGTACTGTGGAGGCTTTTACAAAGCATTGCCTCACATCCTTGCGCCTACCACTGAGGCCACCAACAAAACCAGAACTGCACCTGCTCCAGGGCAGCCACTAATAACTGACCTACCTTCAGAAAGTCACCTCTGCAATGAGTTGGCCACTTCTGACCAAAAAAAAAAAAAAAAAAACCACCACCTTAAAATCTCCTGCAAATCCCATGCACAACTGTTCTTTCAAGACTTCTTCCATTAATGTCTCCTAGAGTCACCTCTCCAGGGTAAAGAAACCACCCCGCAAGCCACAGCACAGCTGGTGGACAGGCAGGGAAGGCCCACAAAGCTGCTGCTTCCAGATACAATGAGGAAATTTCCAAAGGATTTCATCTGGAGGGCAGCTGAAACTGCTGCCACCCTGCAGACCATATAAAAACCTCCTTGTCTCTTGGGAAGCTTTTTTGCACAGTGAGTGTACTGAATTATGTTGTATTTCACCTCAAGCGACACACAGCCTCCTTCTCTCTGATCCACACTGAATGCAGGCACCAATGCCTCCACACAAGTTTTGCTGGCCAAGTCCTCCTTTCATTTCACTTTTGTACCAGGCAAAAGTTTCCTGTCCTTCCTTTAATGCTTGGCTATCAGACTGTTTCCTAGAGTCTCCTGATCTTGTCTGCTCCAATTTGTCAACAAGTCTAAGGACCTCAGGTACTATTTTCTGTTCCCCATTCCCAGAAAGCCTCCCTTGAGTGGCTGCCTGCTATTGAACTTCCATTCAAATCTCTCCAAAAAGCCCCAGCTCTAACATAGCACTGAAGAGACACATGGTAGAGGCCACTCCAAACAGCACACTACTGACACTGAAGCCAAAACTTGGCAACAATGGGAATTTGTTTGAAGCACTCATGACAAAGTCACATCACCTTCTGAAATAAATATGGCATCAGTCTGCTCTCAGTGACTGGTGTCTGTATTTTCCTGGAAATAAAAACAGGGTTTTGATATGCTTACAGTCAATTCCCATCACATCAGTTTATATTTGCATCATTTTAATTTCTTTATTCATTTATTTAACTTTCTTTGTATTCCTAGAATCCAAGGTCTTCACAACAAAGACTTCAACGTCTTTTTTTGCTATGGAAACAAATAATCATGCCCAATTCTGCTGATGCAAGCACAAAAGCACATCCATCCAGGATAATTTTCCAATGCCATACAGCCCTCCACTGTCACGGGGGGTCTGGATGCAGTCATTACTCCTGTCAATCTTTAGAATCCAGAGATCAAGAACCAGCTTTATCATTCCACTCTTTGATGAGCTTAGATACTGTGGCCCCTGGAAGTAATGATGACCATCTGTGTTTGCCTACAGTTACTACAGAGTTACACTGTATGAACCGGAGATCACTGGAAAGGTTCACTGACTTCAGAGTCTGTATCAACATACACCAGGTGAGAATTTGACTTTCTTTGCCAAATGGAAGGACAAAAGCACAGAACTGCTGCTCCTGAGTGCTTGAGACAGATCTGTGCACCTTGGCTCTCTTAGTATTTCTATCTGGCTAAATGAGCTGAATTTGTGCTTAAAAACCACTAACTCCCCACTCCCAGAAAACCAGTATTTGCCACATTTATCACAGAAAAAAGGGACAAGTTATAAACACATACTTCTGTCTGGACAGCACCAGTGTAGAACCACACCTAGTCAACTCAATACATAAAGTGTCAGGCAAATGTTGCACAAAGTTCAGACCTGGGCCAGATCCAGATCCTAATCAGGTGAACAAAATCTGCATGGAAGTGAGACTCCTCTGAAACTTTAAACTCAAAGCAGTATATATCAGTGTAAATCCACCTTGCATGTTAACAATCAGACACATAGCCCTCTTAAACTTTGAGGGGATGTGAGGGGCTGTGTTTTTTAACACTGCAGTGTCCCAGAGATTTCCAGATTTCTCACAGAGCGCTAAATCACCGGGAACTATCACATGGTCCTTCCCTGATGATCATGCGTTACTTAGAAAGGAGGGAAGAAGCAAGTTTGTCATAAGCAACAGCAAGTAATTAAAGATACGCCCATTTGGATGTGCAGAAGTACTTTAAATAGCTGGTTAGACAGCTCAGTGGTTTTCAGCCTGACTGCCAGTAAGTCTTCATAAGTTAAGACATTCTGAAACCAAAGGAAGCTCTTCTCTCAGTTCCTCCAATATTATAAAATCATAGAATCATAGAACAGTTTGGGTTAGAAGGGACCTTTAAAGGTCATCCAGTACAGCTGCCCCTAGTGTGGGAAAAGGGTGCGCTGCCTGCATGGGTTTTGCCTGCCTCTGGAAGAGCCCGTGTGGCCTTCCCAGCCTTGGGCTCTTCTGCTGAAAGCTTTCAGGGTGATAGTGGAGCTCCTGACCCCAGCTGCTAGCCCTCCAGTTTGATCCTGAAGAAGTCTTTTTGGTCCAAAAAAATTTTGCTCATGGTTTGAAATTAACCCTCCCCCCACCCCTCTATCTTTAAGATCAAATCAAGTTCTACCTGCTACAAAGAAATGTAGCAAAATCAAATCTCTGTATCAGCTTTTAAATCACTTGGACCCAAACTAAACTGCAAGGTCCATTCATCAAAGGGTTAAAGCATATGCCTAGCTCTCATCACTGTAAACCTACAGTGCTGTAATTCTGATTATTTTTAGAGTGCAGTTTTTGTAATTATAAAAGCAACTTTAAAGTTATTGGTTTATAGCTTTTTTACTCACACTGTAATAAAAATATAAAAGCATCATTTTTTACCATTTCTGCATATCAATGCATTATGATGATACAGTACATTATATTAAGACCAAGAGAATTAAAAGGCAATAGCACACTTGTGTCAAAAGCTAATAGAGACATCTGCACATACTAAGTGCTGTTATATTTAAGTGGTCTTCACAAGAAGAGCCAAATCTTCTTTATACACAGTGCAACACTTGTTTACATGTCTGCTCAGAGCAGCACAATTAACTTGACCAGGCTTGGTAACAGAGCAGCACTCTTAAACCCGAAGAGCAATATACAATTTTATTACTCTCTCAGAAGGCTAAGGGCAAGCCTCAGAGCTGACCTTCTCAGACACTCATGTACAATTGTGTCTTAGAATTTAATTAGTCTGATCTGACCTGAAAACATTTGCTACCGTATCAGCTCTATGAAGGAATGTGCAGCGCAAAGCCAAAGGTGCACCGACTCAAACCCAAACTACCGCTGTAACATAGAATTAAAAATAAAAGATATAATCAGTGTTTCAGTTGTTTTTGAAATCACTAAGCGTTGCCAAATATTCATCTCCGACAAGGATCAGCAGCACTGAGCAGAAGACAGTGAACTACCTCTGGGTCCCACCAACTGTAGAAGAGCTGATTAAAAATGCATCCAAGAAACAATTTTCTCATGCTGCAAGTCAAGTTTTATTTATACAAACTAAAAGCCAGACAACTAAGAAACTACAGGGAACCAGCACCACACACATCTCAGAATCTCCGAGGCTTTGTGCTGGAGAGCAATCACTCAGCCCAGAATGCCCAGGCTGGACTCTCCATGAGAATACAAAGAGCTTTCCACTTTCCCCACGAATCCTTAATTCCTCAACCTGACAGAATGCTGTGGGAGCTTAAGTGATTAGAATTTGAAGCCAAACACCAAGAAAATGAAGGTTTCTAATACCTGGTTTTCTGTCTTAGATCATACTTTGCTTCCACAGTATCATGGTTTAACCCCAGCCAGCAACTAAGCATCACACAGCCACTCATTCACTCACCCCCAGTGGGATCAGGGAGAGAATTGTAAAAGTAAGAAAACTCATGAGTTGAGACAGACAGTTGAATAAGTAAAGCAACAGCTGCATGTGCAAGCAAAGCAGAGCAAAACAAGAAATACATTCACTGCTTCCCATCAGCAGGCAGGTGTTCAGCCGTCCCCAGCAAAGCAGGGCTCCATCACACATAACAGTTACTTGGGAAGACAAACACCATCACTTCAAATATCCTGCCCCCTTCCATCTTCCCCCAGCTGTATATGCTGAGCAGGACATCATATGGTCTGGAATATCCCTTTGGGCAGTTGGGGTCAGCTGCCCTGGCTGTGTCCCCTCCCAACTTCTTACACACCCCCAGCCTACTTGCTGGTGGAGTGGGGTGAGAAGCAGAAGAGGCCTTGACTGAGTAAGCACTGCTAAGCAGTAAGGAAAACATCCCTGAATTATCAATACTTTTTCAGCACAAACTCAAAACATAGCCCCCGACTAGCTACTATGAAGAAAATTAACTCTATCCCACCCAAAATTAGCACACACAGATATCAGTACCTCATACTCAGAGTGCAGTATTGGATGGCGTGAACCTATAGTGCCACATCTCACCCAGAATCCCCTGAAGTTCCCCAGCTCCTCAGATTTTCCTCCATTGCACTCACCTCCTGAGATTCAGCCCTTCCAACACTCATCCTAAATGCTCAACCACCCCAATTTCAAATTCCCTGGCCTTGTTCTTTCACTCCCTAGGTTTGCTCCTTGCCAGAGAGCTTTGTGCAGTTTATTTTGAAGGTAATTAAGCAGCTGTATTACAGTCCTTCTCACACAGCCTGAGAGCTAGACTGAATGCTGAACAGTGAGTGAATAGGTTGAGAAATGGCACAAACATGGGCATGGAGAAATCACAAGGCTTCGGATGATGAAGAATAATCAGCTTGCTTCTCAGTTGCTCCTTGCGGATGTTTGGGTTTTCACCAGAGTCTGTATGTCTAAACCAAAACTCTGATCTTTACTCCCAACTCCCCGCAATCTCATTTCTCAGGCAGTCAGCAACTACCCTCACACTACTCACCTGTAGTCCATGCCTCATTTTTCAACCTATACCCTTTTTCTATTTTTCCCCATCCAAATAGCACCTTGCACACCCTGGGCTCCTCTCTGCTTACAGGTACTGGTCTTTCCAGAGTCTCATCAGTCCCAGACATTGCAGAATCCTTTTCTCTGCACTTGAATAGATGCAGACTTCCTCTTCTGCTATCTACTTCCAGCAAAGGACTGGTACAAACAAGAAAAAATTGACCAACACTTTGGCACAACCACCTTCTCTGTGCATCTCTCCACCAATGAACTCACACTCCTGTTACTGCAGCAAGGGACAAACATTCACTTTTTCTCCAGCCTATTTTCAAAGCAGTCTTTTTTTTGCTTTCCCTCACACAGTCACTAATGTTTCAGAGGAGCTGCCATAACTGTAAGGAACCACATTACTGCTTTCAAATACTTTCTTGAAGATGCCATTTGCTACACCGCTTAAGAAAAACTAAATACGGATAAATTTGTAATGTGTTCTTTCTAGCAGCTATTACACTGACCTCAGCACAGCAGCATCTCCTTATGCTTCCCCATGTGTGGACTTCAGAAATGGTCTTTTTGTTCTGCAGTAACACAACAGCAAATACAGCACATTCCCAACCACACTAATAATAAAACCTCAAATGACAAATTATGTTACTATAGCCAAGCTAGTCCTTACGTCTCTCACCCAACTTGCTGGCCCATCTACCTACCCATTTCTAATACTACAAAAAATTAATGTAAAATCTTTTTGACTAGCTAAAATAAATATGCTTGTCAGCCCTACTTTAAACCGTAAGTTTAAAGAACTTCGAGAAGCAACAGATAAAGCCAGGATTGACTGAAGTTCCATGCAGTGGGGCATGAAACCCCAGGTAAGTTTCATTCTGCTTTTACTTTTGCATCCTCCTTTTGGCAGGACAATCCTCAAGAGATGTCTATTCATATGCAATGTGAGGTCTCCTTTTCCTTCCCCATGCCAAAATAATGCACTACCATCTGTTCACAACTAACAGACATGAACTGCTTCCACAATGATCCTGTATAAGAGCTGGAAAACTCACACCAATCTCTGCCCAACACAAACAACACACTGAGACAAAACCGATGAAAACACAACAATGCCATCCTCTTAACCATTCACGTCCATCCCCTCTCATGTCACCAGCAGAAAGATGAGAATTAATAGGAATGCTGCTTCCCAAGAGCTCTGCTGAACTGAACAAGGAATAGATCTGTCTCACTCTGTTTTATTATTTATAACACCCCAAATCTTTCTCATAACCAGCCAGTGCAAAGGCAGTGACAAGAAGTGAATATGAATGGAAAGCTTCGTAAACATACAAGAAATAAAGCCAAAAAACCACAACAAATTTCTTAGAAATGAGGAGTCAGAACTTCAAAGTCAAGTCAACCAAAAAGCAACCTGTCAGAGCAGTAACAAAAGGAAGTTGGTGCCACATACACAGCAATTACTCCACCTGCAAATTCTGTTGAAGAGCAGAATTGACTATAAAAAGAATCACATCCAGCAACTGAAGGCCCTCCCTAGGGCTAGTCAAACAAAGGAAATACATCCTTCAAAGACAATATAAGCAAATGAGGGAAGAAAGCTAAGGGCTCAGAACAAAAGGAACATCGAAAATAAGTCTTACAGTCCACCTCCTGATTTTACATGTTTAATTGAGAGCTACCAGAACTGCAGAGTCACTATTACTGCATGGTCATTATTAGCTCAAAATGTTTCTTGAAGTTCCTTGGCTCAGAGGGGAAAAAAAGAAGATCAAGGTCACACACGCTTGTGCTGCTGGCATCAAAATGCTGAAGCAGAAGGTAGCGTATAATGAGAATTTCTCTTGGTATGCGCAACGCTGCCACAAGTGGAAATGGAAATAAAAAGAATTTCTCCTAGAGTTTGAATTACCTATTGGTTTTAAGGCCTATACTGAATAATGTCAATTGTTTTGAACTGACTTCTGCAGAAGCATATGCTCCAGCATAGGCCTAAACCTACATTAACATGACAAAAAAATAGCTTTTTTTCCCTAGGATCTAAAAGTATAACAAAATCCCCATACACAATCATAGAACTATCCAATAAGATTTCTGGTTCAGAGCACTAATGATCTACACCTCCCCTCAACCCCCCCAATTAAAAGAAGATGGAGCTAAAATGATTTGATGGTATCCCAGGAACAGGAGGATGCTTATAATACTTGTAAGGCTGCCAGCTGGCCTCTGCAGGTTTCCACTACAGACAGCCTGCAAGCTCAACTTCAAGGAGTTATCTGACATTCACTTGCAAAATAAGAAGTATAGCAAGAAATATAGTGGTTTCAGTTACCAACCTTACACATGGTTCTTACCGCTCAGACAGTGGCTGACCAAGCAGGCACCCAATTCTGGTTTTAGTGCTTAAGTTGGTGCTCCTATTCCAAGCTGAACTTCCAAATACACCCTCAAAATGGAAGAGAAAGAGCATCACCTTTTCAGCTTTACCTGTTACCTCTGGGTCACATGGAAGATATGTTGGCAGAGGAGGCAGACAAGCAGTCCTGAAGAATAGTTATGATTTACCACTCTGCTGCTCATTATACTCACCTCATTGTTCAAAACAACTCTTACTCAGGGGTCTGCCTTACTTTGGGTGCTGGGATTTGAAGGTTTGTCTTATTTTTTCCTATCCTGGAGAATCACTAGGCAAACACCAACCATTTGAGTTTAACAAGTATGACTTTGATTAGGAGGCTCACATCTTTTTGGGAAGGCAATGGAGGGGAGATTTCCACTTAATCCTGCACACATTGAGGTAGATATTAATTCTTTTGCTCTATTAAAATGAAGCCTCAAAATACTAAAATTGTATTTTTTTTCCTTAATTATTCCTGCTGTTGCAAAACTACCAGCACATATGTCACTGGAATAGAAAGATCAGTCTCGTAGGTAATAAGTTTTATTGAGTTCTCGGAACCGTATCATCCGTCCACCAGACTTTTTAATTTGCCACATGAATGGTTCAGTGTAACACCAGCTCTTGAAGTGTTTGGGTAGGACAGAGTTCATGCTGAGTGCTTTCCTGAGCCAAATAAAAGTATTCTCCAATGTGTACACAGATTAGAGAATACTCTCCCCCCCCCCCCCCCCAGTATTTAGATCTCTTCTTACCACTTTAGGAGCAGATGGCTTATTTATATACAGTTATTTTCACACAAACTTTACCCACATCTTGTCTGACCACACTAAAACCAAAAGGAAAATCTACAGGGTTGACATTCCAGAGCATGGGGGGGGAAAATTAAAGAAAATAATTAAAATCTTCCATATTGGTGAGACTAATTACTGGGGAGTTCACATCACCGCCCTGTAAAAACCACGCTCCACTGGAACAGAGAGTACTCAGGGCTGAGGGCCAAATCTTGTACTTTATGAACCCAAAAAGGTTACCTATCAAGGAGCTAAACTCAGTCAAAATGAAAACAGAATGAATCCCAGAGAGTTTGACAGATGTGAGTCCTTGCAAAAGCCTTCATCATTTTCCTTTTTACCTGCTCGTATGAATCAGCAATGCATAATCAAGACAAATTCCTGCTTAGCGCTCCATGCGTCTCTCAGGACCAGAAGAGGTCCTGGGGTGAGACAGTACAGCAGACAATGGTACAAGAGGACAATAAGCAGTGGCAGTTCTGACAAGCTGTGATACTTTTGGAAGTGATAAATCCTGGGACTTGCATATATATATATATATATCTATCCCTAAGAAAAGCCAAGCATCCTCACTCGAGTGACATTTGAAATGCATGTCTGGTTTCAATGGCCATTGCTTAGCTTTACTTTCCTATCACCCCATTCTTCCCAAAATTTTAAATTTTACCCTAAAATATAACCGAACACAAAGTTGGGGGGGGGAGGACATAGTCAACCTGTCCTTCCCACCATCAGTAAAGGCAGTCCACTTGAAATACCCAAAGTCTTCATATAGTACCTGGTATTCAAAACCCAGGTAGAAGCATATTTCTGAGTAGATATCCCTCCTCCCCCTATCCCCACCATCTTCAGTTTCACCAAAGGATCTCACTCTTTTGCTGTCTCAACACATTTAAAATGTTTAAATGAATCTAATATCAATATCTCTGTATAAGACTCAAGAGGAAAAAACCCCACTGAACTGGACATTCATAATCTTGATTTTGCAGTATTTTAATTATGTTAAGTGAGGAAATTATTTAAACTCCATCAGTATAAGCCACATTTAACTCAAATTAAGGACATAAACACAAAATTCTACAACAATTGGCTAGAGGGATTTAATTGAAATTGACGCTACTTCTGTCTATGCATAAACCTAGGGTAAGTAGAACACCTGTATACTAAGTGGAATATTTACCTGGGAAAAAATTTAATAGTATTAATCGTAAATAGATGACAATTGTAATTGGTTTTGTGGAGAAAAGAAAAAAGCAACTAATTTCAACTTACATTGAACAAGATACATTCAGGGTAAAATATTGACAAAGCAGATGATTTTGATCCCCTACGCAGGACACCAACTGGCTCCCAGTTTCAAAACGCCAGTTTAAAAAACAAACCAAAATAAGACTAAAGAAATCAACTATTTGAAAGACTACATTGCACATAACTGGATCACAAGCAAATTACTTTTCTCTGCAGGAATACGAGAGGAGAAAAACTCTATTGTAGTTAAGGGAAGCAACCACCTACTTTTTCAACACATGTGTACAAACATGTAAGTATCCACATGTGTAGGTACTTCCCTTTTGTGGTCAAGACCTATGTGACCTCAGGGACTGAGTACAAAAGTAGAAATCTGGACAATTCACTAATTCTGGGTTCAAAAGACACAATAGCACAGTACTTGGTGGTGCAATACTTTTTTTGGTATTCTGTATTATTCTACACTAAGAGAACTCTGTGTTATTAACAGTTTGAAGGGTATCACCCCTCACTGCCCTTCCAGCTGACAGGTGAAGTAAACTCATAGAGGGAGGACGGGGTCACCTTTAAACAACCTACACAGTTGCAGCCATCACAGGTGCAGCCCAACATACCTGTCACTGCAGAGCCTTGTCAAACAAACCAGCCAGTCCTTTTTTGCTGTGTATAGATGCTCCTACCAGGGAGCTGGAGCCAGCCGCTGTGTACAGATCCTATGGGCTCTGCCCAACAGTGTCATGCCAAAGCTGCGACATTAACAGTGCCTTAGACTGGTGCCTTCATGAGAGGAGGGACGATCCAAGCCTCCATCTTTTGTCCACACAATGTTTTTAAACTTCCCCCCAAGATGGAGCAGCAGTAGAAGCAGCAGTGGCTGAACTACACTAACCACCCGATTGCTGCCACCACCAAAGGTCTACACAGCAAGTCCCTTTCACATCCACTGTCCACTCCCAATACTGCCTACAAAACACAGGCTTGTAGGAACACCAAACTGCCTGAATAAATTCAGCGCTGAGATATCTCTGCTCAGCAGGAACCAAGTACAATCAAGGAGCACAGGATGAATTCTCTCCCAGCAGCCAGAGACCTATATACATCAGTGCTGGTCTTGGACATACTGGCCTCCAGCACAACTCAGACTAATCTGTTCGCAAGATCAGCATCTTGTGAGAGCAGTCCTCATGTGAGCTGAATGTATCTCACAACTCTTGCTTGCAGGTTCCCCCTGAAGCAAGTATATTATACACTTCTTTAGGAAACGCACAGTCTAGAAAGTACCGCTCTAAAAGAGCATTAAGTTTATAAAAATCACACATTCAAAGCAAACTGTCAAGCAAGATTTCCTGAACAACCTTAATTGAGCTTCCTTGTGTATTTACAGTATAATATAGACTTATATATTCCTGGGCTATTTTCTTTCCCCACCAGCTTAGCCTCATATATAGAGCAGGGAGTTACTGAATATTTCACTTCACCATTTTAATTCTATACCTGGTTATTCAATCTTCAGCAAACATTATCCAGTCTCTCCACTGAATGCAAAGCTGGCAATTCCATCATGACATTTTACAGTGCTCTCCCAACAGTCTCTAACTCATTTTAACCAAAAATGTATATGTAGTAAATAAACAATAATAAAAGGCTTGAAAAACACATTAACTGCACACAGAAAAGGTCAGACTAAAAGGTCACAGTTTGGCAAATGTTAAAAAACACAGGACAGCCTGTCATGTAAATCAGAAATGTCAGACAAGTCCCTGCTATAAAACTAGTACCAACTATGTGTAATTTTTAAAAATGATGACCTGTGAGACATTCAAGGCAGAGACAATTTCAACTTTTGCTGCAGATGCCTCCTGGGCACTCTTGCCTGGCTAAGATGGCTGTGCCCCCCTCTCCACTGGAGATGCTAAGGGACTCTCACTCTACTCCAAACCCAAGAGGTTCTCAGTGTCACACAACAGACAAATCCCAAAATGCACCAAACAATGTGTTGTTTCCAGGCAATTTCATGTCAGCAGTTCCCACAATCACTTGGGATTCATTCTTCTCTTACTGCCTGGGTTGCAAATAAATTTCTTTCTGTGTGCTTTATTTTTTTCTGAAGTCAGCAGTATGGTAATCCTTGGAGAGTTACCAAGCTGCTCTCTAGGGAAATAGTTAAAAAAACCTAGTGTTTGGCAAACAATATTCTTGCTATAGATCTTAAGAAAAAAATTAGAAAGAAAATTTCTGTGATAAATTTTGAAGCAAAACTATACTGTTTTGAAAATGTAATCACATTACTCTGTATAAATTTGCAAGTATTTTTCATGCATTCTGCTTTAAGACAAGCTGTAAAAGAAAGAAAATTTATTATTGCACCCTTTTTCTTCCTCTTCGTTTTATGAGCCACAAAGGAAGTTCTCACACGAAACATTTTTTTCCCCTTTCTTTTAAAAATGAAACATTCAGGTCTCATCTCCCTCTCAACATGTCAGAACTAGCAAGCTTATGTTGTCACAGGTAACAAACAAAATCTGATTAACTGAAATGGAGGGGATTTCTTTTTAATAGTATTTAAACCTATTAGACAGCAACAGAAAACTTGTTTCATTAAAAACACTTGAGAGAAAAAGCTTGTTGCTAAGTATTCAGCAACACTGCTCCATCAGTAATGCACCAAAAGCTCTTAATCCATAACCCACAGATAACACAAACCCTCCCACAAAGAAAAGATGAACCAGCAACAACCCTACTAGTTCAGTTGACATGGGGGGGCATACAGCAGACAATGAAAATAAAACACACAAAATATTCAAAAAGTTGGTGGGCTTCTTCCCCTACTCACAAGCAGTACTAAACTAATTTCTATTCTCTAGTGTGCTTTCCTTTACAAAATGTGTTCCAACTTTATCTGTTTTCAAAAGAAGTGCTAACAGGCTGTGTACAGAGTGGAAGTGCACATGTAATTTAGATATAATTTAGCAGCTAAATTATCTTTGTGGTAAAGGTCCGTTACTTAAATCACTTCACTGGAAAATTAATAATAATGAAATAGTTATTAGCATCCCTTGGACATATATGCCATCCTCAGCATGTTTTTGATAATAAAGTGGTCCTTAGCCCTGTGCCAGCTAAGTCAGTAAATTAACTTGCTTCAGAATACACAGGATGCTTTGCTTGAAAACTACTTAGAAACCAAAGATGAACTGAAATATTCACCTCATACTTAAAGGCTAGAACATTTTATCTGATGTTCATTCCATAGTCAATAAAAATGTAGACTAAGTTTTTAAATAGAAACCCCAACCTATACAGAAGAGAAGAAAACCAAAAAGCAAACTGATAGCAATACATACAGGGCAGGAACTCTTGAAAGAAACATTCGAACAAGATTAGAATTTTAAACAAGATTAAAGACTAAAGACATTTTAAAGTACACTAAAGTGACAGTAATAACATGGAAAGTGCTCAAAAATAGTTTCCATTCTACAGCAGAAGATAACAAAATACTTCAATTTTAACAAGTTACACAAGGCTGTTAAAACAATTTTTTTTTTTTTTTATGGCCTCCCCTCAGTCAGCTCTCACACTCTTTTGAGCGCAGGTTACTTGTCTTAAAAAGTCTAAATTTAATAACTGTTGTTTATTTTCGCTAGATCTTAGAATACTCATGTCATTCCAGGAGACTCAAAGAAAGCTAATGTTATGTCAGAATTTAAACACAATGAATGAGTGCTTACTGACCTGTCAACCTAGTATCAGTTCTAACTAATCTAAGGAAGAGAATTACATTTGCCTTGTTTTACAAAACCAAGATCCTGTCAAATTAACCAGTTTTCCTTACTGGGCTATGAGCCTTTACAGAAATAATAGCTGTTGTAGTTATCAAAGCAGATGAGAAGAATGACTTGATTGGGACCACCTACCTGGCAACTAAAAATGATATCAGAAACAAATAGAAATGTGTATTAGAAGGTTTATTTAGCCTAGCAGTCAAGTCCACCATGCTCCAGTGACTTTAGGTTGAAGGTAAGTTCAGACTGGAAGTTTAACATCACTCCTAGGAACTAATAAATCTCAGAACAGTGTTGCAGAGTCCACTGCCAGTTCTGCAGTAATAAGCTGTTAAATGAAATTTGGATTTTTGGAGGTATGCAAGGAGGAAGAAAAAAAAGGGAATTACCTGTCCATGATGCAAAGAGCAAAGCCTGGGCAATCACACAGATGACAGCTCTGCTCTCACCTGTGCCCAAATCCATTTCAAAACATAAGAATAAGTGTTCCAGAAAGGTTTTAAATCCACATGTGCTTCCTCCATAGGCTGTTCACACCCTGACTCAGGGCAAGAACAGGCTCCCGCAGACAGAAGGACACACGTGTTTCAGTGAGAAACAGATGCTAATGCACCGCTAGTACTGCCAGACTACTGGTATTAACCTTTTAGAACAATTGTTAAAGCAATAAAATGAAAACAGATAGTTTTCTAGCTACTACAAATTGATATTATGAAAATGAGTCCTAAAGTTACTACAAATTTTTGCATGCTTCATAAACCATTAAATACTGAGATGTAACAAGGTAGCTATCAAAGCAGTCAAGAAACAAACACTGGAAAATAAACTAACCAACTGTTTAGCCTAGGCCCCAATTACACAGAGCAGTGACCGGCTAGCCTCTTCAAGCAAAAGTCACCATCTATCGTATTAAAATGCCCAGGAAACATGAGCTGGAAAATAAATAGGTGAAAACCACATGCAACAGTCGTAACTGCAGTACTTTCCATCAAACATTATCAAGCAGAGCAGCACTGATACACCCAACAACATTTAGAAAGGCAGAAGCAACAGAGCTGGAGTTCTGCTAGGCTGGGCAGAAGACAGAAAGCCCCTGCAGCAGACCATAAACCATAAAACCAACTGAGTGAATCAGGCTCAAAAAGCATTGCATCCTGAGTGAAATGAAATCTCGTAAGATACTTGCAAGCCAATGCAAAGGGAGCAACACAACAAGAATGATACACTGGGGAAGAAGCGGCTGACACCATTTTGGGAAAACAAATGGAAAGATGCTGTTAACATAAAGAAAATATTTAAGTGTTGACATCTGACAGGAATTCAAGAGTGATGCAATTAGCTAAGTTATACTTTCCAGATTATCCTTAAAGAACACAAGTTTACAAAGGACTGGCCCATTTTTGCTTCCACTGAAGTCACCAGAGTATTTGCTATTGATTTCAGCAGGGAATGGCTTGCAATCTCTATCGGTATTACATGTCTTCTGCCTACTTACAAAGGTGACATGGTGCATATCTTTGGGCTGGACACAAGCAAAAGGTATCATCTCTATACCACCTCTCAACTGCTCTACTGCCCCTCTTTTGGCTTCAAACTGAATCCCTCCAGAATATCCTCCTATGTACCAAGTATGCTGCAAAGTGTTTCCAGACACCAATCCCAGCTGAATTCAGGTGGGGTTTTTTAGCAAAATCAGGCCATGCAGCTTCAGAAGAAAGACTGGACAGACTTTGCAAACTACTAACCAGGTAACAATGACAAATTTCTGGGGAAAGATGAAATAAACCAACCTATAGGCATCAATATGCCCAGATATACAGAAATAAAGACAATGACATGTTTGAAGCTTTGCTAGCTTTGGGATACATTTTGCCTCATCTTTCAGTATGTTTGGAACATTAAGGCAGTTTCTCTGTAACATATATAAAAACCTGCGAACACAAGTGGGTATCTTACAGTATAGTTATTTTTACTTGAACTTGTTTGAAATGGCCTACATAACTTATGGCTAATGTATTAGCTATTGCAGCTTTCCCAAAGGCATGCTGATAAAACCTTTGTGTTTCATCATGTGCAGCATATGTAAATAAGGGAAAGTCCAGAACACAATACAACTTTTCCAAACAAATAATTTCAACTAAAAATTGTCCTACATATGGTCTGTAGCACAGGCTGCACGGTTTATTCCCCCACCTTGAAGTCCGACAACACAAATTTAAGCTATACTAGTCTGCAAAGTCAGAGGAAGTGTGGTCCTCCCAATTTAAAAAATGTTTTAACATTCAGTTTTAACAACTGTTTTCTGTGGTTTTACAACTATTTATGAACCAACAAAGGAAGAAAAAACTCAGGTTTTCTGGCTTCCGCTATTCTCTTTGCAATAGTGAGGAGCTGATCCAGGAGATGTTACAATACACACAGTTAGGGTCACAAATATTTGCATAATCTAAAAGGGCAGAGTTCAGTATGCAATAGTCACTTGTGTTCCATTATTTATAAATGCTCTGATAGCACTTCCACAAACGCCCAGTAGTTAATGAATCCTGAAAGCTTTTAGTTCAAACAATTATTCCTCATGAAAGTGTGTACCAAAGCATATTATTTGTTACTCTTTTTGCTTCTCCCCATTTAAATTTCAATTGCTGAGCAGGAAGCAGAAACAAAACCTTCGTTGTTGGGTGATAGCCACAGAGAAAATTATGAAGGTGAAGGAGCTGATGAGCGTACACTAAATAAAAATCAGTCCTTCAAAGTACATTACTGCGAACACCACACATTTGTATAAAATAAGGGTCAGCTTATGAATTATTCACAAGTCAAAAGGGGGATACAACCGATGACTATTTGCCACTATTTTCAGTTCAAAACAGCTGCAATTAAGTCTGCCTTTGTTATTACCTGAACAGTTATCTACAAAGTACTGACACTAGAGAAACACCACAGTGATCCCCAGTTCCAACTGGTAACTGTGGGAATTGCATTACAAGAGTCACTTTCAACAGCGTCTCTAACCCCATATCCTACACAAATGGGGTGTTTTCTGGGAATGCTGCAGCTCAGGGCCAGCAGCAGCCACGTAACCTCACAGCCCTCCACACTGCACCAGCCAGCAGCAAAGAAAGATTTTCAGAAACGCTGAAGGCCGATGCTCTACATCCTCCCAACTGCTCACAGGGGGAGCAAGTCATGGCTTGATAAGAAACGTGTTTTATGCACAGAACTTGGATTGAAAGAAAGAGTGGAGAGGAACAAGTCAGTCTGACTGGCTTTGAAGTTCGACCTGCCCGATAAGGCAGTTTCTGCCATGCCGAATAACGGTCTGCACTCCCCCAGGAGATAGGCCAATCTTCACGCATCACAAGGGAGAAAAATCTGGTCCTTGTGCTCACAATCCGCTCCTCGCCAGGGGTGAAAGGTGCATCAGGAGATGTTACAATCTGTTTCCATCTGAATTACTTGAACTGATAAGCATTTTCAAGTGCCTGAGTTTCGCCTCCCAGGGAGGCTGGATCTGGGAGCTGCCCCATTATATCTGCATGCTCTCTCACACACATACATCCTCCCTCTATGGAGGAAACATTTGTTGTAAACATATGGAGAGGCCCTGCTGGAGGCCAGCATTTAATGCTCTAGTTAATAACGTTTTCAAAGTAAAAAAAACAAGAGGGGGAAAAAAAAAGAGAAAAAACTAAATTCAGTAGGATGTGAACACAAATGGGGCTCTCAGGTGTAACAGGATTTGCCAAGGTTTGAGCAAGCAAGCTTAAAGACATCCTAGGGCTCTAATAAATAGGGGACATGGCCCCCATACAATACATGAGATAATTGGCTGCCCATATATACACTCACACACACACAGAGGAAAAGGGGATTCAGCCTGTTTGTGGTCATTTTGAGGTGTGCTGACAGCAATTTGCATTGGGCTGGGCTTTCTTAACAACATTCTCAAATACAACTGAACAGTTGTTTTTAAATGTCAGACAACATTTAGCTGACTTGTCTTGCATGGTCCTCCTCTTCTGTACAGGGAGTAGCAGCCGTCTGGCTGATGCTCTGGGTTGTTTTCCTGCTGGCTGGATTTCTCGATTTAGCTGCCAGCATTTTTGTTCTTTGATGACTGGGTTTTTAAGCTGGTACCCACTGCTAATGATAATGGCCAGTCAGGTCTATTACAGCGCAGTGTAATACCAACAGCCTACATCCCAGAATGGGGAAAAAACCAAAGGGGTTGGATCACAGAGAGGCAGAATGTGTGGGTATGGATTTTGCTCCAGGATCAGCTGTGCCTTCCTTGACTAATTAATCTGCGAGATTTGAACAGTCGGTAGAATGGAAAAAATGGGTCAAGTTGGCAGCATGGGACTTAAATAAATAAAAATGATGCATTAGCTTAGATTATGTCTGTGCTTTGTCCAGGTTCGAAAACACCACAATACAAAACATGGTCTTAGAAAATGAGATGAACTGATGAAAAGTTAGATGAGGGTTCACTCTGCGAGGCAACTTGTTCTACACCCAGGAAAGACAGCATCAGTACCTTTACAAAAGACCAGACCATGATACCATTAGGATGTAGAGATAGACAACACACACTTAACGTATGAAAATTAAACAGGCTTCTCACAGGGAAGGGTAACACCTAAAAGATAAAGGCAGATCTAATTAATACAAGCTACAGTTTTACTTTAAAATTTATATTGTATGTGTGTTTCTTTTCCAAAGTCTGGGAAGCTCAAACAGGCAATCCCAAAGAAGGAAGCCCAGCACCTCATCCTGTGTGTTACTACTTGTTTTGCTCATTTGGTTTGCAACTTGTGGAAGCAGAGCTGAAGGAGTGACCACCACAGCGAGTCTTGTCATTCCTTACTGCAAAACGAGCTGGTGTCTGACTGGGGTAAAGCCAGCTGCTCACTACTGGGACATGGATCAGTGCTCAGGAACAAGAACTTTGGTTTCAGTTGTGAAAAGCAAATTAATTTCCTGCACTTCTTAAAGGTCAGTTTTCAATGGATTTGGTGTAGAAGATGTTCAAGAGATGAACAAAGTGTTTTTTGAGACCAGAACATGACTTCTCTGTGCAGATCCTGTGATGTCTTATACAATTACATAAGACCCTTCCCCCAACCCCTTAAAAACTAAAACTCAAAAGGTAAGAGGCTGGAGACCTACTTCCTTACAGCTTTGAGATCTCCATCCCTCATTTAAACACCATTAACATCAGTTCATAAATGAAAGAAGCCAGACACTTATCTGCCAAGAGTGAGCGCACACAAGCCTTGCTTTTACAAGAAAACAAGGTTAGGCAGCTGAACACGCCCTGCAACAATTCTAACCAGATTCATAGTAGGTAGACCACTTCTCCCAAGAAGGGAAGTTATAGTGTATACTGAAGCAGAGGATGCCAGTCATGTTCACGTCTAGGCACTAATTTCTTCTACCTCTCTCAAATACAGCACTGATTTAATCTGAGAAGGTTTACAGAAAATAACTTGTTCTCGCCTTTCTTCACAGAGTGCCTTTTTCCCACTTGTTTCTGCCCACTCCCTTCCTACCTTTAGAGAGCACGAGCAGACTTAACTCGATCTGTTACCAACTCTCATTTGGGAGAAATCTTGCCTCGTACAAGGTACTGAAGAGTAAGAGCTGGGGGCTCAAGAACATTTTAAAAGGATGACTGAGTAGGACAATACTGCAACACAAATTCTGGCTCCCAGTTGTGCACACAGACAACTGAGCCACCTGCCAACATTTAAAGTAAACGAGTAGAACAAATTTCTTTGTGAATTTACTGACCAACTTCCCTCCTCCTCCACAAAGGGAACACTGTGCTCCACCCCTGCTCTCTTTGGGTAGCTCACTCCCATCCTCTGCCCATGATTTTATTTTGGGCTTGTAATTGTTGTCTGCTACAGAAGTTACTTAAAGCTACAGTTGACAAATGGCAGGCAAAAGCAGCTAAGAACCACTGAATTTGTCCAAAAGCATTACATGGTATATATTTCATTCTGTAACTTAACCAGGCAGTCACAATAAAAGCCCCAGACTTCTCTCCTTGTCCGGAAGCAATTCAGGCCCTGGGGAATGATCATGAATAGTGGCTAATGTGGGTGATGCCATCTCTAATGCAACAAGGTCAAAATATATAATTAGCATTTCTCTCTCAGGGTTTCTTTCTCTTGCTGTAGTTGCCACTCAGCTTGCCTTCCTGAGCTGGGGGCCGTTCTCACTTGCTGCAGGGTAAATCAAGAACAAGCTCCAGTGAAGATAAGAGCAACAGCCCAGCAAGAGAAATCCAGCTCTCACCTTCTAAGGGTACTCAGCATTCACCAGTGTCAACTCAAATGTTACAACGAAAACTCAACTCAGCCATACAAAAGCTTGGTCTTCCATTCATATTATCAGGTCAAAATTTACAGTAAGAAAAAAAAAAACAAACCACACACCTAACCTTGATCCACATTAAAGCAAAAGCTAACAGAAGAGCATGTGAACTCAGTGAAGGGGACGGCACGAGAACCGTTGGCATACCAGAAACACAGCAGTGAACTTTCACTTACCAGGGACACAGCAATAAACTTTCACTGGGATCTTTGAACTTTTAGTGGAGTCTTAAAGACATTAAAAGGGTGAAGAGTTGCCATGCCTCTTCCCTCCCTGGCAGTTTTCTTCTCTTTTCCTCTACCTGAAACTCACAGCACACGTGAAATGTGTCAATGGTTTCCATTTGTATCCAGGAATCTCAGTATTAATAACACATTTTTACCCTATTATTCTACTTTGAGTGAAACTTCATATAGCACACTGACAATTTCTACCTTATAAACACTCCCATGACATGATTTCATGAAGTCTGGATGGCACCTAAAGCAGCCACAGGAACTGCAATTCAGCCACATAAGTCTCTGATTTGAGGAGGGATGCTCACATCCTTCATTGTGGCACCTGGGGTTTGCTGTCATCAAGTCACTTAAAGTAGTGTGAAAGGTGCATTTTTCAAATCCCAGCTACAGGGGAAAGGCAAGTCCAGCTGTCCTCTGCTCTGAGAGCTGACGAAAGGAAAGCAGAAATCACCTGCTTTATTCTCTGTATAACAAACAAGGCAATAAACCAGGATAATACTGTCTCAAGAGCCAAGCAAGAAAATCACTCTCCCTTTCTTTCCAGCCCCCCACAAGGGAGTACAAAGCAACAAAAGCAAGAACCAGCAGACGAACCTGCAAGACAGAGTCAGGGACACATAACGTGACAGGAGACCTTCCAAAGTACATGGCTAATGAAGTGACTGATTAGACATTACAGCCCAAATAATGCTGGGACTCTGCAGTGGGCACAGGGGACAGCTTTCCATGACACGACACAAAACCTGGTGGTTTCTCTGAAGAAAAGAGGATTAATTATATTCAGTCTAAAGCCAAGGGATCATAAAAAGTGAGCCTCAGCCTGGAAGGCTGGTTTCAGATTAAATTCAATGTTCAAAAGATTATCATTCTTTTTCAAGTTTTTTTCTTCCTGCTCTTTTACAAAGCCCCTCCTCTCCAAAACCTATGCCTCTGCCTTCCTATAAAATCACAGTGATCCAACTTCTCCCCAGGTCCCCATCTTTCTTATTGCTCCACCCCAGCTCTCTAGTCCTCTATAATCCTGCTTGATGGGGACATGCAGAAATCTCAACCCCTTCTCTCCATCTCACCTTCCAGAGCATTATCTTTGCTAACACTAAACTTGGATTATGCAATCTGTATTTGCTGTCTGTTCCTGGCAACATTTCCTTGACTGCTCCTGCACTGACAAGAGTTGCTCACTTCCACTTGCATAAACTGCATTCTCCTCTCCTTGAGTTCACCCAAGTCCTTAGCGTACCACACACTTTCAGCAGCTCAAACACACACCAACCCCACAGACATGTAATCTGTGAGTCACAATTCAAGTCAGCGCTTAAGCTGCTTTCCCAAACCGAAATCCAAATCATCTGACCAAGCATGCTGCAGAGTACAAACACAATCCACCTTAAAAATCAAGTTCTGTGACCTTCCTTCAGCATCATTTGCTGAAGGAAATTTCTCCCTTGCTACTTCAGAACACAGTAGAATTGGTAGACAATCACAGTGCTACAAAAATGCCTCTGCAGTCTGAGTCCACCCTACTGCTTCAGCTCTCCTGCCATGGAAATGCTTCTCTTAGCAAGATATATTACTTCTAGCATCCCATGTGAAAATTAAATATAGTGTGGAACAAATTAATAATAATATTAGATAAGATATATAAATTAACCTATTACTGACATTAGAACTAAAAGAGACAAAGCCAGTTGTTGCTGGCAGCCAGATTTGACACTTAAGCATGCATCATGCACAGCTAGAGTCACTCTTTTAATATTAGTGCAGATGAGAAATCCTCATCATCTGACACGCATGTTCAGCAGCTCCTGGGGCAGGTGCAACTGTGAAGTGGATTTTGGTGCCATCCAGTCCCACAGTACAGCAACAACAGGGGATGCACAGAAACACATGCTAAAGCAGTGGGAATTCCTCAACAATTAGAGTATGGATAACTGTGGGAATACCAGCAGAGCTAAAGAGCTGTATTCTGAAATCATTATTTCATCCATAAACAAAGGGGGCCTAATTTTGTTCTCTACAGTGATATAAAAAGTTACAGTGGAATCAGAATAATCACACTGAAAAAAAAGTGTTAATAGCAGAATCAGGGTTGTACTACCTGTGAATTGATGAGCAACAACATCTGCTGTGCTGCTCTATCTTATTTTGCTTATTTGCAGCAGTCCCTACACTTACCATGGGAGGTACTGCAAACAATTGCTTCTGTTGGTAGTAAGTGATACCCTCTAGCAGGTTCTGCAGAAAATCTTATGAACCGCTGTCTCGGTGCTTCTCAAAAAGAGAGATATTGTACTTAAAAAAAAAGCCAAACAACACAATACCCTTCTTTAGGCATACCCTTCATGAACAACTACCAATCAAAATTATATGAAGGTGATGTTCAATGTGTTCTCTTTTTGAATTTTTAAATAACATCATCCATTATTAAAAAAGCAAAGATGTTTACTGAATTGCTAAAGTTTCCTTACAACTTGGACCCACTCACAATATTTTGGACTCTGAGCTCATCTCATTACCAGGCCAGACACATGAGCTGCTTTCTTGCTCCTGACGTGCTACCACAAGCTAGAGGTATGTTTCCTCTTACAGTGTAGTTTAAGTAAATGTCACCAAAAATTTCTAACTGTCTGTCTATTTTTTCCCCCTTAAATCATCTGTCATACTTTCTCTATTCTAGCAAAGTACAATTCCTTTTAAGGAGACAGAAATCGTGGAACTCTGTCTCCAGGTTCAGATCACATGTAAGATATTTAATGTGCAGATAAAGAGTTAGATTAAAATAGTATTAGAGGTTGCAAAAAACAGTTCCTATTGTCAATCCTGACAATATCTAATTTTTAAGTGCTTGACTATGCCTTCAGTGTTCTTTTAATAGAAATCCTTGAAGATTTTTCTCAGGTTTTGGACAGAAAAGAAAATCAAGACAGAAAAATTACAATTCCAGGATGAAGGCTAAACATGCATCTACAGAGATTTGCACCAAGGTTCATGCCCAGCCGAATTTTAATGGGGCTATTAAAAGCACATCCTCAACACAAAGGCAAAGCCATGGCAGATTTCAAGCCCTTAACGACTCTAGTTCTTCAGTCAAGACCAAATACCTTACATAAGTGAGACTTATTTTCCTTAAGTCTCTCTGGTAAATAGCTCGTCCTTTCCTTTATCAACATAACCCCTCTGAAGCAGATGCAGAGTATATTTGGGTTCAAATAGCTAAAATAGGACAATTGAAAGCAGGGGTTTATAAAGGGAAGTTTTGAACAGTGTTCATCACAACCAGTGCTTCTGATAGATCCATTTTACTCCAGTACAATTTCTGTGGCAGTGATAAGCTCTGATAAGCTCTCCAAACCAAACCTTACAAAAGGGAAGAACAATATATGTCTTTGTTAAACAATCTATGAGAAGAGAAAGAATAAGTTGGAAGGTAAACAGTTACTATACCTTTTGTGAATTACAGCTGCAAAATGCTGTGAATAAGAATAGAGTAGGGAGCTACCTTCATTACACTCATTCTCATCTCCCCCTTCCCCTGAGAGCATGCAGGAAAGCTGTATGCAGACTGCATATAAAACCTCAAACTTGTACAGGCAGCTATGTATTTCATGAGCTTCTGTAAATATCCAGCAGGATAACTAAATAGACAATACCTATATGTATAGCATGCACCACCCAGGAAAATGCACTATCCCTGGGAAGACAGACATGTATCAATATAGCAAACGCTTGTACTCCTTGATCCTCAGACTGCAAACTATGACTCCTAAATATCACCTCTCCTCTCACCTTAACCTATTAAATCAGTATGTTCTTTGCACTATTGGATGATGACTTCATTTACACAACCTGCAGTCCAAATACTGTTATCAGAGATCTCACGCAAACTCATGCATCAAAGGGTACAGTCTGGCATTACATTATCACATTTTCTCTAGCGCTGTTTCTTTAAAAAAAAAACCACAAAACAACCCACACAAACCCCCAAAAAACACACAGTCATCGTGATGACCCAGTTACAACACTGCCCCAGACTAACTGCATCAGCCCAAGGGAGGGTGCTGTGGACCAAGGTGTGGAGTTAGCACAGTGGGTGGGAACCTTGGAGGACAGGAGCTTCAGAAGGTAATTTTTTTCCACCTGTGAAAATGCAACATTTAATTTGCCCATAAACTGATTAACCTCCAGTGTATTTCACACATAGAGAATATCCATTACCTCAAGTCCTAAACAACATCTCCCAAATTAAGGGAAATGAACCCCCACAATCACATCTAAACCAATCAAATCTAAAAACCATTAGAGCCATGTCTTTCCACCCTCCCCCTTCCAATTTACTTAGTGTCAAAAGAGTAATGAGTAATCAGAAAAATTTCTGTTAGGCTTATCTGTCAGTCCAGTGGGATCTCTAAATCCTTTATCAGCATTCACAATGAAAAATATGGTAACACCCACACTTGTTTAGCCCAGATTACGACCTACTCTGATACACATTCACTGAGTGACTGGAATTTATGTCTTGCAGGAGCCCAGTTTCCCAGGAATCTTCCTGCACCCTCACTGTGCTGAATTTTGTGTGTAAGCATCCAAAGGATCAACAGCATCTCACAGTTTGCAGAGACCTTCAGTGACCCTTTCTATAACCTGCATTTCAGCCACCAGTATATGACACCCCCCCACTTCAGTATAAATGTTACTCATCTATAACTTCAGAAACACAAACTGCCAGGGCCATGGGGGCTTTATAATAATATTTATATTCCGGAAAAACCCTCGTGCCATTTAAATTCGCGTAAGACTGTAGCTTTTCCGGGCATCACTGATTTCTCTTGGAAAGATATCAGAAACTATTGCAGAAGCAATACTCCAGCTGCATCTGTACTAAAGGTTGCCCAGGCTCAGCTGATGAGTCATTCTGACTCTGCAGAGCCTTGGTCTGAGGCTCCCAGATGGCCACAGATTGAAATTTGTTATGCAGACTGGTATTCACATGCTCAGTGACCTCTGTGAATGAAATTTTGAGACGTCTTGACTCGCAGTGAGCAAGTTTAGCATTATTGCCAACATCGACATAGCTGAATGAGCAAGCCCTCCGTACATCAGGAGACAGACTTGGAAAAAATCAGAATGCAGTGGGCTGGGATCCTCGACATCACGTGGCAATAGCTGCTTCACATCTTTCTTCCTGTACAACAGGAAGGCAGAATAGTTACAATGCTAAAGGAACAGCAACTCTCCCCATCACACACCATCCCCAAGGTTGAGCATGCCCTGCATGAATATTGCCACCAGGAAGAATGCTTTGCCCTTGTCATCCTTTTCATACTTACCTGCTAAAATGAGGGACCACACACAGCACATCCCACATCCCATGTGATCCAAAATACAATTTTAGTTTACCATTTTATGCATCTCTACATCAGAACTGTATAACTAGCTGCCAGTGGTCAATGCCTGATTAAATAGAAAGTGAAAATAATAAGGAAAAAAACCTAACAACCTAAATCAACCTAAAATTATTAACAAAAATTGCAAGATTAATTTGCATGAGAAATATTCAGAAGAAAAGGTGAAAAGGAAAGAGTAACAGGAGCATAAATACTCTGGAAGTTCGCTCCTCAGTCACCTATGGAATGAATTTCCATTAGGCACAAGAAAGCAGTGAAAGATCTGGAGAAACCACAAACTTCAGGAAATTCTACAGAGACAAAGTCTCCTGTTAAAGCCAGGGGAAAAAAAAAATAAGAGAGCTCATTCATCTTGCATACTTTGCCTAGAAAACATAAAATATAAATTCCCTGGGTTAACCTGAACCACAGAAGAGTGAAAGGGTTCACAGAGGAAAACTTACTCTTCTGGACACAAACTGGCTTCAACAAAGCAAGAGGGGAAATTTTTCTGTAACAGCCTGTGCATACTACTCTGAGGGCAAAAAGAAATGTGTTTTACACTAATATATCCAGCACTGGCTACTGCTGGAGGCAGGATGTCAGCCACAAAGGGCCAATAAACCAATCCCCTATGTCAGTCCTGTATTTCTGTGTATTTAACCATATAATTAAAATCTTCTGCTGCTACACATACTGATTAGATGGACAGCATTTATTGCAGCAGTCAGCACCCCCTTGACTGACAGCATGGCAGCACCAGGTGACTACAGCAGCTAGGCAAACGCTTAGCTGTTTGGAGATGTCAGCACTGGCTCATCAGAGGACACCCTGGTAGGGCTGGATGGGGAGTTAACATGCATCTAGTATCCTTAAAATCACCAAAGACTGAATTGCTGCAAGCTAAGAGACACTGCCTGTAACTGTCTTGCAAAGCACCAGTGACAAAGCTAGATCCCAGGGAACGTCCACTGGGGCCTCAGCAGAGGATTCTCACCACAAAGTCTGAGAAGTCCTAACCCAGGACGTGAGCCAACTAAAGCATCACATACCTGCTTCCAGTGACAATGCAGTGTCCAGTTCTGGTAATTTCTATGGACTGTGCCACTGGCAGTTTGGCAATACATCCTCAAGCAGATTACTCAATGAATCGGAAAATCTGCACTGAGGAAAGACATTAAGATGATATAATTCATCTACCCCCCTCCAACAACACAGGTACATGTCCGCAACCAAATGCGGATAAAATTCAATCCTGCCTCCAGATACACCTTATTAATAATGCCTGCCCCCCCCCGCCCCATGCACCACCTCAGCACCAAGTGCAAGACACTCCTGCAGACCTTCAGCTGGTCTTCAGACTTCTAATGGTCACTAATGTTTATAATTAACCCTCCCAGTTCCCAAGACAAAAGATTTCCACATAAGAAACAGTAGCCACAAACCATACAAGAGCAGCATTCTCTGGGTTGCAGAACAACACAAGCATCGAAGGCTCAGGGGAACCTCACCGTGAGTAGAAACTCACAAGGTAGTACCCAGCCTAAAGAAACAGTTACACTGACCACACACATTCATTTACACATCATCCTGTGCTGTTAACCTAATTGATTTCTGCATACATTAACTATTTTTCCTTTGAATTTATCTCAGACCTCAACTGATGACAGCAACACACTTGCCACCACAAACCCTGTGGGCTCAGGCCAGAGCTGGCCTGGCTGCTCAGGAGGTAAGTCAGAGCTCCCTGCTGCAGTGCAAACTTTGGTCATTAGATGCAGTACAGTTGCCTGCTCTCGTTAATCCCTGCCACTCAGCTGCCTTCAGGAAATGAATGGCTGTAATCATCACACTGCCTTTTAACTGAAAAGACAGCATTAGATTTCATCAGCCATTTCACTGTCACACTGCATTGTCCACAAAGGATAATGAGCCCAAAGCCTCTGCCACTCCAACCGCTTCAGTTTGATAGCGAACATATTACTTCATGGCACACAATGACAGGAGACTGTCCTGGAGCACAGGGAGAGCCTGCAGAGGCTTGTAGAGACAAGGCACACCTGTGTCTCCACTCGTGTATTTTTTTTCTTGTAGATTTGTATTGAGGCTTGGGCTTGAGTTTTTCCAGTTCTCATAGCAGAAATTTGCAGCCCTCATGGAAACAAAGACACAGCACAGTTCTTTAAGGTTTCTCGGGCTAAATAAATAAATAATAGTAACAAAAAGCATCCTTAAGAACACAAAATTCATTGTTGTATTTAGTAGGAACTTCTGGGTATCTGTAAGGGAACTGATTTTAGACTCCAACTTACCTGACCACATCTTAGGTTTTTTTACCTTTTTTGGCTCATCCTGGATATTACAAAATTGTGTTGTTTACACTCATTTTCACATTCTTAAGACATGCTAATACCTGGGCTATAACCACTGCAGTGAAGTGTTAACTGAATTTTACCAGCACCTCTCTTCACCTTTTCACTCTCCACTGACAAAAATCTTTTCCAGCTGACTTCAGCAAACGTGCATTTCTGAGCAAAGGCAGGAAGACCTCACACTGAGTCACATCGAGTTTAGGTACAAACAGTTCCAAAGTGGCATTAAAACAAACAAAGCCAACAACAAAATTTCAAATGCTTATTTAAAGCTACAAACTGTTAATCTAAAGAGTTGGTGTGGACTAGGGGGAAAATCGAGTCAAAACATTTTTAATTTGTGAAATATTAGCAAAATTTATTGATGGGGATAACAAATTAAGCTATGCACATTCATGAGGCACTAATAAAAACGAGTACAATGAGCTAGACTCAAAGCTCAGTAACACTGGGCTACATTCAGTCTCAATTTACAGTGGTATCACTAGGACAGCTCTGTCCTTCCAAACCTATCCAACAGACAGCAGGAAGGATTTTAGTTGCTGAGAACACAAGTCAAGGAGGACCCATGCATCTGTACCCTGTACCATTCGTGCCTGATCTGCCTGGATGCAGTTTAACTGGATAGCAACATTCACATACTGCAATCGCCCCCCTTTTTGTACCGCAACACAATATTACAATTATTTAATCCTACGTTATGTCATCTTGAGCTCCCTGCCTACACATGGCTTCTAGAAAGCAACTTACATGTAAACCACAGAGCAACTATTAGTCCATACATTATGTAAGTAATAATATGGATGGGAAAGGAAAAAAAAAAAGACAACAAATCCATAACATTAGTAGGATGGCTAGGCACTTCATTTCTAAATAACAGAATGTCAATTTGCTGGTTACCTGAACAGCACAGGGATTACAGATTTCACCCATGCTGACAGATGGGATTTTACAGTTTTGATCCATGACACATTTAAAGGAATACATTCGTGAAGCAAGACATGTGAGAAAAAGGACCTGAAACAGGAAAAATATGGACTGTATTAAGCACGCAAGATTCAAGCATGCAAGGTTTCGCTCTGCTGTCACACAAGGATTGAGCCAAATAACTTCAATGGGGACCGGCCTCATTTACTCAATTGTAAACAATCAAAATGTTTGTGGGTCTGTGGATTGAGTCCAACAGAGCACTTCATTTTAAGCAGGACAGCACCATGGGCTCCATGAGGGCCATAGTCCCACTTACCGCCAGGGCCACGCTGCAGAGATTTGCTAGAGTGAGCTGTGAGAGGCCATCAGCACCGCAGCAGAGCTCCCACATCAACCAGGCTAATCTTGCTTTCCCTATCCAGTTCCTTATCAGCAGTATTGTAAAACAAATAAGGTAACTTTTACTTATGATGTGGGAGCAATTAACCAGCACTGGGTCCAAATTGTCCAGCTTATTGGTTAAACAATTACAAACCCCATGAGGATCAGCATAAATATAACATTGCTCCCTAGGCAGTCAAATACCATCCTGAGAGCTGTTCCTACCCAGAGTGAGCATGCAAGGGCAGACAGAAAATACAGCATCATTACAGACAAGGTAAAATACGTGAATTAAAACTGTGCTACTGAACATCACATCCTTATACAATAAGGAAAATCTCTAAGGTTCCTGTTTGAAATCCAAACAAAACACACCCTTATTTGTACTTAATTTCACTGTCTCTCCTTCCTCTGTACTCTCAATCACTGTACGAAAGCTGCTGGCTAGAAACTCTCTGCTCTCATGTCCACATTTCACTTACTGGCTTTCACAATAGTTCAAAATTTTGTCCATTTTATTAGTTTTATATAAACCACAGTGATCAATCATGAAGTAAAGGATCTGAAGTAAAAATGCAATAAACATTATTGCTTGACAGCTGCTTGGTGACCCATGTGAGACTAAGTGATGGCATTACTCCAGGATCTAATAGAGAAGCATATACCTTCAGATTAACATTAATTGGCATTCTTAACAGCAGCTCAAGCAAAGAGGCCAAGGACCAAATGGGCCACAAAAATTCAGCAAATCACTTCTCCCTCAGCAGAGCAGGAGGCAGACGGGCAGCCTGTAACAGAGAAACTTATTTGTTATTCTCAGGCAGAGGCAGATACACAGACAGTGATCTGACAGGTCTCTGCCGAGAGTGACATACAATTTTGTAAGATGATGAAGTTTTAAACAAAACAAATAATAATATAAAAGACAGAGAAAGCAGATTGCCTCTGATGTGACCAGAGACATCCTTTGAGGATGCTAATGGAACAGAGAATTGATTTTAAAGCTTGCCTTTTTGCACCACACACAGTAAGAACAAGTGCCTGAATCAAACATGAGCATGCATAAAGATCCCTTTCCCTGGAAGACAGTTTTAGAATCTGAATTTTTGACAAGATGGGCAAAACACTAAAATATTTATCAAACAATTTTGGGCCAAAGATCCAGGCACAGGCTCTGGACTGTTTTGACATGAGTCTCTTGTGGCAGGCCAGGGAGTGCTTGGTACATCTGAAAAGATCAGCTCCTCATAGACTGGCCTCTTTTTGTTAACCAAAACTAGAGATTTTATTTGTCCTCGCTGACAGGATTCATTGTAAATGCAGCTGTTAGGAAGCTAACAACATCAGTGACTTCTCCTTCCCTGTTTATTGGGGGGGGGGGGGGGGGGGGGGGGGGGTTTGTTTGGTTTCTTCTCAGAAAATTCTGGCAAATTCCTCCTCTGGACAGGAGGCGGCACAGTAATATGTGGTCTTGTGCATCAATGCCCAGGCATCACATGGGATGATCTCAGAAAGTCAGATCTTATTCAAAAACCTGCCACCCTCACACACACGGTGATACGTACAATTGCAGTATTAATACATCAGCTTGTTAAAAAAAGTTTCAGACCTCCTTAAGCTCTCAGGATCCAGGTCACAGGAAGACTGTCTATCACACAATTTCCCAGCTCCTGACATGTCAACACTTAAATGCTCACGGCAGGAGCCTACTCGCACCTGCTGCTTTCCCCTCTCCTCTTCACCCCCTTGTCATCTCAGAGTCAGTGCCAGATTGCTTCTGGGTCACAGTGCTGAAAAGGCACCTTTTCATTGGAGCCAGTGCTGTGCCACTGCTGGGGATGAATGGGAAAAGCTGTTAGTGATACATTCGCTGCTTGGGTTCATACTTCACAAATTAAGTTGGAACTATGAATTCAGACATAGGACTCACCGTATTTTGGACTGGACATTTTTACATAATGCATGTTCCCTGCAAAGGCCACAGAGCACAGGCAGAGGCAGCATGGTAGGCACCTGCTCCCCTCCATACCTTCCTGTGGTCAGCTCACTACTGACGCAGACAACACACAAAGAAAAAGGGCAGCACAAAAATCAGGTGTTGAACCCAGAAAACGTTTATTGCAAGGCTTGCCACTGATGCACAGGACAATCAGGTGGCCCCATGATGTTTTCAGTCTGGTAACGGAGAATGGGAAGAGAGTCTTGGGCTCAGTGAAGGTGAGATGCATTAACCAACTGCTTTTAAGTTTAATAAACACTCTAGGGAAAGGCCTCAGCAACCCTCTCAAGCTGCACAAGCCACACCATCTCAGCCAACACCTCATGGTGTCCCAGTCTTGTTGGGAACAAAACCCCACTATGTGGATACAAAGCTGCAACGCAGGCAACTAGAAGAGCACACAACATGGATGTAACTTATGACCAACATAAAAGTGACTCTCATTACCTAAGAAGGCAGGCTACATGTGTCAATTAAATAAGAAAAAATAGATGCTGGCCAAGAATCATTCTCTGAGAACTACTTCACATGCAATCATGTATCAGGATCCAATTTAGGAGATGGAGTACACCTTGCAAAGAAACCAGTCCCATGAGTAATGATGCTTGTACCAAGAGATCAGCAGGGAATGTGGGGAAGGAAAGGGGTTAGGCAGAACTGCCAGGCTGCAGTTCAAGGAAGAAGCTTTGATCTAATACAGAAGGAAAAAAAAAAAAATTAAGAATCCTTTAGACTATACCAGCATGGTTTATTTATCAAGCTAGAACCTATTATGACTGTACTGATTGCTTTGAAGTTCCCTGGCCTATGTCAATTATTTATGATTCCATAATTGAGTTATGTCAGAAGTGCCAGCCTGGGAATCAGAGTGCTTCCTAAGGGACAACAAACATGAGTACATTTTAACTCCACAGTGCTTCAGTGCTGTCAGGATGCACAGGTTTGTGTTCCAAACTGGGCTCCTCTTCCCTAAGGGCTGAAAGATGTTGAGTGCTTCATGACAATGACACTAATAACTTGATCGAGAGAGGAGAAGACTGCCACTGTAAAAACCAGCATCTGTCAGACCATGCAAAATCAGGAATACCCATTTCACCCGTGATATCATGAACATATGGAGACTGATGCCGCTGGTCAGGAGTGGGGACTGAGCTCCAGAGTCACAATACCAAGCACTGACAGTCGGAAGTGAAATATTATGCATTTTAAAAAAAAACCACTGCCTGGATTTTCTCCTCCAATCATACTCCAGCCACAGGGAAAAACAAAAAATCCCAACCCACAAAACAAACAAACCCCATCACACTCAACCCTCAACAAAACTCATCTAAACTGAGCCCACAAAAGATTCGTTTCTATAGGTGATCTATTTCCACCAGTGCTAGGCAGCTCCCTATAACACAACCCAGGGCTTTTTGCACTTTAGCTTCTCATTGAATATTTTTTAAAAGTATGCTGTTCTCATAGATTTTATTTCCCAACTTCTGTTCTTTTTCTTCCTGGCAATATATTTATCAGCTATAACTCAGTATTAATAATCGAATGCTCTTTCCCACTTACGGAGTAGTCATTCACAGCACTATACCCACCCCTTCCCTCCTCACAACACAGATTAAACACAGGCATTTTCTGTTCCTCCTAACCTTCCTCTTCCTTCTCCCAGCTTTCATACTGCAACCTGCCTTCATTGCTTCCCTTTCTTCCATTCTGTACTTTGACCAAAAAATCCAAGTATAGTAAACAAGTACTCCACTGTGCAAAGCCATCATCACCCGCTTCTTTCCCTCTTCATCATACTCTGGAATGCTGAATATTACCAATAGGCCCCAATTTTTATTTACTTTTCTTAAATTCTGCTCTCACTCTTCCCTATCCAGTAAATTTTGCAGTAGTCAAAGTATAGTATCCTTTCTGTTTTAAGCATGAAACAATTTCCCATTGAGTTTTAGAAGCCTAGTTATTTCTATTAGAGATCATTACCAACAAGGTATGAGGGATTTGCAAACATTAGGGACTGTACCCCAAAGCACTCCCGTGATGTAGAAGCAACGCATTCAGTTCCTAAATGAGGAACTGGGGCTCAGGGAGCAAGGCACCTCATTGGTGTGTCTCACACAGGAAGGATACCAGGTGTGTACTCTGAAAAGAATGTTTAAAACAAAACAAAAAAACCCAAAAAACCACCCAAACACCCACTCACCGCCACCCCCTCACCAATTTTCTCTCAAGCACTTTGTGTCCACTAATGAGACATCAGTTAAAATACCTGAGTTCTAACTAAATCCACAACATTCACTAATTTTAACTAATTTCCTCCTTCAGTGAGAAGATGGGTTTCTGCTCCACCTATTTCCTACTTCCAAGGTACAACATGATCAGGGCATTCAGAGTCATCGGGTATCACATGACTGAGGGAAGCTGAACATGTTAAATGCAGATCTTTTAATTGTGCCTCATTCTCTGAAGTCCACATCAGCTGCTAAACGCAATTTCTTCTGGGTTTTGAAGTACTTGTATCCTAACTTCAAAAATATCTCTGCCATAATCCCTCATTGTCAAATCATGGCTCACCAGCAACAAATGTCAACAACCTGGCCCCTCCCTCTCTTCTCCTTCAGACAGCACAGCTTAACACCATGCTTGGTTTTAACTATGCCCACTAAAATCTCATATTGTAGATTTTAAAGTATTTCAAATTCTTATTCATTTTTTTCATATAACTTCCACTACCATGCAACATTTCAATACATCGACACTTTTCTAATTCATCCTTCATCTTCAGTCTATCTTTCTGTGCAGGAGGAAGCTGCCAGAATTTAAACGCTCTCTCTCCTCTCACCCAATTTAAGAGTATATTTGATGAGCACTGGCATGTCCAAACCCAGCATAATGCTTTGAGATTGAGACATTCTACATATTCTAGAATGTAACCTTGAGTCCCACAACCCTGGGCATCCTAAACCTCATGTTTTCTGTGCTAACAGCTGGGTCTCCACTGTTCGTCACCTTCTTTCTTCATTTATCTTTGGCACTAAAAACATGTCTGAGAAAACTGCCTTTTTCTTAACCATCTGGATGACATCCCATTGTTTATTTCCACAAGCAACCAAGGGAAGTCCCACTCAACCACCTCTCCCTTTTCCAGACTCATAAGTGGCTCTGTGCCACAGCTGAACACTGAGAGAGTGATTGGTTCTTCTGTTTGTGATACAGAGCACTCAGAAATGGCTCTGCTCTCTGGGGCAGTCTTGCAGAGTAGAAATGGTGATGAACCAGAACTCAATTATGTAATGAGAAATTGCTTTAATTAGACAGTTAATTGACTCCTCAATTGCAATAAGTAAAATCACTTGTTTTTACAAGGCACAGTATTTTTTTTCTAAGGGCTCCCAGGAATTGGCTCTGCATCTTGTTGCCACACCCCCCCCCCCCCCCCCCCCCCGACTAAAACTAAAAAGGATCCAAGAGTGCTGGCACGCTACTGGAGGATCACATATCTGAATACTGCTTCAGAGCAGCCCAGAAAAAAAATGCATAAGAGGTGGGCAGAGGTGCAGAGAGTTGCACTAGGGTAATGAACCAGTCTTCCTCTGATGCAAAGAATTTGGAGCAGGACAAAATGCAAATAAATTGAGCTGCCTTAATGCTGCTGTCTCTTTACTTTTATCCAAAGTGTTCCAACTCAGAAGGACATGGTCTTTTCAACACAAGCGAGATTCAAGATCCACACACAATTAAAAGATCTGCTCAAGTGTCAAAGAAGGGGTACAGAGTGCCTTGGCAGATCTCCCAAAGACAAAGGGCCAGTTAAGCAATGATGTAGTTCCAGATACCTCAAAGATGAGCAGGAGAGGCAAGTGAAGACCCAGGATTGATGGTAGAATTTAGCCAGAGAAAGCCAGCTTCAGTTTTCTGCAAGTTTGGATTTGGCAACCCGTTTAATGGGGATGTAAAATTATACTCTGAAACTGTGAAAAAGAGAACATGACTCATTAGTTAAGCAGTGTATTAGCACAAGGGAATTCCCTGATCTGGAACAGGAGGTATTCCCTAGTGAAATTTGTCACCAGACTTCACACAGCAATGACAGCCAAGAAGAGATAAAGGGTTGGACTGGAATAAACCATCAATCTCTCTGTCCCAGGACCCTGCACTCTGGTTATCCCCTGAAGAGCTACAAGGGCTTAAGAAGAATACTTCTTATAGCACAGAACCACCACCATGCTGGTAGGTCCTGAAATCTTCCACTTCTTTCTCCTCCTATCCTGTCCCATAAAGCATCTGTAACAAGGTTCCCTAGTGTCCCACAACATAGGCCTCTGCCTGGATGCCTTACTCATGGTGAATCTTCACAGGACAAGCCTCTGTCCCTAGGGTCTGTCTGCCCCAAGGGACAGTCTTCCCCTTCACCAAGAGAACTGCAGAAAAGCCTTCATGCTAGCAGGGTTCTCCAGCACCCCCCACCAGTTAAGACTCCCTCAATACTCTTGCTGTGCTAGTGACCTTCCAACCAGGGAGGTGACCTTAGGTGTCATGCAATTCACCCACTTCCCTTCCTCTCCAGTCTTGCAGCAGGTCATCACTACGAGGCAAATAAATAATCATAAATGAACTATGCAAAAAGCAGGCTGGTGAGTTCTGTGACATCTGTTTTAAACATCTGTTTAATAGCAAGGAATAGAAGAAACCTGGATGAGGACAAAGCAGCAGGGCACACTGTCTGGATGAAGGGTTGAGTCTGACAGCACTTTTAAAGAATACCTCCTCTTTCACCAAGGTAAGATGTTAAGAGAAGCAGCAGTGTGGTATCTTCACTGGAGTTAACACATGGCTTGCACAAGAACCGCAAATATTATTTATAAATTCCTCTTGCAGGAAACCTTAGGTATAATCAACAGGTAACATCTGTGTGTTTGATTAGGGCTGACATTTTAAACTAAAGCCAAACACTCTGTAATAACGTTAAATCAGCAGCAGTGTAGCAAATAAGTCCCTGCTTTTGATGCAGATATGCCTGGAATGATTTTGGCCCAGCATTCGGCACCTAAACCAAGAATAAGTATCACCAAAAGAATGCCTTTCACAACTTAAGCAGCAGAAGCTCCTGCAGGTGGGATCACAAGTCAGACGAAATTCAACTGCCGAAGAAGAGTTTGCAACAGAAAATGGGGACACAAGCAGAGATAAGTTTGAGAGATACTTTTGCACAAACCTTCCACTGAAAAAACATTGTAGCTCAATTAAAAAAGCAAAATCCATCAGCTTTTGAAACACAATTCACTGCAAAAAGCCTGGAGAACCGTCTTCCCAGCAAAGCATGGGATTTTAAATGAATCAGCCAGCTTAGGGAAGCACACATCAAAACAGATGGCACACCAAACCAGATACTTACAGAACCAGCACAGACAGAGGAAATGGACCCTAGATACAGACGTGTCCAGAACCTGCCGGATTCCCTCTCTTACACCACTGTCTGGGGGTCCCTAACACATCTGGCTGGCACTAAAGAACAAGAACCTCCTTCCTCCTGGGAGACTGTCACAAAATGCCCAAAATACATTATATAGCACTAAACTGAGTAAAACAGGCTTAATTACAAATTACTATTAAGATGTGGCAGATCTTAGATATTTTTCCTCTTTGCCTGATGATATTCCTATTCCTGACAACAAGAATGCAGGATGTCCGTGACAGAATTAGTCATTACAGTTTTTCTTCAAGTGAGAATATACTGTCAGGACCAATTCTGCAAACCTTTATAATACCAGATACTGAAGGATGGACTGTGGCAGCCTTTGAAAACAGTACAGACGTTGCCATAGAAGAGCTAGAAACTGGAATAAATGTCACGTCTGAGGTGGTTGCATGCAAGTTTAAAATAGGCAAAATTAATTTACCCATGAGAAATCCTGCCCCAAACTGCCCTCAATTTGGTCAGAAAGTTTGCTTTGTCTAACTTACTCAAATCAGGAGCTAGGCGTTCAGTGCAAGACTGAAAGGTGTGAAGGTTAAGAGGATACAAATGACAAAGCATGCAGGGTAATGTACAGAAAGCACTATGCCAAAATGCAGAAGGTGCAATACTGCATATGCTAAAATCTAGCACAGGATCTCTGCAAAAGAAGGTCATTTCCAAGAACTCCTGCAATAACCTGGAGACCAAAGCATCCAAAACTATTGAGATTCACTGGGTGACCAGCAAGGGATTAACAAAACCATGGCAATTTAACAGAAGTAATAAGAAAATGGAAAATTAATCTCAAGAATCTCAAACGTTGTCAGATTTCTTCAGTAATAAGTGTATGCGTGTATCAAACCAAGCCATAACCTACAATAAAACAGCACCAGCGGTTCTGCGAGGCAAAACTTGTTCGATGACGTGAGCCTGACTTGATTTAACAGCTCTGTGGTACAGCCAGCATGTGAAACAGGCCAATCCTCACCACACTACTTAATAAAGTAGAGGTCCATCAACTATGGGACAAGCCACGGTGTTTGAACGGGCATAGCCAAAGGCCTCCAACCTCCCTCACCATAACCCTACAGACCATTCTGTATAGGCCACACAATCTCTTTCCGCGTGTATGCTTCTCTGTATGTTTGTTTATAGGCAGCCACCACGCACTGGGGTGGCTCCTCCTGGCAGACCCCTGGGGGCTCTGTCATCCATCCTGCCCCTGGCACTGGGACACAAAGAGGCAGCAGCAGAGGAGCCGGGTGCTGAGGAAGAGGAATGAGTATGTGTCCAGTTTCCAATGAGCATTTCTAAAGGAGCAAAGATGCTGGGTGCACAGACGGTGCTTTACACTTCAGAGCAAAGCCCTCATCTGGGAAAGGAGAACTGACAGACGGCATTGTATGTACTGCAAGGGGCCACATTCATGGAAACAAGGAAAGAGAAGCAAGCGACCCCTCCAGAGCCAGCAGAGCCGTCTGTTCATTTCCCTGTTTGTTTGCTCTTTCAGACTTAAACGCTTGAGCAGATTTACACAAGTAAGTGCACTCAAGAAGTGGGCAAACTGAATATGTACACTAGGCCAACTGGCTGCAGTGTCCAAGGAACAGAAAGTGGTATTAATCCTCTGAATTGGATACCAAAGCACCGCCTGTGCCCCATGGAGCTTCCCAGTGGGGTCCCCTCCCTGTCCTTCTGCAGAGCTGCACGGCGGGGAGGCTGCAGCGCACAGCAGCCGGGCGGGCGGGCTGCCATACCTACCAGCTCTGTGCACTGGCCATCCCTCCGCCCCCAACTGCCCCTCCATATGCAAGGGATGGGCAATTGCTAGCAGGAGCCTAAGGCAATTAGTCAAGAAGGAAAGCAAGATACTCAGAAGTAATCTGCACTTGGAAGTTTACCAGAACAGCTCTCCCAAAATACTTATTCCAGAAGAATTGATGCGATAGATTTAAAACACAACCTGCCCCTTAGCTGGGCAAACTGTGTTACCTCAAAAACTTGCCTCTTCTAGAGCCAGCAGTCAATAGATATCCCTCCAGGCATATTGCTGCTTAGGGTACCCCTATGCTACAGCAAATCTGATATTGTTTGGAATGTGAACAGCGCAATTTTAGACTTCTAAACCGAAGTTGGAAACTAGTTTGCAATGGGAACACTGCCGTCATGGGTATTTGTGCATGTGCACACAAAAGACGACAGAGTCCAGAAATGAAAATGAGATTTCAAAAATGCTGAAATCCTGCAGCTTGCATGTCCTCCCCTGTCTGTCAAACCTAGTTTCTTCAGAATATATTTACAATGCCTAGACAACTGCTCATCAAACCCAGCGCATGTTTTTGCAATTTTTGACAGTTAGAAGAGCATATATTTGTTCAAGTTTATTTTTACAGTGTTCAACACTATATACCAAAGACTCGGTAGTATGGAAACCAACAGCGTTTTCTTCTACCCTGCTGTAACTTTTACCCTGTCTCAAGACTGCACAGGAGGAAGTAGAAAAAGATACCTATTCACATCTTCACATCCCTCTGCTGTTCTTCATGCAGTTTTTCACGCCAGAGAGAACAGAACTTCTGTCCAAACAGAGAATACTAGTGAAAGACGAGCTGTTCTCTAAAAATGAACCATCTACAGCTTTCTCTTAGACCAATGAAGTTACACGATAGATCCTCATCATGCACAGAAGCAGTTGCTTGATGTTTATTATTCATTCATGTAAAACCAAACTGAATTATAAAATAAAGCACCTGTACTTGTTACTCACCTCTAACCACAGGCTTCCTCATAATCTACCAGCATCTTCCAGATCTGTCAGTGGCAGTGAAGAGTCATTCCTGGCAAGGATGCAGTAACCTTTCCCTTTTGTACATGACTGCTTTCAAGTGCCAATTTCAAGGGATATCAGGGTTCACCCCTACCTTGTCAGCTCTCTGGGCCAGCAATGAGAACTAATAGATATGACTGTATTTTCTACCTTTGCATACTACAATCTGCAAATTCTTGTAACTCTCATTGCTCCAACCACAATCTTGAAATATTTGTGTTGCCATAAATAGTACACACTGCATTAACTAGACAATGTATTTTAAAAATAGTTATGTTGCAGCATCAAGCACACAAGAGTTGTACAATCTTAGTTCTGTCCTCTTGTGTTTCCAACACATTCACCGCTGAACACAGGAATTTTATGGGGCAGATCAAGACACATCATATCATTGAAGAACATAATCCCAGAATAGGAGAACATATAATTGCAAGCAGTATTCACAAGCACACAGACATTCTTGCATATGTTTTTGTTCCTTTGGCAGTAACATAGGACAGCATTTTAGAAACATCCTGCTAGTCTTATAAAACAACCTGACAAAAGGAAAATACAATTTTTATCTCAACAAAACCTGAAAAGAATTTTATAGTTGGACTTTTCTAGTCTGCAGGCTTTCTTCCTGTTAGATGTCAAATGCCTGCCACAAACAGAGGAAGAGGGAAAGGTCATTAGCACCCTTCCCACAAACCATGGGAATCTTTTAAATGGAGTTGAAAAACATTAGGCATTTGGAACGGAGGAACTACTGCTGGGTTTCCTCACAACAGACTTGCAGTGTTCTAAAGCTTTTTGTCCAGCTGCCATGATAGTTTCTCTTCTACTCTTACAGTTCAGTACCAGACACCTCTCTGTGGGCCACAGCTTGACACAGGCTACACCAGGCAATCCAAAACCATTAGGTGTTTCACACTGTCACTGCTACGGCCTTCACCTGTCTGAATTTTCCTGGAATAAACTTCTTCCAGTAAACCCTAAGGCTGGGTTATGATCTGACAGTGAACAATAACTCAGTCCCAGAAATGTAACAGCAAGCAGGCTCCTTTTGGCCTTTAATAGCTAATTTGATATTTCCAGGGGTTTGGGTTTTTGGCTTTTTGTTTGGTTTTGTTTTTTTGTTTGTTTTGGGTTTTTTTCAAATTTTGGTCGAGACTTGTACCACAAATGCAATTTTTCTAATTCTCAAGGAACGTCATAAGAAGGTGAAACATCGAGATGCATAACTAAAGCTGCAGACACCACGGTGCTCTACCCATTACCTCCTCTCCAACATGAAACACCCTCTGTCCTTTCCCCAGCTCCTGTCTTGCTGTGTCTGTCTCCTCAGATTTCCTTCTGGTTGCCAAAACAGTCTCCTGACACAGCCAACTTCCATTCACTCCATCTGTCATCAATCCAATGTGACAGATTCCATGAACTGAAACCAAGGTGTCCTCTTCACTTTTCACCAAGCTGCACTTCATGTCCTCTCATGCTGCTCTTTCAAAGCCATCACTATCCCATTCCAGTCAACTAGGCTCAGCCAAAACACTCAAACCTCAAGTTTCTCCTCTAGGAGATTCCCCTAGGAATGCCTAGAAAGCTGCTGCTAACTCCAGAAGCTGGTGAAGAAGGACATGAAATTCCCTCAGTATTTCTCATGGCTCCAATTATCATGACAGATGTATGTTTACCCTCCCTGAAGGGTCAACAGAGTAAGACAGCCAAAGGAAAAAAAACCCAATAGAAACCTGCAATCCTGCAAACAGACTACAAAGATAGTCTGCGCTACAGACTATAAAGTTCTGCCCATCCTAAAGCAACATTTCAGTTGAGTTATGCCAACTTATACCAGCGCAGGCTGAAGATATGGGATTGTCTTACAGCCTGAGAGTTCATAACTTGGACATCCACATTTCTGTGCTGCTGCAAACACACGGCTGCTTGCACCAGAGGAAGGCTTTCATGCCCTTCAGCCAAGTACATTTAAACCAGAAGGGTTTGAAACTCCATGGCTTTTCCTCAACAAACAAAAACTCTTGGCTTGACTACAGTCTCAGCAATACACAACAAAAATAACTCAACTGAATTAATCACATTTCAGAGGCTCACAGGATGTACAATGTAGATATTAAGATCTCGCCAGAGAAGGTATGATAAAAAAATGGAAGAAAATGAAAAATAAAACCAGGTACCTTGTAGTAACTTTTTTGGAGCCAAATTCAGTAGTTACTAGCATGTTTTGAAGCACTTGATTATGAAGGGCAATGATATCCCAAAGCAAAGGACACACCAAGATCTACACAGTCTCTAAACTCATATAGTAAAACGAGTAGGTATATGTCTGAGACAGGGCAGGGGGCAAGGGGTGGGGGGGTGTGTGGCAGAGCAGAACCTGAAATTGAAAAGTCATTCTCCTGAATATGGAAAAATATTTGAGAAGCACTATAAAATCTAGTAGGATTCCAGACTGTAAAAAGCTATTAATTTTTTCTAGTAGTTTCCCATATTAAAAGCTTTTTAGAACAGAAGCATGTTTTGCAGTGTCCACAGAGCAATGCATCATACCATGCGTTCCTGGAAGTTAAGCAAAAGTTTTTCTGCCTAATGGACAACCAGGAAACAATCTAGTTGCTCTAAGTTGTCCTTCTGATTAACAGAAATAAGCAGTACACAAAAGAGACCAAGGGTCCAAGAAAGTACTCCCAGGATCTCCCAGGAGATTTCATACAAGTCATTTTTCCAGCTCTGCTAGTAGCTTGCCAAGTACAGACTGAGAGGCACCTTTACCCTCTCATGACTCAGAGTGGGCTTTCCTAAAAAACCAGTAATTTACTTCACAGAAAAGAAAAATTAAAAACTGTTTTAGGATCTCAAGATTCACTGGGGAACCCTGCAGTGCCCCACTCACATGGCATTCCTCTGGTAAACTATAAACTTAGTCTGCTGTGTTAATGAGCAACATCATTACATATCTGTGTTGCAGGATTCAAGTATTTTTACAAACAAAAAAAAAAGCCAACCCCACCACATAAAAACAACTTTAAATATACAGAGCCTATAGGCAGCAGTAAAGAATCCTGGTAGAAGAACCTGAGATACAGTATCCAACCTGAGAAAGCTGCTGAAAACAACCTCTCAACCTACCTTGCTTTTACTGTTGCTAAAAAAGAAATGAAAAAAAAGGCACAAACTAAGACCATCCAAGATGAACAGACTGGTGTCTTTTAAATACGATGACCCATCAGGAAAGGCTCATGACTGTTCATGCCCCACTGTCTTGCAAAGATGTACAGCCACAAGCTCCTTCTCCTTTTCAGGAATTACCAAAATTGTGAGTTTGCCTTTTAAGATCTGACTTTCTATGTATCAATTATAAAAGCCTCAGTTCTATCTTCAAATAATAAGTCAATCACAGTTTGATCCCTGAAAGGCACAGAGCATCAGGGGGCTATACAATTTAGAGCCATCTGTTCCCACTCCCTCTTCCTTTTGCTCATAACCAGGGAGAAGCCACCCCCCTCATCTTATTTCCATTTGGCTTTTCCAACCCTCTCCAGCTTACCTGGCCTCATGGCTTCTCAAGCTCCACCATGAGCCTCCTATGCCTGTGGGCTTTTCTTCCTCTTTCTCCGCCCCCTCCCACTGATCTATTTTATTAAACACACCTGTCTACCCCTTCATCCAACTGTTATTTCCATTTGTTTTCATACAAATATCCAGGCACACATGCTGCTAGTTAATGCTAACCATATTAAACCACTACTGGTAGATGCACCTGTCAGGAACTGATGAGCAGGGAAGAAAATAACATCGTCTAGCTGGGATAAGACTTGCTAACCAAGGACTTTGAAAGCAGTGCATCAAGGCTGCATTCACAAGACACCCCTGGGAATCTGGGTCACCCCGTCACTGCATGCTGAAAGCAAAGCCTCAAACAAGACAGTAGGAGCAAAATGGGATTCAGCTCCTCACCACCGCCAGAGCTGAAGGCAGCCTGAAATGAAGCAAGAAAGAGGCATAAATTATAAAGGCAACTGCATAGTGATGCATCCACAGAAGTTTTTCTTTCCTAGATGTTTTCAAATGAGAATACGTTCTCTCTGCATGATGCATTGACAGCTTATGCCCTACGGTAAAGAAATCTGAGCATGACACAGAACCCAGCGAGACACTTGTTCAGAGATCTTGCAGACCCTCCAATCTTCTCTTTACTGCAAAGTGTATAATAAAATCGTATCTAAAGAGCAGATTTCTCTCCAACATGTACTTGCCTTTACTTCCCATTACTTTAAAACACACTCCCCTTCACGGTCTTATCTAAAACTGGGAAAATTGTGCAATGTTTTCTTTGATGTCTTGAATAATTGTTGACAGCCTTAGTGTACCAGCTCCCTCTTAATATTTTAAGCATCTGAACAAGATTAAGCAGTATAATACAAACAACGGCGTGCATCAAGATTGCCAGTTCTGCTGGAGAAACTGATGGAGCTGACATAGTCTTAAAAACTGGAAGAAACTGCAAAACACAATTAATGGGGAAACATTAATCTATTTGTCTTTCTTTTCACAGCTTTTCTTTTTAAAAAGAATTCAGCAATCAATGTGCTGTTGCCACTTTCTTTATAACTGCACTTAGGAACACCAAAATAGTGAAAATCACAATAAAGATGCATATTCAGAAGAAAATACAAACGAGATGAACAGGGAAAAGCACATGTTCAAAATCACTCTGAAAACAGACTGATTAGATAATTAGTATATGTGCACATGTGTATATCTATACAGAGAGTCTTCTCCCTATCAAATCCCAGAATTAGATATCAGTATTTGAAGTATGTGATACAAGTTTTTAATTTTAGTTAAACAGTGGAACACAGAAAGTTAAGCTTAAATGGGGACTTAATCCACACAAATAAAATTTAAAAAGCTGAATATAGATTTGATATATTGCTTATGCTAAAAATGTCATTATACCTGTAATTTATTCTGTAACTTTTGCCATATTTTGTTCATTTCTTTCTATTACCAGCAGTAAGGCATTTGTACATTTCTGAATGTACAAGAGATCTTGTCTGTATGCATCTCTCTTGTCCACAAACTCCTATGTTATAAGTGTGAATACAGCTGAGGGACACTTGCCAGTCAAAACAGATGCTCAATTCCTATACCAGGGAATGGAGCACAAATACAGGATTTGCTTTAATGTATTCACAGCGCATCCAGCCCCAACTACTTCCGAGACTTTTCAGTATAAATTGCAGCAGAAACTGGCTTAGAAATCAAGTTCCCATTTGGAAGCTAGCATAAAGCAAGGTACTTTCGAGGCAAAAATCTGTCCACTTAAACACAAGCCATGTTCTAAAATAAAAGACGTGTCTAGGTAGGTAAACAATTTTTCACAGTGACAGTTTTCTCTGCCAAACTTTACAGATTAAACTGGAGTAAGTCACAGAAAAGTATTACATCTCGAAACCGGTCATATCCAAGCACAGCTCAGTAATTTTGGGGTTGATGTGTACTATGGCAATGGTTGTGGAGTCCCATCAGGAGCAGGGGAACAGCTGGGGAAGGAAAGAAGACCAAGTACACCACAGATGTACAAGGATGACATTAGCTAGCACTATAGTGATTTCTGCCCAGTGGACTGACTTTTCTAGGTAGCACAGAGCAGAGCAGCCCTCACCTAAAGGATGCCAGGAGCCAGCCAGGCTCTGGTGCTGCTTGAGGATCAGTGTAACATAAAGGCTAAACTCTCCCTTTTCCAGAGCTCAAACAAAAGTGGTCTAAGTCAAACCCAACTTCTGCACCCTATGCTGGGGGCACTCAGTGGAATACACTGAGAGGTTAGAATTCAGAAAAAATCCCACAATCATTTCTAGTAAGTATCTTTTTCTCAGTGAGCTATATCAGCCCAACTATTTTAAAACTGGCATTTCTAGAATAAAGGATTATTATCCCTTCCAGACAAGAAGATTATTTTCCTCAGAATTTATGGCACATTCCCTAGATTATAACTAAGGTTAACAATCGTTACGTTTATCATTCTGTGCTTTGTCCTCAAATGCGTGACTACGACACAAAATCTTACACTATACTAATACTACTGTTCCTGGGGGGGAAGTGGAGGTGTTTGTTCTTCTGGACAGCACTAAGCACCAGATAGGATTACCCCTTTTCCAGCCATGTTCACAAGACCGGGATGTGAACCTTTGCTTTGTCTCCAAACACTTCATAGCAAGCTTTATCTTACAAAGCACAGCAGCCAGTGTCTGGCTGATGCTTTATGTAAAACTGTTATCATTAACATTTGAGAGCTGTACTAACAATGTGAGCTAAGTCATAGGAAAAAAAGAAAATCTTTTGATTCTAGAAAAAAACTTGCAACGAAAAACAAACACTTGATTCACAAGTGCTATAGTTGGAGAGGGAGACAGTAAAGAACTAATCTACCATAGTAATTGGATTGAAAGATTCTGAGTTGGTGGAATTTACTGGCTGTATTAAAAAGCCATCTCCTCTTCAAGGCAAGGAGCCAACATAATGAAGAAAAGACAGGAAACAAGTTAGGGAGTGCCATCCAAGGTTAAAAGAAGGCCCTGTTATTAATGGAAGGGTAGCCTATTTCCATGAAATGGCGTTTCTCTGATTTTGCAATCTAAGGCTGTTTTTTATTACCAAAATTAGCAACTGGAAAATACAATTACCAGAGCATTATTCCCATCATTATAATAATAAAAGGGTCAATTAAAACTCGGTTAAGTGGTAAATCTGACGTGTAGTGGACTGACAATTTCTAGTTACTTCAATAAAAACTGAGTAATACTTGGCATAGTACTGGTTACCACTCCAAATTTTGAATCTCTACTGCTTAAGAAAGTCAAATCCTTTTTTTATATCCTTGTTCCTCTCCCCAGAATGACCAAGCAATTCTGAACCATTTCTCAGTTCAACAGTGGTGTAAGTTTCCAGAAAGAACCAGTTTTCCAGAATAATTAAATAGAACTTAAAAATGCAATTTCATGTTTACAGCAGGAAATAACGAAACTTGTCTTATTTCTTCTTTTTTGGTAACCAGAAACAGGTTTAATGAATCTGTGTTCATATTATGTTTATTAAATGGGAATCAACAGTTCTAAGACTCTATCGCATAGCAAAAATAGCAATGAGAGCTCAATTTTTGCAGAAATAGATTACGTTATAGTATGCTAATCGTTGCTGCAATGTGCAAACAAGTCCTGGATTCACACTACATCTGAGCTGTATTTGGAGCTCAGCTTTGTACACCAACATGCTTTGTAAACCCAACTGTCTAAATGAAGCCAAAGGGAAATTTTGTGCATTCCTTACAAGGACTCATCCTTTTAGCTGCTCCAACACAACATGACTTTCATGGCCAGGGTCTATGTACATATTTTTCAGTGCATTTTTTCTTTCCTTTTCTACTAAAAAAGGACAAGAGAATAAGCTTTGCAGGGTTAGAGAAGGCTAGATCACACCTTAGCTCCTTACAAGCCAGGATAATGATACAGCAAGTATTAAGAACAGTGACATAAGTAACTTCTCTTGATCACTTAGACTAAAAGGTTAATAATAATCATGTATTTCACATTTCACCACCAAACAGTTGCTTTAAATTTCTTACCAGGAAGAGTCTGCAATACCATTTACACTCTAGACTTCCCTAATAGGAAGTAGAATTTCCTTTAAGTTTTATGTCACCACTTCTCTTTCTTCTCTGTTTCAACACTGGAACTGCTCATTGGCCAAAACTCAAAAGCTCAATACTGGCCAGTTTCAGGAGGACTTAAAATACACACAAAACACCCTCTCAACCCAGGCCCGCATTCTGCAATGTGGGCCCACTTTTAATTAAAAGCAGAAGCTCAGATTATCCCACCCAACCATTAAGCAGTGTAACATGTTTTCTTAGTGCCACTTTAATAGCCTGCTTTTTAAAGAAGCTTTTAATTCTGCATTCAGCTTCAAGACACCAAATGCTGCCAGCACACTCTGATCTCAGCATGACAGGGAAAAAGTACCACTAGGTCTTTGCTCCAGTATTTCTAACCAACATGGCTGAAGAAAATTATTTGCCTGGATTATGAAGCTAGCAAGTATTTCCCAAATGAACTGCATTAGTTTTATTTTTCACTCTTGCTCTTGTTGGTAAGAAACCACCAAAGCCTTCTTCTAAAAACTCTGCTTCAACCACAGCAGGGATGACTAATTATAAGCACCCTGTCTGGGGTAGAAAGAAAAAGAAAGAAATAGTTTGTCTAAGCTTATGGAAATGTGGCTGTGTGCTTCACTTTCTGCCTTTTCTTCCTGTCAAGCAAACAGAGCGGAAGGGTGGGAGGGGGAATGGCAGCACAAGCAATGAAACAGCCTTGGCAATTCAAAGCTGAAAAGATGTTCCAACTGATGAAAGGCAATGAGAAGATGATGCTCAGTTCTTACTCTGCTGTACCAGATAACAGAACTTAGGACAGGTAAAATCTGTTCCCTAAGCATGGTTCATCAGGGCATATCAAGGCTTCAGATACGTTACTGCATTTTTAATAATTGAGGAATCTGTATGTGTCCCTCTTGATTAACGTCTACCGAGCAATTGTCCAAGCTTCACTGAGGTTGTCATTTTGCTGTCTGGAAATACCTGTAATTGCTTGTACCCGCTGAAATGGTTATTTCAGCTTTTCATTGTCTTTTTAAAGTTGGCATCTTAATGAAGGGGCAAATTTTTTGACAGCAGATGACAAAAATGTGCCTGAAAAAGCCACAACAGGAGAGGAGAAAGAACAAGGAGAAAACAGAAAAATTCATCTGCATACATGGAAATGCACATTGTACAGAAGAAGCCTTTGAGAGTCTATATTTGCCTCCTTAGACCTGTAATCACCTGCTTGGAAGGCTGTATCCGTGATCAAGAATTTGCACAGCTGTTTTGGCTAGCTCAGCTATAAACAGTCTATACATGTGCAGCTTCCACTAAAACCATAGGAGAGGGAATGAATGCCCTACAACCAGGACTTGTTGCAGATTTCTTTAATGGCTTCAAAGAAGTGGTAAAGATTATTATATACCAAAAATAGCAGTGGAAGGGAGCCCATTCATTTTTTCCAATAAAATCTGCTAGTCTAAGTCATACACACGCTACAGTCTTCAGATCTGTTTCAGAAGTTTATGTGTCTAGATATGCCAGGACACTTTTTGCCACATCATAGTTCACTGCTGAACTATTTAGCTTTGAAGAAATTCTTCTGCTAAGGTCTGCTGACCGAACTGAGCAGAGGTCCAAATGCAGAACAATTAACGCTCTCTAGAGGAAGATCCCTCTCCTTAATAGATCTTATATTCAGAGTAGGTGATCATGTTCGTCTGCTCACTGCATCAAAATTGTTTGGTTTATGCTTAAGTGAGGCTATAGAGCAACTTTGTTACTCTAAATAATGTATTTTCTTAAGACTGACAGATAATCAAAACTTTTTTCCACGACAGCCCAAACAAAGCCAAGACTCAGAGCCATGAAGACATCAGACATGCAGAGATGATTGGTAAAACAGCCTCCAGACTAGAAAGAAGGACAGACACCATCTATCTTCAGCAGTCCAGAAAAAAAATAAATAAGATTCTTTTGTACTGGCTACAGCAGCTTAATCTGCCCTGCACCATGAGGGATGTGACAAAGTCCCTGCATTCTTACTGAAAGGCCTCGGAGGTCTTGGCGTCTCCCAGGAAAAAGGATTCACGTTCAGTTGAAAACTGCACAATGAAAACAACAGGGGCAAGACGTGTGGTAAGCAAGTTCCCCACGATACTAGTCCTTTGCATTCTCCTGAATCCTTGTGATTACTAAGGGGGAGACCATGACAACAGCAGAAAAGCCATTCACTGCTGACATTGGAGGCACAATAGCCAACTAGTACTTTGGGTGAAATAAATCACCCACTAGCTGTTTTATTAATGACCCAGCCAGAAAGCTCATACTTCATTGCAGAAGATGAAAGAGACAAGTAAACTAAGCTGCTAGTCGACAGGAATGCATTAATATTCATTTAGCTTCTCATATTCTGCTGGTCAGCCCAGGAGAAGAGCTGGGCATTGCTGCTATGTCAGCGCTTAGCAGGTTTTAGGTCCTGATTATCTATTGAATTCCCATTTAAATTTAAGATAAGTGAAGCCAGAAAGTCCAACACTGAAAAACACATATACACCAGACTGATGGCTGCTAATTAATACAAGAATAAGAGTAAACACAGAGGCATCCTGAAACTCTGCTGTCTGTTCTTGAATGTAAGCAGTAATGGGAGGCTGATACTTCTAAAAAGAAGCCCTACCATCAGTGAGTACCTATGTACTTAAGTGAGCCTTTCTCTAGGAAGCCAACTTCCGGAGATAGTCCAGTCCACATCCTCACGTGTATTTGTACACACACATGAAGATTTTGCCCTCACTGAGAATTTATTTCTGCAGCTGTTCACCCATAACCAAATTCTCATTTTACTTCTCTGCAGTATGGCTGCAAAACAGACGACATGGAAGAAAAATAGAGCAAAAACGTCACCAAGACATTATGGCTTCATTATTTTCTTCCCTTTCATGCTTTCCTAGCAATGCTTTCCACAGATATTCTACAAACACTCTTAAGACCATGTACATTACTTTTATCCGCCAAAGTACAAATCAACAAAGTCAGCATCAGAAATTCACCAGAAGTAAAATTAAAACATTATCAAGATGACTTAGGATAGTATCAAACCTATGATGTTACACACCTGTAACTCCAGGACTGAAAATGTCAATGACCAATCAATCAACAAGTCTGTCAACGATGAAAAATCAATATTGCAGTAACACATAACAATTACCTGTCATAAAGACACACACACACACCCCCTAGTACTGTTCTTTACTTTTGAGTGTGTTTACATCCTTAAAGAAAACCTATCACCTTTGATTTCAAGCTCTTCAGGACAGACGCTTCCTAGAAAGTCAGTAAACTTTGCACTGGACAAGATTACACATGCAGATTTGCAAGTCATGATTACAGTGCAACACTACTGGGGTATAGGTTTATTCCACTTCCTATTAGGCTACTCCTGTTGAAAAAAAAAAAAATGTTCATGCAATGGTCTGTATGCTCAGAAGAGTCTCACATGGGGTTTGGGTTTTTTTTAAAAACGAAGTAAGATGGAGACATGAGATTTTTCTAAAAAATAACGTAAAAGAATCAGTATGTTCCAAAAATTGCATGCAAAGAGGTGACATCTTTTTCCTTTACATCTACACACCCTTATTTTAGAGAATGCATTGCTAATGAAATGTCATCAGAACAAAAGCTTTCAAAATTTAAGTTCACAGACTAAGTACACTGCAGACAACAGCAATTCATATATCTTCCCATTTCCCCCAGCAAGTCTGAACTGTTTAACATAGAGAGGAGATGAAGAAGAGAAAGCATGGAAAAGTTTTTTTAATAAAATAAATGGCACAGAAAAAAAAAGGAAATTAGGAACTCTGCAGGCTCTTACAATGGATGGATCATGGCAGACCAGGAAGCTGAAGAGCCACAAATAAATCGGTGAAAGATTTTAAACATCATATGGATTTCCAGTAGAAAACATGACCACATATCCCTGAGATTCAGGGTGAGAGGAAGGAGGAGGTTTCTGTGGAAAGGAAGAAAAGAAATTAGACAATTATTTTGACCGTAAGTACATTCATAGGGTGTTTTTTTTTCAAATGGCAATTCTAGTTTTAATGGGATATAATGTCTTTAGTTTCAGAGCCTAAGATAATCACTGAAGGAGATTAGGTAGCAACTTTCACTGCTGGTTTTCTAACTGGCTTCTGGCACCATCCCTTTAAGCCCACCATACCAGGTTCTTCACAGGACAGAATAATGAAGATAGGCCCCTGTGACAGACTTGCTGCGACAGGTCCTGCATCTCCTGCACCACTTCTAGAATGACCCGCCAATGCCCAATATCTGTGAGCACAACTTTTCCACCAGTAAGAATAATAAAAATAATTAGAAAATGAGATTAACAAGCATTCATTAAATTTTAAATATTGGTATGTTTTGTTTTCAGTTTAAAAATCATTTCTAGGCCATTGAAAGTAAAAAAGATTGCTGTGAAAAAGGCCTGTTTGATTTGTCTTCCATTCAGTTCTCACCACTATTTAAAACCATTCATCCAAACACAAGGTATTCTCAGAGGCACTATTGATAAAAGACTGCACAGAAGCCAAGCGCCGCAAGCAGCTATATTTAATTATCCAAACTGTGCACTGAAAACATGCACAGCTTTACAAATGAACTTAAGGTTGGAAAGTGAGACAAGGGTTAAAAAAAATATTTTTTTAAAAAATCACGGCAACAAGCTACATGCTAAGAAAAATCTCCCTATGGAACCTCCCTGTCTGGCCTAGGTCTGTATATCAGTCCAGGTGAAACATTTTGGGCTATTGTAAATGAAGATAAAACATGTTGGCATCTGTGTGACAGACATGGCCACAAATAAATCAAGCAATAAACAGCACAGCATGCCATTTCTGGCTTTGTGCCTCCTTTTTGTCACATTAGGGTAAAAAGTTGCATTGAAAGACCACAACTGTCTCTGAAACAAGAAGCCTCCCAACACCCCCCATCATTTAGGGAGAAAAGCAGACAAATTCAAGTGTCTGGAGGGATTATGGGCTAACAGGGAAGCCCGCTAACAAAAGCAGACAGCCGTTGTGGCTTAAGGAATCAAAATGAACACCCCAACATCTTCCTCCTAGCTTAATGCAAGGGTTTTGCAATGACAATACTTGGCCTAAGACGACACTGCTGGCTACCAATCCTTTCCTACCCCAAATCTTCCCTGTTGATGTTCTCCAAGTCCTAGGCAAACCTCAACCAGCTTTTGAGAGACAATCTCAAGACAGTTGCTGACAATCATAGCTGGAGTCACACCACATTTGCCACACAAAGCTTTTCCATTAGTGAGAAATCATGGTTCCACCAGTACATCCAAGAGGCTTGAAGAAGAAATAGCAAAGGGTCACACAGACAAGGAGACAGACTCATAATCACAGACATCTGCTCTGCCCTTATTGTATACTACTCCTACAAGACACTGTATCTTTGTGCTTCTTCTCACTTCTCAGCTATCAGCATCTAGCAGAGAATTAAAAACCTCAGAGCCAGGTCTTTGCTGTGTGTTTGCAGAGTGCCCAACACCATGGTGCCCCGGTCCAGTGCAGAACTGCCAAATGGTACCATACGAGCCAGATTCTCAGATATGCTGCCCTGACTCATGCTCATCACTGTCCCCCACTGGCCCCTTACTTCCATGGGCTGTTTTGTCTGAGAACAGCTGAGAATTGCAGGCCATGCATTTTTCCAGTACAACTGCCCAAGAACAATGCTGCAAGATTTTCAGGTTGCTCTGAAATAGTGACTGACTGGTATGCAAGGATGGGTCTGAACAGAACAGCAAACAACCATTTCAGTATAAATTCTGTAGACATGAAACAGCCTGGTAGCAAAACTTACCGCTTCCAAGAAACTATCCAAGGGCTGAACATCAGCTCAAGGATGGCAGCAAGAGAGCTGTAAGCAGGAGGATCAGGTGACATTTCCATAACAGCAAAGCAAGAGGACAGTTACATGAGAGAAAAACAGGGCATGGGGCACCCTCAGAAACAAGCAAGTCTGATGGACAAGGTTCAGTGCGGACTGCTAATTCTAAGCTTACGTGTGCATAAAGAAAGATGTCATCTTGACATGATTTCCCCCCCCCCCCCATTTCTAGGCATCTAAATCTAAACATTGTCTTAAATTTGCATGTTGGAGGTGGGGGGAACACACGCTTTATCACAGGGAAATGCTAGCACATCAACTGAACTTCAGTACCTGTCCATGTGTATGCTGTTCCTCCTATGTGGAGTAATCTGAATTACCTTCCCTTTAAAACACTTTTTCTTTCTTTGCAACAATTTGCCACTTCTCATATTAAGGCTCTTTTTCTCAGTAAAGGCAGCTAAAAAGTAGTTAGATATTATACCTATTGTAATTTTAATGAAAATACACAGGAAGAGTTTGCTTAAAAATAGGAAGCTAAAGACAAAGATCCAAGGAATTAAACAAATAAAGCAGAAGATGGGTTATCTGGAAGTTCAACAATGAATTTTCTCCTCCTCTGCCTACTCAGGTTTGCTCATGACAGCTATGGTTGTCAGTGTCTATGCTGTCATCTTCCTAAACAATTTTCGAAAGCGTGGAGCCCAGAGTCCATTAGAGGAAGCGAAGTTCTGCGCTACATCAAGCTTCAAACACTAAATAAACCCTAATTAAAATATGTTTCTAATCAAATCTCAAGAATTTACAGGTAATCTTAGTTTTGGGGCTATCTTGACTCAGGCAAACATGGTAGGTCCCCTCTCACACTTTTGGCAGTTACAACACTTCAAGGTAGCCCAGCTGCTTTGCAAGTAAACAAGATAAAATACATGGTAAATGATGCTTACACTTTATACAGCAATTTTTATCCATTAATCCAGTGATAGCTCACAAAGGTTGGCAAGAATATTGACATTTCCATTTTAAGCAACAATGCCCAGAGAGGTTAAGCCATTTGTCCAATGTCACATGAAAATGCAGCTGAAGCCAAGGACAGACCAATTTCTGAAAAGCAGCGAAGCACAGACACCTTGCCCCTAATTCACTGAAAGCTCTGGCATCACATCACAGCCATTCCCACTGTTGGAGTCACACTTCTTCCAAAAGCTAGTAGACAGAGACATAGGAAATGAATTACACCTCTACATCTCACTGTACATACTGCTACTTATTACCCTTCCCTGGTATGCAGACCTGTAACAGGACAGTGAGTTATACAACCATCAATCCTACCCACTTGTGTACACATGCTGAGTCCTGTTGATTTTTCTCATTGATTACATGGACACATCACAATTTTGTGAACACAGCCCAGTTCAGCAGAGCTTCAACTGTTTGATAGCTCAGACCAAGCCATGGGCTACTTACTATAGGTTGCATATCCTAAATCCCACTGTGGGATTTCCCTGGAACAGCCATATCCAGCACAAGGGTACAGTGCCACACTGACTTCCTAAATCCTACTCGAATTTATGAGAGAGGTTGCACTTTGGGTGATTTTGTGAACTAGTCAAAGCTTTGAGCTAAGAGAACATGCAAAAGACTGGACAGAGTCAGAGATTGGATTGGCTCACCAGAAGCTCATGAACAGATTTGTTTCCTCTAAGGCCACAGACTGGCTGCAAACTACTCAGAAGCCAGTTGTCTTCAGCTATTTTTAGGGCTAGCTGTCCAGATTTTCTTTAGGAAATGTATGCCGATCTTCAGCAAAAAGTCAATAAAAGAACTAAACTTTGCAGAATAACCAGACTGTGACAACCCTGCATGTGGATGTCTGACACCAGCACCATCTCCTTTAATGAACACATTTCAGCACTGACAGACACCAGAAAATCCCAGCACTGAGCTAAAAGCCCCCTTAGGTGGAGCCTAGCAGCAGGTATGCACAGCCCTGGACCCAAGCTACCGAACACCGCTACCAATCTGGACTGTTTTTCAAAACTATATTAGGGCCTACAGCCTTTAATTGCCAGGGCCTCCATCTCAGATTCAAATACAACCAGATTTTCTGTTCAATGAGCAGACTGGACTTTTACATTCTTACTGCTTTTTGTCCTCCAGCAGTGAAATCAAGAGTCCCGTGCATGCTTATTTTCTGAGACTACTGCAATTTTACCATCCTTGCATTTTTCTCCCCTTTGCCTTGCTGAGTAGGTATTCCTAACACATCTGTATCACAGAATCCAAGTGTCAAAACACTCCATACCCCTGAATTGCTTTTACTGCAGGAGACACAGCCTCATGCTGCAGATTTCTGGAGAGAAGGCTCCTGAAGACCTCATTGCAGCCTTTTAATATATAAAGGGACTTACAAGAAAGATGGAGAGGGACTTTTTACCAGGGCCTGTAATGATAGGACAAGGGGTAATGGTTTTAAACTAAGAGAGGGTAGGTTTAGATTAGATATAAGGAAGAAATTGTTTACTATGAAGGTGGTGAGACACTGGAACAGGTTGCCCAAAAAAAGTTACGGATGCCTCATCCCTGGAAGCGTTCAAGGTCAGGTTGGATGGGGCTTTGAACAACCTGGTCTAGTGAAAGATGTCCCTCCCCACAGCAAAGGGGTTGGACTAGATGATATTATTTAAAGGTTCTTTCCAAGCCAAACCATTCTATGATTATGTTCTCACAGCTGGGATCTCTGAAGCTTGGAAAAAGAAAAATATCCCATACTTATTGTACTATTTAATGAAAAAATTTTTACTGAAATACATCAGCAATAAATGTCAGTGGAAAACAATGTGTATTTTATGGGTATCTAAGATTTGGTGTGTTTTTCTGTGTGTGGATCTGACAAATTGCAAAACTCATTAAAACTGACAGAGCAATTGCAGCACCTGAAGAAGAGTTGCACTTACCGTAAGTAAGCAAGCTTACTAGGCAGCTGTCGCAGAATAACCTGCAACCTCCAAAGAATAACAGCTCTCATTATTTTAGGAGACCAATTCCTTCCCACACTGAGATGACCAGTTTTGTGACTGCTTTTTTTATATAAACTATTGCTCAATCAAGAGCAAAACAATTCATCCCTTCTGAATTTGGGCAAAGAGGAAGCAGCAGGAAAATTAAGGAGCCATGCCTTCCTACCCAGCAAAGGGAAACAAATGAAATAGGGCAGAAGGGATCTTGAAATGTCCTCCACCTTGAACTCCTGTCCCAAGGCAGAATCAAACGCCCTGAGCCACTCCTGACAGAAGTTTCTTTGTTCTTAAAAAGTTCCAGTGACAGACATACCACAGCTTCACTGTTGTCACCCTTTAGGCACCTAATCTAGATCCCCTTTACCAAAAATTTGAGTTTTCAGTACTAGTCTCAAAGTACTTCTTTGGAAAGAAGCTCCAGTAGTGGAAAGGTTACCTTGCATGTCTCTCCTATGACACCATTATTCACACACCAAAGTGCATTCTTCATCACTCTGATCACACTACAGCCTTCCATCATTTTATTCAGTAATTGTCAACTATCTTATCTACTTAAATTAACAAAGAAAAAGGAAAGCACATAAATAAACACTCCTTGCTTAGTCCCAGTACCAACCTCTAATATTTCATGAGCACCAGACTGCATCTGCAGGTCAATAACAAAAAACTCCAAGAATACACTTGACTTCTGTCAATCTCATCCTTGAAATGACCATTTGCAGCTTTAATTCCTGCTACAAGAAATCACACACGTTTTCCAGTCCAAACTAAACAGCCAAAACAGATTAAAATGCAAGGGCTTGTGCCCAAGGGCTTGAGCTTAGTCATTTGAAATTAAGAGCTCCATCAGCCCAACACGAAAGGAGGAAGTGTTCAGCTACTGACGCAATCAGGACCAAAAAATATAAAACATGGAGATCCTCTCTACCTACAGTTTATGCATCCTAGCCAATTGGATGGCCTGTGGCCCCATTATCAAAGGCTGCATTTCTGAAGGTCTCCAGGGATGTGGAAGCCAATCTCTGCAATCAAGGTGGACTACTGAGGCCTCCTAGCAAGCACACACCAAACTGAGCACATGGGAGAGAAGATAATGACTCTTTTTTGCACAGCAAAGAAAAGGAAAAAGAGCTTGAAGAAATCAGATTGCCATGAGGAAATCCAGATCAACACAATCAAAGAAAAGAAACAAAACTCGACCTTTACAGTGGAATAAGGTAGTTCAAGGGAACAGTCACAAGCCTGAGACTTGGTACCAATTTCATAGCCAGGGCAAAGCCTCCGCTGCCAGACGGGCATCACAAGCACCAAGTCTGAGCCTCAAGGCAAATGTTTCAGGATTAAGGCCAGAAACTACCTAAAAGCTGCTCTATCCAAACTTGAACAAAGTCAAGTCTGGATCACCTCACAGCAGTCTGACAAGCATCTCTTGAGCCAATATGGGACAACTGCACTTCAGAGATAAGCAAAATTTCATCCAAATGTACATTAAAAATACCTATTATGAAGATATAATATGAAATCAGAGGAAGAAAAGTGTCTGTGGGTTACAGAAGGATGAACAATAAAGGGATTTCTGCAGCACCGTGTAAACCAAAAACTCAGCACCTTCCTTCGATTCTGAACTGCATTTCTTATAGCAACCTTAAGCCCTGAACTTACACGTCTACTTCTGTGTAACAAAGACCAACAGCGTAAGCAATATATCTGCTCCCCTTGGCAATCTACCAGCTTCACGGGTATTACAGAGAATTTCTGCACTGATTCCCGCTCTGTGGAGCGCAACCAACAGCACCTATGAAGCAGGTCCAATTTTTCATTATTCTGGAGCCATGAGCATTGATAGGTCTCATATTTTGGAAGTATCTTTCTTGTACAGCATCCACACAGAGCCAGGATCTGCCAGTGGCACCTCTATTCGCAGTATGGTATTCAGCCACTAGATGTCTGTGTTATATATCTGTAATTTACCCCTGGTACTGGCAGAGACAAAGCTGGAATTCCAGTTAAGTAAAAATCTAGTCTGTTTGTGGACTCGTATTTTAAAGACACGAGGATTATGTGATCATGCTGGTTTTCTATCTGTTACACCTCTTGTTACTATCCACTGATAAAACCACCTGATTAATTTCAATCAAGTCTGAAAACAAAGTATAGGTCTCAGAGATTATTATCTTTATAGGAACTTTATTAAGATTCAGAAAATGACAGCCTGTGTGAAGAGCTCTAAATTAGCATCCTCACTGAAGCAAATCTCAGCCTGTGCACACATCCTGTTTGGTGGCAGTCAGCGATGCACTGACAACCCAGTCAGATTATCTGTAACTTCACACAGAGTACCTGGTTTTTTCTGCTCTCTTGAGAGCAGGTCACAGAAACCAGGCTGGTTGCTGGGGGCTGGGAAGGTGAAAATGCAGTCAAGACACATAGGACAAAAGTACATGGCTCAGAGTTTGTTAAACTGAGTGCGTATGTTCTGTATCTCTAACTGCAATTTCCTTCAGTAAATGCCTCCTGATTAAGAAAACCTCTAATCTCACCAATCTTGACAACTATGAGCTAACAGAATAAATGACCAAACCAAACAAATCAAGCAAAAATGGGGACAGACTTATAAACCGAGTATGGAAGATTCAGACTGAATTTCAAACCTACAGTGACAGTAGAAACTCAGACAATTTCTTTTCTAATTTTGTGAAATGGAGAAGATTCACTCAGTGTTGATGTGTGACACAAAGACTTTATGCTTCCAGTCAAGGCCAGGGTGGCTCAGAGACTTAAAGAACAGACAACAATTGTCTATCGCCAAACTTTGAGACATTAAATTTTAAAACTTAATAAAAATATAAAAAGCAATGAAAAACAAGCTGTAGACTGAAACATTGCTAGGCTGGGTTTGGATCTGCTTGAGAGGATGCTTTAAAAAACACTCATTAGCTGTAAATAATGACATTAGTGTCATGGATTGATTGTGCTTTTCAGGTATTCATCTCAGAAAAATACCAAACAGAAGGTAATCAGATGAGGCACCAAACCAAACGTTTGTATAATTTATTACAAAATACAAAGTCAAGTGGAAGAGAAGGCCATTAGAAATCCTAAAAGCAACCTTTCTGTGAGTGATACCACTTAGACTAGAAAGATGGGGAACATATTGCAGACTTAAGAAAACACCCAAAAGGAATAGCTGGATAGCTCTGGTTCAGTAACTGCCTGTGAAGTATTTTACAGTTAAAGCCCTGCTTCATCTCAAGTCAACATAAGCAGTGACCATAAAATATTATTCCTACTTGGGAAGGAAGCAGTCAGTCTGAACTCACCCAACAGCTGTTCATTTTGTAAATTCTGCCACCATGCTTTCACCCTTTCTGCAGGAGGATTTTAAAGGCAAAGAAAACAAACTACATTTTTTCCTCTGGTTTTAGTGCTGCCAGAACAAGTCTGTAGAGAAGATTTTGCCACCACTCTGTTTGCAGACATAAAGGCAAAGATGGCACAAAGGCCAGATAATCCTAAACATAAGAATTAAGCAGGGAACAGGAACACAGCTGTCCTTCTTCCAGCCACATATTGTCTTTTCTGGTCTACAGCTGAGACTACCAGCACAAATCACACAGGGCCACTTGACCTGAATCCCTGGCAGGTGTGTAGGCCTGCTAGGTTGCCAAGTCACCACTAGACCAGAGGGTAAGAGGCAAGTCCTCCTTTTGTTATTTCTACAAAATACGAAAAGCATTTTAAAAAAATTCAGATCAGACATCCAATAAAACCACAAAGCAGTACCCACCATGATGAAACAGAAAAACTAAATTAAAAATGTCCCTTGAGTATAGGAAAGTCATGAGCCTAAGAGCAATGACTTGATAGGAATGCAGTACCATGCCAAAAAACCTTGGGGAGAGAGAAGAGCATGAGCATTTGCCACATGTTGATGGAAAAACTAATGTCCTCACAGCTCCTACATAAACCCACACCAGATGATTCCACAGGAGTAGCAGCGCTGACTTCAAAACATGAAAGCCACAGAAGTTCAAATTCTGACTGAGGATTAAATTGGACTTCTTATACTGACCAATAACACATCAACACAACAACAGACATTGTAGAGGACCCAGAGGTTAAATCAAGGTCTTGTCTACTCTGAAGATTAACTATCTTGCATCTGGAAACATCTCAGTGCCTTCAAAATGACTGTGTTAGCCTCAAACACCTTTGGCTGCATCAGATTTAAAGTTCAGCTCTCAATGCTGATGATCAGCAGCTGAGTTTCCAAATTTTAAGTGCCCTACAGCTTGGTGAACACTTCTGCCTCAGAGATAAAAAGAAAATAAACTGTCCCAGCAGGTAATAAAATACTACAGTGCCTCTTACAAGATCTTCCTGCTGTTGCTAGCAGAAGGGAACAGTGCACTGTTCCCTCTCCTCCTTGCAGCAGCTGCTGTTGCATACGGGAAGCACTGTAGCACTTTGGTTTTTGACAGTTCATCCAGTATCCTTGGAGCACAGCCCTGACAAGGTATTAGAACATTTTGGAGGGATTCTTTGGAAAGGATAAAGGGAAAATTTAAACAGACTTTGAACTTTGCCAGCAACAGAAACTGTATATGCAGAGCAACCCTCTGCCATATTTATTGCTTCCTCTCTCTCTCGCAGCAGCTGATAGATCACTACGTAAACTACGGGAAGTAATTGAGATGAAGGAATTGAACCTTCCTGTGCATCAGGCACGAGGAAGACTCATCCTGTACTGAGGATGAAAGGAAAGTCACTCATATGACTCAGTTGTCAGGATGTCTTTCTAATTATTAAGGTATTTCAAGGGAGAATCACAGAATCACAGAAAAAGAAATATGCAGCTCTCAAATGGGATTCTGATGAAAGTGATATGAAAGTTAAAATCCTCAGAACAGAGGAGTGCCATGACAATGTGGAGAAAGAAAAAAAATTCTCTGGCCAGGATTTTGAAGAGACTTAGATTTCAGGTGATCCTTAAAATTGTGGCTGCTGTTGCAAGATCAGCATTAATTGTGAAAATTAACTAGCTTCTCTGTGATTTTATTCTATACGTGACAAGAAGATAACAAAATATTGATTGAGTGAGCTGCAAGTTTTATTTACATAAGGATCTGATTGCCAGGTTCATTCTTATGCAAAGCAGAGAGTGAAAGCTCTTTCAGTAGGCATTTTAAAAAATCAGATCTAAAAATAACATTATGCTTTGGCTTTACTTGGAAAACGCCTGAGTGTGTGCCCATGTTTCTTTCTTCAGTAGTCACTGTGAAACACAAGAACTAGATGGAGGAAATCCCTGCAATTTCCACTGATTTCAAAATGGAGATGAGTTTGCTCAGAATTGCAACGTAACTGACCTCAACTCAGTAGCAAGTAAGATAGAAGCAAGAAACCGGTGTCCATTTCTGATTCTCAGTTGAAAGAATACCCCCCCAAAAATCTCACACTGTATTGCTTTGAATGTGTAGTATTTTTTTCCTCATACCTGCACTCTGGTGAAGCTCTGAAAGCTTTTATTTTTTTAGTGCTGTGTCTCCAGGTCCTTCCTTGAAGCTATTGTTTCTCATACTACATCTTTCTGAAGTTGTAAAAACAAACATGTGTGCTGTATCTGACTAATGCCAGAAGGAATGACCTAACGAAGTCATTTTTGAGACACCTGTCCCCTCTGGAATGGAAGCAAATTGGTGGCCTTTGAAGGCAGAAGATCAGCTACCTAACACCTTGTCTACAAAAAACAGGCATACCTGATGAAATTATGAGGGAAAGCACATCCACATATAGTATTAGCTGTTCAGTAAAAAGTCAGATGTAACTTTGTAATAAAAAAGGCTACCTCCATTTAATAGCTTTTTGCATTTAATGCTTTTGAAAAACAAAACACTGTCTTTTTTATAACAGCTACACTGGGAGAACCATGCAACCTTGTACGATGTGATAAAACTGAGCAAAACCACATCTCCAGACCAAAAAGTGCCATGAAGAACATTTTGTATTGTATAAAGCTAGTCCTAGGTCACTCTTGGCGTATGTCTATGTTCACAATTCATATCCTTGTTCCTATCTGGCTATTTACAAAATCCTGTTTCTTCCTCCAACAGGCAGTAGGGCACAAGGTAGTACACGACAGAATGCAGTTCTAGGATAATGGTATAATTCTACTTTCCCTGGGTTTTATTTTGGTTTTTTTAATTGTTATGCCTCAGGAGAACAACACGAAAAAGTCTCACCATCATTACTTCTTTGCAAACACTTGTGCTCATTTTGAAAAAGCCACAACATATTTCAGTGCAGAGTAAAAACTCAGTACTAAGCGGCTGAAATTCTTGGGAGCAAAACCATTCCTTTCTAAAGCTCTTAGTGAAGCATTTACGGATTAAATCTGGTATGAGATCCTGAAATCCTTACTGGATACAGAAGACTGTTTGAGAATTTGCCATTCTCCTACATAAAACAAGTGCACCCAGGAGTACGTCTTTGTAGCCAGAAACAGCCAGGCATACTGCAGTGCAGGCTTCCAGAACATCTGCTCTACAAACCTAATTATCCCTCATTGCACAGATGCAAAAGCCATCTGAAATGTTAGCACCTGAGACATGGAGATGATTTTAAATCCCTTTAAAATAGACTTTTTTTAAAAAAAGGGAAAGCCATGCATAAATATTTCTGTAAGCTGATGCACATTCTGTAAGTCAACAAAAACTGATCCCAATTCATTCTAGTATCAGGTAAGTCCCATTCCCAGAGCTGTCCCATAATGGGTGTTTACTCTTACTGCTCTTTAGATTCAGTTCTCAGTGGGATGATGCAAAACTGTGGTACTAAAATCTACTACAATACAGCCAGTTTCTCAGGGATCTGGCAGCTCCTTTTGAGTTCACAGTGCAATGACTTCATTTAGTCTTAACCTGCAGTACAAATACCCAAGTCCTAAAATCTAGATCAGAACATCATTTCCAGAAGGAAATGTTAAATTAAGCTCACCTTCTAATAGCTACAAGGGCACTAGTCCAGCTATTGGTGGCCCTTTTATTTGCAGATTCCTTCCTGAGAACAAGTTACATGTGAAATTCAAGAGAAGTTTTAAATGGGTTTATTTATACAAATGTGGCAAAGAGATGTATATAAATGAGGCTGAGATATGTGGCTGTACAACAGCAGACAGCTTAAATCATTTAAGAAACTGTATCCACAAATCTCTTTTCTCAAGTGAAGACATCTTTCTCTTTGTCTCTCAGGAACTCTATTTCATCTCGCTGCTCTTGAATTTTCACTAACAGTCAAGTGGCAGGCTGCCAAATAACTCACAGTTGGCTAGAAGCATGGTCACCTACAAGCTAATTGATGCCACAAAACTTCCCTCCAGGATGCCATCTGGGTTGCATTCAAAATTCTTACTGAATTCAGAAGTCCGTCCCTCTAAACTCGAAAGCTGCTTCTCTTGACCAAATGCCAATTTGCTGATTCTGTTTGCAAGCACACACATTTAACTAAATAGCAATACTAACCTCCTACTCCACTCTTTTGACCATATATCGACTGCACTATTTTACAAAAACAAAGACAAACCATTTCCCCATCTCACAAGTAGGTAAATTGGGAAAATGAGAGCTGAAGGGGCTTGTCAATACAAACTTAGAAAAGCACCAATATAAAATAAAAAGGTATTTTATACCAAGTCCCTGCCCCTGTCTGAATAAATAGCCCACATTTTAATAGAGCTAAGTACCCTGCCTCTCTTGATGGCTATAATGAGACCTCGTGTTTTCATTTTAAAAAATAGGGCATTGACTGAATAACCTAAATACTACTTTTGGGGCCCATCTGCCCCACTAACAGTCAACTGGGTAAGGCAGGCATTTTTAGTTTCCCGTTGCTACTTACTGCTGCAGAAAAACACCTTACTCACACGCAGTTATACCCTTCCAGTTCACTGCACTGACAGCGATAGTTTTCTGTACACAAAGCCAGTTTCACAGGAAATAGCAACAATAAATCAATGCAAAGGTCTCCTGCTTTTCTGTTGTGTATCTGCTGCTTGGCAAGTTCCAGTAGCTGTGCTGCCACCCCATCAGACTTGGTCATGAGATGGGGAAAGCCACTCACGTTTACAGCATGACAGCTGGAATCAAACTAGCATCATCTGATGCTGGAAGGGAGTTATCCACTCCCAAAGAAGTGGTGAGGTCTACGTGATGCAGAACACACCATAAAAATTATTGTCAGCAATTTGAGGCTAAGGAAACTAGCTCAGACCTGAGCGAAGAGCTCTTCATTTCCAGATAAGAACTTACTCTGATGACATTTGAGGTTACATTTACCCAGTTTCTTTGGATGAGGAGGGAGAGCCTGCCACAGAGCCTGTTGAAACAGGGACATGTTTTCAGCCTGCCTTTCCCATCACATCCTCTTTCTGCCCTTTATGGGTTCTCTACATTGGGCATATTTTCTCAACAGGCATCATACAAGCTCCATTTATTAAAACCAAAAAGTTCAGCCATGACTGAGTTTCCAGCTTGCTCACCAGACCTTGCATAGGGGTTTCATTCTCAGCCCTGGTGACATTTTATTTCTCTTTAGGTTTCCCTTGTCTTTCAGTGTCTGAGCCCTATCAGGCAAGCTTACACTACAAGCTCTCTGCACAGGGAGGCACCTTTCCAGCAGAGAACTGCAGACACAGCTGTCCAAAGCACCCAAATCACTCTTCAGCAGCCCAGCTCCCACTTGCATGTTCCCCCAGAACACAGCCCCTGAATGTTGTCCCCAGAGGGGCTGCATGAAGCCTCCATGAGCAAGGATCCTTGCAAGAGCAGTATAATTTTACTTTTATAGCCACCTTCCTAGAAAAACTTTGTAATACAATAGATTCGGCATGACCGAATCACTATTACCTGATCTTCATCTGGAGGAGACACAGCATGCAGAAAAATGCCAAGGCAGTTTGACTCACTTACTCAAGACATAATGCTGTCTGAACAAAAGTCCAACTTGGCAAAAGCTCATGAAAACAAATCTCAATCAAGTTTATACACTTACAAACAAGTGCACATCAGGGATAGAAATGTAGAGTGCCTATTCTTCCTGGCCATTTTCTGCAGTCACACTAAAAATCTAATACTCTGGAAGTGTTTCAGTATCTACATATTAGAGGAAAATCCTATTAATATTAGCTGAGGAATGGGTACTGAAAAAGCAGGATGTAAATTACAATACTGACGTAACAGAATTAGAGAGGTTTACAGTGACTCACTAAATACTCACACAGCAACAATAAACTCGCTTTGAACTCAAGAGTTCTGCTGTGCAATCTAATAGCCTCCAGCTTTGCAGGAGAAACCGCCTCTCCAAATAGTTGAGTGTTGGGTTTTTCTGCTTGGTTGGGTTTTTTTTTTGTGTCAGTCGAATATATTGCACAATATCTAAAACAGAAAATGAAGTTTTTTCATAAGCAAGTGGATTAAAGCAGTAATTCTGAGGCTTTCCAAGCCATAGTCAGGCCAGGATACAAGACTGTCAGGCAGGATAAAGAGCTTCAACTGGGGATACTCAACCCAAGCGGTGGCAGAAGCATGGCCTGCACACCACTTTGTGGGACTGAGAAACACCACCCATTTTCCTTAGGGTCCATCCCTGCTGCGACAGATATGGCTGCAAACTGTGGACCAAGCCTGGAGAAACCTTAGCTGCTGCTATGTTCATTGTTTAGGGCAGGGTGAACACCAGAGGCACTGGCAAGTCAAAGGGACTATGAGGATTTAACTGCCATAAGTGGGGTCTCAAAACAATTTAAATATTACATCAACCCTCCTGATTTCCTGCTCTTTTAGCTTTCCTGTGTTAAAGTTTAGACCAACATACTACACCTATACCACATTGAGAACTCTGGGTCCTTCTGCTCCAAAAAGCAGAGACACCTGAAGTTTACCACATGAGGGACCTGCTTTAGCTGTAGCAATAACACAGCATCTGTTGGAGTGAGCTTGGCCCCTTCCACAAAAGAGCAGAGCTGAAACGCAGGCTAAGCAGCCTACCAGCAGGTGAGGGTGCAATTTTACAATCTCCAAATTGAAAGCAAGATCATTCTTCAACTAGGAATATCACAAACTAAAACACGCGTGTGATTGATCTTCCCTTCAACAGGACACTGGAGAACACAGGCAAAAGAGTTACTACATACAGACCAAATAGTCACTAAGATATGGATGGTTTCTATTTTCATGGCTCACCTATGGCAAGTCCTCACACAACAATTACCTGGGGGATGCATGAGATCAGGAATGGAATGAAACTGTACTTTCTTTTCCAAAATGGAATTACAGAGGAGTTAATCCTCACTTGGAGCTAAAAGCGGTAAAAGCCCAGAAATTGCTGCCCCCCTCGTCAAGTTTACTCTGCACATAACTAGGTGGGAACTGACAACTTGACTGTGATCAAGTAGTCATCAAACATGGTATCTCCCCAGCAAGCCTGCTCTTCTTCCTGCACACCATTATTCCCATCTGCAGTACTGCAGAAACCACTTCAATCTGTACCATTACAAAGCACACATCACGGGGACCAGGATTGGACCTTGATTTTTTGTAGGCCCATTTCTCTTGGGGCATTTTTCTCTCATCTTCTTCATTCTCTCTCATTTTTTTTGTAGGACATTTCTCTCAGCAGAACCTCACAGACCACACAAACCCATCTCCTTTCAGCCCTTCTGGGCCCACAGTTTTTCCAGCTAGGAGATGTCAATCTCAAGAGAGCTACGCAAGCACGGGGAAGGTCAGGCCTGTGCTATGAAGCTACAGGGACAAGTTGTTAGTCAGCAATCTGAAATAACAGATCAGCATTTCCTCAGAGACTTCTGCAGCAGCAAGATCAGGCTGAGCCATCACACAGACAAGATGTTTCTTTGAATTTCAACATCAGGGAATGGCACTGTCCATAGATTAAAGTAATAATGAAATTCCACCAAATGTAACAATTAGGTCAGAACGCACAGCAAATATCTTCCCCAAATCCCGAGATACTCATCATTTAATATTTTGATTTCTAACACTTCAGAATCAAATGAGATCCTCAATCTTTCAGTTCATATCCAATGAGAAATGTAATTGTCTCTCACACACACACAGCGCTCACAGGTATGATTCTTCTCCTTCCAATCTACTGATGAGATTTTATCCAATTAAGACAGTCAAACCTGCAGCATACTTATACGTCAAACTGCTCTAAAAATCTCTGCTATTACAAAAGCAGAGAAGAAAACCCAACACATTAACAGATAATCCCAACTGATTACTGTAGAAAAATGACATTTACACATGCCCTTTTTCTATGTTAAAGGTCATGCTGATGCACCAAAAAGCTTTGTCTACAAGAAATTCACCCCGACCAACTCATGGAGAGGTGGCATCAGCTTTCATGTGTGCCACAGTCCCAAAAAATGGTCATAACTTTTAAAGAAAAGCTTTAGGGAACTTCAGTTTGTTGTTCTAGGTCTCATCAGGCTTGTTCTTTCCCTCACGAAACCTAATCCTACAAGACTTCAGTAAAAACAAGTACCAGGGAGAAAACCTTATTCAAAATGATACAGCAAGATTCTGCCCTAAACCAGTCATCAAATATGTTTCTATGCCACATTCAAACTCACACTCCTCCACAGAAAGAAAAAAAAAAAAATCTTGTAGGAAGGGGGCAAATTAGGTCCTGTACTTGACTGCTTTCCTCCCCCTCTGTGGTTTTCACTGCCAGAGAAGCATCTTTTTTGCATTCTAAAATTAACCCTGTGATATGATAATGAAGTCTGCACAACACGGTACAGAAAAGGAACCTGTTAGTAACAAAGATCACTGCTGAACCCTTACTATTATGGACAACCCACTGACAGCTATCCAGCTTGCACAGAGAAGGAAGGCAAAAAACCCAGTCTCCTACAAGGATATTTTGGTTTCAAGTTTTCGTGAAACACTCCTACAGCGTGCTAAGTGGGCAGAGACGAAGCTGCCAGGGCAACAGTCCTGTAAGCCAAAGACCCTATAAACCCTAGCACAAATCTGACTCTCACTGCACAAATGCAACATTTTCCATGGTGCTGAATATCTCATTCCTGACCTTGAAAGCTGGAGGATCAGAACTGCTCAGTGACAGATGATGGCTTTTGTTCAGCGAACACATATCTTCTGGTTATTGTCTGCCAATACACTTCACAGTATGCCCAACAATTTGGTGCACAACTGCCCTGAACTGAATTGGAGTCAACAGTAGGCAGGTGTGAAGCTCCAGTCTCTCCAGCAATGTCTCCTAGCAGCCTCAACCTGGATTTCAGTCTCAAAGTTTAAAAATACCATAAATGAACTAAATAGATCTGGGCATGGTGAACTCAGCAGCTTCTAGCCAGCTGATGTACAGCATTTGTGCAGGAGCTATTAATCCTTTCTACAAGTATTCGCACAAAATAAGGTTGGCAGCATTCACATGATTGTGTGCATAATCAAATGTGAAGAAATGCCTGCTGCTCTCAGCCAAGCTTTGCAGAGTCTCTGTCAGTGCCCGAGTGAGAGAAGGTGTTAAAGGCTTTGTGCACTGCTGTTGAAGACAGGCACTCTGCGAAACTGGGCCATGAGAATTAATGGCTAAACTCATGCGGAAGGACTTGAAGGATTCTAGCAGGGCAGTGAGATGCTGCGTGCAAGCCTGGGAAAGGCTCCACGTTGCTCAGGCACATACTCATCCACAACCATGAAGAAAAACTAACTGCATTATTTATCCTTTCCCTCTAGAAGAGGATGCCTGGATTCATACTGCAGGCCCCAGGATTTCTCCCATGCTCCATGCTCACGCTCTGAAGTGCCATGCCATGATCAGAGTCCCTCCAGTCAAGAACTGGACGACTGGACGGATGGGATTCTTTTCAGCACCTGTCAACACAGTTCCTTAATCCTTATTTAACTTCGGGGATCAACATGCACTGGCACATTGGGCACACATACATAACACATTATTTTATAAAAAATAGGACAAAATTCTGTGTTAAAGAACTCTTGTGTAAAGGGGAACAGAAATCACCCAGCAAAGAGCTATTCCTTGAAGTAAAGCATGTAATTTCAATACACCAATGTGATCTTGGCAGAGAGCTTCCCTTTAAAACTCATTATTTATCACCCACCGAATAACTGTGCCCATACAGGCTACCCCTTCTAAATTGTATAACAAGCCCAATGGGATCAACCAGTAGCACCCAGCTAATTTAAATGCTACCTGGTTTTGCTACCAAGGTAAGGATGCCACCCTACTTATCAGGCTAGCATAAATGAATATTGTTGCGCAAACTTAACAGTTGTGAAATCTAAATTGTATCTTTATTGTTTTACACAAGAAAGGAAGAAGGAAAAGAGAGGCAGCAATAAAATACATAATAGCAAATTAAACTCTCCCAGTCATCTTGGTTCTTGCCAGTCAAGGATATGTTAAAATTAATTTGTCAAGGCAAGGGTGCACTAGTGATAAAGTACTTCAGCAGTTAGTGATCAGATAACAGCAAGGTGTGGGCATGGAGGTAAAGGAGGTCTGGAGAGACAGCGTCCCCACATGAAGTGGAAAGAGCTTTTTTAGCAATGAGAAAAACCTGTTGTGTGCAGTCTCAAAACTGGGACTTTTGGCCAGCTGAAGACGTGGCTGCAGTGATGTGTGTCCAGACACAGGCTGCGCTCCAGTATTCTTTAGGATATGTTAGAATATACAAAAAGAAAGAAGCCCATTTTGAAAAGCAAAACAAATACCATGTTCCTTGCTTTCAAATACACCTGTATTTTGTGCCTTTGACACTAAATACAAGAAGTGATCCATTTGAAATATTTCTTGCACTTGACCCAACACTAAAATTTTGATACAGTTATCTCAACACTGGGATTTTTCTGAATAGTTTACAAACTGTATACGACAAAGGCAAAGGCTAAGCCCTTGAGCAGTCATTTAATCCAAGGAACATGATTATCTGTGTAAAACAATGCGATAATGGAAGAGAAAACAAGAAGTGGGGAACATTCTTCATGAGTCACTAATGTTCACAATGAGTTGCTGAATCACTCTACAGCCTTGGGCAAAGGATAACTTCTCTAAGCACCCATTTTCACATCCGAAAGATAATATTTAGTCCACTTGTATGGTGAAGATTTATAGAAAGCTAAACTGCTAACCAGCCACTGGATGACAAATGACAAAATGACAAATGACACAACTACACTAACAAGAATAGAACTACTCAGTTACAGAGACAGGAGGTGTATTTCTTGGCCTATATCAGTCAACACTGACATTTGTTATCAAAGAAACTGGAAATGTTATCAAAGAAACTGGGGCATTTCTCTCTGTTTGTAAGTAACGACATAGATGCAATTATGATTCAGGATGAGGAGTCTACAGGAGCAGTTGTAAGTTTACATCTGAAATTCTTATTCTCAATATATTCACTACTCGTGCTATTACTGGTATTTATGCTCATAACTACCCCCTGGATCACACAGAGTAGCATCATACCTGGATGGAGTAGGTCCAGCAAATCCAGCAAGATTTACTGATACATGATCACTGTTAAATCAGCAAGCCAAACAGCTGGTATCGTAGGAGACCAATGAAAAACATCTGGAAAGATACTTACAACCTTACTCATCCAGATCAACAAAAATAGAAAAAAACAAAAACCCACCAAAGAAATGAACTTTATACACGGAAAGCAAAGATGGACAGAAAACCTCTGCCAGGTAATGCACAGTGGAACAAAGACTTGGGATCAAAAGAAAATTTTAATCCACCCTTTGAAATGAAGCAAAACGTCACCTCAATGTACATCATACTACACATTATGTCTCCAGGAAGGAAGCATGACAAAAATACGAAACAAGGCCTGTTAAAATACAAAACAAAGTTAAAACCTGGAATCGGAGGAAATATAAATGAGGAAAAAGTAGTTAAGAGTTTACTGTCAGTTGTACACACTAGTTTCTTCAACAATTTTCTTTTTTTTTAATTGATAAAACTACGCTATAAGCTACTCGGAAAGGGAGACACATCTGCAACAACATAACATTTCAAATTTAACCAAAACCAAGCAGAAATTTCCATCTATTTCAATGGATTTTAAACACACTCTTGTTCCCCTCTTTCAGTGTTTTGCAAATAAAGCAATCACACCCACAGAAGCTACAGAAACCAAGCTAGAAATGCAGAAAAAATAAACTTACAGCAGGCAAAATTCTCACCCAGGATGGACAAGATTCTGCAACACTAATGAATTAAGATTTTAAATTATAGATCTATCTTTAAAAAGAAAAAGTAATCACAGCACAGAGAGCAGTTGCCAAAAAGACCCCTTCTGGTTCTGCAAGTACAGGACTGTGCTCCTGCTGCCATGGAAACTGAGTCCTTGACTGCTCTGGTCCTGGTACAATGCCACACATGCTCTCAAGCATTTAATAAACATTAATAATGCAAAAATAATATTGATGTATCAGAAACAGAACATCTAAGAAAAAAAATTGGCAATAAAGCTCACTTTACATGGCTGCAGCCCAAAGGCTACTAGCCTTACTCTAAGCCAACTATAAATTCTGTTCCCTACTAGTTTCTAACACTTGCTCTTGGCATTAACTGTAAGGTTAAACTGACCGCCAGGCCTAAGCTTAGACTCAAAAACGCCAGGAAACCTGGAGGAAAAATTGAATCACTTCCACTAGTCCGACAGGTACCTCTGCAGTAAGCAATATGGTTGTGCATATTGAGCACTGGAATGGTAGGCAAGAGACCTCATTTCTATTCTTGGCTCTGCTGCTGACTACTTGTACAACCATGAATCACTCGGGGCCAGCTCCCACCTGCAGACACCAGTCCTGTAACACCATTTATTCACCTCTTCATGAGGAGCAAGGCATAGGGCTGCCAGATCAGCCTCAGCTCTGGGGAAAAAGTCACAGTCCTTGCCAGGAACAGAACCACAGTCTACCAGGGCATCATTGTTAGGACAAGACACAGAGTATATCTCACCCTGAGAGACCAGAGACGGAGCTCACATCCCCACTTTGAAAATCTTCTTGTTTCTCTTAGGCTAAAAACTGGCTTTTGAAAATATTTTGGTTTGGACGGGTTTAGTTTTATTTCTCAACTAGCTTACAGCATTATTATAACTTTTAAAGTCTAATCAGTTTGTTATCTCTTGTATTTCAGCCAGATTTTTTCACAAAGCAGAAAATCTGCATTAATTTTATCACAGGGCCTTTTACCTCCCTTCCCTTCCCTTGTGGCTATCTAAATATTAATAATTTTAACAGGAAATGGGGAGTTTGAAAAACTACACTCAGCATTTTCAACACTTACCTCACAGGCACCATAAAATAGCGTAGGCTTCCCTTTGGCTAGAACCAGCCATCTGCACTGGAAGCAGAGCAGTCTACTTTTCTACCAGGGACTGCCACTGTGTAAGAAAACAAGCAGCACCACAGATCTTCATCCCCATCACTCAAACTCAGTGTACTGATTTGTTTTTCTGGGCAAAACAATGAAAAATTGACATCTTACAGCATTTTATAAGGCATGTAACGACACAGAAAAGCAGAGCTGAGTAGTAACATGCTTTGGGAACATCTTTGAAATTAGCAGGGAAAAACTGAAGGTAAATGGGATAGTTGTAGAGGAAAATGCCATCAGAGAAGCAACAGTACAAGGACCAGGAGAACTTCACATCAAAACAAGTCTACCACAAACAACATCACAGTCTCTGAGGCACACCAAAGACACGGTAAATTTGCCAGTGAATTAAAAAAGCTGGTGTCATTAAAAAAGCCAGCAGAAACAAAAGCTGGGTGTCTGCTCTATTAGAAGCAGCTAAGAGAACCAGTAATTGTCAGGCTTACAGACTGTTTAATGGTCCTTTAGGTGGACAATGGAGTCAAGAGAATTCATTATTTCTACCACTGGCAATCTCTTAGTCTAGGTGTGTCAGATAAATGCATTCACCAACACATTACACTTGGTTCCTCCAAGTCTCGTAATTGTAATTTGTTAGTTTGAACTAATCTCCAAACATCTTCTGATTAATATTAAATTATCCTAAGTATTTTCCACTCTAACATCAACCAGTAAGAAATCACATCTCAAACCTGTGCTAATCCTGAGTCTGTAACAGTGCAGGCAAAAGAGAACTGGTCCATGCTGACTTTTGTTTTTTTTCTTTTTATATATTAAAATGCTCTGGATGAAGTCTGCCTACCTTGGCTCAAAATGTAGAATATGTTTATATCCTCTGAAATGAGAGCTCTGAGCTCTTTGATAAACAAACCAAGTCACTGTTGGTTTTGACTGCACTTTCATAATTTCCTTCTGGAACTTAACCATTATTTTCAATCTTCCCATTCTCCTGGACCTCAGGAAAGCTTTTCAGATCACAGCTTGTTCCTGTAACCGTATCTGTAACAACCCACGTGCTTTCTTGCTATAGCACAGAAGCACTCCATAAATCTAGTTCTCTTCCCTCAGTAGCCATGGTGCTTCCAGTGGCTATCCCATGCACCCAAGTTCCCTCTTGTATCTTTTCAGTGATCCTATTTCAGTTCTCTCTTTCTTTCCCAGACCATGAACAGGAGTGATAGAAAAACACCACCTCCTGGAAAGCAGTTTGTATCTAGAGATAATAAAACTCCTGAAGTGAATGTGCCAGGAAATGGGGAAATGGAGAAGGGCATGTTTCCCACATCTACTTAATGCTTAATTTTCTATAAAAGATTCAGCACAGGGAAGATAACACAAACTCAAAAAATACGTGACTTAGGTTTCTCAGAACAGACAACAAGAATGTAATGAAAAAAGGAAGATAAGCGAATAACAATATTCACTGTGGAACACAAGAGATCAGTAAACTGGTTTTGAGCCTAGCTTGCACATAAACACATTACAGACCAGGACAGGCAGGCAACAGGCACATAGGCAAGCAAACAAGCCCAGCCTCTCTGCACCACTCTTCCCAGTGCTTCCAGTTTTGGGATGAGCATGCAAGTTGGCCACGCAACTCAGTTAAACTATCACTCACATAATCAAGAGCATATGACCATGCATATGTTAAGGAAACCTAAAACTCTCTACATGGTGATGTGTACACACTGGCATCTCCAGAGTAACATGCAGCTATCACTCGGCACAGAGAATGCTGTCTCAACACTGAACATGAAGAAAAACTGGAGCAACAGATAACAGAGGACAAAAAAGTTATAGAATGTATGTGGCAATTGTGACTGCCTGCTGTCTCACTTTGTCATGTCCCAAAACCTGCAAGCATGGCACACCATTACACTCCTGCATTTCAAAGCCAGTGAAGCCATATTTAACTCTTCACAGGATCCAGACTTTAGCTCTCAAATAGGCTTTTGATATATTTTTATTCCCAAATTCCAGCTTTAGTGTAATTTGAACTGAAAAGCCAGGAGAATATCGGGCTGCCTCCTGGGCATAGGCAGCAGGAGTCAAACTCTCTGTAGATTCTCTATGCACAAAGCCAGCAGGAGAACAGGAGTCTTTCTTTCTCCTGATAGCAAGGGAAGCGTGTCTCAGCTGTACAGTCACATACTGTGATCCCAAGGCAGGGAAAGTAGGGGGAAGTTTGCTGATGCCATGTGTTTACCCCGAATTCTGCACATGCAGGAACAGTCTCTGAAACAGTAACTCCCTTCAGACTGCATCTCATACCTGAGGCAGCCTCAATCCTGTCCAGTATAAAATATCCCTATGAACAATACTCACCAGAAAGCACAGCACAGAAAGGATCCCAAGACAAAGATGGAAAATGGAGCTTTAAAAGAGAAATAGTAATTCTGCGTTTGGCTGTGTCCCCCTGCAGGCAGGTATTACAAAGCTAAAGTGGCCTTAAAGCTTGCGTTTCATTTTAGGAAACTGGTTAAGCTACTGCTTGCTTTTTGCAACTATACTCTTTGCCACATTGAAGGACTAATCAACAGTGAAACATTTAAGCACTGGTCTTCCGGTTTCCTCTACCCACTCTCAGGTCTGGGTTAAGATAACGTGAACCCTAGTTGCAGCAGAAAAATAAAATCCTATCAAACACAACCATCAAACTAAGAGCTCTTATTTTGTGTCAAATATATTGTGTCTGGCTGCGATTTCCAAGTTCTTCACTGCTTTCTGCTGGCTGCAGTGGCAAGCCAGAAGAAACTTGCAAAACTGGGCAAAAAGTCTCCAAAAGCCACTCCCCCATCAAAGCAGGTCTCTAGGATTTTCCATTGTGGGCGAGTGACACACAGCAGCAGGCACCCTGGGCACACAGCTTGCAGGCCCGGAGGCTGACCTGGCCCTGCAGCATCCATCTATCCTGCGGGCGACAGAACAAAATCCAGTATCCCACATTCTGAGTATCTCAGTGAGGAGTGATCCTTTGCCAAAACACTGTGCCTCAGAAAATGGACATCTTTCCCACTATAAAAATAGCTTTGGTGTTTTACAATGTTGCTGCTATACCATTAAGGAAAAGTCTTTATGACTACGTATCTGCAAACATTTCTGAAATAATTATAAAATTCAGTCCTGACTTTCCAGAGTTCCTTAAGAAGAAAAAGCTTCACTTGCTTGTACAGAGAAGGGATAAAATGCATTTTAAAAAATAATGTTTAAAACTGCCCTGGAGCCTTGTCCTCATTGTGTGGATCACATATACTGCAGGTCATGACAGTGCAAGCTGTAAATTGGGACTGGGTTTTTGTCTTGTCAGGCCTACACAGACTGGATTGAGCTCAAGCAAATAATTTGCATAGAGCAGAGTCAATAGTCTTACAGAGATTTAAACTCTGTAATAGCTGCCCAAAATTTCTAATTCCAGAGCTTAAGACTTGATTTCCCCAGCAGTCCAAACACCTTAACTTTAACTATTTTTCTCTTGGGAGCTTAGTTTCCTTTTAATAGATCACAGGAACATTTCAAAGAACTTCTCTACTCCCTTTTTCTTTTCTTTCCCCTAAAATGCTCTAACTTTCTGAAAACACAACAGTTGCAAAAACAACCAATGCATGATAATCCAAATAGCGTGAGCAACAAATCCCATTTCTCTAACATGCACCTAGTCTCTGCTGCCTGCTATCACAAATGAACTGTGTGGCCAGAGAGCTCATAAATTCTGCCTTCATCAGCAACATCAATTAACGTTAAAAAATGTGTTAAACATCTTTTTTACCTTTTTTTCTTAAAGAAGAAAACCTAACTGGATTCCTTTCATTTCATTAATTTCCCACAAGTAAAACCTCTAAAATCAACTGCCACATACCAAGAAAGAATTTGGCCCTATAATATATAAGAAGGAAGTTATTGAGCAACCTAGGATAAACTTAACACACCATACAAACCAGTACTGAGTAATCTGATTTGTGTAAGAACTGAGATAATTACTTTTTCATGCTTCAGTTCCTTTGTTCGCCATATTAACTCACACAGCAATCCTATGGCAGATAACTTGAACTACCAACCACAACAGAAAAGAATAACTGAACAGAAAGCAAATTTCAAGGAGACAATACAGGATGATTACTGAGACACTCTCCTTAGAGTCTAAAACCCCTTTAAAAAAGCCAATATTATGCCAGCAAAGCTCTAGAGGAAGGGAGGAAAAAAAAGAAACAAATAAAAATCCCCAAGAAAACCCCAGCAATGTCAGTCTTACACAAAGATGGCTTCTAGTAGGAAGCATGCGGGAGTACTGCCAGAAAATTTATCTCCTTCCAGAACTATTTAAGATACTCTTGGTTACAAAATCTTCCAGTGCATATAGATGGTCTACCACAAGGACAAGCTTGTTTCATAAACCAGTTCTTAACCCAGATGAAGACCATCCAGTCTCTTCAACAAGAGAGGACATACACAAGCAGCAATGAGCTATTACAAATATGTTACAAACACTGGAAAAAAGCATCAGCAAGTAATTACAGGGGTTAGCAGGGTCCATGTCAGAACTCACTGCCCACAGGCTACCCACGTATTCTTCTCCCTCTCCATCACCACGCCAGCATGGTGAGTTTTCCAGAACAGTTTCTTCCATTGCATATGTTTATAAAGTAGTTTTTAAATAAGTATCTGTTTATTACAGCAGTGATAACAGAGGTGCTATTTAGAAGCAAAAACACATGGAACATATTCTTTCACTCAGTGAGTATAACTCTATTACATATGCTGAAAAGCAGTGTGCATTTTTAAAAGAAAACAGTGTTCAGAACAATGTGAGAAAAATGCGTGTGAAAAATGCAATTTACATGTCTTTCAGACTGCTTGGAGAAGCAACTGCAAAGTCAATATATATACAAACTAAATTAAGTCCATGAGTAATTTCTGTAGTATGCACCCCAATCAATAATAAATGCCAAGTTCAGATTAAAGCAAAGAACACTTCCTGATGTCTCCACATCCAAAAATTCTTCAAAATCTCAAAAAGTCACCATTCTACCACAATCTATCCATCATATTTTTACCAAACCAAATCACTGTAAAAATCCTCTGAAATAAAACTAAATCAGATGCAATTATCCATTTAACCGTTCTAACACAGCACAATTCACACAGAGGTGATATTCAAGAGAATGTTGGTTTACGCTGTCTTTTCTGATACAATGCTTAGAGGGTGGATCACAAGGAAAAGGGAAGGATAAAAAAGCAGTCCAGATACTGACCCACTCACCTGTGCTAGGCGAGGAGCTCAGGCTACAAAACTACCCTTCAATGTGGAGGGCAGGGCACAGAATCTCCTCAAGATGCTACTCCAGCCACAATCCCAACCCCTGAAACAGCAGATTCCAAAGCACAGCCCATAGGTCACCTGCAGCTCTCCAAGCCTTTGTACAACAGCACACAGAGGGACTTTTAAATAGAAGGCTTCAAGAATACCATTACCAGCCTGCTCCAAGATTGCTGGCGTTTCCACAGATTAGTGTCTCTCTGGAAACTCATACACCTCTTGCCTAGTTATGACTACACACGAGTCCAAGCTAGTTCTCAGTCAGCCATGGTTTCCCTGAGTCTTTTGTAATTTCAAACATTCCAAATCTAATTTGCGTCTAACTAGTGCCAATATAATTCCTGCATAGACCATTTCTATATCTGAATGAAGTAATGCTTAATAGTGTAATAACTCCCCAGACCCCCAGATCGTAAACTTAGGCATATATAAAGCCTATCATGTCCTCTGAATACAAAAGCACCACAAATAAATGTTATGTTTTAACACCAAGACGTTTCCCACAAACAAGGGTTTGGAATCCCTGCTTTCCTTAAACTAATCTGCTTAGACTTCACTCTGACACAGACTTATCAGTGAAGCTTATCAGGTAACCAGTAACATGTAACCAGTGACACTTCTTTTCTTGATACATCCCCTGGCTCTGTGAACTTTCAAGAGTTCATTCAGTGAATTATACCTGATGCACACTCAATGTCTACTGACTTGAATTGACAGTGTCTATTACCTCTGTAGAGATAATTCAAAAAATGTGGTACTTGCTAGAATATTTGCAACTTAAAACTCCATATTAAAGATACTTCTCTTTAAGACTTAGGCTCCACAACTTCTTTTACAGATGCTTCTTACACTCCATGGTTGAGCCAAATTCTCCTAAGCTGTCAGAAGCTGTAAGCAAAATAACAGAGAGGTAGTAACAGCACAACCCTGTAAACCACACAAAGTTTACTGGGTGCCACCTGTGTGCACCAGGGCCACACCACGAGAGAAGGCAAGACTGCCACCTTTTCAGGACTGAAAGTACAGATCTCCTTGCTCTCTCTTCCCTTATACTGCCAGGGAATCAGTCGGTGTTACATGGCTGACACTGCCAAGCCATGCTTCTTGTTCATCTCCTTTTTCCTCACCGTGACTGCAAACGTCTATTTAAACACAAAACTCGCACCGACCCCACATCTTGGAGGACGCTTAAGAGTAAGCAGCGTTTGACATGAGCACCTGTCACTGGCCCTGAGCAGGGCCTCCCCCGGGGTTACGCATCCCTCCCAGCTCCCCCGAGGACACAAACTGCGCCGATCCCCACAGACGCTCCGAGCAGAAACGCTGCTGGAGGCGAGGGCGGAACCTCACGGCGGGCAGGGAGAGGGCAGGGAGAGGGCAGGTGAGCGCTCCCGCCTGCCTCACGCTGCCGCCTTACCCTCCGGCTGTCCCTGCCCGAGTCAGTGCGGCCGGTGGCGAGGAGCCGCTGCCCCGCGGCGCGGGAGCTCAGCCCGCCGCCGCGTCACAGATCTGCTGCCCCCGGCAGCCAATCGGCGCAGGAGCCGGGGCCGGCGCGACTTCATTCATTCATTCATAAAAAAAAAAAAGAGGCGCAGCGCAGCTGGGAAGCGCGCCCTTCCCGGCTCGGCGCGGGGAGGGCCCCCGCCGCCGGCTCCCCGCCCCACGGCCCCGGACACTCACGGCAGTCCGCCTCGTCGCTGTTATCCGAGCAGTCGTCGTCCTCGTCGCATTTCCAGATGGCGGGGATGCACCGCTCGTTCCGGCACTGGAACTGGTCCTCCTCGCACTCTTTGACGGCGCCTGCGAGACACGGGGCCGCGCCTGGGTCAGCGGGGCGCGCTCCCGCGGCGGGGGCATCCCGGGGCCGCCTCGCCGCCCGGCCCCGGCCGCCCATCAGCCGGGCAGGGCGCCGGGAGCCGCCGGCCGGAGGCTGGGGCTTGGGGCCGGGCTCGCCGGGGGGCTGGGGGGGACGCGCCTCCGCGGGAGGACGGCGGTGATCCCGAAGCCGCTTTGTGCGGGGATAAAAGGCACCGCTCCCCTGCTTCCCCGCATTGTTTTAAAGGCGGGGGGGGGGGGGGGGGGAAGGAGCCTGGGAATAGAAGATGGTTAAACGCGAAATGCAAGAGACAAAGAAAAATTGTGAAGCACACCGCTGCTGGGACCTCCCGCGCGTCCGTTACCGGGACAAAACGCACAGCTACCTGGGGACACGGGAGGCCGGGGGGGGGGGAAGAGGCACCGGCGCCGTCCCGGGAAAAGGGAAGTGACCCAACTAAAGTTGAGGGCGGGGGGGTGAGGACACGGAGCAAATCTGCTTTGCGGGCACGGTGCAGCGCTGCTGAGAGGAGGCACAATCTCCTCAGCAAGGGATTAAAGGTGGCAGCTCCTGTCACCGGCGCTCGGGTTGCGTTCGCCCGCTGACGAGCGCGCCCGGCCCCCCCGCAGGTCGCAACCCCCGAGCGCGCCCGGCTCCCCGCCGGTCCCAACCCTCCCGCGGGGCGCCGTGGCCAGCGGGGTGCCCGGGGCAGGCGGGACGCTCGCCCCCCCTCCCTTCCCCGTGAGCGGCGAGGCGAGGGCGCTGAGGGAGACCCACCTTTGCCGAGGTGCAGCTTCAGCAGCAGCAGCTGGAGGAGCAGCAGCCGGGCGAGCGCTGGCCGGCACATGGTGCTCGCTCCCTCCGTGGCAATGTGACGGGAGAGAAGGGGGGGGGAAGGAGGAGGGGGGGGGGAGCGAGGGGGGGGTGCGCGCAGCCCGCGCGCCGCTCGCTGCCCCGTGCCGACTGCGGCCGGCGCCGCCCCCGCCCTGCCGCGCGCCGCCGCCGCGCCGTGACGCGCCCCGCTGGGCGGGCCCCGCGCGCCACCGCTCGGCACGGCCCCGGCCGCCGCCTGCCGCTGCCTCCGGAGGGACCGGACACCCCCTCCCCGCCCGCCCCGCGCCGCCGGGACGAGCTGCCAAGGGGTCGAGCGCTGAGGGACACCTGCGGGCCAGCTCCCTCCCGCACGCCCCGCCAGCGGCGGGCACCGGAAGCGCCGCAGGTGGCAGGCGCGCGGCCCCAGGCCTGTCCGCGGAGGACGGCGGCCGCGCCGTGAGGGGAGAAGTCGTCCCGCCGGGGCTGCGGGAGGTGACAGCGACTGGTGCGGAGCAGCGAGAGGGCCCGGCCCCGCTGCTGGAGCTCTGGCTGGGAGAGACGGGCCGCGCAGGACCGGGGCCTCTCGTTGTGAGCCTCCCTCCATGTGCCCGGGTACAGCGATGGCCTCGCTCATGATCCTGATTTTATTAAGTCAGTTAAACACGTGGAGTGTTTTAAATGGCCCTGAGTCACACATGGTGTGCTCTCCTCGTTATTTCAGATCTCCCGCTGAGGGATTTCATTATGGCCGTACTGATGTGGTCATCTCCATTTAATTGTGTTCAAATTGGCGACTCCAGTACAGAATATGCTAAAGGTGGCAACCTGCCTTCGCAGAAACAGCTCGGCCTCGCTGCTGCTTAAGCACGTGCAGTTTGATCAGTAATACAAAGGAAATGTTTTAGAAGCCATCAGGGGCCGTGTTTATCATTTGCACAGTGCTGATGAGAAAGCAGTTCACTGTCTTTAATTAACACTGCAGCATTGTTCATACAGTTGGGATTAAGAGTATTTTAGTAATCTTATTATGAAAGATTTTTCAGGAGTAACTTCAAGCTAACATCACAATAGGATTAACATGATTATATGTGGAGTGTTCTTTAAAAAAAACCCCACTAATTTTACATAAACCAATGTAATAAAACTTTTCAGTTTCAAACCCTGAAATGCCATTGACTTCAGAACTGGTCCACCATTTAAAAATGCACCTGTGCCTTTAACAAAAATTTTGCAAGTCATTAGTCAACAGTGTCACTAATGCATTTGAATCATGTGGAAAGGAGTGAAATAGCTCAATGATTAGCTGTACTAACAGTTTATAGAGTATTAAATTTATTCAAGCCAATTTTTAGCATGCAAAATGTAATGCATGTTTGTGTTGGCTGGATCAATATGATAGATTACAATAATTGCTTAAAGCAAATGAGGTATTTATAATACATTTCTCTTTTTTAAACGTGTCAAAACACAGATTCATAAAGCTACTCTAATTCCTGGACTCATTCTTCTCTTTCCTAAATTAGTTTCAAATGGAAGTGACTCCAAAGACAATAACGAAGCTATCCAGTATGAACCAGGTGTGAATGGGCAGAGCATCAGTCACAGCAATGATTTGCTATGACTCCTATCATTATTTTCTATTATTAAAAAACACCAAACAGTATTTTGGCGTGAATACCTCTCACAGAAAACAATATTAATAAGCTTTTTGGGGGTGAATTGCTCTGATGACACCTGACCAACAGCATTTTCATCAGCCTTTACTGACCAGCCATTGTAGGGGCTACTTGTAGCCTAGTACCATCTTGTGGACATGTGTCTCCAAGGAATTGCAGAGGCAAGAAGGAAACTAGAGGTGCTAAAGGGGAAGTAAACTGGGCAAGGGAAACCATTGCGTATGCAAGAGAAATTAAATCTAGTGTTATCCATTATGTTCCAATAGTTAATTAAGACACTTTACCTCCCAAGGTGTGTCTCTTCCAGGAACTCGCCTCATGAGTCAGAAACTGGAACAGGAACTCATGCTTCTTTTACCCAGACGGTATGGAAATCTGTAAAGCAACAGCACAGACATATTTGGCCAGACAGTAAGTCTCCAACAGCTAATACACAACATTTAGTAACAATCATATACAAAATACATTCTAATATACTGCATTTGCTAGTTGGCAGCTGAGTTTACTTAAAGATTTGGTAAGCATAAACCAGTCTGTCTCCTGATCTCCAGACTGGTTATGGTAGGCAAGACCAAGGGTCTCTCTGGCTCATTCTGACCCACACTGCAGCTGATAGCGGATGCCTGAGGGCAAGTGTAAAACCAGAGCCAGCATACAGCAATGCTTGCACAAATAGTTTCCTACCTTCCAGCCATTAGTGGCTTGAGGACTTGCTGAGACAGTGGCAGTGTCTTTGTGTTGGAATAGTATTGTGTAGCAACTGAGGCACTGACTCTCCATTGAAGTGCAAATGGAAAATCCTTTATTAGTGCAATGGTACAATACTATGCTCTTACTACCTTAGCTCTTACTTCACGATAAGCAAATCAGCAACTAAACAGTCATGAACCCTTTCTCCCAAAAATAGTTCCATACTTTCTCTGAGCTAACTTATCTTTCTTCCATGGCTTGCTTCTCCTCCAGGCTTGCTGCTTCTCTGAGCCAGCATAGAGCAGAGCTGGCACTTCTCCAAGCCAGCACAGGACAGAGCTCCTGCCTGACTCACCAAGCAGAGTTCTCCCATGCAGAGCTCCCCACCTTAACAGAGCTTCCTTGAGTAGAGCTCTCCACCTTCACCAAGCTCCCCAAACAGAGCTCCCAGGCTGAGCTGACCAGCTGATGTCTATTTGGCTCTTAAGTATTGAATCTCCCACAGCTGTGCAGGGCTGACAGGCCAATGCCGACTTGCCTCTTAATCATTTACCAGTAACACATGATTTGATCTTAACATATTCAATCTCCCACAGCTGCGCAGAGCTGACACTCCCACAGTACTGAATAAGTTTTCATGAAGTTCCTTTTCAAACGTAATGTAAGTAAAAGCTTTAGCAGGGGTCACATCCTGAAGCAAGGAGTTCCCCAGCTCTATGTGCTGTGTGAAGTTTCTCTGCTTCATGTTGCTCTGCCCCTGTTTGGTCCTTACTGACTCCGGGTGTATAGCACAGAATATGTGCTCTTGCCATGTATGGAAATATTTCAGCTTAAGAGTAACGTAAGTAAATTTAGGAACACAGTACCATCCTGATGGTTTTTAAAGAGCAGCACAGAGCTGAACTGCATGTTCCTTTGGTTGATCTGTAGCATAAGGGTGACCCAGCTTTATTCAACACTTCTCAAGCTAGTAGAGGGCTCCTGCCATAGCAGACTGTTTCTCTGCTGGCTGTAATGTATAGTTCTTATTAGGAATTAGGCTCAGGCTGCTGTGTCAATTCTTTTTTCTCTCCATCTGAGTGGCAGGTGTGTTCTACCTCTACTAACTAAACATTCAGTGTCATCCTAAAAGTTCAGGCAGACCAACCAGCAATGGGGCAGCCTCAGCCCCAGGGCACAAAGAAGATGACAGCAGGAGGCTCTCAGACCATGTCAAAGTTCTGTGAAGGAAGGGACGGTTCCATAACCTGCTGTATGTGTAATCTGCTAATTCTACTTCTGGTCACACACTGCTAGACATTAAGCAGCGCAAACTAACACAAATCAGCTGGCCACTAACAGAGCAAGGAGGTACATGAAAACAGTGAAATGCTATTTCTATAGAGCTCCATCCAGATGGAGCTTCACATCAGCTAGCTCTGTGTCATTCATAATCCATACCATTTCTTTAATATATTTCACAAAATTATTTTTAAAGGTGGGGTTCTTTTTCCTAACACAGAACCCAGATCTTCTTTCCATGCTTATGTTTTTCAACAACTGGTCCCTTAGATCCATATGTATCTCATGATACAGATATTTAAATTAAACCTTTAAATTAAGGTTAGTTGAACCAATGCCCTAGCAGCCACATCCCTTAAACTGCCAAATGATATGTCAGTACCTGCAATATTATTTACATTTTAAAATGATCTCGCCAAAACTACTGTGAGTTTTCAGCTATACATAATATTGTATATTACATTTAAAACTAAAACTTATTTTCTGCTTCTACTAAGCGAGGCACAAAACAAGCCCAAACCCAGTGAGCATAAATAAAGTTCACTTCTGATCAGGACTTGACCCTAAGACTTTTACTTAGCTCCTGGGTTTTACCTACTGTACTCAAAATGACTAACACTGTTCACAGCCTTCCTTCTGCTTTTGGGATTACCAAACCTAGTTTTGTTTGTATCTTTAATACTCTGTTTTTAAATCTTCTACTTACTGTTTTTATCTGTTAAGATACTTTAGACTTTAACTTCTGATTAATTTCTTCAAAATCTGGACATTTTAAGCTGTACAGAAAAATTTCTTCTACTTCCCCTCTTTTCATAGTTTTCCCTAGGCTGATTTCCAACAGCTCTCAATTAGAAATTTTCCCCTACTAACTTCCTTAAATACTTCCAGTCTTGTCCATGTGGCTATTGGAATTTCCCCTAATTCATGCATTTCACCACTGTTACTGTAGCATCGGTGTTCATTAACATTTTACCCTCCAGCCCTGTTACATCATTGTGGCCATCCCCATCTGTCTCTTTGTATGGGCACTTTTAATAACTGGTGATATTACTTTTCATTTGAACAAATCCTCTTTTGCATGTGTGAAAGCAAGTTAGGGCTCTAATTCTTCAGGGTTTTTTTCCAATTCATATTTTTATTTGTATCTCACTAAACGGTGTCCATAGATTGATCTCCCATTTCTATGATCTTAGTTCTGCAACTTTTATTGTTTTAAAATGTGTTGTTCAATTATCTTCTATAATCTCTTTTGTTTCTTAGCTTAATTTTATTCTCTTTTAATTTCAACTTCTCTACAGAGGACTCCAATCCCCTAAGTCAGCTGTTTGCTGTTTTGCTTTTCATATTTCTTACTAAAATCCATGCTCTGTACTATTTTGTCTATTGGATACATCTTTCCCTTTCACATTCTAGGGACCTTTCACAGCCATTGGGACTTTCCTTTTGCTTGTTTCATGCCTAAAAGATCAGTTGAACCCCCTTAGCACACTCAAAGTCTGCTAATGATACCCTTTTTAGTTAGCTCATGGCCTGGTAAAGCAAGGAGGACATCACACAATCAGATTTAAATCAAACTACAAACCCCATCAGTTTATAATCAAGAATTGTCTCTCCCACAAGCCAGAATCTCTCACTTCCATAGCCATAATTCTTCTTTGTCCTAAAAAAGTCACTCAGTTCTCCTTTAGTCAAGCATAAGCAGCAGTATGATATAACACTGCCACACTGCTGGCCAAACAAAATCTCAGTGGTATTTATTGTCCAGGTATGAGACTGCAACATGTAGTGACCAGAGCTTCCACCTGAATGTAAAACACACTGTATCACACATTCACTAACTGCATATGCACCTGCATAGATAACAGTCTGTATCTCACACTCAGGGATTCTTGTCTTCAGAGCAATTCTGACTTAAAACCACTCCCTTAAACTTTTATATATATCACTTCCCGGTTTTCCTTAGCAAATCAACTGAAATATTACTCAGCACCATTCAGCAGTACTCTGGCCATGTGAAAATAGCTGGAATGTGGGGAGTGCTGTGTTACTCACAATACTTTTCCAGTATGGCTTCAAATCCATCTTCTTCCACTTCATGCTCTCACTCCTGCCTCTCTAGTGGCTCTTTCAAGGGAGTAGGGGAAAGATAAGAGATGCTTTGCAGTCCATTGGTAAAGTTTTTATTCAGCTAGAGAGGAGTTAACACAGAAGGCTTCCGCCTTTCTTTCCCATCCCAAGGCTGAACACCCTCCATAGCAGTATCCCTAGACAATAGATCTTTGAGTGCAACCAAACCTACAGTCACAAAAGGGACCTTTCCCATTAATTTTAATGAGCATAAGAATGAAGGGACCAAGAAGAAAAAAAGTGAGGATTAGGTGTCTGGCAAGATCTTTTGCATGCTAGAGGAGCACTGCTATAGACTGATCTACTCTTTGCTGCCGTACAGTGACTAATCACCGTGAAAGCTAACAGAAATGCAGACTTGAGGCCATAGTTAGTAACAAGTACAGTGGGATTTTTTCAAGATGTTTCACTTCAAACTATTTATCCTATTACTACTAACAAAGGAATCATGAATTGGAGCAAAACTGTAGTTGACAGTGTCTCGTGTAACTCTGCAGTGACCATACACCACTGCTGTAAAGCAGCAGATTAGTACCACAGGCTGCTGTTTGCTCTATGGCTCCCAAAGGGCTTAGACACAAACAGTGAAACCTAGTAGCACTACCAAGACTGGATTTTTTTTTTTCTTTTTGCCTTTTTAAAAATTCTGTGAGCTAGATACTTGCTCCATTTTTCTCCCACACCTTATTTGTTTAGGCCCCAGTGCTGCAAAGAAGTGGTGTATTGTGTGCGGATGGTGGAAGCAGAGACCAGGTCTGGTTCTGTGAGGTGCAAAATTCCCTCAGCTCCTAGCAGCCCTCTGGAAAGCTCTAAGCATCTTGAAGGCTCACAGATAAATTATTTCAGCATTAATTACAACATCAATGAGAAAATAATACCCAAATGGGAATTTAGGATGATGTCTACATGGAATGTTCCTCATTATTTTTGTATGGATTTCATATGACAGCAGAACACTTTAAAACCCGTTTTGCTTTCAAGCTAGTGCTGAATCTATTGCCTTCGTGCTAAGCAGCAGGCAGAGTCTAAGTCATCTAATTTGTAAGTTCTTATAGCTGCTTGACAAGGCAGTCTTTCTTTATGAAGGAATGTGAACCCAACATTTGTTTTCCTTTTTAAAGTGAAAGCTCATTAAAAGCAAATTTTTCAAGGTCAGATTCTGATCTTTTTTTTTCTTGCTTTCTCTTTTGATTTACTAGGTTGTCTTTAATAATTTTTTCAAAGCTATCCCATTAGATATTGCCATCTCATCACTTTCAATTCCTAAATAACAAAACAATGAATAGAGTCTTGTGCATAACCGAAAGATTTGAGTTTGGTCAGAGTGGAATTATTTGTTTTTCAAAGTGGATAAAAATCAGACTAGTTTTTAAAGTCCCACCAAAAGAGGAATGGGGAGAGGGGTAACAAGGGAAACACTGGGAGATCTTTTTGCCAGGAGAGAAAAAGCACCCAATTATCAACTTGCAAATGTAGGCCTGATGTTAAAGTATCTCCTCATTTTGCACGGTGTTTTGCTTAGTCAATGATAAAATTCTTCTGGGTGTCTCTATGCATAGCTTCATTAGAGATACATTAGAATCACACAAATGCAGCCTTGTTTACATATGTTTGAGAAGAGTTATCCATGTAGCTGAGTTATGAAAAAACTTGTTTCTTTGAAGCTGAGAAACCTTTTCTCACAAATGTTAGGACAGAGTTCATGCCGTGTATAGAATCCATGCTTGTATGAGTGATAGACATGTGCATGTGCACTCCCAGAGCTACAGTTCTTTTAAACAAAGTTTCAGAAAACATGTCCTTTCAGATTTCCTGCCTGTTATACCACGTTGCAACAACAGCAGTTGATGGATCAATCCCTGTGGCATTTTGTCATATCACATAAAACATCAAGTGATAGATGCACGTGAGAGTAACATGTCCTAGAGACAGTTTCTAGCACAAAACAGCTCTCCTCCTACTGTTACTAGTACACCCTTCAAAATCCTCCCCCATCCCCAATTCTTCCTTCAAAAGCAAAAGTGTCTCTCAGTTCCACAGATGTTAAGTTCTCAGCAAGATGGATCAAGCCTGAAAGAATACAAGCAGATAGATACTTGTCTAAACCAACTTAAACCAGCTCCTACTAATTCAGCTGGTCCTTGATTTGCTGCACCTCTTGTGCTTCAGCCCTGGGTTCTCCTACAGCTCTGATAAAGCACGCTATTTATGCATTTGTGTGTCTGCACAGATCTTGGCAGACTCATACAGTCTGAACTTCCACAAGCACTTTCCACAGCACTTGGTCAAAGCATGTTAATTTTTCCTTATGAGACTCCTGCTATTATCTCAGAAAGACCTTGTTTCCCTTTCATTCACTCTTTAGAAAGCTTAAACATGTCCAAACTAATATCAAGAGTTAGTATTTTTAAAAATAACTTTTCTGTTTCAATATAACTCATGTCACTTGGTAGGATTGCTAGATATTTGTTGTCCACTAGTCATCAAAGGCTGGTCTTGGTACTTGCAAAGGAGGCCCATGATCTCTAGGAGGACAGAAGGGCAAGCCCAGGCCAGCACAAAGCGCTGGCGGAGAGCACTACAGGGCTGCAGCCAACCTCACAGCCCTGCACAGCTCTTCCCTTTCCCCTGGACAATTACACATCCCATGGCCAGATCAGGTCAAAGCAGCTCTTGTTTTTCAGCTGGTTTAGAGGGCTAAGACTCAACTTCTAGAAGGCACAGGCCTCAAGGACTAACCTGGACTCACAAAGACCATGACAAGTCCCTGTAGTTCACCTGAAACTTGATTTGGGAAGTAGATTCTTTCTCTTACCATTACAAAGCAGACATTGGAGAAATTCAGATAATCCCACCCAAACATTTGGAGTCTGTTTTGATTTAATACTGGCCAACTCTGTGGGACTCAAAAGCATGGCACAGTGTTTGTATCTCATAAACCAGTGTAGAGTAACACCTGCTTTCAGTCCAGAAGTGAAACCTCAATTCAGCAAATCACCCAGCCATCACAAAGACACAGAGGGAAGTAAAGGCACCTCCCTTTGTACAGGTTCACAATCTTATCTTTGCCTTGCCAAAACAAAATCAATAGAACAAAACACCAAGGATTGGGCCTTTTGTTAATCATTTGACAACCAAAGTCTATAAATTCATTTCCCCATTTCATTCCTTTATTTATCCTGCTGCTCTGAAAGTCCTGAAAGGACAATGAAAACTGGCCTGACTCTGGCTGTCTCAGACAAATAAAGCTGGCATGGCCGTGGAGTTACACTTAGCCACCCACCCACACAATTTTAGCTTCCCAGCCATCAAAGCACAATCAAAACTGCATTTTCCTGACTGTCAGTTTCTCTATGCATTTTTTAGAGCGCAGATGTAATGGGTTTTACAGGGAGTCCCTTTGATTCGTGCCAGCCCTGCACATTCTCATTCTGCCCCTAATCTCTCCTTTGTGGCACGCGGACTCGGAGCGGTGGGCATGGATCCCAGCGGACACTGATTACCATCCAAATTCCCTTTTGGAAATGATCCCATCTGGCAACTGCAGAACCTAAAGCTTCGACCCTCGGCCATTGTTCTTCTCCAAAATGAGCAGATTCAACTTTATTACAGATTAAACATTTGCTGTATTTTATGCTTAAAGCTAATTCCAAGTGCTATGTCAAAACACAGAAGCTTTCTCTGCTGACCCTCCTGTAGGGTTTTTTATTTTAAGGATGAATAAAAATTAAGCAGTCCAAGCCATTTTTTTTTTTTTTTCAGAATACATACAAAGAATTACTCCCCAAGCTTAAATTTTGCATGTCAAGTTTCATCTGGGAGCAGATTCATTTTTACAGCTCAGTTATCAGCTGTGCAAACAGGCTATTATTCATGTTCATCTAGGGTCTAACAGCATTATTGGCCTCTCAAAAATTTGCCAGGCCAGGGAAATTTATGCAGGACCCATTTTAGAGTGGGAAATAAAATGAGACAGGGCTGAACAGGCCCACGAAAGGCAACCAACAGCCTTGTACATCTTACCCACAGAGCTGAGAGCAATGTAGTTATCTCCTGTTGCACACTCCCCACTGTGAGGCTCATACCAAATCCACACGCAGCTTGCACTGTGACCTCTCCCTCCCCATTTGTGGTCACATATGCAGGATGCAGATGGTCAGACTACTCTGTGATCTACTGTGGAGAAGACATAGTTGGTATATAGGCCATGGCACTGCCTTGCAACTAGGGAGTGTACCAGGTAGTAGGGCCCTGCATGCACAGAAACCCTATTAAAAGCTCTATACCCCATCAGCTGAGCCCTTCTTACCATTCAACCCACCTAGCATATCTGATGCATGGATGATGACAGGTCTTAATTCATGGCTCAACTCCCCCCCGAATAGCCAAAGTGCACAAATCCAACCTTGAGAAAAAGTGTCCAGTCATATTTCTTGCAGTGGTGCTCATAGTATAAATGTTTCACGGATAAACCTTGCTCTTCTTAAGCAAGGATAATCTGTAAAGCCTGACTGTGGAAATTAAAAAAAAAAATAAAATTAATGTGCCTTATATGCTTGTGTTATGATCTATTGATCATAACACATATCATACACTTGGAAATGAAATTTGTACCAATGGCAGCAGTAATCTTTTCTTGCACATTATATTCTTAAGAGTTTAGTAACCTGAGGTTACTTATCTTTCTGAAACACATTAAAAATTCTGATGATATAAAATCAAAGTCTTCCCTTAACAAGCAGAAATCTAGTAGAATTCTCTCTGGTTTTACATGCAGCGTGGGGTGGTATTTTCATGGATTTTATTACGTCAGTTTTTCACAATATCAAAATTATTTCCAAATCAATTTTAAGAATCTGAAAGCATTGTGCCTGCAAATCAAAAGTAATCTTTTGACTTTTATGCAGCAACACTAGTGAGTATTTCATGACAGTCTTTTAAGACAGACTGTCCTGGTATCTTTACCATTTGAATTGGTTACAGTCCTGCTGTAAAAGTTTGTCTCTCTAGCTAGCTTAAATCTTTTGTCAGTCTCTTTATTAAAAATGCAGAAATGTAGTATCATCCCGTATCAAAAATTAAACCAGCATGGTTCACACCCTTATAAAATTTTAAAATTGTCATTGTTCTCATGTGAAGTTAAAGTCCCCTCATTTGCTTTAGACATCTGTGGGAATTCATCCATCTTCAAAGGAAACTCAAAGGGCAAGACAGTGTTTCTGTGATAAAATGCAAGAGTAAACAATGAACATAGTACAACATGGTGGTTTGTTGTTTTGGGTTTTTTTTAACCAAGTGCACAAGGATAAAAGATACCAGTACTTAAAGAGAATTTATCTTTAAATAAGCCAGTGTCTGAGTCCTGCATGGCAGAATGGGAATTTGTTGGTGGACAAAAACTGAAGAGTACCCCTAAAAAAGGCTGAAAAGTAAAATTTAAGTTGAATGGTAGCCTTCATTTAATTATTGCCGTGGGCAGAGGAGCTTATTACTTAATGACCCTGAGGCTGTTCATGGCTTTCAGCAAATCCCAGATTCTCTGTCTTCTGCTATATGAGAAGTCAGACTGACCACCATCTCCTGACACCTTCCTGTGACATCAGCACTAATATTTATCTAGGCGGCAGCGAACTTGATATAAATCCATCCTCACAACAACATTGTGAGCAACGTGAACACCTTGCATGATTCACTTCCATCTAGTTCAGACCTCTACATACTGCATTGCTGTCTTCCACGTAGACTCCTTGAAATCATAGAATCATAGAATGGTTTGGGTTGGAAGGGACCTTAAAGATCATCCAGTTCCACCACGCTGCCATGGGCAGGGACACCTTCCACTAGCCCAGGTTGCCCAAAGCCCCGTCCAACCTGGCCTTGAACCCTTCCAGGGTAGGGGGCAGCCACAGCTTCTCTGGGCAACCTGTGCCAGTGTCTCACCACCCTCACCGGAAAGAATTTCTTCCCAATGTCTAATCTAAATCTACCCTCTTCCAGTTTAAAACTATTACCCCTTGTCCTACATTCCCTGATAGAGTCCCTCCCCATCTTTCCTGTAGCCCCCTTTAAGTACTGGGAGGCCGCTCTAAGGTCTCCCCAGAGCTTTCCCTTCTCCAGGCTGAACACCCCCAACTCTCTCAGCCTGTCCTCACAGGGGAGCTGCTCCAGCCCCCTGAGCATCTTCGTGGCCTCCTCTGGCCCCGCTCGAGCAGGTCCGTCTCCTTCTGATGTTGGTGCCCCCAGAGCTGGACACAGCACTGCAGGGGGGGTCTCACAAGAGCAGAGTAGAGGGGGAGAATCCCCTCCCTCGACCTGCTGGCCACACTACTGGTGTTAACCAGTATTTGTTTACAAAACCCACTTATAAAACCTGGCAATTCATCCTCATCACCTGGAAGCTAACCAAACTGCCCTTCTATCCTTGAAGGTGGATAATTACACATATTTTCTTTTCTGTGAGTAACAGCAGCAAAGGACAAAAATATAAACAAGACTGGTGACTCTGCCAAGGAAAAGACTAGTCTGGCATCTCCAGTCACTACTGTTGTGAGGTGCATGAACCACCACCATGTTCCTAAATAATAGTGGTACAACAGGAAACACTGAAGTCACCAACAGATGTCTTAGCCCCTGCCCAGTACTTTCCATGATCAAATTCTGTTTTCACCTACAGTATTAGTAAAATTCATCATGTGAGATACCTGCACCAGGCTGACTCTTTATTTTCTTTGTTAGTTTCAGACAAAATAGTTCCCATATTTCAGTGAACTAAAGCAGGGAGAATATATTGTTCCCCCATATGAAAGAATAGAATAACCCTAGTACCATTTAACTGAAAAGGCTTCAGAGCCTTCAGATCTTGAAATAGGGACTTCAAATGAGTTAAAAACCATGTAACTTATTTATTGCAGACAAAAACTATGCTATGCTTAAATTATAAAGGCTGCTAATCAAGCACATAAAATGGTGTGGTTGCCTGTGAAACAGTAATTCATGTGCTTCGTGCACAGGCACCACGATAGCACTGTAAATGACACTGTCACATATGCTCTTTTCCATAAGACCCTTACCTCATTCAGTGCGCAGAATGAACAATGTTCAACTAATGTGTAGCTTTCAATAGTTTATTTTCCCTTCATTATTCACTCTCACCAGGCATTATTTATTGCACGCTATTCAGATTCTGCTTTGAAAACAGAATTATTCTTTTCTTCATAGGCTTTTCTGTGGTGCTTATCAGAATAGTATGAATGCTTCAGACATCAATTCATTCGTTTTTATAAACTTTCTCGAATGGTAAGGTTATAGTTTTTGCCATTTTTATGGAACATGAACTGCGTAAGAAGTACCAGCTAAACTTGGGAACCTAACACAAGCTGTTTAAAACCTGTGTTTTCAGACTATTATACAGTACTCCATATATTCAAGATTAAGATCCCAGTGGCTTCAGCTGGAACTGTGATTGCTCAACAGTTAGCCAGTTTACAACCCTGGGAGTCTAGCTGTCTGCCACAAAAAATTACAAACTCACAAGTAGAAAACAGCCTTGAAAAGTTTCTTTTGATGCAAGTAGGATGCTCAGAATCAAGAGTTCTCTGGCCCATGTGGAGATAAAATCCATTTCTCTCCTACTGACTTGCCACAAGAGAAAACCATCACAAAAACATCATTTTTCCTTCTGCAGATCCTTGCATCAGCGGCTATGTGGTCTTCGCCTTCTGCAACAGGAAAGGCTTTGGTGCTCATTCACTACAGACTATTGATTTATCTCCAAATTCATTATGCTAGTTTTTAAATGAAGCAAAGGTCCCAAGCAAAAAAATATAGTGTGGAATCCCATAATTACAGATTAACAAAATTTAAGTGCGTAAAAGAGCTGAATTAAGGCTATACAGGAAACATAGGAAAGCTCAACTTTTGTGAACCTAACTTTGTCATTTTAACACTCCCTTGTCATAGGTTTTCTAAACATATGTATGTAAAATCTGTGCTCTTTTTTAGCACAAACCATAGACCCAGCTGTTATCTCCTCAGACAGCTTGCTTTTGCAGTTGTTGGGCTGTAAGAAGAAGAGGGAGAATGAGTGCCCAGCCTGACTTAAAGTATTCCATGGTTGCTCAGCTAGAGCAGACCATGCTCACTGCACACAGAGTCATAGGAGGTTTCAACAGTGATGCTCTGGCAAGCCTTTCTGGACCGAATCCATATGGATGTTGGGCTGTCACCATGCAGATGACTATCCACAGGAAAATATAAACATGTAAAAGTAACCCTCCAGCCAGACTTTAAATGACAGAAGTAATCTGGTCCCTCAATGCCCCTACAGCTTACAGCTATCTCTGGATCCTACTGTCCTCTCTGTTCCTGGGCTGAAAGCAGAAACGGAGTAGTTGAGGAACAAGGGCATCTGAGAGACTAAAATGTTTTTTATGTAGAGTTCTAGGATTGAGGTCAACTTAGTGCTGAGGGATATGGTGTAGTTTGGAACTGTTAATGTTGGGTTGATGGTTGGACTGGATGATCTTCAAGGTCTTTTCCAACCTAGACAATTCTGTGATTCTGTGATTCTTTGATTGTTTTGCGTGTTGTATATCAAGTCAGTCTTCAGCGTAAGTGAGTCTTCTCACCATACAGTCCATCTTAATATCCAGCCACAGGGAAGTCTGGACCACATAAATGACAAACGTGACTTGGTTATGTTGGCTGAAATCTCATTTTAATAAGGAGATGAGACAGAGGCAACAAACACCAAGATAAATCTGCATTGTGGGAGACTGTCTGAGGAGCTGAATAACTGTTACAGAAAAGGTCCAGCTGGGTGCATAGAGAACTTGGATCTGCTCTGTTAAGCATTTGCAATTGTCTAACTCTATGAGTCAGAAACATGTATCTTGAGAAGTGCCCTAGGCTTCTGGAGAGGAAAGATTCCAACTAAGCCTGTATTATACAGCCACCACCACCTTCTCAAACACATTCATTGTAAAGTAGCGCATGGGCAACCGAAAGAACAGCTCAGAAATGCTAGGTAATTTCCTCTTTGCACGTATATTGGAGGGCTCCTGTTGGGAAACACAACAGCAGTTTTGAGCTTGCTCCAAATAGCACTTGTTGGGAGATATCAAATTTCAAAACAGAAGAGGGGGGCGAAGAAACCCAAATCCATCAATACCACTTCCCTATATGGCAAATGAGTCATTTAAACTAATCACACTAGCAAAGCTGAGACTTCAAAGCCTGGAGGATTCTCATCACTTCACTAGTTACTCTTTCAGAAATACCTTTCTTATTACATGAGACAGAAAATGAATTCTGGATGCATCCTTCTGCACAGCACAGATACAGGCTGTTGTGCATATGAGCACAAGATAAAGGGGTATGGAGCACCAGGAAATCGCACTTAGAGTAATGGAAACATTACTGTGCAGTGATGCGATATTCCTGCTGGTAGCTGGCATGAAGCACAGAAAGGGAACACACAGCAGGGCAACTTATGAGGCAGGTTGGTGGTGTTGCTTAAGATCAGAGCGGGGGGTGTTCAGAGAACGTGAGAGCCAGAAAGCCTGCTCGCAGTGCTCTGCGTGAAGAGGGAGGGCAAACAGGACCAGTGACGGAACAGCACAGAGCCCGTTGTGGCCAAGAGGAACTTTGTCACATCTTCAGACAAGGACGGTCAGAAAAAAGGGGCTTTGAAGCACTGCAGCACAAAAACCAACATCCACGTCTGGGCATCATCAAACTGCTGCTCGTACTTCTCCTAGTATGTCTGATTTTGTCCTAACTGAGCTCACTACAAAACTGTAATGATTTCAGTGGAGGCGGTGCACAGTCAGACTCCTTACGCAAAGCTCTGTGGAGAAAAACGTACCTGTCGAGTGGTATTACAGTATATGCTTCCCTGGGACAATATTAGGTTGCACAGATGTTGACCTGCTTGTTCAAATAACAACACATTTAGATCTTTTTTTTTTTTTTCCACATAAGGATTAGTTTCTCTGGGTGTGGAATTAGTTAAAAATCAATTACATGCTGTGAAAGACAGAGGTACTCAATGATGCTTACTTATTCTCCTAACTGAATGGATTCAGCCATCTATATATTTCCTCTCTTTTCACAAAAGACAGCAAAAGCTTCTCTGTGTTATTGTATTTCTTATTAGTGGGTCTGAAAAATCACATTTTTTTCTATATCATTGGTGCTTTCTTGCTGACAAATATTGATTTTTTCCATGCTTCCTCCACTCTCCATGGGTATTTCCTTTTCCTTTTCTTTTTCCTGTTTTGACCTAACTGAATATAGTCATCATTAACACAACCAGAGAACTATGTGTTAACAGTCATGGAATAAGGAGCATTTAAAAATCAAATTGCTGACTCAAATTATTTTAGATCACTTGAAACAAGATGTTTTTCCTCAGCAGGCAGCTGATTTGAGGACATCACTTCTGCACTGGGCCAGACAAGAATCTGCATAGCACAGTATCCTCCTTCCAGCAGTGGTGAGCAGGAGATGCTTGGGGAAAGAGAATATCCTGTGCAATCTTTTTCTGCCATAGACCACAGAAACAGTACTTCAGGGAATTTCTGGTCTACAGGTTTTCCCTAGACCATTGTAATTACTACCACCAGTGGATTTACTTTTAAGTAGAACTGTTAATTTACATAGTGTTAGATAATAACAAGGCCTTGTATGGTGGGATTGGATGTTCCTACTGATACTAGGAAAGCACCCGAACTGTAGAAACTCCTTGGCCCCCAGTTGCTATTTGGAAGAGTCTGGACCACTGTGCAAGAGGTTGAGAAGAATATCCATCATCACTGTCCACATTACCTTTGTTTGATGAGGAAAGGATATAGTTTCCACAACTGCCCAGTACCATTCATGAACAGAACACATGCTTACAGAGAGATTTATCAAATCAAAGAAGATTTACTCTTTTGTTGTCATAAAAGTCCCCAGAAGTCACAGTGAAGGATGAAGTTGGGTGAATGCAGGAGGCTTATAGCAAGAACTGAAACTGATGATGTTGCTATGGACTACACAACCCATTTGATATGCTGTGCAGAAATCATTGTGGCTGCTATGCAAATCTTAGAGATCAAATGTGGGAAAATAAGGACACAACTAAAGTAGGATAGATTATTTACACAGCAGGAGAAAAAGAAAACATAACATCTTGGCTATTACTTTAGAATCTTTTTCTGTCTGACTGCAATGTTGACATCCCAGAAATTCAGTAAATCCATGCCACTGAAGCATATCTGACTTCAAAATAACCTGCTGTTACAGACCTGCTACGAAGCAGCAGTACACAATTTATTGGAGTTCAGTTCAAGGCAACAAAGCTCTGCATTGCACCTATCAAGATTTAGCTCAGTTCGAATGATTCAACAGTTAGCAGGTACTGTTGCCGATGACAATGTCAGCTATCTGCCACACTGATTCCCCAATACAATAGCAGAGAAAACACCTTTCTCTACTTCCAGGTACATTACTTCCAGATGTTCCAGTAACACAAAGTAAGTGCATATGACCAAATCCATATGCCAGCACCACTCTCCGGAACAGAGCAGCACAGGATCTGCAGTGAAAAGTTGAAGGATTGTTTTGCTTCAGATACTGCAGATACCAGGCAGGGTCTGGGCACACTCTTTAGCTGGGGTTCGGCAGGCAAGCCTTGCTACAGCTCTGAAAAAGATGCTCGCACTGTACAAGCTACACTATATTAGCAATCGAATGGCTTCAGGTTAAAAAACGATGGTGGATTTGTTTATTTGTTTGAACTATAGTGAAGCACTGACTTGTAACCAGAAATCTGAATGACAAATTAACCCCTCTAAAACAATTATTTATGAAACTGAAAGTACAGTTGTTCAGAAACACAGATGATCCCTATCAGTACAGCTCTGATAAAGTTGCAGCAAGCTGTTTTAGATTAGCCTTTCTTTCCCTGCTTTATCATCCTTTCTATTTAATAATGGCCTAGATCTCATTTATATGAGGTGGGCATGTCTAGAGATTTTACTGCATTAAATTAGAAACTGTATTTCCATATTATCTGTGACATTCAGATGCACCTCTATTGATATTTTTTCCTTGGTTAATTAAGCACTGACTTGAGTATTAGCTCACATCCTGGCCTTCCTCTCAGAGGTGATAGTAAGCTCTGCATTCTCTCCAGGAGCTAATATACACCAGCTGTGATAATAAGTGTGTAAATTCTCTTTGCTATACCTTTTGGAGAGTCTACCTTCTGTCCTGTATTCCCATAGCTATATTTAATATTTCCTTATTTCCACAACATTACATAATCTGCACCAAATTTTTGTTCTCTGAGGAATTACAGAATAGTTGAGGTGGGAAGGAACCTCTGGAGATTATCTACTCCAACCCCCTGCTCAGAGTAGAGTCAGCTAGAGCAGGTTGCCCTGGGCTGTGTGCAGTCAGGTTCTGAATATCTCAAAGGATCAAGACACCATAGCCTGTCTGGGTAACCTGTTCCAGGGTTCAACCAACTCATAATAAAAAAGGTTCTGACATTCATATGGAATTTCCTGCACCTCAGTTTGTGCTCACTATCTCTTTCCCTGTCACTGGGGACCAGTGAGAGGAATCTGCTTCTGTCCTCCTTGCACACCAAGCCACTTTATTGGGAAAAAAAAAAACAAACCAAAAAAACCAAACCAACTAAAAAAGGAAAATAAACAAGAAAAAAAACCACAAACAACCCAAAACCCAAAAGCAGATTAAGTAGAATTTGCATTCTGTCCTAAAAAGCATCTTTGATAATGTGACTAGCTCCTGTGTACCTGGGCATCTAACTTTAAACCTCTGAGTATCATATGCATTTGTGTGCTTTAAAACAAAAAGCTTGGTTGGGTATCGGGAGTCCAGGTAAAGTTTAGTAAGTCAGTACACATTGTTCTGACATTTCCTAATGTTATACTACAGAGGAGAGTTGGAAATGCCTTTGGCATTAGTTCATTAGTAAAATGACATGACACTGTTAATCTCCAGAAAGTACCTTCCACAGAATTAACAACATATTCCAGTGCCTTTTAAGGGGAAATCACCATCACCCAGGAACATTGAGAAAAGAGCCACTGTGCATAAAATAATACGCTATTTTCCGGAAGAGATGAAGAAACTGATGCTGATCACCATTTCCCTAGGTGCCAGCTGGCATCAGATGTTAACTAGAGCCATAGGTAGCAATACCAGCTATAACATCTCCTGAGGGGACGCAAGTACACAGCTGGCCCTCACACTTGCAGCTAAGATACCTGGCATTAGACTCAGCTCACCTGTCACAGTGCGTTAGAGGGAATTAAAATAATTATGGAAATGGAGGAGGACCTTATCTGTGAAAACTTGGATGAGTCACCTTTCCTACGGCGCAATTTAGCTACGCGTGAATCACAAGACAGTACTATTCAGATATGGATGTCTTTAACAGTTATATTTAAAGGACTAAAGCTGAAGTTCTTAACAGTGTTTTGGATAGATAGGAATGCTCGATGTGTGTATGAAGAGACTTGTGAGGTGAGGCAGTGTCAGTCCTGCTGCACTGGCTCAGGTCACTAGTCCCATGCTGCACAGGTCTGAAGTACTAGGAGAGTGGAAGTTAAGAGTCCCTTTCTTTTCATCCAAAAGCTCACTGACTAAAGAGAACATGACCAACCCACCTGCCATTTAGCATCTCAAATTGCTCATAAGAATTCCTATAAACAGGCATAAAGTATTATTAATAACGTTTTCCTAACATAGTAATGACCAAAATCTGAACGCATTATAGCATTAATGCTTTATGATTTCCCTGACACTTAATGAGGTTATTACTGTACTGATAAACTGATCTCTGTTAGACCCCTAAGGGGTTTGTATCAAGATGTCAGCAGCGAAATGACCATGCAAGTGGCCTTGCTGTATAACAAGTTTTATTTTTTTCACACAAGTCAATGAAGCATAGAGTGACTGTCATAGTCCTTTGTTTGAAAACAGCAGCAATAGGGCAGACTACATATGCAGTTTCACAAAGCATTAATCAGTTGCTTGCACCATTTAATTACTATCTATTATTTTATGGTTTTGATAAGTATTCAATGGAATTAAATCCTGAGCATCACTTTCAGCCATTGTCATCCAATTTGGCTTTAGCAGAATTGCATAAACAAGTACACAATCTCAACATATTTCAGCACAATTTATGTCTCCAGGGACGTAGGTTCTAGGAACAATTTAATAGAAAATAAACATGATTATTAAAAGAAGTGATAAAGGAGTGGGATGATAAAGCAATGTGACTATCACACAAATTACCTAATGGAATAATAAAGTATCCATTCTTTTCACTCAGCTACTTAGATTTAAAATCTCTTTTTGTCCTCTGTACTAATAACCACTACAGTTTGCCTGCATGTCCCCCTGAAGAGGAAAGAATGGGGCTTTTATTGCTCATGTTTTTCCCAGACTTGTACAAAACAGGAGGTTATAGAACATAAATTTACAGTGATTCCATAAGCAAAGGAATGGCGGAGCCAGAAAGATGAAACTACTGTATAACACATTAAGGAGCAATAATGTAAAAGCAAACAGTCCAGAATAGAGCACCCGTTGCTTCTACTGTCAGGGCTATTGCTAAACTGAGAAATGACATTGTTCTGAAGGAGGAAAAGCATGAGACTGTATGACTGGCAAGCTCTTAACAGGGATTATAAATATACAGCGCTCTCTGATGAGATATTCAGCAGTGAATGTGCTTGGAGTTATGACTTTAATGGGACTCAACTAGAAACAACATATATTAATAATGCTAATAAAACACACAAAGGAGACTTCAAGATAATTTTTATCTGTCCTATGAAAAGTGGTATGGAAAAACTGCTCAGGACATAAGGTTGTAGAGTTTAAGTCTGGATGAAGTATGCACCATTATCAATCATGCGAAAAATTGCTGCAGTCTCTTTCCTATGAATTTATAGAAAGACATCTCAGAAAAGCTGACAAACTACAAACAAATGACTCCAGCTGCGAGTCCAGTAAATTGGAAATTTATCCCTCCTCCTCCCTCCCCTCCCCACCACTTCCCCGAGTAAAGGGGAGAACTCATTTTTCCATTCAGAACTACTAGCTTCCTTGCCCTGGTCATCTGCCAGTGTGGCTGCAGGAGCCAAGAGCAGCCTGAAGTTTTCAAGTGGCGTGTACAGAAAAGTAGCTAGAGAATTGTTCTCTGCCATGGCCCGATCAATAAAATCTGAGGGAATCATCAGTGAGCGACCAGAGATGGCTTCAACATGGGAGGCACGGAAGGCTGCATACGTAGCATCACAAAAAACTGCACAGATTTAAGGTTGCCCTTCATTAATTTGAAATACTTCAAAATTCTTGGAAGAAAGATCCTTTGAACATGAAAGGCATTGTTATTAGAACAGAGCACTACTAGCAGTTCATTACATTTAGCCACCTACAGTTTTAACAAAATGATATCTTTACATCTCAGTACACCATTCTGTGTGTATAAACCATGGCCCAAGTGTGGGTACCCCTGCCAGGGTACAGAAACCCACCAGAGCAAAGCAGTTCATTCAACATTTCCACATCCTTTTCCTTACACAGCCACAACTGGTAGCCTCATCGTGGTACACACTCGGATGTCACACTCCTCTCTGCTGTCTCACTTAAGGAGTGACATATAAAGACATAAGGCTGAGGTTGCCTGGAATTTCTTGGGGCTTTAGGTGTTTGTCCCACATTAGCATTGGTCAGTGCCCACCATCATCTACCACAGCTGCAATTGCTCATCACCACCACGAGTCGAATGAGGGCTGCATATGCCCTGGAGATCACACAATTTTCTTCATGTTTGTCTTCAGGACCATGACTAAACTCTTTTCTTCGTCTTCTTCGTCTTCTTCATCTTCTTCTCCTTCTCCTTCTTCTTCTTCTTCTTCTTCTCCTTTGTTTCTCTTCCTACTGTGGCATGTGCATTCTCTAGGTTTATTTGAATATACTTAAAAGAACAACTGTTCTTTTAAATATAATAATGTTAATTACAACTATGTACTTTTGTTTAAAAGTCATCCATATGTACAATAATCACAGCAGTCATTTTAAAGAGATTTAAATCAGAAATAAATTAGTTACATTTTTCTGGCTTTAGCTGTTACCTGACAAGTGAACACATCCCTTCATCAGTCTTTTGGTGTTACTAACCATAATTATGTAGAGTACACGAATTCTGTCTTAGTATTGCATCCTTCTACACCAACCTGCTGATCTCTTCATACATACAAGTAGAGCAGGTATGATTTTCAGTTGATCCAGCTCTTCAGATGTGTACCAGCTATGGGTTTCAACAGACAGCTCCTCTCTGTTTGCCAGGCAACAGCCGCTGCATATCCTTGAAAGCTTTTCAGGATTCAAACAGAAGCGCTTGTTAGCCAGGCCCATTCTGAAATGGCTTGAATTGATGCTTCAGTAGGGCATTGGGCCAGGGAATTCAAGATGCTTTTCCTTTTACACCAGTCTAGAAAATGAAGATTTCCTCAGTTCAAGCCATAACACAGCCCTAACAGAAGGTAGGAGACAATACCGGGATCCTTTATGTCAATCATCCACTTGGAATCTGTTCAGAGGCAGAAATGCTTTTCTTTTCCTTTTGTCTTTTCCTTTAAAAGTCTTTGTTTTCCATTCTCTCACCTGTCTCTTTTTTCTTTGGTTCCCAGTACTTCGGGCTAATACAGCAGGATATTAGTCTCTCACAGAAAATGCTGCTAATTAGTTTATTTCTGTATTCATCACCAGATCTATCTTGTAGGGTGCAACCCAGCTATCAGGCTATTTAGGAAAGATCCTGCTCATCTCAATTTCTGCAACATTTGTACCAATCTGTCTTGTGTTTTCTTCAGGACTTATAAAAATAAAATATGAAGACAGACTTTTCTCCTCCTGTGGTTTACTTAAAGACCAGATTTTGACATCCTTACTCATACTGAATGGTCACTTATGACATATAGTCTGTAATTGATTTCAGTGGGACTTCTTACATAGTGTGCATGGTAAAATCTGGCTTCATAAGCATAAACAAATGCTCTTCTCCCCCAAGCAAGGAAGGGGTTCAAAAGGAAGATTCTTTACACTCAGAAAAAGACTCCTGTATTCATTCAAGAAAATTAATATAGCAGCACTATCAGGACCCCAGCTTCTAATATACAAAATGAAGAGGTCAGTTATATTTTTCAGTGTAAGAACTGAAAGGGTTTAATGCCACTGTTTCATCCAGTGTAGTGGTCTGACATCCTGACCCTGCTCAATTCACCTTTATGTTATTATCCAGTTTGTTTAAACGGTTCTGCCACCCTCTTCTATCTTCATTAAAAGTTTAAATCTCTCTTCAATCCCATGGACATCCAAGACTTTTGAAAGCTAAAGACTGCTTTAAAGTGTCATTGATGCTTAACCTCCCCACCAACTATCAGTAAATATGGTAGGACCCACATTATAGCCCCACTGTCAGTTGATAGCTTTTGTGATACAATAATAATACAGGTCACTGGTTGCTACACAGATTCCTAAAAAATAAACAGCTTCAAATAGAATTCAGGCCCAAAGAACCACAGGAAACCATTATCTGAACCTCAAAGAACAAACAAACAAAAAAATTCCTGATGGTTTTTGGCTTCTACCCCTCAACCAGAAGCAGTCTGGGGTCATCAGAGCAGCTGGCCCCATGGCCACCTTTCACAGGAGATCTGGCATTCTAGTAGACTGATGCTCAGGAATTTATTGCCACTGTGGCTTTTCCCAAATAAAAGCTCTTCAGGCAAGCAAGGGCTGCAGTTCTTTCACCTCAACTAAAAAGGGAAAGGCTTTCCTACTACAACAACCCAGTTATTTTCACCAATTTCCAATTCTGTTTATCAGTTACACAGAAGATGTACATCAGGCTGAGATGGGACTGGAGAGACAAGGAAAAATATTGATAGCGGAACCAGCAGGGTGAAATTCTCATCTCCCTGCTTTTGCATGCTCCAGCATTCGCATCTCTGAGCAATAGGAATGAAGATGCCTAGTTCACAGGACACATGGGAGTGCGGCATTACTTAGAGGTCAAACTGCTGCTGCTATTTGCTTGGAAAGTACTTGAGTCAGCTAATATATTAGAGTCAATAGATAGGTACTGCTGCAGTCTCTGTGCCTCTCAAGCCCAAGGCTACTGATAAGCACATTTGTATTGATCGCAAAACAGTATATTCCAAGATTTCAGTTCTGAAGGAGTTTTCTCCCAAGGAAAACTAAAATACAAAAAATTCCTTCAGTCCAAATGAGGGAGGAGGGAGCTGGGAATGACTGCTGAGTTGCACACAGGATTGGTTAGATCATGCCCATGTAGTACCACACAGGCCAAAGTTAAGGTTTGGTTTGCCACACTCCCCTCAGCTCAGCACCAAATGCTGCTGCAGGAGGGTCAGAGCACTCCTGCTGGAACCAGCCACAGAAGCAGCTGCACAAACGCCTGGCAGGCAAGAGACAGGCAGGGAAGGCTACCTCTTGCCCTTCTGCCTGCTGAGCAGCTCCCAGGGAGCTCCAGGGCACAGGATTCACCTGTGAAAGGGAACAGGAGGGAGGGCAGCCTGGCATGCTGGCATCTTCATGGGACTCAGAAGTCAGGGAGTTGGGTGCATGGATGTCTTGGGAAAACCAGCTGTGGGTGCACCGGCACTCATCTGCACTGTGCCTTCCTAGGCAAAGTGCTCACTGGAGGCAACATCAGCCTAAATGCCAGTCTGGCTTATCCTCTGCTGTTGGATTCCCAAGAAAGGGTAAAGAAAAAAAGCACTGAGCTTGCTGTGGAACACCTGGATTCAGGTTCCTGCTAAAACACAGGAAATCTTGTGGAAACCCACATAAGAGACAGGGAAAGGACAATTCACTGTCAGTTAAGCACCTGTGAAGTGCTACAAGAGAAGGCAACATAAATGACTAGATGATCTTCAAGGTCTTTTCCAACCTAGATGGAAAAAAAAAAAGATAATAAAAAGATAAATTATCTTATTCTAAGAGGTCAGTACAGCTTGTCTGTGCACCATCACCCACGCAATGACAGAGGCAGTGAGGGAGTGCTGGCACGCAGACACTTCTGAGACACTTTACAGCATATTGAGGCTTCCCAACAATGCAGAAATACTCTGTAAATTGTTTCCAATCATTCTGCCTTCCCGTTCTCAACTGAAATAAAGGATTTGGCTCCAAAAATGTCAGTTACATAGAAGTGCTGAGATAAATACCAGGGTAACAAGCTCAGTATCGTTAAAACCTGTGAAGTAGATGAAGAATATTCATGTAAACACTGTAACAGATTTAAAGAATTAGATATTAATTAGGTCAAAGTAATGTCAGTCAAGATTTTGCAGAAATTAGCAGTAATGTTAGAATAGTTATAGCCATCGTGTTAGAATAAAATTTTTAAAAAAATTAAATAGAAGACTAGTTTATGACACCATAAAAAAATTTTAAAGAGTGGTCACTCAGTGCTTTGCTAAATTATATGACTTTTGCAGACTCACATTTCATGCACCCAGCATAATCTCACAAGGCATTTGGAAAACATTTGGAGAGAGTTTTGGAACCATTCCGAATAAGCAGGGAGCTGCCAAATTTAACTAAAGTAGTTAAATTAGTAGAGGTACATTTCAGTAGCCTTGATCAAGGTTAGCTCTTCTTCCCATAACTCAGGGTAATGTTTTGTGTCTCCCCCTGTCATATTATACCAGAAAGAGAAATGCCAACATGCAGCAAGTAGATAAACCTCTGAAAAAAATCAGGAAAAAACAGTATTAAATTTTTCCTGAGCAGCTTCTTCCTTGAGAGACTCCTGGACCAATTCTTCAAGACCCAAAAAGCCTTGATGGTTCTCTCCAAACCCATAAAGGCTTCCAAAAACGTAGAGCTATGTCTTTTTACAAAATGTATCATCAAAATACTTTAACCTTATTGTTATTTTCTATTATTTATTTGTTCACCATCACCACCACATACGTAATTCATTTGACTCACAGAAAAATGAACAAGGTAACATGGACTCTTGCTACTTGCTGGTGATAATAGGAGATTTTTGTTTCTCTAGACTAATTTTTATTTCATACTTCTGCATTTTGAGCCTTACCATGAGTTTGAGCTTCAAAGCAGTGCAGCAAAGAACAGGACATGTTTGCCACACATTTCAGCACCAGAGGCAGCTGCTTCTATTGTCTACTGGCTAGATCCCATTATACAACACATAGTACAAAGAGCAAAATAGATTAAAACATTTCATATGGAAGACAGCATTGAGGACTTATATAGTGATGGATGACAAAATATTAATTAGATATGGCAAGCTATCCAGGGGAATAAAAGACAAAGAACAGGCAAAACCTGGTCATCCTTACTGGCTTTGAACTAATGACACATAAAGCAGGAGCTTACTGCATACAGAACCAAAGTCACAAATAATTTGACACTTCTCAGATGACTGTTGATTTTGCCAGACATTGAAGGGCAGTAAAAAGTTTTCCCTAGTGACAGAAGTGGCATAACTGCCACCGATACTATAATTCAGGCTTGAAGTCCTGGAATCAAATGATTTGAAAGTCTTTTCAATTATAGCTTTTTTCCTGCCTAAGCAATTATTGAACACCCCCCCACTATATTTCTTTTATATTTTATAAATATTTTATATTTTTATTTCTTTTGTGTATTTCTTTCCTGCCAACTCCTCCTCTGCAGAAAATGGCAAAAGATGAGCCTTTCATGACAAAAGCATGCAAGTTGCTAAGATTAGTATCATTATTTGTTGATCTTTTTTCTCAGCAAATTTGCAAACTAGCACAGTAAATATAACAAATATAAGCAAGCAAGGGAGGTGCATTAAAGAACTAAATAATTTTAATCAGTGTGACTAGATTAAACAGCTTCTTAAATATTTCAAAGTGGCAATCCTTTAGGAAGTGTTTATGACAAGCTTATAACAGTGCCAGGCAAAAGACAAAGTGGAATCTATCCAGGCTCATCCATATTTAAAAGTGTGTGCTCAGTGCAAACATGGTTTAGGGAAAAAAGATGACATCTCCAAACTTACGATAGGTGGCAGGCAAGAACGCTGGCAGAAGCAACCAGGAGAAATAGAGGAGATAAACAGGGAAGTTGACAGCAAGAAACCTTTTGAAAGTGTAAATGACTCAGGAGAGCAAAACACAAGGACAATGCAAGTCCTGCAGTCCAGTATGGACTGTGGTTCTCCAGACTATAACAAAATTCTTGCAAAAATTTTACTTGCCTTTTGAATATTGTGAGTAAGAAGCTAAGTGAAGAAAAGACACTAGCTATAAAACAATTTAGTTATCAAAATTGCGGACAAATTATTCAAGGAATAAGAAGGTGAAAAAAAAAAATTGAGATGCAAGAACGTGGCCACATATTTCAGAAACATGAAGAGCTTCAAGCTGCCAGGAATGGGAGGAAGACAGTGGGCATGAATCAAGCCCTCACAAGCAGCAGCCTAAGTGAAAAATGGAATGGAAAAAGAAAACATTTCCAATATTTTTTCTTTCTGAACTGTTCCAGGTGCCATGACTCCAGCCTGTCTTTTTGAGGTGGAAACCTCTTCATCTGCTGCAGACATCTAACAGAAGGGCAGTTCAGCACGCCTTGCCTGCGTGGCACATACGACTTTAATAGTCATTGCAGGGAAGTAGGTGTCCCCAAATCGCTGGAGGCTCAGGTTGGCAGTATACACATGCCAGCCCTTCCGCCTTTCATTACAGGCCAGTAAGTCAGTTACAGAAACAAAGCACAGCTCATATCTTCTGCCAACTCAATTTAGTCTCTCCATCTGGAGCATAGTCCAGCATTACAATGTAAGATGAGCCTTTTCCAAGATACCCATCTGCAGAACATAAGATATCAAAAGGTGAAGTTTCAGTCTGTCTTCAGCTCCTTCCACTTTTAGACACTGACAAAACCTCAAATTTTCCCCTGTATCATCTTGAAACTAGACAGTAGAAGAACATCTGCTTTTTCCTCTTCCTCCCCAATAAGACCACTGCTTAGTTTCAGTCTGAGAGGGTCCTTCTAGGATATCAGCAGATATCAGATGTCTGAAGGTAGACTGAGCAACATATATATAACTGAGTATGTCTGAGCCTGGAGTCAGCAGACTGTATTTGGAGGAGTGAATCACTGAGTACACAGTCCAGGATGAGGAAACAGTTGTCACCCCCAAGTCCTACTCCAGAAGTCACATCTGAAATCACAGTGATATTCTACTGACAAATGGAATTTGCTTTAAATGGCCATTTAGTAGGAAATTTAAATGCAGTCAAACAATGGGACAAAGGGATGAACCTCTCAGCAAAGTACCCGTAACAGTGTCAGCACTAAGGAGAAGAACCACTACAAAAACACTCACCACACATGCCAGCAGCTGACCTATATACAGGAGATCGAACACATTACCATGATGAACGATGTGTTTTTGATCAATGCCAGAGGAAAAGAAAGCAGCTACTGCACACGTAAAGAAAATCCCTCTCTCTCCAAGTCTCTGCTTTCTGGAAGAGCTACCTGTATACTGGACTCACAACCTAGAGCTTTATAACATAAGCAACAACATACAAGATGAAAATATGCCTCAAGGAAGAAGAGAAGAGGCCAAGCAAATAGAGCAGGAAAGGAGGCAAAAAGGAAGGGGGGCTATCAAATCTGCCTGTATTTCTGCTCCTTGGTTCTTCCTTACTGCCAGAATTTTGCACAACTGTTCTGCAGATCTTTCACTCCTCTGCTTTGTCAGTTACAACATAAACTCAGAGACCTCACAACCCAGAAAGAAAACTATAAATATGTCACCAGTGGCATTTTCCATTTAAATCTACATAAACTTTTAGGAATAATTAAAAAAAGAGAAACAACTTCTGAATTTGCCTGACCTCTAGTTTTTGGGTTTCTTTTTTTTTTTAACACCAATTAAGGTTTTAGGTCAGAAGTCTCTGAATGCTCAGTATTTAATTAGCATTAGGCACATGACCAGACACTGTTGTATCTAACTTGTGGTTTGGGACTTATAATTGTAGGCTTTCCACTGATAGCACTTGTGGACAGTCACCCTCAGGAATTACATTTTCTTTAGTATGAAAACCCTCTTTGTAAATTGTTGTGTAATCCCAATTCTGTTTTTAAAACACTGATTGCAAGAAGAGCTGTTCCTCACAGTACTGCTACCTTAAAAACAGATTAGTTTTAATATATGTAGACACTGATGCTTTCTTTTGTAACACCTTATGCACAAAAATTTTTTTGTTCATGCCAATATCCCAATTTGCATGCTTTCTGTCACATCAAATGAAACTGCTCATTGGAAATTGGGACATAAGCTACGACTTGCATTCATGAATATGTGCCGCCCGCTTTCATTTAGTACTTGACATTCCAATGTGCTCTTGAGCAGTTCTGTAGGTGAAAAGGTCAGTCATTATCAGCAGCCATGGGAGATAAGAAATATATGGGAAAAGCTTATCTGAATCTGAAGATTTTCAGCTTTAGCAAGTTTTTCACACGATTCAATCCTTAAAAATAAACCTGGAAGCTTTTCTCCCTCTCTGCTGCTAGAGATGGATCTCTGCATATTCACAGCAACCTCAACAAAGGATTTCTTTACTGCACTTCCACTGTTTCCTGCATTGCACTTTACATGGTAAGAACCAAGACAAGGTGACTCTCCCATAGCAACTACAAGGGGCTTCAATTTGTTTAAAGGTGCTTCAGCGCAACAAGACTCAGAAGAGCATGTGGGTACCGTGTCTCTTCACAGCTGCTCCACATCAGCATTAAACACTTTGAACTGTCAGTGTAGCAATAAAAATAAAGCCATTCCTCTTAAAGTGACCTACTAAAATAATCTGTGCAGTCTAACATCATAATTTACTCATTTGTGATTTCTCTCCAAATAAATACACACTGAACATAACTAAAATTATATATGAAGCACCCTTCCCTTCCTGGTTGAAATTTATATCCTCTCATAGCTGCAGGTTTGAGATAAACAGCCTCGTTACAACTCTGGAAATGGAGAAGGTTCACCAGAAGATTGGACACATTGGTTTTGCTCACATGATGAATGTAGATCTGGGTTAGAACCTTGGGCTCTAATCCACCATGCTGGCTGTCACATGTATCAGCTGAGTGGTCTGCAGGCTCATATTGTATTTAGCCTAATCAGTGGGCTCAATCCACTCAAAGGACTCTCTCTGTATCTGCTGAGAAATTACCTGGCAAGAAATACATACCCATTTTCACATGGGCTCTCATGGAAGACACGCAAAATTCAGAGAATTCAAAGTCAACCTAGCAGGAGTTTAGCCAAAGAGAATTTAATCTTATTTTTAAACCCAGGAGATTAAATTCTACACCCAGTTTTTAAGTTTTACCTTTGTTTTCCTCAGTGCTTTATTCTTTTAATTGTCATTGCTGTTCCCTGCCCTGGCATTGGTTTTCCAAGGAAACCCATTCATCTTGATATTTGTGAGACTGACAGAGCTCATCACCAGCTTTCAGAAATGATGAAGACAGATAAACAACATGCAGTTTATTCAGATTAATGGGTGCAATGACAATGAGCTCATGACAGAAGCAAACAAAAGGGCTTTACAAGACAATGATGACTATTGCTATGGTGAAATATGAGTGTTTTTTACAGACTGGAAATTGGCAATAAAAAGATTCACTATCTGCTAAAGGGATCTATTAATAATAAGCATTCCTAAAGAAAACAGGGCATTTTAAAGATAAATTGTCAGCCGCATCTCCTTTATCTAGGGTGCTCAAGGAAGTGGTTCTGTCAGCAGAGTAACTCAGTCTGCAGCAGAGGACAGCTTTCAAATAAAGGAATTGTGCCTGAGAAGTAAGATTTAGCCTGAAGCTTGCCAAAAAAGCTTACCATCTTAGTGCACTTGCTAATAAGCATTCATTAAGACAAAAACAAGTAAGGCAACTTATTTTAATGATGAGTGCCTGGTAAGATAAAAGTTAAATAACACACTACCCCCAAGATGCCACCAATAATGAATATGGTGCTAGGAACTCAGATTATCTTCAGAAAAGCCAAGCATAAAATGGTCCTGGAAATGAAATTCATGCTCAATGTCCTCCAAAGCTAGAAAAAGCCCCTGTACAAGACATGACAGAAGTTACCAGCTATGGTAAAAACCTGTCGAAACACATTTGAAATCAGCTTCTGAGACATAAGGAAAAAACATGTTCTGCAGGGAGCCATATAGGGTTCTGTGCTTTCGTGGATTAAATTCAGTGGAGTTGCCAATGGATCACTGGATCAACGCATCACTGCATCTGAACTTAGATCTGTTTATACCTGTCCAAACTGGCTTCAGCAAATGAATCCACAGCAAGATGGCTTACCGTGTTGAATGCACTTTCTTTTACGACAGACACTTCAGCAAACCTGATGCATAAACAATGGCAATTCTTTAATAAAATGCTTTTAGTAGTTTTCATTGTTAATCATATACCTATCTCCTCCTACTAATCTAACAGTCCAAAGCATATATATGAGTGTCCTCACATGTTCTCACTGTAGCTCTCCAGCCCAGGCCAAAATACAAGCTGAAGCACAGCACACAGAACTTATAGGAGGAATCCAGGAATGCACGGCCAACCTCTGGTGCTTTAATTCACACTAGTTTCACCTGTCTGTAAATGTACAAGAAGAATTAAACAATTTGGTGAAATATTCGAACACAAAATGGCAATGAATATTTCAAGATATTTCAAGATTTCACATTCTGATGGAGAGACTTTTGTTTACAATTTGATGGCACTTCAGGTTTGCTGGGAATAAAAATAAACACATCTAAACAACTGAGAAGTGATGATTTTGTGTGGCCATAGCTCTATGACATGTTTATGGTGGTTACTTTAAGGGCTGAGTTCAACTGGATTGCTTTGGATTTGTATCACATTCTATTCTCATTTGAACTGGTATAATTCTGGAGTACTTTCATTAACAATAGTGGGATTACTCTAGATTTGCATTGAAGGCAGGTTTGCTTTGAACTACATCATATGAGCAGTATAAACTAGGACACTGGCTACTTAAACACATGGCACTCATCTAGAAGCCTTTTTACAGTGTTCAGGTAAGGGAACAAAAAGGAGAAAGAAACCAACACAAATAAAGATAAGACTAGGTTATTTACAGGAACTTTCCAAATTCACAAGGATTAGAAATATGCCTATGAAAACTATACTTTTTCTTATTGTTTCTGAAATCATTAATCATGGTGCTGAATATGAAAACAATCATTTAGATGCAGCTGGAAAAATAACTTATCTACAGCTGAACTGGAACTGACTCCTTAGTAATCAGTAAATGAGCAAATTTTTAATCATTACTAAGTGCAAAATTATGCAGAAGTGCTCAGGGTTCCCAGGCTGCACTCTCTCCAGCTGTCTTTAGCAAACAGGCTAGGAAAAAGGAGGAATGTATTTTCCCTGCAGCTATTGCTGTCTGTGCATCTCTCTCTTATGCGGTATATCATGACCTTTTATTCATACGTAATATGGAAGGATAATCCAATGTATCCTTTTCAACCATACAGGCATAGAAGTAGACTGTGTGCGCATGTTGAGATGCTCTTACCTATTGTGTTGGGTTGGTGTGGCAAGGTTTTGGTAATGGGGGGGCTACAGGGGTGAATTCTGTGAGAAGCTGCCAGAAGCTTCCCCTGTGTTCAACAGAGCCAACGCCAGCCAGCTCCAAGATGGACCCACCGCTGGCCAGGGCCGAGCCCATCAGCAACAGTAGTGCTGCTGTGATAACATATTTAAAAAGGAGGAAAAAAAGGCACAACTGGGCAACTTCAGATGGAGAGAGGAGTGAGAATATGCGAGAGAAACAACTCTGCAGACACCAAGGTCAGTGAAGAAGGAGGGAGAGGAGGTGCTCCAGGAGCCGGAGCAGATTCCCCGGCAGCCCGCGGTGCAGCCCATGGTGAGGCAGCTGTGCCCTGCACCCATGGAGGTTAACGGTGGGGCAGAACCCACCTGCAGTCCGGGGAGGACCCCACACCGGAGCAGGGGGATGTGCCTGAAGGAGACTGTGAACCCGTAGGAAACTCACGCTGGAGCAGAGGAAGAGTGTGAGGAGCCCTCTCCTTGAGGAGTAAAGGAGCAGCAGAGACAACAGGTGATGGACTGACTGTAACCCCCATTCCCCATTGCTGGGATGGAGGAGGTAGAGAAAATCAGGAGTGGAGTTGAGCCCAGGAAGAAGGGAGGGGGAATGTGCTTTAAGATTTGGTTTTATTTCTCATTATCCTACTCTGATTTTGACTGGTAATAAATTAATCTTCCTGAGCTGAGTCTGTTTTACCCATGACAGTAATTAGTGAGTGATCTCCCTGTCCTTATCTTGACCCATGAGCCTTTTGTTATATTTTCTCTCCCCTGTCCAGCTGAAGAGGGGGAATGGTAGAGCAGCTTTGGTGGGCACCTGGTGTCTATCCAGGGTCAACCCGCCACACTTACTATTCTCAGAAAAATTTTCTGTTTATAACCTGAAGTTAGGACAGACCTTTTGGGCAGAGTCAGTAGTGGTTAGCTACCAATACGTATTTCCTTGAAGAGCTCCTTTTTAAGCTGATAATCCTAAAACTGTACTGCAATGTTTTCTAACAATAAGAAATCCCCTTTGTTAAGTACATGGAGCAATCTGGATTCTGATGGGAATCCTCATTAAAATGAGCACAGAGCATACCGTATAAGGTTCAAGAACGAATGGTGAATTTGTGTCCAAAAAATAAATACAATTCAGCCCAACCTTCCCTGAATCCCACACTGAGTTCAATAGTTATATAGTTGTTAAGCTGATATATCATGTTTAATGGCAGCACACTAGATAATGCTACAGCAGTGACGGGAAAAACAGCATTTCTTGACATTATGGTTCTTTTTAGACTACATGCAAGACTAGACTGAACTTCATTAGTAAGATCTTATAAAAACAGTATGTGCAGTATAGCATGCCAAATGGGAACAGTCTGAAAAAGGAGGGGTTTTTAAAGTCACCTGTGCACCACTCTCCTCCTCCTAGTCTCAGTAAACCTGAGCACATACATTAGCACTTGAATAAATTTACAATGGCTTTATTTCCTCTGCCAAAATCTAAGATTGAGATGAAACAGAACTATTTCTTCAGCTGAAGTTAAAGTAGTATACTTTAGCATAAGAAAAACTGTATTGACTCAGATGGCCAGGTGGGAGAAACTATTGAGTGGGAAATTACAGAGACAAGGAAAAGATGCTCCAGAATGCAGCCTTGCATGCATTCAATGGTCTGTAAAGAGGGCAGGTGGGAAGGAGGAGGAAAAACATCTGGATTTTTAGCACTGGTCTGAGAAAGAACACCCCTTTGCTTTCCTCTTCTCCTGTTCACTGTTAAACCTCTGTTCCCCTTGGCCAAACTTGCTGTTAGTCACTTAAATAGCAGTTACACAGCTGGCTGTGCAGACTTCTGCTGCCTGTTGGTTTCATCAGTGGGGACCTCTGCTCACACGGGTGGGCTGAAGCCTAGGTGCTCAGAGAGCACGATCCAAGGAGGGTGAGTTAGGTGGCAAATGTCTTCAACTGGGAAAATGGTTTCAAACATTAATTCTGGCTGCTGTGGGCTTTCCTCCTCACTGGTCAGGCAGCAACTGTATTGAGCAAACATTCAGTCCAGAAGAAACGGAGCAATAACCTCCATTGGGGTAGAGAGTCCGTACAAGTGAACCCGCAGTCACCTCAGCCTGAGGGGAGAACTTCCTAACGCGCCCTTGTCTCTCACAGAATGACTGTGCCATCACTTGGTGTCACCTGCCTTCTCTGTCTGGGGAAGTTTGAACCATCTCATGAAAAGAGAATGGCCTGAAGGTTAGAAACAGTAATGAAAATCATTATATCACCCCTACGACAAGCTTTTATACACCTCCTTGATCCAGGCCACAAAGTTTCTCATCTGGGATGCTACTGAAGGCTTGGAGACCATACTCCAGTTTGGATGAGAAGGCTGTGAAGGGTACAAGGCCTGTAATACAGAATCCCTGTTGAGTTTTAGCCAGGCTTTCTCAACACTAGTGAGGCAGGATCCAGACAGAAAAAAATTAATCTCTCCTTCTGCCAGTCCTTTCCCTTTCCTTCTCCTATACTGATTCCCACAACCTCTGCTTTACTGCGCTCCACCATTCCTTCTTGGGGTAAGAATTCCCCACTTCTTCTCCATGTCCCCCTCATCACCAGCACTGCACTCAAGTCTCAGCTGCCCTATGATTTCTTCTTGTTCTTCTCCTGAAAGCCATCTCACTTCTCTGCCAGGCCCTGGCACCTTCTCTCTTGACAGCCCCAGCTCTGTCAGTCTGGGAATGTCTCCTAGATCCTAGCAAGCCTCCTGCCTTATCTGTCAGCAATTTCCAAAGCCCGAGCGCTTTCCTATTCCCTGTTACTTCTTCCTTTTGCTGCCTTCTTCCTCTTGGCTTTCACCAAACCAGGGGAAGCTGCCAGCAGCATGAAAGAGGTTGTACTAGCACTCCTACTACTGGCAGGGGGACACAGATTTGGCAATTCTCCCTCAAGAGCCTCCTTCCAAACCACTCCTTCTAACCTCTCCCTGACTGTCCCCCAGAGCACACTTATCTACTGGTAATTCAATAAAACAATCCACGGACATACATACATCTCTGTATGTATCCAAGTCCCCCATTTGTACATTCTCTCCCACGTGTGTCCCTCTTTGGCACAGGCAGTGCTTTCAGTTTGTGTTTTAAAGAAGCCAGCAAACACTGAATCTCCAGTGAAGACCCTAGGCACCAGTTCAAATAAGCAAGCAGATTTGAAAATAGCTGCATGAGGAGATACTCTGTCCCCATTACAGAGCACAGAAGGGATGTGATCAGTCTGGCCTGTTATTACAGCAGGCAGCCCTTGCCCTGTGGCAGCTTGATCTTACTACAATAGCATCTAAGGACTCCTTCCCATGAATAAAACAGCAAAATTAAATTTGATGATCAACCCAAATATAGTTTAAGAGAAACGTTGCTTTTATTCATAAAACACAACCACGACTCATATAGCTAGTAACATGACTCCTGAAAATTAGGATAATTTTCCTTTAAAATAACAAACCAAACTGAGGTAAATTTTCTTTGAAATTTAACTTAATTGAACTGTGCCAAAGTATGTACTAGATATTAAGTTAATAAAATGTAACTACTAGAGCATTAACAAACTCTACAGGAGCCATACTTTTTAAGTTAGCAAGCTATATGTAAAACATGGCTAGCAGCAGACTTGTTTTGGATCTTTCACAAACACTGTTTGTTTGCTAAAGCATAACAAATGTCTATGTTTCTCCTTGTGTTGCATACTCAGGATTTCACAAAGTGAATAAAAAATCAGACCATGTTTAATGCTGGAGGAGCACTATTAAAATCTCTTGCAAATGTCCATGTCACAGGTGTTTTGCTACAGATTCTACCCCAATGAACACACAGCTGCTTATCATCACATAAGGTAGAGTTCAGATAAAGGGAAGATGCAACATGTTGGTTAATCAGGGAGAAGAAAGAAAGAAAGAAAAAAGAAAAAAAAATTATGTTTCTCTCTCTGTGTTTTCTACATCACTGAACACTGAGACACAATGTAATTTATTTCAACCATATATAAACCATGACCACATATTTGCGGATCCAGTTACTTCAACTTTATACTCACTAGCTTGGAAATAAGCCCCATTTGTCTCATTCCTCAAGGAAAAATAAGAGCCATAATGCAGAAGCAGAGAATAGAGATGTCACATCCATTCAATTCACCTTCGCAGCTTCCTTGTCTCCTATACCAATCCCTGTTTCTGAGTTGTTTGGGACAGGTTTGCATATACCTTACAGGAACTGATTTAGGTAGGATTAGTTTTGTAGGATAAAGATATAAGGAAAGAGGGAAAGATGAAAAGGTGACAAAGTGGAGAAGCATCCAGTGTACAGATTCAGAGCTTCCCTAAGGAGCAGTTCCTGAAGATGAGCACCAGCTCTAACGCTCCTTGCAAATATTACTCCTTTGTGTTGGATGGCTAAAGAGCCTATTGAAGGACATTTTACTTATTCAAACCTAACTGTATTAGAAAGCAGCAGTTAACTACTTAAGAGTAGAATACTTCAAAACAGCTTTTTGTGCATTTCTTCAATCATTAGCAACAACATTGTAAGCCTCTCTTTAGACAAATAGCAGATTTACGCAGCATTATAGCAGGAATCACGCTGGAAGGAAATTTCCTGGATTCCACTCCTGGACCACTGACTCTCAGTTTAAGGCAGCTGAGGTTTTTGCCCAGAACAACCTTTACAGAAACATGAAATGCAAAAGTTGCACTATTTGAGCCCACGCAGGCCTGGTTAGTCTGCTTGCAAGCACTGCTGAAAGGGAAGAGTGAGCAATTCTTTAATTATTTCTCCCTCATACTCTCCTCCCAGTCCCATAAGTGTGGTCTAGCGTAGTGGATGGCCCGGTGGAGCCCCATGCGCTGAGAAGACATGGTTAAACTGCCTAAAGTGAAAGCTGGCTGCTGTCCCACTGTCCTGTCCTCCTTCCACTTACAGCTGAACTAAAATCAGCTGGTTTATGTTACAGGATGAACAATTGCAAGGGTTAATGGTCAGAGAATAGAGGAATTAGCAATATCCGTCCCAACCCTTCTGGGAATTAACCGAAAGTCTTTCATTATACTGATGCAGATTGAGTAGGAGAGAGTAACATATACCTTATTCCTCATGAAGCAGAGAAAATCCTGAATTAAAAGAAGCTTCCTTAAGTAGAACCTCTGAATAACTCAAGATGTATGAAACCCATAATTATTAATATTTTCCCAGTGTCCTACAAAATGACTTTCCATATTGCTCAGCAAACAGCTCATAGTAGGTAGCACACAGACAACTCTCTTGTGGCAGGTAATATGCAGAGAACACATACAAAAAGTTGCTACACAGAAAACTAAGAGTAGTGCAGAACAGGATCATTTTTTCTGAACCCATAGGGTCTCAAGCTGTACCTCTACTGCAGCCACTGTGTGCGCAGAGCTGCTGGAAGCACAGCGCATCGTGGCAGAAGGAAGGGGTTGGGGTTCTTTTTTAGAGGAAGTTACGCAACCTCTCTAAACCACATGAAGTAAGATGAAAAAAATCATTCCTTGAATAGCTGTGTTCACAGCAGGGATTTTGCTACCCTGAATGTGCCAACCAAAATTATAAAGTCTGTACTACCATGTTGTCATAGCTCTGTCTGCACAATTTTGTACTGTAGAGCTGGACACATAACCATAGACAGGTTCTAAGATTATGCAGATTATTTGAGATGGCCTTAGAGTTGCTCACATGTATAACAGGTCAGAATATAACATTGCATAAAGCAGAATGTCCTTGAAGTCTGCTGGTTCAGAGTTGTCTGATAGTTTACTGAGCTGAATAAAGATTCTAGTTTTTATGGTTTATTTATTATTGATTATTATGAAGAACCAATCACTGATTACTATAAGAGTTGAAATTGCTTGTTCTGCTTAAGTTAGGACAACTAAATACGATTCTGTCACCTTCCACACAGATCCTTGAAGTTGTAAGGGAGCACATTCAGGGACCCACCTGATAACATGACAACCACATTCTTAGAGAGCTCTTCCCCACTCTTAATTTATTCTAATTTATTTTAAGAATTTCCATAGTCTCTGTTTCATGGTATTGTCTGTCTCCTCTGAAAGACAAAACCTTAAGTAAAGGACAGTTGCCTCTTAAAGGAGCACAATATCACACACTGATGCTGAAGTCTCAGTTCCTCTGTATCGCGGGGCAAAGTGATTCCAGCGATTTTAGCAGTTTCTCACATTGGTATTACATATCTATGCCTTCCCCTTGTACTGCTATTCCCAGCAAATTACTTCATTTATACAGAAAGCTGTAAAATCCTTGGAGTACATTAACACATCTTACATGAGAAACATAGATGCTTGAAATTGTTCACCATAGTTTAGGCCCATTCCTTCCAATCTACCTTCAGTAACTGGCCAAGACTTTTCCCTGTATTACTCTTCTGTTCAGTAACTTGCCTTCATAGCATTGTACTTGTCTGAATAGAAATTTGTTCATACATAGCTGCCTTTTACTATCATTTTTTTGTAGCATGCCTATCCTTTTGCATTGGTGCTGCTATCTGCTTCCATGCCTTATCACCCCTATCAGCAGATGCCATTACCCACTGATCTCCTTTTTACTATGCTGGTTGCATAAAACATAGTCTGTCCTGGGATGTAAGCCTTTGTCAGATCCTCAGCTAAAGCACAGCAAAAGAGAATTTCATGAGTCCCTTGTTTATACACAGAGGGGTGCAATTTATTTATAATCTAAAATAAAGAATCAGATTCTTTTGTAGTCCTCCTTTGCCCATTGTATAAAATTAGGGTAATCCCAGATCATCCCAGCAAGGGTCCTCGGTTGGTATGAGGCATCAATAGTCTCTCATTGCCAACCTGATTCCCAGGACCTCTTGTGTCAGAAACACTGGGAGAAGAGCTGGACTAGCCCTGTGATCCCAATGATTTGAAAAAGGCAAAACCCACCTATAAAAAAAGACAAAAAGGAGGATTCAGGGAAATACAGGCCGGTCAGCCTCACTTAAATCCCTGAAAATATCGGAGCATGTTCTCAAGGAAGAATGGAAGAACTGACAATTGCTCATGTAAAGTTTCCAAACCTCATTCTGCTACAGGAAGGCAGAATCCAGCGTCAAGATCTAGATGCATTTTGTTCTTGAAGATTATTAAGTTAGTTTAGTGAGCAAAATGAAAAACTAAAAAGGGGAAAGATCAAACCAGAACATAATATGAGAAAAGAATAATTTTCCTACAAAGAGTATTGGGGAAAAGAAATATTAATCATGTAAATGCAGCATGAAAGATATCAAGGCAGTTTAGCACAATGAAGTTGGATGCATCTGTAATAATGATATATATGCATACTAGTCCTAGGATAGTGACAGAAAATTATTTTAGTATCTTCGCTGCACAGATACCTCTTAAGACATTAATACTTCAAAGGCTGAAAAATTAATAAAAACACACACAAGACATTAGCATTGTATCTGTATGTTAAAATGCATTTTCACATGGTCATGCTGATAAAAGCAGATTATCCAATTAATGAGATAAATAATTACAGATGCAATTCATAGAAGAGCATGTTATTCTAAGAAAATTGCTGTAATTACTGGAGGTTCCCTGCAAAGTATTACCCATTACTAGCTGTCTGAATCTTAAAACTTTGACTCAGCTCTTAATAAAATATTCTAACTAGAAGTGTTATCTATTCTCCTAATAACTAACCTTCAAAATAAATGACTAGTTTATCAATGAAGGGCACTGTCTATCTCTGTGTAGACAAGCCAGCTCCATATACCCTGGACATAAATCCAGTGCTCATCAGATAAAGAGAAGGCAAGCCAAATTAATTGCTGGAACAATACCTGTAATGTGAGTGAATAGAGAAGAGGCTGAGGATCATCAATAGACACTGACAGACACAAGCTGGCTCTGCAGCCCTTCGGCATTGCTTGGGCTGATACTTCAAATGCTAGGTAAGTGGCAAAGATTTGGTGGTGAAGCAGCTGATGTTTGAAAAATAGTTAAATGAATTACATATCACTCCATTAAAAATAATTTTCAAATTACATAGCTGCACAATCATAGATGTTTCCACATGCCCATGCTGATACAAATGGTCAAGGGCAAAATGACTATGATGCTCTGGAGAAGAGTACACCTATGTCTGCAGGATGGCATGATCTCCTGCCGAAAAGAATTTTCTTTTAATCTGAAAATTAGCATCAGCAAGGTAAGAGAGACTCAGAGCAGCAGTATTCCTTTTTTTTTTTTCTTTTTGTTTTCATTCTGTACTTAGTTTTGAGACATAAACCAAGGAAAAGAGATGTTTTGTTTGTTAAATGGGTAGAATTAAGTGCTAGTGTCCAAAGCATGTTTTGCTCACCTAACCACTCTGATCTCTGTAAAAGACTCCCAATTCCATCTTCTTCTGGAAAAGACAAGGAAAAGGAAAATCACTAATCTCCTAGTTGGTGTGGATTCCAAAATGATCTAAGCAATACCATAAAATAAACAGTTAAAATAAATGTGAAATGCTAACAGGTCATATACTAACAACATTAATAATCTTCCTGTTCCTGCTGAGCTAGATACTTAAAAGTAAGTACAGGAAATCTCTTTTATTAGAGGCAGCTAAATACAAAGTCTAATTCCAACCTTGATATTTCCACCACAAAGTCAGTCATTTTTACTGAATTTCAACTTTAAAGCCATACTGGGTAACAATAAACAGCAATATTTGAATTATTTCTGTCAAATTGGCCTAGAAAAATGGGATTTATTTGACATTCTATCTATTTAGCCAAGAAAAATGATATAAATATTTTTATACTGTAGGTGAGCAAAAAAACCTAAATGCTGCTGTCTAGAGATATTTCCTTAGAAGTCTAATGATAACAGAACATTACTGACAGAATACAGATATAAGAAAGATTCTTATTACTACATGGCAATTTGTTTTCTCTCTTCCCTACCCCCATCAGCCCTGACATCCTTGGACTATCCCAATTTCTTCAGTCTTTCCTCAGAGCCATATTTTTGTAGACTTGTGATCCTTCTGGCTACTACTGTTGAGGACTAGTTGGTCCAAATCTTTCTTGAGGTGGAATGTGCCAAATGAGTCAAATTGTTCCAGTAGAGGTGAGGGAAGCATGGAGCATTTTTACCTGCTGTGCTTCAGTTTGCACAGCTCAAATGGTGTTTGTTATTTGCACAATAGTACAATGCTGTTGACTGAAGTCTGATTTATGATCTGCTGAAGTCGGATTTATGAACCGCTGAAGTCCTCAAGACTCCTTTCTGCAGAACTCTCTCTAGCCAGTCATCCTATTTTGCCGATGCTGTAGTGATCATTCCTACCTGTGTTGCACTTGTTCTTATCAAGTTGTCTTCACATTTTTTCAGTTAATTTCTCTAATTCATAAATGTTGCTTTGAATATTAATCTTATCCTCCAAAATACTTGCAGCCCTTCAATCCTGGTGTTGATCTGCAAATTTAATCATCATGCTCTCTAATACCTCATTGAAATCATTAATGAAGTTATTAAACATTTTCAGCTTGAGTAGCCCTGTTTGACATAGGGATGTGGTTCCACGTATGGTAAATTTAAGCTTCCTGATAACGGGGTTTTTAACTACGTTTTCTGATCTCCCAAGTTGAAGCATGTTCCACAAGAAATAGTGCAGGATTCCTGAGTCAGAGCTCTATTCTCAACCCATGTGTGTGTCCTTTCTCTTCTGATGAAGAGGTAATAGTGTCTCCTTTTCAGTCTCAGAGTCTTAGTTCCTATAGTGGAACTGATGCACTTCCATAGTGAATTTGTGCTCAAATAGTCAGGGAATAGAAAATGAAAGATTCAAAATATTTTTATGCCAGTTAGATAACAAACATTTGTCTTTCCTCCTGTCTGGGAAGTTATATTTTGAACTGTTATGTCAGTTCCTTATGTTTTAATTGTTGTTTATAAGTTGCACATACCTTGAGACTATAGTAAACATATTTTATTGAATAGAAAATATACAGAAATCACTGAGTTTTATATATCACATCAGTGAACGAAGATAAAAGCAAAGGATACAGCAAAATGATGAATCACACTGGTGGTTATTTCTGCTAGCTACAGGATCTGTGATAGCACTGAAGCAAGATGCTGAAAATGTACAGTATGCCCTACAACTATATGCCTTTCTGTCCATTAATCCCAGCATTTGTATGGGTCCTGTAACATGTTACGCAAGTTCCTTCTGTGTCACAAAAGACCTTTCCTTTTTTGCCCACTGTTGGTACTTCATTACTTACTAGATATGAACTAAGCTATAAGTGCCCAAATGTGCACATCTGCATATCCTGAATAAAGGGTCTTACAAATTTCGTTTGCAAATATTGCAGTCACTCCATATCAGTCCTTAAGTGCATGTACACTCCCACTTGTCTCTTCAGAGATTCTTCATGTGAAGGTCTCTGTAAAGTTGGCATTGGCTAGCACTACCAAAGGAGGGCAGATGATACACTTCTCATAAAGAAAGAATGGCTGTGGTGTCCATTAATACGTTTATTTTTCTCTTTCCAATATGCCGCCTCTCAAGGACTAGCCACCACAAACCCTATTTTATAAGACTTCTACATTTGTATGCCTCTGGTGCAGCAGCATTTGGAGCATGTCCACAACGTACTGCATGCAAATGGCTCTCCCATGAAATTTTCAAATAAACCCTTATGCTAGTGGCACATGAAGACAAGTTCCAGTAGATCTGTGACAGGTGAAAACCACTTTTGCTCTGTGGTGATAAAGGGATGAGTAAATGCATATTATGGCAGGAAGTAAGACTCTGTCTTTGAGTCTGTATTAGCAGTGAAAAGGTTTCAGTGTAAGAACTGTGTTGTTTTGCATGCATCTGCATCAGTAGAAGCTGGTCCTTTATTTACAAGTATGAATTACCTGCTGTTGCAGCTCAGTACTACTATTAAGAATTGCTTTGGCCAGTGTGACGAGGGGGGAAAGTCTATGAATGGAAAACTGTCTTGACTCCAAGCAGGTGTGAAGTCTGAAAGATGCAGATGACAGTTTGATCAGGCATCTTCCTTCAGGCTGGGTGCTTCAGTGTAATGGAACAGACTTGCTACATGGAAAACTTCTAATGCTGCTGAATGATTATTTTCAGAGATGTAAGTAGCTTGAGCTCTTGAAAATAATGAACATAAACATGAGAGTTCTTTTTATAGGACCACCTATTCTACTCTGCATACACAGACTACAAGAGACACTTAGTAATCTCCACATCTTATGACTGAAAAAGTAAAGAAAAATGGTAAATTAGTCAGTGACACCAAATACGCTATAGCAAGGATTCACTTTGACTTCCAAAATGTGTCTGATGTTTTGGGATGCTTCTCTTTTTGAACATTCAACTTGAAAGACAAGAGGGGGACTTCACCTTCAGAAAGCGCTGATCATGCACTGTCTGTAAATCATATCCTCTTTAAGTTACTGTATGTCAGGCAAAAGATAGCTATATTTGAAAATTTGAGATCAAAGTTTTACTGACCTGCTTTAAAATATCACTTTGTGATAAGTTACTGCTGCAATAGAAAAGCAAAACTTATAACTAAACTTTCCTAGAACTTCCAAAGATGAGAATGTATAGATTCAGACAAAAATCTAAGAGCAAGGACAGCTAATTATTTTTTTCAAAGTCTCCCTCAGACAGTATTACCATATTGAGTCTTGACTTGGCAGTTTACCTGGGTGATTTTTTAACAAAAGACTCAGTCCCTGCACCAAAGGAATTACACTTTAAGGCCAACATACAGCTCAAACCATGCAAAAATAGATATTTCATAGGTAGAAATTTTGAGAGATATGAATTGGGTGAGGAGACAATTTAAAAAAAATGCAACAGACAAATTGCTGAATAACTTTGGGCATTAACTGTGTTTCTCAATTTTTCTCTCTCTCTGAAGGGGAAAATAAGATTCCCCTACTTGTAAAGCAGGGTGAAAACTCCTGAGAAAGGAGCTATACTTCTGAAAAAAAAGAAAAAAAATGAAGATATCCAGGCATCTTTGAGAATGTAATTTAAAGAAAGGACTAATGCTTATTTGTTCATTTGCTTCTTCTTCCCTATCTGCTCTTTTGGTCTCTTTCATACACACACACACACACTTGTATGAAGACAACTGGAGGAAAAAAACACCAACCAGGCAAGACCTCAGCAACTGCACCCTTAAAGCAATGAACAAAGAGCCACCAGACTGACTTCTCAAATATAGAATTACACATGTGACTAAAACCAGAATTTACAGTGGAAGCAGGTGTACTGAAAATAAATAAGTAGCTGCTGGCTAATAGGAAAACAGTAGTGACAGAATGGACACAGAAATGTTTCCTTGTTGTCTTTCACTGGCTGGGCATGATCTATCCCCATGTTTTTGAGTGATTCCACTCTGCCAGAAGGCTCTTTCTGGTTTTGAGTGATGGAACACTTTGTAGCAGTAGACTTTAGTGACATGGAAAACTCAAGTTGTAAGCACTTCTTATAATGATGTGTTTAAGGGACCTCCTCAGGGCAGCTTTCATGTTTGTACATTGCAATAATCATTGCTTTATTCTACTGAACTGTTTTGAGTTATGATTTTATGCATCACCAAGTTGGTTCTTGTTTTAACATCCTCAAAAATAGGTGTGAGATACAGGATATGATATTAAAGTACACAACATTGGTAACTAACCTTATAACATATAAGAATTAAAGAAAAACCAAAATATGAATCTGTACATTTACCATTGTCATTTTTGATTCAGTGACAGAGACACAAACAAATAGAAAAATCCATTAAGCAGTTTCATCAAGCTACCCATCAGTGACAGAAGTCTAGGCCTCCATTCCCAACTTTCCATGTTGTAGCTCAAGTCAAGCTTCTCTTTATGCCCACATCAAAAATACAAGTTACTTCCTACAATTACTGCAAAAAAGGTTCAGTTACTAAGTGTCATATGAGTAAGGAACAGTTCTGATACCCAGACAGAAGCAAAAGATGACTGACAGTGAGTTGAGTCAGTGAATTATAAATCAGAATGAACGTAAGTGTACTAAAGAACACATCTATTCCCACCAAAAAGGTCAATAGTGAGCCCAAGGGATACGGAAATAGTGTGTAGGTCTTTGCACGGACGTGACGTTTGCTGTAAGTGAATAGATGCTAACTCACTGGAGATGGTGAAACCACTATTTCATTGGTTTTTAGATTTCCATCCTAGCAACTTTGGAAAGGAGTGTGACTGCTTTGTACATGAACATTTCTATCACTTCTATCCTTGTTCTGTCTGCACCTTCACTCTTGCACTGTAGTAAGGAGGAAGAGGGAAAGACTACAAAATGAACTGATTGTTTTTGCAGATTATCAGCAGTTTTTCCTTCCTAACTCAAAAGTCTCAGATGTTCATGCACCTCTAAAATTTTGTGGAACCCCACTGAGAGGGCTTGAACAACAGGATCAGTCACTTAGCCATCAACTTAATAATATGAGAGATGATGCTGTTACAGTACTATATACTGAGAGTGCTGCCTAAGACAAATGTAGGCTAAAAGAAAATGTGAATGATAGATTTCTTGCTGCCTGCAAAGGAAATGAAGTAAAGGATATGCATAGTAGTCAGCAAGACCTGCATCTTATCAATAAAACATTATGTCAGCTGCAAGTGGAAATGCCATTCCACTGAAATGTTATTTTTTTTCCAAGCTGCCTCTTCTTATATATGCCTACTGATTGTATAAATATTGTCATCATTAAAGACAAAAAGCACATAGAAATACATATCAGATGCCCTCCTAGGGCTAGCACGAAGTGTATGCAGTGTTTCCTAATTTTCAAAAGGGCATAAGTAGAATTTGTGCTTGTAAGTAAGTACTTGTCTCTTAGAGGGATCATTTTCATACACTCGAAATAATTCACCATTTGAAAGCCTCCTCATTTTCTTTCTAACCACATACTTCAACTAGGAAGAGGAAATATATTGTCATAAAATATTGAGAAATTAAATATCACAAAGACCAGATACTCAGCATCAGAACTCAGCCCCACTGATTTGCAGAAGTCTTATATAAAAAAAAAAAGTTTTCAATTGCTGCTTGTTAAATCCTCGGAGCATCAGGTAAAGTCTTATGTGAAGTCTGGTTCATGACAGAAATAAGAGTCTCTGTCATGAAACTGAATTAATACCTTTGAAAATTCATTTACATGTCATTAAAAAAGGACTTTTGTTTGGAAATAATGCTGCACATAACAATCCTGATTGAAAGGCATAGCTACACATTGGTATACAGCAGGACATGAAGTTAAGCAGGTATATCAGGTTAAGGAAAACTTCTTTTTGTTTTTTGCAGTGCTCTTAGACCACTTCTAATATAGCACAGCTTTTGCACTGACATCATTTGGTTTCATTGGAGTTGCTCCACTTACACTGATGAAATAAGGTGTTGTCTCAGGTGCCATGTTTGCACTGGCAGCCAGGGCAGAATATTTGTCAGAATCATAGTTTGTAACTTGCTGTGTTGGGGATAAAATAAAGATGATGTCAGGTCAAAAAGACAGTCTCCAATATAATTGGTATGGACGCCTATTCAGAAATCTCATGAAGGAGATTTGGGAGGACAGTTGGAGATACATAAGAGAGCACTAATTTCACTCTTCTCCATACGGTACAAAACTATTTGTCATGTCAAAATTGTTGATAGACAGTTGTCAGTCATTGATTGTTTTTATTGATTAGACCAGTAGCACTAGATTTCTGAGGCAACCAAAAATGAGAAGTTTCCTTTTGCTTTAATTTCACAGTTAAATGATAAAACAGGGGCATGTTGGAGGTATCAGACTACAAAACACACATTGCTTAGTGTGCAGTACAGGCATGTGGCAGCACATATGGCATGATACGTGAACACCAAACAATATGCTCAGGCCCCAGTGAGTTTGCAGGAAGTCAGAGAAAACACAAGTAGGTGACAACAATAACATGCAGTGTAAGAGGAAAGTGTGGACCTAGCAGAGCATGAAAATGCATTCACTCCCCCTTCTCCCAAGATGGATTATGGAATACAGCTGAAAGCAAAGAAGATTGTCTTTGGCAGTTCCATGGGCTGTATCTGAGACTGTAGGATAACTACAGTTGTTGGATTTATTAGTGTTTGTGTTCCCATCCTGAGCTTCTCTGGATGCTCAACATCCCCTGTGCTTCTAGAATGGGGAAATACTAGAAAGCAATAGTCATTTTTGAGAAGCCCAGCTTGTACACAATCCAGAATGTCCAGCAGCAGGATACAGTGCTGTACAGCATGCCTAATACGCTTCAAATAATGCTACACTATAAATATTTGAAGTAGCTACACTTAACAGTTTCACCACAAAGATAGTGGCTCTGTTTCACAGGTACATCTTGTACCAATGTTATTTTGGAGACTGAGATAATACTCTACCAGTAATGTACTGCCTTCTGAACTGCTATTCCCAACTGATTTTGAATTTTTGACATGCTTTTCCATTATTTCTTTTTCTATTCATTGCATTCTCTTTTTCCACAATTAAAGTGCAGCTATTTGATGTGTTAAGCATAGACTGGCTTAAGATGAACAGATAACTAATCAAATATTTACATTATGGTGATTTCAACATGTGCAGTACTAACATACGGTGTGTTTCTTTTACAAGGAAAATGTACAGAAGCTACAGAGCATGACTGAATGCACAGCAAGTCATATCACACAGCAGATTTGCTGTTCAAGTGCAATTTGGAATGAAGGCAATAACAGCTCCTAAACAGGGAGAAGCACTGGGATCTGGCAAGATAATTCTTGGTATTTTCATAATAGAAAACCTTTGCCTCAAAACCATAAATAAGTGTGCTGTTTACAAACCTGAAAGATTGCACAGTTGATCCAAGTGTTTCTCACTGGTTGAATCAAAAACTTCTGATAGATGGATAGTTAATTAAAGAGTGTTTGCTAGATGAGGACTGATAAAGCAAGAATAAATTACTGGTGTCTTCCCTGTGTGGGGTTCTGTATTGACTGTATGAAGAGCTGGTTGTAGGATTACAGCTGACAACGCTAAAGGGAAGGTGCATTTCAGTTCCTGTGCAAAGGGAACTGAGGAAAATATGATGTTGACTTTTCTACATCTCTGATGATGGGAAATATCCCTTCTTGTTTAATGTTGGGGGAAGATGAAGATGTCCAATGTTTTAATGGTTTTCAGAGAGCTGCCTTAGCAAGCTGTAAAGACAAACTCTTCACAAGTGGTAGCTGGAACCAGATACAGTACATCCTCTCTCTGTTTATGGTTTGTTTGTTTAGGATAATCAATTTATTTGAGAATTTATTCCCTGAGCAGATAATAGAAAGGTATTGCACACATAAGCATTTTTATGTCCTATCTGCCATATCCCAACAACATCTAAAGATTTAAAAGCTTCACATGCATGATAAAAGGCTTGCTTATGCCTAGGCAATTATTTTTCAAACTTAAATGTCTCTGTCATTTTAATAATTTTTTTTTCATTCCCTAAAGGGCTTTAGTTAGCCTGAAGAACCAGCTAACATCAGATTCCCCTTTTTAAAATGGAAGACAACTATGATTTTAAAATGCAGTATTTACTTGGTTCCCATTTAACTGAAATTTGATATATTTAGAAGCCTCCTAATTTATATTCAGGACCACCACTTCAATACCAATGATCAAAATTTCATACATATTTGTGCATAGCAGCTACTGTATGCATACTGATGAGCACTTTTCAAGGCATTCCTGTTGCACTAACATTTGCAAATGATGTGCTGACATGATGGTCTTCCAGGTAAAAACACTGCACATAGACAAACTTTCCCCAGACTACTTCAGTGGTACTGTCAGTCCAGACCTCATATAAAGCAGTGAAAAGGGGCTGCAAAATGCAGGAAGAGGATCAGAGTCCCTGAAAATTCCTGTGCATGCAAGTCTGTCTCAGTAAAAGCAGCTGCTTCTCTTTTTCCTGGAAACTGAAGCTCTAGCAGTTTTTGCAGCAGCTTGTTACACACATGACTGAGGAGTCTGTATTTTGTTAAACATGCTTCTCGTGAGAAGAGAAAAATCAAGGCTTCTCCCTGAAGGAAATTAAATTCATGTCACCACTTGCCTCTGATTTGTATCACATACATTTAAGAAAACTACTGATTATCACCCCTGCCTTGGGATGAAACAAGGTCAGACCATTTCCACATACACTCACCAAAGCTAGTGGCTACAATTTTCCTTATCAGTGACATGTCAAGCCCCTGCTGAGATCAGGGCCTGCCATGGGAAGCGAAGCATGTAGACACCATGAGTGAGTGCTCCAACCTCAGAGAATTCAGTCTTCCTGGATGAGGCAGATCGGAGTAAATGTGAGCACCTCCAGGAGGAATTGCTGCAGCTAGTCACAGAAGGGTTTCTCAGGGCAACCTGTTAGGGCTTTTTGAAGCTCACACCCAAAATCAGCAGAGAGGGGCACTGAATTAAAAGCTGGATTGTAAACCACATGTGCCTTTGTCACATGACTTATGAACTGTCTATTAATCCTTTCTTCCCCAGACCCCACACTACTGAAGGGTCTCTTTTCCTTCACAGAATACTGCTTGTTAAAACTCACATCAGAACATTTAATAGCTACTCCTAAAGTAGAGAGTAATTACAACAGATTTTTGACTGTTTCAGGCTCTGCTGTGCAGAACATGGCCAAACCTACTCTCTAATAATGTAATTTCAGATGCACTGTAGCACACACAGCTTTTCACTGTACGTCTGTGGTTCTGCTCCTCATGAACTGATTTATCAGCTTATCATGGTATCACAACTGGAATGATTTTTCAATTATTCTCTCTCTCTAGTGTCTGTATCTCAGTATGCAAAGAACTTAGTAAAGGACATTAAGCTGTTTTGGTGGCAAAAAGCATAGTCAAGACCAGTGACTAGCTTTTCTACTCATTCTTCCCTTTAATTTCTAGAAAACATTATTTCCTCAGCCATACTAATTTCTAATATAGAGCTAGGCTGACTGCCTGTCATTTTTATTTTGCTTTAAAGGAAGCCTGGTGGAAAGAGGCTAGTACTAGAAACTGCAATGCAGCAAGTTCACCCTTAGAGCAAGAGTGCATATTTCCTGAGCAACCCGATATAGTTGAAGATGTCCCTGTCCATGGCAGGGAGGGTGGACTAGATGACCTTTGAAGGTCCCTTCCAATCCAAACTATTCTATGATTCCCAAGGGGTGACTGGCTAGGAAAACCATGCTGGGGATTCCTGCAGCAACTGCCTCCCTGTCACTCAATGCTTCTTCTCATAGCCAGTGCCACAGATGTCCCAAGATGGCTCTGTCCCAACACCGCTGTTGTGCCAAAGCAGAGGAACATTAAATGTGCAAGTCGAGCTCTAGGTGTTTTGCAGTCCCACCTGGCTGACTGTAACCACAGTGACAGGACCCTTTAGGAGCTCCTATACAACATTGTAATTTTTTTGTTTTTTGGTTGCTTTACTTTTGCAGAGGATTGCCCTAGTGCAGTTCTTTACTTGCACACTTGCTCCTAAAAACTACTATTTATGAGTTTCATGAGACATACAAAAATTGAATAATAACATTGCCTGTGAACTATATGTCCCCTTTAATAAAAGTATTTCTCCATTTGAAAATAATCAGACATTGTCCTTGTCTTTAATAGTTCCTTCTACAGAAGCTGTCCTGGGCAGGGGCAGGAAAGCTTGTGCTGTTTTTGCTAAAGACCTTCAATCAATTACAAAGCCTCTATACATAAGTGGATGAGTCCTTTCTTGGCAAAATTTCTAGATCTCTAGATTTGTTCTCTGTGGATCTTTCACATGAGGATGGAATGATCTGGTATGTGGGATAAGGTAGAGGATATGGGGATCCATAGTGCTCATAAAAACCCCTTATTTTAGCAATTTATCAGTATGCTTCCAGATTTTCTTTCAGTCTTGCATATCTGCCATATAACAAATTCTAACTGGGTAATTAAGTTAGTTCTTCAAGCAATTTTTGCCCATCTGTCTCAATAATTCACTCTGTCCTTCCATTCCCTGATACGCAGCTGTGCTGACCACACAGTCTCTTTACAAATCACCTTGAGCAGACTGATGGGCTCTCCACAAAGGTACAGAGCACTCCTCTGTGAGGGGAACAACATTATTATGTCCTCCATTTCGGGTTCTTAGAACCAGTAGTGTTTATACACTGGGAAACTGGTAAAAAGAAGCTCTACTGATCCTAACCCCAGATATGGAGTTAGTTAAAAGACCACTGAATACAAGGGAAAACATGTGTAGAAATTAATAAGCTCTGGACTGCAGCCTTAGCAAGGGTCATGCTTGCATTTCCTTAGATTCCCCAATATCACCCCACTCAGTTTTATTTTCACTTACTCTGCCTTTTCCTTGCATTTTGTACAGTCACTTCTCTTTTTCACATTGCACAGCTGTTCTGAATTCTGCAGGAGCCTTAAATCATGTCTCAGAGGAAATAAAAATATTCCTGTTACATTCAGCAGAGAATCCCTGCCAGGTAGGGGAAGGTTAGTAAATACAAGTCGACACAAATTCAGTTGTCCCCCCATAGCTGCTGTACCTGCAGTGGTAGGGATGACCATACACCTGCTTACCTGCTTCAGCCTTTCTGACAGGCTGGGATGAAAAAAGCCAGCCCCCAAAATACCTGATCATTCAGTCCTGGGTTTAGAGGTGCCATTCTGAACTCAAATCCAATTATTCTGCATCTGTATGTTACCCAGGTAAAACATTTTACTGTCTTTGTTTCACTTTTCTCCTCTCATATGAAGTTCTGACCTTGTCTTTTTGGTTTTTTTGCTTCACTAGGAGACGCCAGTATCTGTTAATACACAGATTTTGTGATGGGATATGAATCCAGTTGTCAAATACACCTATCAAAGCCTGGACACCTGGTTTCATCTTCTGGTTCTATCAAATCAGCACTAAATCTCTTAACATAGCACTTTGCCAATAAGATCATCAATGGGTCATATGAATGTCAGCATTTGAGTTTGCAGAGCTATCTATTAGTACAGCTCGGCAAGTCTCTCCTTTGCAATATTAGATTTTGGGGGAAATGTGGCTTTGAGAGGACACCAGTGCAAAGCTATCAATGTGCAAATGCATCAGTGCAAACTCTAATGTAGTTTGGAGTGCTGTAAGATAGCAATTACTTGCATGTGCTGAGAATAAGATATTCCAGTTCCACCATTGGAAATATGCATAGATGCGTGCACAGTTTCCCCTCTCTGACTTCCCTCGCTGGTTTTTCAGTGGCAGTGCCTTAGCTTTTTAGCACTGCATAGGGAAAACTATCTAATAACAGTTGGATTGTTCATCTTTGGTTCCATTGACATGTTAGTCTTGTATGCCATGTTTTTGCTGCAAAATCCTTGCATTTCGTTTGACTGATACTTTGGGGATCTGCAAAATTAAGGTCATCTACATGCTCTTCCCCAAGCACCGGAGCTTCTGCTCTCTCCCTTGCATTCTATCTAAGCATTCTATCATATAACAAATAAGCTGAAGAAGCAGCCAGATGAAACAGATTTTCCTCAGCAATACAAAGCAGCCTCCATTTGTAAAAAAACTTATCACAGACAGGAACCTTCTCATGCCAAGAAATCTCTGGATTCTTCAGGAAAGATGAACAGTTCTTTAATAAGGACTTGCAGTGCTGAGCTCACAGTTGAAAAAGATCAAATTTGCTATATCCTATTGTGCATAATAAGGAAGCAAAATCCCAGCCATCTCCAGGTGAGGTATCTCCTTGTGCCTTAAACTTATGGATAGGAAGACATGTAGATAAGTATGTGGCATGCTTCATGTGGATCTGATAAGAGGGGTGTGGGAATAGGAGGGTGTGTCTGCTCTGTATTTCCTGATGGCCACTTTACTCTGATTAACTTAGATTTTACACAAGTCCACCTGGGAGCTGCAGTGTTTAAAACACGGGCTTTGGCAGCGTGAGCTGAACAAAACAAGGATCAGACTTTCAAAATCATTTCAGAACACAGAATTATGCATCTAGTGTCATACTTCTAGTAGGAAAGACCTGCCTGACTTCCACTGGAACTAAGTATCTCCCTTCACTAGGCATCTGGAAAAATTTTACTATCTACCTAGTAGCAGCTTCCAGTACCTAAATACCACTGCAAACCTTGCCCATTCTACAGCTGATTGATAAAACTCAAATATGGACTTAGTACTCAGGGACAGACTTATCTAGAGTGACACTTCCCTCAAGACTGCATAGATCAAGGAACTGGAATCCATCAAGATTTTCTGTCCAGCACTGTGCATTTCCTAGTTGTCTTTTCTTTTGCTGGAAAGCACTGATTTACTTGCCTGTACCTAGAGGCTTAGTCTGCACCTCTCACACAAGCTTGTCTGTATTGCCATGCAAATTTTCCACTCACAAAGATAAAGCTTGTGGGGATGAGTGGGTTGTTAAGGCAGAACTGTGCTGCAGGGTCTCCTATGTTCTTCGAAGTGCTCTGTGGTGGGTGTTTGTTTTTACTTCTTTCAGAATCCATAATGACTCCATCTTTTCTGCTTTTCCCTGGTGTTACCTGCTGCACAGGAAAGCAAAGTCAATAAGATCAGTGGAACTAATATCATACTGACTTCCTGAGGATAAGTAATCAGAATTCAAGCCGTCAGAAAACAGCCTAAAAAGTAAGATGCTCTAAAATGTCTGGCAACAAAAGGTCTTCACACACATAAACAAAGAGCTTTTCTTCCTCTGTCTCCCACACATTCTTTTTAATCTTTAGTGGACAACGATATAAATGCAGTTATCTTTGAAGAGAAACTCGGACTGACAAATAGTCTGATGTCAATTAAGCCCTAATATTAAGATGCTGATACAATGATTCTTCTCTGACTGAAGTGAAATGGCTTGCCTGCTTATACCAGGAGAGGAGAACCTTTGTGAAAGCTTTTTACTGATCTTCCTGCAAAATGCTATTTATTGAAACAGTAGTTCACTGTTTGAAGTCTGGTGCAGAGGTTGGATTCTATTCTGATTCTGAACCATATGGATATTTTTGCTTTAGGATTTTCTTTGTATTTTCTCTTTGCAAGGATGGATAGGATTTAATTTAAACTCAGGCAGTGAAGATTTTAATGCAGAGTTCAGACCTGGTAAAAAAAAAGCTGCCTAGAGTAGATCCATGTAGCTGTGATCAAAGAAGAGAGTTACAAAGTCCTGCCTTCTCTTAGTGGATGAGTTTATGCTTCCCAGACATTTCCACGTTTTACTGATAGGACTTCACCCTTTCCAGACCTTCTAACTGAGTTAAGTGGGCCATATCTATCTCTGGTGGAGGCCCTCTAAAAACTGTGGTATAAGCATACTGTGACTGACATGCTGCAAAATCAGATTAGGCACCAACTTCTTCAGTGGCTCATCTTGCTAACTGTCATGCTGCCACCCAGACTTACAATCACCCTGCTCTCTTCCTTGTAGAACTTCCCTCTAGAGAGGTCCCGTAAATCAGCCGGTTTGGCTTTTTACTGAAACGAGCAGAACATAAGCTATTTTTCTCTTCAAAATTGAATTAAGCATTTTTGTATGGTACATTCATTATCTGTAGTATAGCTCCATACAAAATGCTTAATTGGTCTTTGGGACGTATGAAGCAAAATACTGCCTGGTTAGAATACAGCTTGAAAGACATTCTCCTGATTAGGAATCTAACTGAATCATGATTCATTAGCAGATTTCTATCTGGAAAGGGAATCTGGGAAGGTAGTTTCTAAATTATGGGGTTTATATTAATGATGTCTAGCCAAACAGACTGTCTGGCTTTATCTTTGTATATGTTATCATGATCTCTGACAGCACAAAGCTATTGACTAGGTATCTCTTAGTAATCGCTCTGCAGAGCAAGAACTGAGATCTTTTGCTTTTTTTCTCCCTACAATTTCCCACTGAAAATGGTATCATATTACTTAATCTTTTGTACTGCAAAGTGGGATGGAGTTTTTGATCAGCCTTTTTATGACACTTTCTCAAAAATGAGCAGCTATCTTGCATTTTTTTATTGTTCCAAACTGGTTTGAATCCTTTGACAAACAAATTTATTTCTCTTTCATTATGTCACTACTGTAGACTTCTACTTGTGACAGCTTCTCTCGTCTTAGCTACACGAACTGGGCCTGTCCTTACCTCTCTCCAAGAAATGGAGTGGAGGGGATACACTACCCAATTATGCTTTCACAGGATTCAATCCGTCAAGCTATGCTGATTGACACCAGCCGAGGTCTTGGATGACTATCTCTGAAATAAGCTGTCTCCTTGGTCAGAGAGATTTCAGGCATATTATTTTACATGGGCGGTTTCTCCAGTAAATGAGCCTAGCTTGTCTATCTTTGAAGTTTTAGACTAAAGTGGATCATTTCCTGAATCATTCACTGTATTATCAATGCTATTTCTATTAAAAAAAAACCTTCCATGACTATAAGTCTTATCAGACCATTAACATTTGCCTTGAAATTCCAGCTAAAGCTTAGGCCAGAAAGCAATTTATGAGAGGAGCTGGAATTCTGTTGCTAGATTTGTTTCCTTATTTCTTTGCTCTTCCCTAATTCCTTTGAAACCTTTCCAGGGAGAGATTGCAGTCTTGAAGGATGATAAATGCAGAAATGATCAGAGGGCTCCAGGATTCCCAAGCAGAGACTGCAGAAAGACAAAGCATTAAGAGGGAGCAACAGTTCTGTTACGCAGTTTTGTGCTACAGCTCTCTTGCCTTCTGGCCAGAGAGCATTCAATGTCTGTGGGTCCTGCTGATAGGATATAGAAGAAAGCATATGGTATATAGTGTAATTGCTTCTTCTATCGGTAGCACAAGTCCCCTCCCCTTACCCTTCCCCTCCTGTTGCTGCTGTATTTTGGCTCAGTACTAGATTTTTTTACTCACATTAACAAACATATGAGAGCAAGCTCCCTGAAACTTCACTGTCTGTGAGCAAACTGTACCTACTCAAGAAAAAACAAATAAGCTGTATTTGGTTGTAACATTTTTGCTGGGGACTGTTTGTTTAAAATTCTGGACAGGTGTGGCCTTGGGGCTGGTGGTACAATGAGAAAAAATGAGCATTCAGTATCTTTCCAGGAGAGTTTCTCCTAGAGCACTGGTTATAATGAGTGCTTGCTACTCTGCTGGTTTACGCCAGGTGGAAAGGGAAATGTTGAAGACTCCTGATTTATCATATAGTTCCTTTTTTCCTGTGAAACTTCTTGATATCATTCCCATTCAGCTTACTTCTCCACTTCATGCAATCAGAGTCAACTTGAAGGAATTATTTACATAGAAAGCATTTCACTATCTACTTTTCTCCCTGCAGGTGCTGCTCAGTAGGTATGTGGAGACTGAACTAGCTCTGACCATGGAGTTCAGAGTCAAATTCATCTGTTCTTAAGAATTCAGGATGTGTTCCATACCACTTTCTTACCAAAATCATATGGCTTCTCTGCTTAAACTTCATCATATATGTGTCCATCCTTTCCTTTCTTTCAGAAAATCCCAAAGGATTTTAAAAGATTAAAATTTCACTATTAATGTATTTCAGATATTAGCTTAACTGAAAAGCTATACTTCTTAGCTCTCCTCTAACTTACAATGTTTACCTTAATAATTAAAAATAACAATGAACATTGAGAGTATTTCCAAGGGATTGGCAACCACCTGTGAGACTGGATCACGGAAGCTAAGGCCAAGGGCTATTAGCTTCTGCAAGCTGCTCCCCAGCCAGTGCTCTGTGACAAGGTTGCTATTGCTATTTTAACTTTTTTTTTAAAAAAAAGGAATCCAATATACATGTTTTGTGTTATTCCCAACAGAGCCATCTCTCCTCTGAGGCATAATGGAAGAGTAGGTTTTAATAGCAAAGCTGGACTGCAGTACAAAACAGCTCAAAAAACCAGCCACAGTTCTGATTAAAGTTGCTGCTCTGAGTACCAGGGGTTACAGTTATATGGAACTGAATTTTCAAACAGCAGAAGGTGTTTTGCTTTTTCCACCGAATTAATTTCCTTTTTTTAAAGGCTTCCCCTCTGAGGTCTTTTTTTGGGTTTTTTTGGATACTCAAGGATTTTGGTGAAAGTCAACTGTGAGTGGCATCAATGGAAATCCTGCATGCAGATCTCCTGGGGATTTACAGGGCCTCACAAGCTTAGCCAAACATTTTCATAAATATTGCAAGGAGGTCACAGCAGGGGAACTCAGCAGAACCTTAGGGAAAATTTCCACTGCAAAACTCCAGCAAACATAGCTTATGTCCAGCTCTTTATATGCACAGACTCTCCAGCATCCTCCAAGGTCAGTGGAAGGGGAGGGAGCTGGTCCCCTAAAGCACAGCCATTTTGCAGCAGAGACTCCTAGCAGGCTACACATCTGCATTTTCCTGCTAGTCTGCAGCAGGGCCTGCAGCACGGTGGAGCAGGGAGCTAAGTAAGGGGTTCTGTCCTCTACAACCTCAGCGTCCCATGCAAGGAACCATTATCTCAACTTTCATTGCCAGCTGTGAACTCTACCTCTAATTAAGGCCCTTTCCAAAACCGATTCATAATAAATCTTTGTCCATCTTCACTTTCAATTTGCTCTTCTCTCAAAGCTGGGTTTCATTCTTCTGAGAGTAGAGGAAGGTAACTGGGATGCAGTGCGAGGTGCAACCTTGGGAAAATTAGCAGGAGGAATCTAAGTGAAGATGGAAACAGGTCTGCAAGGTGTGTAATTCATCATCTCCAACAATTCACAATGCTAGGTCCCAGCATCTTTCCATCACCTGCCTGAAGATTACTATGCCTCTATCCGAGTTGGAAGAACAAGCAAGCAATCTTCCCTATTGCAGTCAAAGTTCAAAGCCCAGCCTATTAGCTCACATCACTATTAATTTCATTTTACATTAATATATAATATTGCTAATGCTTCTCTGTGGATTTCTCACACATCAGAAGAAGCAAATACATACTTATTTAACTAAGAGGATGCAGCCAGAGTCTGAATAGTAACCCTGGCTTCACTGGTATGTGATGAAGTTACCAGACAGCCAAATACAAGACAAAACCAGCATAATTTCCCATCCCACATTGTGAACAACAGGACATTAATTCAGACCTAATCCAGGTTTCCTACAAGAGTCAATCCTTATCTTGTCTTTCACCTCCAAAAAGCAGGGGCTGTTCTCATAACCTCCTAACTCTTCCCAATTTCACTTGCTGGAAAGAAGCTGCATGGCAATCTTCTTGCTATATTCTAATTACTTTGTGACTCTCTGACAATTATTTTACTGAAGCTCAAATTCTCATTAAAAAAAGTTGTCATTCCTGTCATTTTATTAATAATGTTTAGACCATTTATTTGTGGTCTGACAGTTTATCTTTTACTGCTGCCACAATAAAAATACTGTTGGAAAACTGCATCTTTTATAGACACCACAATTTAAGGGGGTAATTCTTATTGTTGATGTTTCTCTGGTTTACTCAAAGCATTTTTTTAATCAGGCACTCAGCAGTCTCCACTTCCCAAAGTTCTAAGTGATGCATTTAAACAGTGAGAACAATTGGCAAATATGTGAACAGTAGAGGTCAAAGACAATTTGAAGAATAATGAAAAGTGCACTAAAGTAGAGGGTCAGATTTCTGAACAATGATTATAACACTAAATACAGACCATAATTTGGGAGACCAAGGGCCAAAATGGTAAAGTGGAAATACCACGGAAGTCAGTACTAACTGTTCATATTATATGGAAAAAATGCAATGAATTTAAGAGGGTGAAAACTAAAGCACATTATCATAAGCAGGTTTCTATAAACTAGACTGTAATAGGCAGTTGAATAAAAAGCACTGAAGCCAAGAGTACATGTGTGAATTTGGCTATCCTTCAGAGTCTTCTAAACACTTGGAAAGACACCAGAGAGTCCTGGCAGAGGCGCACAGGATTAATTTATTTTTTCTCTCTAACAAACCTCTATGTATGCATGATAAGATTTTTAGAAAATATGTCTAAATCCCTGGTGATTATTTAAGGATATCATTTAGTCTTGCAATTACTGTCGTCTCTTAACAGCTGTATGTTTAATTGATTGCAGTACTTCAGGGCTAGAACGATTTATCTTGGAGCTCCATCTACTGATTCAAAGATGGCACGACGTATTAGAAACCCACTCAGTCTTCAGACAGATCTTAGCTTTCTTTCAAACCAAGGTAAACCCCACTGTAAGAAGGGCCAGATAAACAAGTCTGAGAACTGCTGGTGCATATAGCAGGGCTATAGCTATATTTTACTTCATTGCTGCAGCTAATTCACGCTGTAGTTTGACAAGCACCAGTCTCTGCAGTGTCAGCACAAGCACTCTCTGCTCCCTAATTGCACGTGCCCAGTTCTTACACCTCCCAGTGCTATACTGTTAGTCACACCTGTAAAGCTATTTTCCAGGCTTTGTAGTGAACACAGGGAACTAATTCGGAAAGTTTTGCCTTGTTTTGGTCCCAGGTTCTGGAATGAAGGCAACCTTTTCCTGGGTTTGCATGACCATCCCCTTCCCCCCCACCCCCAAGTTTGAGAAAAATGCTGCACAGGCTGAGCACATTAGAATTGAAATAATGTATGTCACATACTGTCATGCATCTTTAAAAAATGAATAGAAATAGATTCTGCAGAAAGCCAAGTATCTTTGCATAAGATTTTACTCAGATGGTTCTACCTTCACTTCAGTAAGACTAAATGAGATGTATCAGAGTAAAATCATTGTTCTTTGGTCCATTATCATTTTCATAAAAGATACTCAGCACTCTGTTTTAGAAAACAGAAGTCACTCAAGCCATCATCTTGGGTATTCAGCATGAAAAGCACTCAAAATAGGTTTAATGTCAGCTCTCTTTAAAAAGAACTGAATTTTTTTTCAAATAAGCTATACCAGATTGCTTACAGAGAAGGAAAATTAAGAAGAATATGAAGAATAACAGGCCATTTGGAAATAGACTGCATCTGAAATTTCAAATACTGGAAACAGTGCAGGCAGAACACTTTCTATAAAATTAACTGTGTAGAGACAGAGCAGTGACTGTATACTGAGATTTGGAGCTAAATTTATCCTATTGTCTCCCTACTCTTGATAAAGGATGAGATGTGACTTGTACCTCCCTGACCTGACATCTAGCACCAATAGAGAAGTTCTGAAAGCTGCTTCATTTTGCATCTCAGTTGCTTGCACCCCTATAGCTTTACATAAAGGAAAGTGCCCAAATGTACTCTTTTGCCATCCTAAACACAGCTCACAGTGTAAGAGTGGTCTCCAGAAAGGAGCATGTATCCCTGGTACGTAATGAGGAGACAGTAGCAACACTTGGCTTCGTAGCCTGGGGCTCCCTGCTGGACTCGGAGTTTCATGAGGAATTCACTGAAGGAAAATCAGTGGAATTACTCTGGCTGTGCTAGCGCTGCACGCAGCCTGCTGGCAACAGAGAAAGGGATGTGTAGGGTCAAAAATACACCATTTTACCAACAAAGAGAAAGAATGCTACAGGCAAGTTCAGTTACACCTGACAGCAAAATGACCTAGCCAGCCATCATGTGCACTAACCTCTGTCCAAACTGGATTCCACTCAGAGGAATAAGAATATTCAAAGCAAAAAACTAGGACATTATAAGTCTCCTTTGGAGATTTGCTCATATAAATCTTTTTGTAGGATTCTATTTCTATTCTGAGGTCTTTACTGGCTATTAATTAAAATCATATTTTCTGTATATACAAAGACTTCGAGGGGCTCAAGTAAAAGATAAAAAGTAGACCCCATGTCATTAAAAAGAAGTCTGAAAAATGTTTAATTATGAGTTTTATTCTCTCTGAAAAGCAATTTAAGTATGTTTCCTTTGCTATCAACAACGACGTTAAGTAGATGTTTTTCAATCATCACAGGAACTCAGTAAATCAAGGGCCCCTCAGGCATATGTACTATACTCTGAAAAGGGCCATGTACATAGAGCATGCGTGCACAATGCTGCAGTTTCTTCTGGACCTGGCTGCACTTCCTGAAACAGTGCTTTCAGTTCAATTCTTTCCAAATGTATTTTACATTTACATTGTTTTTTATTAATGTGCCTGATGTACTGTAAACACTAAAAGCTGTGTTGATCTTACAGGTCACTAAGAACAGAACCAGCAGTAGGACAAATTAATCACTGCATCCTTTTCTTTCTCCTCATGAATTTTGCTTTGGTTCTGCCCTTGCACAGGGAACACCCACCTAGTCCATAATATTCTGCTAATTAGTCCTTGCCAAGAATACTTTTATCCATATGAAACTTCCACCTGCCACTATGACAGAAACAAAGCATAAATGCCTGGCATAAAGGAATAAGATCTAGCAGAAGCTTATAACATTTTCTTGACAGAACTGTCTAGTTTAATTTGAATTTCTAGAAACAGCAGTCTGTTGAAAAAACACAAAACCCATTTCATGAATTCTTTATCTAGATTCACCCGCAACACAGCAAAATTTTGTCATGAGTTGTAAGAGACAGCAAGCACATCAGCTCTGACCAGGGGGGGCCCTGGCTGGCAAACAAAATCTGGCAATGCCATGGATGAAGCTGTCAGTGCTGGGCTCCTGAGCAGGGCTAGTGGTGCCAGGGCCTGTTAGTTCTTGCTGCCTCCTGCCCCTGCCCTTTTATTCTCACAGAGGCAGAGTTTATAACCGTAGCACATAAAAACTCTGCAGTGCCAGGCCAAGGAGGCTGAAGGAGCCTCCTGGCCCGAGTAAGGACTGCAGAGCAAAGGGCTCTAGGAGACTTATTTTTTGAGAGAATATAACCTCCCAGGTTTAGCCCACCTTCTCTCCCACTCTCATTTTTGCCCCTGCGTTTCAGCCAGAACAAGACACAGGAGCCACCAGCTGCTGCCACAACCACAGATACCACAAAAACAGCATGCACCAAGTTCTTAGCTGCACCTGAGACCCTCACAATGCCAGAAGAGCCACAAAACAACCCCTCCTTAGTCTAAAAAACTAACCTTTTCCTCAGCGGCTTCTCCCCCTGAGGCCTGGGATCCTCCCAGCGCTGTGCCTGCTCCTCCTGTGCGCTGCTGCCCTGCACCCTCTGCCTGGCTGGTGAGAGCGCTTCTCTTGACACCTCAGGGACAGCCATGTTGTGCTTCCCCTGGAGCAGGACCTCCATGAAGGATGGGCTCACAGTTCCTGTGCAGATCTCCAGTAATGGCAGCTGCTGCTTGAGATGTTGGGGTGGCCCTTGGTGCTCTTCTCTTGCCCCAGCTGCACAGGGCAGAGACACAAGGCATAAAGACAGGAGGGTGAATAATGACTCCCCACCATGCAATGCACACTTTAGCTACCTCTTTTTTTTGGTGTCTTTTTTTTTTTTTTTTTTTCTATTTCTTCCTCTCTTCCTGGGCATTTTTCACTTCAGGGGTGCTGCACACAGCTATTCTCCCCAGCCACAGCACTGGACTCCATGTTCCTCCTGAGGTGGCCATGTTATTTTTCCTGCCTTCACCCCTTCGCTGTGGTGCAGGGCAGGACTGGGAGCAGGGAGGGTCCCACCAAGGCACCAAGACAAGCAAGTATGCAGGGAGCCCAGAGCAACCCCAAACAGCATATGAGTGAGAAAGCTGCCATGAAAATCTCCCTTACCTTGCCCTGAGGAACACACCAGCCCCTAGACACCAGGGAGACTCAGCTGAGGGCCACGAGTGCTCCCTCATCACACCTCCCTCTGCACAGCAAAATGGCTGCTGCACTGCAGGGCGGGGCAGGAGAACCATGAGGGAGACGGGGGGCACAGGGTGGCAGGCAGAGCCTTTTGCTGCTACAGTGCTGTTTTCTTTATATGGAAATACTATATTTGTTTAATCTAGGCTTTCATTGTTCAGACACAACAGTGGAGAGTGAGGGGACCCAGGCAGCAAAGCAGTGACATGAAAGACAGGAGCTCTGCTTGCCCCAGGTGATTTTGAGGGGCTGAATTTGAGGAGTAAACTGCCCTTGTGGTTTCCTCCACAGCATTTTGACTAAAATTTCCAGGTAATCTGTGCCCCAGTTCCATGTTTACGTAGAAAGAGGATTGTCTTTCAGAAAATGCTACAGTTCAGGATGTTCATTGTCTTTACAGGGGTATCTGGTATCTGAAAAGATTATATGGAGCACCAAAGTTTGGAAAAAAATATCGGAGTACAAAACCTTCCTTTTAAGTCTTCTGGGAAATCCAATTATGCTTTTAACAGTCATTATATATGCCTCAATATCTGTCCTGTACATATATTACGTATGCACACCATCTGCCTGCACATGAACATCTGTGAGCCAGACTCTGCCCCACTGGAAAAACACAGTGGTATGATTCTTTTATGAGTTTTTCTTTGCTGTTGACTATACTGATATCAATTTAGTGTAATTTCATTATATTAAGTAGAGAGATTTTTTTTTTTACTCTGGAGAAAAGTCAGAGCACTCTTCTGCATTATGTCAGTCTAAAATTATCATAAATAAGGCCAAATTTTGTCTTTAGTTATTTTTGCTTTCAATAGCCTTTACTGAAAGAGATGCATATCAACCAGTTTATTCTCGCTTCTGCTTGGTTTAAGACTGCCTAAATTGCATGTGTAATTATCAACAGCACCAGGACTGTTATATAGCATTACATTGATGATTGTTCTGTTTTGAGACCAGGTAACATTCTTTAGAGGGGTGTTCTTTCTAAGCAACAAGTCTGTTGTTTCATTAATTGCTAAAATGCTTGTATTGTTATATAGTTCCATGTGATGAATGAAATGCTTTCTGCCCAGTGAATCAGGATAATCTATAGTAATTTTTATTAATAATACATTACTATACTCTGGAAGCCTTATTATGAGCATAAAGAAATTAAAAATATAAATTCCCTCCTCCTTCAGTGCCCCATACAAATTTTATTTTTCTATTAATCATCTACTATAGGACTGATCAAAATCAGGCTGAAAACCCTGAGCACATTATCCCTCATTTTCACTTCATTCTGTAAATCTAACCTCCTTTCTTTTTTCTGCTCCTACACATATTCATTCACTCTCATTTGTTTCTCAGGTATACATTTTCTTTCTAAATTATTCTTCTTTCATTCCATTTGTAGTCCGCCTTTCTTCATCACATACTCTGTTCTTCACCTTTTTGTTCTCATGCTTTTCTCCTTCTGAACCCCACTTTCATCATGGAAATCAGTGTAAAAGGGAGACTTTGCTTCGTCATTTTTCATACACAAGTGCATAGAGTTCAAACTGAAAAAATAATAATTTTTTTTCTTTAATATAATTCCTTTAGATCTTACTTTGGGACTTATGTGTCATTTTCTGCCAGGCAACATAGTCTTGCAATTTTTCCCTATCTCCTTGTTATTAGGTATACAGTACATAAACTTTGTACATGCCATTACAGCTACTCAGTAATTTGCACACAGAAAATCAGATACAGTCACAATTTGAGAAAAAACAAATCAGGTTATCCCATGATCTCCTTATAAGGCCTGTATTTCCATTTTTCTTTACATCAGGTTCTCTGATAACCCAAGGCTGGTGCAGTAGCCATTTGCCACATCCACTTTCTGAGTATCTAGGGCTACTATACAGGTAGCTCAAGGTGGAAAATAATTATCATATTGCAAATACAAAAGTAACAGACTATTTATCAATTGTCCATTTGTTAGGACAGATTACTAAAAATTATATTGTCCTAATTCACAGCCGTAGCCCAGTGACTCATATGAGTCTTACCCTGGAAAACCCTCAGAGTAATTATAACTGTTTCCTAAACAGCCTGCAGGAATTCACCCTGCCCTGGGAAGTACCTCACTTTAGCTCAGGAGAAGCTACCCACAATCCTAAACTCTAATCTGTGAAGTTTTGTAATTCCCAAAAAACCTAACTCTGTCCTGTGGAGCTCAGAGGAATGCGGTGGAGTGTCCCGAATTAAATAGTCTGATAACAGCCTGAAATCCCTAATCCTGCAAGTCATTTAATTGCAGTGTTTTCTGTTCAGTTCTGCCATTTGCACTTCACGAAACCAGTTATTTTCACATGTATTTGCATTCTAAACAGTGCATGGTCTGATAGTAGTAACATTGTTATAGCACTATTACATGCATGGATGCGTTTCTTTCCTTTCACAGTAAGGTTTATGTATAGAATTGGCTGTAAAAAACCCCACAGACCTGAAAACTATGGGGTTTTTATTTATTGTGGCAAAGCCTAATAATTCACATAGAACTGTGATTTATCAGAGGACCTTTATTATGAAAATAAATCCTAATAAGAATGCTTTGCCAGGCACTTTGCAATTAAAGATAAAACTATCCAGAAAAGAGAAATGTAGCATGTAAATGAAATGAGGATAAAGAAATGGAAATTATCATATGTGAAGTGGAAGAAAAACTCAGAGAGCTTAAAGCACTGAAATTGGAGGGACAGGATAATCTCTATCCCTGGGTTCTGAAAGAACTGGCACATGAAATTGCATGTCCAGCAGCAAGGATTTTTGATAAAGCTGCCAACTGGTTGTGTATCACTACTGAAAAGCAGACCTCTTGCCTGTAGTTCATAAAGGGGGGAAAAGGATAACCAGAAAACAATAGTGACCTCAATAATATTCAAGGCTCTAGAAGGTATTTTTAAGAAAAACATCTATGTAAGTAGACATAAATGGAAAATGAGACAAAATGCAATCGAAGTTTACCAAAGGTAAAGCAGTGAATATAGGGAGGCACTACAGAAGGACTTGGACAGGTTGGATTGGTGGGCCAACGTTAACAGGATGAGCTTCAACAAGGCCCAGTGCCAGGCCCTGCACTTGGGCCACAACAACCCCATGCATGGCTACAGGCTTGGGGAGGTGGCTGGAGAGCTATGTGGAAGAGAAGGATCTGGGGGTTCTAACTGACAAGCAGCTGAACATGAGCCGGCAGTGTGCCCAGGTGGCCAAGAAAGCCAACAGCATCCTGGCTTCTATTAGAGATAGTGTGACCAGCAAAAGTAGGGAGGTGATAGTCCCCCTGTACTCTGCACTGGTGAGGCCACACCTTGAGTATTGTGTCCAGTTTTGGGCACCTCAATATGAGAGGGATATCAAGGTGCTGGAGCGAGTGCAGAGGAGGGCAACAAAGCTGGTGAAGGGCCTGGAGAACAAATCCTATGAGGAGAGATTGAGGGAGCTGGGACTCTTCAGTTTGAGGAAGAGAAGGCTGAGGGGAGACCTCATCACTCTCTACACCTACCTGAAAGGACACTGTAGAGAGGTTGGTGCTGGTCTCTTCTCACAGATTATTAGTGACAGAACAAGGGGGAACGGCTTTAAACTCCAACAGGGGAGGTTTAGACTGGACATTAGGAAAAAATTTTTCACAGAAAGAGTGGTTAGACAGTGGAATAGGCTGCCCAGGGAGGTGGTGGAGTCACCATCCCGGGATGTCTTTAAGGGTCATTTAGATGAGATGTTGGGGGATGTGGTGTAGGGCAGAACTTTGTAGAGTAGGGCTGATGGTTGGACTCGATGATCCAAAGGGTCTTTTCCAACCTGAATGATTCTATGATTCTATTTCTGCTGATTAAAACTGTTTTAATCAGTAGAAAGTGCTGTAGATACTATATATTAGGCTTCTGTAAAGTAAGTTGTGAATAAAATTCTAAAGCAGGAAAAAATCCTTGGTTGTGCTAGAAGAGGACTGTTGTCTGGAGGGAGGGTATTATCGTAATTCTTAAAGGATCAGTACTGGAATCTGTCTTATTTAATATTTCCAGTAATGACTGTGACACAAAAAGAGTATGCTAATGAAATTTTGCTGAAAGCAAACACTGAGAGATATTACTAATACAGAACAGGATTAAAGGCCCATATAGGAAAGAGATACTGTGACAACTGGAATAACAGAAATGGAATGAAATTTAACAGCATACAATGTATGTATGAAAACCCAATAGCAGGAGCTCGGCACTTGGAAACCAAACAAGGAAGAGATATATTAGTTGAAAACAGGCTACCTATGAGTCACTACTGTGAAGACATCTGTGGAAAAGCTAAACACAATCCTAAAATGTTCTAGGTTTGGTACTGCTAGTAGAGATATATTAGTACCATTGTACAAGGCATTCCTGAAATCTCATGTCAAATATTCATTTTTACTCTCCATGTTTGAGTGCTAGTACAGGTGGAAAAGACTGCTATAAAAATGGGAAAGCTCATCTTCATGAGATAATATAGTTCAGCTTCTTTCCCCAGGCTTATTATCAAGTTGCTAGCAATCTATAATATTTACCAGTTTGCCATTTTGAATCACAAGACTATTGGATAGATCACTGTCGTGATGATGTAGCTAATATATCAAATCTAAAATATATAATTTGGGGAGGATGGTTGCATAATTACTGGCCCTGTGTAATCACACATAAATACCCATAGCATGCTTTATTTACTACCTCAGCACAAATATTCATGAGAATCTCTATTTTTTATGGTGATGGAAACTCATATAGGTAAGATTTCCTATAGATAATAATGGTTTTATTTGCTTTTTAACTATTTGGTTTTAAAACTGTAACACTTAACATAGGAAAAGAGAGGTAAGATACGGGTACTGACCAGGATTCATCTGAATGAAGAATATACACAAATATTTATTCGAGTTATGATGTTGTCTTATTTCTTTATTAAAGGAAACTAATGACATTGTTTTTAAAGTGTACTTTTGAAAAGCTGTGTTTTCTTAAGAGATGGATATTGTGTCTAATTAGGGCTTATATCTGCTCTTCTATCCCTGGTTAATAGTTTAAAATACAGTACAAATTTGTACAGTACAGACATGTACATATTTTCTATTAAAGATCAAGGAAACCTTTGGATGTCTTCCAGTAAATATTCTGTGAACACTTCTGCCAACTGCAAATAACGTAACTATCATTAACACTTCAACCTTTAAGAATACAATGTGCTCAAAAACCATCAAACTTCTTTGGTTTTGTATGAGTTCTGAGGCAAAGAATGCTAAAATAAAATACACATATTGCAAATATGTGATTTCAATAAACTGTAGATAGACACTTTAGTCAGGAACACTTATTATTATGTGGATTCATTAATTCACTTTATTGTGTGTAGCCATGTTAGTGGTTTTGTTCCATTAAATATTGAAAGATAAATCTTCTGTTAACTATATATGAGAAAGTTTACTGTTGTATTGAAATACAGCATGTTCCAGTTCAACATTTTCAGATTTGCTGTCCGTGGAAAACGGAGTCATATGTTAAGAGACTGGAATCCTAATAAACTTTAAGACAACAGTAATGTCTGTGAACTGATTAGAATGTGAAATCCATGGGCTCAATCTACTTTTAAAGCAAACTCTCTTTCAAGAATAAAGATTTCTGGTGGTAAGAATTTCTGGTGGTAGAGGCCAAGGATTCCTGAAGTAGACCTCAGCAAACCCTACAGCATGTTGTGCCCAAATGGGACACTGTGCATGAAATACACTCCTTGTGCTGGGGTTTTTGTACTGATATGTCAAAGCGGGAGTACCTCGCCTCCTCCCAGAAATGCAACTCCTGTCCTCAGTTTAAATGTGCAATGGAATTAATTTTGATAAGACTTCAACTCTCCATTATTTTATTTTAAATAAAAGTGTGTTTGCTGGTGCTGTTATTTTAAAGATGAAGATACATACGTACAAAGACAGAGGACTGCTGTTGTTCAGCCAAACTAGGGATCATTAACAGGGATCATTGCTCACCATCAGCCATCAGGTAGCGATGACTTCCCACCACTGCTGACCTCCTATTTCCTTTTATTTCATATGTACATAACAGGCATGGGAAATAAGCTTAAGTCTGAAAGATTTCAAACGGCTCGGTTCCGTCTGTGTACTGGATGTGTGAAGGCTGTATGGTCTGCTGCTGGGCATTCAGCTGCCCTTTCATTTCTTCCTGCTGTTGTTGAGAGCCAAGAGTACATTGATGGCTGCCACGGCTGCCCACAGCACAGTGCTTCAGAGAAGCTGGATCTCAGAGCAGAGCAGTTGCCCAGAGAAACACCCTGCTGCTGAGGAAAAAGCCACAGAGGGGACTGCCTGGAAGAGCCACTGCTGTGTAGGTCAAGCTTTCCACTAGTACAACCCTGCAGCAAAAGGCAACCTTTTGTGACAGTTAGGTCCCACAGCTTCAGGGATATTGAAGAGATGATTTGGTGTCTTTTTCTATTTGTTTTCTGGAGTCGATCAAACTAAACTTTCCTGACTTAAAATCAGTTTTGGTTTAGATTCAAAGGAAATACTGCTAACAACCTATGGTCTGATTCTGTTATTTTTATGCTTCATAATAACTTATCTTGCAAACAGTTTCATTTATTGTGATGGAAGACAGTCTGATTTTATGATCACAAAGTATGAAATGCTAAGAAAATGTGCCTCTCTGGTTTCCTTCTTGCTTCCATGATGAAAATACTTCAGTATGGCTTCACACCAGTGTCCTCTTATCATTATATCTGTCAGAGCTGCTGGTCAGTCCTTTGTCCATAATCTTGGCTGCCACAGGTAATTTGCTGTCCACTGTTGAATAAGTCTCTCCTTTTTTAATTTGCTGCATCAAGGAGGTAGAAGAGGAGGATGCCCTATCAATGCACTCATTTTATTCTATTCCATTTTTTACTTTCTACATTGTGTTAGTGGACTTTGAAGTTCCAGGAGCCAGCTGAGGTAGCTGATCAAACACATGTTGGAAAGAGAGAGAAATGCAAGTTGTCTTAATATAGCAAGAAAGTAAGTCTGTCAGAGGAGAAGTTTTCTTCCTCAATTTGGTGACAGGCAGGAGTTCTTTCAACTTGTCTTTTTATGTTCATATTTGCAGAAGTCCTCTCCAGTGAAAATACACCTCAAATATATGTACATATACATATAGTGTATATATGTAATCTAGAAGGTTCAACTACATTGGAAGATTCTGTTATCATTGTCCACAGGAGAATTTTATGGAAGTAACATAGAAGAGAAGGAATGCTTCTGAACAGTATCCTTCAGTATACCTGGCTGGAATCAGCTAATGCAAATTCATCAATGCTAGTGCTTGTTTTCTCTTCCCCACTACAAACCACAGTTTGTCTCTGACATACGGGGTTAAGGAGCCAGCAAAGAAGCTTTAGCACCTCACTGGAAGTCTATCAATTTCCAGCATCATGCCCAAAAAGCAGATGATGTGCTATTGGTACGAATACCAGAAACCGATTCTAGCCCGCAAACCAGAGATTAATCATCACTATTATTGTCTGTTCTCTCTACAAGGTAAACATTTTTATGATAGTCTTCATGCTACGCTGATAAGTAACTACTATTTGGTCATTTCATTTTTATTTGCTTCATTGAAGTATCTGTGAAGAGTCCAGGCTGAAGAGAAATAAATTATGGCAAACAGCTGGGTTTATTTATTTTTCATTGTTTTAGCTACTTCATATATTCTGAAATCTAATTCAGATGTGAGGTGGAAAACTGCAGTTATAAAATGTGGGATATATACCAGTGTTGACAATCACAAATGGAATCCTGCCCACAGCAAGTACACTTGATGTTTGTAGTAGTCTTTCAGCTGTCTCCTGCCTTATCCATCTATTAGCATTGCTTTAGGCTTGCTGACAAGGTAATATGACAATTTCAGCACAAAATAGGTGCTAAGCAAAGATGACTCTAAACGGGCCACCTACTTACTGTGGTGAGCGTGACTGTTTCTGCATGAAATCCCTTTTTTGCCATTTGGGAGAATTCAAATGTGATTTTGCGTTCTTTGTGTCTAAGAGAATATGACAAGAACTATAGCTGAGGGGAAGGAGAATGCAGACTCTGGATTAAAAATGTGTTTATTTCTCTAGGCAGAAGACTGATTGACAAGCCTAGTGGTATTCAGGCTAAAACCTGCTAAATTTGGGAGCTTACTAAAGTAAAACGGTGTTGTAACTAAGGCATCCCTGCAGCTGCCATAGCACTAACAGGGTGGACTATTCTTTTCAGTTTTCAGTTTCTCTTTTTTATTAAAGTCTGCAAAGGTGACCTTCTAAAGAAACAAAAGATTTCTTCTGAAGGGGTAATTATTAAGTTTCTTAGAGGATTATAAGGCAACAATCAGGCTTCGATGATACAGTGATCCTTATTTATTGCAGACTGACTGAACACCTTCCACAGAAAATTTTTAGCATAGATCTATTTTTTTCTAGATAGGGATTTTTAAATACTCCATCACTCATTTGGGGAAATGATCTGGGTATGCATATTTATGCCTGTCTCATTCTTTTCCCCTTAATACATTTTATTTCCTGCTTATATGAGAAAGATATTAATGCAGAATAAGAACTGTTATGTGTTTTGTTTCCTTGCTGGGGTTGATTTCTCTCCTGGTCCACCCTGCCCTTATGGTACTCATGAAATAGCCAGATCACAGACTTTCCAGTTTAATCACTATTGCTTTTCTCTTAAAGATCTTATTACAATAAACAAACAGCAGTCATACTAATAAAGTCTCTGTTGTTAATATTTAAGAACTAAGTTTTCCTCTTATGTATATTAAAAAGATCCACAATTTTAAGTACTCAAGCTTTTTGTTGTGTTTGTTAAAGAAACCAGAAGTGCTTTATATAACTTTTATAAATTTTTAAGATTTTAAACTTATGTATGAACTCCATCCAATTTTCTCTGATCATAGCATAGTTTCCCCTTTTTGATACAGATGATAAAAATCAACATCTAATTGTGTTCCATTTAAAACTTGTGTAACAAAACAAAAAAATTGACCCCAGTGGAATTCCTGTTTGAATTACTGAAGATAACATTTTGAAGGAAAGGAATTGACACTGAAAGAGAATTGAAAAGGTGAATATGTTTGTATCAATTTAAACAACTTCACTGGGACCAGGTTTAAAAATGGTGTAACCCAAACACATTTAGTCATTTCAAATCTTAGATATAATCTAATTGCATTGAACTGTTTTATACGGCACTTTTCCTCACATTTAAAAAAAATGTTTACTACAGTACAATTTCACAGTGATTAGGAAAGGTGAAAATAGTCTACAGAAGCAACTCAAAGAACTTTATTCATTGTCACGTAGGCTTGCTTTGGACAGGATTAGACAACCTCATAAGCATGTCAGCGGGTAGCTGAACCTATTCTGAACCAAATTCTGTGACAGGTATCACTGATGGATATGCACTAGTGTTAGCTCAATCGTGAAAGGGAGATTTTGTAATGCAGGTCAGTCAGAGGATGGTTTAAAGGCTTTGATGGTTTTTATAAGGACCTTCTAAATATAAGGATGACTACAGAGGAAAGCATGAAGGTGTGCTCTCAATGCTACTTAGTAAAATGATATTCTGGGCCAGGTGAAGGTGAGAGTCCACACGTTGCCAGTGAACGTGAGCTGATAGGTATAACGGGTATAAAATGTGAAAGGGATTTTTCTTCCCTTGTGAAAGGGAAGACAAGCAGGATGTAACTAATACAAAAGAGAAATGGCAGGAAGGCAAAAGGCTGCACAACATAATCCAGAACAATCCTTGCTGAAGGCTTCTGAGTGTGTAAAAGCGGGAAAATATTGCATATGTGGAGTTCGGAGGAAAGGATACAGCAGTATCCTAATCTAGACAGGAGGAAGCCTGGTTTTCTAGACATGTGGGTGGACAGAAGAGACATGTATGACTGCAGAATAATGTGAAGATAACCAAACTATATTTGAAGGCACGAATACACCAGGGACATGTTAAGGAGGTGAAAACAGCTTCTTCCCAGCAACAAGACAGGGAAGGGAGTATTGATGTTCCTTGGCAGTTTAGAGAAGATTTCTTGCCAGCACTATGGGCCAGACCTGACTTGAGTAAGGAATCAGAAAGTGATTGGAAATTAACCTGTAAACTCATCAGCCAGTGCAGGAAGCCACAGTAGTCTCCCTGTAAACCCGAAGTGAGTGATACCAGGAGATCAGTTACCAATCCACAAGTGGAGTCCAGGTATTTGTTAAGACTGGATAACAGAAGGGGGCTGGATGTGGGGTGCTGGAGAGCATCTGAAGCCTGGCTAGTCCTCCTTGGGCAGTCCTGCCTGTGCAGGTAAGTGTCCTCATTTGATTATACCATAACGGATAGCCATAAACATGGGACTAATCAGTTATAATGTAGAGGAGTTGATAATACTATCGCTATATCAATTTTTATATAATGTCTTATGGAAGTACATATGGACACTTCCAAACTACTAAGATAATTTTTGAAGAGAGGATTTTATTTTGATATTATTGATTGATATGCAGAAGAAAACATTTATTTTGAACCAAGTTTGCAAATAATTGTTAATGGAGATCTCAGACTGAACAAATTTCTTGATTATGTTGCTATTGCTCTGTGAAATGTCAGATCTAAGCAAAACAATTTTCTTGCCAAAAAAACATTTACTGCATAAAATGTTAGCTGGAAAGTCTGAGAAGGAGGGAAAAAACAAACCTCAATTTTCTGCTATTCAATTTAAAGGCAGACAGTCTTTTCATTTGTTCCCTTTCATCGTTGTTTTTCAATCATTGTTTCTCTTCACTGTTTCACATACAAAGCAAACTGCATACCCAAACCACACACTTTATATGATTCAGAAGTTGGAAAGAAGCAGAGACATTATTGCTATTGATTTCAATAACATGAAATCAGCAGGTTGCTTTCCTTTCATTTTGGCCAGATATTAATTCTTATAAATGCTATTTTAATACAGAACTCTGTCTGTACATGCTTTGTTATACTCCCACCATATGTTACATAAAATGCTAGAGTAAACTGAGTAAGTTTTAGAGAAAAGTCTTTATTGTGCCTCATTTTCTTTTAAATATGAATAAAGGAGTAAATTATAATAGGCATGAAGCTACATCCACATGCAATTCTATCTCTCATTCCAAAAATTTATTTTGAAATTGTCTGTCTTCTCTGTGTGATGGTCTCGCTAACTGTGTATGCTTAGCTAACTCAAATGTATATATAAACATGTAACAGGATTGGAATAGCAGAATTCTTTGAACTGTCTGCAGAAATAAATATTTACCTCACAAGCAAAGTAAAATGTTCACTTTTCTGTAAAAAGCAAGTCTTCAAGCAGTTTGTTTGAAACAAACTATATGGAAAGTATAATAAGTCCCGAACGCTTAGATGAGAATTCTTCAAAAGAAAAATCCACATGACTTTGAAAGACATGGTTTATTAATGGAGTAACTGTTACAGCCCATGGCTGGCATACCTTTTTTGAGAGAGAAGAGAGATAAATTTAAGTATATTTGAGTAAATGTCTCAAATAATAGTATTGTGTGACTCAGAATAGAAAATTACTGGGGAAAATGTACATAGCCTACCTTTCTCCTCCACTGCTTATGTATCTGCATGAACACAGATTGTGTATCTATGGAAAGATATAATTACAGTTTTTTAAAAAGTGTCATCCATCCCCTTTCATTCTACAGCTAAATATGCACATCCTCAACATACAGCAAAAATATGGAGCATAAAATTAGGAATATATTATCTGTCTATATTTAATACAGAATCAGTGTTTAGAATGAGTACAGGAACATCAAGGCCCTGGCAGCACTTCAAGACTGCATTTAAGAGTAGCTTCTATTGAAGGCATATCAACCAAGTACCTTTCTGAACTAGGAAGAAATGGTAACATTTTCTGGTCAAATTTTCAAAGATATTTAGCCACAATGCACACAGGCCCATGCACCTGAAGTTGGCTTTCTAGACAGAGCTTTAGGAGTCTTCTGGGGAAAATGGTCTGCAACCGAGGACAGGGAGCTGATGCCATTTGCATGTGTGCTTTGCTGCCTCCCACTCACAAAAGGAGGTGCTGTGCATGCAATCCAGCATCCAGTTTCTACAGAGCACTACAGTGGTCTCTCCTAGTGACCTGCTGTGTGCCTGGGCAGATTTGGCCTTGCTCCTGCACAGGATCCCTGAATGCATGGGTGCAAAGGCATGGCTGAGAGCACCTCACAAAAAGCAGCTACTAAAGACCCAGTCTGCAACTGGGATAAGCAAAATCTGCAGGCTGGGATTGATGCTGGGCTGGGTGGTCTAGGGATTGTGTGCATTTGAGGATTTGGGGCTGAACTGCTTTCAAGAGCAATCTCCCCAAGAGACAAAATCCTACTGGAAACTTGCAGGACTCAGATGCAAAGTCCTTCTGGGTCTTTTGCAAAGTGAGAAGTCTGAATCTAGGCTGAGCCTCGGGGGCTTGCAGGGCACCAGAGCTGGCTGCTCACTGCTAAGGCAAACCAGTGTTGCCAAATCTCTTAAAGGGCCTGCTATGCGCCGCTCCCCCCCCCCCCCCCCCCCCCCAATATTGAGGGGTGCACCCAAGTCTTGCAGGAAGGTTTGCTCCAAGGGAAGGGCTCCTGCAAGGCTGCTGCGAAACACACACTGTTGCATAGTCGAATTGTTTCAGAGCAGCAGATAGATGTTACCTGGTTCTTTTGAAACTAATTGGTAAAACACTTCACAGCTACTTGGTGGTTTATTTTTATGGTATTCTCTTTAATGTAGAAGAAGCTATTGGCATCTCGGGATTTTAAAACAGAGTTAGCTATTGCATATGTGGGAAGAATCAGCAGTGTTGTGCCTTACATTGCAAAGTGGAAAGTCTTCTCCTGGAAATGGGCTACTGTGTAAACCATGGGTTTGTAGCTAGGAGCAGTAACAAATAACAAGTGCTTTCTAAGCAATACTGGAACTGGAGCATTCCTGCATTCTAATTGTAAGCCTGTCCTTGTTTCCACAGAATAAGGAATTCCAAGAAAAGGAACAGGTCTGTTGAATGACATATGCTTTCCGCCTTCATCTTAGTACTTTGTTTTGGAAAACTGAATGATGAAAGTGGTTTTTTTATTGCTGAGGCAGTCACTCCTCCTGATCAAGAGAAGCATGCTGCAAATTGGAAACAAAATGGAACTGAAATCCTGTGCATATTAAAAGCGAATGCATGAGAGGTATGAAAGCAAATGCAGATGATAAAGTGCCAAAAGAGAAAACTATCCCTTAAGGCAGTACTGTAGGGGACACCGCATTTCTCTCACATGCATGCCCCGCCCGTCCAAAACTCCCCATCTGTGCATGCACCAGCAGGGAAATGTAACCGCAAGGTGCAGCACGTTCCCCCCTGCTCTCTCTCTGCCTCCAGCCCCCCATGACTGAGCTCTAGCTCCAGCCCACACCAAGGGGCCACAGGGGGAGGCGGGCAGCTACAGCCACCCCTGGCTGAGGGAGGGGCGGCCGGCGGGACCCAGCCGGCTCCCCAGAGCGGGACCTTCCCCACCCGCCACCATGGGCTCTCCTGCCCCGCCTGCCCAGGTTGTTACATGCCGGGGGCAGCAGTGGCCATGCCCTATATAAGAGCCGTGAGGAGCCAGCCGGGCTGTGCCAGGGTGGTGGGGCAGGGCCGGTGTGCCATGGAGGCTGAGGAGGCTGCAGCAGCGAAGGCGGCACTGCGGACACCCAAGTGCTCCCGCTGCCGTAACCACGGCTTCGTGGTGCCGGTGAAGGGCCATGCTGGCCACTGCCGCTGGAAGCTCTGCCTGTGCGACAAGTGCGCCCTCATCACCGAGCGCCAGAAGATCATGGCGGCCCAGAAGGCCCTGAGGCAGCAGGTGCCCGACACCCCGGCCGGAGCAGCCGCAGGGGCTGCTCCCTCGGGTGAAGGCCCTGGGGTGGCCACGGGGGCAGCCGGTGCCCCCGAGCAGAGCGGCCATGAGGAGATGAAGGGCACTCAGACCACTGCCAACAGCAAAGGCATGGCATGCAGGGGGCCGCCACCGCTGCCTCCCAGTGGCCCTCCCTTCTGGGACTATGGTAAGGTCTTGTCCCCAAAGCCTCCTTCTCTCTCCTGCCCTCTTTCCTTCCATCTTCATCCTTCTCCCCATCAAACACTGCCACTTCTGCAGTTTGCACCTGCTGATTCCTCAGGCTCCAGCTCCCCAGAGAGCCATTCCTGCTGTCTGTCCCAGTTTCCTTCCTCAGTGGGCACAGGTACTCAGCTTGCATGTTGAATGTGCAACCCTGCATTTATTTTCCCTTTTGCAGGGTCTGCAGTGTGGGGCATGCAGCTCTGCAGTGGCAGGAGCCATGTGCTCAGCCTTGGTGCTTATTGCAAAGATGAAGCTTAAGCAAGTGGCTTTTCTCCGAGAGGGAAATTAGTCTGGGAGGGAAACCAAACTGATCCACTGTGCACTGCAGATGCTCGTGTATGTTTCTCCAAATGCTGTCTCACTGTTTATAGATTCACAGGCACAAGCCCCCAGCAACAAAAATGCTAAAAAAACTCAGCCATGGCAGGTAAATGGGGAAGTCACTGCTGCAGTTGCCTGAAGCAAGCATTTTATGATAGCACTGTAAAAGAAAGAGACCTTTTGGCCTTAATTCGTGTAGCAAAAACTGAACTTGGCTGCGATCATTTGGTGTAAAAGTGCATTTGGTATTTAAGAGCAGAACATAGATTTTACAGGTGGAACAGTTGTATGGTCTGTCACCTCTTAAATTGCTTCCTTTAATAGAGTCTTTCATGTGACTTGTCTAGTTTATTACTATTTATTACAGTAACTTCATACTATTACTATTTACTATAGTAATTTTACAGAAATCCCTACTGACTGCAGTAATCTTTAGTCTGAGCCTCAGGAGAGTTGGCAGCCTGCAAGACAAAATGCTGTTCTGAGAAGCCCAGAAGAAAGACTTATTTCAGACATCTCTAATTCCCACCTAATCTGTCAATAACTGTTTCCCTTTTTTTTTTAGCTTTGTTTCCTAAGAAAATTATGTTTATGGATGACACATGTGCCTGTCAGTCCTTCCCTTAATAGCATTTTTAACCTGCTGACCAATTTAAAAAAAGGTTAGGGACAAATAGCATAATTCTAGTACTCCAGAAGTCTACATACTCTCGAAGCAAATTTCTTCCACACTTCTACCAACAGGAGGATGTGCAGATAAGAAAGACCCTATTTGTATACAAATAACCACTCTCTTTTTTTTTAAGACTTCAGAGAGGCCATATAAGATTCCAGATGCAAGATAAAAACCAAAGGAAGTAATTTATTCCTGCATCTGAAATTGCCTGTTGTCTCTAAATTAACCTAAGAAGTGACAGATAGGACTAAAGTTAGAACTCTTATTTGTAGATTTTTAAGTTCTGCTAGAGTTAAAAATCTTAAAGTAGGTTGTTTTGCTTTTGCCGATGTACTGAACGATGTACTAAGGACTAGCTTCACAATGCACAAGGCAGAAGATAACGCAAATTATTCTGTGTTACAGAATCATCTGCTGAACCTTTCCTCAGTTCCTTAAAAAATGACAAATTCACAAGGAGCTAAGCATGAAATCAAAGGGCCAGATTCTCCTGCCCGAGAGTGGAATTTAGTCCTGCAGCTACTTCTACTGAACTCCACAGAATTACATGGATACTTTTATTTATTTTTTTCTCATTGTTTCCTAGCTCACACTGCTTTTCCTCCAGAATACATGGTCAACCCAGAATACCTGGAGAGAGAACCTCCGAAAGTGTACCCTGGGTGTTCAGGGGTGTATCCTTACCACCCATTTCCCATGGGATTTGCCATCAACGAGTCAACCTGTAGGGCAGCACCATCACCTCCAGGGATACCACTTCAGAGAGGTTTCCGACACATTCCTAGCAACTATGGGCCAGGGAATGCAGCTTCTGTGTCAGTAAGTAGCGGTCTTTTAATTACCCTGGAAATACTGCAGTCTTTAGCTGCCTTCTTGCTGTTAAAGTACCCATTATCAGTTACTGCACAGCATTTTGATACATTATGCTGAAAAAAATGTTAGCAAATGGTGGTGTTAATAGTCTGAGCTGAACCCAGAAGAACAAACCCATGCACTTGCAAGGGGGCAGATTTTATGAAGTGCGTTGGGGCTTATATGTCCTGCTAACATCTGCCACAGCCCTTTGGAATGATGGCAGTTGGACACTTAATATGGTCATGTTGTGCCAGAGAACGCACTGGGAGGTTCCTCTTCTTCCACACAGGACAAATCTAATGGGGAGGGAGAGTGTCAGGGCTTGGCCAAGGCACCACAGCTGCAGAGAAGAACAGGGGAAAATCAGCTTCCACAAGGAAGTGAATCAGCATGGTTGGATATTTCTGTTTGGAGATATTTGTTTTCTCAAAAATGGTGGAAAACTTGTGGTTAACAGAAGTTTCAGATGAAAAATGATGTTCAGCATTATAGGGCCCACACCTTCAAACCACACAGACAAGATGCTAAATTGCCTGTCAGTTGTAATGGTGTGGAGGGGGACTTTCAGTGCTGTCAGTCATGTTTGTTTAAACTGGTAGTGTCCAGTTTTTGTACCACAGTTGGGCACATTACCAGATTTCCAGCTGCCATGTGCCATTCTGTCTGCACTGAGTACAATTCATCAGTTCATGTTAAGGTAGAGTGATCTGCCTCAGATTACTAGATTTATTATGCTTGCATAGAAATTCCCTGTCATATTTTAGGGGTTATTGAGAAAGAGGGTGGCTAGCAGCAGTCTGAGGTCCAGATAAATTATCCCAGTGGGCTGGATATACACACAGGTTGGGAAATGCCTCGTCTAGACCATCACTGTATGTGGTTTTGAACTTAATTTTTAACTGTCCTGAAAAAGATGGAAAGATTTCATACAAGTTCTATCTGTACCAGGGTGCATGGCCAGATCCAAGAGAAAAATGCTCCTGTTTCTCTGATGCTAGTGTTTCTGAGGGATGGAAATACCTCCTTGCACATGGAATTACTTTTATCATGCTCTAACAGGTCTGGCGATCACAGAAGACCAGGGCTCTGGGGCACCCTGTGGCGCACACAGCCCCTCTGTGTGGGTAGAGCCCCTCACTTCAGTGGGCTCAGGGGAGAATCTGTGACTAGCAGGGAGGTGGTTGCAAGGAGGATTTTCCTAGGTCACCTCTCTCTTGTGTGAAGACTTCAGACTTGTTCAGTGTCAAGTGCACGGGACAGTGGTGAAGGTGAGCTGCTCCTGCTTTAAACCAACTGCTCTAATGAGACACCAGAACACTTCAGAAGGTCAGTCTGAGAAGCTGCTACTTCTCAGTTTCAGTATGTTACACTATGCCCAGGTTTTGCACGTGCTAATCTGTGCATGGACGTGGCAGCATATGGCCATAAAATGGACAAAAAAAAAGTAATATTCACAGGTAAAAATTGAAACAAATTGTTTGATGCTGCAGATGTATCCTGGAGAGAGTCTTTAGATGGAAGATGCTTTGCTTCATGTGTTCCCACAGATTCCAGATGGAGGTGGAGATTTGCATCAAGGATACTACGCCCCTCTGCCTCCGTTCATCCCATCAAGCTTTCTGCCAGGGGTTCGTTACATCTCACCTCCCCTTTCACTGAACATGTTGTCTGAAACAACCAAGGAAGCACATGGTAAGGAAGTATGAGATGAGCCCTGGGAGATCCAGTTTTAACCTGGTTTCAATATCTAACCGCAGAGGAGCAAGCCCCAAGAAACCCTGATTTTGTCTAGTTTACAGGGGTTCCCAGATCCCTGTGATGGAGCCAGGACTGAGACCCTGAAGTCCCAGGACAGATTGCCAGCTTGTACAGCTCTGGAAGGGCTGACTTGGGGGAAGGAGCCTGGCATGCTTGGGCTTTCCAGCTGACAAGCACCTCAATCTCACACAGATGTTGAAGGCCCCAGGACTCAAGAGCTATTCCAGAGTAGGATCTGTTGATGTTCTCAAAATGAAAATATTTTTCTAAATATCTAGTTTGCAGGACATACTTTTAAAATTATTTGACTCTGTTGCAATTTAGACATGTTAAAAAAATGCGGACTAACAGTTAGAAATTTCATATTATTCATGCTTGCTCATCTGAGAATGCTACATTTTAATTGCTGTAAATGAAAGATTGATTTTTCAAAATCTCAAGTTGTTTTATTGAATCTCACAGGATTTTAAATTTCTGGCATAGGTTAAGTCTTTGTGCCTGTCTCTTTTGGGTCTCTTTCATGTATTGTGCTTACATGTGGACATATTTGTCATTATATTTGCAAGTTTTTCATTTGGCTGCAGCTAGCTGTGACCACAAGAGGGTAGAGCTGCTCAGAGAATTAACCACTAGCACTGGATGAAAGAATAACAGTTTTATTTTAAATTTTTTTGAAAATGCAGATAAATAAATACAACTTTATTTCTCTTCTTGAACATGAGACTAAAAAATTGTTAATCTGACTGTTTATGAAACAGATGAGAATATCCCCCAGTGAAAAATCAAATCTCTTGTATAAGAGGGAGGAGAAATAGAGAAGTATAATCATCTCATTTGAATTAAAAAGATGTTGATGGTGGTTATGTGGGATAAAATATAAGTTGGAGGGTTTTTGGCCTGGTTTCTTAACAACATAAGGTTCATGCAGGCTCATTTTCTGTTAATGTCAGTTCTCTTGTAACTTTTCAACCCATTAGTTATTTTCAGCCAAACATATCTGTTGTGATCACAGGCCTACACAATATTGATCTGCAAGGGAAACAGATGCCTCCCACAAAATGGTTTGTTTGCAGCCATGTCATGGTGTTTGGCTGGCTGTCAGCTTGCACTCAGTTTCTGACTGACGTGTGTGTACCTTGGCCAACAACCAAGTGCCTGCCAGTCAGCCCAGCAGTGGGCACATATCTTCAGAGCAGTCAGAGCATACCTGCTTCTTGTCTGGCTGCAAAGCCAAAGAAAAGTAAGCAGGAGATGTGGTGGACAAGGGGAATATGAAGAACATGGCAATGTGGGGGGTGTACAGACGTTGTAGAAATGTAAAGTTATTTTAAGTTACTGACAAAGGCGTTAGGACTTTAATGCAGCATGTAGGAGATACTGGTGTGCATATAATATGGGCTGAGTTTGAGGGGAAGAGAGGAAACTGAGGGCTGGCAGTCAAACCAGCAAGTGTATGTGAGGATTAATGGGTTTTGTGATTTGAAGGGAGAAAAGATCTGGGGGATACTGCAGTGGCAGAGAACCTGTGGGGAGCTGCAGCTGTTCTGCTGGAGTGTGTGGGAATGGGAAAGAACTGGGAGTAGCAGACAAATGTTGGGGGCATGGAGAGAAGTAGTGGTAACAGGAAATCCAGTGCTGTACTGGTAGAGTGAAGTCGTACTGGCCAAACAATCATGAAAACAGGCAACTGCATAGAGAAGAGAGGTCATGAGAGCACCCCCCCAGGGAGCAAAATGCCATCTAATGACCTCAACCCTTATTACACACTAGGGAAATCACAACCCAGGCACAAAGCCATAGGAAACAATGCATCATGGATTGTGCTGCTCAGAGAACAATCCAGCTTTCTTAGTACTACAGAGAAAGTACAAATTAATTCTGCTACATAGCATTTGTGCTCAGGATATGTAGGAATTTGCAATTGTGACCCAGTGAGGGGGGATACTTCTTTATGAGGTCATATACAAAATAGCCTGCCAGCAGAAGATGCAAATGTAGAGGGAAGCTACAGTGAAACTAATTCTTTGATTCTGGTATTCAAGATGCTTGGAAAAAAAAAAAAAAAAAGCTGTAACATTTAGTGCATAGGGATGTGTTAGGATTGCATCATGTCTTTTTTCCCAAGAAAGGAACTGACTCAAACCTGCAGTTAGACTTGGGAACATCCTTCCTCCAGAGAGACCTCCAGAACTGAGGTGAAATGGAATTGAGGTGAAATGGGCTTTCTGGCAAAACTGTTGCAGGAAAATTGATATAGAAGACTCCAGCAGAGGACAACTGATGAGAAGAAATGTCTGTGATCTCTGTCCCAAAGGGAATCTGAGATGAAGACAAATTAAAAAAAAAAAAAGTCCTGTCTGAAAAAGATTTTCCAAGGCTAGAAGAAGCTACCAGAAAGATTGGAGTCAGTAGCAGACTGCAGTTGAATGACTGAGGCCAGTTAGGTTTACAATGGTGATGTGAAGTATAGGCCATGTTGTTACACAATTTCACGCAGTATTGACTAGTAATGTTACAGAATTTGACAAAATAAACACAAGGTATGTCCAGTAAAACAGCCAGTTCAGCATCTGAGGATAGGGCCTGATTGTTGGGTTTCTAAAAGAACGATCTGCAGAAAAACAAACAAAACCCCAAGTTGACTGTGAGGAAATGAGGGATTTTTTTCATGCAAATTGTCAAGTAAATACTTTCTAAGATAAAAATCCCTAGTTGGATTTGAAGAGGGGATTACTCAGTTTGTCAAGGCCTTTGAGAATTCATGGGAGTGTTAAAAAGACATGGCATAGATTCACTGCAGTTGGGTGGGCAAAAGAGTCTGCCTCATAATTCTATTCCAGTGCAGCTTCAATGCATGCCACCTTGAAGCACTCTTGCTACGTTTCTTTAAGCATGGCTGAAACAATCAACTGCTGTCTGAAGGGCAATATCTCAGTTTGGAGAGCTGCAGCTCTTGATGTCGAGCACCTTTGAATTAACTGGGTTGAAAAACAAACTGGATTGACAAAAGTTGTTTTGCATTAAGAATTTATGTCTGGTAATGAGATTGATACCAGGTGTAATGCAAACTGAAATAACAGTGTTTGGGGTTTTTGGCTTGTTTGTTTGTGTTTAACTCTGACCTTTTTCTATTTTTCATTTTTATTTCAGCTACTGAAGCTGACAGTCGGGATTCAGGGGTGGTTCGTGAACCTGGCCCACCATCTTCTTCCCCAGAAGAAACAAGCAGAGACCAGTCTCTGTATTCTAAACAGTAAATGGGCTGGAGAAGAGCTGAGTAGGAGGGAGCACTATTTTCATTTCTGAGGAGCGTTAGTTAATAGGAGAGTAGAGTGACACTTAGTCACTGAGCAGTCACAACAGCTAGAAGAAGGGGATTAGTCCCCTGCCTCACTTTATGATCATGTTAGAGCTACCAGGCTCACAGCTCTGCCTCCCTCGCACTGTAAGGCCCTTGTTCCTAAAAGAGGTTTTCTAGAGCTGTGGTAAATCCCTTCCCCCTTCAGCAGGTGGAAGCAGCAAATGATTATGGCTCTGAATTTGTTTCCTTTCCTGAGGTTAGATGGCTCCCTGACTTTGAATTGAGGTCTCTGAGCCATGTACTTTCTGTAGCCTTCTCATGTTCATGACAGTAGTCAAAAATGTGTTGTTTGTATATCAATTTGCTGTAAAGGATATACAAATTATGGAAGAGTTAAGTGATGTGGAGCCTGAAGACTGAGTGAGAGAGGGAAGACAGTCTGGACTGCTGATTTACTTGGCTGAATAAGAACATGATTCACTGGATTCAGTGGGGTAAGGGAACAGTAGGTGCTACTACACTTGTAAAGAAGGGTGTGGGAGGAATTTGCAGAAAGGTCTGGCATAGACTGAAATCCAGTGCCTCCGCATTGTTTTCTGGGTGAACTGTCTTTAAGGCATCCTCCGTTCAGGTTGGGGACAGACTGATTTGGAATTGCTTCATGCCATGCAGGCTTCAGGATTTTGAATGTCCCTCATGGTTCATACATAATTTCAATGTTGTTTAACTCAGTACAGCTGAAACGAAATGGTACTATTTGTTTCTGAAGGGCTTGTGTAGACAGGTTTATACATGTGTATTAGAAGTGCGCTGTGGTGTATCAAAGGTGTGGAGATATTGCCTAGGAAACTAGGACAGAACACCAGTTAGCATAACAATTAGTCAAACAATTTTCAATAATAATGTTTAATTATTATTAAGGTACATTCCTCTACTGTTTTGCCTAGAGGAGTTGGTTTTGTATTAAGTGGATCAGTTGTCAATGTTTGAATAATTGGGGGGGGGACACTTTTGTATAATTAAAAAAGGTATATTAAATTGTTGGTATGGTTTTGGTGATTTGAGGCTTGCATATCTACACGTAATTTTTCTAGCCAAATATCAGATGTTGCCCTGAACAGCTCTGCGTAAAAACTGGTCTGGAGAGAGATTTAGACTTCAGTATTTTTCTTCTACAACTTTTGACTGTTGCTGTAGAGGTGAGTGCAGTAAAATAAACATTCTTCTTTTCTGCTACTTGTACTAATAATCCCTCGCTCAATGCAAGATGAAAAGAAATTATGCTAAGCTGAATTTTTATTTTTTTTTAAATGTAGTAGATAATCTGCTGGAATGCTTTCCAGCACACAGGGTTTTGGGGGACAAGTGAGTGGAAGTGGCAAACTTAGAACTGTCAAGAGATAAAACTGAAATCTACATGTACCTATAGCAAATAATCTGATATACAACTGGTTATATACTAGATCTACCAGCATCTCTGCTCCCAGGAGTGTCCTAAACTTCTTAAAATGGCTGTCTGCTTGGGAAGATCTAGGTACTTCTTTAAGGTGTCTGGATAGAGCAAAGCTTTTTTCAAAATGAAATAATCTATGAATAGAAATACCAGCAGCACCCACAAAGCAGTTTCCTCTGTGGATGGAGGGTTGGTTTTTTATATATATACAATATAATAGTTTAAAGAAATAGTAATGTACAAGCTGAACAGTTGAATAGTCGCCTTCACAGATATTTTTCTGAAGTCATATTCAGTGTTGTATTACTTTTTAAATCTCAAAGCAAGATGGACTCCAGCTCATTTCACTCACTGTAATGCCCAGTCATTGTATATACACTGCATATACAGGACTGTTTTCTCTCTGTTTTGCTGTGCCCATGACTGCTTCCAGATTGCCAAGCCAAACTCTTTATTTTCCTTTTCCTCCATCTTTTTGAACTATCAGTGAGTGAACCAAAAGCCTTTACTTTGGCTATTTGAATGATGGTATGGCACTCCAGTAGGATCTCTCTCACTGCATTGCCACAGACCAGTGTTCATCTCCAGAGGGACGTAGTGAGTTTAAAGAAGAGGCAGAGAGAAAGGCAACTAAACGGAACAAGGAGATGGAGGAGTTGCCTTACAAGGGGAGTCTAAAAATAGACAGGGGTCTTCAGTTTGAAGAAAAGAAAGTTGAGGGGGGATATGACTCAGTTTTAGAACATCCTGTCAGCTGTGGCAAAGTAGATGCAAAACCATTAACTAAACCTTGCTGCTTTCATACACATGAAGGACAAGAAGGTGACCAGGGAGCGATGATGTCTGACGAGCCTGATTGCCTTCTGTAGGGAAATGACCCGTCTAAAGTCTTAACAGTTGAACAGTTGTAATTGGCTTTCCTACAGCATCAACAGTGAGGCCAATACTGTTTAATATGCATAATCATATCAGTCTTTTAATCATATCAGACTTTTGTTTGGTGTCATTTCAGATTTTTACATTTTAGGAAATTTGTTCCCAAGTTCTTGCACCTATCTCTGCATGGAAAAGTAAATGACTTGGTAAGAGAATTAAAGTGAGTTATCTTATGTGGATAATTCAAGATTTCATTTTTCCATTTTATGCTCAGCTTGTCCTTTTTAACCAAGGAAAAAATGTTCCTTGACAACTGGTATTGTCATACTGTGCACTTAAGGACTTCAAAGTGAATAATTTTAATTCCAAACTTAGTGCCAACCAATGTTTCCAATAATTAAACTCTGTGATCTCTTCTGACTCCATTTATTTAAATAAATGACTTAGGGATAATGAAATCAATTTGGATTGAAATGGAATGATTTGGATTAGACAAGTCACTCAGAGGTTGTTCCAGCCTAAATCATCCCAGAATTTTATTGTTTTTTATTAAGGCTGAAGCCACATAGACTTTGGTCAAATTCATAATATTTGGGGAGAAAAAGGAAAGTTAGCTATGATACTTCTGAAATGCATGCAGGCTGCTACTGACTGCAGTGGGAGTTCTGCACGTAGCATTTGTCATCATTGTATTTTCTGAGTTCTAAGGATTGTCTCCCTTGTTAAATGGATCTGAACTTCTGAAGACGTGATTCCTAACACCTGAGACTTCTGTCAGTTCTCTGTCCTCACTGCAAGCCCCTAGGTCATCAGGGAGCAACAAGCTTTGTTTGTACGCTGAAGGGGAAAACCTGAAATTAGGAACCAGTTCTTTAACGTTTACTCACACCACTAATTTCATGACTTTCAGTGGAATTATTTGCAAGGGTACAGAGTTGACAACGTTGGTTAGGTATGCAAGGTTAGGATCCAAGTTTTATACAGAGGTGTCTGTGACACTGTCCAAAACCTCAGATTATTGTAATTTGCATTTTCTGTAGGAGCTTTGGAAAAACGAAAACAAACCCAAGGGATTCTAGAAGGATCACGTAATATGTCCATTCTGCAAACATATGTAAGATTCATTTGTCATTGCCCTGCAGCAAACTGCTAGATGTTAACATTTCTGTGGTATCGGCCTCTACATCTGGACTGAAGCAGGTTTTCGTATGACAGTAATTATAATACTCTTTCTAGGTCTTTTTTTTTCTTTTTCTTCTTGGAATTAGATGCACCCAGTTGGAAACCTCTGAATCCACAGCAAGACTATAGCTGTTTTTTCCACATTAATGAGTAATTAATTTTGAACAGCAATCCAAAGAAATATTTAATTGCCTACCAATAAAATCAGCTTGCTGCAAACAAAAATCTCCCTCCCCTTAAAAAAATAATTTTCATGACAGAAAAATTCTTTATGATGTGAAACATACCTATTTTGGAACAGCGGAAAGTTTAATTAAATCATTCTTGTGGGCAAGTGGGTCTGGTTTTCCTATTTTTTGCCCGATATTTTACTACTGCAACATTAGCATTAGTCACAGAGTTATGTCTCTACTTAGCTTGCCAGAACGTAAGGGAGATTTCCAAATATAAAGAAATTGTGGAATCTGTTCCTGAAATCAGTGTCACTGCACATTGTAGCCCAGGCCAGTGAGAGCGCTCCACACCCACCATAGATGAGCAGTCAGTGATGGGCCCATTCACCCACCTGTGCATTTTACTTACCTGTACCCTTACAGGTATGGCTTATCATACATGAGTAAGGCTTGAAGAGCATAGGCTAGAACAGTTCTGGAAAAGCGCCACCCAAACCAGCTGGCTTAGTTTGGTATTACTTTTATTTACAGTGGGTAACATTTTTCTCTTGTTTCTCATTGCTGACCTTCCCACTGGCTCTTTGGATATTGTCCTCAGATGGGCAACATTAGTGACGACCTTGCTACCGACTTCATAGGGTGATCCCCTATGGATCTAATGATGAGTTCTGATCTCACAGTTTTCACTTTTATTTTACGCAACTGTCTTTAGTGGAGGCATTTCTGGTTTCATTTACTAATTACTGTCAGGGTTTTATAGTCTTACTGGTACAGTCTACTCAAAAGTGTCCAGGCCACATAAGCTAGAGCAAATATAAAACATTTCTTTTTACAAAACATTTCTTTTTACAAAATGTGGTTTAAATAACAGTCATATGCATAGTTCCCTGGGAGAACCTTCCTAGTTTTTCACAACAGGCTCTGTTTCCCATTAAGAAATGTGTTCTTTTGTTCAAGGTGCAAATCGACTGTTTCTCATGCTCTTCCAACAGTAAATATACACTTATATTCAAGTAATTCAAAAGTCTCATGTACCTGCAGATAGTTGATTTTTTACATTCCCTTCCTCACGGACTGTCTCACATGGTGAAATTGTTCTTCGCTTCCTCATGTTGCTCAGTCCTGGGATTACAAATTTGTTCTAAATATCTCTAGGCACTTTGGCCATCTTCCTGCCTGCCTTTCCAAAGGCATGCACAAAGCTATCAATCCCATTCCCCAAAGCTGCCCAGCTTTGTAGAGAGATCTGCAGAGGCCACACCTGCTTAGTTTACTTTCCTTACTGACTGAGACTGCAGCTGTGTTTTGTTTTTCCTCAAAACACTTTAAAGTATTTTTCATGGTCAGTGCAATGATGGCATACAAATGAATCAGAGAGACAAACTTAAAATAATTGAGAGCTAACAAAATAATTTTCATCTGAAGAAGCAAAGCACCTGGCACACTCAAGGTGTAGAGGAAGATAGAAAATCAGAACCTGGACTCGTGTCTGTAGGGTTGGGAGTGACTTATGGAGGAGAAAGCCACCAGTCCATCATTAGCATCCAGAGAAGTCCAATAGTTGTGTTCACATAGTGGGTGATACCCCAGAACTTTGTTTTTAAAGACCAAAGTGCTATCAATACACTTCAGCAAATGCACTCTTTGGAGGCTGTGGGAGAGAGGAGGTGTCACTACACCCTTCCCACAGTGAGAGGCATAGCCCAGCCCCGCCACTCCGATCTGTGGCAAAAGGGTAACCGGGAGCCCTGGCAGCCCAGCTGGGACACTCCTGGCTGCCATTCCCACCACTCCCAGCTCCCCTCAGCAGTGGGTGCCACAGCGAAGCACCCCTCACCCTGCCCCAGAGTGGTCTGTCATGGTGCTGAGGCCGGGCAGTGCCCTAGGCTCCCCCCACCTCACCCCTGAGTGTAATAAAGTGTTCATTTACTTACACAGATCTGACATGCAAACGCTCTTGGTTTGAGGTCATGATTCCCTTGCCGTTTTCCAGCTGCAGCAGCCACACACGATGTGAAAGGGGGAATAGAGTGTGAACGATGACTTCGTGGTTGGGCTGGGCTGCTGATGGGCACTGCATAATTCCTGTGCCTTCCTACAGCCTTAGTAGTGTGAAGGGGAAAACAGTCCATTGGTGCCTGCTAGCTGATGCCTGCGAGCAGTTGCATCTACAAGTTGAGGCCTGTAAAAATTAGTGATAAGAGAAGTGTTCCATTATACCCTAAGTATTAAGAAATTCATTTAACTTTGTATTTAACAAGGCCTGAGTGATTTAAATGTACAGATAAAATATCCTAACCTTAAGAATAGATACATCCTGGCAGAAATGCTCAAACAAGGTGGATAAGAAAGAACAGCTTGGCTGGACAACAGAGTTGGGAAATATCCAAGAAGAAATTATCCTCAAAAGACTTGTGACCATAAAAGGGAAAAAGGAGTAGGGGGCTAACTCCCCAAATGACCACCAATGACCACCTGAGACCCCCACACATGCATAGTGTAGTTTTGCGAGGCCAGCATTATGTAAATACAATAGATAGGCAGAAAGGTGGAGAATTCTTGGAAAATGTATGAATATTCATGTCTTTAACGTATATAAAGGATGAACTTTTGTTTTAGTGCATGCATGTTAGGTGGAATGATCTCCCCTGCATCCAGCTGCAATAAAGAATGCTTGCCTTCTAAAACTTCAAACTAAGTCTTAGGGGGTTCTTTTGAGACCAAATTTATGGTAACACCATGAAGAAGGTTATCTTCTGTTGCATTTGTGTGTGTTCACTGGTACAGAGCAAACAGCTACCCCTCCAACAAAATTCCAAGGAAAGTGTTTACTGGTGCTGAGAGGGTGACAGTGGCAGGATGGTAGTTTGCCACAGCTCTTGTACAGCAAGACTTGGGGGCACACCAAACACTTAGATCTGTTCATGCCAGGAAAAGCTGAGGGAGCTTTGTGCATGCTAGCAGGTCAGTCATATTTGCCATCTCTGTATAGTAACTTAACTTACATATGTAAATTTTGTCAGTTACCATATATAACAAGTTGATGTTATAAGGTGTCTATCTGACCACTTATGTAGTAAGTGATAACCACAGTTTAAAACCAAGTTTTGGAAGGTGTATATGGCATTGTGTTTCACGGTATAAATCAAGCCTGTAACACGTGTTACCAGTCCTTGATGTAGCTTTCCATTAGATACCTATTTAAAAGTTGCTGTCAGAATGTTTTTACCATTTGAAAAGTCTAAAAGAAAAAACCCTGTAGCTTAAAAACAGGAAAAGGAAACATTTAAGACTTAAGCCAAAATACCTTTATTTTTAATGTAATTCAACACAGTTATTCATGGCTTTTGGATTCCTTGGACTTAAATGTAGCTATAATGGACATTTAGCCCTAAGGTTAGCCCTGTAAGACTTGTGCTTATTCATGTTGAACTTCAGCCTAAGAAGATTCAAGATCAAATGAAATCTTGAGTCTTTCAGACCAATTTACGTCTTTACTGTGCTTCTTACTGACTAAAATAATTTGGTTTGTTTACACCAGTTTCCAAGTTCAAAACAGATTACCAACAGGGTGGCATGAATTCTCCATTACTTTAAAAGAAGTAAGCATATTTCTCTAGAAGAAATGCAGGTGAAATGTGGTCTGTCTCATGCAATAAATAGTTCAGAGGATAATGACTGGTCATGGTGCCACAGAACAGACTGGAGCTCAGGAAGGCACTTGCCTTTTAGGGTAGACAACTGTCGATCTGCCTGCTAAAAGTACGTAGTATTGTAAGAAAGGACACTATAAGAAAGAGAATAATGCACTGTGAGGACTGTCTGTTTGTTTCAGTATCAGACAGTGGTGGTCATTCTCTCTAGATCATGTTCAGTGATAGCTGCTGCAGTTTGACCTATATTGTGTTACCTTCAGTTTAAGACCCCATTTTTGAGGACCTCTCTAAACGAGAGTTACATATATTTATATAGTAATATAAAGAAATAAATGTAACTGTAGGAAAAAGATTGGTCAAAGATATTTTTATACCAAGTTTCTAGGTTTCCCCCTCTAAGCTCAAGCTTGTCAAATTGATTAGTGATTATTACAGTGTTTAAATCATACAGCTTTTAAGTAGACGTTAAGTAAGCTAGCTGTTAGTGGATGATTCATGAAGCAGGGTGGTATAGTAGTTGAAGCTGAGTCAGGAAGGCTTTGTTCAATACCTGACCTCAGGCCTACTGGGTAAAGTCAGGCAGTTAATTCTCTTCTTATCCTGGTTTTGTCAGATCAATGGTTTTACAGACCTTTTTGGTCTTGAAATGTTTGCAGCAAAACAATGTCTGAGAGCTGTTAAAATTGTATAATACAAACTTGTTGAAGTACAGCCTGTGTACAGATCTGGTTTGCATGGTATCTCTTGTGCTAGTGTTCTAGAGCAGAGGATTATAATTAAGGCAACTCTAAAGTGCTTCTTTTTTTTTTCTCCTAGGGTACAAACCTCCCTCCCAGAAGAATGGCATTCTGTTTTCAAAGTTGAGTGAGAGAATGAGGAAATGAAGAACCTCTGCAGATAAGGAGCTGGAATGTATCACAATGGAGTAGGATATCCAGCAGGGAGAACTAGAGGAAATGGCTCTAGCTCAGAGCCTACAAAGACCCAGTGGGGACCTTGTAGCAGTCACATAAACTTAGTTAGGATTGGTGACAGTTCACTTTTCAACTTAATGTATTTCAAGAGTGATTTCCTACATTTTGTCTTCTTCTGATACATTCAAGAACAACAGTTCTAGAATATCGACTTTGTCCATACCAGACACAAGACTTTCTCCACTCAAAGAGAATTGCTTTTACATCTGACTAATTGTGAGCCACATTTTAGAGAAACAAATTTGACTAAGAAACCAGAAACATGCAAAGAAAGTGACTGCGGTTGGCGGGCTACTGTTTCATCCAGTGAGTTTAGTTCCTTTTAGAGGGATGTACAGGTAGATGCCACAAAAACACAGGCTAGCTCTGAAAAATGCAAAGAAAACTATGTGTTGAACTATGATCAGAATGCAGGCTCAGAACCTTACAAGAGGTTCATTCAGTGGAAGAAAAGCAAGATGTGATCCAGAATGCAAAACCATAAGTATCTCTGGCGAAGGATGGGGAATGATGTTTAGCTAGAATGAATGGGATGAAAATTCTGAAGGAGAATTTATCATTTTCAACAGAATCCTTGTTAGAAGCATAAAACACACATGTATGATGATGCTGAGGGCCATTTTCTCAGTAGGAGCAGGACTGAGTCACTGTTCGGCAAACGCATGCAGAACCGTTGCAGTTCAGAAGTATCTGACTTGGGTGTGAGCTACATCTTCTATGAGAAGCCATCAAATTACAATGGTGCAGCTCTCCTTGTTAGATCAACCCAAGAAGCAGATTAAATCTAAGTCACCATGCTTTGAGGCTGCCTCCAGTGCTTCAGTTAACATGAGCTTCTGTGGGTGAGATTGGTTCCTTAACTCTCAGTCGTCTGTTTTCCTCAACTTGGAGTCTGAGCATAACGTTAACCACTTACCATCAAAGCAAGACTTTCACTGAGACTCCTGTCTCTGGCAGTAAAGAAGCTTGAAACTACAACCTCAATGCACTGCAAAGTTTCAGCAAGTAGAATAATCAAACTGTTTGGAGGGGGGATGATCTGTAGGCTTTGAGTGACTAGTGACAGAATTGTTCAACCTGAACAGTGACTGAAATGAAGAGGCCAGACTGATATCTTTCTCTAGGGAATTTCTGGATCATCAGAAGTTAGCTTCATCTTAGCAAAGTGATGTACACTCAGGTAAGACTACCTGTATGAATAGGGAGTGCTTGAGGTAACATAATGAAGCTCTTGTTGGAGAGGCTGTTTTTAGTGTCCTGACTGGGAAAATAAGATCTTTTCCAATAGGTGGTCCATTTTTCTCATATATGTGAGCAACATCAAGTAGAATTTTATTCACTATTTTAGAATAACCATTAAACAGAGCTACTGTATATTTTACAGCTTGCAAAAAAGTCTTCTCAGAAAAAGCAGAGTATTTTAGCTATCTTTCTATTCCTTGATAAGGAGTATTTTACAAGATGTAAATGGGTTGAGTAGCATACTGAATAATAAGTGAGAAGTGAATTAAAATGGCTTTGCATTTTTAAAAAAATACCCATTTTTGTCAAATTTTCATGAATGGTTCTAATGCTTACTGGTGCTTGTTGACTACATTAATTTTTCTGGACCTTCAGTTTAAACATAAAGTCAGAGCTCCATGGGCTTCAGAATACTTCTCTGTGTAATTGGTGAATAGAGTGCTGAAATACTGAAGGAGTAAGCATATGCTTCCCCTTGATAATGGTAGTGACCAAAATGACAATGGAAACATTTGTTCTGTTTTGCAGTCACTTAGCTATTGAAATGGGCTCCCAGAGTGACTCTCTGATTTTTCTGTGGTGGTCAAAGTGCAGTTAGAATCCCCATAGCAAATTGGATATTTGAATGCAAAGCTTGGTCTAAGCTGGAGAAGGATGCTTCTTGCCCTTGTAGCAACAAGTTTGTGTTAAAAAGTAACAACTTGCAGCTGAAGGAATTAAATTCAATGCTTTAATATGTAGTTTATAAATTACTGTCCTTCAGTGGGAAAGCAAACAAAAGGGAGGATGGGTGTCTAAATGCAGAACAGTCACAGACATGGTTGAATGACAAGTAGGACAGAGCAACTCTCAGCCTGGCTGGAGTCCTGCCTGCTAGTACTGAGCTGTGCCAAAGTGTCCACAACTCCCATCTCCAAGAGCCGGGGTCCCACTCAGGAGGCACCCAGGTGCTGGGAGAAGTGTGTGAGTTTTGGTGGCCCCAGCTGCTGCAGCAACTCTTTCATGTCCCCACTGTGGAGAAGGTGGAGACAGCACTGAATCACTGTGGGCTGGGGCTAATGCAGCTATGAGGAGCTAGAGGAAGCCTGCCCCTGTGTAGTAAGTGAGGCTCCAAGGAGGACGCAGGAAAATGCATTCAGAAGTTTGGTGTCTAACCTGTTCAGGATTGATAATAGATACACATCTGACTGCAGAAGACCCAGTGCTTTAATTTTGCTCTTTTTTTTAAGTTGAATGTGATGAAAAATGTATGAAAAATATGGGCCCCTTCTGGAGGGAATGTACAGAAATACTACTGATGTGTACCTCAGCATTCTTCCGCTGCCCTCCACTCCTCTTACACATTCATACGGCTTATTCTCTTAAACAGGTAAGGACTTGGCTGTTCAATGAGTCTGACAAAAATTCTGCAGTTAAATTAAAAATAAAAGCCAACTTCTTCAATAATTAATCACAAGAAATACTGTCATTGAGAAGACTTTTCTCAACTAAAGCGAAATGTTTAACACAGATTTCCCAAATGCAGACACACAAACTCTTGGCAGTGACTGGAATCAAAAAGACAGACCTACTGGTATAAAGAACGTATTTTTGTTGCAATATATTCTTATTTTAAATTTCAGGCATTTGTCCATTATGTTCATGTTGATTAAACACTCTGGAATGTTTTGTCAGGTTTTCCAGCATTGTTGAACTGAGTTAAAATGTAATTGACTTAAAACAAATAGAACAAAACACTCATCTAATAAATGTCAGTTCCATGCTGACTGGAAAGAAAACACCGTGTTCCTGCCCTGTGACCCCAGTGCTGTGTTAAAGCACAAAGTCTCCAATCATACCAATGGAACATAAAACCTTTCACTATTCACTTCTTTCTCCATGTAACCAAGCAAGTATGCGGTAATGTGGGCAATATAAGAAGCTGCCTTTTTATTTATGTAGAAATTTTATAGTGCACCTCACTGAGGAGCCTGGCAAAGGCTCAGCCGAAGATAAGACTCTTAACTGATGAGCACCACAGACCAGATCCTATAGTCACTGATGTTAAAGACTGGTTTGGATTGAGCTGCCCAAGGGCATGTCTGAGCGTGGGGCAGACATCTCTGTGCTGATGATGGCAAGAGCTGCAGCTCGTGAGCTGACAGAAGTTTGCCTGCCTCGGTGTGGAGCTGTGCCCTGTCCTGTCAGCCCTGCTCAGAGAAGTGCACCCTTTCTGCAGAGCACACCTGAGCTTATCACCCAACACTGGCAGCTGTCATATTCTTTAGATGACAGCCAGGAAGATAATGGCCATGCTAACAATGTCGTGATAGATGAGCCATGTCTGGCGTGGCTCTGGGAGATCCAGGGCATCCCCACCCTCACAGGGAATTTTACACTTTGCCATACACTGGCATGGCTTTAATGGCAGGGGTCGGCAACGCCTGTTCTTGGCTCTTGCTTCTTCTTCTTTGGAAAGTGTATCTGAGTTCATGCTCCGTTTAGTTAAAGTGGATCTTTGGAGAGCAGATGGTTGCAAAGAAATCTAGAAAGAGGTGTTGGTTGAAGCTGTATTTAAGCATTTCAATATCATATTGATGAGTAGAAGATGAAAGCCCAGATTTGTAAGCAAGGATTCAACAAATGAAACTTTCAGTGTGAGTATCTTCTGTTCTTGGGTTTAACCTCCTCCAAAATCCTTGGTGTTTGAGTTGTAGTGTCAGGCAGGTTAGTTTGCCTTCTTGCTGTCATTAAGGAATGTGTCAGTATTGTAGGTATCCCTCTGTGTGCTGTTCTGATTTTCCTTTCAATTTAACTCATTGCTTCCAAGCAAAAGCTAATGACCTTCACTTGTGCACTTTGTCTTGTTGTGTGCTTTCTCCTGTGCTTTGCACTTTCGATTTAGACAATAAAAGGACCAAAGGGAAAACAATGTTTCTTTATGTTAGAAGTACAGCAGCCTCACATGTCAATATTTCTTTTTCCCCTATGCACTCTGACTTAGTTTATTTTTTTAAACACTTTGGCTTCTTTTGAGGAGATTTGAGTTCCAGAGCAAACCAGTTCGCACAATGTGCACAGCTTCATGTTGCACTGGACTGATCATATTTGTTATGTCTACCAGCTGATAGAGTTTTCTGAAAATATTTAGCCTGTAATGTAACCCTCCCTGGTCTTCTGTTTTTATTGCAAACATGCAATTAATCACCCTAATTGTTCAAATTACCCAGAAGCCCGAGTGATTATGATAAAAAATAAATAAATAAAGACAGTGATGGCATGGTGTGGCTGTAGGACTGAGATGAACTTTCAACACAGCCCAGGAATCTTCCACTGGTTCTTTTATGTCTGGGTAGATGTCCTGGATGTGACTTGATGCACATCCTGGGTGTCACATAACCCAGCCTGGGTGCTACCTGTGTCTTTCAGGCAATCATTGAATCCTGCCCTCCCAAATGTTGCCAGATCTGACGATACCAGAAAGTGTTACCTGACAAATAATTGCATGAGAAAGAGCTGAGGAAATAAGCACGCATTGTCTTAGAAAATTGTGTTTAAGACATATTAGAGCTGTCATTTGCATCAACAAGACCAGTATCATTTAGAGGCCAGGTATATATGAATAATTCTAATTCCTAAAAATATCTGAAACCAAAATGAAATCAAAATGCTGTTTCTGTTCTTTGTAAGTTAAAACCACTGCAGATTTTCTCCCCTCATGCTAGGATCTCGAGTCTGTAATAAGTTTCACTTGTTTGGCACATCTTCAGGCCGATTAAAAGATGCTTGGAAATGGTTCTAAAATTAATGTCCAAACACAAACCTGCAAACAGTGATCCTGGTGGGTGTGCCAGGGGGAGCTCTGTGCTTCCAAGACTTCTGAAAATCTCTGCAATGACTGACCAGCTCTGGAGAAAATAAAGCCAATCATAATCAGAATTTCTTCTGTTTAGAAGGAAATGGCATTTTAATGTTCCAGAAAAGTGCAAGCTGCATGCTTTTATTTTGCTACTGAGAGGCTATTTGAGGAGTTTACAATGTTCTCTAAGAAATAGAAATGTTTTATTTTTATATATATATATTTGTGCATGTAAGTATACATATGAGGATGTAATTCTTCCTCATACTAGCATTACATCACAGTTTTATCCATTATAAATCTGGGTCACTCCTGAATTACATTACTATGAATGCAGATGGAGCTTGGACTACAGCATGGGTCTGAAATGCTGTTTTCTAATAGAATTAATGAGTCATTTGCGTCCAAATGTGGATTTGTTTGGGGGAAGGGAACAGGCATGGAGGTGGGGAGGTGGTGCCCTGACTTCTGATCCCCGCAACATCCATGGGAATTTCCAGCACTTCGTTGCCTGTTTGTGCAACTCTTCCCCAAGCACAGGCTGCTGGAGCTGGAGCTGGGGCAGCTCCTGAGAGTAAGACACTCTTCCTCTCTGTGGCTTGAGGCCAACCCAGAGAGAGGGGAGAGCCAAGTGCAACTGAGGTGTTTCCATGTTAGGAGAGATTAAGCTGATTAGGATTTCTGAGTCAAAGAGATGTGGGAATGGATGTAACAGAGGTTTACAGAATCCTAATCACCAGGGACCCAGCAAATGCAAAATAAACTCAGTTGCAAAAAGTAAGGAGACCCCAGGGTACACACTGTTAGGTGGCAGAATGCTATCAAGACCAAAAAGACTAAATTATTTCAATAGGAATTGGACAAAATCATGGGGAGAGGCCCACGAGGGCTATTATACACCACTATCCAGGGCAGGAGAACAGGGTATTGAATAGGAGGTTTAATTGGTGCAACCCCAGACTTAATGCTGACAGTACTTCTCCTTGGAACAATGGTTCCTTGAAAAATCTTTCTGCTGAGCAAGTATGGGCTGGCTATTAACCTCCGTAATTTCAATAGTTTTAATGAGGTTGGCAGAAGTCGAAGGGTACAATAATCTTTATATATAAGTTTTTCTTTGCTTGAACTCTAAAGGCAGTTTCCCATCACTTGCAGTCTGAGCTGGTGGTACACAGTCAGCCCATCATCGGACAGAAAAAAATTAATTATATCATTACAGATATGGACGTGTATATTTTATGGGAAAAATTATTATGCCACCCTGTTAAGTAAATATTTACAAAGATCTGTAGCCTACAAAATGCTAAGAGGGACAAAACAAGTGCCAGTTAATTCTGTATACTTTGGATCAGATTTCAGCTACAGTCAGTGCCAATTATAAAACTGAATGGAGTGACACAGTATATTAAGGAACATATAATTTGTCATACAGTGTCAGCATTGCTGGCATTTTGTATTTCTTGAGGTAAAACTTTTAAGCCAACTCTTGTTAAGCGTCCCAAAATATCATTTAGCACGTCAAAAAGTACTTTCATTGTTAATTCCCTGAACATGGGAGAAATAGGCCTTGTGATAGACAGCTTTTCACAATCATAGCTGGGCTAAACTTCTTAATGGTGGGATTTAGTGTGTTACAAGTATGCAGTGTCTGAAGCCAGCCCTGCTAGGAAAAGCTGTTCACTGCAGCTGTCTGACTGAAATAGCATTTACTTACAACAGTGTGTGGGTATCTCTGACCTGCTGTTTTCATTGCTTGGTCTTAAAAAAACCCACAACAAATCACAGCAAGATGGGCAGAAATTCACATTTTCTGAGAGCAGACATGAAACCATAAACTCAAATTATTCTTTATTTGGTGGCTACATCCTAAATACTTATTTCATGCCACTTCTCTGCCCTGTGTCCCAAATAGCTGAGACACTTAGCATGAAGGCAAAGCAATTTGACACCTGAAGTGGCTTTGTTACCTAAAGCTGGGCAGCTCTGCCGTGTTGGTGGGAGTAAAGCTACTGAGGACCCTCTTTTTTGCTGTAGATAATGCATAAAAGCTGAAGTCAGCTCTGCAGCTTCAGCGATGCTCAGCACTGGGAATGGATGGCAGGCATGGGCCTAAGGATACAGCGCACTCCTCCAGGCACTCAGTGGGCATGTGGAATGGTGTTTACTTTCCCAGAAGAGGTGGGATTTTATATTTTTGACATAATAATTTATTTAAGACTTTGTGACATGAGAGCCAGATCCAACAAAACCCACAGTCTTCAGGGAAACAGAACTGGTGGCAATGATGACAAATGGATGTGCCCAGAGCTTGGGGCTGGACCCAAGTGTCTCCTGATGCTGACCTATATTACATGGCAGCCCTGACATCCCCAGGTAGGGGACAAAGTGGCTTAGTTGGACTCAGTGATGCTCATTAGCTTGTGCTCCCTTGTGTTCATCAGCTCCCTTAAAATCTTGGCCTGCCCCAGTCTTCAGTGCCATCACCTTTATTTCCCCACTCTCTGGTGTTTTGGTTCCCTTGCAGCCGTGAGAAAGCATCAGCTGGCATCAGTGAGAACCAGGGTAGCCTCAGCTTTACTCATGCTTGTCCTTTCCATATACTGGCACTCCTACCTCTTTTAATTCACCAGTGTTGCAATGTGATTTCAAGAACTCAGAACATATTCTTCCTGCATACGCTTAGTGAAATTGGATACCTTTTTTTTTTTTTTTTTAATTAAAAAGATAAAGTTGTTTTGGCTGCAGTAAAATCTAAGAACAATGTTTTACAATGAGGGAGAGATGTATGACATGCGTGACTTTTCTTAGTACACTGTTCTTACAGAACTCATTAGAGGATCTAAAAGCTCATTATATTCTGGGCTAAGCCTGATTGCTATGTTTCTCCTATATAATATTTTATAATTTCCCATAAAAGAAAGAAACACTAGACTAAATTAATGTTTTTAAGTACTAGGACTTTGACTGCAAATGAGGAATAGGACTTTGATTACTGCCTAAAGATTACATTCTAAAATGTTATTTTACATGCTATCCCAAGTCAAGGCTTATTTTAAAAACAAGCTTTTGACAGCAAAAGTAAATTCACATGACTATCTGCATAAGGCTGGATATATTTTGTGATGATGGTTTAAATTACCATCGTCTTTTCAGCACCTTTCAATGCCATGAAAGAAAGCTTTCTTCACTGCTTTTCAGTGCATGAGTCTGGCATACTGAAATATCAGCCACACTTCCTAGGAAGATTTTTCTGCAAAGCAGCTACCTGTAAGTGTAATCAATGTTAGAAAGCTTTCGGCCTGCTCTGCCACCTACATGTACTGGCTGTGCAAATTATTCCACTGAAGCCAACACAGCTTTTTGCATAAAGTAATTTTCTAAGCCACAAGATGAAATTGTGTAAGTTACTATTCTGACTGTGGTTTGTGCTCTCATATCTGCTCCAAGTAGAAAAGATAGTTAAAAATTCAGACAAAAGAAAAAAGCCTCATAACTTGCATTAACTTTTATTTCATTTTTGAAACTTTTTACAACCTGCTAAATGACAGTGAGCAGGAGTCTTCCTTGACATACGCTCTTTGAAATCACAACTGAATGTGGGTCTTTGGTTTAAGGAATTTTTACTGAGTTTTCATTACTTTTTTAATTACTCTGTTACTTTTCTGCTTGGCTGAAAGGAAAAAGCTGGTTCTAGTCAAAACACTGTAATTAAATGTTCTGTAATGCAAACTCTTGCATAGTGGGAAGACCTGGCAAGTAGTGAGACACTTCAGAGCTTAATGTTTGTGCTTGACTGTCTGCTTGTGTAACAACTCTACCCAGACACTGAATGAACTCAGGCTCAGATATTGAATTTACTGAAGCTGTTGAAGTTTCTCTGAGCTTCTGACTTCACTCATATTGCTGTGCAGCCTAGCCTTTATGCACATCCTGCTTATGTGCCCAGCTCTCCATCAGGTACACTACCAAAACAAAACAAAACCCAAAAACCCTTTCAGGTGGTCAAAGGTGAATTTACTTGTGGGCGTTTTAGAGATTATTGCTCTGGAATATTTAAGGCAAGGCAATCACATCTCTCATTGTTATCAAGTACTATGAAGAAATCTGGAAGCCTGAAAATGGAGGTTTGCTCCTCATCTTTGGCAAGGAATATATCATCCATATGGCACTTGTATATCATTATCATGGGTTATTATTTGTGTTGCAGTAGTGTGCAGAGAGAGCAAATTCAAGACCCAGTTAAGCCACCATCCTTTCACTCTGAAAAATATATAAGCAAAATGAACAAAATCAGCAGGAACTGGAACTAGACATAAATGGGACCCAAAGCTTGTAGATACAAAAAATATTTTTAAAAATACCATATATATCCAAGCCTTTGTAGGGACAAAGCATTGTCTCTCTCCTGATTTATAAAGTGGATTTTTTTTAACAACTGAGAATTTTTCAAAGTTCTCTGACCTGTCTTTGAGCCTAGCTGGTCTTTTGAGTATCTGGTTTACTCCGTGTGGATGTTTACACCAGGTTTGTTAGAGCAGCATCTGAACGTTTACTTGTAACGCATTAAATGGTGCACCTGGCATCAGGCACATGGTGTGTCTTCTCCTAGTCTGTCCTTGAGGCAAAAACTCCATTTAGTGAAGTGACTATTTTATCTTAAGCTTTTTGATTTGTCTTTTACATGTCACCATTAGTATGTGTCTCTGTTAGAGAAGGCAAAGCTCAGAGCATCCTCTGCACCTGGGAAAATCCGGGTGAAGGTTGTGGTGCTCCTTAGCTTGGTCTCCATCCAGACCTCCAGACCTCACCAACAAGGGGGTGCAGGTTGAGACGAGCCTTGGGTCCTGGTGTAGTGCCCAGGGGAATGATGAGGTTATGCTGACATGAGAAACTTCCCAAATAGATACAACCATCCCGAAGTAAGAGGAGGGGAATCTTTGGCAGCACTTGGTGCCTAGATCTGCTTAGGGCAGGATGCTGAGGGCCAATGCAGCTCATTGCCAGCCTGGATATCACCTCGGGTTTTGTTCTGTTTGTAGGTTTGTGGACATTTCTTTGTGAAGAAGGAGGCAAGGCTTCCTTGGTATTGTTCATCCCTTTATTGTTTTCAATGAAAAATAGTTCATTTGCTGCTTTTGGTAGCATCCACACAGTAACCTGTTGCCACTCTTGGTCAGAGAATTGATGCTGAATTTTCTCGTATTTTGGATTCACCCCTTTGGCTTTTCCCTCTGGGAGGCAGCTCGGTCTCTTTCCCCACCTTTCCCCCCAAGCTTGTCACAGCATTCCAGCTGTTTGGGGGGGTTGTGTTTGTGTCCCTGATTTCCCTGGCTCCAAACACCAGTGCTGCATCCAAATTGCTTATCCCAGGGAGAACTGGTGCCAGCAAGGGACTGAGAGGTTTCTCTTTGGCTTTCAGATACATCTCCTTTTCTTCTATCCTTTTCCGTTCTTAGTCTGTTATCAGCATTGTCATCACCCAGTGACTCTGCTGGAGCCGCTGGTGTCTGTGCAGCCTTAAGCCTGGTTTATCCAGTTTATTAAACCAGTTTTACAGCTGATTCATTTCACTTTAGACGCACAAAACTGCTGAGCATGGGGCAAATTGCTGTCTGCTGTGGGGTGGGGAGCATCACTGCCAGCCAGGGGCTGGCTGCTCTCCCCTCCTGACACATCCAACAGCCGATGAGAAATTACTTCTGTTGAAACTTTTGGTGAGGAATAATGCAAGCTGGCCAAAACCTTAGGATTAAAATTCTTCTTTCTTTCTTTTAAAGTATCATGAGGTAATTGCTGAATAATAAATGGTCAAGATTTTGGTTGTATTTCTTATATGAAAGATTGTCTTTCCAGCAGCTCAATTTCCCCACCACCAAACTGGGAATTAGTTCAACACTAACACAGAAAGGAGAGTGTCATATTCTGAAAAATCCTCTGCAGAACCTGTCTTTTCTTTTCTGGAGTATTGTGGTATTGGGTGTGTTTTGTGCACGTACTGAACAAACTTAAGAAAACTTGGCTTGTGACTAAAGAAACTTTAAAAAAACCCAACCTTAGATCACAGCTCTCTGTTGCAGGTTGAATTCTAGTGGGAAGCAGTGATCAGTCATTCAGGATGGCTCTTCAGATGCCCACTTTGTAGGAATATCTTTCTTGCTGCTAATCTAGCTCTTGTACTTACAGTAGTGCACAGTATGGCTCAGTGTCAATTCTGTTACCTTCAGGTTTTGGACAATTTCCATTCAGATGCTACATTTCTACTTGTTCTGGTTCCCTCCAATTGCTCTGACCAGGATGGGTTGCTTCGAGCTTTCCTGGCTTCTGGAGAGCAGCTCCGCACTAGGACGACTCCTCTGGCATGTCTCACTCCTTCCAGGCCCTCCATGTCCTGCACTATCCATTCCTTTCCCTGTGAATCACTGGTGCTCAGCAGCCTCTGTGGCTTTATCCTCAGCAGATCAGATTTTCTCCTCTGAATCTGCCCACCAGGTTTTCAGGGAGGTGCTTCACTTTTCTGTTTTGGCCTTTAAGAACTATTGATCATGAGGGGCCTCACTCTGCAACCTGCATAGCAGTATGTTCACCGTAACTTTTTTTTTTTCAACTTGTTCACACTCTGAGGAGTGTCTGGGAACGACTCGCAGGGTGAGCCCTCAGGACACCCTCCTTATCCATCCAGTCTGTACTGCTGGGAATTGCTTCCTCACTTGCATCACTTCTCATAGATGAAAAAACTTGCTGCTAGGGGCAAAGACTGTGGCCATTTTAAATATTGCTGATAGCATCATTTGCTGACTGTTCTGCAAAGGTACAGATGACGTCGGTGTGTAACTGGAAACTGCCTCATGACCTGGTCTGGGATGCTGAGTCCCAGCATGCAGAGTCAATCATATGTTGTGTTATTCAGCTTTAATCTTGTTAAGTAAAACTTCTAGAGGTATTTATAGCTTTATTCAGTATGTAATGTTCAACAAAAGGTCACTGGGCAGCATAACGTCAGTTAAAATAATAAAGGCACTAATTAATTGACAAGATGTTTTCACTCCAATTTAATCTGCCAGAATTTAACTCTGCCTGGAGGACATAAACTGTCTTCCCCTTCTTTTTCATTTCTATACCTTCCAGTTTTAGCGCTTGTAATGCTTTACTTAATCTAGTGATTATTGCTGAGGTAGTTTAAGAAGCCAGTGTGAAAACAAGCCAAAATATCAAATGCATCTCAAGTTGTGTCTTTTGTTTTCTCTGATTGAAGGAGCACAGTCTGACAGCAGCATTTCTAATCTGCCATATTGTATTTCTAACTGTTTCTAAGACTCTCCAGTGAGGAGAAACTTAGGAGAGTATCACAGCACTGAAATATCTTCAGCAATTTTGTTTATCTTTCCACAACATCTCTGGAAACCTTCATGCATTGTTGTTTTGGATTTAAATTAATATCAACTTCCTAGACCTGAAGCAATTGCTTTTAGGGTAATTTCTGACATACAGCTATTGCTAAGTTGTGTTTAAATGTTGTCTATTAATATATTCATTAAAGAAAGCTATTAGCTAGACATCATAAACTCCTGCATATCAGTTTCTGGTTATACTCCCTTGGCCTCTGTAATCCTTTTTCCCCCATCTCTCTTGCATTGCCTTTAATTACCTCTTGCATTAACCCCAGTGTCAATCTTGTCTCTTCTCAGAAGACGACCATTCAAAATTTGCTTTTGGTGCCGTTTTGGTGTTTGTTTGCAGACAAGCTAGGCTGAACAACGGGAATACTCATACTTTTTTGGTTGATGATGTGTGCCAGTAATTTGAGAGGTAATTGGTCCATGCTTCTCATTAGCACAAAGCTCTGTAAGAAGCAAGGATTAATGTATTAGAGAGCAGGTACAGTGAGGTATGTGAGGTGTGTGAGATGCCAGAGTTTTTCTATCCATGCAGAGCTATTATTTGTAAAGGGGCGGTGGAGTCTGAAAGGAATAAACCATTTTAGCAGATGAGTTTCATTAGGGTTATCTATTTTGCAGATCATGTTATTTTGAATAGTGTTACTGACTTTAACTGTTGTTTTTAAGTGGGTTTTTAAAGACATGACCAGATAATCTGAAGTGGTGGGTAAAGTGATCCTAGACACTGTGTGTACACATCTAGAGAAATAATTATTTAAAACAATTGCTGAAAACTTTGAATATCTCAGATGTTTAAATCATCAGACAAATATTACAGGTATTTTCCTGCAGTGTTTTAATGCGTTACTATGTCTTTTCCTTACTGAATGTCTAGTGAGAAAAGTGGGCTATCAGAAGTGTGTGCTGCTGTACAACACTGGAGAGCTACCTTGCAGATAGACTGGCTTCTGTCCCAACTGGCAAAGTGGTTATTGCCCAGAGTTCTTGGGACCACTGACCTGCAGCTCCTGCCCATGGCATCAGGAGAGTGCCAAAATCCCTTCAGGGGTACTGCGGAGTCAATTTTTTATTTTTAAAATATTCATTATCTTAATAATTATTTTTATTAATAATATTAATTTACATGGGGAAAAGCAATCTCTGCAAGTGTTACCCATTTTTCACTCAAACCCACATAAATCCACTGCTGTAGAGGAGGAGGCTTACTCACATTAAGAGTGTTTAACCTTCCAAAATGCTGCTTCTGCTTCAGGTAGGGGCCACGTGAATATTAAATACAATGAACATGAAGTAAATATAGTATATTGCATGGGATAAGCAAAGTCTGTAGTGCATACCATGAATGTCATGTGTTTTCCATTAGCAAAATATCTAAAAGTGAATTGGAAAATAACAGTTAACAAATATTACCCTGAAATCAACCATAACTTTAATTAAATAAACATAAGCAGCCAGTTGAAAATCAGATCTGAAATCTTTAGTAATGAGCACCATAACCGGTCAGATACCGCATCAGTGTTGGTAATTCATTAACAATACTGGGAGAGATCATATAAAAATGACAGTTTCTATTTCAGAAAGGAAGTTGATGAAATGTTGGCAAATATGTGCTGCTGGGGGTGGGTGTATGTGTATCCCCCAGTGGCAGCATAGTGACTAGAAATGAAGCTTTTTCAAAGAACCAGATTAAAAATTAATCCTTGCTTGGGGCTGTGCCTCAGGCACTCAATCCGAACCCCCGCCCCACCATATGCTTGTCCTGACATGCTGAGCCCTGGGTTTGGGAACAAGCCCTCCTCTGGCCCTTGGTCTGCTGTTCCTTGCCCCCAAGCAAGGCAGATGTCTCACCAGCTGAATTAATTACAAGATCCAGTAGGGACAAAACCCTTCCAAAACTTAAAATGTGTTTTTCTGGTTGTTAATGAGTCTCCCCAAGTATGATGTCCCGGTATCTCCAGGCATCTGGTATACTCCACTCTGGCAGAGATGGGCTGTGACCTTTTTGGTTTCTGTTTGCTGTGACACTGTCCTTCTGCCACAGTGAACTTTAAAAGTGGTAATAAGAAAACTCATGCTCCTACAAAAATGTGTGTTTTAGAGTCCAAGGTCTGTGAACTCTTCAAAGAGCTACATTTTCTGCTGATCTAGAGCTTAAACCACCAGCACCTTGGGGGCAGAAAGGTGAAGCAATAATAGGAACGTGTAGCTGGTTTCACAGGGCAGGGAAAAGGAAAAAAAAAAGGCAAAACAACAAAAACCAAAAAACAGAGGAAACAAAGAGAAAATAAAAGAAGAAATAACAGTAGTAAGCCACTTGACTTATGTCAGATGTGAACATGCATGTGAACATGTGAATTTATGTATGTGAACAGCATACAAAAATGCCAAAAATACCAGGGGAAGTACCTGCAGTTTATAAATTATAATATCTGTTACTTTTGAGAGAAGAAAAAACCCTAGGACTTAAGTACTCTAAAAGTACATGAAAAAGTGAAACCTTATTTTGTTGACACTGAGCTGTGACACAATGACGTACATCTCCATCAGACTGTAAGCAGTATTTTGTGCTAGGAGCTCCCTTCAGTGCTGTGAACTGTTCAACCTGGACCATCCTGGGCCATCCTGGGCCATCCTGGGCTAGGGGAAATAAGCTGAACTGTCCCACAGAGTCCTGACAAGCCCCATGGGCAGAGCCGGTGCAAGATGGTGCAGAGCAGGACTGACTTCCAAACAGTTTGCAGACACTTTTGGAGTATATCCCTGGAGCTGAGAAACACTTTTGTCCAGGCTTGTCGTCCGTGTTCTCCTGGGACATGATCCCTAAAGGATCAGCTAGGAGGTTTGGGGGAACGCTGGGCAATCTGCTAAACTGCATTAGCTGTAAAATCCCATATATAGAGTGAAAGAGGTTTAACTTTGTGTATGTTTTCCTTAGTTTAGCCAGTGCAGAACAGCAGGCTGTCCTGATTAACCAGCATTTCCCCTGACACAAACCAAATGGCTTACAGCTTGAGTAACTGTCTGTTGAGTCCCATGTTTATTATAAATTCAGTAGATGAAAAAAATTATTTAAGTTTCTATGTTTTTTACAGCATTTCCCACCAGAGAACGCTAACACTTGTAAAACAATAAATGCTATAGTATAACATAGCAAGACTAGTAAAATGCTGAACAGTAGATAAAATTATTTACAAAAGACCATTATGGTTTCTTTTGGAGAAATAATGCACCATTTAATTTTAAGATACATGTGCCAGGCATAACTTTTAGATGCTACAAAAAGGAATATAAATACAGAAGTGCACGCGTGCAGTAAGGTACATTCACAATCTTAACTACTTCCCTCACTAAAAATAATTTGCCCCTGCATTTGATCTCATCTCTACTCCACCAGTTTCTGAAAAGTAAACTACTTTTCTAAGCAGCTCAAGGGAAAAACATCAGCATCTAAACTTCTGTGTCCCACTTGGGCTGATTTTAAAACAAGGTTTCATGGGAGGACTGGGTATGCAGAGGATCAGAGAGAAAGTTGTGTTGTTTTGGAGCCGTGAATGGATCAGGGACATTTCTTCAGTTAAGCTAATTTGTTCCCTGACGAGGTTTTTTCCATTCTTGCTGTAATAGTGAATTCCAGTGCAAATGTTGACTGCTGCTGTCACAGGATGGTGGTTGGAAGGGAAATGCTTGGCGCTGCCTCCTGTTACTCATTGTGCCATCAAGTCAGAGCCAGTTTACAAGATGGGAAACTGCACATTAGCATAAAGAAATTGAGTCCTGGAAGCAAAAGACTGGCTGATGCAGATCCATCACCTACCTGCACACTTCAGCCTCTTTTCTCCTTCTTGCTAGAAAAATGAAGGCTTGTGGCTTTAATGGCAGAGAGGTGGCAGCTGTGTTTCAAGTGGTACTTGAACTCCACCAGCTTTTTCTATTGATATCGCCTGCAGATGAATTTCCACCTCTGGAAAACCAAAAAGTGGAGACCCAGTGCCACAGGCTCTGCCACTTACAAGGTCCACAAAGGTAGCCAGGAAGTTTTACTGATTGTTCCTGCGGAGCAGTTGTTTTCCACCGATATATTCCCTAAGTAAAGATTGTTCGATGTACTTTCAGCCATACTAGAAAATCATGGATTTCCCAGCATAACACGCTGAATTTGCCAGTTTTCCTTTGATTTTTATTGCATCACTAAGAAAACAAAGGTGTAGTTTGCTGGGCCTGCAGCTGCAAGGGCAGTTGCCATGGGTCAGTATGTGCTGGGTGCAGACAGTGCTGGGGATGGCCAGCACAGATTAGTCATGTGATTTGCAAATACAGACCTGGGCATCGCTGCAAAGTTCTGGGGTATGAACAAAAAGATGTATTGGTTAGGGAATTTTTCTGGCTAAAATATACTGGAACTTCCATTCAGAGCTGACTTTAATTCAGGTAGCTGCTTCATCATGTGCAATCAGCCAGCTTAACTTTTCCCTAAAAGTTGGGAGGGGAAAAAAGTGACTCAGTAAGAGCTGCAGAACTTACTATTTTTTTCAAAATGAGCTGTACCCTTTTTTATATACTTTGATTTTATATAACTAAAAGAACCACTTTGGCAAAAAGTTCAACATTTGGCAGGTTTTATTTAGATGTCAACACATAGTTTTTATATACTTATATTTAGAGAGATGGCAAATTCTATCTTTTTGATATTTTCAAATGTTTGAGTTGTAACTATTAGAATCTTCTGGGTATTTAAAATGAGCCTGAGAAAGGAAGTAGGGTATTAGTTTTATTGGAAAAAAACAGAAAAATTATTTTGAAAGTTACTTTAAACTAATATTTTTCTGACATAATATAGAAGAGTTTATATTTATATTGATCATAATATTTAATTCTGTATAATATAAATGTCAATTCAGAAATATTGCTACAATGAAATATTCCATATTTATTGTATAATAAATGTTTCATAGAAATAGCATATGATGTTTAGAAAAAATAAAATAGGATTAGAGAAAACTATTGCATGGTTAAAGGTTTTATATGTTGCTAATAGTACTTCAAAAACCATTTTGTATTAAATACAGTATTTGCAATAGACTGTGAGCAAAATAGATAATTTAAAAGACAGACTTTTATAATTGTCTGGAAGAAGCCTTTAGCAATACCAAACTCACATTCCCTCTCACAGTTAATCAGTCTTAATTAAACAAAGCTGAGCTGAATAGGAAAGCAGTGAGATAATTTTAGACCCTTAATCCACAGATATAAACCAATTTTCTAAAATTGGGAGTGAGCATGATGATATGTTTTACATGTAGAGAAACTGAGGCAGACTGGAACTCCGAAGTTCCTTGGAGTTATGCAAAAGATGGCGAGGCAGAGAGATGTAGAACAGAACCCAAGTATTGCCCTGCGTGACTCCTGGTGCCCTTGCTGGCTCTGGCAGAGCCATCCGAGACCAGGACTTGATTCCAGCCTGCAAACCTGCCTGGAGCCTTTGTGCTAGCAGGCAAGCAGCAGCCTTTGAACAACTTGTTTTAATTATGTGAGGAGCACGCTAGCTTTCCACAGTCATCTTCTAATCTTTTTTATATTTTTGTTCACACTATGTCACAGATATGTACTGCATTTAATTACTCCAACTTAGTTCACTATGCAATAGATAAAATGCAAGACTGGCAAGTGGCTGCTGCAATTACCGTGCTGACCCCACAGTCGAGCTGCCACGCAGCCTTTATGCCTTCTTAACCTTAGGCTTAGATGAATATGAAATTCCTTTGGTTGCTGGTCACAGAAAATCCTTGCAGATTTATATTTTCAAGACAGATGTGTTGTTTATAGTAAATCAGAAAGAACCGGTATCTGCCCCTGCATCCTGCTTTGCCTGGCAGTTCCTGTGGGATGCCCAGTTACTGGGGCCTGATCCAGAGTGCTCTGCAGGAGGGCATCGATCCTCAGGCTGCACAACCGTTTTCCCCAGTCACTGCTGCCTGGTTCTATGATTTGGGAGGGGCATTTGCCCCTGCCTGAGCCATGTATGGCATCCATCCTGGGTCGGTTTCCCTAGAAAATAGGAGCCTCCAGCACATTCCTCTGCTCCCTGCTCCAGAGGAGCCATGTGCACGTGGTATCAGCCTGGGGCTACATCTCTGGGTTTTTGGAGACACTATTGGCATCTCGGTGATAGCCAAACACTTGATGTTTTGGTATATGTAAAAAATCATGGGGTCAGCAGAGGGAGCCCAAGGACATGCAGTCTCAATTTTGGATTTTGGACCAACAGAGTTTTCTGGGTGCTGAAGTGTTCCTGACATAAACTCTCTGCCTTTGGGTGTTGCAATAAATTATTTGTGAGCCCCCAAACTGTGCAGTGGCTGCGTGGGGCCAGCTGGGTTGTGCTGGAAGGAGAAGAGCTGAGTGGGAGAGGTTTTACTAATAGGAATCCCTTTGGGAAGGGACTTTTTTCTTAATATTGTTAATAATGAGATCAGCGCAGAAATCCAAGGTGTGCTAACACAATCCTCAGGTGACACCAGTTCAGACTGAAAAATCATGTAGGAAAAATTGGCTGGTCTTGCAGTGTACACTAAGAGAAGTGGGAGGAAAAGCAATATTATAAAGTGTAAAGCTGTGCCCATTGGATAATATATACATACACATAGGTTGGAGGTTGCAGATCATCACTAAGCACCAATGTAGCAAAGTTGTGGAACCACCTTCCATTCGCAGAAGGGTCAAAAATACTGCAGCTACCAAATAATCTCCCACTGAAACCCACGGTTGCTGCTCACAGCTTTGCTTTGAAACTGGGTGTTGTTTTTTTAAAGCTCCCTCCATGGCTGTCAGTCCAAGTGCCAGCAGACTTGCAGCTGTCCTGTGTATGGGGCTTGCATCTGCGATTTAACCTTACCCAGGGACAGCGCCTTTTCCGTGGCCACTGGTGCCTGTACTTGCGTGCTCATTCGCCTGCCAGCATGGCTGGACACAGAGGTGTCCGTGAGCCTGAGCAGGAGGCAGAAGTGGACCTTGATAGAGGGAGTTTTAAGCAAACAGTCTGTGCAAAATGTTACTTTAGCTGGGATTTGCTGGGAGTCTTCACATCAGAAAAATGCCAATAAATGGACATTATAAGGCTTATTGGTATTCTTGTTGTCTAATTCCTTGTCCCTTTTATTACTTCTGACTGATCAGATTTCATTGCTCAGCCATAACACCCACCTGATTTTTGAGGAAAAAAATTATTAGACGATCACTACTTTTTCTGGCACTGTTCAAAAACATCAAATTTGCTTGGAAAATTTCTAGAAAGGTTTATGACAATGGCAACTTTTTGATCATTGAAATTCATGTTGAGATTCAAGCTCTTGGTGATGCATTTTTAACTGCAAAAGGAGCCCTAGAAGCCTGACCTTGGACAAGAGATGGTCGTTTTAAGAGGCAGCAGAGCAGCAGGATCTGAGCAAGACATTTTCATACCGTTATGCCAGAGCCGGAGCTCCCTCTTGTGAAAAAAGAGAAATATCAGAAAAGTCCAGGACTATCAACTGGAAGTGTGCAGGGAAGGTGATGTTCAATAGGCAAGTGATTTCCAGTAGCTTTTCCTGTAAGTCTGCACACACCTCCATTTATTGGGACAAGGAAAGAGGGCATTTGTGGCTACAGTCTTGCAAAATTTGAAACTGGCACTATAATTTGTACATAGCCACAGTCTGTCACACAGTTCTGATGCTTGCTAAAAATACAGAAGTAATTTTCAATGGAAGTAATTCTCCTGTTTTTTCCTCCCCCCCCCCCCCCCCCAATGACTTTTGTCTCTGACAAAAAGAGCCTAGCTTTATGTCAGCTAATAAAAAGCAGAAAATAAAGGAATCTGTCAGAAGTGATAAATACTGTTTGCATTTTTGCGCTTGCTGTGCTCAGCATCAACTATGATAAATTGGTAACTCTTCTGCCATCCTCTCACATAGAGCACCAGAGCTGGGCTCTGGTCTCATGTCTATGCCAAGACTATCTCCCTTTGAAATGGGGGGTGTCTGGGCATGCACTGAGTCTTTGGGGTATGATGGGATACATGTATATAATAGCCGTATGTATGAAGACTCTAGATGGCTCCAGGTGTATTTTAGCCTGGGAACACTTATGGAAAATACTTGGTATTTAGTGAAATCTGGTGCACTTCGAAGGGGAAAAAATGTGTTTCAGAAGTATTTTTATGAGCCTTAGGATTAAGTTCTTTCTGGCAAGTGTGATTTAGCGGCAGCCAAAGGGGTGACGGTCGCCGGCAACAGCTGCCCTGACCCTCCCCTGACTTCAGCGGTGAGTCCCGTGGCAGAGTCTGGGCAGTCCATCTGTTGCAAAAGCCTGGGTGCTTGGGGGTCCTCCACACTGCTGGCGTGAGATCTTGACCTGTGCCTGCTGCTAAGCACAAGTTGCCCCTTACAGAGAGAAAGTAAGTGTTTAGGGAGACTTCTGCAACACTTGTTGGGTTTATTTTGCTGCTGATAAACAGAGCCCCCAGGCTTGTCATCAGTGCATCTGCCATGGCTGTCACACCACAGCCAACATTGTTGGGTTTCTCTCCCCCACCCTGTCCCCACCAGGACCTGGCACCTCTGGCACTTCCTCACCAGGGAAAGGAGGACTCTTGCGTCTTGTTGAGCATTCTCCAGAATAATGGCGCACCCAGATGGGGGCATCTCCAGGGATTGATGTACTGCTTTTCTGGGATGTAGTTTATTAAATCAACCTCTTTTCCCTCTGCATGGCAAGGGTTAATTGTGCTAGTGTAAGACTATTATTCCAAGGGATTATTAAAAAAAAAAGTTATCGTTTTTCTTACAGCAGGGAACATGTCCAATAATTGATGTGGGAATATTAATGCAATATGTGTGTGTTATCAATTTAGAAAAGCAGAAGACATATTTCCTTAAGCTTCTAATCATTTATACATATGACCTTCATTTATACAGCAGAAGGGCTCTTCCAGAGAGCTACAATTTGCTTCAGATGTTTAGCTTGGGTATTTTGCTTTACCTTCTAACTGCCAAGTTTGGGATTATTTAGCAGTAAAATTAGAAATGTGGATTTGAGTATGTACCAAAGTCCTGACAGGTGTTAATGGAACTCAAGTTGAATATTTTATTCTTTATATAGTAAAATGTAAACCTGCATTTGTTTGGCTTTGCCTTCCTGCCAACTATATCAGGTATCTTGTGTGACTAGAATCACTGTTTTCTGTACATGGTCTTCATGGCAGTTTCCAATGCCTGTTCCCAGCTCAGCTTGTATTTATAATCCTAACAGATTTCAGCTCCACAGAGAATTCCTTAGGCAAATGTGTGGTTCTCAACCCAAAGAGATAGTAAAGAAAACTCATTATGCAATATAGCCCAGATTTGCAGAATGTGCCTAAAGATGCAAAGAGACACCTAAGAGGATTTTCAGAAGGAATAAAATCCTGGAGATGAAATTAAAGCAATTAAGGCAGTTCTGAAAAATCCCACTTAATGCCCTTTTTTCATTTTTAAGTGTTCAGTGACCTTTAAAAAATCCGTTCCTCAGCCCTCTGCGATTCAGCAATGTTGCTTTGGGTTATATTCAGGACAAACTCTGATTTAGAGGGATTTCTTTTGGTACCATTGGTCCTCAGTTTTGCTCAGAGAGGTGATGCAGATTGCTGTGTGGGGACATGCTCTGTTTCAGAGAGGAGCACTGGCTGCTTAGGAAAGGATGTAGGACACTGGCACACCACGGGCTCAGCCTTCCTTGTTGCAGGAGACGTGCTGGGAGGGATTTATGTTTTCTGAGTTTTGGTGTCCATCCATGGAGATTGTGGCTCCTCAATGCCTTCCTGGGACAGGCTCACTCCGCCTTTGAAGATATCTTTCCATTCCAAGCATCTGAGAAGAAGGCAGGTGCTGGTTTGACAACTCATAGAAGCCTGGAGTAGGGTGAAGTGAAGCCATCCCTTAGATATTTAAGAGGAAAATCCTGAATCTGGTGTCTGAGCCACATACTGAACTTCAGTGCTGGGAGGGGGAGGAGCTGCTCTGGGGCTCTTGGTTGCCATTGCCCTGAGGATGGGTGCTGTTATGCTGCCATAATGAAATGAAGAAAACCTGAAAGCATGGAAAGGTGGGTCTAATTCTCCAATAAACCAGCTTAATGCACTCCCTTTGTAGCCTAGTCCCTGGCCAGTATCTCCACATGTCCTCCCATTACTCTCTATTGTTCCTGTGTCCAGCAGCACATTCTGGTCCACTGCTTGCCACTCAAGCACACTGCGAGGTGACAGAGATAAGGCCTGTCTGAGGAGCAAGGGAGAAAACCCTTTGAAATCAAGCAGGCCAAAACCTGCAAAAGATTTTAAAATTAACCTCATACTTTTCTTGGTGTCTTTGATTAGTTGAAGAGAACTGCTATATAACACAGGGCTAGAAATACAGTTTTAACATTGAGTCACTTGGTTTTGAATGAAAGTTACTGACTCCTGCCAGAAAATCTGTGTTAGCACAGAAGAATTATTTGATTTTTTTCTGGCTTCACCACCACTACAAAAATCTTTTTGCCAAAGGAATGGGCAAATTATTTTCATCTCACTAGAAATCAGGTAGCAAGCTCAATCTTGTAAGGGCTTTAGCTAGATTGGGACTTTCTATGGTTTCAATGCTTTAAAGAAAAATGTCTGTCATGGTTTGACTGGTTTTGCAGCTATGAGTGGCTGACAGCCCATGGAGCCAGGATATGCAACCTTGCAAAGCTTTGACAATCTAGACATCTACATTTTCTGCTGACTCTGGGCCATGGACTTCAAATCACTTAAGGGAGTTTGCAGTTTGCTTTGAAATTTAAGTAGAGAGGAGCTTTTAGTGTAACTCTGTAGATCTCAGAAGGGCTTATCTCAGGAGGGAATATTTCAATGGCTTTTTGCTGTCAGTGAATTAAATGATACAGGCTGGCTATTTTTTCATCTTCTGTTGCGCTGATCTTCTAATTTAATACAAATACATTACTGGAGAACTGAACTAAACTCACGTAGATTTTAATAAGATCATAACAAAAACCATTGAAATCTTTTACTCTTATGCAATTTAAATTCAATTTACAGTCACTGTTTATTTTCACATACTTGGTTGTTGTTTTAAGAACTGGGATTTTTTTTGCTGCTTGCGTAACTGACATCTATTGCAGTATCAAATCAGTGCTCTTAATGTGCTCTGGAATTTGTTTTTTTGGACTTTTACCATTTAGAAAATGTATCCAGTTGAAAGGACAATCTCAGAAGCAGGGAAGCCTTTCCACAAGCAGCAGCTGTTCCTGATGTTTGATGTGTACATAACTAGAAAATATGATCTGAAAATGTGCTCACCGTCTCTGTGTTCTTTACACGGGAGCATATCTGATACCTGCCACAGGCTATAACCGTTCCTACTGCAGGCCTGAGGCTTTGGTCTTGCACATTCCTGTGTCATGTTGCCACATGAGAATTATGGCATTAAAATAGTGTTATTTTGTCATGATATGCCACATGTGTACATCTCATTTGCTCACTTGCAAAGGCACCTCTATAGCACTGAAAGGACATTTACTTCTATAGCTTGTGAAGTAGTGCAGATAGTAAACGGGAACAGAACAAGCATTTTGGTTTTCTATACAATGAAAAGCTTGAACTTGATTATATTAAAAATTTAGAGGTCCTGCTGAATGTTTGGCTTGCATCCCAGCTGGTGGAAAGCGCAAAGAAGTGCCTTAGCTGCTTCAGTGTCGACTTGAAATTAATTTTCTCTCTCCCAGCTTGATCAGCCACTGAAGGTCATCTTATTTCAGTCATTCCTAAAGCGTACTGCATACATGCAGAGTACATACACAGGGGTAAATGGAGTTTTCATTCACTGAGGAAATGATTTGTAGCTATTTATAAAGTAGTGTTGTAATTTATTATTTGAATTCTGTTGCCTAGACTGAAAAAGTATCTGATAGTCAACTGGAACCAGCAGTTCCATTTTAATTCCACAGGGTAATAATTTTCTACTATTATAAAGCCTTACTCCAGTTATTATACATATTAGTTGGTGGGGTTTTTACAGCACCACAACGAGAAACTTGCCAAGCAATAAATTCCATTGAAAGGTTTCTTTGTGTCTTTAGGAAAAGCTTACATGAGATACTTCCCTACTTACATGTAATAAAAGGAAATAATGAAGTACACAAGCACACAAGTAACCATTAACTTGTGCTATTGTGCTATTTAATGGTTTTATTATGGATAACTTTCCAAACCATACAGACTCAAATGAGTGTCTTTGCATTTCTCCGAATCTATCCTTTTAATCTACAGAAAACCTGATTCACACAGATTCTGGAATTAAATCATCACTCCAGCTGCTATGCTTTAAGTTTCCCAGACCTTTGTGAATCATTGTGTGGTTTTGAACAGCCTGGTTGTTGTGACATAAATATTTTTGTAATTGATCAAATATGTTTAGGTTTGGTTGGTTTGTATTTTTAACTTAAAAAAATGTCATTTTTAGAAGGATTTCTTTAATTTTTAGGAAATGAGATTAATCATGTTTTTAAGGCATGATTTCCTTTTAATGTCTCCAACTAATTGAAGCACAGGAATTATTTTGATTTTTGTCTCAGCCATTACAGCTTTGTTGGGCTTTGGATATGTTTTTTCTAAGAAGTCCTCCTTCAAAAGCTCTAGAGTCTTTACTGCTTGGCAGTTAAGCTACCTGCCTCCTTGTTTAATGTTCTAGGAAAGAGTTCTGGCCACTTATGTCTGAGACCAAAAAAACCCCAAACTCTGATGCATCAGAGTAGATAAGCAACAGAACAGAAAGACAAATGTGGCAGTGATCACAAGCAAAGCCCCGTATGTAGGCTTAAAGCACAATTTGGAGCCTTTATGCATTTTAATTCTAGGAGAGGAATGATGAGTCAGTGCTGCCAGGGACTGCTTGGGCCAGGCAGGGCAGCCACAATTAGCAAGTTTGCAGCTGGGACTGGGCATCCTTGAGAGCTAGAGATCTTGAGGAACCATTTATAAAAGAGGGGGTCATATAACTTCATGCACCTTGTTCGGTAGTGACTAACTGTAAAACTTCCTGTATGTCTAAGTTTCATTCAAATTTCTTGAAAGTTAAATTGGATACAGAGGCACCTTCATGTACACTAACAAGGTGCAACCAGGCCCTGGAGAAACAAGTAAAATACATCCACGCAGGCTTTGTGGTTAGCCCAGCTCAGCCTCAGAGCGGTGCTAAACATGCTGCTGTGGTGGCATGGCATCCAGGGTTTGCAGAGGCTGCTGTGGCTGTGCACAGTGGCAGTGGGGTGCTCGATGCTCATGCAGGAGCAGACCCCTGGGCTGCTGGGTCCTGGGACTGGGGCACCTGGTGCCGTGTTGGACCTCAGCTGTGTCTCACGTTTCTGGGCAGGTTGGTACAAGCCTTTCACTGAGACTGACTGCTGGTCGTCCTCCTTCAGTGTCATTTTGTTGTTTCTTTTCTCTCTTTTCTCAGCTGCCACCTCAGCACTTTCCTTTGCAGCAGTTTCCCCTGCTGCCCTGTCTAGGTTTCCCTCCCGCTCCACCTCTGTGCAAAGTGCCCCGCAGAGGCAGGGACCCATCAGCCACAGGCTGTTGACTGGCCTCTGGGGATGACACCCTTGCAGAGGGCAGGGTCTTGGTCCCCCAGGAGAGTTGCCATTCAAGGTTTGTCTGCAAGCATGGGACACCCTCACTGTACCCTTCTGATTCTGTACAAGATGTTTGCCAAAGCTAGAAACTGCCCAGAGTTACAGCCTGTGTCCCCTGGTAGGGCTGCAGAGGACACATAAACACACTGAGTGGCTGGGGCACTGGAGACCTCTGAGTTTACGCTGCTACTGTGTTTTCCCCTGTACTTTGCTGGGTTCACACGTTGCCACCAAATTGTGCTTTTATATATATATATATTCATTGTGGTTGTATAACTTTGTGACCGTAAGGGGAACCGCAGTCGTGTGGACCCAGTAATGCCACTTCTGCAAATGCTGCCAAAGAATTCGCCTCATTCAGCTTGGGGCCTGCTCTGTGGATTCTCATTATGCATCTGCAAAATGTGGTATTTTCTTAACATGCCACTGAATTTAACATTTTTTTTTCTGTGGAACTTGCTATTTTGCTGAAGCCAGGTGCTTGACATTTTTCTGTCAGTCCTTTTGGGGATGGGGGGGGCAAGAAATCTTCCAGCAGCTGCTTCTTGTTTTAGGCTGTTCTCTGGGGAGCAGCTAATTGGATTACAGGCCTGAAAACTGAAGAGATGGGGCTTGGCACTGGCATACCTGGCATGAGGGAAGGTCTCTGACAGCACTGCGTGGGCACACTGCTGCTGAGCAGATCCTGGTGATGGGGAGAAGAGAGGGGGGAAAAAAAAAGTAAGTACCATCCTTAGCCACTGACTGATTTCAACCCAGTGTGAGCTTGGGTAACTCTGAGCTGTAAATGAAGGGTTATTTGTCAGACATCCACTGATGCTCAATCCAGGTGTCCTTTAGTGAATGGTGCTTGTGAAGATTTGCCTGGTGGTGAAAAACTTCTCAGGCATCAGCAGCATTTCGGGGGTGCACCCCTGGCTCAGACAGGCACGGGACAGCATCCTGGGGCTGCCGTGTGCCTGGCGTGGCACCTCTGCTGCTGCAGACGTGGTGGTGTGGGACCCAGCCTGCGGGAACGGCTTGTCATTGGTGTGGGCATGGTGTCCTTTTGCAGATGTCACTCTGGGACCTGCTGTAAAAATGCCCGTCAGCTTTTTCACAAGAGCTCTGCCCCGTGGCCAAGCTCAAGCCCTCTGGCATCAGGCACAGGAGGCACAGCCAGTCACAGCTGGACACTGCCAAGGGCTGCTAGCACATTTATTGTCATTTGTTTCCATTTATAGTACAAGAACAAAGTTGATGCTAACTCTATCTTCCCAGGGATGTGGCACATCTTCATTAAACCCAAACTGCCAGCCTCTCTTCTTCCTTCGTGAGGCTGAACCTCATGTGAGGCTGCGGGACAGCAGGTTCTGCATGCAGCAGCATTTCCTGAGGTTGGGGATTGCTTATTAGACGGAATAAACTTTTTCAGGTAACCATACATTGCTCCGAGGGTGCCTTATTAAGCCCAACTAGCAATGATTTGCAAATGTGAATAATTATTATTTTTTTTAGTTAGTATTTCCTTATTGTTCTCTGAAACCACCACTGCATGTTTTCAGAAGCTCATGTCTCACACGCCTGCATTGCACACCTTGGGAGGGCCTGTCCCCTCGCAGGATGCCTGTCTCTCCCTGGGCTGGGAAATGCAGCCCAGTGGGGCCAGGGCCACAGTGACAGGGAACCAAACTCCTGCAGGTGACCTTGCTCCTCTGGAAGCCACTGATTACAAGTGCTTTGGATGGAGGAAAGCCCTCTGAAGGTGTCCTGCTCTTCTCTACAGCATGTGCTTGAAGTGCAGACTTCAGAGTGGCTGCCGGGTCTGGTGAATGGAGAAATCAGGTGACCTGCCCCATGCCTGGTGTCTGCACACTGATCTCACATGGGATGAGGCTGTACGTTTACTTATGGAGCCAAAAAGCCAACCACAGCTGCACATAATTTTCCCCTGCACTGCTGGGATGGCTGCATGTGCTGATGTACCCACCACAGTAGGGGCAGCAGGAAGGCTGGGAGATGGTGCAGGGAAGCCAGCCCCCTGTGCTGCCCTGCGCTGAAAGGCTTCTGGTCCTTTCACTGAAAGTCTGCAGGGCCCTTGGTTTTCTTCACATACACCTGGGCTGCTTTAATTTCACAGTTACTGCAGTGTCACTGCTTTGTTTAGATCACTCTCAGGCATTTTAAGAATGTAATATTAGGATTTATCAAGCAGACCAATGATGTTAAGAAATGACAGTACACTTGTTTCCAGTTTTTAATGCTTTCTTGTAAAACTGAAAATATAAAACCAGCTGAGCAAATGAAGATCTTTATATACATGAGGTCTGTGATTAAAAAAATCCTTTTAGTTAAAAAAAAAAAAAAGAGAAGAATTGACCAATGAGTTAAATGAAAACTGATTAAAGGGAACAACATTCTCAAATTGAAACATACTTTTCAGGGAAAAAACCCTTCTTTACAAGTTTATTATATAACTTACATTTACACTTTACTGAGAGAACTTACAAAACAAGCTGCTTGAAATGCTCCTCGTTCCCTTAAAGCATGAATTTCAAAGTGCCACAGCAAAGGAACAGGTTCCAATATTATCTTATACAGACTATTCATGTATAAAATGGTTTGGTAAATGTGAGGTGTTTATTTAAATGAGCACATATAGGGATACAGACTAAATAAAAGTACTTGAACAACACCTTTGTATTACATACACAGTTATAGGTATAATAAAGGAAACAAGGTCAGCACTGCTCTTAGGTATCTGTATAGATGGAAGGAATGTGATTCAAGCAGTGATCAAAGGCGCTGTTTTGGAAGAATCCATTTTCATCAGTTCCGTTGGAGACCATGTCTTCAGATACACACTGTGCTTCAGAGATTGCATCATAGCCTGAAAGCGTGACAAGTTGTATGGACGTGATTTAGTACCACAGTACATATAAGGAAGGAAGCATAGTTTGAGGCCTGGGATTATACAGTACAGCACAGTGTTAATGAAAAGACAATAGGGTTTACCATCAAAGCCTTACCCAGGAGATACACAAACTAACCTCCATGGGCATTTGTGTCATAGTAGATGAAGCTCCCATTCATTTCTGCGGAAAGCTACCCATTTGCAAGTGCAAGTATCAGAGTATGACTCTCTTGGGACTTTACAGTCATTATCTGAATAGGATGTCAAAACAATGAGTGGGCAAGGTTCCGAGTAAGTGATGCACTCCTCTTGTTTTGTGTGTTTTTCCTTTTAATGGCACTTATGTTCCATGTGTCTCCCAGCTGCTCTTCCTACATGTATCGGACCCACACATACTGTGAAAGCGAGGGCTGCGGAAGCATGTCTGAGCCAGGTCAGGCTCACAGGACACGTGGAAGGAGCTGTGCACCACGTTGTCCTCAGCCCCCAAAGCCCATCATGCTGCTGGCTCCTCACCTGGCCAAGCTGGCTGGTGCTTGCCAGGCTCCCAGAAAGCCACTATGGTAGGGAGGAATTTCTCTGTCCTTCTTTTATAATGCAAAACTTGCGCAGCTGTTGCAAGCCACTCTCAGCTGTGCATCCCTGTGGAAAGGAACAGGTTTGCCTGCTACCAGGTGCTATGGCAGCTGGAGTGCCAGGGAGTCTGAAGCAAAAAGTTTATTGCCTACCCCAAAGGACATGAAAATTTCTTGTTATGCCCCACTATAACCTGCTCTTGCAACTGGCCGGTGAAGGCTTACACACACATATTCATTTTACTGCAGTCCAGCTCTTTCCTCACTTCCCCCCCTGCTGTGTTCACCCCTTGCCCTGCCCTTCCCCTTTCTGCATCTGTCCCTGTGCCTGCACTTCTCCTCACACCAGCCAGACCCTCCTACCTGCCCCGTGGCCCTGCTGTCTGCCTTGGGGCTGGGCAACTGCCTAAGCCTTCTCCATGAACAGTTTGCTAACCCACCCCACTATCCCCTCCCCAAACTACAGCATGAAACATTGACCCCTTATGTTTATCCTTTAACATATGCATTCTGCTTTATCCTGTACCACCTGATTTGGGTTGGGTCTTTAGAAAAGTGTCTGTGTGAGCTTCAGTGCAAGGTTGTGACCCCTGCACCCAGCCCACAGAACACACCTACCACAATTTTAATAATTATCATCAGCATGAAGTCACCTGAGGCAACACATGGAACAAGATTCTTCTAGTTAAGAACATGCCTGTGAACTAAGTGCCTGATGTAGAAAATAAATCTCTTACAAATCATATTCATGTGAATTGCAAGTCAATGTGTGGATGGCTGGTCCTCGTGGTTAAAGCACTGGGACCGGGCTTCATTCTCTGCTTGGTGGAGGAGCTCTCTGGAGCCATTGGGAAATGACTCTTTTTCTGTACCTCAGTTCCTCATGTGGAAAATGAGGTTCTTTCTTCTCTTTAGCCTTTCTCTCATCCCTTCTGCCTGCCTAACTCTGTGGGCAAGAATGTCTAGATATGGCTCTGCACCAGGCTTAACTGAGGCCTCCAGGCTGTGTGGCACCACCCCACCAGCAGTACTGACAGATCCTGCAGCCTCATACAGCCAGTCCTGAGTTCAGAAAGAACCGTCGGCTCAGTCCTTAGAACTTAATTATAGGTACTTTACTATTAGGTATGTTTTTATTATTTGAGACCAAATTCTCTATTTATTTACATTTCTGCATTTTCCTATGACGTATTAATTTACTGTTAGTTTACAGGTCAAATTCTGCCGTCTGCAGAAATCTGGCATGCAGCATATGTCCAAAGTCTCTGGAAGACGAACTTGGCCTGTTTATCTGCCCTGTGCTGTGTCGCTCCAAGTGGAGTGACCAGTATTTTGATAAGTTTTGCAAGTGTTTATGTTATGCTAATTTCTATTTGATGAGCCTGTATACAGGGTGGATACACAACCACAGATGGACAAAACCCAAGATAAGCATACACCCCAGAAATCATTATTAGATTCCAGATAGAGTAAACTATCCAAAGCCCTGAACAGAAAATAAAAATTTATTGACTGTTAATGTGATTCATGGAACAGCTGTTTGCCAGTCACATTTGGCATTCCTGTGAGATGAGATCTCATTTAATATTAATGGTGCTATAAAAGCCTAAAAAAAATTAATGCATAGCCTTGATGAATCTTGCAAACCTGAATGGTTCTATTTTACACACAAAAAGATGAGATAAGATTTATATACTTCATATATATTTATGTTTCAGCCTTTTAAGATTTGCATACCTCAATAACCACCCTAAAAACAAAAATATTACACAGAAACATTTCATAATAGTTTAGCCCCAGACAGAAAAATCAACTGTTGTTGAAGTTGGTGTCTTGCCATAGTATTATTCTTTGCTCCTACAATTTCTTTTGGAAAGTTTATTTAGTCTGTTCTTTAAATATTGCAGGCTGTCAATCTAAACTTGAAATTTGACGTTAACATTAAAAAACTATGTTTTAGTAACATCAAACTTATGAATAACACAAAAGAATTCAAAGTTGAAGTTGAAACTTCATCTTAAACTTTTCCCTTGTGTTTGTTACTGATGCATACACGTTCTAGTATGGAACACCAGACAAATGCATGCATGCTCTGTCTGAATAGAGTCTCCTTTAATACAAAACAAACAGGAAAGTCAACTCTAATTTTGTGGTCTGACTCAGGCCCCATTTCAAAAAGCATTTAAACATATGTTTTCAGTATCGTCCTTAACTGAGATGCTCTCCTGAATTCAGACACGAAGAAAAATTTCTTGGGGATATGTAAGTAAATATTGCAGTAACTGGTAGTGTTTCATGGCTCTGACAACACTCACATTTTGTTTGATTTCAGTAATTCCGTCAATTCTTAATTGTGGTTTTAAAATTAGAAAAAATGCTTTATAAAAATGAATACTTAGATATTGAAGCATTATAGCAATCTAGCTATAATAACTTGTTGCAAATTTTACATTATGCAAATATGTAGCTAAATGGGAAAATACAATTGCCATGAATGTGCAACAGCACAAAGGAACTCCCAAACAAAAAGATACTAATATTTTTAGCTGATTTTATCAAAGCCTTTCCATTTTGTAAACGTCAGTATTGCAAAACAAAACCATCTTTTTATTCTTAGATGGACAGGAAGTCCCTGCTGCTGCTATTTTCTTCAGTTGTGTTAACTATCTTCTTAACTCTGATCTGATTCTAAAAGCCTGCCTAAGCATACCTGAAGAGATGTACAATGAATAGCCCACACAATAGATGTGAGAAATGTCTTGTTTGTCAGCTCTCCTGAAGGTGTGTGTTGCCTATGACATCCAGCAGAACAAAAGGAGAATTTGTCCATCAGTCAAATACAGGAAGATTAAAGAAAACAAATTTCCTTTCCTTCTGGGATTTTTATAGATGCAAATGAATTTCAGTGACTGAGTTTTTTATGCAAACATATTTTTGTAATAACATTGACTATAAAATGTGTTCTTTTCCCCTCCTGCTAAAAATATTACATGGATAATTCTTTATAGGCGGAATAAATTACCTGTTGAAGCTAAAGGTGCATTGAGTATGTGATAGCCATTCTGTCTCAGAGGATTAAAGCAATGGGATTCCCCTGTGAGCACGTCACTGGTGACAGACTGGTCCATTGTTCTGTAGCAGTCTCCATAGTGGAAACAGTTTTGTATTGAGTGAAAGCTGCCTTGGTAACCTGAAAACAGATATTGCACACACATTTTAACACTACTGCAATGGTATTAGCTCCATCTCTGTCACAGTATTTCATTACTATTGTGAGGGTTTTTAGTTCCTCAGTTTTAACTATGGAAAAATGATCATGCTATTCTATAAGGTGTAATAATATAAAGCTACATCAGACTCTGTCCCACAAGGTGCTGTGGACTGTGATCCCCATCAAGCAAAAATCTCAAGGATGTGCTTCATTTCAAGCAACAGATCAGCTGAAAACAGTCAACAACCCGCTTGTGTTCAAAGCTAATAAGCACTCCACTGGATCAGGTCCAGGATGCTTAGCTCCTAAGGGCATGTGTCTATAATGAATTACTTTTAATTTAAATACAAAAATGCAATATTTAAATGAATAGCAGTGCTTTGTTTTCCGTTGAGTAAATTCTTTTCCCATCCAGTGTGCGTTATGCACTGCTGGAGACAGCGCTATTTATCTGAAATACCTTTAGGAGTACCTTAAACCTCTCCTTTCTCAGACTGTTCTTATTTCAAATGAAACCCCTTTCACTGAACACAGGGAGCCACAGTCTGCAAGTAAAATTGAACTAGAGGTGCAGGACTGACTCCAGATGGACATCAGGTGAAGACTTTGAGTTCAGCTAGAAGCTCTTCTTGCTTCTGAAAAGTGCCGAGATAAATCTGTATGGTCTCTGGCTGCCTTTTTGCTTTTGGGGTATGTTTGACTTTTGTCCTCCACATACCCTGAATTTCTTAAGTCCTGCTTTTTTCTAAAGTATTGTATTACCAGTGGACCAGCAGTTTCGTTTTTGCCAGCAGAAGTTATGACTAAGTTATACGCAACAAAAGAAGCTATTTAACAGTAAAGGACAAATTAATTGCTGAGGAAGGAATTTTACAACTTACAAGTTTGTGCCAACATCCTAAAAGAAAATGTTATTTGCTCCCATAAAGATGACCTCAAAGCATGCCACAAGATTTATACCAACTATGGCCTGATTCAATTCTCTTCCCTCCTCCTGCCTCAATAATAATTCCAGGTGCACCGCACGCTAACTGCACATTCATATTAATTTCCTACCTTCTCTGAAATTCCTTCTGAAATGATGCTCCTTCCCTTATATGCGGCTGAAGTCAACCAAGTCAGGCTTAAAGTTTAGTAGAATGTGCCATCAAGATTCTCCTCTAATTGCCAGAAAAAATATGGAGCTGTTGTCTTTCTTCCCTCAGTCTTACTCAGACTGACACATTTCCTAAGGAACTACAGCAAAAGCTCCAGGTAGTTCAGACAAACACAGACACAACCAGATCTTCAGCAGATAGAAAGTCAGCACAGCTCCACTCATCAGTGGGAGACCTGACTTGCTGGGCCAGCTGTGCAGCTATTCAGTCTGTTTGTTTAGAAATGAAATCCCTGTGCCTGTCACCAGAGTGCCTGGGTGCTGTGCAGGGTGGAGTTTGTCCCCTACAAATCATGCAGTGTATAAGCTTTTTCCTGTTAAGAAAGATCTCCTGTCTTTTTCTACATTTTCCCTTTACTACTAAAGTTTGACCAAGTAGATAGTATCAGGCAAAGCTCAGGGTCCATCTGTTCATTTTGGTCGTGTTTTCTAAGGTGGTAATAAATAAGGCTAAGTGAGGCAATTCTTTAGTAGAAATTCGATGAACTCATCAAGCGGTGAAAGATTTGCTCTGAAGTTTCACAGTTTAATATGTGTTTTGGCAGAATCTGGAAGGATTAGATGATTCATTTCTTGAGAACCTCCACCACAAAATACCTAAATTGTTTATATCCATGATTGGTGAAGTATTAATGGATGACTATATTAGATAAGGACACTATGCACATTGTACCAAAGCTGTTAATATTTGCTGCTATGTAGAAGGCCCAGAAGTTTGGAAAGCTGAGTATTAAATGATGCATGTCCTTCTGCGAAATAAATAGACAGCCACCTCTATTTACTGCCTGGAGAGTCTGGCTCAAAAAACCAAAGAGCTCTTATGAGAGGTAGCAAAGCCATCTTTTGATGTGGTTTTAGGTACAGGGCTTTATTGATTGGCTTTTGATAATTATCTGGACTTTTCTGTTTGCAAAACATGAACTCCCTGCTGTAAGCCTTCTAAAAATATATCCTTTTGAGATGAACAGTGAAAAAAAAGAAACACTTGGCTTCAGATGAGGCATAACTGGTTGCAGAGAGCACTTATATGCATTGCTAGAGAAAAAAATGAACCTTTTCCAGAATGTCTGCTATACACATCACTTCTAGGGAAGACATGATGTGTATTTTCTCTGTCTCTGTAATTGCTGCCCTTTCATCATGCTCCTAAGCTTGCCTTTGTTAAATCAATTAAGTATCTTTATGATCTACAGGGCTGGCACAGTGGCTTAGAAAATCAGAGAACAGCCAAGCATGACAAAACTGGATTGAAACTAGTTGGATCCAGGGTTTTCTCAAGACCTATGGGTAAAGGTTTGTTTTGAAGTGTTTTAAGTTACACTGTCTAGCTGCTCAGGAAAAAATACCTGAGGCAGAGAACTGCCTCAGAATCAGAAGTCTGGAAAACTACTGCCCTAAGCAATCAAATTCTGCTTTGGATTGCACTATCTATCCCTCTGCATCACTGTGTGATAATCTGAAAAGGAAGTGCAAAAAGTGTTACTGGAACTATCCAATGAAGGGACATGATGCAGGAAAATACTACTGTTATTGCACTGTTTTATCCACCAGGAGCAAATTTCAGCTAAGTGCTTCCCAAAGAAAATACAGAGAAATACACCATTCCTGTTCCAATGGGCTTGCAGATATGACAAATGCAGATAGCTGAAGAAAACTAAAAAACTAAAGAAAAGGTAACTAAAGAAAAAAGATGGAGTGAGGAAGGGAAAGGCTGCAGCAGGAGCACTGGTCAGGTAAAACAAACCATGACACTAAAAATGGGACTTTAAACCCTTCTGACCTAAGCCATATAGTGAAAGCTTACTTCCTTCTTCATGAGCTTCACAGAAATGATGAGACAGTGGGACCCTATGAGAAAGGGATAGAGGGTTTCTGGAAGGAATTCTATGTGTGTGGAAAAAGGCACAAGGGATGGCTCTGGGAGGAATGGAGTAAAAGGCTGGTATCTGCTTGCCTGAGGATGAAAGGTGAAGGAGAAAGACAGAGACTCCCAGTAGCTTTTGGAATTGCAAAAGGTGAGAAAGAGGTGGAGACTCCAGAGAGCTCTTCTGCATAGACAAGAGCACTGAGAAGATAATTACTGAGTTAGGCAGTGCCTGCTTTATCCCTTATGCAGGGATCTTACAGCAGACAGGTACTGCCTGGTTGGAGACCTCTCAGAAAGCACTTGTATTTCTCACCTTCAGAATAACCTCTCACACGAATGCACGGAGGTTTCATGGGGAGCGACAGGGGCAGCAGTTTATTCGATAGAGCTCTGGCCTTACACCTGAAACACTAAAGAACTGCACTTGCAGCTGGTGAACCTGATCTGCAGTTCCACTACTAGGATGTATAGGAAGAATTTGGTGATCTTCCCTGCACTTAAACCCGGCATAAAACGACACTTGGGTAGGAAGAATCGTGCTTGCAGTATTAAAAGCTGTATTTCAGAATGTAGTCAGATGAATGTTGATCTTGGAAAGTGGAAATGAGTCTTGGAGTGACTGAAATTGCACATCTCCAGTTTGAAGGACTGCAGGATCAGTGAGTTGCTATGTCAGTAAGATTTTTTTCATGACTTTTTATATACTTTCTATACTCCCACCCACTGCTTCAGAAGCACAATCAGAGAGGTTCTTTTGGTACCAGATAGGTTGGCTTTCGTTGATGGCCTTCAGTAGCCTGGCATGGCTCAAGAGGCCAGTCAGCCTGTTCCAGAGGATCTGAGCCTCACACATCTTTTACATTATTAAAAAGGGAAAATTTCCAGCTTGTTTAAATGCTAAGTGTTCCCGAAAACCAAAGTAATTAGATAAGAGATGGAAAGGCCATGTGAGTTAAAGCAACCACAAGGACTTTTGTAATACTGGGTGCTCTTGCCAGATAAGGTTTCATTCATTTTACACAACCACAGGAAATGAAACTTGTTGCTTGCAGGCAACACAATGTTTGATTTGCATATGCAATACAAGTCAGAGCTTTACTGCATTTATACATTTTTAAAATGTGCATTATGAAACAAAGGTGCTTTTGGTTCATGCCATTTAGTTGTTGTTCCTTTAGATTTTTAGAAATGCTTTACACAGAAAGTATTAGGAATTAAGGTATGATTGAAATCCCATAACCAATGGTTCAATTAACAACCACATAGGGTTGATTAGAGTAAACTAAACATGGAGCATTTTCTACACGTTCTTAAAAAAAACTCCCTTCAGTGGTTAAATATGAAGTAAACAAGAAGGCTTGCCTGGTGCAAACATCCCTGCTCCTTCTAGGAGAGCAAAAGTGTAGTACCAATTTGGCAACAAGCGTTTCACCAATATTTTTTTTTCCACATGGATTTCAGGTTTTCCTTCAGTTTTGATTTAAATCAAAAATTTTCTGGGGTTAATTTTCAAGTGAGGAATTTACTAAATGTCCTGTCAGTTTAAATGATCACTATTAAATGTTTTATGTACCGTAGATGTAGAAATATAGCAGTTAATAAAGGAATAAACCGAGTTCCAAACATAACATTTAGTTAAAATTTTGCTTTGAAATAATTTGTGACAGAAAAGCTGCAGTTAGCCACTTCACACAGTGCACTGGCTGCCTCTGTTTCTCTAAGGCACAGCCTAGAAAACTTCAAGCAGCTTTAAAATGAATGATGTAATGAGCAAATAATTGGAATATGTCTATTAAATGCCATCTTGTTATGCTATGTCATTTACATGTATGCGCAAATAAATCTCAGCTTTTCAAATTCCATAAAATTTCTGACAAGAAATCACGTCAGGTATAAATAACTCCATTGCCTGCCAAATTCTTTCAGCATGTAATAATTTCCATGTGATCTTACTACAATTAGGTTTAAACATATAAATAATGTCAGCTTATTATTTCATTATCGATATTTCTGCTACCAGCCTAACAAAGCTTGCTGTCTCCTAAAAATTTCAGACCCACAATGTTTATATGCTTCCGTACGGATGCTTAGTTCTACAGCTAGACTTACATAGTGTTTCTTTTTTCAGCAAAAATTCAAAACTCCCAAATTACTACAGATTCTGTTAGAAAAATGTACTGTTAATGAACTGAGATGCAAAAAAAAAAAGATGTAGAGCAAGTACAGCTAAGTTTACAGGTTACAGATAATTGATTTCAAAGGCTGCTAATCAAAATTGATTTTTGAATGACCATTTCCATAATGAATTTATAATAATACTTCAACATTTGGCCAAAGTAGAAAATTATTGCTTTTTCAAAACCACACGACATAACACTTAGAAAGCAACAATTCATTCAAAAGGAAATGTGGTTTTCTTAAGGAATAAAGTCAATTTATTTAAGTGGTTCAAAACTTGTTCTGTCTATGCATTTGTTTCTGCCATAGTAATGAGCTGCTAAACTTTCCTCTTGTGGTTTGTAGTTATTTAGCTCATTATAGTAACATAATCATATATCATTATATGCTATCATAAATCTGCCACTTTTCCCTTACAGAGTTAATCTTTTCAAATTGAATAATCTGTTGAGCATCAGGTTGAGTTAGTTTTTCCTTCAGAACAAATCATTTAATATAATACACTTTAACTTTTCAGACTAAGTCCAACCAAAGAGCAAAAATACTCCTCAGAGAATGAAGGGCAGAGGGAACTGTTGGGATACTGAACCCCATTACAGCTGTGAATTGCTCACTGGGTTTGTGTTCAACTCCTGTGTTTCAGACCTAGCCTTAGCATATATTGAGAGAAAGCAAACCTCCTATTTTGCCCACTGGTAAATTGATCACATGTGATACTTCGCCAGCCAAAAATGACCTTATACAAATGACAGTACAGCTGTGAAACAAGTTTCAAAAAAGCTGGTTATCTGCCTGTATAAACTGATATGCTTGGTTATACTTGCAACCAGACAGATGTCCTGCACACTTCTTTATTGTGAATATTTACCACACTTAAGCAGCATACCAGCTGGATTATATAACATATTTCTTAAATATGCAAGCTCCTGTTACTGGAAGAATCTGTGATAATAATATCTCTTTCTAATTTATACCTTAAAAATTGCAGAAACATTAATTAGTTCCCTCAGCAGAACTCCAGAATAGGTAAATAGGCTCCTGATTAAAAAGGCTGAGTAATTCCAAACAAAAATGTTTTAAATTAAGCAGTGGGACAGCAGCTTAGCTGCTCCCATGCCTGTCCTCAAATCACACTGGCACCCTATAGTTGTACAGAGTGCCTTTGCATATTATTACATAAAATAATACAGATGCCAAACTTCCAAATAATAAAGAGCAAAATATTGTTTCTTTGTCTAAGCTCATGTCTAGTGCATCACTATCAGTGGATATTGCCAAGGTGTGCTACAGCCATGAGAGAGTTGGGGGTGTTCAGCCTGGAGAAGAGAAGGCTCCAGGAAGACCTTAGAGTGGCCCCTCAGTACTTAAAGGGGCTACAGGAAAGGTGGGGAGGGACTCTATCAGGGGTGTAGGGATAGGATGAGGGGTAATGGTTTTAAACTGAAAGAGGGTAGATTTAGATTAGATAGAAGGAATTCTTTCCTGTGAGGGTGGTGAGGCCCTGGCACAGGTTGCCCAGAGAAGCTGTGGCTGCCCCCTCCCTGGAAGGGTTCAAGGCCAGGTTGGACGGGGCTTTGAGCAACCTGGGCTAGTGGAAGGTGTCCCTGCCCATGGCAGGGGGGTTGGGACTAGATGATCTTTAAGGTCCCTTCCAACCCAAACCATTCTATGATTCTATTCCATGATTCTATTTTGGGACTAGATGGCTTTTCCTTCAGCAGGATCACTCTATCCAAGCTGACGGAAGGCTGGATGACCAGTCAGATGAGGTGCATAACTAGTAGCCATCTACTGAAAAACCGGAATAAATGCAATCAATCTGTTGTTGTGATAGCTTTCCCCATTATGATAACATATCACAGCATGAACTGGTCTGAAAATTTTGCTCAGCATGTATATCAAGCCACTTTAAAATTTGGAGTTCCCATTGAAATGCTGTCACTCCCTTAATAAGACAGTATTGGCAGAAAATGCAAAAACTGAAATAAAGTCTTTCTCCCCAACTAGGAATTAGGAAAGTTCAAAAACAAAACCAAACCAAAACAAAAAAAAGATGCAAGAGTTACCTTGAGATCCCTGCTGTACAGACTGGTTTTGAAATTGAGCATATGGTTTATTTGGTATTCCAGAAAATTGCTGCCCATTTGGTGACTGGCTGTGTGATGACGGAGAGCCGTGTTTCTGCAATAGGGAAGGTGGAACTAATGCTTTCAGGGGGCTGACAAGTGGAGAGATTATGTTGGGAGCAAGCCTAGAAAAAGAAAATACAGAAAAACTTCATATATCACATCACAATATGGGAAAATGAAATACTTGAAAAGCCCTATTTCCATAATGGCCAAACTATAGAAACATCTATTTTACAGGTAGAAATTATGTTGTAAAAAGAGATAAAAACGCAGTGCTACTTTCAGGTATTCATTAGGAGGAAAGGGAGTTAGAAGAGGATTGCTGTTCCTTTACACTGACTTCCTGTACTAGCCATAGTGACAGGATCAAAATGGCACCACTCCTCAGTAAGCAACTTAAACACAGCTCAGTTTTAATTTAAAATTTCATAAGCTGAGATACATGTCCGGAAAACAGAAGTGGAAAACGTAGTTAGAGTGAGCAAATGCAAGTAAATTGTTTAAGTGCCTTCATAGCTGTAACAGGGTAAAGCTTTACACCCAAGCTGCAGCCAAGACAAAGAAAAGCATTAGTTATTCCTCATGTTTTTTAGACTTAGAAATACAGCTTTAACTGCAACAGATGGTACTGTCCTTTCAAAGAAAAAGCCCGAGGAAGTGTTTGCTTGTGGTGACACTGCTCAGTGGAAGAGTGAGAAGTTGTTGTACCTGAGAGATGGAAAATTGCCCCTGGACATCTGGGACTTGGGCCAGCACAGGAGTGCTGGGGCAGTTCTGCTTGGGGAACAGACCCCGACCCAACACTCCCACAGGGAGCCAGAGCAGTTGAGGAGCAGCCTCAGTAACACACTTCCATCAAGTCCCCAGGTCTCCTCTGCCACTGGTGGAGCAGTGAAGCTTCAGTGCTTCCTCCTGCCACAACGCAACTGCTCCACCAAGGGCTGGTACAGCAGCTGGCCCAGAAGGGACAAATCCTTTGCCAGAGAACTGTCTTTTGGCCATTTACAGCCAGAAGGATGGCATGGTGCAGAAGATGGGACCAAAACCCTGGCCATTCACGTACAAGCCTCTTTTAGAGCTGCATTAAACTAACCCTATAAATGAGTAAATAAGCTGAAGTTGGATCTTTTATCCTCCTGCAGTAGCTGTAACAAACGGCCTTTTGCTCCACAGCCCAGTGTTACATCATCAAATGTGCGAGCTGCGTGGACTGTATATGTTCACCATATTCTCTCTGCTGCCTCTGGACCTTCTGCTAAACACAAGAAGCAGCTCTTTGAGCAGCACTAGAACCTTCAGACACCAGAAAAAACACCTGTCTGTTTGAGAGCCACGCTGCTGAAACTTCACAGCTACAGGTCCTGAGGTGTAGAAATAAAAATATCCCTGCAGGTTATAATATATATCACCTAGCTGGAAAAAAAATATTGAGCACAAACCATTGTAGGTGTACAAAGAATCAACTAAAAGCTAAATTACATCTATCACTGGTGTCTTTCTCTACCACTGCACAAGCCATTCAAATACCACAAACCATGATTTGCAATAGCAGTTCCTCACCAGTTTACATGATTGCTTCTTGGAGCAGTTAGGATTAAACTTGGGGAGCGAGGCTATGCTTGACTTAGGGCTCAGCACTACATGGGAGTGCTCAAGAGGTAAATATAGATGAACTGTGAATTAATGGTGACAACAGCTTAATCAAATTTAACATGAGAGGCAGAGGAACACTGCCAAAAGCTGTCACAGTGACACTTTATTAAAAGGGGCTTAAATAAATCAACCAGTCAAAGCCCATCCTATGCTGAAGTAATTCCATCTCCCAAAGCAGGAAAATAAGGCATATAATACAAACCACAGAGACTCTGAATATCCCCAAACTAAACTGAAGAATTAAACCAGTATTGTTAAATGGGTGAAAGCAAGGATATTTTCAAGCCAAATACATAAGAACTGGAAGATAAATCTTTTGTGAGAAAAATACCACCACCACCATCATCAAGACCAGCAATATGTAAAATAAAGAGGACCAAAGTCAAATTCTAAGAGCCAACATGCGAAGAAAAAAAATATTTTCTGTTTTGGTTTAGGTGCATATCAAAGAGAGCTCAGCACCGCAGCTGGGATGGCCATTGCCCCATCCGAGGGTAAAGGCCGGGGGCTGCAGAGGTGCTAAAAAGGGACGTGGGGAATGCGGGGGCCACCTGTGCCCTCTTCAGGTCAGAGACAGAAAATGCTCTTTGGAGTCTGAACTGCTGAAGAGCAGATGCTTGGGGAAAAATACTGAGTTTATTTGCTAAGAAGCAGCTAAACGCTAAGGTCAGCTCCCATGTGGCTGTAGGTTTTCCTCAAAGGTCTCGGTAGAGAAATAGTTTAACACAAATGAGCTGTCGCGCAGCCCAGCTACAAGTCATATCTTCGGCAAATACTCTCAAATGTCTGTCTGTGGTGAACTGTTGCCTGAAGATGGGGCTGACATTATCTGCTGGGACCTAGAGAAAAGCCTTTGCTACGGTCTCTTCTGAGCTGTACACGAGCGCCGGTGAAGCCCAACCACAAATTACAAAACGGTCACCAGCCCCTTCAAACAGCACACATGGAGACATCGTCCTCCACATGCCAGAAACGCTATTAGAAGCCTGGAAATGCTTCTATCTGAAAGGAGATTAAAAAGATTGCAGTTGTTTTCATTGGAAAGATAATAGCTAAAAAAGACCATGGTAGTGACATTTATATGGATAATGACCACACACACATTTAAAAGAGAAACAAAAGATGTACTAAAAACTCCAAGTCCTGGATGAGCCAGAAACCACTCTGAATGAGGGAGGAAAATACTTCTGGTGAGCGAGGGCTCTGCAACAGCCTGTGTTGGGTTTCTTCTGCCTTCTCTTGAAATGCCTTGTCCTGGCTACTGCTGGGAAATGGAGCACCCCATAGAGGCCTGCCGGGCTGCTCTCTGTCGAGTGCTTTGTTAGGATGGTCGAGTAATCACATTTTTAAATTCTATGCAAATATGTTGCATGTCAACCAAAAATGGTACGTTTAAGGTGTCCAGCTGTGGGAATACTGAAAATCCCATCTTCCCTACCCAGTCTAACTACTCCCAGAGGCTATTTAAATCTTAACCATGTGAGAAGAATTTAACAGTTTTTATTGTTATTTTTAAAGCAGCGCTTCTCCCCATTCCCAGTCTTTTGCATTCCTGTTTTTCCTGCGCGTGAGCTCAACGGTTATGATAGCATTTGTGCCTCGAAGCCTTTGAAATGACTGGTTTGGAGCAGGTGAGGTTCCCTGTGCGAGGCAGGAGGGCTGGAGGCATGCGGGGCCCTTCTCCAGCTGGGCGAGCTGAGCGGCCGTGCAGAGCTGCCAGCTCCCTGCTCCTGCTCGGCACTGCTGTCATCGTGCTGGAGCTGAGCAAACATAGCTGTCTGCGGGCACCCAGTCGCCTAGGAACTTACTGCAGCACAGGCACTTGAACTGAAACCCTGAGAGCTCCCTGTAACGCTGGACCATCGCTGCCTCCTCTGCGTGAAGAGAGTTTCATACAGTTGAGCAGGTCACCGGAAAATCTGCTACATTCTGCTCAGTCTCTCCCAAACTGGGAATTTAACATGTTTCCCGTAAGTTAAGGCACCTTTTTTAGCTAGGAAAGAGCTTTGCCCAGCAGAAAAATCTGGCTGTACTAGCACAAGTGGCCAACATGGGGACTTGTGTCCTTAAAATATTCATCACGCCTACAGCTCAAGCTGGTCCCTAAAATATTATTTTGTGTGTGTGTATGCATGTGTGAATGTGCTCTGGCACGCTCAAGGAGAGTTTTTTCATCAGCTAACTGTCCAGTTCCCAGTGCCATGTTTTTAATCCTCTCCTGAATATTTGCCTACTAATTAGGTTGCTGTGATACTCAGGTTGTTAAAAGAGAGGAGGAATCATTCCTGATACAAATTAAATAGATAATGCCTTAGCAACAGAAAAGAGCTTAAGAGGAGATGCCTTCTGTTTGGAAGAACACACTAAACTACTTACACCAGGAACTCGGCTGAATACATTGAAAATTCCCAGGCAGTAGTTAAGGCATATACATTTCAATAACTAATAGCCTGGACATTTCCTGTTAATACTGTACTACAACCACAGTTTGCTTTGGTTTACATATTAATAATAAATATATACCATATATTTTACTTTAATTCTAACTTGAATAATTCAGTAAATTTGCAGGTCCTTTTGGGGCCTTTTAATATATATCTGTGCCTACATATAGCAATATAGAGAGATACATAAATAAATACTCTCACACACATGTACAAAAATCCTTATCCTTCCTTAATTTGTTAAATTTGAGGGCTCCTGGCTATACGGAGTATTTCTGTTCAGGAACATAAATCTTTTTGCTATCTCCCTAATCTTGTGACAAAGCTAAGAACAACAGGTCTTACAGATTGCTTGCACTGTTGATGTAGTCTGTCTGTTGATAACAGTCTACCCTGTCTTGCAAGGATGCTTGATGGTAAAACACTTAGTAACTCAAACAACAAATTAACCCACTGCAAGGCTTTTACTACTCCATTATCAGAAACCGTATGTCCCTTATGCGAAAGGCAGCCTGTGAAGCATGCCTCTACCTTGTTCCTAGCCATCATCTGCTACACACACTAATGAAGTTACTCTCTGAATCCAGCAGATTTCCAATCATCCTACTGATGAAACTGCTATTGCTAAAAACTTTGCTGTATGTAATATATGATGCAAGTAGGAAAGCTTTTTCACCTGAAGATTCATTTTGGTGACTTCAGACCTAATGACAGTAGGTTCTTCTCAATCTCTGTCATACAGAGAGGTATGCACCAAAACAGGCTACGTTCCTTACATGTGTTGGCTTGTTTTGAACTTACAGTAGTCTCTTCTGGGAACAGCAGTCTTGTAGGAATCATGTGCAATCTTCTTGAGCAGTGATAATAACAGAAAAGGATCAACACAGTTGGATGCAGTAAGAATCTACTTATTAATGACCATATATTACAGTGGCAAAACCAGTTCAGTTTTGATACATTATCGTTAGAGTTAAAACCAGCTGAAGATATACTAGAATAGTAAGATAGGGTTTTCTTACAAAGTAAAACTGCCAAAACTAGAAGCATGCCACTGAAAGAAGAGAACTGAAATGCAGTTTTTCAGATTACAAGGGTGCAATGGAGGAGCCAGTCTCCTCTCCACCCTGTCCAAGACACGGGAGCAACAGGGCATGCACCACAGAGAGAAGAAGGTCGGCTTAAAACAAAAGGAACATTTTGCTCACACAGCATGGCCTGGCCTGTGGCATTCATAGCCACAGGAAGTCACAGAATCAAACAAAATACCTAGTTTTTCAAAAAGAGACTGAATAATTTAATGGCCAAAACCAACATTTCCATGCTAAGTGAGGGGTAATCAAATCTTGTGTTTCAGGATGTAAACTGATCACCCAAGGAGGCAGAGAGGAATTCTCCTCTCTCTTCACTCATCATACAACTTTGTATGATTGACCAGGTATTGTGGGTTTTTTCAAATTCCTTTTGAAGCACCATGTGTAGAATGGCGCTGAAGACATAATGCTAGTCTTGAGGGACCTATGATTTCAGGTGGAATTGCAAAGCTAATGCATTCCTCTCCTGAGGATGCATCAGTAGACAATTAAGTAAAAGGACTAATCAGAAAGATCTTGTTTATGTAATACCTTCATCCACACAAATGACAGAAAACTACTGAAGAACTGATCCTAACTCGATAACATACCTTGTCTATGACACTGTGCACACTTCTGCACCATGCTAAACACTGTCTTAAAGTACTCGGCTTCACAGCCCTTCCTAAGGGCAGCTCTTCAAGCCAGATGGGAAACTACCCCAGAAGAGTCATTAAACCAAGTGTTAGACAGACAACAAGCCAATTCCTCACCTCTACTGCAAAGCATTTGTCACTCACATCAATGGGAATGCTCAGAAATCTCAATCTTAACAGAAGGACTTTTTTAAAAAGAAAATTAAAAGTCATAACATAGAAGATAGTGATCTGTCTTCTCTCTCATTTTATAAAGTGCATACCTTTAGGAATCTCAGACAGAAACTCCAGTAAGACTCTTACACAAATTTTTCTTGTGATCATGTTTTAGCAATATATTTTGGGTGGTGAAAGTTCATATTAAATTGTAGATAAGGCCTATGTGAGGGGACTATCTAGGAATGCCATGAGCTAGCAGTGATCTACAGAAAAGACATCTAATAGGCTACAAGTACCATTACCTTGTTTTAGAATTATTTATCCTGTTGCCACTTTCAGCCTCCCAAAATAGGCAGTTAGTGTATAAAAATTTTCACACCATATATGCACACCGAATGTCTTTTTCCAATATTATTGCAATATAAAGAACCACAAAATACATACAAATCAACATTGATTTTTCTGATCTGTCTGTCAAGATGCCTAGATGTGTGTCTTCCATATTCATCCACAATACTTAGTCTGAGTAAGAAACAGATTTACACTTCGCTTTACCCAGTCTTTGTTCGGTTGCAGTTCCTGGACAAATTAACACAGAGTAAGAAACTGTAAAGCCAGATTTTGAGCTGTTTTAAGGTGAGTTTTTTCATGATGTAGTTGATCATCTCTTGACTGCCAAAACCCACACACAGTATACTTACTTAGTAAATACTGAATGGAATTGAAAATTGAAAAATAATGAAAATAAATTCAAACTAAGATTCTTGAATAATAAGTGGGAATAAAGTGTAACCGCGAAACAGAAATATCTAAGATAGGGATGTTTCCAATATGAAAACTGTCTGGGTTTTGGGGGTTTTTTATGATGTGATGGCTTGACTGGCAGATTCCTCAGCTAGACAAAGAATCTCAACCCATATCCTATTGAGTTCAGTGGAAACATGACCAAATCCAGACTGAAAAACATCTGTCCTTTATCTCAAATATTTTTTTTGTATATTTTGGGTTATTATTACCATTCTGTAATACAGTTCTCATTCATAGCGTATCACCATATCAAACAATCTTGACTTTTAGAATTATGTTTAACTCATATTAATGTGAAGAAAAGTATATAATTAAGCACCAGAGTAAGAAGCACAAAACAAAGAAGCTCCGTGCTTTATCTTAAGTGACTTGTACAGTATGGCAGCTAGTTACAAAACCTGAGATTTTCCATGAAACCAGGTTCTACCATAAAATCCAGCATGCCAACCATTTCATTCATAAAATCTCTCCCCCAAGCATTATAGTTACTTATATTGTGAGAAAGTCCAATTCAGTTCCAGGACCAGGAGATTATTTTTTTTTAAATGGAAAAAAAAGTTAACACTGATTTTCATCTCTTCCCATAATATTAAAAATGATGTGTAAAGCTCTGCTAATCTGGTCTCTGGATAGCGCCCAATCTCTTGCCACGTGTTTCTGTTCTGGGTCTTGCCCTACGGGAATTTCTGTCAGCACATGCTCAGGAAACAGTTATACTGTTCACTTTTTTCCTACTTTTTTTTTTTTTTTTTTTTTTAAGAAGGACTCTATCTGAAGTTTGGTGAACCTTTGCACTAATCACTGCCAGGTGCCTCTGGCTACATTTCTGGAATGCAAGGAATCTTTTCGTTCTCTCCCTCTTTCCTCCTTTCTCCTCTTCCCCCCTCTCCCTTATATATAATAAATCCTTCAATGCAATCACCTTGCTGGGCATCATTGCATTTTATTACCCTGTTCTATAAACAACGAGCAAACAAGTTACTGGACTGTGACACACTGCCCTTCCTACAAGGCCTCAGTCTCTGCTCCGTGACTGCGAGATACGACACTGTGTTTCTGTTTTTCTCTTCTCTTTTCTCGCTCTGCTTGTGGCCAGCTTGAGTAGGTGGCTGCTCTTAAGAGACTCGGGCTCTCTTCCTGGCTCTGCTACTAATGCAGCGTGTGACACACCTCTGTGTGTAACATCTTTAAAGTAGGACTGAGGCAATGTCAGCCTTTTCCTAGCTTCTAGGTGAATACAAGATACTATTTTTCATTCAGAATACTGCCTTGGATTCCTTGAATCCAGTTCTTCACCTTCACTCACACACACTCTAAGCAGTGTCAACAAGTGCCTGTACAAGGAGTGCAGGAGCTAGTTAGCTATGAGGAATAAGAGGGGCTTCATAAACATTATGGAGAACACCATCCATGGGACCTTTAATGTGACTGAAGAGTCTTAGGTCATTTCATTGCTTTAGAGTACTTTTAATAACACCAATAACAGTGATATGAAAACAGCTTTGGGTTCAAAATTACAGAGGAGCCAAAGGAGTCCTTCCCTGGCACACTCAAAGGCTTTCTGTGTGGGCCTTCTCTGCAGGTACAGAGTGACTTACTGAAATACTCACACTCTTTTCTAATGAATACACAGGCAAGTCTCAGTTGGGCATAAAACATAACTCAGTATTTTGTAATGCATTTCATTACCTACACAAACTCACACATATACACAAACACATTTTTTCTGTGTTAAATTAATATCTCTACAATTGTTCTGACCTGGTATGTGCAATTTCTGCAGAGCAGTTAACCACAGCCATCATTATGGGAACTGTGCTGATCTAAAAGACATTTTTATTTAGCAAGGTTTGTTCAAAAATCTTTGAAATGAAGCTGATGAATCACTACAGCGGAAGACACTACATGCAAGGGATATTTGAAAACTTATTCTTGCTAACAACCTAGCAGGAAAATACATTTCAAAAGTTTTTAAAAAAACCTTTATTAATGTGGTCAAAGAAATATCAAAACATATTTAAATAAAGAGCACTGCCTTAGGTTCAAGTGATTGCCAGGAAGTCAATTACAAAGACATGCAATCAAACACAGGTATTGTCTACTCAATATTATCCGGCATGGACTACATGCTTGACTGATCTGTCTTATTTTAGTCATTTGAGGTCATTATTCTCTGGCAAGATGCTTCCAGGTGCAGGTAGATTCTGTACAGGTAGCTAATGTCTGCTTTCTTCAAGTTTACAGTCTAAAAGGCACTATACCCAATAGTGGGAGATGTTAAGATAACTTAAACATTTGTTATACCATGATAAATTATTGTGTTTGGTGTATATGGTTTACATCTAACTGCAGAACTTCACTTAAAAAGCAAAACAAAATTTGAAAAAAAGAAAAAAATCAGCTTTACATATGTTAAATGTAAATTTAAATACAGATAAACCCAGTAATGGCTAAAATCATTAATATAATGCAGAAGAGCTGTGGTTGAATCCATCTTAAATGCTTTCTCAGTTACTTTGACCAATTCCTTTTACCTCCTACCTTCTCCTGTAACTCTCTTATTTCTTACTCTAAGATAATTTTGCTACAGTGTGTCTTCTAGGCAGACAACACAGTGCTTACTTTGAGATGCACTGATGAAGGCTCTCTAATGAATGTCAATCCAGCCCTTTTAGAAACACAAATGAAATACATGCCCACCTATTTCTGCTGATGGCCAGGCAACATTTTACCCCATGATCAAGCACTAACTTATTCTTAACCATGTAGCGTTGAAGTAAGCCTATGCTAATTTTGCTTTAAGGGGGGGAAAACTGTATAAGCCTATCTGGACATGATTATAAATGAATTCTGATCACATTTTCTACAATGAGATGAATGACCTGGGATTTGAAACCAGATGCTTTTAATTACTGATTTTCTTTGTTACATGAACCTCAGCTCCGCACCTGTACATTGTTCTTTCTTTGGACGGATGTACTGATGCCCCTTTTGCGTGCTCAGATCCATAACACTGAGATAAATTATGATGGGTTCTTGGCTTCCTCCATTGAAAATGTTTTCAGCTGTCAGAGATATCTGTTTCTTGTTATTGGTTTTAGTGCTTTTGAAAGAAAGACTAAAACACTGACTTGTGTATTCTATTATAAATGAAGAGTATTCTCCAGTGGAATCCACAATGAATGAGTGATGTTTCTCCTTGGTCCTAAGAACTGTTATAAAAACTGTGTAGGTATTTAGTTCTCTTCTAGAGAGTAAAAGTTGGTTTCCTACACAGATTCTAGCAACATGCCAGTTCCCAGTCCATTTATTTACGTGAGCTCACAAACATAAAGATTAATACAAATTAGACATAAGTAGTTAAGGCACCTAATTGTCTCTTAAAGTAATGAGAATTAGGTACACAAATGTATTTTCCTGCCTGGCCTGGATTCTGGCAGTTCAAGGACATAGCATAATGTATTGAAAAGAATCTCCCCCATTTCCTTCACTGGTTTTGGTTCTCATTACTCATCACCTATGGACATCACAGATGTCTTAATCCCACTAGTTCTTCATTTACTGCTGTGTTTACAGAGCAGAAATGAGTTATATTACCACAGGAATATAAAAAAAATAGTTTAACTTTCCTTTCCCTTGGAGGCACATCACCATCCTAATAAAGTTATTATTTGTCAGTACCCCCAGCTTCTTTTGAGAACGTAAGTGCTGTTTGGTTTGGGCGACACAAGTGACAGAGGGCCTCACAGTCACATATAGAGGGACCGTGTTCAGATCCTACAGAGTGACCTTGTTAGGTCATTAAGCTAAATTGGTGCAAATCCCTAACTTGGTGCTACCACTCAAACTCACTTAACTTTAGCCATATCAGTTTCATTTAAGCTTATAATTTATCACACTAAATATTCTAAACTGGAACTTACAGAGATAATTTAGAAACAAAACTAAGTACATTTTTAGATGACTTAGATAATAACAGCTAAAAAAATAGTAGAAAAAAAGCCAAGTGCAACATTCATCTAAGATTTAATACTAAAAGCTGGTTTTCCATCTTCATTCTGCTACAAATCAAAATAGACTATTTTTGCAATGGGCAAGATGAAACCAAGTTAGACATTATACGTGGCATACACTACAAGAAATGCTAAAATAAACCATTGCTACCTGAAATAAAAAAATATATATATATTTGAACCTGGATCATGACAAGCCCACTTTCTGGATGCCAAAATATTTCTCAGTCACACACTTTTAGTTTAATTAATATCAATATAAGTAAAATTTTTTGGTCTAGCATATACTTCATACCAGAATTTGAAAAAATACTCTCCATATTGTATAAAGCCAGTATAAATATATTTGGTAATGAAGTCAGATTTTGTTAGAACATTTTCAAGTGAATTAGATAATTTTGTCAAACTATTTAAATGTCTTAGCAAACCATTTGGGAAAATTGACTGCTGCACTTGGTATTGACTTTGGCAAAGGATGGTATAACATAGGGCTTTTTTTTAAAAAAAAGAAAAAGCCTTTAAATCAAATTCTGAATCTTATGTCAAACTAGAGTAGACTATTTGTACTCCGCCTCATGTAGTTTTTGGCATCTTGCGTATCTGATGACTCAGTAATTAGATTTCTTGATAGTAATCACTTGGTTCATTCCACAGACTTAAACTATGCAATCCAGTCTTGTCATCGTACTGATTCACAGTACAGAAATTCTTCGCATTTACTTAAACATGAATGCTGAGACAGCTGACAAATGAGGCAAAACATTATATGTGTGCCAGAAAGCTGGAGCAGTTAATATGAAGAAAGGTAGTGTTAGGTGTTTCTTTCCTATTGTAAACCATATATATTTTATATGAGTAATGTCATACTGCTATGAACTGGCAGAGGTGTAACAGTTCTATAATTCAGTGGCTCCAAGCATCAGGTTATTTAAGTGATTTTGCCCAGTTAAATGGATGAATGCTTTAAACAAAACTGTGCTAAATGAAATTCAAGGACTATTAGTTCACACCAACTTTCTGTACTTGCAATTAAAATGTCATGTATGGGCTTTATTTCAGCAGTCATTAATAATGTAAGCATAAACAATTAAATACAGCAAAAGGATCTTGGACTGGGTATGACAACGCTGAATGCAGATTACTTTGAGTTTAGAAAATGGTATTTGAGATGCTGAAAAATTCCAAGTCATTATGTCATGAAACTAGATACCTTGTTTTAAAATAACTATTCAAAAATACATTCTACTCTCCTTTTCCTGATGTTTGGTTCATGGTTAGAAATCTGTTATCATCTCACTCTTACATTTTGTCATAGGGTATTAACTATGGTGTTTCTGCAAAGACTTTACATTACTTAGGTATATAAGCACAGAGATAATAAATCAGCACTGTTGTCTCCTCTGAGAAAGAATAGCTATTCCACTAGAACTGAAAACAGCAGAGACATTTCTGATGTAAACCTTGGCCTAAGCAAATGATCAAAATGTCTGTAGAAGGAGCTCAGTGAGAAACTCAGCTCACTCAGCATGGTGTTTCTGCTGAAAGAGAAGTGCCATACTCTGGAATGGAGACATGAGGGGCACAAAGGAGAATTCACCTGGGAGCTTCAGACCCCTCAAACTGGAAAACTGTTGGTCGTCCTCATTCCGGTCAAGTCCTTGCTTTCATTTCTTATTAACAGTACCAAAATGTGAAGTGCCTTAGAAACAAATCCACCTTACTGACAGCCTGTTAAATCCTTCCCATAGTATATCTTTAGTGTATTTCATTCTTAGTTGGGATTTTTTGTCTTAACTCTCCTAAGAAGCCCATCCTAGAACCAGCTCAAAAAGGAAAGAGCTGAGCAGCACACTGGGCAGCAGTGAGAGGAAGGGACCCTACTCCCCTCCCGGCTCAAGTAGTCCCATTCTGCAGGGAAAGAATAGCTTGTGGATTACCTTCATTTTGGACTGTCTGTCTCCATTCCTCCTGTTTGTGCTTGCTGCTTCTCTGCTACAGAAAACTTTGTATTTATCTGGTGTAACTTCCACCTGAATCAGCATGCCCAGTGCCTCCTGTTGCCAGGACTCTGCCATGGGCATGAGTCTGCCAACAGGAAATACAGGGTGGGGAATGTGATGGCAGGGCGGGGAGGGAGAAGGGCTGGGCACAGGCATCTTACGGGACAGGGACAGGGTAAGTCTGTTCCTGTGATGGGCAGATATGCACCAGACACTGAGAGGGGGCACTGGCACCTGCTACTGGCACAGGTCAGAAGGGATGGCTGAAGGGGGAATTGGGTATAGAAGCTAAGCTTGCTATAGCATTCATCACTCAATTAAGAAAAAAACGAGTAACTTGTTCCTAATTGAATTTCCATAATCAGATTGTTCTTCAACTACTCAAGGTGTAATTTTTCCTTACTATGCCCTTTCCATGCTACATACACTCTGCCTTCTGCCCTTTCCTTAAAGCATACAATTAAAAGCTTTCTGGGCTTTCCTATACGCATATAAAAGAAGGGATGGGTCAGTCACTGGACTAGGATGGGAAAACTCTACATTCAATTGCTAAAGAACCCTGACATATTGTTAGGAAAAAATAATCTCTTTTTCTCTCTCTATCCCAAGTTCCCATCTGTGAAGCAAAATCAGAGTCCCCTCCCTGTCCAAAGTGCTGGGAAGAAAATCTTTTATGTTTAATTTGCATGAGTCTAGGCACCAAAAAAAAATCTGAGCAAACAGATTAGAGCACAATTTTGTGGTTTACAGAGATTCTTTACTGTTGAGAAGATGTTACGAGCTCGAGCAAACGGTGCTTTAGAAATATCAGACACTGTAGCAATGCAATGCAATCCATACTGTAGCAATGCAAGCTATACAATCAGTGGGATAATACACTCTTCCCTGATTAGGAACTTACTGGTTAATGCCTGCTGCTGAGAAATGTATTACAGAAAATCTTATCAGAGAGCAAGGAAGTGAGAAAGCCTGCCGCTCTGACACTAAATAAGTATCACTAAGGCAAACACTGCGTTATTCCTGAGTGAGTCATAGTTTGGGTTTTTACCCTTTGAGAGATTTCTCATTTTAGCTGAGAAAAGTTCTCTGCACATATCCAAACCTACAAGAAGTCATCAAGGAAGAATTAAAAAAAAAAAAAAATCTAAATGCAATTGCATGCTACAAAGAAAAAAAATCTTAGTGTGCTTTGTTGAAAACAAGATCAAGGCCCTGAGCAACCTGACAGTAATGTCAAAGTTTGCCCTCCTTTGCCCAGGGGATGGATGACACGATCTTCTGAGGTCCCTTCAAAACTAAATTATTCTATGATTCTAAAACAAACAAAATCGCTTAGTTTGGGCCAGTGTTTTCCATTTGAACATCATCCGTGCAAAGTAGAATAAACAATTAATCATTCATTATCATGCCAGCCAGAGGCCAAGCATGTTTCACACACATACCCTTCCCTGGCACTCTCCAACGGTGACTGATGGTGATGTGGACTGGAAAGGGCAGAGTCGAGTGGATGGTGTCTTGAAGGGATGTCATGAGGAGGTGGCAAAATACCTGGTGAGGGGCCGTTATGGTTAGCGCTGGAACCACTGTACATGCCTGTGAACACACATCATTTTGCAAAATAAAATAAGCAAGGAAAGAAGCATCCAAGTAAGTCCCTGAGAGTCCCCAACTCCTTCCCTATCCCCCACCCGACCCTGAGACACAAACACACTGCAGCCCGCTTCTGTTGGGGGAGTCATACTGCCAGGGGGACGTTAATGAACGCTGCTGTGCTTGGAACAGCACTCAAAGCTGCATCAGGGTATTTTGACACATGTATCTCCCCTCCAACCCTCTTAGGTGATCCATTTCTTCCTTGCTGTGACTGCAGACCTGTAAGCACTCCTCCTAGCAGCTGGCAGGACTTAGCAGGACTCTCCCCTTGCCTTCACCATACTTCTGAGTGAGAACTCACAGTGCTCGTTGTTTGCAGAATGATGGAGCTCAAATTGACAGCAGAGTGGTATATGATACCTTACTGACATCCCATTACACAGTGAACTCAGAGCACTGTGTTTGTGTAAGGGGACCAGGATTTGGTTTTTTTCATTGTTCCTTTAAAACTTTTTAAGTTGACTTTCAATTAGTATGCTGCTGGACATCCTATGCCATTTAAAAATATCACATATTGATACAAATGAAATCCCAATAAATTAAAGGTGAAGAGGAGTGAGAAGAATTTTTAATGAGACCATGAAAACAAAAGGTTTACTAGTACACAGAGGTACTGAGGAGTGTTTCTGTTCTGGTTTTTTAGGACTCTAGCTACTCTCCTCTACCATGGCAGTCAGACACCAATAGTCAAGTGTCTATCACGCCCTCAAGCACATACTTTGTTGAAGAAGCTTTGTCCGGGACTCTTGGATTAAGATGCTGGGATTAAGTTTTTTCTTATATTCTCCCTTCTGAAAAGTAAGCCATGCACTAAGACAGTCTAGGCTATCTGGGGGTTTTGATGAGAAGGCTGCACTGAGGGCAGGCATCTGCAAAGAGGGGAGATTGCAGTGCTTGATGCCTGGCATCATGAACACTGTTTGTGAACGCCACCCTATGGCAGGGGAAAAAAAAGACTGGCTTCTACTAAGTGCCATTCTTGGAAAAGTCTAGTCCTTCTCTTCTCAGTTTCTCTGCCCTTCTCCTCCTCTTCTTAAAGCTTGCCCACAGCATGTCTCCCAGAGTTTTGGCCCACCACGGCATGGCTCCCAGGGACTCTGCACATACACAGGAGGACTAGAGCAGCCACTTTATTCTGAAGTCTGTGGGGAGCAAATGAAGTTTTCCAGCTCCCACAGTGTCCAGCTATACAGCACAGAAAAACCCACTCCCCCTCTGAGGCCTAGTTTCTTTGCCTTCTCTCCTCCTGTAGCATTCACCTTTCCTCTCCCACTCCTTGTGCACAGAGCTACACATTCAGGAAGATAGAGCTGTGTGTCAGCTCTGCTTCGATGTGTCTCACTATCACTGACAGGGTTCTGCATGGTACTTCTCCCAAACCCTCGCAGTGACATGGAACAAGCAGAAAACATCATGAAAATCCGGAGCCGTGGGGAATGTGTGACAGCCCTTTGGGTGAATAGGACATGGCTGAACATCAGCATCTGTTTCTGTGCGACTGAAGAGCAGAACCACTAAGGCAAGATTCCAGCCACCTTTGTCAGGGACTTCAGATGAGTCAAAGACATCTCATGAACAATGAGTCCTCAGCTGTTGACAGATCTAAAGCAACAGAAATGAACCACATCATCTCTGTCTCCCACTAGACAGAACATTTGTCAACCAGCCAGTGAAACCAACTTGCTTTCTGCACTGAAAGCCAGACAAAGGGGGCTTTAAGAAGTCAGATGTTCTCAGGTGATGCGAGGATTTATTTGTCAAAGCCTCCTGTGATAATAGTAAGTCAGTAGCTAGGATGCTACACTGTGAAAATGTTGTTTTTCTACTGATTGCTTCAGTCCATTTTATAATACAATAGTTTCCACTTTCCCAAAATTCTTACTGTTCGTACATTCATTATCAGGCTTGGAAGATGAGCCAAACAGCAATTTGACCCTGACTATACAGTGTCATTTCACACTTCAGCTGTATTTCCTACAACATGCAGTTCAGGTATATTGGCAGCACAGCCTGGAGGAAACTGCTGAACCTAAAAGGAGATGTTTATGCTTTCTAAGGGTAGCAGACTATTACTGGCCTGTCAATAACTCACCCAAAAAGATCAAAAACCTTCAAAAGGTAGTTTTAGCAGTGTGGTGGCCAGTAAACACACTCAGATGTTTTATCTTACAATCCCATCCCTGAACAGCTCATGAATATTTAAGAGGTCTTTCCTGGACCCTTCCACTGTCTCAGCTGCTAAGGATAGTTCAAGTCTTTCTCTGAGGTGGATGAGGAAAGACAGAGTAGCAGAGTGCCTACAATGATCTTGCCCCTCTAGAGAAGCAAGAAAATGTTAAAAAACCCCACCCCACACATTGATATGTTCAGGAGACAAGCCCTGCATGACCTTATGCACTTAAACCCACCCCATTAGAAGACCGAATGAAACTGGAATCCCTGTCCCCCTGAGTTCCACGCCCAACCACTTTGCAGAGGCGTCTACCCAGCTGTGGAACTACCAGGGTGGATGCACACTGCCCACTCTTGGGCTTGAAAAGATGTACTGCTGTGGATCTTCTCTCCTATTTGAAGTAGAGCTTCTTCCATCCACCCTGAGCTTATCCATCTTTTGACTTACTGATCACACCTTCTCTGGAAAAGGCCTCCGCTTGCAGCATATGTGTGCTGAGGCTTGTAGAGTTTGTTCATCAGTGAGTTTTCCTTTTCCTACATCTTTATTTACCACAACACCCTCACTCACGCTTGGTCTGACACGTGGTGTCTCCTGTTCCGCCGACCTCCCTTCCACACCACAGCTTGTGCTGCCTCACCCCAGAAGCCACTGGCTCCCCTCGCACTGACACCCCCTCTCCACGGCATCGCTGGATCGGCAGCCTACCGCAACATGGGCTGTGGCATGTCAGGGTAAACCCAGCTGTCCCCATATCCTCTGTGACACTTTGACAAATGTGGCACTACACGTGTGCTGCCTGCTGCCAAGCAGCATGTGTCACAGCTGAGCCCTGCCTGCCTCTCCCGCAGTGGGAACACTAATTTTGGGTGCCACTCTCTGGTATCCAGCTGCCAGTATTCATGAAACTTGTCAGAACGCAATTATCTCTGAGGCGTTTGTCAAATGTGGTTGAGCTTGGCTAATGGATTTAAAAAAATACTGTGGGGAAGGGGACTGACACACATGTGGACAGAGAGGCAAGCAAAATGATGACATAAGCTTTGCTTCCTAAGGAAATGAGACCAAACCCAGAGTCCTGATTTGTACAGCCTGTATCCCTCAGACACAGGGCTAGCGGGAGGAACGGGGGGAGCGGCTGGGCTGCTCTGGCGTCAGATGCGGCTTGTGGGCCTGGTGGTGAGGCTCTGAGACTGCACAGCCTACCATTTGGATGAGGGCTGCGTCCGCCCCTGAAGCTTCTGGATAGTGAGAAAGCTGAAACACCAGCCAACGTAGACAAAGGATCGACCTTATTGTTCACTTGCTTTGCTTGCATGGGGTGTCTGCCTGTAATTAAGAGTGCTTCGAGGGCCATGTGGCACACACAATGGAAGATGGGATTTACTACAAGATTCCATGTGAGTCTGCAATGAGACATTAGTCATTTCTGTTGAGTCACTGAGAACCAAATTGGTACTTATTTAAAGTTAAAAGTTATTTATCTTACACAGTGCAAAACAAGGGCACTCCAACAGAACATTAACTTTACTTCCTTCAGAGGGACAGGCCTTTGGTCATGGGCACTGTGCAGGGTGTACTACACTAGGCACTATGAATACTATCAGCTATCAGCCATTTATGCTGCTACTGGAATTCATTTTGACTGTAAAAAGTTTTGATATGCATATTTTTATTCCAGACTTAAGACACTCAAAGTCTGGAGCTGCTGTCACTGATTCCATGACTGCCTAATGGTATGTTCATGGGTGTTAAGCCCAAGGATGGTGCTTTTAGAAGGAAATATTGGCAGTGGTAGTTTTTTCAGGAGAGAGTGAACTGTTTATCAGGAGAGAGTGAACAGTTGCTATTCCAGCCTCAGTATAATTTTCAATACTTCTTTTACTGTTTCGCTTCCTTTTTTTTCAGCAGCGAGCTATAATATTCTGAGTACCTGAAGTACACAGAAACCTTTGGAGCTGTTATGAATGACTACTCCTGCAAGTGCAACCCACTTCAGGACTGTGCACCTTGGGCCTCTTCACGCATTGACCATCTTAGCTTGTAAATATATGTCATCAATCAATATTTTAAATGGCTTGGCCTTTAACCTTAACATCTGTTGCCAAAACAGGACTCTGAGCATCTGTGACTAGCAGGGTTTTTTCCCCTCAGCTTTATGCTGAGACCAGAAAAACAATAATAAAACATGCCCAGAGAAAATGCCTGAGTGGAATTACCTAAATGGACACAGGGAGAGTGATATGAGCTCTTGGGCACAGCTAGAGTTGAATGTGTGCAGTCATGAAGCATCTCAGTTATGAGATGGAAAAGGAGGACGATCTAAGCAAACAATGAGTTCCTCTGACTGCAAAACACTCGTTTGCTCACTGTCTTACCCAGACCTAAGCACAAACCTGCTTTGAAGTCGGACACAAGGGATGGGAGCTTTTTAAATATTTCATTTTTTCTGTGATTCGCTTTCATCCCTGACATATTTAAAATGTGCTTTAACTTGGAGAAAGACAAAACTGAAACTCTCCAGGAATCCAAGTGATCCCTAAAGCCCAGAGCTCTGCACATTAATAATGTGGTTTCTTTGAAAAAAAAAAAAAAATGGAAAAAACCCTCCAAACTCAAAACAAAACCTCAAACCATGACCATTTTCATATTTTCAAGTGGAATCAAGAGGATGTCATATACTGTGTTTATCCATATATATCCTATATAGAGCATTATAGCTGATTTCTCCAGAAATATTACCTCTGCTTGTTTGAAAAAGCAAATGTGAGATCATTGCAGACTATAGGTGGCAGCAGGAATGTCCTTATGCTTTAATTCTGTAAGGATCAGCACTTCAGCTTATATGCCCTAAATAATGACAGAGGAGCAGTTTTGCCTATGGCATTGTACTGCACATAGTACGAAGCAACTTCTGTTTCACCATAAAACAGTCTTTCAAATCTTGATTTATTTTCCCTGGCACTTTTTCATACTGTGCATGTGATGGGGTCTCATATGGGGTGACCCGATAGAAGTATCAGGGAAGATTTACTAGGTTTTTTACAACATCCTGGTGATGGATTGATATAATCAGCAAAGAAATCATATCAGAGAAAGCCAGTATTACCGATGGATAAAATCCTTAATTTCACAAGAGGTTCTCAGAAATAACACTGAGAGTTTAGGGATGGTCTGTTTATCTGTAAGCTAATAACTTTTTTCCTGTTTTATTGCTGTCACTTGAAATCTGAGGCTATTTCTGAGGTTCTTAAGTGCAGCCTGTTGTGAGGGAAATGTCACTGGTCTTTCCTGTCCTGCCTGGAATCGAGAGGCCAAGCCATGCTTCAGCTATGCCAGACTGTCAAGGGTGGAGAGCAGAGGCCATGTGCTGCCCTCACAGATCTTAAGAGTTCAGACGACAAAGGCAGAGAATGGAAATAATCCCCCCGAGTCCCTCTAGCTTTGTGCCACTCTTTAAGGAGCCACATATAAACCATGAACGCAGACTCCCAGGGGAACAATGTTAGAATGATGGGTTATTTCCCTTTCTACTCCATTTTGTTCACCAGTTACATTCCAACATTTTAGTGCAACTTGAACTAGAAACAAGAATAGGAGTTGTAAAGCAGGATACATTTTTTGTTTTTATTTTTAAGATTTCAATTGAGAAAAAAAGCAGGACATTCTTGCCTAAGTAATTTCTAGTAATTTATTATTTTGTTCTTACAAAGCAAAAAGCATGAAGTGCATCAGCTCTTCCTTTGGTGCAGGGGAACTAGCAGCAAGCATTTTTGTTTTCTAATCTCAGTTTACCATTGGATTTCTCCAAGCCTCAACAGAAACAAGCTAGTGTTTGTCTGGAAACCTTATACTCAGTTACCAAATCGATTTAAAACATATTTAGTAATACCAAGTCAAGCCTCTCCTCCACTGCAAAACTGAAAGAGGATAACTTAAATCAAGATAGATTAAACTAGCTCTAAGCTAAATCATTTTATGAATAATTTTGGATTTTAATAGCACTGAACATTTTCTAATATTGACCAAGTTTGAAAGCAAAGTCTTCAAAAATGGCATCCCTGCCTTCTGTCTCACCTTGGCTCTGGCTCTGCAATCTGAAGACTTCCTCCTATGAGGACAGGCTGAGAGAGTTGGGGGTGTTCAGCCTGGAGAAGAGAAGGATCCGGGAAGACCTTAGAGCGGCCTCCCAGTACTTAAAGGGGCTTTTTAAACAATTTTAAATGGAAAGAGGGTAGATTTAGATGAGCTATAAGGAAGAAATTCTTTCCTGTGAGGGTGGTGAGACACTGGCGCAGGTTGCCCAGAGAAGCTGTGGCTGCCCCCTCCCTGGAAGGGTTCAAGGCCAGGTTGGACGGGGCTTTGGGCAACCTGGGCTAGTGGAAGGTGTCCCTGCCCGTGGCAGAGGGGTTGGGACTAGACAATCTTTAAGGTCCCTTCCAACCCAAACCATTCTATGATTCTGTGATTCAAACTGTCCACTCTGAGGCATGGCATGCGGTATAATAGATACCATATTCCTGCCCCAAAATTAGGAATAGTCTGTCCAAAATTTGATTTAGTATGCATTATTATTTAAACAATTATAGAATGAAAAAGGGATTAATATCTGTTACATCTTTTTTCTGGAGATACTCTCTAGACTGTACAAAGTGCTAGATAGAAAATGTTGCCATATATCCATCCCATTTCTAATTTGCAGCTGCTATTAAAAACGAGTAAGATACTGGGATGAGTCTGGAACATGACAGAGAATGACACAAGAAAATGCAACAATGCCGGTTTATAAATCAAGTGAATGGCATAATGTGGAATTTTGTGCGTAGTGTTAATTATCCCATCCCAAAATGGATATTATGGAGTTAGAGATCCAAAAGTAGGGTCCACCAAAGCAGACCAAGTAAGAGACTATGTGCATATTCTTCTCACCAAACATCATCTGAAAGTCACACATGTAAAATTAATCAAGAACAGTATTTTTTCAAAAAAGTGTGGGCTTTGCAACTCACTGATACATGATGTTGCTGAAGCCAAGAATAAAATAAATATGAAAATTAGAAAAAGGGTTAAATAGTTACATGGACAGAAAGAGATTTGTGAGTGAAAACAGCTAAGTGAAAGGTTCCCCACTCTATTCTCTAGAATCAATGGAGCAATATGGGTGCCCTCACAGGATGAGGCAGATAACAGTTAAACTGATGGCCTTTGAGAGTTTCTCTTTCTCTCTGGTGGCTAAACAAAGAACCTGAGATTGCTACATCCCTGATTCAGGATCCTCTACCGTGGTTCAGAAGTTGTGAATCTAGATCTTATTTTCGGCAAAAAGGAATGGAAACATCTTTTTCACTTCCTATAAAATGTATAGGACAGTCTCAGGTCCCTGAAAGGGGCCAGCTCTCGTTCAAACCACAAGACAGACAGACAAGACAGACAAGAAGGAATGAAAGAAAGATTAAATACTAGAAAAGGTAATTAAAACAACATGTTTGACATTTCAAATTCAAGCTTTTGCTCCGTTCATACATCATCATATTATTTGTTATAATCACACAGTGCATGATAATACACAGCCTCATCAACTTCTCTGTAGCTCCTGAAGAGCTGGAAAACCTTATTGCTGTGTGCCTTTGTCTTTGCTAGAGCACTCATTTGGCTTTAGCAAAGCTCATGCACCTGCATTCTGCTGAAGCCAAGGCAAACTTTTCAAAAGAGAACAAATGGATAGAGGCTGATTTTCAGCAGGGCTGCTACGCACTTCACATGAAATTAATAAGAGCTATCTGGCTGACTAACTCTGAAAAAAAAAAAGTCAGGCCTTAGCAAAAAACTCACAAAATTATTTCATTTTATTTGTTAGTTTGGTTTTGGTTTTTGTATCTTCCACAGTGGCAAATCAGACCCATAAGCTTTTCTGTTTTAAACCCTGTATTATATGACATATTTAGCACCACATTTATTAGAAGTATTCTTACCTGTAATTAAATCATGATGACCTACAGATCTACCACACTTCCCATCCAAAATGTGTTGTGAAGATGTGTGGAGTTGCTGTATAGCTAAGCATTCACTTAGTACATCTTGTTCGATATCAGTACATGAATTTAGCTACAAGAGGAGGATAAAACAAACATTTTATTTCAAAGTAAACCAAATGACTTCTAATTAAATTCATATGTCTCTTTGCTTAAAGATTATGTATAGAAGGAAGGAATAAAATGCCATTCTTAGGAACTTGGTGTAACTAAGGATGTATCTATTACTTGGTATTGTTAATTAGAGATAATTTTGGTTTTCTTAAGCGCAGAAGTTAAGTGTGTTAATCTTAAATCAACATCAGTTTGCTTCAGAAAATAATGTACCCTGTGTTTCTTCAAACCTTCCTGAGTAATTTAACTGCATATTTTCAGGCTTTCTGTAGTTTCTTGGGCTCTGTGGCAAAAGGATTGCATCACCTTGTAGCTGTGACACTTGGAAATACATTTGATAGGGAAAGAAAAGCGTTTGTGCTTATCAGATTAGAATGGGTGGAATAATACGCTGTCAGTAATGTGTAAGAGGTACCACCGATATGTCAGCTGTTCTCCATGTAAATTAAAGCTCTGGCAAAAGTGTCTGAAGCAAACTCTTGAAAACCACAATGTCGATCATATTAAAAACAGCAGGAGAGGAGAATTAAGAAAGAAAAGCATTTCTAATTCTCTTTCAAACATGCTGATGTTGCCAAGCTTTTGTCATAATATAGTGCTCACATTACACAAACAGCCATCATATTCTATAGCCATTAATAAATAGTTATTGTCTTTACATTTACAGTTTTGCATACCAATCTCCCTGGGGTTTGGTTATGCTAAATAAAAGGTCCAGGCAAACCTATTTAGAATTCTGCTATACAGCCATTTGTTGGTTCAAGATAAACATCTAACATTTGGATCACAAAGTGCATCTGCAGCCAATTAAACTTAAACTACTACTAAATTAACAGCTAACTTTCTCCTATTTTGTTCTTGTAAAGCCTTTCAGAATAACCAAATATTACCACTGCAGTCATCTTCTAGGCTATGATCTAAATATTCAGGATTCCTTTGATGTAAGGCTAAGCTCAGGCAGTTTATTTTATATCACAGATGGCACATTTTGGTAGCGTATCTCAACCAAGACATGTGGGCAGAGCAGCCTGTTAATTTTTCTTTCTTGGGTAAGTCATTTCCACTCAGAACTCCTGGGAAGCAGGTACCAACAGACAATTGCCTTTGCCGAGTTATAACCAAAAATGAGCAAGTGAGTATAAACAGTCTTTTCCCCTTTTTTCCAAAGTAGGCTGTCGCCATTTCAATAACACTGAGGTTTACTTAGTTGTGAAAGTTTTTTATTTTCCTATAATACATTTAACTGAAATATTTGGGGTGTTTTATTATTTCTTTATGAGTCAGATTTGCTTTGGTCCTTTTTAAGAGAGTCTGATCAAAATGCTCTTTAAATCTGCTGCTTTTTCAGATGCCTTTTAAATTCAAGGAAAAAAGACACAGGATCAAGTATTCATAAAGTTATCATGGATAAATGAGACAGGAAATCTGAAGATGATTTCAAACCACTGGAGGAGTGCAGATTTGGACTGGTCTACCAAATAAGGTGTGGGAGGCAAGGAACTAACATTATTTTAAGATAGACTTGATAAGTCTATGGGAGGGTATGTATATGCATGCAGGAAAATTCCTAGGGGATTTAGAGATTAAGAGATATGAAACCCTGGATATTTGACGTCTTGGTACATCCAAGCAGCTCAAGCTTGCAATTTGTATGTACCCCATTTGTCCTGGATTGATTCTATGCTTAAGTCATCCTGCTGCTTATGCAGGAATTACTTTGTGCCCCTTAATGCAAAGTTTGGATTTAGTTTTTTTTCCCACCTTACTCCGTAGAAGTGGAAATAGGCCTCGGCAGGTGACAGGGTGTAACAGTGGGGACTGTTCCTTTGCCCAGAGGTAAAGGATGTTAACAAGGTAATGCATTCAGCCCAGTACATGGAGCTGAACAAACAATACCCATGTTTGGTATTGGGAAATAATTCCCTCTTTCCTTCCCCCAAGAAGTATGTCAGGAAGGAAAGTTGGGGTGGTTCTTTTCTTTGAAATAGGGAGCGTGGTTGCTTTCCATAATCAGCTGAGAATTTCATGAAACAAAATCTTGCTGTCACAAAGCTCTTGCTATTGCAAAAGACTTTGGTGCCACAGTCAACCTCCTTCTGGGGCCAATTACTGCTATGGCTTTCTGACTTTTACTCTCATTAAGACCTAAAGGTTGTTGTAGGGAAGCGTTGGGAATATTGTGATCTGTAGTGTGGGAGGCATGTGTACAGCACACCCTGTGGAACCTTCTAGAGAGCTGTAGCGAAACCACATGGGCTGATAAGACAAAATTGGGCTTGAAAACTAGGTGGTCCTTTCCAGTCCTGCTAAATAAGAGTTCTGACTGGACCTGATATATGCAGAGACAACAGCTTGATTCTGTGAACATCTGGATGGATGCTAGGTATGAACAGCGTTACTCCCAGGCACAAAGCTCCACATGTAACGAGTGTTTCTTGACTTACTATTTGAAATGGTGTGCACAACTCTGGGCACTGATACTCTAGAAACTGTTACTCAGATGGCATGCACCTGATGCAGAGAAGGGCTACGGGAGGAACTGGGGCGCAGACAACTGTCCTAGGAAAGGGGACCATAAATTCAGATTGGTAAATCTAGCCAAGTGAAAAATGTAGGGGATATAATTCATGCTGAGAAGCAGGAGGAGGGAAGGGGTGTAAGACAGGGGGCATGGCTGACACAGCACAAATCAGTGTGATGTCATCACAGTTGTAATCAAGCAGGAGAATTAGGTCTTTTTGATATCCATCTCACTCCTCCACGGCTCATCCCAAATTCTGCAACTAAGATCACCTGCGTTCTGCTATTGTCTCGTCTCTCTACATGTTCCTCTCTTTGCTCTACAGTACTTCTAGTTCTTACCTTTGACACTTTTCCAAAATAGCTGCTCCCTAGCTCTATCTTGCCAGGCTGTCATTTCTGCTCTGTCCTCCATCCTTTAAACATGACTTGCTGTCTCATTTGTGATGCTCTTGGCAGTGGCAAGGCAGCTGGGGGAAGACGTCATTGCTGCTTATTGAACTAAATGCAATTGCTTGCTAAGGTTTGCATTCCCCTCCACTCCTGGGCCTGAAGTATGGTCATGGTCTGTTCTGTCACAGGCCAGCTCTGTGGGGTCCCAATCATCTTTTTACAAACTGTGTGTACAAATGTGTAATAAACAAGTCTCTGATCCTGGGCTGGTGCCTGTAAGCATCCCCATTTAATAATGAGTTCAGGATTTAGCCCACAGAAACCAAAATACTTATTTGAATCTAATAGTAGTGAAAACATAACTAGCAGTCTGGGTTTGGAATGATTTATAAATGCATTTAAAATACAGATGTGGTGGGAAAAGTGGGGGGTTTCATTCTCATCTATTACAAGTCCTTCGTTCCTGACATTTCCACAGTATCCTGGCTTGGTTTCATTTGTGTTTTAGATGATCTGCCCACATGTATTTACTAGCTGATTGCAGAGACTCAGTGCATGAACATTTTATGTGAATGACAGCAGAATTTGGGCTTGTGTATGAAAGATGAACAGGAAAGAAATGCTTGGAGAGAAAGTGTGGGGCAAACTGAAATTACAGGGTGGTAGCCTGGAAAGTCTAAAACTATAGAGTGGACTGGTTAACAATACTGATTAAAAACCAACAGGAAAATTAGCTCAACTTAAGTTTTCTTCCAGCGATATTGCAGAAGAACTCCAATTTGTAAACACATAAACTAAAGGTAAATTAAAAATAGCTGTGTCGAGGAGATCTGGAGATGTGTCACTTTTTGCCTAGTGGGTCTTACCTTCTTACGCACCTGTTGTTCTTTGGCTGAATGAGCTTTCACATGTTTGCGCAGAGAGCTGGGGTCCGTGTAGCGTTTGGAGCAGCCAGGAATCTGACAGGCATAGGGTTTCTGTAAATGTCAGAAATTGAAAAGATTTCATATTCCTCTGCATCGCTACAACCAGCATACAGAGCGCTGAAGGACGGCTGTTTCTGTGATACAAGGTGTTAAGCCTGAGCTGTTTGCTCTGTTTGCTGTTTCCAGATTTGCTCAGTCTCTGCTATGTACACAAGCCAGACATGATGCAAGCAGAAGAACTGCATTGATCGCTCTGATTTTGCACTCCATGCAAGCTCTTGACACATCTATACTCTGTCATGTTGGGTTGATTACTGGGCTGAATTAAATGCTAATGAGGTGTAACTGGATGGGTTTTGAGAGCATTACTTTTTTTCTAGCCTTTACAGTAGACAAAATGATCATGAGATCGCCCAGTATAATTATAAATATAGAAGCTCTGGTTTTGAGTTCTGATTTACATAGTTTTTACAACAACTGTTCCATATGCAGCAGAGCAAAACTTGTGGCATTTGGTTTCCTTCATACCTTGTTCCTGTTTTGAGTAACAAAAGCAATATCTCTCTTTTTATAACTCCTAACCAAACAACCTACATCAAACATTAACATCTGAGCAAATCAATAAAGAAAGAAAAATCCACTATTGTTGATTTTGTTGGGAAGATCTTTTCAGCTGATTCTGGTGTGTGGCGGAGCTTGCCACTTCTATGTGGCACAATATGAGCACTCTTTCTTGGGAAAACCATCTGGGTCTGGGCAAGCAGTTCCAGTACACTCTTCTCATAGGAAAATTTAAAAAAAAAAAAAAATAAGGATGCTCTGATTTAACCGCCAATTCTGAGTCCCAATGACTGAAAGCCTCACCAAGCTCTTCTCTTAGTTATGCCTACTCCCAACAAATGAAACACTATCTCTCTGTTATAGTACAACCTCCAAACGAATATGCAATTACCAAGTTGAACAAAGGGACTCTGGCACTTGTTATTAAGTAACCACAGACTTAAGTGATAGCAAAATAGTGCTGCATGTCAAAGCTCACAAAGTTTTGAAGTTGAGTGAAACATTCCTTTTTTCTCTGTTTTCTTGCCTCATCTGTCAACATTACCTTAGCCTTCTCACTTGGACTAGTAAGTCCTTTTGGTGTCTTCCCAGAGGGAGAAAACTGGTTTGTCATGACCTCAGTATTCCATTCTTTAATCCCCTTTGGTTTCAGAAGGAGGATGCACATAAGGGAAAAAACCCCACTGTTTTTGGGAGAAGTGACTGAGGTCCTTTAAAGAAGTTGCTGTGCTCCTGGAGGAGTGATGATATGCCCTTTTTACCACAAGGACAGATACGCTCCCTTTGTTCGGCTCCTACCTAGAAGAAGGATCTACTTCCAGATGATTTAGTAGAGATTCTATCAAACTAGCATTCACCAGTAAGTCTCTGAAATGATTTACAGATTCTCCGTTTGGAGAATATAAATGATGGAGTGACCTACATTGAGAAGCTTTAAAACCAATTCCAAATGCACTCAATAAGGAATAAGCAGTTTATATAAACCCCTTTTCTGTAAGTACCTCCAGAGGATAAGTATTACTGTTCTGTCCAGCCTGCAGGAAATTTCTCAAGGAATAATAGAATCATTCACCAATTCATGACCTTACAGGCTAACACAGCACCTACCCAGAAAGTTACAGGGCAAAGCAGATTTATTGAGAGTGTCTGGAACACAGAGAACTGACACCTGAGGAAAAACTATGGAAAACTTTAACAAATCCCTTAGCAGAAAAACTAGCAGAGTATTTTTCAAATCACTGATGTCATTCAAATTAGTGATAGCATCATTCAACTGAGTGATAGGGAAACTAGATGAAAATTTGACTGCCCTTAAAAAGGTTCATGGCTATTTGTTTTGACATTCCAGGCAGTTATTTTGTCCACTGAACTAATGTAACGGGCAGTCTTTACAGTAGCTCCATCCTGTAGCTCTGTTATTTTTCAGGTTCACATAAGCACACAATACACTAAGCTAAACCATCGGACTTCAATTAAACCAGGTAAGTGGAAGTTAGTTACTGTGTTGTAGGACTACAGCAGCAGTTTTAAAGAACCTGCAACAGAATAGCATGGAGGATATTTTTAGACATTTAAGAAAGTTAGTAGAAAATGATTACTGTACCTTTTTCCTGATTTATGAGCATTTCATATAATAAAGACACAGATAAAGGGAGAAGAAAAGAAAATAGAAAGTTAAGAGATTTGTCTTCAATAATGCACAGATCAACAGATATAAGAATTTCTGCTTATTTTAGTAACCACTTGAATTCTTTTTCAAAACTAGTAAATGTCATTCCATTTGTGACTTTGGCTAATAAAAAATATATCTATTAGATTCAAGCAGTTAAATTTCAAAACCAGCACCCAATTTAATATACCCACTTTCAAAAGAGACACATTTTAGAACTAATTACAAATTCAAATATCTCAGGTTGACTTTCAAATAAATAAAACATTGTTATTGTAAGTGTGCTTTGGTTTGGAAAATGTGACTGACTCGCTTCTCTTACTTGTTTGTTTTTGCAAGGCATAATGTACATTAGACATTCCTTAATGCTGCACTGTCTGAAATGTGTAACTGCTTAAAAAGTAAATATCAATTAAACTCAAAAGTTCTGCCCCATAAACACTTGGCCAAACATTAAACCGTATATTCACTTCTTTGAAAAAGACAAAGGAACAACTCTGCCTGTTATTCTTTACAAGCTTTATGCTGAGGACCTAACTGGTCTACAAAGTTGTCTACTTACTTTCTTTCCCCATAATATGGTGATATAATTTTATCGGAGCCTAAGACACTAGACAGGCTCCCAACTTCTCTGCAAGACAAGTGAGAAGACTTGTAGGGTTGAGCCAGAATCTACCAACTGTACATAAGAAAAGAATTTGTTAACTCTGATGGTGGGTACTTAAAAAATTTCATATGGTTATGACAGATGTATTTTTACCTTTACAAAATTATGCCCAAAACCGAGATGCATTTACCTTCCACTGTCTGAACTGCTTCTGCATTCATTCAGAACAGACTTTATTGAAGCAACACAGGATAGGAAGCAAGACAATGACACACATTTCATACAGCAGCAATGACTCAGCTTTCACTCATACTATACCTTATTCTACTGCTGCTTCCTCTTACTGGAACAAGAACAATGGGAGAGTTTGCTGAGTAACTTATTCCTGTGTAACCTATTCTTGAGAAACTTACTCCTCAGCATGAGTAAGATAGCTGAATTTGCCTTTCTGTGATCAAGACTTTTTCATTTCTCAAAGCACACACAATTCAAAACAAAAGTACAGTTGCCTATAGCTGAGTTTTCCGAGACGCTCCTTGTGAAAAGGAAAAGTCAGCCTCCAGTTGCAGAACAGTTTGTGTACAAGGAGCGTTGGAAAACTCAGTGCAACCCCCTCTATGAAATCATGCTTACGGTATCCAGGTGTGTTCGCTGATGCTTTGCCCGGTCGCTGGAATTGCTGAAAGCTTTCTGGCAGCCAGGATGCTGACACAGGTATGGCTTCTCCCCAGTATGACTCCGGAGGTGAATCTTAAGGTTCTCAAGCCTAGAAAATGCCTTGTTGCACCCTTCAAACTGAAAAACATCATAAAAAATCATTGTAAATTACTATTAAATAAACCATGTGCAGCCACAATGAGAACAGTGTAAGATCCAAGTTGGACATGCAATAAATCAACCAACATTCAAACATCTGTTGAAATCTATGGATGAAACACAACATTTTGTGCTGTTCATTTAATCTGTCACTGAAGACATGGTGTGTAGCTCAGTAATAATACAAGGGTTATAAATATCTCACACGTTCTGTCTGAAGTACTGAATGCTTAAAGACATGGTGTCAGAACAGAAAAATTGAAGAATGAACAAGTGTTCTGATGAGTTCCCTTAGCTGTTAATTGGCACAGGAACCACTGTGGGCAATAACAATTAGCTGCTACTGACAGAGAGCAAGAGAAGCTATTTGTGGCAGGTAAAAACCTGGTTTCAGATGTCTGAAATAGTATACACTGGAGCAGATGAGCACGGACTATTACAAGAAGACCTGATCCATTTGAAGATCAGTCCAAAGGAACTCTGCTGTTATTCTGCACCCTTTTCTTTAGTAGCCGTATCATTCAGATCTGTTCTCAGCATTTATACAACCAGTAACCTGAGCAATTCTGACTTCTTAAGCACCCGTTTCATTAGAGAACTCAGTAATAAAATGCTGCATTGCATTCATAACAAAAGTCACTGTTTCAAATTCAATCTGAATAAATAAATAATTAAATTTTCCAGCTATTAGGCCAAGGGAAGGGTGTTCTGCATTGCTCACTGATAAGTTTCAGTGTTACAGACAACAGGCGACTGCAGTGGATGCACTGTCTGTAAGACAGGCTTCAGCAACTAACTCAGGTGAGCACAAAAACCTGCATATGCACATTCATGCACCAGTAAATCCATAAAGTGCACTCAGATACTTACATGTGTGTGCAAATACTTCTGTGCACACCTACTCACGTGTGGTGGTGTGCATATACTTGCCCACTTCACACTGCTGCTTCATGGCACTGCAAATCTAGTGTCTCTATACAGATAAACCCTGGCTCCTCTGATGCAAGACCTCAAAGAATGTATTTGAGAAACACAACCCAATTCACCTTCATATCAACACTAACAACAATTTTGAAAGAAGGTAGGTGTGTCTTAAAACCATTATTTCTGGAAGCCAGATTTTTTTGTATGATTCTTGCTCATAAAGAGTGTAATCCTGACCCTCACAAAATTAGTGAGTGCTCTGTCAATTCCTTCTGCCGAGTCAGGATTTTGTTCTGCAGCTTTTCATTCACTACCTGTGGTTCTTCAGATGGCACCACAGAAATTACAGTCTTGCCGATCTCTGCCACATTCTATTTGTTACGCACACACCTCTTACATACATTGGTGCATGTAAACTTCCAACGCAGCTGTTGCATCCAGCACTGCAGGCCAAGGGATGGGAAAGAAAAGCAGATGCAGATGGAACCTGGAATGTGCTGTAAACCGGAGGCACCTGATCTGGTGCCTGACAAAGGCAATTTCAACTATTGAAGGACAAAGGTCCGTCACATCCTGCTCAGACCAGTGTGTTTTAAGCATCTCAACACAGTGAACAAAGTGATCTGGACTCTCAAGCTAGCACTTCATTTTGCAGGCAGTGTTGTGTCTTTGGATGCAGATCGGCTCTGCACGCTACAGATTAAGCACACCAGTGCGCTCCAACACACAGGCAACCACACAGAGGGTTTCCTGGCAGACTGCAAATTTCTGCCTTTCTCCGCCACTCTATATGAAAGGATCACTGTGGCTTTTACTGCCCTAAATATTTCACTCCCTGGGCAGATATTTAATCTGTCTGAATGGCATATTTGGGTCTATATGTGCAGACAACTATCTAATATGTATGTATTTCCACCTTGCTCCATCACAACTATCATGGTCGATTCACAGTCACCTGCAGACATGCAGTCTACAGCTTCAGAAGTTTCTTTGGCCATGACTCCCCTCTGAACACTTGAGGGAGGCGGGGGAGTTTTGGAAGTGACCAAGCCACCAAGGCTTAAAAAGAAACAAACTTTCTTCTTAATCACCACTAAAAATCTGGCAAGGATTCAGAACGAAGCAATCTGAAATGTGCAAATATGCTGAAGTCTGTGAAAAATAAAGCAGAGTTTGGCAAATCCATAGTTCTCGTAAGACATTCCATAAAGCCAGTCTCTGGCAAATGGGGTTAATGTTCTGAGGTCCTAAAGATCATTCATTTGCACTTTGTTCCCGGGCTTCCTCTCCCTCTCCATCTCCATCTTCCCTCGCCACCCTTCCTCTCCCTTCCTCTCCTCTGTCTTCTTTGATTTGTGTTGTGTCCACAGTGTCGTGTCATCCCCTTCGAACTAATATCCCTTTCATTTTCAGTTCAACAGACCAGCTCCTCTCAGTTTTACTCACCAATATAAACCCACAAGGTAGGGTGAGAATCAGACCCAGATTCTACAAAATTATTTTGCAGCTCAGCTCTGCAGCCTCATTCACCTTAATCCCAGGTGAGCAGCAAGACCAAGCTTTTCCCTTCAGTTGTTCATGCTGTCCCCCCATGTGTGCCATTCCTTCCCCGCTACCTGAGCAGATTCTCCCCTGACTGTCACGAGTCCTTTCTATGTGCTCCACTCCCCTCTCTGAAGGAGTTTCTGGTTCTCACATCAAAAAGCCCAGCCCAGAAGGACATGATGTAACACTCCTTGTTATTGGGTCTTTGGGACACTTCATACCCCTCTGGCACCAGAATCACTCCAGTGACACTGCGCAAGATCCTTCTTGTCTCCATGTTATCTCAGGCCTGGAAGACCTGTTAGGTCTCAGAAGTAATTTCTCAGCTATTCAGTCATGAAGGGAAGATCTTGACCCTCAGAATGTTTTTCTAATGGATTACCAGTCTTCAGCTCCGTATCTACAGCCTAATGCAAAGTTGGAAAGTATGCAGAATAATCCAAACTAATTAAAGGTCCAGCTCCATTCTCATTGATGTCAGTAGCAAAAATTCCAATGGCAAATGTCCTAAAACATCTAAACCCAAGCTTAATTTGAAACATATGAAAGCACATATGTTTAAGAGTTTGCTAGATCGAGATTTCAGGAAGAGAAGGAACAGGCCCTACCATAAATGCTCAGTGCTACAATGTAAACAGCAACAGTCAAACAAATATGGGTTTATTATCCTTTTACTGTGGTCAACAGCCTTTTTTTGGTACTAACATATAATCCAAAGGTCTAATGCCTTCAGCACTAAGGTTCCTCCATTACCACATATGCTTGGACCTTAAGGGCTTTTCTTATTTATATTATTATTTCCTAATTTATATTATTTATATTATCCAGCTCTGTTAAGCTGGGTAACAGATAGTGGGACAGTCACAATGCTGTGATCAATTCAGTCTAAACATGTAAGGTGGAAAAATACACCAGCAAAGAGAATGATATGTCTCCAGCACTCATATTTTCAAGGAGGCAGGGTTGCTAAAGGTAGGGTTGGCTAAACAGGAAGAAAATCAATGGAAAAGGAGTGGGGGCAAGAACCTTGCTGGCAAGTGATGAGAAGAGAGGAAGGTGATGCACAAAGGTGAAAGGCCTGAGAGGGAGGGAGGAAGGAAAGGAGTTGGTGCAAATTGCTGAGAAACATGGGGCTGAAAGAATCCACTCCGAGCTGCAGAAAGGTCTCCATTTCAAAGAACTGCAGGAAAACCTATTTCAACACACTTATTTCTTGCTGGATCTACTGACTGTGTCCCTTGCAGTTTTTCCCTACAAGTCCACATGTGGAAACAGCACTGCTTCCCTAAAGTGGAAGTGTCTCATCTGTACAGTTGTACAAGGACAAGATAACTTCACCTGGGTTGCTAAGGAAACCGTGTTCGGATGACTTTGTAAGGTAATTCTTGGGCTTCATTGCTACTCACCAGCACTTTTAACCCTTCCACCTACCCTTGCTACTCAGAGTGTGTTTATATTTATACATAAACTAAATAAAACTACTCCTGGAAAAATGGGGTGCTCATTCTCCTTTTCAAATAAATCTCCAGGAAGATCCATCAATCCCACAAGTGTCTCAGCTTCAACTACAAAGAACAAATGTTCAATTTCCAAAGGGCTTTAGGATGGTAAGAGCTATTTGATCAACTGAGAAGGCTACTTACAGTATCTCCCAGACATCTGGCCCCAATCTGTCACTGCTTAATCCTACAATCTTAAACATTTTGTTGACGTTTGATGCCTGGGATAACTGTAACAAACGCTGCATGATCCTCCAAGTCTGTAAATGTCAACAGAGCTCTTAAACAAGTTCATCAATAAAAATAATAATTATATTGCAATTACTACTTTTGTCTTTATTGTGAGACTGTTAATGTGTGCTTCAGACACTGCTATACTGCACACATCTGAGCACTGACACAAAACAATGCCACATGATTACAGTAAATAGCATGATGCAATTATTGGATTTTATAACTACTGCGCTTTTAGAATAGGGCTTCTACCAGGAAAAAATATGTTGCAGAAATTTACAGGAATAAATTAGTTCACTACCATATGGTAATACATATGCTATCTTTATTTTACACTAAAATCTCACTGGAGTGTAACTGCTACAGTATCATGCATTTAAAAGGCATATTTATGAAAACACTGAACTATCTTACAGTGATCTAAACACATCACAATTTTCCTAATAAAACAATTTAATCTAATAACTGTAATTGCTTAAAATGTTTTTTCTTTGCTTCCACATTATACTTTGAATGCACCTGAGAATGCTGCCATGCAGAAATAACAGCATATTCCCAACAGGGTTTATATTATCAAATGTTTACCATTTTCATAAGCATATTTAATCACAGTCATGTCTAGAATATCTGTCAGTGGTACAGATCAGAAGAAATAAACTATAAACTAAACAGCTCAGACCATAAGGTGAAGCAGTAACTGACATTTTCTTAGGAAATGAGTTATGACTGAAAAAGAGAAGCCTTCACAGTTATAGTGCTAAATAGGTCCAGTGTGCCATTAGAGAAAGCTCATTAATATACACCTCTGCTCTCTGCTGCAAGATCAGTTAAACAAGCTGGCTTTTATTTATAGACCTAAAAGGGAAAGAGCAGGTCATATTGGCTGCTGACATCTCAGACAGCCTACAGATGGAAAACCCAAAACATTCCAAAGCATTTAAGACTATCAATAGGAAATCTTATGTCTGGTCAAAACATCTACAGGCCTTATGAACATTGTGAAATGTTCTTTCTTCCCAACAGATTACAAAATTGGGACAATTTTATTGAAAAATATGTTATGAGAAAAAGGATCCTGTGAGGATACATATCCCTTCTGGAGGGGAGGAAATAGTCACACCACTCTTTAAATAGCATCAATGTTTTATAGCACATTGGGTCTAATGTTGGGGACATGGCAGGAGGCACACGAGCTCCAAACCGTTATGAATGTCAGTAACTTAAGCACATGAGCTATTCCACCCAACACAAGAATCAAAATACCTGATTTGGTGCTTTTTTTTTTTTTTCTAGCTAACTCCTGATTGGATTAATTTTTAATTATCTATTGTAGCTACCATGTAAAGCCCTGATCCTGCAAATACTTGCGCATGAGTAATATGACTCACACAAGGAGTTTTATTAAACTCAGCAGAACTGTGTACATAAAACACATCCCTGAACTTTCAACTTCCTAAAGAATCCCAGTTCACATAACCAGATTTAAATTTACAGATTTAAATTGTTAGAAGCTGCTTTTTTCCCTTTGTGGTAACAAAACAATGGAAGATACCTGTAACAGAAAAAGGACCTGCCAATTTCTATGTTTGGATTTTTTTGAAGTCTGAACAATTTACGTTTGCAAGCTGACACTTCTACGTGATATTTCATTTGAGTCCTGGGAAAAATTGCTTGTGCTTGTTTTATTATTTGTATTACAAAAAAGTATTTAGGGCATTAGCCAGACTATTGTACAATTGGTGGTGTGTAGGAGAAGAAAAGGTAAAAAGGTTCAGAACAGAAAAAAAAAAAAAATCTAGAAAAGTAAGCCACAGGATAGATCCAATACATCCTTCATGTTGTTGGGTTTTAGGGTAATTACAGCCAACCATTTGACATCAACATATTGTACACCAGCAGTTCATTTTTCTTTATGCTGTTAGGCAGGTTGCATATTTCCTAATTAACATGAAACTGGGAAATACTAATACAGTGAAAATCCCGGAGGAGGTGTTTGATCAGCATACGTCACTGAATTAAACAGGACTTTGGGCTGTCTCTTTTATATCAATTTTATGAATTTTATAAGCCCCTAAGTCCACATTCCTGAACCCCCCTCTGGCAGTACCAGGAGTTATGGGTGCGCGAGGAATGCAGACCAGGCCCACGCAGGGTGTAACAACAGACTCATTTAAGTCATGAGGCTTTCAACAGCAACCAAGTCTGATTCCATATGCGAGGTGATTTCCACACGCAAATAGACTTCTCTGACTGCAAAATCCAACCACCTGCCTGCCAACATCCCCTGAGATGGGATTCCTCTGCTCTCACTGTACTCTCTAAAAAATGAACAGCCTCGTTGTTTGAGCTCCCCGAGTCCCTGGGGAACAGCAGCTCTGCCCAGCATGAGGTCGGCAGCCAAGAGAGCCCAGTGGGAGGCATCCTGCTCCGTAGGTGCCTGTCCCTCTCCCCTGACTACAGAGGCAGCCTAGATTTTGCTTCTGGGTTTTGTTTTTTAAAGACAGTTTTACCTGTGTTCCTGAGTATATCTGGCATTAAATGTGAGTTTTGCCGATCATCTCTCAAGGTCTGCTGTCATACTGAGTGCAGAAGACCAGCTCATCAGGACAGGCACTGAGTAGCACTGGCATGTTTTGGCTCTCAAAAGTCTTGCTCATCTAATTTTAAACTATCATCTGTCAAGAAAGGGGTGAATGTTGTTCAAACCACTGAAATATTCATAGATTTATTTCTTTTAGTACCAGAAGGTCTGGCACTTCAGTAAGCATTTCAGTGAGCAAACAGACCTTTCCATACATCTTCCAGCAAAACCCAAAATATCTGGGAAACTATCAGAGCATGCTATCATTTTCACAAGACCCTGTTGCTAGTCTTAAAATTCTTTTTAGAGTTTTACTACTTTAATCAAGTAGAAGGATAAACATTTGTCAAAACAGGGGTACTTGCATTTATTTGCTGCAACATACGAAAATGAACTAGTAAAGTTGGGGATATCTTACTATCAGCAGCCACAAATTTTGCCATAAGGTTTTGCTAAATATGTCATTTAGAAACCAAACAATTTTCTGAAACCTCATTATAGTTGGACTGAATGCAGTATTATGGCTTGCAGGCAAAAATAACATTGCATGGAGCAACATTTTAAAAAACAAAATGCAAAATTCATATGGTCATGTAATAATCAAAGAAGACATCCCTCCTGAAATCTACATGTCAGTCCCTTTATTTCCTCATATGTAATTGGGAAGCTATTATTTATTTGGGATTTTCTGAATAGCTTTCAAGCTATTTGAAATTAACGGACAACACACAATCCAAGATTTTCCGCTCCAATATCTGAAGCCAGATCTGCTTGTTTTGGGGACAAAATTAAGATTGAAAAACATCAATTAAAAACCCTGTCCAGCTGTGCCAGCAAAGATCTACACACAACATGAAAATGCTTCCCTCCATTTTTTTCAGTTTTTTTTTAACAAAAAATGTATTTTGCTACCTGTACTTCAAAAACTTGTTCCTCTGGATCAGTCATTGTCTTACCTTACTTTTCAAGGAAACATTTCAATTTCAGTTTGTATCTAACATATCACCTATTTACACCTATCTCAGCTGAAACTTATACTGAGATTCTGCTCTATGTTCTTGCCTACATCTTTGTATTCTGGTCCACATGTTAGTCACATCTTTAAATACAGACTGTGCTTTTGGTCTGGGAGGCCAGTTACTCAGCAAACAGTTCTGTACAGAGTGCATTTCACTGACATGCAAGATGGAACAGGGACTCATCATTTACTTACAGGTATAAGAGCTTGCAAGTTTGGAGTGAAGAATTAATTTGCTTAAGATAATAAGTGCAGCCCCAAGACAAAGGGAGAATCCATTATGGTTTATGTGGACTAAGCAGTTGGGAAGAAAAAAAAAAAAAAAAAGAAAAAAAGAATTAAAGAGAGGACAACAGCAAGAAGGAAAAAAAATCATTACAAAAAGAAAAAAAAACCACCCCAAAACTTATGGCTGATTAGCATAGCACAGCATCTTAAAAGGCCAAAATACCACATGTGTGGCATGTTACAAAAGAAGATTAAAATAAAGGAAAAAATATCCAGAGAACCATGAAGTCTCAAAACATCTGGAGTTTTATAGTAACAAGGAGGAAAAAATCAAAAACATAATTGAAAAAAGTCCACTGCGATACATTATTGTACAATGAAGCTTAATGGAATTGAAAGGAGAAGAGATGAAAAGGCAAAATGGGAGGGGGGGGGGAGAAATAAAAGAAACAAGAAGAGGCATTTATATTTTAAAGATGTCACTGAGGGTTTTTATCCCAGTTATTAAAAATTACACACCCTGCTTCTGTAAGCTGTTCCTGTAATGTGTTGAGCGCTCTCTTTCAGCGTAAGACATTCATGCATGCTGGGGAATTCATCGACCCTTTGTACCCAGAGTAGGGGCACTTTACATTCCTGATTCTTTGAGAGACATCTGCAAAGAGAATGGCAGAAAAACTGCCTGTCCTGGTTTACATTCTGAATCCAATGGCAGATTTGAAGAGAGGCAGGACAAACATGTAAATTAAAAATGTTTGCTAAAAACAATGCACACATTCAGGAATTAAGCAAACAATCTTAAGCTGTTATATTGGCATCAGACACTAGAATCAACTGTAATTGAAATACTCTGAATGTATTCACTAACAAACATTTATATGGAAAAGCGAAATTAAAAACTTCCCTCTTTTTACATATTTTCCTCTTTTTTAAACGAACCAGTAAAGGAAGAGAAAGATCCGTGCCTAGTCCAGTCCGCCTTTGTAACATGCCAACAGCGTGTCTATAAACAGGAAGGGTTTCCAATGCAGCACAGGCATGAACATCCTGGATTAGGTCTGTGCTCTGTCTGTCCCCAGTCAGAGGAAGATTTGAGACAAGCGTATGCCAAACCCTGTCTGTAACAAATATGGTGTAATCTGGCAACACTGAGTGTCCATCCTAACTTCCCACTCGTCCTCCAGACTATTTTTTTTTTAATCCTGCCACTCATCCCCCAGGCTACTATTTTTTTTTTTAATCCTGGGAAACCCAGCTCATATCTTTGTCAAGACCAATAAATAAATATGTTTTACAGTCATAGCTTGTCACATGTCATCACAGCTAACAAAGTGGCTCCTGTCCTTGGCAGATCAAACAGAGAAGGACCCTGTGGGTGAAAACTGATCTACAGTTGGAAATTGATGGCTACAGCTAACTAAACTAGTCAACCACAACCAAATTCTCTCTTAGAAAAGATGAAAATTACGAGTAAGGTAACTCTTCACCCACCTATGCGCTTTTTGTTGCAAATACAACTTTTTGTATGTAGTTCAACACAGATCATTAATTTTCCTCACAAAATTTGCTTCACAAAGTGGATAGCTTTACTGCTGTTTTTTTCTCCTGTTTTAGATAGGGTGGTGTTTTTTACCTCAAAGGCACTGTCCTTCTCATACTCTACCTGTACTCATTTCCATATGCATGTAATGGAGCTTTTCTATCAAACTGTTGTTTCTAAAGATCAGTTAAGAAGAATAAATTTTCCCTGCAAATTAACAACAAGCATGAAATTTTAAACACTGGCTGAATCTTTGCACAAAGTGGTAAGAAGGACACACAAATTTCTCCAAGGTTCCTCTTGGCAAGGGAGTGGACAAATTGGTGGGATTTTCCATGCTCAGATAGGCTCCTGCTCTTTTCTGTGCCATGCTGGGCCAATTTGAATATCCATAAATGAAGACTGGGGTTCACCCTGTAATCCAAGGAAGGTAAGATGTACATGATTATGCCCAACACTTCCTTGCACATGTAGAGCTAAGCTCTGGCAAAGAGCCCTACAAGAGCTGCTGGTGAACCACCAGAAAAGCGAGATTGTGCCATGTGGTGGAAGCTTGTTATCACCTCAGGGTTGGTTACTTTATTCTGCTTTCCTTCATGCCCTGGTTGTGGAGCAGAACCTCAAGACACATGGATCACTCCTTTGCCTGCTGACCTCTTCCAGCTACACTACACCAGAATCCCACAGGGTGACTTTACACTGGGAGAGCTAGAGAGTAACAACATGGAAAAGAATATTCTCTTTCTGAGAGAACAGGCTCTCTTCCCTACAAATGAAGAACTTCTCATTTTACCCAAAGTTGCTAATTTTAGTCTTGCAGAGTTTTCATTTCATCTTGCTTGGCCATGTTCATTTCATGAAGGAAAATCTGTGAGATGTATTCCTAGGAAAATGGCTTCAAGACCTCACCTGTTTTAAAGGAAGTCAGTTTTCTGGCTTTGTCAAAACCAAGTCTCTAAGCTTGGTTAGGCACTGCATTGGAAGAGCCATGTTTTAGAGTCTGGAAACACAATTCTGTTCTTGCACTTTGTAAGACTACTATGCTTCAGCTGAGCCACAGCAATGGTCCATACCTAAGCTCCTTCTCTCTGGTAAATGCAGTACAGTGTGATGCCTTCTGTTAGAGGCTGAGCTCACTCCTACTACCGCACACTTCCATGCGCTAAGTGCATGTGCTTCAACACTTAAAGTGGCTGATGCACACCAACCTGTGAAGCAATTATATTGGGATTCTGTGCCTAAGCCTTCAAAGGAGATGTTAAATCAATATTTTGCTAACAAACACCCCAAAGTCCATTGCTACTTTTCACTCATGGTGACTCACTACATCCCAGAACACTGAACTAGCGTGGGTAGTTATGATATTCACCAAACCCTGCTCCAGTTTTAAGTAGTGGAGTTGCCTTCTAAAGTCTATTGTGAAGATGAGCTCTCTGCTGAAGAGCAGACGGCGTGGCAGCAGTGCCAGGTCCCTTCATTCTCTATAGCACTGTGGGATCCTTTGGATAAAAGGCAGTATAGCAATGTTCTTTTCTGAATAGCACTTAATGTTTTCCCACAGTCTTATTGTTTACAGGGAGTTAGCAAGTCACTTCACTAATTTAAAATAGATTGTATCCCACATGGGTGGATAACAATAACACATATTGGTGAATCATATGGCTTTCAAATGATATGTATGAAAAAGAAGTGCTACACATATTGTCTGAAATTTTATTGTGTGAAACCACAGCACTTAGCTCCCTACCAGCTGTGTCAACAATTCAGTGTAATAAACTAATACAATTGTAGAATAACAGCAAGGTTAGTTCTGAAAAATGAAAAGCCAAGATGAAAAAAAAATGCAACAAGAAAATGTAAATGAATACAGCTGAACACCACTTCAGGTGGGAATAACCAGACTTGCAAATGATGCGACTTCACAAAATTTAGATTCTGTGGTTATAGGTTGCCATCTAAAAGCCCAAGAGGAAAAGGTATTATATGGATGAAATTATTTTTAAAAGGGAAGAAGAGCAGGTTTTGATTCAGTTCTGAAGAAACTGGTGTGTTACACTTAGACTGTACAACCATTGCAGAAGTATCCTATCATACTACTAAGTACATGTGCAGGATCAGCTTTAAAATGAAAGAAGAATAAGAATTTTTCCTGGACTTTGCTTCCTAGGTTCAGATCAACCTCATATCCACGCCGACTCGTTCATATGAGCTGCTTTACACACATGACGTAGCTCCTGAGGACGCTGCCAAAGGACATTCCTGACATACTTGACCAATAGCAGCCCATGTACAGGAATGGCTGAATGAGCCAGGCTCAAATAACAAAGGTTTCACATTGAGCTGTCTCACATAATTTTTAATATGCTGCTAAATAAATAAATAAATAATTGATTAAAAGACATTTTCTAAGATAATATTTTGAGGAAAAACTGGAAATGGAACTCAACGGAAATAGGTTTTAAATTGAAATGTTGAACTGTAGCCCAGAAATGACAAGAAAATTAAATCTCTTTTTTTCCTGAACCCCAATAAAAAAGTCTTAAACAGTCTCAGTAGACCACAGTTTCGAAAGAAATGAAATTATGTTATTGTCATGCATGATTATCCAACATTTAGAAGGTATCTGCAAGGCTTTCCTGAGAGTCATACCTCCATCCCATAACCTAGCAGGAAACCACAATCACTTCTGTACCTTACGTGAAGGACTTTGAAATGAAAGTGCCTCAAAATCAAATATAAGCAGCTTTCAACATGTGCATTTAATCTTCCTAGGTTAAGAAACACCCTGTGGCCACCACACTAAAGAACTGAAAACGTAAATTGAAGAAATTATATCCATATGATTAAGTAAGATTCTTAAAGAGAAACATGTTGTTAAGTACTTCATTGAGAATAAAATGAAATGCAGTAAAATAGAAGCTATTTGGAATAAATCACTGACGCACATGCTTTCTATGCAAAATGGCAGCGTTCAGCTCTGAGTGGACATCTGGAGCAAATTAGCATTATGTTGAGAATAATATAAAATTAAAACATTTAGTTTCAGCTTCTAAAATTAAATATAAAATCAGAGACTAATGTTGTGTTGGACAGCTCGCCTTGTGACTCTGATAGCAAGAGTTTATTTTGTTTTTAAAGTTGTCTATGCCTCATATCACTGTTCTTGGAGCCCTGACACTCCCAGATACTATCTACGCAACCAGCACCAGGCAGAAGTTCTATCTTGAAATGTGCTGCCGAGTCCTACATTGGACATTCAGAATGAGGAGTCCAAGGCCAAGCATGGGGCAAAGCAGCTTGGGTAAAACAAGAGGAAATGACCCAAAACTATAGGCAGAACTCAGACCACACCCAAGCCAAAACTCCCAGGGCCTGAATATGTTTCATTTTAATATTTGCATGCTGACTCTGCATTTTCTGGCTCTGTACAGCATCCAGGGTTGATGTGTTGAAGGTGCTGGATGACTTCAAAGCCTTGTGTAGCTCTTAAAATATGCTGAGCTCCTCCTGGCTGCTCCTGCTGAAGCTACTCAATTCACGTGAGGTCTGATATGGCCAACCAGGAAGCTCTCCCAGGTCCTATTGAGGTGCGGGAGAGAAGACTCTGCTCCTGGTGGGATCTGCCCTATTTGTTTCAGGGACAGAGGCTGTGCAGGAGGTTATCGCAAACCTATTTCCAAAGCCAAAGAAAGCTTCTGTCCCTGCTCCTATCTATCTCTTGCATGTGAGAACTTCAGGTGGTTAGGACAATCAAGCATTTGTACTGCTCTTTCCCTCACTTCCTAGAGAGATTAACCAGGGTGAAGAAGGTACATAAGGCTGTAACTCCCTATAATCACTCTACTCCACAACTGAGCCCACTCTGTCACTTGAGGGGAAAGGCAGCTGCCTTCAGCCTTGGGCTTGCTACAACTGGATACCTAGTCTGTCCATTTTGGTTCTGAAGCAGGAAAGAATAGTGCTTCTGCTTCCTTGAGGTGCCACCCTCGGCACTTGACAAGACCACAAACTTCAGAGGAGAAATAGCTTTTCTCCTGGACATCTTTTTAGATAACCTATTTCAGTGCTCTGCTCCACACGGCTTTACAGAAGTTACTGGCTTATAAAATCGTTCATCTCCAATGAGACAAAACAGCTACAGCAGTAACATTTCTGAAAAACTCATGGCCAGAAGCCATTAGCATCCCTAGTACACTTTTGAAAAACTCACGCCGGGTTCAAGGAGCCATGCTTGCAACTGGTGCCATGCCAAGCACCCTACTGCTCCCGTCTGCCTGTAGATCTAGTAAGGGATCGCTTTGGATCTGCCAGCAGCCCAACAGCGTGAACAGAGACAGCTGAGTGTCTAGGAAGTCCTGAACTGGAAAGACAGTTCCATGCAAAAGATATGACATGGTGCTGGCTGTGGGAGATTTGGTGTTTTACTAAGTTCTGCAATTGGTTGACCCTAAGCAAATCACTTCATCTCCTGTGTGCACATTAGTCCTTCATGCTTTCTGACTGTACTGGAATGCCTACTGAGCAGGGTCTGGGCAACACCAAGAGCCTCATGAGATAGTTTCGGAGCATCTTGAACTCATCAGTCAGTGGTGTAAAGCCACTGAGCCAGGAGCAGTGCTCTGGAGAATCAGGCCTTCTGGCAGAAGATCAATAACCATAACACCAGAGAGAATGCCAGACACATAATCATCTTCTGGTAGTTTGATAATGCATCTTTATGCTTTGAAATATTCTCCTAGATGTTTGAAAAAAAATGTCAAACAAGCAACCAGAATTTACTTTATAAAGCGTAAAAATAAGCTCTTTATAGTATGGGTTATCTCCTTTCTGATATAGTTGGGAACAAGCCAACCTTGCCACCTGTTCCTGGACTTCCTTTAAGGTAGCCCTGTCTTTCAACATGAAACCTAAATTGGATGTGCACAGACTTGCTCCTGCACTTTGCAATGTAAACACCTGCACATATGTTTTAAATAGTCTCACACCTCTATATGTAAAATTTCAGACACCTGTGAATTGGCTTTAAATAGCCCCACTGGGTTTTGTGGATGGAGAACAACTTCCAGGTGCAGATGAATAAGGTTATTTCAAGGGCATAGGCAATGTACAGCCTCCAGTCTGAGTACATACTATACTGCATTTGCAAATTTAAAGCAAGATTTAAACACTTGTCCTCTCTGTGACTCGTTAATCATCTACAAAATGCGGATATAAATACATTTGTGTCTCTCTGGATTGTGTTGACCCTTAATTCGTTGGGTTTTAATTCTCTAAAGCACTTTGAGGTGTGCACTCCACAGGCAAGAACAGTCTCGGTCTTGCTCTTCATACAGCTGCACAGGAAAGGCTGATTTTCATTGGTTTTAGGCTACACTGCTTTGTGATTCTTCTGGAGGGAACTTTCTTTCCATGTCTCTATTTTTAAACACTAAAAAGATTCTGTTGGTTTTATTTCAATTCTACCAGCACCTTCACATCAGAACCTCACAGATGGTTTCTTATTCCACAATTTTGACCAAGTTTGGCCCATCATTTACTCACACAGAATTCTGATAAAAACTTCCATTATACCTTTGCAAATGATACTTCATGTGAATAAACGCTGGGTACTCTGAACTAATCTATAGTAGTCTTTTTAAATCCCTACCCTTCCTGTTATTTTTTTTCTCAATTATGAAGTGACTGAAGGAGAAATATAAGATGGTCAGTTTATTTTTCTGTTTAAGAGATGAGTTGTGGAGTAAACTTGCTTTGATTTCACGGCGATGTATGTGACCACAATGCATTCTTTGAAAAGGAGAATAAACTTCTGCATTTAATGAATGATTAGAACTTTTCCAAAAGCTACCATCATTTTTTTTAAAAGCCATGTCCTTTTCTCCTTCCCCAGAAGAACGTCCAAAACAACCTCAAATTTCCATATGCACACAAACAGATATTTTAATGACAGTGAGGAAAGTTTTTCCAGGAGAAATAGTACCTTTTATTAGTCCAGCTAATACAGTTGAAAAAGATAGACAGACTCTCAGCACAAAAGCCCTTCTTTGGATGTAAAACTCTCTCCAGACTGGCCACAAAGAATTGTAGGCAGAGACTAAAGAAAAGATATGTGCATCAAATTTCCAAGGGGGTCTTTGTGGCATATCTACACTAGCCTGAACGAAGAGTGGCATGAGCTCACTTCTGCCTTTCAGAACAGCTCATTAATTCAGACTCCGGCTACCACAGCTGGGCTAGCGAGCTTCCAGCTATGGAGCAGGCCAGAGCAAGGGCAGTGCCAGGCTTCCTGAATGGGCAGTACGTAGTGCACAGGTGTGCCACAGACCCGAGGAGATGACTGCTACACAGCCATCCTCTGGGGTGGAACAGGTATGGTTTGCCTTGAACACAGGAGGCCACGTAAAGACAACCTCTGCCTAGCACTGCTCCACTTTCTTTTTTACTTTTTACCCTTGGGACCAGGGAGGAGATTTTGTGGATCTCTCCTACTCCCAACTCCTCTCCCAATGGCTGCAATCCTGGAAAAGCCAGGGCCTGTGGGGATGGAGAGATGCAGCCTTTCTTTCTGTCCAAACAGTCCTGGATCAATGGTCTGTGTGGAGGAAGGCCCCTCATGTTCCTCCTTGTGAGCTTTCTGTGTTCTTTGCTCACTGCCAAACGTGAGCATATGAAATAAGAACTCTTTAAATTTCAGCTTAAAGGCTGGTGCCTTTTTAATTAGCCCCTAATTACAGAGAAGCTAAAGAGCAAACAGGCGAATATGCAGTTGGAAAACGTATGCAAGGAAAATAAAAGGGGCATGAGTGGTGGGCCTACTAGTCTTTCCTGTTCTCATGATTTTTATATACTCATGATCTCACCAATTACATGATATGACATCAACAGGACTGTTCTCTCTGCGCCAAATGTCTTCAAATCATTCCTGGCCTGAGAAATTTATCTCTGAAACCACTCACTAGCATCAGCCTTTCACATAGTCTGAAACAGGGACTTCACATATAGTCATGCTTCTTTCAAGTAATGAGAAGCATAACAGGTTACAGAGCCGTTGTATGTGTGACCACACACACAACTACTGATGCACGCGTGCGTTAAACTTTCTTGAACTGCTGGGGAAACTATATTGCCCCCTTCAGTAGAAAATCATTATAGAAGACTGCCTTAAAAGCTAAACCTTGAGCTACTGGCTGGCAGTCTGATACAGTAGCACAGAGGACTTGGGTTCAAGATAGCACAAATACTATCCCTTGCTGAGACAGTGGGCCTAGGGGTGTTCAAACTTACTTCTTTAGCTATGTGACCTAGGCTTATCTGCCATAAAAGCACAGTCAGAGTGAAGGACTCCTAAAGAGAAATTCAGAATGGCTCTTCACCATTAGAACGCCTTTTCCTAATTCTCACGGAGCCAGTACCTATACACAGCCAAATACTCCACCTTGTCAATCTTCAGACATTTTCCAACCAAGACAGGCAAGTAGATGAGCTACCCAGAACTCATTAAGGGACAACCTAAGGGTTTCTATACATTTGACATGCAGGGTTAACTTCTGTGAGGCTTCTCTAGTCAAATGCAGCAGGGTAGGTGAAAATACTGACTTTGAAAAAGTTGGACTACTATTTTTAAAAAGGAGAGAAAAGGTAACTTCTTGAACGGCCTCTAAAATAAAGGTCTAAGAGAAAATATAATGGGATCTTTTCTTCTGTCTTGCACAGGAAAGACAAAAGGGCATGCAACAAAATTAAAAGATGGCAAATTTAAAACTGAGGAAAGGGAATACTCATCCACAGAACATGGGAGATTTCAGAGTTTGTTGCTGTGGGGAACTGGTGTGGAGAGAAAGAGAAATTTAGAAAACTTTTGAACAAATGCATGTGTAGTAAGACTATTCAGAGCTGTCAAAGTTCAAGCAACCAGTATGGAAATGATACTAAGCCTCCTGCTTCTGGGCTTAGCACCATTCTCTAGCATGTAGATCAGTATTCTGAGATGGGAAGGTGTCACATTCATCTATTCCAGTTTTCGTACCTGTTGTGAACCATTTGCTGGTGGCCACTGTCACCAGTTGCAACATTAGGTACCTGTTGTACTATTGGTGGGAGACAGATTCAATGTCTTAAATATCACAGACTCCTCAAAGTCGTGTTAACTAGCCATTCTGGGAGGAGATGCCTCTTACCCACATTTAGACATGAAACAGCTAGTTGTCTCAGTCACTGACACCCTCCTCATAAACACTGAGGCAAAGAGGCCTTCCAGAAGGTGACTGAGCCCCCTCATCCTCAGACAGCTGTCCAAGACAGCTGGGATATGCTGCCACCACACCCTTCCTTATTGACCATTAAGAAATCCTAGAGAACAATAAAATTAGGAGAGGTCCCGAGGAGGTAAGGCTTAAAAGGTAACACTGGGCCTAACAGACAGCCAGGCCAATAAGATGCCACTGCGAATTCTGTGGCACCTTCCAGTTGGACAGCTGGTGGCAGGACAAAATTTGAACTCAATTTAGTGGAGAAAATAAGGTTTGGAAGGACAAAAAAGAGAATGATGACCTCTGGAAGGACAAGACCAAACCCTGATTGGTTTGGAGGGCAGGGGGAGATAAAATCTAATGATTTCAGGTAAGGTCTCAACAGTCAGCTGCAATCACTATCTTACTTTCACTGTGGGGTCACCAAAAATAAAAGAGCAGCACAGAAAAGCAAGACAGGGAAAGCAGAACAAATGCTGAGAAACCTGTGTGGCAGATTGTGCCCACCTAACAGAAAATATTTTAAAATTAGAGCCCAGCATGGGGACAAACGAAATCATAAAAGGGGTACAGGATACTCCTTCTGCCTCTGAATCCTGTTTACAATGAATAACGTGTTACCAATTTTGATGTGTGAACCTAGTTCTGCTTAGGATCAACCAAGTCCGTGTACCTAAATACCCCATGTCAGGCAACACAAAACATCCAATTTTTTATTCTGTTTGGTTCTCCATTGACATTTTTTACCATGACTAACACATGATTTTCCCTCAAAACTTACCATGACAAAATCACAGCTCTTAAACATAAGAGTACAGCCCGCAGGCTCTCTGAGTTAAAGCAAGCCCTGGCACAACAACAGCATGGAGGACATACTCAACCACAAAGGATTACGCCAGCTGATTACCACAGACATATTTGTGCACTCACCCTTAAAAGCCACATGCACCAAACTTTGGCAAACAATGTCAATGACAATAGGAAATGACCCTTCATCAGGGCACAGAAAAGATTTGGCCAACTGAGGAGAATCTCTAAGAGCACTGGGTAAAATCATCTTCTCCCCTAGGGTGGCCTTCTCTGCAAATCAGCTGAACCATCCCACTGCAAGGCAAATGAATCAGATCAGTGGGTTCAAGCCTTAATTAGGCTTGCAACCATTTCTTACGGTCCTTTCCCCTTGCATTAAAAACAGTTTTCTCAGCATATAAAACATTCTTGGCGTGGGGCAGAAAAAAGAAAGGAAAAAGTATATTCATGTAGTCATGGCTGAAAGGGTACTTTCCCACAGCAGCATCTGTGAGGAATATTTTATATTATCTCTAGTTGCCTTAGAGACACTGTGCCAACCTGATGGCCCAATTGAGACCTCAGCTGTGACCTCTTAAACTGAACCACAAAAATGCAATGCATTTGGGCATTACAGGCTACCCATCTAGCCTGCTATGGCATTACCCTGCCCTCTGCTCTCTTCTCAGGATCACTGTATGAATTTGCATCTTCCTTGCAATTTGGATCCCATCTTTCTTTCCTACAAAGCATTCAATGGCATGGTCCCACAGTATGTAAAAAAATGACCAGAGTACAAACAATAAGTCTTTGGTAGAGAGCTTCACTTCTCCAGAGAACCAAAAACAACACTCCAGGGGCAAATGTGGAGAGAAAGCTTTTCTACCCGAGACCAAATCAGAGCTATTCTGTGATTCCACCAGCACAGATACCTCAGAGAGGGCTGACACGCAGCATGCTGACCTCTTTCTGGAGAGCCATCAGCAACAGGTCTGCTCTAAAAAATCAGTCTGCAAATGGCAGCATCTTACTCCAAATATCTGCTCCTTGTGCACAACACCCATGTTCCTCTTTCCGCCACCTGAAGTATTGGTTTCCGAATGGACTGATAATCAGCTGCAAGGTGAGCCAGCTCACCCCATGGACCTCAAAGGCAGACAGGGCTCAATGGCAGCATCAGGCAGCTGTAGCTGCTGCTCATTTGACCAAGAGAACTTTCTTCAAAGCGATGAAGAAGGAACAGCTCAGAGTGAGTGTGCTGCCAAGTTTAATAGTATGAAGAAATGATTTTGCTGTTACCAAAGGCACGTAATTATTGAATCCATTTGCAGGTTGTTCTGAAAAGTTACCTTATTTATTTATTTAATTTTTTAGCAAAACAAGTTTTGTGAATCCTTTCTTGTTCAAACAGTCAAATTACTCAGCTCTCCCATCTCAGACAGACAAGGATGAAGTGGGTGCTAATTCACAGGACTGCACTCTTCTCTTCTGTATGTAAACCCAATGACAAATAGCCCAGCACAGGAAGAGTGCTGTAAAAAATGCAAAGTCCACGGGTCCACACACAATGTCAACAAAACCAGGCTCTCAACCACTTCACTTTTGCTTTTCTCCCCTAAAGTTGTGGGGTTGGACTATTAGTAAAAAGTTGACACAGCTGTCCCAGATGCAAACCCACTGGCACTTCATCTGATATCTTAAACTGACAACAAACAAAACCAAAATTTTTTTATGCCAAACACAACAGTCCAGCTCCAAATGCATGCTTACATTTATGAGGGGATAGGAGGTCTGAAGTTAGAGACCACAGTAAGTCAAAACTTCATTTTTTGTTGCTTTTAAAGCCAGCTGAGAAGTTGTGAAAAACTGGTCAATTCTAAACCCTAGGCACAAGATAATGCTGCCAAATTTCATGCCCTTCCAGTGATGGGTAGGTGATCTAGGATGTAAATGGCAATACAATAATGGTGATGATGAACAAGATAAAAACATGTAATTCTGCATAGTAAAGAAAAGCCATTATGATCCACTTTTTGCTGTTGGCCACTGTTCAATAACTGGCAATTTAGCCATGAAGGAGCTTATTGCTATGCATCTGCAATCTGTCAGAAACAGTTCTCAATTGAAACATAGAGTTACTGCTATTCTTTGATCTACTGTTGTGTATGGGACTTTATACTCTGTGTGCACAGCACTCGTAACTGGAAAAGTGTGTGCTCTTATAACACAACGGCTATACACTCTCTGTGATGTAGTACACTGGTTCATTTATAATATTAACTGGTCTTTTATTTTACTTTAATCTTTCAAATTGACACTACCAGCATGCAACATACATGATACACATTTCATCTTGTATCATCATTTCCTCCCCTAAAAAAACCTCAAACCCTAAGTAATCTGAAGGTCTTTCTACTAAGGTTTTCAGGTGATAGAACCTGATCAAAATCCCTTTAGATTTTAGTCCAAAATTTGGATAATTATTTCATAATTATTAAAAATAATCAGATTTTTAAAAAATCTCCTCATTAAGGTTCTTGGTATGTCCTCTCCTTACCATAACAAGTACATTTCCGAAAAAAACTGAACTGGCTGAAGAAAGTACAAGCAATTCTTCCATCAAATCCTCTTCCAGATTAACCTAAAACTTCTGGTTTAGTAGCTTTAAATGTACTTAAGAAAATCTAAGATTTTCTTTTCTAAAAAAAAATTCTTTTCTTGTTCATGTTTTCCAAATTATCTTTGTAGGTCTAAAAGCTCAAAACTTGGTTTTGTTTTGCTTTTAATGAAAATGTAGATTCTGGCAATCACATCTGTGCCAAAGGATCTGGGAGCTGGCATAGGAATTTGGCCCATTGTATGGATACCCCTTAAGTGCCTGTCTCTGGTTTACTTATCTCACTTCCCTCTGACCTAGTAATTCCTATTTCAACACAAGTATTTAATGGATTTATGTGTAAAAGAGAGAAAGAGAGATGTACATATTTTTGAATCCAACCCAGTATGAAGCAATCATTTTCAATTAGCATGTCCTTAGATGAATACAATAAGCCAGTGTTTTTCATTTCCAATTTGTTTTGTTCCGTGCAAAAGGAATTAAAGAGATAAAGGACATGCGAAGACTGGTCCCAGATGCAGCTGTAAAGCAAGACTTATCAATTAGTATATTAGAAGTATCAGGCTGGCCACCATTCCTAGGGCTTCAGATTCCTGTTTTTTAGTTGTATCAAATTTTCTGCTTTTAAATTAAACATTAAACATCAGGCTGGTTACTTGACATAGCATCAAAATACGTAGCTGCACCCCAACACTGTTCTATGATTGCTAGATTTAGTGGCGTACAATATTTTAACCATCACAATTAAAGGATCGAGAACCTGTACTAAATAAAGGCCTCTTTCCATTTCACTTCTACAGGGAGAAACTTTAGAGCATTAGGTACACAATACTGCATTTTATCAAAAATTGCTGTTCTTACTTCAGTACACAGCAAAGCCATCCTATCTTTGCCCTCTCTCTGCCATGTTCCGTAACACTGGAAGTCACCCTCAGCACTTGTGTTGAACGTGTAGTTTTCTGTTAGAGCAAGTGTAACTTGGATGAGCTGCCCTAACAAAAGCCACCTATATTTGTCACATATACAAAATGTGACCAAAACCCAGGTGTGTTCATCATGTGTCATCTTCCTTGAACTCAGGGCCCGGTATCAGAAAGCAGGCACTCAGGTACTGACACTGACTTTAGGAATTGTTGCCACTGTTTTCTACCCTTTTTTGCTCATTCCTATTTTGTTTTGCATGCCCTCAGTTCAGCCAAGACAAGTGTTTGCGAAGCCATGCTGTGAACCAGACCAGTGATTTTATCAGAGGCAAAAATAGAAAACATTATTTTTAATCGGGATCTGTTCAGTTCAAACTGCATACCCCATAAACACAAATAATGGAAAGAAGGAATAGCAACATTCAAACCATGGTGCATGAATGAACAAGTAGGGGAGAACTTTTTAAACCCTATTTGCTGTTGAAAGCCCATGCACTGTGAAACTATGTTTGAAGTAGCAATGGACTAGCCCACCTGAGGTTGCAGGTCACTAATTGAAAGCATAGAGAATCACATCCCAATCTCTTAAGTAAATACCATTTATACAGTAAAACTGCAGCCCAGTGTAATGGTCTTATCCTTGCTTAGCTCTGTGTGATATCGCTCTTCCTACCCTAAACTGCCAGAAGTCTCCACGTCCTGCACCCGGTGTTCCACAAGCAGCTTGACCTGTGCCTTGGTGAAGTAATCTCAGACTTCTTGAAATAAAACACTACACAAATATATGTGATTATTACTATTACAATTTCCATTCATTTTCAAGAGCTTACATTTTCACAGGTACACAGGCATTCACGAACAGACTTTAACCTGCACTTTAAAAAAGGTTTTATAAGTGACAGTAAATCTTCAATTTATACCTACAATAATCTGCATGAGGGCCTTTATGCTAGAATCAATGAAACTGAATGTATTTTCCTTCTTAAATCCTCCATAACTGCACAGAAAGAGAAAAGTAAACCATTTTTTAAAAAGGCACTAAGCACTTATAACACCAAGAGCAGCTTGACAGAAACTGGCAGTTCATTTGACTTTAAAGCTGCATGTATTTTAAAATACGTAAGATAATATAGGCATCACATCATCTAGTAGGTGCATATGAAAAATGTCTGCTAAATTTAAAAAAATGTATATCCTGATGTTTAGAATTCCATATGGTAACACAGGGAGAGAGAGCATCTGATTATCCAGACATAAATCTTTGCAGATAAACAGCATTCTGTGTGCCCCTAGTATTTGCTGACAAAATCTTTTAGTGCTCTCTTCTCAGCACCACCTAAACAGCAAAGCCAAACTTCCAAAAGCCAAGAGGAAAAAAAAAATGTAAAGAGGGTCATAATTCATACTCTGGAAAACAGAAAAAAAGTACTCAGCAAAGCCATCCTATCTCTGTCCTCTCTATGCAATGGCCTTAATACTAGACCTGTGCAGAATGTGCGCCTTTCTGTTAGAGCAAATGTAAGTTAGATGAGCTGCAAAATCACCTATATTTGTCACATATACAAAGGCTGAGGTTTGCCCATGCCAGTAAGAAGAGGCCAGGATATATACTGAGCTCACACAGCTCAGTATTGAAACAAGCCAAGCCCTGTGAACACCTGCCACCTTCTTTCCACTGCTGCACTGGGTGGGGAGAAGCTGACAGGCTGGCAAAGGTAACTTCAAACATTCTCCCTTGACTGTGGGAACGGACCTTCTCAGCTTGTCAGCTATTCTTAGGGTGGTGAAGGCAGTGAGAAGGCAGGCAGACAATGCCCAGTGGCTTTTGCCAGCTCCTGCGGGACAGCTGAGGCTGCACTGGAGTCTGTGTGAACTATTTTCTTATTCTGTCTTACATTAACTCTTTCTTCTATGGTTTCCAGATGCTTGTGCTTACCTGAACTGGATATTCCAGAACAGAACAGGCAAGCTGTCAGTAGGTAACTTTATCTCCAGGTTAACTGACTGAGCTTTGGGCTGGCAAGTTTCTAGTTATGTTTTGTTTGTTAATAAATCAATGGGGGGGGGGGGGGGTGTGGTGTGGTGTGTTAAACAGTGGAGACTAGCATGTAAATCCATAGTTAAGTCTCTCCTGTGGCTAGATAGAGATCAATACTACTAAGTAACTTCTACACATCCCTGTCCTCTCCTGTGTTATCATAGAAGAGTGAACTAGGGATAATCGGCACCAGAACTCCTCATGTCTTAAATCTCAAAAGTGTAAGTTTAGCCACTGGGCAATCTCAACTCTGTGTTAGCAACATTGTGTGCCATTTAATTTCTTTGATTTTAAAACAATAATTTCTCATCACTCTGATTCACTACTCTTCTACACTCCCTCAACCCCTCGGCAATGACGGCCCCAGCCACACAATGCCCATTCTGTCTTACTTCTCTGCCTCTCCAGTGCTGCTTGATCCTCCCTTTTTGAGCAGCTTCCTCCCGAAGAGACTAGACAAGCTGGGAGGTGGCATAGAAATGGTGCAGAGAGGTGCAGTCTGTGAGAACGTTTCTGATTTTTCATGAGAGCAGTCACAGAAGCAAGAACAGACATTCCTCAGTAGGACAGGCAAACCCAAGTGAACTGTGCAGATTTGCCTGTGCTATGTGTCCCTCACCCCAGTAGCTGTGCTGCCCCAAAATGTCCCTGTGTAGCAGCACTGACCCAGCAGCCTCCAGGCCTCTTGCGCTGACAGAAGGAACATGGACATTTTCCCTTCTCAGCAGTTGCCCCCTCCAGGAAAATGATTTCTTGGCCAGTGCCTCCTGCCAGCCCCAGGTGTGAAGGCAGCAAGGCTGTGAGACATGAGGGGACCAAAGCACTGGGGTGGGAAGGGTCTGGAGAGCAGTAGCCCATCACTGCTTCCTGATGCCAGCAGGATTTCAGACCCCTTTCCCCAGAGGGCCAGGTCACAAAGGAGGCCAGGGAAGGAGGAGCAGGGCCCTATCAGGACCTGTACTCATCCTCTCTCCCTCCATGCTGCTCCTCACTGTGTCCTTTTCTCTCTGTCCCTCCTGAGCCCCTTTCCTCTTCCTGAACTCTGCTGTGCTGCACACACTCCACGCTACTCCACCTTCACTTCCCACACACTTGTGAGTGCTACTGATGTTCTCATTTCCTAAACCTACCCCTCCAAATCCCACAATCCCAAAATCCCAGTAGCCTCCCCCTGTATGGAAGGCATGTGCCTGTCATTCAGGAGACAAGATTATCACAACCAACTCTCCTCTCCAGTGCATCAGTGCTAAGGGATCAACCCATATAATCTTTCTGCAGTAGCTGTCCCCAAGTGGAAGAAATGGCAATGTGCTGATCATTCCCAAACTCATCTATAGGGACTACAGCATCTGTAATTTATTACCTTCCAAGAAGAGTCTCTCTAATGTTAGCTATGCAAATTAACATGGCAAAACCCTACACACACATACACAATCTGCAGAATGAAGTCTGATCACAAACAGTGGAGGACAGTTGCAATGGGATGCCAGAAGACTGTCAGCGTTCTGCCAAGAGAAACAGATATGGCAGTAATTTGTCCACTTGATTTGCTGAAGTACTATGACCACACACAGTCTAAAAAATCCTTTGCTTGGCCTTTTTGGTATGTACCTATACAGCCAAACTTTTTCTTTAAAAAAATATTCAAAGTTGTACCCCCAAAAGCTCAACGGGAATCCTGAATTAGCCAAGACGAATCTCAAAAGGGCGAGATCAGTCAGGGTGGGAGGTACAGGAAGCATGTTTTTGAGCTTCATGAGAGTACAAATACTCTCATGTAAAGTAAAAGCACCTTTTGAGATTGTGGAATTTATTTTTCTGAGTGCAAGGAGAAGAGTTAGGTCTCATACCTTGCTACAGCACTTCAGTTTTGTGACATTCCACACGAAGAATTCAAGTCTGAAATAGGAGTTATCTTGTGAGCCTGAGCAAGTATCTCCATTATAACAGGTAATGATACAACCAGCTTTTCAACAGGTCCAGTGAAACACTCAGGAGGTCCCAGCAGTTGAATTCATAAAATGCCAATTTTCCCTCCTCCTTGACATTACCACAATATGGATGCAAGATATTATAAAGGTATTCCAAATATGTTTTCAGAAGTGTATTTTGTCAAGAAAGATACTGCTTCACATTGGCTTAGATAATGAAAAACAAGTTAACCATCCCAAAACACTTCCTCATACTTAGATCCAAAAGGTGTGCTCAGACGCAGCAGGAAAGCATTCTTCTGTATGTGTAACATCAGTGTGCTCAGGCCCAAGTTCTCAAACGTTAACAAGGATCACCTGCAAACCTGGACAGATATTTTGCATATTTTTACTTAACAGGGTTAAGTAAAACTGGTTAAAAAATGTGAACTGGTTTGCACAAAATAAATACAGGCATTTTCTGTGATACTTTCACCATAAAACTAGAATCCAAAAGCTCAGTGCGTGTAATTCCAACCTGCAGAATGACACATGCATAGAAGTGTGGGATAGAGCTTGCACAGAGATATTTTTCAATTTCTAAGTGCTTTGCTTTGCAATTTCAACATTTCTTCCACAGTATTTGAAAGTCCTGGTTCAGAACTGCACAAGGGATGTTGGCCTGTGAGCAGAAGGGTGACTGGGAAGGGCAGGATGTTGGCAGGCGGGCAGGGGCTGGAGAGCAGCTTGGCTAACTGAACAGAATTATCCTCCCAGTGTTCACAGATACTCAAACACCATGATCGGGGATTGCAAAGATTGAATTCCCTGCCTGTAGCACTAGCTCTGAACAGTCAATAAACCGTGTATCCATGACTGAGCTTTCAAATCAGAAGCTTTAATACAGCAATGGCTTAAACTATAACTGCAAAATTACTTTCATTCCTACCTGCATTCTGCAGAAGAGAAAGGCAGTACCTGAAAACGTGATCCACAACATCTCTGGTGTCTTTTGCAAGAGCAGATGCATTAAATTGAATGGCCTGGCCCAAATCACAATCATTCCTGCTGTATAGGTCTATGTTAACATCTACGTTAACTGCTTCATTTTATCCTGCTTGGTATCTCTGTTTCAGCTGTGTTTCTGTACCTAGGAAGCTGGAAAGCTGCACTGGGATTATTCAGGCTGAAAGATGCTATACGCTGTAAGTATAATTACTCAATATTACACAGTAGCCTCTATTTAAACATGAATTTCTTAACTAGTTTTAATTCTTTGTAATACTCAAAGGGACCAGTAGATGTTTAAAGCTGTTTTGAGGCTAGAGAGTATTAAAAAAGGAAAAAAAAGTTTCTGAAACAATTAGATTTCTATTTCACTCGTCACTCTCTTGCAATCTGAAAACAGGCACGTCAATAAACCAAATGTAGTTCCAATAAGAAAAGCAGTATGCTCTCAGGCTGGAACCCTGTGTGCCAAATTATAGCTTGCTGTAAATTTTTATGAGCAAGTTATAAACCCCTGAAAAAAGGAGCTTACAACAGAAACACTGGAAGAGCCATCACAGCAGCAGCCCTAACATATGCTGCTTGTTCTTGCCTGATGAAGTCTAGCTTCAACTCTTCCTCCTCTTCAGCATCGATATGGCTTCCCAGAGTGACTGTGAAATCAGCAGTCATCTCTGAAATGTCTGTATCTTCCATCTCTATTGCTGAACACTGCTCTTGGCACTGAAACACAATCCGTTATCCGTGTGTCACGCACCCTGCTCCACACTCTGAGTTCTGCGGCTTATCCTTAGGGAACATCTCCCTCTCAGATTTGTGGTTTACCCTGGGAAGCTAAAGCCTTCTGTTAGCCTCTCACTTTCTACCTTGGCAGAGGAAATGTACTTCTATTTCGTGCATCAGTGACTGCCTATAGGGCTAATTTTGGACTAGCATTTTCAGAGCAAAGGTCTATGAACAAAAGTGGAGATTCAGAAGAGAAAAAGAATTCCAGAAAGAAGAAAAGCGTAACAGAGGATAACCAAATAACAGATGAGTGTTCATTATGTAATTAAATTGGCTATTTCATGAAGTTGTCAATATAAAAGCTATAATGGGAATACACTAAATTTGCCAAATAGGATTTTCACCTGAGTTGAACGGAGAACCTTGTCATCACAAATTTCCCCTGAAAATTGGGAAAGGGAAACGGGTTCCTAGCCACAGACTGAAAGTAATGCAACTGACTTCTTCAGGATAATCTCTGCTTACATAGCATGTCTGAAAACACACCTCAAAACCGATCAAAATCAAAGATGGACACGGGGCAACAACACCGGTTGATGAGGAGAAAATGTGCCGGTTTAAAGGCAGCTGGAACTGCTGATCTGCTTCAGAAGTATCATGTGGTTTATTGGTTGGTGTACTGACATAGAGATGGGTGGAAAATATGTCAGACAAAGCTACGCACTATTAACCAAGACACCTTCAAAGTCTGAAAAAAGCCTATCTAATGAAAGAACAAGGAACACTGGTTACATAAATAATTCTCCTCAGTAATATCTTGCATTCATTGTGAGAACTGAGATTTTTAGGACCTGGAGTGGTCTGCTTTTTCTTTTTCCATCTCCGATTTAAAATGACATTTTTCCAAATCTGAAAATGTTCATATACTTTAGAATTTTCTAAATGTTTCTAAAAGGATTCCCACAAACTTTTACATATTCTGTGCTGTTTTCCCTTCCCCTTTTCCTCTTCCATATTTTTCTTCTTACAGTCTGCTCCTTCTCCTTTTCCTTTTTTCATTACTGAAAAGGGACTGAGCGGAGACAAAATGAAAAAAGCTGTATTTTTGCATTGGGCAATCAGGATATTTTTTGGTCAGGAAATGCTGAAGTTTTTAATGAAGCATAACGTGACTCTCTTGCCAGCTCCATTCTGTAACCTCCTTTTTGACAGAATGGAGACTTTCTACATCACCCTGTCCTCATCAGGTTCAACAGCAAGTTGGGAGCATCTTCCACAACCATTTTTAACTTTTCATATTATGTCACCACAATGAGCTGGTTTCATTCCCTCACATAGCATGGAATATTTAGCTTAAGTGAAAAGCAAACACAATTAATGGATTAATACCAACTGTCACGACTGTACTTTGAAACCTGTTTGACAAAAGCATAGTCACTGTCATGAAAAACTACCTCCTTCGAGACTTCTGTGGCCTCTCTGCTAACAAACACAATGACAGTTGTACACAGTACAGCCTACGAGAGCACTCCTTACTTTCTCATTGTCTCAGAACATCCTCCATGATTTAATTACAGATTTTGGCTCTGCTTTGATTTCAGTTTATACTAATGATATTTGATTGACAGTAACTTAAGAAAAATCACAAACTTATGTTAAATTACCAGATTATTTATGTATTTTCTGCCATACTGGTAACAATGACTTCAGTGAAACATATGGAACAAATAACGAGATATTTAGAAATCAGGAGTTTATAAGAAACTGGAAACAACTTGATATAAACCATTTAAAAACTATATTGTGCTTCATTAAAAAAGATATATATTTACCTAGTCTGTCTGGTATTACAGGAAACAAATAAGAGAGAGGTACTTGCAACTGTAATTGAAGTGACAACATATTTCATGGTAGCTGGAGATTTCAACTATCTCTAAAGACTGGATTCACTTTAAAGCTACACAGCCTACTCACATCACTGTCCAACTTCAAAACACACCTAATATTAAGAAGAGTTGGCAATATGTTCCTCAAGCCAGAAAAGTACTTTACAGTTTTAAGGCACAGTTGATTTTTATTATCCTGTTGTTAAATGTCACCCTTTAGGCACAGCTGCACAGCCCCAGGCCATCATTCCTACAGTGAGCGAGGTAATACAGAGCTTCCACAGCACGGGTTAGGCTGATCTAGTTTAGCATTCGCAGTGCTGCTGAGTCAGATCTGGTGCAGATGAGGATATGACAATGTCTCTACTTCTCATCCTGTTTGGTGATCTTCACCAGCACAGAGGTTCCCACAAGTGCTGAGACTGTCCACAAAACACATCATGTCAACCCTCTCAACAACATCCTGTTCCCCTGGGCCTCAAAACCAAAGAGATCACCAAGCACATGCTAATAGAAAACATGGTAGAAAGCCAATGGCAATTAAAGAGAGCACTAAAGTGGCGTGGCAGAGGACTGATTAACACACTGCCAGACACCAATTAAGGTGAAGTAATAATATGTTGCGAAGTTACATAATTAATAAATAGCTTGGTATAAATAGAGTATTAAGAAGCAGTTTATGTGCTCTGTCATTTTTAATCACCAAATTTATGAACAATGATGGATAATGATGCCCCACAACACTATGAAATAACAATACAGCTGTGGTACAGGCAAAGCAAAAGAAGCCCATCATTACTCCTGGCTGCTACAGATGTCAATTGGATTTCCCTTAAGTGATACCTCCTACTCCCATTGCAATCCAATTTCAAAACATACCAAGTAGGTACCGAGGATACGTTTCCCACAACAGAGCAGTTTAAGTGCCTTACTTGTGGCCACTTATAATGTGACTAGCAAAGCTGGTCTAGTACTAGTCACTCTAATTCTCTGGGCCCTTTGCTAGCCAGAAGATAAATCGCCTCCACTTCCCAATGAGAAACTTTTATTCTTAACAAAGACTCCTTGAAGGAACAGTATTGGCGGAAAGGCTTCTTACTATGTATTCCTGTGAGAAGACAAATCTTGCTCCTGGGTAGCTCGTTGGGAATATTTGCTATTACTCCACAAATTATTTGGTAAAATGAAAAAATTAAATAGCAATTAAATAGCCTCGGAGAGGGGTTGCATTGCATAGCTCAAGACCCAAACCTGCATTCGTGCTTTAAACCCCCAGCATGGATTCCCACCACCACCTGTACCACAGTGCTGTGTGCCGGCGCTGGGCACAGCCATGGAAAGGCACTAAAGACTGCGTCAAGTTTGAACAGAAATAGAAACTCAGCGTTTATGACATGGGCCTAGTTCCTGGCTCCGTGAATACAAGGTACATTCCACTCTAATTATTCCTAATTGCCATGACTTAATGTGTAAATATTTGCAACACACGAATATAAAAGTGCTTCCATACTGTTAGCTACAGACCCGTTACCAGCTGCTAGCATGTTTTCTAAGCCTTTGCAGTTTCTCCAGATACAGGCCATGGAGCATGGCTCCTCAGCTGACATAAGGCCTTTGAAGTGAGGGGCTGTCTTATTTTGTTGAGGTTTTCAACAGATAGTTGAATGGGAACCAGTGCAGCTCTGATGACCCAGTTTGCACACACCATCTTCCCATAAATCTTTCTTTTATCCATTTGTTATTGTTTTCCGCAGCTGTTGGATGTCTATCATTGTGCAGCCTGAACCCCACCTATCCTAAATCTGCCTTTGCCCCATCCTGACGGCTCCCCTGGCACTTAATATTCTGCCTTTCCTCCATCCTGCTTCACACTGTTCTGATTCTAATATATTGGAGAATTTATACTGTCAAGACGAGGCCAGCTGACAGTAGAGCAGACATGACCCAAGCATGTTCTTCCCAATTCAGTTCCCTTTCTTGGTAGAGCCAAACCTGCAGAGAGAGTCAGAAACAAATTCCAGGGTGGTCAGGGAGGGGGCTGAGCAGTGGGTGGCACTGGGAACAACTGAGACTCTGGCTGCCAATTCCAGCAGTTTCACAGGACGGTTCTGGAAGCAGCCACTCCCAAGGCCAAGGCAAGCCTTTGGAAGAGGGCCAAAAAACTGGACTATTCTTAAGGTTACCCTCAAATGCTGTAATCAGGTTTTCCATGTCCATCAGCCCTACACCTCAAGCGGGTATGCCAGAGCAGTCTGGCAGCATGAATCTCTGTCTGCAGAGGTCAGATTTATTGACTGAATGCACCAATTACCATCTGCCATCAAGCTCTCCTGAAGCTGCAATGATTCTCAGCCTCCTTCCACTTGGACCAGTAAATCGGAGCAGCTGAGACACTGTATGCAGACACAGTGCTGTAACTCACTACCAAGTCCCCTGAGGCATCTTGGGCCATAATTTATACAGCTCTGAGTACTTTTATATTATATAGAACTGAGAGCTTGAAGGAAAACCAAACCAAATGAAACAAAGCAAATGCAGACAATGAATAGCCTGAGAAATTAAAATAGCCTCAAAACTTGAAGAACCCAAACTGTCCCCCTAAATGACTCACACTAAGGAAGATGCCTCATTTATTAGGTTAGAAGAATTGTAAAAATAAGGACAGGCTTGAAAGAGCAAGCTCTCAGGAGATTCATAGGTTACTCAGTTTTTCTTTTAATTCTAATCTCTTATTACATATTACACTGTAAAGCCATGTAGCTGCCCCAAGGCAGGGGCTTTCACTATGGTGGTGACAGGGTAGCCTGTTCTTCCTCCCTTCTTTGGGGGTAGGGAAGGTACCATAAAGGGCTAGGCATTGTTACCACCTAACAAGCCATTTTTTCTTTTCCATCCCCCAGGGCTAAATGTCTCTTCCCCAAGACCTGACACAGAGCATGTCCCACACCAGGCCCTGCTAAGAGGCTGGGGAAGAGGAGGGTGAGACAGGACAGGTCACAGGATGACTGAGGATGACAACAGCCTGAGTCAGCCCCATTGAATCCTCTCCTTGTCCACTCTCACCTCAAAGAGCTCACAAGGTTTTGGCAAAGTTGAAATAATTTTTGATGAACAGTAATAGCAAGCCAGAATTACTCTAATAGTGCAAACTAATACACATACAGGTCATACTTCTCGCAGATAATACAATGCACACACTCTCCTGTTAGTCTCTTTACCCGTGCCATTTTCCCCAGCATTTTTCTGCAAGCTGAATGAGAGTTTCCTTCTGGGACTAACAGTCCTCAGCAAACTCTGAGTAATAAATAATAATAATAATAAATAAATTGCAAAAGCCCTGAAGCAGTCTGCTTAGTCATCTTATTAAGTGTTACCAACACTTTCACAGTGTTGAACAGGCCTTAGTCATTCACCCATTCCTGTAAAAGACACGGTTTTCTCATCAATATCCCTCTGCAAAAGTGCCAGAACGTCACAGCTGGAAAGGAATTGCTATGAGCAGAGTAAGGATCTCCCCTCTGACCTCTCCCACTGGCCAGACAGCAATTAAAGGTTGCTCTGCACTTTGGAAGCCTGTTCTCTTACTGTTGATTTTAACTATATAACAACATGTAATTGTTCCTGATTATCACTCTGCTCCCACACTAGTGAAAATGGCTGGAGCTCTGTCTTTGGGTACAAGAAAAGCAAGAGGAAGATGCTGGATACAAGCTGGTGAGGCACTGGAATTATTTTTATATAAATCTGCTTTTAAAAACGAGCAAAAACTTTTATTGTTTTATGCAAAATAAAGGGGATGTCATAATGACAAGGTAAAAAAGAAATCAAATAGTAACCCTCAAGGGTTTAAATTTCCAGGTGCTTTGAAGAGAAGTTTCTAAACTGGTTCTTGAATTTTAGAGATTGAGTCACACAATCATGATGTATCTGACCAGAAGTGTTAATCAGAATGAACAGTAACAGCCTATCACAATGGTAGTAAGTACATAAATATTACTTGACATACTTTTTCAATAATCTTATACGTGCTTTTTAACAAGCCTCCATAACACAGAGAACATATGAGCCCTGCTAGTATATACTGTACGGCAAGGTAGTTAAGAATATATTGCATTTATAAACTATGCACAACTTTATGAGTCTCTAGCTATAATTTCATCATAGCACAGTAATTGGAAAGTCTGCATAATTTTGGAAGGATATGTGTTTTAGTTAAAAGAACACTATTATTGCTAATTGGATACCAAGCTTACATTGTAAATCAGAGCAAAGTATGGGCTCCTAATTACAAACTTTTTTGAAACAAGCACTGTATGTCTTTACATTATTTTTGGCTAACAAGTGACTTAAATAATCTTAGTGTTACAAAGTCCATAAATCTTTTCTTTAGCTGTGGCTGATGAAATGTTACAGGATAAGAATGTGTGTTCCCAAGGTAAATATCTGGCTTGGCAGCCTCATCTCTTACAGTGAATCAAGGTAAAGGGGTATGTAAGTGACTGGCACTGGCACAGCCCCAAGCAGAAAAGGTAAAAAGTAGAAAGTTGGTATTAACTTATGTAGCATGTTGCAGCTTAACACATTTTAAACAGGCTGGGATCACTCTTTGGCATCTGGAGCTAAAAACTTACAGCCATGTTCTTATGTGGAATGAACTTGTGTATTAGAGTTTTACAACACCAGCAACAAGCTTTTATGAAGTTGTTAAGGTCCTGAATCCAGAGCTGTTATGCTAGGCTATTTTTAAAATTATTTTTTCCAAATGGCTTTTCCTCCGCATGCCTTGATCCACTGTTACCGCACCTGTGGCAGCAGAGAAGGCACTCACCACTGAGCAGGGAGCTGGGTGACAAACACCAGCGGAAATCAATATGCTCATTGGATACGATCCTTCAGGAACTCTGCTGGGCTAACGGAAAGTGCCAAAAGCCTCAACTTCCTATCAGAGTCCGTGGGAGCAGAGAACATTCAACAGAAGCTATGATCTTTGTGGGATCTGCCTGCTGAGCACACAGGCATCAGGCTGTATACCCCAATCCTGCAGTCAAGGTGCAGGGAAGGTGGTTCATTATTCAGGTAAGGATGTTAACACACTGGTAGTTCACCATGGCCTTAAAGATATGCTGCTTATCTCAGTGATGGACAGAGTGAAAAGCCTTGTATGTTAAAAGGCATGAAAAGGAGGCAACTTAAAAAACTGGGCCTCTTGGAACATGTAACGTGGCCCAGGAAGATCAACAATGCCAAGTCTGAAGTCTATCTTTCATTCTCTCCCCATTGAAAGGAAATTCATGCCTATTTTTAAAGTCTGTTGTGAAGACAATAATGTACTACAAATCTCTGGAAATCCTTTTGATTTTTCCTTTTGACTTTTTATGCATTATATATATGTTTATAAAAAAAATGTAATGTAGACTCAGCTATGGTGATGCTGTTCAAATGTCAGCCTGCATAGCATCAAGACAGAGGCCATGTGTTCCAGATTTAAAAGCTATATTCACTTTGTGATATACCATTCAGCAAGGACTCACTGCCAGAGAAGCCTTCTAATCTGTTCAGCATGTGTCCACCTCTTCTTCTTCAGGGAATGGTTGTGGTATATCTCACCAGGTTACCTAGTAATTTTGGTGTCTTAACAGCCAGTTGGAGCAGAAGAGCTCTTTAATAGTCTTGGATAGCCTATGGATCCCATCTAGGCTGAAAAAGTCCCCAAGGTCTTGGAGTTCAACAGCTCGGCAGGGTATATGTATTTAACCTTTCATCCTGGCCAGGTTATTAAAGTGAGTTCACTGAACTTGATTCCAGAAGAAAAAACAGAAGCAGCATACTTGCACTGTTGCAGATGAGTAAGTACGGTTAAGTCCTGTTTTATGACCACCCTAATTCCTTTCCCATAAATTCACTAACCTCAAATCACAACTGCGAATGCTTCTGACAAACAAGACTTGTCTGCATGGGAGCAGAACACTGCAAGCTCAACTTGGCTTGTACCTATTTGTTAATGCAGGACCTGGAAATTATTTCTGTCACAAGTTCAGTCACAATCTTCTCCATCCAGGGCTAACCCAGGTTCAGTATTTCAGTGTAGATGACTCAAAATGTATGAGTAAAAACATAGTGCTCTAGGCACATTGGCTTGTGGCTTTCTTGCCACCGCTGAACAGCAGCACAGCTTTACCTAAAACCTATGTATCTAGGATGGTCAGAGATGAATGAAAGACAAAAAACAAACTGTACTGCCAGGCAGAGAGACTAAAGATGAGTTTCTCTGTGTTGATTTGACCATCTTTTTCAGGCTGAAGCTTTTAATTTTCAAAATCAGCCTTTTAGGATCCTCCTGGTAACCGAAGATACCATGACAATACTTTGTCTCTCCCAGAACAACTGGCTGGAGTACTAACCACAGTGTGGGAAAAGCTCCCCTGTGGAGCTCAGCTTCAGGTTAGCAGGTGCCCCCCATCGACCAGAAGAACCAGGAATTGTTCTGAAACAGTAAACAAGTCCTTTGAGACCTGGAGTAAAATGACAACTGGAAACTTTTAACAGGACAAGTATGGAAGAAGCCTTAAACTAAATCATAGTGTGTGACTGTAAAAGAAGACAAAAAGGGGACAAAGTCAGATGTGGACATGCAGAATAGACAGGAGGACATGAGTCATCCTCTTCTGGATAACTTTAGTTCTTAATCAGAGTCTCCACTAGAGAATTCACCAACTGAGCACAACATGTGCTCTTCATAACCCCCAGAAACCCAGGACAGACTGGGCACATAGAAATGGGAGGCAAGCACATGTAGTTCAAACCTCATTGGAAGGTAATCTGTAGCCACCTTACGTCAAGGTGCAGCTGGAAATGCTCTCTGAGAAGCTCTCATCTCAGCAGCAGAGGAAAGATTTACTATACCTGGCAAATAACCTTTCTACACAGAGCAGAATTTGTTGTACTGAAAAACATGCTTAGACAGCCACAGACTGCACCATCCAAACTTCACCTGCAATGCATTTTTTGAAACTTTTAGGTAACTGCATTTTATGCTTTTATTTTTGTTCTGCTGTTCTGAAAATCCTGATCTTTCTGTTTAACATTGCTTGCAATGAATCATTAATTTCAACTGAAACTAGGCCAAATTCTTCACCTAAATCTTTATTTAAACACCTTTAAAAGTAGTCTGTTTTTAAAGGTGCTGAGCGCTTTGTACCTCTGAAAAAAATCAAAGTGCCCTTTCTTAGACAGCATTTCTCTCTTGACTCAAGCTGACTGCGTATTTCAGACAACTGGAAATACTTTGTTTTCAAGTAAAAATCTGTCCTCTCTGTGCTTAGCACTCTCTGACACTTGATTCACTGTTTTTTTCTTAATGTTTTTTTGCGGGCACAGAAATTACAGTGTCTTCCCTGTCGAGCTAAACACATTCCTTTTCTTATTGACCACCTGAGCACAGCAGTGAGTCTAGGTTCCAATTAAATTATTAAAAGAATTGCTTCAAGACTGGATCAGGTGAAATCGGTGAGCAACCGTGCACACAAAAGAGCAGAGAAATAGAAGGAACTTAGAAGGGTCCCTCTTTTGCACAGAATATCCTGAGAGCACTGACCACTAACTCTGCTTTCAAAACAAAGTGAAACAGTCTGCTAAGAGTGCTTTAAAGCCAACTATTAGATTTCCCATGTGCATGTTGTATGTGCATGTTTTAGACTATCCCCAAGTAACACATGACATTCCCATTAGCTTTTGTTAACTTCTACATCAGAGTAAGCCAGAATCTTAAAAAGATTAACCTCTGTTCCTTCTAACTGTTCCTTAATTTTTATTACAACAATTTTTTAGGGCAGTTTTGCGGGCTTTTTTCCTCCTTTGGATGGATACAGAAATTTCTCTGATGAAAGCTTCAGACTTCTTTAATTAAAAACAAAACAAAACAAAACAGCCAAAAAACCCCAACCCTGTGAAATTATTTTCCTTAAAGAAATGCCAAAACTCTAGGAATCAAATTACAGAACAGAAGCAGACGTCACAATTCCAGCTTTACTCTACCTACTCAGGGAACCTGAATGCCTCTCTGAGGTGATGAGTTGATGGGAAACAGCACAATTCTGCACTGAGGAGGGAATTTCTATTTGTACTTAATGATCCTGGTGAAAGTGAAGCTTATGAGCATATGTAATGGATTTCTGTGTTCTTAAAAGCTGGAAAATAATTCTTTTGCCTATTGCTGAATAACTCCTACACACAAACCTACAGCCATCTAAGAAAGAAAACGACCAGGGGTTTCCATCTGTGGTCTACAAAGTATTAAGGTTAAATCTCTGCAAGGCTTCCGTAAAACATACTTACAAAAAGATGATTACTAGTGGACATACATTTGCTATCCAAGAGTCTGCAATTCTGTTCAACCACTTTTTAAAAATCTGAAAACCACTTCCAGATCAGAGGGTCTGATTTTGGCCTTCTCCACTCATGATACTGTTTCTACTTTTTAAACTGACAGACATTCTTCATTCATAAGCCCCATTGTTTAAATGGTCATTGACTTCAGGAAAATAAGTCTCTGTTACATTCAATAACTGCTAACCCTATTTATCCAACCAATAAATAATCCCTCACCCTCTCCTCCCTCCTTCTCAACTCCTAGGTTATTACACTGCAACATCTTGGCTCTACGCCTGTTTAATCTTGGTAATAATGATCAAAACCAGAGTGCACAGATCTCAGTACCCTGATTAGGATCACCATCCAACTATACATAATGCACATACTTCATTAAAAAAAGAAGGTTCTGCCAGAGGTTGCCATATTCGATTGGAACTTTTACATTTCTCAGGATTTAATATTATCATCAGCAGTTTAGATCCCACTGGACTTTAGATCGTTTACATTAGGTTTTTCTATTGTTATAGGCAAATGTGGAAGTGGGTTTTTTTCCTTTTTGCATTAACTTATGTCAAGAATGATGACTCTAAAAAGTCATTAGAGAGCAGAAAATGGAGGGTGATTACAGTATAATACCTTACAACTGACAAGGCTCTGTTCCTGCTCCAACAAATAAGAAATGTTGGTGAGGCTTCACAGTCACATGTGCTAAGAAACAGGATAGCCCAAATTTAATGTCTGGGTGATGTCACTTTGGAACTTTTTGTAGTATACATTAAAGAGTCCACTCACAGAGGACATGACTCAGTTGCTATCTGTGACAGTGGCCAAACATTTACTGACCAAAATTGTACAGGCTAAAGGTTTCATTTGTCAGTCTCATGCTATAAATAACCAGTCTCCAGGTGTACAGTCTAGTTTACCTTGGCAAGGAGAAGATGACATACTGATTTATACAATCCAGCTACCATCAACATGTCTTGCACTCTGATGATGTGCAACAACAGTTACCATTTAAACAATAATCCCCAATGTTTGGTCCTAAAACAGTGGATAAACAAAGGATTCACTGTAGTTATGTTGCTTACATTTTCAAGTAAATTCTACCTTCCAATATATGTGGGAAAGCCAGGAATTAATCTGGTTTCACTGCACACTTACTGGCTGATTCCTCTGCAGATGGTGATTTTGTCTACTAGCAGAGACTTTTCTTCCACTGATGTGCTGCTACATAAAAAAATTTAAGGCCTGAGGGGTTAAATGCAATTGTTTAAAGGGAAAAATGCAAAGATGTAGTTTTAAATAATGCTTTGCCATGGTCCTGCCTTAAGTAGATTAAAATCAGCTTAGAGCCTTATTATTTTTTGCAGAGAGTGTCAGTGAGGCTCAGAGCGCAGACAGCAACACCAAACCTTCAGCCTTGGCTGTAGATGGCTTGAGATACCCAAGTTTGTGCTGACATGTCTCATGATTCATGGCCACTTTTTATAAAGAACCATCTTCCTTACCAATAGGTTACCTGAAACACTCAGGTGTGCAAGAGAGAAAGACTCTTCTGTACAGAGAGAAAATTCCAGGCAAATTTGACAGAGGGTTGCTGGTTGGAAAGATCTTAAGTTCCTACTACTTTGTATAAAAATTGGTAGCTGAGTAGGGGAGAGACTGAAGAAAGGACCTCAATAGGAGACTATCTTTTTCTAGACATCAGAGAATCCCCACAGGCACTCAGCCTTGAGACAGCAAAGGAAAATGGGCTTAATTAGCTCTGCTGTCCATTGACTTGTTTTTAGGTTAACTAATTTATCTCCTCTAAAGAATCCCTCACTGTAAGAATGGCCATGGTATGGGATGACATGGTACAAAGTCTTTCTGTCTATCTACTGTTTCTGGCCATAAAAGATATTAAGTCCCTTTGTCCAGCATGGACAATGGCGGGGGGGGGGGATGCTGGGTGGAGCTGAGCAGGAATTGAGGGAGGAGGGATCTGCCTGTGCACATGGGTTAAAAGACATTTAATGAATCACAGAAAATAATAGCTTTACACAGTAAAAGCATTCCCTCTCCCTGCTTCTCTCCCCCTGCTTTTCCACATAAATTATGTGAACATATCATCAAAACATGATGATTTTTATTTTCATAAATGGGGCCATATGTCAGTTAAAACAGAAAATGTGTGCTGAACTGTGATGTGGGTTACATGATACACTTTAATTGGATGTCACTTTAATGTAAACAGCTTTACATAAAACTCAGCCTAAAAGAAAACTTTTTAAAATTGTCAAATATCAGTTGCTAAAACAACTTGATGATGCATGTGTCTTTTGCATTGTCTAGTCAATCAAAGGGTATCAGTCACGAAGGGGCTAGATTCTGATCTCACTTGCACCAAAGTGGTCACAGAGACTTTGCTAGAGGTGCTTAAAATAGGGAGCCAGAGACAAAAGACTTTTTTTGCATAAACATTTTTGCCTAAACATTTTTGCCTAAATTTTCCATGTAAGATTTTTTTTTTATTGCAAATGACATTTGTTCATCTAAACATTTCACAAGTGCAGTTCACTTGTGGTCAAGTCTATATGCCAACATCACTTTTTGCAGTGGCAGAAAACTTAATCTGAAAAAAACAAAAAAAACAAGTACTATACACACTCTTTTATAGGCGAAACAACCAACTTTCCCTTATACAACAGACAACTCTGGCTACTGTACAGAAATAACCTCCATAAACAACATACTACCATAATAATGAACACCTGAAAATAATGGGATTTTTAAAAAAAATTTAAAAAGCAGCTTTGGTAATGCCGATAAAACATCAACCACACATACTGGGAAACATTAACAAGTCAGTATTTGCTAGCAGATACCACAGGGTTACCACAGTAATTTTCTATGTATAAACACAGGAAAAAGCAGTCACATCTCACCTGCTGCTCCGTGGTAGCTGCTGGCAAAGGCTTATTCTTTGATGCCACTGTGCTCTACTATCATAGCAATACTCAGAATGGGTCCTTTTGAATGATACTGTCAAGTTCAATTTCAAGTGACAACTGATTCTTACTACCTTGCAATAACAAACTCATATTTTAGTATCAGATATGCAGCTGGAGAGCACTTGCTGCCTTTTAAAAGTACTTATACATGTTGAACAAAACTGCTGGCAGCAACACATATTCACAGTAAACCACCAATGGGTTTATCAAATATCTTTGATTTGTTTTAGCAATTAACCAGACTTGCAGGCACATACTGCTATGTATACACTCTCTAATCTTAAATGTTATCCCTAACACTTAACGCAGAATCCCATAGCATGGCTAGAACCATCCCCTATAAGCTCCCCCACACCAGAATCCAAAGTCTGCTTTGTAGGAAAAATAACAGCTATCATTTCTTAATCTGCAACTTTCTACAGAAGGCCCACTGCACCTCAGAGCCGGGGCAGAAGCCTACACAATGCTATCTTAGGCCTGGACTTCTCTTAAAACAAAAGAAGCTGCATGCTTCTCTCTGAGAACCATCTAACACGTTTTGGAATTACGTCTGGACCACCAACAAAGCTGTTGGAGAAAAAGGGGAGCGGCGTTGTATTACAAAGCTTTTCCTTACAGTTCCTGTTACTAGTTATTGGACATCATTATGGCTTTTATAACGATGGCAGCGTAAATCAGCAGGCAAAGGCTGAATAGAACGTTCTATCCTTGTCTCCCGATGAAAATTCCTGTCCAAAGAAGGGATAAAATAATAAATTTGTTGTAAAGAATCACTTTTTTCCTTGGGTTTATTTTGGTTTAATTTAGCAGAATGCGTAAAAGAAGGATTAAAAAAAAAATCAAAGCCAAGAAAACCACAAAATCCCCTTAAAAAATTAGATTTATGTTCAAGTTTGAAATGGCATAAACAGGCATTACAAACATCTCTGTTCCAATCAGAGTAATAAAAATTGTCTTACAAATTATGAGGCTATAAAAATTGAAGATGACTGTTTCTGCAGTCCAGTTGGCTTGTGCTAACTTCAGTATTTGGTGTTCAAATGTAAACAGCACTGCTGGTTCTTCACGTGTTGCCTTGTCACTTAGGCTTGCCACTGACAGATCACAATGTATGTAAGGGGGAAGCACATCTGTGTGGTTGCTCCCTCAAACTGTAAAGCACTCGAGCTGATCCCATACGCAATGCACGGGGATAGAAACAATCAGAAAGATATTTCCAAAGCAATGTGCCTTTTGCACTGGCTGGTACTAAAGGGAAGCTTACATTCATCACAAGGAAAATTTAGGGGAAGTTTTTGCCTTAAAGAACCATTTTGCACATCAGTGTCTGCTGAGATGGAAATAATTTTAATCACATATTGTGGAATGAAAGAATGTTTCAGAATCCTATTTTTCTGGCTGTACTGAAGTGGGCATCCACTATCTCAGCTCATAATCTACAAAAAAGGGCAAAACTTTCATAATAAAGCTGCTGTAGCTGCAACAGCACAAATAGAACAATCCAAACCAGAATGGCTTTTATGTCTTGTATCAGGAAGACTTTAGATCTGCTACACCTGAGCAGGGCAATGACAGCCCTGCACCCCGGTGTAGGTCATTTGTTCCACATAAGCATGTCTATGTATGTATTTATGCAGTACCGCCCAGCTGCCTGTGCAGCAGCATGCTACTCTTTCTTACACCTCCCATCCTGCCCATTAGTCAGATGAATTATTTTAACAAAAGCTTATTTACACCAGCAGAATATAAATCCCATGCATAAATGCTCACTAGGGGTGGGCACTGCCCCGAGCAAAGTCTCACCAGGGATGGCTGTTGGACACAATATTTATCCCAGACACCCAGAGCCTTCAGCGCTCATCCCCACATGGGGTCTGTCCCAGCAGTGGAGCCAGGACTCATAAAGGGGAAGGCATTTTGTCTTTCTCCCTCTGGCATAGCCCTGACAGGCCATAGCCCTGCTATTCTTTTACATACCTTCTCAGGCAGGCAGTAGGATCCAGCGTCCTGCTGTCAGCAACTGCTAGGGATGTAAATCCCTCTCAAAATGAGGGTTAGGGTCCAGTTCTGCAGCAGTTCACATGAAAGGCTAAATTCAGACACCACAAAATCAGCTCCTTACAATTATCTCAGAAGTACAGGAAAAAACGATACATATTTGACCTATGTCTGCTGGCTCCCTGCCTCCTACACTCATCTGCAGTATATAGAAGAGAATGAGCACATTAAGATGTTAAATGTGCCTGGCAGCAGGTGAATGATTTAACTGTGACTTGGTAACATGTTTTGCAGAGGCAGTGGGATTTTGCATGTAAAGCATGACTGTGGTTCAGGGAATATATATACCCTTTGTTTCTCCAAGAACCAGGCTGAGGGAAGGGGGCAGAAGGAGTATGCATGCGTACATACATACATGTATATGCTTACCATATATATATACACATACACACATGCATGCACATATATATGTATGTATGTTTAAAATATGCCCAGAATAAAATACAGTTGTCTAATGAAATCACTGAATTTTTTCTCCATTATAGCAGCACTGCCAATCTACCACCAGGCATTCCATCTTTCATATAGAATTCGGTAAACATTTCAATTGAAGTCTAAGACCCATAGCCAAGGTATCAATAACAGTGACATATTATGAAACTCATTCCCTTTCCCCCTCCCCTTCTACCCCAGTAATAACTGTCAGGCGATCCTGGCAGTTTCACAAGCATAGCAATGATTCAGCTGGCAGATTTCAGCGGATTATTGTGGCCAATTTGGAAAAACACTCTAATAAGCATTACTTTCCAGAAACCAATATAAATCTGGAAGAGGGGATTATTAAACCCAGGGAAACTATAACAAAAGACATTAATTGCATTTTTGGAAGGACCTTTTGAATTAAATTATTACCTGCTAGTTTATAAGGCAAATATATAGATAAAAACCACTACCGTGACAAGAATTTATTTATATTGGCCATGTATACTGTAGGAAATTTATATAGAAATATAATTTACACACAAACACTATGCTCATTTATGGCATTATGTAAGCAATACATTCTGTTATATGTCTATAAGTATATCTTCAGACAATGAGGATTAAGTTATTTACTCTCACGTACACACATATGCACACAAGTGATGTTAAGTAAAACAAAAGATCAACAGTAGGAAGTGATCACAATGACTTATAAGCCATGTGTTTGTATATCTGTAAGTATATTTTAAGGTTTCTAGATAGTCTTACAACAGAATACAGCAGTTTCTTAAACTGGGTCTATAGTACTTGGAAAGATTTTCCTAACTTGCTTCTCATTTGCTGCTTATGTGCAATATTTAAAAATCATCAGCCTGCTCCAAAATCTGTTGAAGTATATGAGGAGCTTTCTCTTGACATCAGTAAATGCTGGATCAGGCCATTAATATGGAAACATTAATCACTGCCTCTAACTTTTGTGTCTTTGGGGATTGTGTGAGAAGAACGATGGAACAACCACAAGCCATTTTGGAAGTTCAAACACTAAATGACTCAAGGATTCATCCCACTGTTGAATAACAGTTTTGAAAACAAAATAATGTATTCTTACAATTATATGATGTAACCTCTGATTCTCTTATTTTCCTTGTTGTGAGACTGTTAAATTGTATACATGTTCTTCACATTTTGTCTGCATTCTCTTTCTGTTTATCTTTCCAAACACGTCATGTGTAGCTTTGGAAGTAAAGGAGAAACTTTTTCCCTTCACAATGAACTTCATTCCTCATTGGAGCCAGTGCTCTAGAAGGCTTAATAAGGCAGCAGGAAGGTAGTGTGATGAGCAAATATTCAAACAGCACAAGATCATATAGCCCACATATGACTAAACTGGTTACAAAGACTGCATTTATTTTGATAACTCAAAAAAAGAGATACGATTTTACAGTCCATTATTATTAATGAATAGACCCGGAACAAACAAAGGAAGCCAAGCTCCAAAAGAACTACTGCATAGGACACTGCTGCTAAAAGCCAAAGTGCCAACCAAAGTGGTGATGAGATCGGAAATATCCAAACAAAACACACGCAGTGACTGCAGCTGAGCCACAGGACTCCCACACAGCTACCTTTTGCATTCCTGAAGGCAAAATAGAGCTTGTGCCCTGAACCCAAACACGTTCAGCACCTCTCCTGTGCCAAACATCAGCCCCGTCTACCCTGTCTCTGGTATTTCCAAGTCTGTATCTTACTACCATGGGGTCTGAGAAACCTTTAAACTTCTATAAATGCTCTTCATAGGTCCTTTCCTGTTCTCAACCAGCTCCCTCCAGCATGCCCATTACAAAAGATGGGTGAAAAAGGGGTATTTGAACCTTCTGCTGACCTTGGCAGTTGACAAGGTCTCACCACACCAGCACAGGGGTGAGGCTGCCCCTCATGGATGCTCACTTGCTCATGATGCTGTGGCCACCTTGCAGGCCTAACTTTGACACCATCAGGAGCATGCTGAAGGGGATACAACTAACACATTGGCCTAAGCACCACTACCAGCTGTCAATTTTATTAATTCCTGAATTAACTGATATGCTGCACTAATAAATAATGAATGGTCCTTTTTCCACTAACTCTTAATTTTTTGTTTCCTGGATACCCCAAGACCAAAAATTAAAACAATCACGGTGGGGTAAAGTTAAAATTCTGCATCCACCATGAAACAGAGAGGACCAGATTTACAAAGAAAGGAAGAATAAAGGAGTTGTCTCTCTCTCCACTCCTTTTAGCACTGCATATCAATACATTCCAATCAGACATGCACCCTCCCGGCCCAATCCCCAAAAAACAGCCAGGCGTGAGTAGTCTGCTTAATTTGATGAACACCTGGCTTTCAGGGGGATATGACAGGCTGTAACAAAAGGCTCCAATGTCTTATACTGTTTTGCCTTAAACATTGCTGTAATATGCAATTACCATAGAACTCACTGAGAAAACAAAGTTCCTGGATGATTCATGTTGCATATTTTCCCTAAACCTGAGCTAAAAACTTCAAAGCCTTCCAAACTGAATCACCAAACTGAACCACCCTGTTTTCAAACACATGGAGCAACTCATGGAGAGCAGCATTCAGAGGTACTGTACAATGGAGCTGTGTGCAGTACAGCAAAGCCCAGTGAAAGTCATCCACCTCTGCAGCAGAAGCACTCAACATCTTGTGAACCGGGGCTTGACTATTAAGCTTGTATCATTCTGGCCTTGGCTGTGCTCCCGCTTGTTTGCGGTCAATGGGAATTTTGCCCCTGCTTTCAGCGCAGCTGAAATTTGCCTTTAGGAATTGGCAGAGGCTTGAAGTTTGCAGCTGGGAAGGCTCCATGCAGGTGCACAAAGGATGGAGACCCTGCTTTCCCTGGAGAGACCACAGCTGGGGGACACCATGGGGAAGCAGAGGTGTCTCACAGCTTTGCACAGTCTCTGGCTGCTCGAGAGCGGCCAGGCCACAGCAAAATGCCGACAGAGCAGCATTAGCTACAGTCCCACCTGGGAGTTGCAATGGCCACTTTATGGCTGCTCCAGCCCATCCAACAGCAGAGAGAGCTGCCTTCTCATCAGCAAATATTTCTACATATTTAACAGAATAATCAGCCTCTCTGCTCTCAGCCCTTTCCATCAACTTCTCTTCCCCTCACATAAGCCCAACAACCTGATAGCTAAATGATGTGTCTGGAATTTCTATAATAACATTATGAAACATTTATCAAAATTTATCAGCACCAGACTCAGGTCATTAATGAACCACTGTACACTGATAAATGTTGTAAAGAACTGGCAATCAGGATTTAAAGGCTCTCTGTTCTTCATCCTTCATAATCTAAGTTAAAATTGGCTGCAATCAGTCCTGGAAATTAGACAGTCCAGCTACAGTTGTTTACTAGTAACTGTATTTAAGCTACATTTGCCAGTATTCTATATTTACCATTTTCTTAAGTATACACTGGTGTCTTTGACTCCATGGAGGGACAGAAAGTTGAAACAATGACAACATTTTCAGTGCAACATTGCAATCAAAAGCACTCAATTTAATATAGAGGTTCGATAGTTTGCTTTGTCTAAGGTGGCTATTTTGCACACAGTTTCTTTTTGCTTGAAATGGTTCCTGGGCAAAGCACCATAGATTTAGAATGATACGCTGCCATGTTTTTAAGGAAAATATTGTTTTGTTTAGGCTACAATTAGATGCTTTGAAAATTTTTCTCTGGCAAACTGAGACTGAAAACTCCAGAGTCAATTTGTTTAGTGTGAACTTGAAGCAACATCTATCTTAGTAAAGAAACTTTTACAACAAAAAAGCCTTCATCATAGTAAGACCTAAGAGCTTTCCTTCTAAAAATGTAGGGCTGCCATGCAATTCTTAACGCACACCAATTCACAAGGCTACGAGCCATGTATTGTTTGGAAGCCATGGGGGTAAATCAAATTATCATGAATGACACTAATGATCTCATACTTGCCTGAGCATAATGCATATTATATAGTCTTGCCTTTAGGGATTATTTTTTATATATATAATTAGTATAAATGGCTCGCTCCCTCTCTTTTGTTGGTTTCACAAAGAAATGCACTCAGGTACAGTGTCTGCCTTTCCCAGGTTAATTATGTGAGGCAAATCGGCCATGCCTATCATGTGAGAAGTCCCCAGGTAATGCCTTGGAAAGGCCTGAGAGCAATAAATGGAGTAGTGTATCATAAAATGCATATGACTACCCTCTACTGGATGGAGCTAGAGCAGCTGAGCTGTGTCAGTGGATCCTCAAAGCCATGATTTAATAGAAGTCCTTTTACACTGACTGGGATGGGTTTGGGTTTCCACAGAAGTGAATCTAAATGCAGTTGTCAAAGGGAATTCCTGGGCGATCAGGGTATGCTGTCCTTGGACAAAGCAAGCATTTCTGCTAAGTACAGGTCAATTATAAACACAACATACAAAAAAGCAAAGGCTGTATAATGAGAGAGGACAACCATCACAGACTTTCAAAAATCCAAATGGTTTCTTTGCCTTGCAGTTTTCTTTCCCAGCAAAATCAGGCCAGATCCCAGCTGGTAAAAACTGGCAAATTTCCATTAGCCTGTGGGTCATTAACTCCGAAAAAAGGGCAGTTTCAAAACCAGTTTTGTGTATAGTGTTAGTTTCTGTCAGCGTTGCTATAAACAATCGAAATTGAAAGTATCTGTGATGACTACAATACCCATTTCTTTCTCTTGCCATTCAGCAATATGTTCCAACACAGATTTTCCTACAACAATTTACACTATCAGAGCCTATATCTGACAAGCTGAAATATTCAAAACAAGCTTAATCTACCTTCTAAGTCTGCACCACCGGTGTTACACAAAGGTAGTCCTCTATTGTCCACCTATAACCATTAGACATATTCTTAATGGGGGTGCTTTCACCTGCTAAAGGCAACAACTCATTCAAAATGGCTGGTGCAAATCCTAAGAGCAAATAGAGAGTTGGTGTGCTCTGTACTTCCTGATCAGCAAACACCTTTGCAAGGAATCTCAATCCATGCCAAATGTAAACCAGGAAGGGAGCATTATCATGCTTTTCATTATCTTCCTTTTTTGCCATGTCTATCATGCTCAAGAACGCAAAAAAATTGACAAACATAAGTCCAGGTACAGTTTTAGCAGAGGAGATGTCTAGAAAGGAGCTGGCTTCTTTCCCTCTCCCCAGGTTTTGCTTAGCATCATCTGATTGCGATCCCGTATCTGTGCAGCTCCCACATCCTGAGTGCAGCTGTGCCCTGCACCCTTCCCCAGCCAAACCAGACCAGTCCCCGGGGATCTGGGACACTGATCAATGCGCACCAAACAAGCTTGATCCGAAACTTGAAATTTGCTGCCTGAACTTTGAGGGAGTTGGACCAGGAATCTTCAGGTGAAACTGCTGTGTTCAACAGTCTTTATCTGCCCAGTTTCACCACAGAAATAAAATATCCACATGTCATGGCACAGTCATTTCTGGCACAATGGTCTATGCAGTACCTTAGCATTCACTGGAATCAATAGCGAAGCTTTCATTCATGGTGAGGAGAAACTTTCTGTTCTATAAAGGTCAAATCTGGGAAGGGCAAAGCAAAACAAAAGGTATCTTTCTTGGCAAACTGACTGCTCTAGCCAGTCACCCCTGATTTCATACTTGCCAGTGTGCAAAGCAAGCATCCGTTTGTGAAATGGTCTGAGACTTGCCTGGAAGAGGGAATGGCCTCAAGCTGCGCCAGGGCAGGGTCAGACTGGCTCTTAGGAAGTGTTTCTTTCCAGAAGGGGTTGTTGGGCGTTGGAATGGGCTGCCCAGGGCAGGGGGGGAGTCTCCATCCCTGGAGGGGTTGAAGAGTCGGGTTGACCCAGCGCTGAGGGATCTGGTGGAGTTGAGAACAGTCAGGGTGAGGTTCATGGTTGGACTGGAGGATCTTCAAGGGCTTTTCCAACTAAGGTGATTCTGTGATTCCAAAGGGCAGTGGGGCCCACATCTCAGGGGATGCAGAGCACCATCTCCCTGCATGGTGACTATCCCCAGCTACCTCATAGCAACATCAGAAGGACAAAATATACAAATAATATCACAAGTGTGCAGACACCTGAAGGCTTCAACTGTACTCCTGTAACCTGCTAATGGAGTTCATTCTCTTATGCCTAATGACACAATCAGTTTTCACAGAATGGCAGAAACCAGGAATAAGACAATTTACATTAAAAATTATTTTCTACAGTGTATTTTCCATTTTTTTGGACAGTCTAGCTTATATTATTCATATAGCTGGGCATCTGCTATTTCCACTACAAAAATATTCTACTGTAAAATACACCTCATTTTTAGGAAACTTTTACTGAAGGATTAGGTTTAAATTTTCCTTTGCTTGATTTTGCCTCATCACCCCTACTTATTTGTCTATTCTCTTCTAAACAATCCCTCCCTTTCCTTGTTCTCCCCACCCCAGCCCTTGTTTAATTCCTTTAATCTTTCCTTAAAAGACTGTCTCTCTGTCCCCTTAATAATTTTTTAATTTCCCATCCTTTAGGTGAGTGCCAAAGATGCTAAAATGAGAGATGGATGCTTGCCATAAAGGAACAGAACTCCTGTAACTCCAGAAGAGTTGAAATCATGAGAACTTGCAGGCCATTACCCCATTATGTGACTGGTATTTTTACAGCACTAGAAATGAAGTAATGCAGCTACAAATATTCATGTTTTAAACACGCTGTCATTCTAGTGGCCCAGCTACAAGTTGCCTGAAAGGTACTGATAGAAGGTTAGGGATATCACAGTCCACAGTTAAGAACATCCATGCTTCACAAAGGTTCCTTCCACTCTGATCCCTTCAACTTTGCTCAGTGTTAAAAAGTCTTTCCTTTTAAAAGTCCTAATTTTGCTGCTTTTCAATATCTATCTGTGAGGAGAAATGGCAGAGAATCCCTCACCTGGCCTTTCCTGTGATGTTTTCTGTGTATTTCTGTTACCTCTCCCTCTAAATTCAGCACTCTTCACACCTGGAAGTATTTCTGATTGCCTCCTTTCAAAATCTGAACAAAAATGGTCAATGATCATCTGAGATAACTTGGGCATATCATTTCAGCCCAGAAGCAAGATATGTACAAGAGGAGGTTTGCCAATCCGAAGTGTAAAGCATGCTATTTAGCATCTACCTGGCTAAAAGATTTACACTGACTAAGCTAGTGGGCTCTGTGCATCTGATCCATATGTCTGGTTTCTCTGTGTTTGTTGTAATCTTTTCACTCCTTGAAGACAAAACACAAGCTAAAAATGTTTAGTTAGACCAAAGCATTGTAAACAGTGAGCTCTGAGATCATCACGACCATGCAATTAAAAATGTCATTATGTTTGAGGATATGCAGGAAGATAGAAGTCTGTGAATAACTGTGATAGTTTGAAATACTTTCACATAATCTGCTTTTTTCTGCTCTCCCCACGTCTTGTCTGAGGAGACAATTTATTGCATGGAGGCAAGTCAGCAACGTGTCAAGCATTAGATGTGGTTTTGTTGAGAGCACCCCACACTGAGTCAGGTCTACTGCTGTTTTTCTGTGAGTACAGGCAAGTACCACAAGGTATATCTCTTGCCAGATCCCTTCTCCCTGCAGTACTAGAATGTGTTTTCGGGCATCATGACTTGTGCTATTCCAGGAGTAGCCCCCTGGCCCTTGTTTTACATGGAGACAGTGTGCTCAAGATCTATGGGGAACCGGGTTGAGACTATCTCTTTATAAGGGAAAGCAAAGCAATTCCTACAGCTGGTCAGTTCCTGCACAAAGGCAGACAAATGTAGTTGTACCCATTTTGAAATCAGGGGAAAGAAGGGCAGGATTTGTTTCGCATGACTTTGAAAGATCCTGACTTACAAGTCATAGTGTTGATGATACACCTTTCTTGAAGGCACAGACATAAAGGTGTCCTGTGCCTCTGGGTATACTGAAGGGATTATTGTAAGGTGACATGATACCTGGGATCGCAGATGCTGGGCTCAGTGACCCAAATGGCCCTGCCAGCTTTGCCCTGTGTTTTCCTTTTTGTAATACTCCATCTTCCTCACCCTCTCACTGAAACAAGAGTGAAATCATATCAACATGGACACAGCAGATTAGTTTTACAAGGTTCCCACCAGTCTGACATTCATCAACTTTCTAATCTAATAGTAACACAATACCCTTTACAAGTACACGTTGAAGCAGCATGCTCCCAGTCTGAGTCCAGGGGCTGAAGGTTAAACTGATACCCAGGTCCTGCATTCTACCAGCTGCTGATCGACTAACGTTATTTCTGACATTCCCAGGGCCTGGCAGCCCTCCATGCAAGGGTTAAAGGGAAGTTGTAAGCAATGGTTCTAAAACACTTGGAAGAATCTCCTTGAATCAAAACCATTTCATAAAAGGCTCTCTGCCAGGCAATAAAATATTTTTGATGGACTCTTATTTTATCATTACCCATGTAAGAAAAATGTATTGCAAGAATCCCAACACAATTCAGGGAAGTAATCATTTGCAGATTTAGTAGGCATTCTCAATTGGCAAAAATGAAAGATTTATTGTAGGGATGATGAAACAAAGAGCAGTTGTGCAAACTTTACTGAGCTGGATTATGAGAACATGCTTTTTCCATTTCCCACTTTTAAATGCCTTGGATGCAGTTTCAAAAGAAAGATCAAGATCAATTATTTAACACTGCAGCCACACTGTACCTGAGTGTAGGATCTCTTCACACATATGGTATCTGTACACAACAATAAAAGGAGGAGATGGAGGGAAGACTGCTATAGACAACAAAAGCAGGCTTTGAAATAAAACTCATATTGTTCCTTGATGCCACAACCAGACCAGGGATGTAAATAGAAAAGTCAGGCAATGACAAATGTCTGTGATGTAAATGCACAGCTATTTGAAATGAAGCCCCTTTTGACTTCCCCAAACACAGAAAATACAGGTGTCTTTGAGATAGAATACAGGGCACTGAATACTCTATAATGGCAACATTTTCTTTGAAAGTCACTGCAGAGCTGAATAAAATCGTCATCTTGTATACCCTTACTCACATGAATAATGCTCTGAATTAGAGGGTGAAGTAGAGGTGGAAGAGAAAACACTCTGGGAAGGAGGAGGTCTTTTTCTTGCCTTTTCTGCCAGGTACTCAATGTGTAACTTTTGGCACTTTGTGGCTGACCCATTCTGGGCTCATGTACCCTGGTGTAAATTCAGGTTTTCCTTACAATTACACCAGTGTAAACAGGGACAGAAAGTAGCAGAGTAATTTGTCTTAATTCAACTGTATCTAGAGCTTGGACACAAGAGTTTCACTGCGCAGCAAATGCCATAGGCAGGCAGAAGCTTGAAAGAGCTTTTAGATTCTCAGCAGAAGGAACGTTTAGAGACGTAAAATAGCATTATGGATGTGTTATGTTATTGGCCTCACTGTGATTATTCACCCTTACTGTGCTCCAGAGAGATTTATTTCATTGTTCTTGTGAGGAAATGGAGATCTAAGGTCAAAATTTCCACAAGTGCTCATGAAATTTCAGTAACTCAGTTACACACTGTCTGGTTTGAGAGAAAGAGGACCTCAACTTCCAAGGTGCCCTGTTAGAGCAGGGCACCTCGAAAATAAAGCTATCCAAACCAGGGCCTGCTTTTGAAAATCTTGCTCAGTGTGAGTTGTCAGATGCCAGAAGGTCAAGTTTTGATATATTTAGTTTAAATAGCACATTATATTTTTACTAGGCCCACTGGACTACTTGCTAAACAAGTCAGTGAAGGTTTCAGAATCTGGCCCATTGTGGAGCTCAAGCCGATATAAACACCCTGCGCTGTGGCACGATGACTTTTTATTTCTCATCCGATTGTTAAAGGCTAACTGTTGCTGGTTTGCCCCGAAGTAACAAACAAATGCATCACATTTAGAACTGAGATCCAACTGCATAAATGACTGTATAAAGTTTTTAATGTGCACTAAATTCCTCTTTCTCCCCTGAGACTATACTATACAGCCTCTGTGCTGCCTGCAAATGCAGATTAACATTTTTATTAAATGACATATGTTTCACTAATATAGAGTATTAAAATGTATTGGCCTAATAAGAAACATTAATGAGTATATCGTTGGCAGAGTTTTTAAACAATATTTAATTTTACTGCTTTTTAATTTGACCAAGCCTTCTGCCAGGTGATTCAAACTATTTTCCTTCTTGAGGTTAATCGCTGTTCAGAAAGGCTAAATCAGTGAGAGTTCGGAACAATTCCATGCCATTTTTAATAATCCCCACAGAACACATACACAGAAATAAAACAAAGCCAAGCACTTAACCTCAAGAACACAATCTCAAAGACTTTGTTTAAAATTTTAGGACTTTCAAGCTTTAGGACCTTCTAAATGACAAGATTAATAATATTCAGATGCAAATTCTTTGTTAAATGACATTTCAGGGGGAAAAAAAAATCTTCTCTCACTGCTCCTAGGTATTAGGTAACTGCAGACTGCCTTCAAATCACTGAATGCAACCTTCTTTCACAGATCTTCTGGAGACAACTCACCCTGCCAAAATGATGCTGGACCCTGCAGAATTATAGTTTTAGGACCCAACTGCTGGACACATCTTTTGAGGTACTCTTGAGGTGTATTAAGACATTCCTACAGGAAGCAGGTAATTCACAATTATATTTACTGCTCTGTAAAACTTATGACTAGAATGGAGAATTCATCTGACTAGTTGAGGGTGTATCACTTGATCTTTACTACTGTGCAGATTCATATAGTGAAACTGATGGATGATGCACTCCCAGACAGGATGCATAGTGAAAAAGAAATCTTGTCACACTTTTGCTACATGGGAAATGGTGAGCTACAGAAATCCTTAAGAGTTACTGCAAACCCAGTGCTGAGAGGCTGGAAAGCCTTTCCCCTTTTTTGCATCTTCAGATGTGATTATCCGATAGAATTCATTGATCTGCATGGCAAAGAAAGTGATCTTGTGCAGCTGGAATGAATTGGGAGTTAAGAGCTTGCAAGATATCTTCAAAAGGTGATGCCCCATGAGAAGTTTACAGATCTGTGCTGAGACTGGGGTTTGAATAAATCTACATGTGGAGTATCATCCAGACCCACGCCACAGCAGAGCTGGAAATAATTCTGAGTGTCTTAAAATGAGAAAGAATCACTACTTACTGAGTTTTGTGGGACAAGAGGATAAAGATAAAAACATGGTATCGAGATGTCATTTTTGTGTGCAAACTGGGCAAAGGGAAGGGAAAGGAGCCTAGCAGAAACTTTCCAAAAAGACCTGGGAGACATGCCTAGAAGTTTGCCTGGCAGCCAGACATCGTAGATCACAACTAATAAATTTCACTTTTCTAAGCTGGGCATACTTTAGCCTATATTATTTGACGAAGAACATGAATGACTTTGCTTGGCGTGGAGGAGTTCTCATACAACTACGCGTTCTACATGCCACAACAGTGCCAAGCAGCAGAGTCACTGTGGAGAACCATTTTTAATACAAAAAATGTTTCCTTCCTTTAAGATGTTCTCTGTCAATCTAAGCATTGTCAGGTAGTTTTCAAAAGCTCAGAGTGTTTAGGATTCTGACAAATATCTGCTCTTTTGTAGGACAGTGAATCATTTTCCTTCTACTCAAATCATGTCACAGTTGGAATTGTGGTAAAAAGTATGTATTTCAGTAGCCAAATCAAAACACTGAAGAATGAAGAAAAGATAAATCAGTCCAGGATGAGTTGAAATATAATTGTTTGGAGGACTGCACTAACAAAATAAAAACACTGAATAAATCAAATGGGGAGAGCTTGTAAGCAACTAAAAAAAGCATCTTTCTTTAACACTTTTTTATTCTGAAATGGAAAGTAAAAAAAGATGAGTTGAAATACAGAAATATGTCATTATTTGCAAAATAGTACACTGTTTAGAAAATGTCAATAGTAACAAAAATCTCCAGTCCTGTTCCCTGTCCCCCCATCGTTTTGTTTTCCAAACTGAAGGTGACCCAGATTCACTAATTGTTTTCTTCTCAAAGCTCTGCTTTACAATGATACTACTACTGGTTTGAAAAAACTGGCACAGAATACCTAGTAAAATTTCTAATGTGGAACATGGAAATGAATATCCATCCTTGTGTCACAAGGCTATCTGTTCCCTAAACCACCGTCTGCTTAGTCCTATCACCTTACCTGCAGTAGATACTAAGTATTATTAGTGGAAATTATCCAACACTGTGAGAACCATAATAGCGGCAATTAATTACAGTGTATTCTATAGCAGTGAGTTTCATAGGGTGAGTACCCCCTATGTTGTGGTGATATTACTGTTACTATCCCACTTTGCTTCTTACTTAAAAGACTGAATGGACAGCAATATCTACACACAGTGACCAGCTCTGTATAAATATGCCAGGAAAACTTCAGGATAATTATGTTTTAACCATGTACCAAATTACTTAATGATTTATCAAGTTACATGAAATAAAGCCTTGTGGAATGAAAAGTTCTAGTAGGATATTTACTTCGTTTGTATTTATTTAGATTTATGTGTACAAAAAAACCCTGAAAGCATGGCAGCCAGACCTAACCCATATCAAACTGCTGGAAAATAACAAGAAAGGCAGCCAGCCCTGCTTGGTCAGAGTAGAAGTCCATCTGGCCCAGCATCCTACACCTTTTTCTATCAATCTGATAAAGCAGATGCACCTCACAAAATGTCCTGAAGGTCAGCAATCCCAGGACTGCATTGGGAAGCTGATAATCCCTCCGGGAAAACCCTGGCAGCTACTCTCTCTGCTGCTCAACTCAAGCAGGCAGGTCTCAAGGGCCTAAAGCACCAGACCACTGCGCCATACCATTGCGTCTGCGCTAAAAACTGCAGATTTGCATTTCTGTTCTACTGAAACATGGGACAATCCCACCCACAGCAGAATCTAGGCCCAGTAATTTATCCAGCTTTTGCTCTGCCAGATTTGCTAGTGTGGAGCTCTCCTGTGGAGAGACAAGAGTTCAAATTCACCAGCTGCCACTGGGCAAACTGACACAGTGCCAGTCCTACAGCCATTTGCCAGCCTGCCCTCCAGTGCTGGTGCACGCTTAAACCCGTTTGTACTGTCATGTAATCTGTAGTGGTTTTTGTAAACAAACAAACATTGTATTTTCACAAAACCACTGAACTGCTGTCTACTTCTCTAATCAGTCTTTTTAATGCTACAGTTCCTTGACAGTACCGGGAAATGCCATCAGAGACCTAATAAAAGAGAGATCTCTGGTGAGGCAGCTTTGATAGAATGGATGTTTCCTACTATTGACTTCAAAGAAAAGAAAGTGAGGCTAATATTATTGTTGTTTTTTTAAAGCACTCCTTTGGCATCAGTGCATGACACCCTCCACTCCAAAAGCTGAAAATACTTTCCAGACTTCCACAACATTCCCTCGAGTCAGGCATGGAAACTTATTGTTTAGGTGAAGTAACTCAAAAGCATGTAAGCTGGTGCATGCAGACCTATTTTCCCTGCAGATGCAGGATTGTCCCTTAGACTCATCTGTAGATGTAGCCTGTAGAGATCTCATTACTCACCACGCGTTGCTAGATACATGCTCCCCACTGACCGCAGACAGCATAATACTTGCTATCTACTGAGAACAGAAATTCCACATTGGTTTCCTTAGTAGCAGAAGCAATAATACTAATCTGCTCAATAGGCCCCTTTCTCCTGTAATCATAATAACCGGGTTGATGCCCATGAAGTGTTACAAATGTAGCCGAGCCTTCTGAGGAATGTTTTCACAGGTTTATGACATGTCAAACCACCTGTGTCAGAGATGTACAGTAAAAGTAACAGGAAGTTCAGCCAGACCACTATGTTTTGCGTAATCTGCGTAAATAAAAATCTCTTTCATAGGCAAATTGCAAATGGTTAGTTTGTGTGATGTAGTGATTTGAACACAGGATCTGCGCTGGAATGCTGGACTTGCCTAAAGATGCCTTCAGGCAAGTTACTTCTCTTTGTCTCAATTTCCCCATGTTTAATGCAGTACCTACAGTGTCTCACCCTTAGGGATTCAAAAGAACTGATTACAAACAGCACAGGTGCTGAATTTCACTGTGTACAATACAGCACACAAATCATTGCATCAAGGCTATTCTCAAACCGAATATATTGCATATATACAAGAAAAAAAGATTCTGCTTCAAAGTCTTAACTACGTAGGCAAGAACACAATGTGACAGACAGGTCTAAGAACATACTCAAGAAGCATTTGTTTCTTCTGAAGTACATGAACTAGAGACGTTAACAAAGACGTTATTATCACTGTCCAGCTTCTTTCAAGGATATCACATACATTATGATATCCCATTTCTATAAAAACTAGTTGCATATGTAGAAATTACATGAAGATAAATATATTTACCTTGATCATGTCTGTGGAGGCCTGCAACATAGGTTCCCTGAGCACATATTCATGCAGTGATGGGAACTTAATTTTCTACTCTACAAAGCCACAAGAATGCAAGAGGGTAAACTAATAAGCCAAGTATGGATTTGTCCAAATCAAACAATTCTAGACAACTAAACGAGCAGCTCTATATTTACATTTTCAAGCAGAAGCTTAAACTGAGGATGCAATATCTGGAGATCAGCAGGGTTCTACCCACCAAAGTATTGGAAGAACTGAAAGACAGCAAAAGATGCAGCTATGAGAAACTTTTTATTTTAAAATAAAAACCATTTAAGCTTGCTAATTTTTGCTGTCTCAGACAATCAAAATTCCAATTGTCTGGGACATGAAATCTAAAAAAGCATGAAATTAATCTTCAGAAGTTAAAGTCTTAAAGGCATTGCATCATTATTTTTGTTGGATATATTTTTGATTATAATGCAGATGAACCCCAAATTTAATAAAACTAAAATAACATGAGTTAAGTATGAAACATAACAGGATATTGCAAAGAGATTAGGTAGTTTCCTTTAGACTACTTGCAGAGCCCAAGGAAAAACCAAACTGAGGGACACAATGATGAGAAGGCACCACTTAATTAGAATATTTAACAGAATATGAAAACAGAATACTCATAGTACCGGTTTTGGCAATGAAACACAGTGAGCAGAATATGGACCCAAAACATCAGTAGTTCTCTACACCAGATACTGTTTTGCCTGTTGACTGTCTGTAGTAAAGAAAGAAGCAGGCTAGCTAAATTTAAACCAGCTGTAACGATGAGAGTGTTACAGTTGGACTGAAGGAAGCTTACCTCATGAAAGTATTGTGGAAACTGCTGTTGGAAAGATAATAAAAGGATTAACTGCAGTTTTAGTGAACCATTTACTTTTCAATCAAAATGTCTCATGTATTTCCTGTTCTCAAGTAGCTTGAATTCCAAAATTCCTTTGTCTATTACAGTACATAGTAGCAAAGCCTGTCATAAGAAATTAATAATTTTACATGGAAAAGTACTTTTATGTATGAGGGCGGGGTGCTGCTCACTGTTAGCTTCTCCTGAGCAGTTCAATACCTAGTCAGCCAGTAATCTTACAGAGAGGAACAAAATCAAGGGCTTAAAAAGAAAGTACAATGGGTAATTGTGAACAGCGAAAGAAAATCTCCACTACAAATACCAAGAGATGTAAAGTTACTTTAACAGGGCTACAGCAAAAATGAAACAAAATCTCAGACCTCTATAGACAGCGATTGAATCGCCTTCTTAATTTGCAGAAATAACAGCACAATTATTACCACATCAAAAGAAAAGCCATCATTTAAAATGACATGACATCACTGCATAATGAAACACTGCACAGTAACCCTTGTTTAAAGTGGAATGGAATTTGCTGGGCAAATAATCCCCACTTGATATTAATAACCTTAAGGAGCCGTGTTGCAGCTTTGAATCTTGTCCCTGCTAGACCAAGGTCTTTCCAGGGTAGAAAACTAAATTTGCAGAGAAGACATATTTTTGATGTGCTCACTTGGATCCAGCTTTACTCCACACAGGATTCCAGGTAGTAACATCTAATACGTGGATACCACTGCTGACAGTGGAAGACTCTTATTCTGGGAACAGAAGAGTTAACTGCAAGTTGTGTCATGTAAAGCTCCTAATTCTGATTGGGCCATTCCATGTATGGGAACAACGACAATATCTGCTCAAATAAAACAGATCTTTATGTAGTTTACATGCCAAGGCTATATACATGTGCCATGAAGGCTGTCTGCAATATCAGATGCAAAGGTTTTTCCAATCTATTCACAAAGTTAAACCTTGAGATGTTATCAAAAGCTGGTTCTTTAATGCAGATGAACACAATTAAAAGTAGGAAATTTTTAGCATTTGCTAAGACATTGCATGATTTAACATTTCTGGTTTATCCAGTTTCCTGTAGGAATGGGAATGTAACATTAGAAATCTGCTATACAATACCTGTCAAATATGCATTTTGCAGAAAAAGACAAAAGTTCCCCTACGCATGGAGTCAACTACATCTTTCAGCATCATAGTAAAGCTAATCAGGGTTTCACGTTTTAAGTATTTCTTTTTAAAACTGTGAGATAAAAGTGGGAAGAAGACTGATCTCATTGCAGATGATAAAAAACACTAAAAACAAAAAGTAGGCTAAAATAAAATCTGTAAATAAGGTTTCACAGCTTACTTATGCTTTTGTTTGGAGAGAAGCAACTAACTTGCATTATTCTTTGATGATTTATGACCAAATAAAAGATATGCATAGGAAGTTAACTTCTTTGTACTTTTACAAATTGCGATTAAGCTACTTCTGGAAAGGAGCAAGTCAGTTCTTTCTCTCAAAGGAAAAAGAAACAGGTAAGTCTTTGAGTGTTTCCATTTTATCTTGGACAACTTGATGGTGTTCTCTAAATACCTGCGTTGTTTCCAGTATTATTTTAGGGAATACCTGTTGATCAGTGCAGACATTAAGGTAATGTTTTTCATTTATCCAATAGAAGTAAAAAGATGATCAGGATGACCACTTGCAGAGAAAATTTTTCTCTGTAAAACATTTTGAATACCGTTGTTTTGTTCCTTCTTCCTTTCACGACCATTGCAGGCCAGCAAGCTTTTTCTTGAACAAATGAAAAAAAGTAAGCTTTCTATATAAATAGTCTTTCCTATTCCTCCATAGAAAGCTGCAGCTTGCCATGGAAAAGTTTGTCTTGATCTAACTTTCTTAAAGCATTTTCCATTATATCATTCTCTGATCAAAACAATAAAATAGACATATAGTAGAAAATTCTGCCTATCAAGAACCACAACCTGCTGACATAACCATTTCCTTTGTTTGTACTTCTTTGTGTGTGTGTGTGCGTGCGCGTATGTGCATGCATGCACACGCATGCGCATGTGGGTGTTACAAATAAGACTTTCCAAATTTCATGGCCCAATTTGGAAGCTTATGTCAAACTTGTTTTGCTTCATCTGTTTCAGTCAGGGTCTTATATCATTGTTGTTTCAAACATGTGGAAAGCTTAATGGAAGTCATTAACTTTTATTTTAGTTTGGCCATATTGTCATCATGGTGGGCAGATGCAGAGATGGTGTTATTCCCAAGATCCTCTTTTTGGAACAGTGATGTTGTTTACATCTTCTTGATCAGAAGAGAACAATGGTTTTTACTTATTTTTAAAGCTCTGTTTTGCAAATTAAAAAAGCCCCTAACAACCTTTGAAAATGTAATTAAAGATATTCCTTTTATTCTTTTAACTGTCAAAATCCTTAACAAGTTTCTTTTTCTTTTCTAAACTACCATTTGAAACTTTTGCACTCACAGCTCTATGGGTTATTGTTCCGCTGAAGGAATGAAAAGAATTTCATTAGATGTGTTTTATATTTCTTGATTAAAAATGTCACCCGAGGCTCAGTGACTTTGTTTTACGTTAAATGACTGCTGCGTGCTTTGATCATCACTTTATTAATGCTTTAATGAATATTAAAAGAAATAAAGCACTGTATTAGAAGTTAAGCTCTCATATAAGGAAACTGAATCCCTTTTCCAAGAACTACAGTATTTCTTACTCAAACATTTCCTTCTAGATTAAGGTTTTCTCCAATTACCCTTTAGCCTGCTGCAGACTAAGTTACAGGAAAGCACAATTATATTAGAATAAGATTGAAGAGAGAGCAAGAAAGAGAGCAGAGTAGTATGTTTCTATTCAAACAAATATATTCCAGACTTACCATGCACTTGTTTGGTTTTTCTCCAGAATGAACCCTCATATGAATCAGCAGTTTGTAACGAGCATTGAAGGGTTTATATCGGCGGACACAGCCTGCCCAAAAGCAAGTGAAGTCCTCTCCTTTCCGCTGGTCAATGTGAGTCTTCTCTATGTGTCTGACAAGTTCGTCTTGTTGGTCATAAGTGGCACTGCAGTCAATCCACTGGCAGACCTGTTTGCCATTGCTGAGGTCCTGTTCATCCCCATCGCTGGGCTGAAGGGACTTTGGAGACATAGAGGCGTGTAAGTGAGGCAGTGTCCCTTGAGCCTGGCTTAGCTGCTGGTGCAGATGGTAAGGGGGAGGCAGCCCTTGATGATGTCGAAAAAGATCAGCGGTGGAGGAATAATCGTCAGCCGGTTCTTGTTTCAAGAAACTCACCTTCTGGGTGCTGTGCGAGGTGTTTTGATGAGGAATGCTAGTACCATTCATCATAAGGCTGAGGCTTCCATTCTCCTCGACTTGCTGCATTTGTATCTGCTCACAGTCACCTCTGTCACATTCAGCAGAAATAGGTACAAGACATGCTGGAGGGGAGGGAATACTGCAAGGGTTTCCAGGCTGAGAGCAAGATTGGGGCCGAGAGGATTTTTGAGCACTGTGATGACTGATCTCCACAGGATGAGAGGAAATGCCAGCTGAATTAGTTCGCAGTCCATTCACACAGGTGACCAGTGACGTCTGTGATGTGCGGATGATAGCTGTAATATCAATTCCTTCAGCTGAAGACGGCACAACAGAGATGCATCTCTTCTTCAGGTTGCTTGTTTGTAGCCTGGCCGAGTGCTGAGGGGTGCCAAGTGACAAAGGACCCAGGGAGGAGCTATGTTCATTATTAAACAAGTAGGATGAAAGTGAATTTGTAAAGCTATTATTCATTAGGTCTATTTCAGGATGCAGACTACCGGAGGCTCTCAGCTCCATCCCCTCCGTAATCCTCCTATGTGTGGAAGCCTCAGACAGAACTTTATAATCACTAGGGCATTCTTGTTTAATGTGCTGAGCCGAGTGACTTCCATTCAGGCATGGAGCAGCAGAATCTACTGAGTCTTGAAACCTGGGTGACCTGTAATACAGTTTTCATTAAGCATCACTAAATGCCACAGGATTTATGATTCTTGTACAAGACACAACATTTGTTAAGCCCTGGAGAATGGAAGCACTTGCTCTCTGCTGAATGTTGCCTGTCTAAAGCAGCAATTACACCAAAAAAATTCTGCAATGCTTTCTCTACAACCCTTGTAAAGGCAGCATCGTTTTACACAGGATTACTTTTACACAGTGGGTTACGCGCAGAACAGACAATCTCCCCTCCACTGCTACGGGCTGTTCATCAATCACAATCTAGGTTTTCAATGCATAATAGATCGGGCAAAACAATAGCTGAGAATGAAGTTTGAGAGCTTTGGGCATTTCTGAATTATTCAAATATTGGCATTTTCCTCAGAGCACGCTGGGAAAATGCCTTGGCATTCTTGTTCACACAAATCAAAAAAGGCTAGCTGAGCTTTGCTTACATGTCAGAGAGATGCTTTCCTTCGCTATACTAAAAAAGGAGCAAGATCAATGGGGAAAAAAGCAATACAAAGAAAGAATGGCTTGCTTTCAACCAGTGGTCCAGAGTCAATGAGAGATCAGCTGAGTATTTACTTCTAAGAGGTCTATAAAAGATAACCAAGAAAAGTTCACAACCGGAAGATTTAAACTGGCAGTCTACATATTCCCATTTTCATCTTTCATATTAAAGTCTACATGGGTCTGCAAATCAAAAGAAGATTGTTCTGCAGAAGTGATTTTCAATCTTTTTTGATGTGTGCTGAATCCAATCACTGAGGAAGCAGAACACAGGCATTTCAGAAAAACACTGCATTTAGGAAACGTTTCCTCCTAACATTTTCTTCCAAGCAGTTAGCAATTGGTTTATGCCTTAAAATAAAATATTTTATCTCAGCTATAAATATTTAATGTGGATGACCCAACTGTGTGTTTTTTCTTGGGACCAGAGGGTGTTCCTTACATATCCCTAAAGCATGAGAGGGTTTAACCTATGGCTTAATAAAGCAGTGATGTGCCAGACTGAGAAGAGGAAACAGTACATCTGTGTGCAGGAAAGCTGTACGTTAACTAATAAACCCTCCAGAGAGGTTCTCCATGGCTCTTATGCTGACATGTTCCACTTAAATGAATTTTATGCTTTTTTGATGCTAGCATCACAAAAGCTGAAGAAAACCTGGCCATTTGGCAACTTGTATGTGACACCGCAGCTAAGACAAATCTGACACATTTTAAAGCATGAAACACATATGCATAAGGTATTTTGGACATATACATACATTAAACTGCAAAGCTGCTGAATAAACTGCATTTATTTTACAACTTAGATGACTTTATCACTATTATTTTCATTAATCCACCACTAACATTAAGACGGGAAACTGGAATGACTTCTAACACCTCCTTGGTAACAGCTCTCAAAGAACTACCAATTAGAAGAAACAAAACAGCAACAAAAACCTTCAAAAAGACTTCCTTCCCATGAAATTAAGGTTGTCAAACAATGACACCTGTCTGAGACACACAACTGGCAACGCTGCATTCACTTGTGACAGGTTTCTAAGCTCCAACAGTTTGGAGCCAGTAGGGCTTGATATAAAAAAACCCTTTAAGGTCATGAGAGAAGTGAAATTCCCCACAGTTCATCGCTATAGAACAATCAGATCTTACATTTGCCACCAGAAATTTAAAAAGAGTACATTTAAAAATTTTAGAGGTTTCCATAAACCATTAGTTATAATCTCTCCCTTTAGGTTTACAGTTGGTCTCAGGGTAAACTTAAAGCACCTGGTTTTGCAGATGGCAAATTTAAAAAAAAATCGCAAACCCAACAGTATTCATACATTATTTTTTAACATTTACAGAACCATATGTCTGTAAAATATGTGGCATAAGCATATGTAAAAACCTTTTATTGCACATGTTTGGGAAACCCTGCCCTGCTTGCATGTAGCTTCGTTACTCAGTAGAAAGTGTGCTGTTTTAAATTCATTCTGAGAAAGGTTTTACAGCATACCATGCCAGGCACAATATTTCCTATTACTTAGTTTCTTCTGTACGAGAACTATTCTAAATAATTCGGTTTGTATCATAGTTCAGTGGTCCCAAAGCCTCGGGCTAAAGTAAACACAACACATTTCTTATATCATATAAAGCTAACCCAAGCCTTACGTTTCAGCCTGTGATAATTGGTGTCATATTATTAAGCTTTATGTAAAGCTCCCATCTCGCCAGAAATCCGTGTGAGGAGTTCAAGCTGGAGTTAGTTCAGAGTACCTGCAGGATGGATACAAATATCCCTGTCCTAAGAAACATTAGGTTCCCAAAACTCCCAGCAACATCAATCTGCATTTCCAGCACAAGACCTTACTCAGAGTCAGGACTGTATTGCTGTGATGCTGCAGTGCAGAATGAGAGATAACCAAAAGAGAGGAGTTTTGAACAAAATGGCAAGCTGAAATACCTTATTTCAAAAGCAAATGAGATGAAGGCACTGAATTCATGCTCCCCATTGCCACAGCCGTGTCTTATCTATGCTCTGCCTCCATAATGATAAGCATGGGCTGCTTGTGCAGATCAGAAGCAAGTCTTTTCTGGGAGCTACAGCTTCCTCTGTAGTCCTGTACATTTAAATACATTATATTATATACCCTGTGTTAGTTAACTGCTGGGAGAATCTGGCATTCTTTCAACTTCCCAGTGTTTGAGTGTTGGGGTACTTAATGTCAAGGTTGCATTAATGCAAACTTTCTGTATTCCTGGCAGAATTTTGCCATCACTGTTGTCGGGAAAGCACTGCTCGTTCCTCTGAGTCCTGGGGGCTGGGGAGAGAATGGGCACAGAAACAAAACTGATATGAGAGAGACACAAGGTGTCTGGCATTCAACTTGCTGGGTAGCTCCTCTTATACCCATTGACTATTTGCTCCTGTAATGGCAGCTTGCTGTTACAACCAGGGATCAGATTCCAGGCCTGGTACACACAGGCAGTGCTAGTTGTAAGGATTTCAGAATCTCTGGACAGTAGCGAAATATAAATGCATACGAAACAAACAGCCAAGAAGAGGGCAAGAGGGACAAAGGATAGCGGGACAGTGTAAAGAGCACTGCGTGGACATGCAGATCAGTATGAGCAGCTCTGGGGGGCCTCCAGATGAGCAACCCTGGAAGGGAGCAGGGTCAGCAGCAGAATAAACCCCACAAACCTCTCTTCCCAGGGAGCATTCATGTAACCAGGGATGGACAGTCTGAGGCAACAGAATTGCTGCTTAAGCACGTGAAAGCTGAGCATAAGGCCTTTGAAGAGTAACAGCAGCCTCTCAGAGGATACTAAGGCAGCGTTTCCAAAGAGACTCCCTTACGTGGTAATTGGAGCCAGAGCACGAGGCCAGTAGCACCACGCCAGAAGTGCTGCAGTTCCCAACTGCCCTCAAAGGAAAAGATGACTGTGTCTGAAATCTCCAGATTATTTACAAAACATACATGCCTTCAATTGCCACTGTAAATGTGCAATCAGTGATAACTGACAGTTTTAAGAAGCTGGAGGGGATTGTTCTGCTGCGCATCCAGGGACCCTTTGCAACACTATCTGACTGCTCTGATGTCTTCCCTGGGTTTTATATGCCAAGCACTGAGCACAGTGTGGGCGGGTTTGCTGTGTCTGATAATGGATTATTTGACAAAAGGCCAACGTTAGCTGTGTGCTGACTCCAATTGTGGTAAAGAAGGTATTAGGACTTTTCCAGAGCCACACACATTGCATTCACCGATAGCATGTAGTAGCAATTATGTTGCACAACTTAAAAGCTATTAACTGAGTGGGGAAAAGGGGCCAGGAAGAAGAGGAATCATGATTCTTGGATTAAGGCAGTCATCCCTAGTATACAGTTTCCAAAAGAAAGTGATTCAGGGAGAAGCTGAAGGGGATAACCAGTTTCAGTGCACTGAGGGAAAAAAAGGACAAAGCCAATCATAACCCCAAATCCTGAGGGAGATTTTGGATTGCTAGGGGAGGTGCCCTCTGGTTTGTTTGGGTTTTCCTCGGACATCACATATCCTAGAAATGCAGAGTTGTTCAAAGCTCAACCCAGAGAGATTGTTTGTATTTGTATCTCCCTTTATTTCCATTCTGGTCACTAGAGCTGGACAGAACAACCAGATAGTTTGTCCTAACTCCTGTGTGCTCAGACATCTGTCCACTCCAGCCCTACGTCCCTCATCTATTTTGATTCTTCTCATCTAATGAAGCCTGAAATCTGGGGAGGCACAGAGCACCCTTGGCCCCCATTGACTTCACTGAAACTTGATGGGCATTCACCCCCACCTCAGTTACGTTCTCCTGTTTGCAGATCTTGAGGGAAAGACCATATTTTCTGATACTTGCTTGTCCAGAACCTTCAGCATTACAAACACCATGAACAGAAATCGTCCCAACTGCTGTCCACCTTCTCTCACATGCCAAGGTTTTGTCTGTACCATATGTGAGTAGCACGGTGATAAAATTAGACACTGTCTATGAGGCCCATAGTGCAGAGCTGGGCATTAGCTTTACCTTGCAAATCACATGCAGAGAAAAGCAGTATTAGCCAGGTGGACGTACAAGCAGAGCATGCCCAGTGGGACACACAGACAACCTGTAAAGGAATGGAAGGGTCCTTCAAGATACTCTCCAAGATGTATCTCTTCAAGATATATCTCCTTCAAGATATTCTGCTTAGAAGCAGTCGAGCCTCAAGGCTTTAGACCATGCCACAAAGCAAAGGGGAGAGAATCAGTCCTATCACCTGCTACTTTCTCATGTTATGCAGTAGACAATCCTTTATGTTGTTCTGGGAATCCTCTTCCAAATGGGGGCTGGAAGGGGTTCATATTTCTGAGGGTGGGTACTGTGATCCCCGGTATGCAGGTATCTGTCATTTCCTCATTATAGATTTTACAAAAAGGTTCAAAAAGATCTAAGCAGAGCACTCTCTTCCTCCTTTTGTTTGCTCCTGCCCTAATTATCTTTGTTTCATAATTGTCCTCACTGACAGAATACAAAAAGGTTGATAACTGCCAGTCCCACATTGAGCCATAAAGAAGCTAGGAGGGAGCAGACTTACATACAGCTGCAATAGCATTCAGAAATCTTTGTAGTGATAGCAGAATATTTTGTTATATGGATATTATTTGTCTTTTTTGAACAAACAAACAAACAAAAAACCTCTTTCCACTTGCTTGCCATATTGCTGTGCCTCCTCCTCCTGAAAACACAGATGTTCTTACCCCACTAGTAAATGGAAAACGGGAAACAAGACATAAATATGTATAATAAAATCAGAAACAGTGAGATTTCCAAGACCAAGCTATAGGCCACATTTCCTCTTTTTGTGATTATGGAAATTTGGGCTTGATAGCTCCATGCACAGAGTGCCAATTATTCCAAGTATCTAAGATAAAGGCTGCAACTTTATTGAGGTTTTTTCTTTTCTACAGCTCTTCAAAAAGGTCAAGATTATTCCGTATTATATCCCCTGCCAAAAAGCAGTGTAATTAAAATAGATGGACAGATTTTAATTTGTAGCAGGCTTCTATTCACAATGGATGTCTGTTTAGGGTACTTGTTTAAAATCTGGTAATGTTAAATTTGTAACAACAACAAAAAAATAATGGAGTTCTGTGTTTTCATATAATTAATTTATAGCAAATGTTTAAATAGAGATTCTGTTCATAGCATATCCAACTACAGTGTATATATCAAAACCAGAGACCAAATTTTCACATTACGGCCTTAAAAGCAAATACCAAGGATGTGGCTGTATGGGAACGTTGAAAATACTTCATTAAAGGAAATGCTGTAGAAATAAAAGTGGCATTGGCTTCCTGTAGGTTTGATGGTGGCATGCCAAATTGCCATATGGGAGACATTGGTTTGGGAGTAAGTATCATCCCTGCCTTCCAGGCTGCAATTTGGAAACAACATGGCATTGGGGTGGAGGGTGGAGGAACAGAGGAGGCAAGTCTGACCCTACTTAAGCCCCTAGCAAAACTCTCATTGACTTTTGAGCATGCTGGAAGAGCCCCCACAGAGAAGCTGTATTTAAATGTCAACTCAGAGGGCTGCAGCTGCATATACAGTGACTCTTCCTGGCACTGCCTTGGACAGTTGTCTCTGCACACGTGCATGTCCCTGCAGTGCGAACCTGCAAACGAGCAGTGCGGTTAAATCACCATGCAAAGGACTTCCAAAATGAAGTAAAAGCCAAAAATACTCTTCCAAATGTAGCACCCACAGATGCTACTGGGAAATAGTTCTGACAAAGAATCACTCCAGAAAAGCGAAGTATATCAACCGATAAAACCTGCAGTGATACCTTATATCAGAGTGTGTCAAGTTCAGCTGACCAACGTGAAGCAGTCTCTCACAGGACAGTGGGTGGTCTCGCATAAGTGAGTTTCCTGTGTGGATGAACAGACCTTGTCTGCAGACAGGTACTGAGCTACTTGTCATCTCCATGTCCATCATGTTCTTCTTCTCGGAGATCAAATTACAATGATTGTAGCCACCATTCACTGTCAAAAAACAAAAACAGAACAAACCATAAGCCTTTGACTAAGAACCCTCTACACTCACTATTACTTTGTACACTCAGTTTGGATCTCCTTGCAAAATTCTTGCAAATGACATGGCAGTGGAAATGAAAGGTTTCACAAGGAAGCAAAAATTAATTGCAAAGGAATTTGGATCGATGAACTATGGTTATTTCTCATTTTAAGTTTTGTGGCTATTTTACACTTCATAATCTAACTCAAAAAAACTTAGTTTGATAGCTTCCTTTCTTTCTCTGTATTTTTACGGTAAAGTCTTGCCCATGTTAGATTTTGGAGAGGGATGTTTCAGAGTCCCTTTTTTTTCAGGGAGAGGAGCTCTCTGAAAACAGTGACGTAAGTCAAGTTTTTCTTTGCAGACAATTATCTCTGTGATCATGACTTTAGATGGGCATGTTTCTACTTTACTGTCAGGTCAACAGTGTGAAAAAATGTAACTAATTTTGTTTCGACGTATACATTTAACTGTATTTTCCAAGTAAGCTATTATTATAAATGCTAATAATAATATATTCTACTCTGGTGAATATTACATTTTACCAGACTTGGAAAAATAGACTAGTCATAGCAATATTCTTCAGAAATATATATATGTATCACCACAAATGATAATCTAGCTAAAAAGACAGGACAAAGGGGGAATTGAGAATTCAGATTGCATTGGTCAAATTCTAGCAATTCCATTTACTTCAAAGGATATTAGTTGGGTTCTTTACCTCTACTGAACTAGTCAAATACACATAGATAAGCATGTATAAAAGTATTTGGAAGAAATTTAGCTTTCAGAGGCTAGTTAAAAAAGTCACAACAGCCATTTACCATCATTTTCACTATTGTATATGAATCATGCTTTTAAAATAGTAGATCTCCCTCTAATCTGTTTTCTTCATGGAGACAAAACTTAATGGTGTCAGATACTAATGGCAAGCATATTTCTGTCGTTTTCATACAGAGCCCAGAGAGTAACTACTTCACCCTTGTACCCAACACTCACGGTGATGGGTGCTATAGAGCTAGACTGCATTGTAGTTAGTTCATTCTCTATGGAGGCATTGAGTGTTGCACACTGAGGAGGAAAACACACTCTGCATTCAAAGTGACAGAAAAGACAAAGCCTGCACTCAGTTTCATGCAGATCACTGATCCTCACAAGCATCAAGGTCTGTCTTTTACTAAGGTGTTACAAGGTATGATTCATCACTACCCAGACAATGCCTGTCTATGTCGTTCAGCCATCCTAAAATGGGTGTTTAGGATGGGCTCATGCAACTTCAGGACATGCTTTCCTCTTCTCCTTGACTATAGAAGGTGCCTAAACAAGTAACTTAAACTGAGTACCTAACTTTTAGACAGCTGCAGTTGAGTGAAATGAATCCCTCTGAGTAGCCATAGGACTTACAAATATCTTCATCACAATAACCTACTTTACACTGTTCTCAGGTCTGGTCCTTCTTCTACTGAAACCAACATTGGGCCTGCCATTGACAGCACAACTCCTACCATTTCAACACTATAATTTGTGGTATTATCCAGAGCAGGTAGATACTCATATAGAATCATAAAATGGTTTGGAATTCATCTTTCTCCATCTTTCTTATGAGCCTGCTTTACATATTAAAAGGCCGCAGTAAGGTCTCCCCGGAGCCTTCTCTTCTCCAGGCTGAACAACTCTCTCAGCCTGTCCTCACAGGGGAGATGCTCCAGCCCTCTGACTATTTTTCTCCTCTGGACTCACTCTAACAGGTCCAAGTTCTTCTTGTAATGTGGGCCACAGAGCTGGATGCAGTAGTCCACGTGGGGATGTCATGAGAGTGTAGAGGGGGAGAATCACCTCCTTCAACCTGCTGGCCACACTTCTTTTTAGGCAGCCCAGGATACCATTGGCTTTCTGGGCCTCAAGTGCACACTGCAATATCCAATCCTTCATCCACCAGTATCACCAAGTCATTCTCTGCAGGACTGCCCTAAATCAACTCATCACTCAGTCTCTACTGAGTTTTACACCTATATTATACAGGTTTTACATCTATATTATATAGGTATAATATTACATAATTAAGCCGATATCGCAGTATCTAGTTAATGATATTTTCATGATATAAGGATAAGTAAAATTGTACTCATTAAGTTTTGCAATTGCTGCAGTTTTGTTACAGCATTTATGAAGTCCCTACCAGAGGCTGTGATCATTTTAATCAATTATTGCTTCAGCACAGCTCCTCAGAGCAAAGGCACCCTTAACATACACAAACCTCCATTTCCTCTTATGGACAGCTGCTAATCCTATAGCAAACGGAAGGCAAGTGGGAGCGCCTGAGCTGCTGTGGTCCTCTATAATTACAGTCACTGAATGCTTTGAAAGTGATGAGAATCACGTTCAGGGTTTTGGTGAGTATAAATGAGAAGAAACAGGTGACTGGGGAAAGCAGAAAAAGTCTATGGTAACTGGAGAATTTGTGAAAGGGATCACAGCACAAAAGTCCATTCTCCTCCACTGGCTGGGCTCCACAGCCTCCCCATCATGCTCCACGGCACCATTGTAACAGGGAAGACCATGGCAGATGAAGACGTAGTCCAGGCAAGCATCCAGACCCATAGAAAAGAGTGGGTACATGTGACACCCAAATTACAAGTCTCATGAGGCATTATTGTGACATTTCCAGAATAGAATTCCCTGTTTTCAGTGTTTGGCTGATACATTACATTTCTTGACCATTTATTTATTTGATTTTTATTTTTTTAAGAAGTCAGAATCTTTAAAATTGGAAAAACAATACCGGCTTTTTCCTACAGAGCTCAAACACAATACCAAGGCACGTCTTAGGAAGTGTAGTCCAGCATTTTATACAAACAAAAAGCCCACGTAAGAGTTTTAGGAATGATACATGAGATTTTTAAAGAGAAACAAGTTTGTATTTAAACTATATGAAGGGGGACATTAACCTTCTTCATGGTAATTGATACATATGTTCTAGTTATTTCAGGTCTATATTCAGAGACCTGAATTCACCAACACTCCGTGATTGTTCTGAATGACCCTGAAGGTACTAAGAAGCTGTACAGAAATGTAGCATCTTTTGGCCTGTGCAGGGCAGTCAGCTCTATTTGTTGGTTTTGGATCTAAGCAGTTAAGAAGATCACTTTGGATGCCTTTCAGCTTATAGTGGGTGTCTGCGACCATTAGCTTTGCCCTGCTTGTAATCATGTCATAAATTATCATTATATCCCCTGGAGTCCACAGCTCCATCAGGCTTTATTCCATTCCTATTCTGGCTTTATTCCATCATAATTTAACTCACTTCAATATCTACCTTAGCAAGACTCTATAATCAGACTTGTGGTGGTTAATATACATACAAGAATCACAATGAAAAGGGTATCTAAATAGACTGCTGAACACTGGTGAAATAAGTTCTATACACTTTTAAAGGCCATATCACTGAGAGAAGTTGGCAAATCAGTCATACCTACAATACCCAATTCACAGTTTTTCCATCAGCAATGTTACCTGGAATATGTTCAAGACTTATCTTCCCTCCAAAATACTGTGGATGCTTTTAAAATGTTCTGGTTTATACTGGACCCGTAATAAAAACACTTTCTTTCTTTCATTCCCCAAATGATACAAGTCTGAAATTCATTAGGGCTTTCTAAATATGCATTTTATCAATTTTATCATATTATCAAAACACAGAAACTTGAAGCTTCCACTCAAAGTTCAGCAATAGCAACTGTAGCACACACTGATACCTATTTGTGTGAAGATGGAGATTTCCTAGAATAACATGAACATTATCCCTGTGCTGTCAAAAATTATTATCTTCTCTTGTAGCTGTCAAATCAGAAAATACATTCTCTCCCTGCAAAGGAACAGAACACTTAATGCTAAATCCATGAAATTATGTGTGTTTCAGCCAATGCATCATACATTTGCCTTCAAAAAGTACCTTATAGATTTATTAACAATAGCTAAAAATTTCTTGCACAACAGTGCCTTGAGTGAAGTCACACTTGCATCAAAGCCCTCTGAAATGTGCCCACCACATGGGAGTTGGAACAATGACAGACAAGGAACAACACCAGCGCTCACTTCCACCCCCCCACCCCCCTGCAGCAACTAAAAGAAGAACTGAGAGAGTGTCTCTGAACACAGACAATTAGAGTCTATGTTCAACTGTTCAAGCACATGTGGAAGCAAATTCATTGCCTCTGAAAAAAAGGAAAAAAGGTCTGGTTTACACCCATGTAACTGAGAACAGAATCTGGCCTTTTGACAACTGGCTGTTTTATACAATGTTATTATCACTGGCTGGCATACACAAGATTTAAGCATTTTCCATGTCTGGAATTAGATCTCCTCTTTCACTGGTATCGAGGGGCCTTTAACCTACATACTGTAACTTACCAATAACAGATGAAAAGAGCACATACTCCCTACCTTATTCCAAAGGGTTCACCCTGCTTTCAGTAGAACCATAGCTATTTCATAAATCCATATAAAAAACTAATCCTAATTTACAGAGAGCAAATCTAATAAAAGCAGAATGGTTTCCAGAAGGATCTCATGGAAGTGGAATCCATCAAGGTAACTTTTGTTTTTCTCTTCTTCTGTCCTGCAGTTTTGATTTATATTTTTACATTTAAATGCTCATGAAGGGAACAGAAGAGGTTGATACAGTGGTGTGCAAAGACTGCAATCAGGCAATTCCTTCCATATGAGTAATCAAGTTAGTTCAATTTTGGACATCTTGCTTCTTTCATTCTGGGGTAACTGACTTTGGGGGAGTTTCTTCTTGATTTATGCCAGATTAAGTCATGTGAGAATTGGTCCCATTGATTGTGACGGGGCTACACACCTCACACTGGTCAGGATCTGCAGTCAGCCCTACATTTCTTGCTGGGGGTAAATTCTCTTAGAGGAAGACAGAGCACTACCTCACATAAAGGGAAACCTGTCCGTGTAACAATGAGATCAACATTTAAAACAACCCTACTAAAGGGCAATAACTCACTTTCTTCCCTGGGGAACATCTTGTTTACCATGCAGGAAGGCTTCACTCTTACTGATAAAATTAGCTATTAAGGCTGTAGATAGATATGAGCAAAACTTACCAAATGGATAATTATTCAACAATAAACACATGTTGCAGCGCTTTGGAGTTTACCTAATTAAGGCCAATGAACAAATAACTGAAACGATGTATAACTGAAATGACTCACATTCAAAATAGAGATAGATTTGAAATATTTGCCTAACATACTTAGATATCCCCTGAGCATTGTGGGTTTTGCGGCAAAGACCAAACTAGGTCATTTGCTTTTTTTTCTTACTGCTTCATTCTCTAATTACTTATTTTTTTAAAAAAATTTGCCATTCTTGGTTTTGTTTGGATGCGATGTCCAAAATTTACCACGACAACACTGAGAAATGGAACGCTGTTACTGGCAGCTGGATGAGTCACGTGAGACGAGTGAAAGACCAAACAGTACCAGATTTTCTCAAACAAGTGAAAATCATCCATGCTGGAAGAGGCCATCAAAGCCCTCTGCGGAGAGAAAATTATTAACTCAAAAGGTGCCAAAACAGCAAAACTATCTATCATAGGGAAGGTACTGTACCCATACTCAGCAATCCATTCCACATAACTAGCGCTGAATAATCTCCATTACTGTATGGCTGGAGTGACTGCCGTAACTCCTACACGGTCAGGAATTTAAAAGCATCAAGAGAGATGCACAGCACTGTGCTGGCTGCTTGAAGGCTCTAATGAATGAATTGAACGCTTCAAAACACAGAATCTTCAAAACGATTCATGAACATACAGCAATTTCAACATTTTCAACAACAAAATCAATGTTTTCCCAAAGTATTTCATGCCTGTTATGCCATTCTCTATTGTGAACTGGAGGGCTTGTCTTATTCCTACAACACCAAGCCTGAGGGACAGAAAAGTAGCATAAAGGCCAGAAAATAGATACTATAGTTGTTCTTACACCTCCTACCAAGGCAAGTCCAACTGTGTGATCGTGAAGACAGTTTCCTATGCCTTGTGAAAATATATGGTTTCTCCTTTAGTTTCAGTGGACCACTATTAGAAGGGATATAAGTTTGGGTCTAAATTTTTCTATTATGCACACCTCTTAAGAGAAGGAAAAACACTTTAGAAGTAGGCTGGTGTGATTAGCCATGTATGGCATTATAGCCTTAAGCAGACCTTACCCAAATGTAATACTATTATTTTCACTTAGACCTTCAAGCTCATAACAAGATATCCTAAACACAGACTTTCTTACAAGATATCCTAAGATATCCTTTTCATAACAAGATATCCTAAACACCGATCTTGGTCTGGAGACCCCAAAGAGGGAATGTTGAGATCTTTTACGGACATATTTACAGTCATTTGCACTGTCTGGTACACAACCACTAGGCATTTGGGCTTCTCACCACTTGGAAGAGGAAGGTTCTGCACTTTAAGGGACCTTTGCAATAATTTCTAATTCAGTATAAGACTTCCAATAACATTTGACTATAAAAGATGACCTTTTTTAAATCACACAAACATGATGTGGTCCCAGATGGTGTGACTATGACTCTTCATGTAGGTACACGTATACTCTCACAAATCTTTGAAAAATATCTTTTTATTACATGCTGTTTTATCCTGTATATTTTGGGATTTTCTGTGTTTTGATTTCATCTCTGTGTAGTATCAAAAGTGTGCGCCACTATGTTTTTATCCTGGGATAGAAGGAGGCAAGAAACCCCTTAGAGCTGAATAGCCCCAGAGCAATCATTAAGGTGTACAATTCCTTCCTTGTTTCATGAATTATCTGAGTCTTCTGTGATATACAGGTAGCAAATGCAGGATCTGAACATGAGGCTGAGGAAACAACTACATAGATAGTGACTATCAAACAAAATCAACGTTACACAGAAAAGTTACTAAAATGTTCAAATATAATTGTGCAGTTCTTCAAGCCTATTGGGCAGCCCATGGAGTCAAGCATATTGACTTTCACGCACAGCTCCTACGTGTCACGCACAGCTCCTTTGGTTCATTTAGACTGGCAAAGGAAGGCAACAATTGTTTCTCCAAAGCATCAAGACAGAGATCTCAAAGTCTCTTTTGTTGCTGTTTGTCCTTACCTGAGGACTGAGGTGGTTAACAATAACAGCACTGAATTTTCACTGCTGCATTCAAGAGTTCCTATCTCAAAGATGAACAAAGCAGCTCACACCACAGTCCAGGTTCACCCTAGATCTCTGTACCAGTTACAACCTGTTCACATTTTAAAGCCTGCTTCATACAGCTGGTAAGAGACTTGGCTTCATTTTTTTATAATGCTTGCATATTATCCTAATAAAAACACAGTAAGTGAGAACCAAAAGATTCTTTATTACAGAGCAGACCATACTGTATAGTGAGAGTCAAGTGAAGACCCAAGTTGTCCTACATTTGTGTATCAAAACAGAGGTGGCAGATCCTCTGCCTATTTGAAAATAGATACCTGAATCCATAAAAGATAAGGGTTAAAACCAACAACATTCAATAAGATTATAATAAAAAAGAAGGATCTCTTTCCTCCAAGTTTTTCAAACCATCCTATAAAATCCTGTAACAGAAATACTTACTTCTTTACTTTCACATTGATGTATGAGTGAAGACAGAAGGGCTAAGAAAACTCTTATAAACTAAAACAACCCAGCTAGTGAAATAAATTGTGGAGTATCAATCTTAAAAACTTGTGAAAGATAAATATAATCCATGTGTGTCTTTCTAGTAAATTCTGGACCCTAAGAGTTGGCTACATCTATATTTGTTATTTCATGTTCAATTTATTTTTAAAACAAGTTATTTGGATTGCATTTTATTTCTGTTCTGTGGAATTTCTTTTGCAGACTACACACAGTATTTTAAAAGAGTGAATGAGTAGGGTTGGCATTACCAAATAAAGAAGCGTGGTTAATTTTATATCAGTCTAACTTAAAACAATTTGAAAACATTTCAGTAGTTTAGAGATCTGTAACCTTTTCACCTTCGAGCATGTGGATAGATATTGCTCCCATATTTGACTTTTTAATATTTTAATGGTAATCTTGGAGTCCAACAGGCAGGCTAAGAATGCAGTAACAATACAGTACATCTTTCACCGCTAAAACGGCTTGCAATGTTATGTAGTTTAGATTTCCATCAGAGACCTTCGCAACACTTTTTGAAGTTAGCAAGTATGGCTGAGATTCAGGAAAACAGATGCCATGTGCTTAGGTTCCAGTGACTTCACAGCCTTAGTTGATGTTCTCAGTTAGCCTCTAGATGTGTAAGAATATAACCATTTTAGGCAACAGTGAATAGATTGTCAGAGAAATAAAATAACTGTCTACTATCACAAGGAGTCTTTCACTACACTCAGGTTGGGAACCCAACATTCTTGCCTTCCTATTTGGATCTCAGACCTTTAAATTATCACAGAATCACAGAACGGTTTGGGTTGGAAGGGACCTTAAAGACAATCTAGTTCCAACCCCCTGCCCTGGGCAGGGACACCTTCCACTAGCCCAGGTTGCCCAAAGCCCCGTCCAACCTGGCCTTGAACCCTTCCAGGGAGGGGGCAGCCACAGCTTCTCTGGGCAACCTGTGCCAGTGTCTCACCACCTTCACAGGGAAGAATTTCTTCCTTTTATCTAATCTAAATCTACCCTCTTCCAGTTTAAAACTATTACCCCTTGTCCTACATTCCCTGTTAAAGAGTCCCTCCCCATCTTTCCTGTAGCCCCTTTAAGTACTGTGAGGCCGCTCTAAGGTCTCCCTGGAGCCTTCTCTTCTCCAGCTGAACACCCCCAACTCTCTCAGTCTGTCCTCACAGGGGAGGTGCTCCAGCCCCCTGATCACTGTCGTGGCCTCCTCTGGCCCCACTCGAGCAGGTCCGTGTCCTTCTGATGTTGGTGCCCCCGGAGCTGGGCACAGCACTGCAGGTGGGGTCTGACGAGAGTGGAGTAGAGGGAGAGAATCACCTCCCCTGACCTGCTGTCCCCAAACAGAGCTGCGAGCAGACTGAAAATGACCATTTCTCTCTTTTGTGGAAATCAGGACAAAACCTTTTTGCAGCCTGATGAAACACAGGTCTTGTCATTACATTCATCCTTACAGAGTCTCCTCAGCTTGGAATCACCTTTTGCCTGTTGCCAGGCAATCTGAAAAATATTGTTCTCAGCACATCTGGCCTTTTTTGTGGTCAGTTATCCTTCCTCACAGCTTGGATTTTAGTAACAGGGGGAAAAGACATTAAAATAAATGTTTTAGGAAAATATTAAGCTCAACAAACATCATTTTAATTAAAAGGAAATCCTAAAACCCTCCTAATGGGCACTTGGAGAATATAAGCTCAATGTAATGAAATTCGATGTATTTCTTTTTTCTTTTTTTAAGACGACCATGTTTGGAATAGGTTTAATTCTAAGTATTTCTGATAGGTAGGATATATTGTTATGATTCTCCTTGTCCTGCCAAACACAGGAGAACAGGAGTGCCTCTGTCACCTTATGAGTAAACATGTTCAAAGGAGACACAAATACATCCATAGGCCCCATTCTCCTTTCCCACTTCTCCACTCATCTCCATTTCCCTTTCATTTCTAAGCTCAGTTTGAAACCCTCTCTTCCACTGCCATCTTTAACCCTCTCCAACTTGTGCCTCACCTTCCAGTACACGTTCCAGGATGCCATAGATGCAAGACTGCTGCCGTGCTGTACAAAGCTGGCTCTACCAAATCTGTTGTACTATTTAGATGCACCAGTTTTAACTCTAGCTGAAGTTGGTCACACTACCTGGGTACCAGGCAACTGTATTTTTCAATGTGAGCAATACACATTAATTAACATACAGAAGCTGCTGTCAGTCTATCTCATTTAAACTCTCTGCTTTCACACATCAGATTGATCAACAACCTGCGCTCCCAGGGACCAGCTGAACCAGGACGGATTGATCCACACCCCCTGAATAAATGCCATTGTGCATACTGGTGTAAGGGATAAGACAACACTGTTTAGGGATACGTACACACTCACCTACCCTTGTCCCCCTTGGTTTGTCTTTTTTGTGGCTCTAAATGGACACCACTGGGGTTTTCACAGCAGCCTGTAGTTAGACAGGGCCAGTAGGTTAAAAGAACTCCAGAGTGAATCTTTCAAGACAGAAGTTCCTGCTTTTGTGATGAGGGTACTTGAATGGTTCCTATTGTAAACATGCTTTCATCATCAATGATATGACTCCATTGAGAAGACAGGATCTTTCCATACATGCACAATTTGAGAAAATCTATTCCTTTTGGTTTTTTCCTCTAAGTCATTTAATTCACTAATAGTCAGAGCATGCCTACTATGAACCGCATGTGGGTTATGGCTTTGGCATTTACTTATTAAACCCTGAACTTTTAAACTCCCAGATCTCCACTCCCCTGTATTTTACTTAGTCCATTTAATCTCTCTTTTCCATGGAAGTTGTAGCCAGCAGACCATGTAAAGACTCCACAGGGGTATATGCTCTCCCAAACATTTGAAACACAAGGATGTGCAGAGAATGAAAGCTGGGGTTTTGCCATATGGCACCTTGCATATGTCTTGTGTAAACATATATGTCTCTATGTCCCAAGAAGGAATTTTATGTCTGCCTGGCTCAGCAGTACACTATATATATTAAAAACGGAAAAAAAACACCACCCATACTTACAACAGAGCACAACAAAAATTATTTCCACCAAGATGTTGGGCTCAAAGAGTTAGAAGCGTGGAAGTGTCACCAAGTCAGTAAAAGCCATAGAAGTTAACTGCTACAATGACAGAATCACTGTAGATCACACAAGAGTTATGCAGAAACAGTAAAGAAAGGGGGAAGCTGGTAACTAAAAAGCATTCGGTTCTTTTCAAGGCAAGGTAGATGGAGGAAAAGGTCTGGTGGGATGCAGATGCACAGCATCTAGTCTTAAGGACCTAATTCTGATGCATATATTTGGAAACCAGTTTACTCATAGTCAAAGGAGACAGAAAATTACTCATAATAGGAATCAAAATGCATTGGGAGTCTAGAAAGAACTTTCCATGTTGCTATGTGATGGCAATGCTCCAACACATAAAGGGAAGACAACGGTGGGGAGCTAGTAAACCTGCACTCCACATCAGCTTCCAGCTCTGGGTTCTCTTCCATTTGCTGGCCCTCCAAAAAGTGCAAATTAAGCTCCTTTCCTATGAGAGGTTTCCTAAGTCTCTCCACTCTACTGGTATCTTTGCTCCAAGCTCACCTGTTATAGGAGCTTCTTCCAGACATTTTTTCCTGGTTCTTTATATATGAGAGTGATGAAAAACTACAGCGAAAAGGCATTTGACTGCTGAAGACTACACATTCTCCTAATGCAACTTGCATTAGTTTCTCCATTCTCTTATTAAAAAGGAGACATCTTCACATACACAACCTCCATCTAGACTCACTGCAGATCTCGCACACTTACCAAATAACTGACATCCCCTATCAACCTCTGTGCTCTTGCGTAAAATTTTTTACAATAAAAACTCAAATTGCTACCACAAACAGGCAAGCATTTCACCTACACAGTCTTCTTGATCATTTAACACTTGATACCTAATACAGTAATGGCTTCTTTGCAGCTTAGAATTAACACTGCCAGAAAGAAAATTCAAGACAAACAAACAGTTTCTCCAGTATATGCTGAAAAGAGCAACAGCTTACCCCTGCTACTTCTCATTTGCTGTTTTCATTGTTTGACATTTCTTTCTGCCAGGATTTTGGCATTATTTCAAGGCTTGATTTGAAATATATTTAACACCAAGTGATTTGCAATGTCATTTTCTATTTTACCAGAACTATGCTTGGGACTAATTCTATTTAAGTAGAATTTACCCTTCTGCACTCGCTGCCAGTGAACGGGCCTCTTGCAGGCTCTCCACAGCAGAGTGCACTTCTCCCTAACTTTATACAATGAGAATAGCAGTTGTCTATAATTGCCGTCTTAGGATTGTAGATATATGCAGTGCATGTTAAACATACACCTTAATGTTATCACCAGTAAGAACAGTCTACTGAAGGACAGTGTCAAACGTATGAGTTACTGGTGCAACAAATATCTATATGCCACGTAACACAGTAAGAAGAAAAACTTTCCCCTGTGACTTAAATATAACTAGTTCAGGTGTCTATCCAAAATGGGGCAACTTCAAAACAGCTGGGAGGACTGAACATTTGACTGTATCAATCTCTTCAGAAAGCCGGATTCTGGTGGTAACCCACATGCCACCCTCACCATTACCTGTTCTGCTGTGGGGTTTTTTTAGCAGACTGTGGGGATAAGGTATGAATGTGGAATCTGCTGTGAAGAGGTAAAGGCACAAAGAAGAAAAAGAGATAGGATGATGCAGAAAGATTAGAATACAAGGGCTGCTACAGAAAGGGAAAATGTTCTCACTGAATGGTGCTGGCTTACATGAACACTGAATAAACAACAATTAGAAGTTTAGCTCCTGCTAAAAGCCCTCTGAGAATCTTCCAGTGATGCTATGGATTAGGAAGTATATTTATGGCAACGCTACTTTTATTTAGTATTGCTGCCTTCTACATCCTTCTGTAAACTGGGTCTGCACTTTCCACACAAGTCATGAGAATAAGCTATCTCAGTGATGACGTCAAGCTGGATATTCCGGTGAACAAACAAATACTTAAGTGTCATTGTAATCATGAGTAGCCCTTTACTCTGATGCACAAATCACGCATTCACAGAAAACAGGGCTGAAAGAGTCTTCAGGAAGTGATTTAGTCTATCCTGTGTCCCTACAGCATAATCACAAATTTAAGGGGGTGTTTGGCCAATCTGTCCTTTACACCCTCCAGCAATTCCCCAGCATTCCCAGCAACCTATTCAGTTGTTTCACTTGACGTAGAAATTTTTTCTTAATGTCTAACTTAAATCCCCTTAGCACAACTTAGTCTGTTACATATTGTCCTGTCCAAACTGGACATGGAGAAGAGTTCGTTCTCTTGCCCTCCATAGCAACCTTTTATGTCTTTGAAGGCTGCCTCCACTCAATCATCTTTTGCCAGTGTTACACAGACCTCATTATTTCAGTTTTTTTCTCATAAATCATGTTATCCAGAGCTCTGATCTCTTCCCTCCGTCTCTCTTCTGAACTGTCTCCACCAGACCTTTTCCTGTACTTTATGCAACCTTTTTTCTCTCCACATTTTACACTATCAGATCCTGTTCTTTGTAGATGGTAGCAGGGACATGCTTCCTTCACTATGAGCCAGCAAGGAAGCAGCACAACAGCAGTCGGACCCAGCAGTTAAATCTCATCTGTATTATTTTATCTTTTTTCTTGGACAAGACACAGAATAATGAGGTTAATGAACCTTTGGTATGACCCAGTTTTCCTGCTGGTTCTTACTGTTGCATTAAATTGCCCTCAGAAAAATGCCTAGAAATGTCAGTATAGAACTTACCAAACGCATCCATGCAGAAGTAAAGGTTGCCTCCACCAGGGTCCCATCACTCCATAATTCAACTTAGCAGCATAAAACACTAAACAAAAACTCTCAGGAAAGTGCACATATTTGCACACTGTCCAGATCTCAGTGTTACGGCATTCTCAAAACTCTAATGAAGGCTGACTCTTCAGATTTGCAGCACTTTTTCTGCTGACCATCCCCGCCATCAGGAATACATGAAGGGCATGAAATCATTCTAACATGCTGATCTAACTGATCCAGTGAAACTGAGAGTAATTCATTAATCATATTGTCTCTGGGTTCAGTTCTGTTCTTGTCTGGTTGTCAATCAGGAGTCACTGCCATAGCCAGTGAAATAACAGTAGTACAAAACCAGAAGGTGCAAGATGAGACTTATGAAGTCTTCTAGAACTGAGTATCTAAAGATGCATGCTAACATCTCCATTTTAATAAAAGCTTCCAGTGCTCAATTAGAGATACAACTACCGCAGCCAGCAACTCTGTAAATACTGATGACTAACCAAACTGAGCAGAGAGCCACAGACAGAACGATCTTCTACTCAGACTAGATTTGAGGGCCTCAGACTGAGAAAGTCCAGCTTGTTGCAACTCTGGGCAAACGTCCCATTCCTTTCCTCTTTCCCCATCACCTTGGCACACTATTAACCTTGATAATGAGGGATGAGGATTTATATCTGGAATTTGCATTTAGTGCTAGAAAAAAGTGCCAGGTTAAGAGCTGTAGAGATGGAAATGTTCCCACAGCAGCTGAAGTGTGGTCAAAGGTGTGCAAGGTTCCCTAAATGTCAGGACCAAAGAGCCAGAAACATGCTCTAGTTCTATGTGGGAAACGGAGACCCGTGGTGAAGTGACTGAGTTTGTGAACAGCAGGCATAGCCCAGGAATAGAGAGCAACTTCCAAAGACCACACAGTTTACAGGCTGAACCCAGAAAGAATGCCAATGTGCTTGGTGCATTGTATTTCCTGTGGGATATCTGTGTCTAGTTTAACCACACACTGTTGGATCTAGAGTGTATCTTTTAGAAAGACATCAAATCTCAAAGTGGAATCTCTAAATGATGAAGAATTGCTTCTGTGGCAGTTTGTTCCATGGTTCTCAGCATGAATTTTATATAACTTGAACTTGTTTGACTTCAGTTCCCAGGCACTGGGTCTAATTATGCCTTTGTGTGCTAGATTAAAATACAAGATGTACCTGCTACTTTCTCCCTCTGTAGATAACTTTAGACTTTGTTCCTACCTTTCCTTCAGTGACTAACTGGCCGCCTTCTTCATTTTCTCACAGTATAGTATATTCTCCAGATGTGTGAATCTTCTCTTAAACACAGCCAGTTTTTCCAAGGAACCTTGTTAAATTGTCAACACTAGAACAGTACAGTACTAGAATCATCAATAACATAAGACAGCACTGTTGTTGTGCTACTTCTGCCTGATATGTGCCTAAACACAGGTCTCCAAAATTTTTTTTATTATTATTCTGCTGTAGCATCAGAATAGGAACTTGTTCAGCCAGCAAGTTCTTAATGTTTCACCTGAGGCTGCCTGGCTGGGTCCTTTAATGCTCTCAGAGTTTGAGAGAAGGGAGAAGGATGGTTATTCTGGTTTTGTGTGTGCGTGACTTTAATGCAAATCTCTGCTAAGAAATAGAATAAAGTCACCAAATTATACTACTGTGCCTCCAAACTTAATGACCCAGAATGTCGATGGGCCTAACTCAATAGGCACCACTGAAAACAATGGAGTCCCCCAGTGTGTGACCAAAAAAGAAATAACAACTTTTTAAGGAATGTAGCAACTGCAGAAGCTCAGTAACCACTTATGAAACTGAGGGGGGAAAATGAGCCATTTGAATTTTTTGTTTACAGGCAAAAAGGACTCCAGCAATAGAGTCAGTGAGTGTGAGATTTCTGTTGTTTTAATTAAGCCCTTCTTAGGTTTGCCTTGTTTGGTTTAGCACAAGTTCTGCAAAATACATCTAAACCCTATGGCTGGTTTGCAAAAGACAGCAGAGAGGGAGTAACTGAAGCCATTTAAAAAATAAAGGAGCTGGAAGCTGAATGTGTGTGTCATCCGAGCCCCACGCTAAGCCATGGCCTTTTACAGCTAAAATGATTGCCGACAGAGCAGAGTACGGCTCACAAAAATCCGTATTTACCTGGCAGAAATCCATGTGATCCTGAGCACGCTGACTAAGAAATTAGATGAGATGAAGGCGGAGGAATGCAACCTCTGGAAGTTCCCAAAAAGAGAAAACCAAGGAATTTTTCCTTCTCATTGTCATAGCCCTTCATTTGCATGGATCCTGGCAGTCAGCAAGAGGGAAAAGACGAGAGCAACACAGGTCCAAAAATCACTACTTCTGATACGACAGCAGCACATATCATGCATTATTTGCACTGTAAATCATTAGCAGTAGTTTTCCAAAAAGAAAAGCAAGGAAAGAAGGGACTAGCAACAGCAAAGCTGGGCCACCTCAGAGCATGCTGCAGGGATCTCTAAGCTGGTGTGACTTGAGCTACCATGTCCTCATGCTACAGGGTAACACCCGGGGGGAGCTTCTCACCCCCCAGCAAGAGAGCCTGTCTCTAAAGCCCATATTAGCCTGGGTCCAGGGCTACGCTGGCAAAACTGCTCAGAGCTTGGTTCAAAAGCAAACCCAGATGTCAAGCACCGTGCTGTTGGCCACAGGCGCTTATTCAGTGGATATGCTTAGAAAGCACTAAGCTCTACAGAAACACCAGTATGTGTGCTTGCTGCACACAAGTGAGAGTGGCTTCCCAAAGCTCAGGTCTACATCCCCTGTACATCAGTGCATTCTCCTCTTCTCGGTCAGTGTGGAAAAGCAAAGTATCCTGTTTCTGTGTAACTGAATCGCAGCCATGTATATACAGCTAATAACTGGTTACACCACACATAATGAAGAGTCACGTTTTGCTAACTGCATAGAAAATAAACAAGCTAAAAAAGAAAACAATTACTGACTTTGGTAGGAATCTCTCTTGACCTTCCTTCTAGACTCAGACCCTTGATGCTCAGACTGCTACGCATTATAGTCACTGTCAGGCACACAAACCACCTGCTCCGGTTTTGCTTTCCCTTTAATGCCCATTGATATTTCTTAACTTTCTTTGCTGCAGCACATCCAGCCAGCCAGAGCATGGGAATTACTGTGGTCTGCTCGGGATCGTCCATGGCCTCTTTCCTCACACCCACCTGACCAAGGTGCAGCCATGGCAAAGGAGCTATCCCCAGCTTTAACTTCTGAGACACAGGCAGTGTTTGTCTAAAACACAGAGACATGGCAGAGCTGTGAGAGAACCTTGTACCCTCCTTCCCCTCAGCACTGGAGAAGGCACCATTCTTTGCACGTACAGTGAGAAATGTGCAGTTCTACAGCACGACCTGTTATTTATTTACTCATATTGCCAAAGCACAAGGGATTATAATGCCATTGCAGTTTATTCTGCCCAGAAATGACCAAAAATGTGACTCCTGCCTCAGAAAGTTCACAGCCTAAGAGACTGACAGACACAAGCAGCAGAACACAAAGGAATGATGAGCCAGTGCCACTCAGCACAGCAGCAGTGGCCTTGGCACAACTGTAGCTTAAGGTTTCTACATCTTTTGTGTGCATCATGGGCCAAACACAGCATGCCAAACCTCTTGACACGCAGTAGAGACAACTGTGGTGCTGGGCTTGGGTTGTGGTAGTAAAGACCATCAGTTAATGGTTGGAAGGTGAGAAAGTGGGGAGGAGGTGGGACCATGAGAAGAGGCAGGGAGACCTGTGCTCAGAGCTAAGGGAACCCCTCATACTTTCACATCAGCGCTTTTAGTAAAGAATGACAACAAGTCCCTCCTAAACATCCTATCACCTGGTGACCTGTGCCCCCCTCTGCTCTCCTACAGTCTAAGGTAAGCCCTATGTCACAGCAATATCTCCAGAGGTGACACAGCAGCCTGCACACCCCTGTGTGTGTGGGCATCGGGGGTCCTCTCTTCCAGGGAAGCAGTAGCTAATCAGTTGTTTCAGTCACAGTTGGACAGGGACACGATATATGGAGGAGTCGAAATAGAAGGAAAAAAAAAAGAAAAAAAGGGACTTACGCTGACAAGTGGCTGGTGGGGATAATGACCCCAGTCAGAGTTCTTGCGTTCTTACAAAAAACTCTCGACAAACCCCAGCATCTGGTAGTTCAGCTGTGGGTTTCCGCTGTTTATTTTTCTATTCCAGTACTCTCATCCCTATGCACTGCCTGTGCCTGGCTCTGTTAAGCATTCCAAGTGCTACAGAGCATAATTGAAAGAATAAAAACCCCAGGCTCAGCATCAGGCACGTACAGAAAAAAACGAAACTGCTTAAATCCTTCCTTACATTGATGAGAACGCAGGCAATAATCCCCCCACACCAGGCAGGTCTGAGGCGAATGCAAGCTAGGAGTGTCAACCCCAACAGACTTCTCTGAACTGGTGACTGCACACATGAACACCAGGTTATTCTGCTCTAACTAGTGGGAACCATGACCAACCCCTGATGCACAGGGAGAAGCAGTTACTTCAGTGAGCTGTCCAGAGGATGGATCTGTTCATGTCCTCTTAATTTCAAAGGGTCTAGTCCTTTCTCTACTTCTCTCCTCTCTCTTCACCTTCACACCGATAATCTCAATTACAAAATCAAACATAACTATCCTACTTCTGCTGACTATTGTCTGCCTATCACCACTTAAAAATTCAGTCTCTGACACTGCTTTATGGATGATAAGTCATCAAAGGTAGCTCCCTGCAACTACAAAAAACAGACCACTGCACCTTCAGGCTACTTCTTCCTTTCATTCTTACTTCAAACAGTCCCTTCCACAAGATCTTCATAACATAGGCTTCATCTCTGACTTGGGACTCTCAGGCCTTACTTCACTTCCAGGCCTTTCTGTAGAATATTCCTAAGGCAATGCCCTTCTGATCTACCCGCACTGTCAACACACCCATCCAGCTCCCCATCACCCTGTGCTTCTATTGCTAATACATCCTCTCTTTACTGATGTTATATTCCCCTACTGATAATCATCCAGACTAGTACAGGAAAAAACTAATACACAGTGACAGCAGGGATGAAAAAATGCAAGACGAGGAAAGGCTGTTTTCCCAATAAAAACAAGCCTATGCAGCTATGATTAAAAAACATGGGGACTACAGGGGAACCCTTAGCTCTATGTATACTTGGCGAAGACTTCTCTCTTACAACTCTGTCAGAGCTACAACACTGTTGTAGGGCTCACCACCTGGTACCCAGCTCCTTCTTGCTGTACCACCCCTCCACCTGTAATGCACTATTTTATTTTCCCACTATTCCAACTCCATGGCTCAGAGTCAGGAAAGGAGCTATGGTCAGTGCCTGAAAGGCAGAGTCTGGAGAGAAACCCAAAGTTGAGTCTCTCCTCCTTTATGGCAAAGGGGGAGCAGGAAAAGTTTTACCAGCTCCAGAGCTGCAGCTCTCCTCCTGGAGGAGGTAGCCTAAGCTGTGAGGTGTCTGTGCAAAGCCTGAGGGGGCTGTTAATGCCACATGCTCAGGAATGCAGTCTCTCTCACAAAGTAATTTTTTTAAAAATCTATTGAGAAATGGCCTGTCTTTCAGTTTGGAGAAACCATGTTCTGCATCTAATCAGCAGGCCACCAGAGCTGTTAACTGCAATTGGTGATAATCACGGGAGAATTTTATTCAGTGACAATTCGTTTTCTGTAATTATTACTCTGTTCTTATAAAAGTTAACTAAATGCTGTGCTCACAGCTACAACAAGAGCATTCCCAATGCCAGCTCTCAAATTGTTTTCACTTTTAGAGATGCATAATATTGAAAGCAGATGTACCAAATTGAACCTTTTTTTTTTTGCAACATACTGTAAATGTTTTTAAAATGTGACTCTGGTACAATGCATGTCAAACAGTCAAATTCAAGGTAAAAAGTGCTGCCAAAACCAGAAGACAAATGAAGTTTAAAATCAGTTTTGACAGATTAAATGGAGACACTTTAAAGCCATAACTCAGATGGCCAGTCTCTAGGAAGTTAATAACGAATGTATCTTTTCTCCATATTTATTATCCCAAATATATACAGAAAAACAAGCCAACATCAAAAGCAAATTTGTACCTCAGTGCCTAAAACACTTCACCCGAGCTGCAGTGAAAGTATGAGCAAGTTCATCTCCCAATATTTGCTTGTTCTAAAGACAGATGAAAGACTAATATTTGTATGTAAGACACACAGCTTTCCAGTATTCAAAATCATTGTCTGAAGTCAACATCTGAGCCTAGTGCATTTTCAATAACATGCGACTTCACATTCACAAACCAGCGGATATCTGGATTATTTCTTTTAACATTTGTTATGAGCAAAACAGTGTCTGTTTCAAACAGGGGTTTTGTTTGGTAAAATTATGTTCCAGAAAAGAAAGGACACGAGGAAACAAATTTTGTTTGTAAAACCTTACTCTACCTTCTGTGCAATCTGGTTGGTTATATTGGGTTAATTTCTTCACATGTAAAATGATGCATGCAAATAAAATCAAACCAAAACAAAGAAGGCAGAGCAAAATGTTTTCCAAGCTTTGCAACAGAGTGCTTACAGTGTTTATACAAATAGTAAAGTCTGGCTAAAACAAGCATCTGACAGCTCTGTGCTGCTTTCAGACACATGACTCCTATTTGCCATTTATTCCATGTAGGCAGAACTGGGTGCCCAGGCAGAGCCCCAGTGAAATCCCTGGGGCAATGCATGAATGCAAAGTTTTGCTTGCACACATGCCATTGCTAGATTAGATCTTGTGTGTTGTGCACTCAGTTCCATGCTCACTCAACACGCTCCCACTGAAGCTGGACAAATCTAGATATAAACTGTCCTGGAGGAATTAGTTACTACAGAACACATAATAAACAAAGGCCTAAGAAATTTGTGCACTAAAACACAACTTTCACCTCCTGGCTTTTTTTGTATTACAAATTATACTCCACAATCTGCTGGTGTGCATTCTGCTTGGACATCAATGGACTCCCTGAAGAGAAAAAGGTCTAGCCAAAATGGATTCCCCAACATTGGACACTTCTAAGATTCGGCTGGACAGGGTGCTGGACCATCTTGTCTAAACCGTGCTTTTGCCAAGAAAGGTTGGAACAGATGATCCTTGAGGTCCCTTCCAACCTGGTATTCTATAGTGATGCAAAATGAAGCACCTGACAGTAAACTCAGCCAGGATTAAATGAGGAAGTCTCCGCAGGTTGCAGAGGAACTGGCTGTCACAGCAGCCTACTATATTGTCAAATCAGGACGGAGAAGATTGGATTTGCACATACATCTGTAAACATGTAAGTGCCAATACAAACATCAGCATTGGGGAATACTGCATGGATTCAGGCACTCTGTAGAGATTAATACCATTACAATAATCTAGACATATGGGGAAATAAAGCTCTCTTCAAATAAGTTTGATACCGATTCATGAAAATGGTTCTGCCATTTCTTTCAAATCACTATTCTGAATTTTAGCTCACCTGTGAAACAAAGTCAGGAAAAGTCATTAAATATCACCAGACTGCCTTTGAAATGACAGTTTTGAATTAAAATAGGCAACATTTTCTTTCAGCTGCTTGAGACTGCAGCACCTCTCTTAACTGATCTCATACATTAGTTACTCTCACTTGATTTTTATAAACATGATCACATACTGATTTTATAAAAGTGTATGTATGCAGCAGCCTGACTTCACCACGGCACAGCTGAAAGAACGGCCAGAACGCAACAGGATGGGCAGCTCTCGCAGGACTGCAGGTGAGTGACACCCTCCCATGACCCTGCTCTGGACTCAGCCACATAGAGCAGTGAAGAGCCTTCACCAACACCTGGGTCTAAGAAACAGCCATCCAATGCAAACAGACTTGGCATCCTATTGCTTTGTTTTGACCCTCACATAAACCAGCGTTGGTTCTACTCCCAGTATAGAGCACTCAACATCACCAATTACCTCAAATCAGTATGCACCATCACTGGCTCTGGTAATTACTGCCAAATTCTCCTAATCCAGAGATATTAGCATTTAAATGACAGATACTTGAGTTTTAATCCTATCACACACATCTCTGTATAAGTAAAGTTCCTTTGGAATTCAACAAAATGCCATGAGGCTCGTGAAAGTCACTACATAAATCATCTGGAAGAAGGGGGAAAATACACAGCACAGACAAGCTGAACTTGTTTTCTTTGTGAAACAGCATTTTCCATAGTTTGTGGTACACATTCTTCCACTCTTCAGAATATTATATTTGAGTTAAAACTAGAATTTTAGTCAACACAAGGTTTTCCTTTGCAAGTTCTTATCTTACAATTTATATTATTTTATGGATCACTGAACTGCTGTTCACAAAAAGAACCCTAAACAATATGCTTTGTAAAACAGAGAGCTCAGAGCAACCCACTCATTGCAAGATCCTGTACGTCGCCTATCAGCGGTGCAAGTATACTGGAGCACAAAGAAGGTAGCAGGGCCCCATTTCATTTGTATCAAAATTAATCGTTTTCCAACACTGAAACCTCCTCAATACTGTTGGTTTAAGCTATTTTATAGATACAGCAGTCAAAGGCAAAACTGGGAATGAGAAGTGTTCCTTCTATAAACACCGTTGCTTAGAAACCCTGTATTTTTAATAACCTAGCACTCTAAATTCAGCATGGCCTGTCAGTATGGGATTTCAGCACAAGACACAAAGGTATTTTGAGGCCAGTTTCCTAATTTGCACTGTACCATATACAGAGTTGTTCTTCATAGCAATACAGTGACATGATCAATTGGGATAAGGAGACAGGAAACTGAGTACTTGTTCATTATTCATATTGCCAGAGTGCCTGAAATCTCCAGTCCTAAAGTAAATTTCCTTTTGCTAGTGATGTGCAAATACAAAACAGGACAGGCAAGTCTTGCCCCTAGACAACTTAAATGTACAGGAGACCAAAAAAGATACAAAGGGACAATGCATTTGAAAAATAACATATTCTACATAGAAGTTAAAAAATAAAATAAATAATAAAATAAACCAAAAATTAAGTGCAGTTATTTGGTTTTGCTAGAATAAATATGGTATATTTGCTTGAAATACATCCTTTGTCTTAGAAAAAACAAACCACACAGATGTAGCTACTCTCCCTGCTAAGTGGTACCTGACAGTTTACAGGATGCTGCTAAAGCACTGTCACATCTGTTCTTAGTATCTTCATCGTGTTTCACGATCTCCATCCTGCTGTACTGCTTCCTGGCCTGTAAGTATTAAAGTTTAAAAGTTGTCTCTTATTTAGAGGACCCTAGAACAGTTGATTCAGTTTAAGCAGTTAGGGTTGTACTAAGGGAAAAGTGATTTTTATAAAATCAAACATGATTTCTCAGACACATCTGTATATTTTCAGAAGTATGAAAATATTTGTGGATTAAATTTATATTGGTAATGAATTTTTATAAATGAGAAACACTGGACAAAGTTCCCTCTGAAAGACAAGAATGTGAGGCAGAATCAAAACTAAATTCTGAGCTCTCCCAGACTTAATAATCTATATTTTTATTAGAAAGTAATTATGAACAATAATTTAAAATACGTAGTGAACCAAATCCTGACCTTGCAGCCAAAATCTTCTTTGAAGTCTATGAACTTTTTACCCAAGAAATAATGAAATCAGAAAGAAGTATGGGTATTTGGATTTCACTCTTGAGTCCCTGTAATCTCTCTGTGCAGCTGGCCAACAGGTTGGGCTTGTGCAGAAATACACCATTCCTAGCCCTAAAGGATGCACTGTTCTTGCAAGGATAAGCTCAGCTCTACCTATAAATGTCCCTTCTCCTACTAGTCCAAAGGGATGTCAAGTCTTGCTGTCTTGCCAGGAAAACATTACGTCTAGAAGCTGACACTTACCATGACCCTGACCCTCTAAGGCATGTTACATCTTGTTCTCCAGCCATCAAATTTTAACATCTATTGTGTAATTCCATAACAGCGATGCTTTCAGAAGATACCAAAGGCCACAGTTTTATTGCAATGTGACATACACTGAAATCAGTGATGGGGTCTCATTTTAAACAAACCAATACACTTTTACATATAGTTTATAGGGTTTAGCAGAGGGGCTCTATCTTCCCATGAGTGAACAGTGTGCCATGGACATTTCTGAGCATTTCACTGCTAAAAGTTTCCTAACGATTCTCCACTAAAGCGTTGGTGTTTATTCAAACAGAACTATGCAAAAATATCTGCAAGACAAAGTCTGTCTAAATTATACAGCGACAACAGTCATTACCAACACATTAGGTTTTTTTAATTCTCTCTCTCCAGTGGTGTAGTGAGGTTGCTCTACTGATTCTTTAATAAGGATGTTGGAAGAAAACTTTACAGTCAGTCAAGGCAGCTCTTAAACATTATCTGGATATTCTTCTGAGTAAGGTTAATTGATTTACTTGAATCTAATATCTTCATTAACATTACAGATTGGCTCAGTGATCAGAGTAAGGTTTGTATGACAATTGCCTTCTATTGAAAGCAAGTAGCAACAATGGACTCATAGATAAATGTAACAAAAATGCAAAACAAAAAGAGTGCATCCTGCCAGAAACTACTTCTTTTGCCTTACGTTTTCATCTTGCCAACATTACAGTAGCCTGGATAAATCTAAAGATTTATTTATTTTTTATTAACTCAGTTGAAGTTCAGCAGAGACCAAGATTTTTTTAACAGCGTCAATAGTTGTTTTAAAAGATACTTATGTGGAGAAAAATGACTGCTAATTCCCCAAATGTTTTTAAAATCTCCAAAACCACTCATAATTCTTTGCCAAAGCCAACGGAGCCAGAATTTCCATGGATGCATCAGTACTGTTGCCATACTAACTCATGCTTTGAACTTGACAAGTGTTGCAAGCATATCGACACTGAACAGTCAGGTTTTGGTGGGAAATGTCCACGAAAGCCTCAGACACTACAGAAAGTGCTCCTGACATCTAGCAAGCTGCATGTTCCACTGCAATTAGTGCCTTCTGGATGCTCCAGGATGGCACTAGTGTTACTAGCTGCTGGGATACTGATTCTTAATCTAAATAGCAGAGGCCCTGCTTATACAAAGTAAATGCACATGCATGCACAACAAAGTACTATTTTTGCAAATTAGCTTTTCAACAACAGCTACTAACTGCAATGCAGGAAGACTGCATTCCTCTATAAGAAGAAAAACATACAAAGCCCCAAAAAAACACCTTATGATCGCTCTAATTCATGTCAGATTACAAGAGGGAGAAACAGCCTCTGTATTGGTTGATTACATGCAACAGAACAGGCAAACCAAGAAGCAACACAAATTTTCCAGACCGCAGATTCCATGAACATAACTGTCCAGTACAAACGCCAGTTTAGCCAGATTCCAGCAACATGAAATAAACCTTACAAATTCCTCTCAGTTTTACCAGATCACCTCGATGCAGAAAACACTACTATGGCCAGCTAACAAAAATGACTGATAGAACTGATATGCCTTCCGAGATGAATGGAACTAATCTTCATATATTCCATACATTTTACTATTCCTTCAAAAATGTCCCTTTACTGTCTGAATCTTTCAGGCCTCCCTATCAAGCTCAACACTTCCACCACAGCTGATGTCTTTTATTATTGTTTTCTTAAGACACCTTCATTAGGGAAAGGTAGGGCACTTTTAGGTTTTCCTCCCACAGTATATGATTTATCTTCAAAGAATGTGTCGCCTATGTCCACCTGAAGGCCTGGAAGGAAGGATGGTCCTTGGATTAGAGCAAAGTCTGAAATGTTGGAGCTGATAATTCACATTTTTGATGGCCCTCAGGCAAGTCATTGAATTCAGCCTGCACTTTACGCCTTTCTGGTAAAGCGGGGATAACGGCACTTCTGTATCTCATAGGGATACTAATAAAATAAATATATTAAAGGTTGAAAGACACCCAAGTTCTACAGGACCATACAATCACCCTATATAGAGAAGTTACTGTCAAAGTGTTGTGTCTGGCCACCCCCATTTCAATGCTTTATGCATTTGCTGGCAAGACCTAATATAAAGCCTCCACAAAAAGTATCTTAAAATACAGCCAGAGAGCACACAGGGGATTGCATGATCTTTGTCAGGAAAAAGTCTGGGTAATTCAAACAGGCTCCAGAATTGCATATACATATATATTTCGGGATATTCACTGGAGCTAAGCCTGAACTCTGAACCTCCTAAGTCTCTGCTGTCACTGCCAGACAGGGGAAACCTTCATGATAAATTTTAAAGCAGAAGGAAGGATCTTCAGAAGCATCTCCGGGAGTCATCAATGCAAGTGTCCCCCACAGACATGCCTCCTATCACAAATAAACTGATGCAAAGGCAAAAGAAAAGGCAGAAAGCAAGCTCTTTAGAGTAGGTTTCTATACCTTTTACAATCTGTCTTCATTTTTGGCAAATTAGCTCAGACTGCACTGCCATGTGTGCTGCAAGGACCACTCCCCAACAGACTATTGATTAGTGAAAGGACAGGTAGTCAGAGCCTTGCCAGAGCACATTTCAGTGAGGTTTTCTGGGGCAAATAAATTGGATTTAGTGCTCAGAGGGTACAAAGATTGAGAAATTATTTCTGGGAATTCTGGTTTTGATGGGGGAAAAATAATAGCTCAAGCCAAGGAGCAGTCAGAAATGGGGCACAGTGCAGTTAGCCCCAAGGCTCAATCAAATCTGAGATCTGGGCCTATGTGAAAGTCAAGCTTAAGACAATAATTTAACACATTTTCTTTCAGTGTCAGATTTCAGTCATTTCCCATTCACCTTAAGTTGTGGCCTAGTCACATTTTCATGGTTGCATCCACAGCGAAAAACAACTGGAAGGGCAAAAGGAAGGGAAAGAAGAGAAGCCCTGGAGTCCCTGTCACCACTTTCTCCCTCCCTTGCCCCAGCTTGTTCCCTGTTGGGTCATCCCAGCCCTCTTATCCCATTCCTCCCACCCTTATGTGCAAGGCCTCAAGGCCTGTCATCACCAGGGAGGAAAACCAGCACATCCCTCCCTCTAGCCTGGTTTGGGAATACGGTATGTTTGTAGTCTCTGTGTCCATCAAAATGACTGCTGCTACCAGATCCTCATAGGAAAGAGGGATGGCTGCAGGACACATTCTGCTCCATGACTGTTCAGAGACTAAAAATATACCCAGGCCAGGGTCACTAATCACAAACTTCCCATCTATCATTTACCGTTCTAGATTCTAGCTAAGAAGAAAGCCAAGTATCTCAGCCTCACTTGGTCACAATCTTTGACCAGGGCTGAGTATAAAGATCTCATGGGAAAAGATGGGAAAAGAGCTTTCTCCAGACATCTCCACTGGAGTAATTTGGTAGTGCTCATGGAACAAAAACAGATGAGGGAAAGTACTCATTTTAAAAGGAGGATACCCCTGTTCCTGTCTCAGTTCCTTTCCTTCCACATCATCCACTTTAGAGGACTTGTGCGATTCTGGGATTAACACTGAGTTTCAGGTCCTATGTTCTTCTGGAGAAAGACCATAAGAAAATTAGCCAATCAAGTCAATAAATCCCAAACCAAAGAGTGACTTGCCAATTTTTTCTCCTTTTTGAACACTCCGGGAAGAAAGAGAAAGACGATTTTTCTGAGGGGAATTCTGTGGTTCAGGGGAGAGTGGAAATTAAATTTACGAATTTTTATTCTACCAGAAATCCTCTAAGGAAAAATATTTCTTCACTGGAGCAGCAAGAGCATTTTTGAACTTCAAGGAAAGTAACAGGGAGATACCAACATGTTCTGAAGTCAGAAATGGATGAAGAAGATTAAATTGTTTATGATTTCTTTGTGAACTGGGAAAAAAAGGCTATATTTAAAGTAAAAGGAAAGTGAGCAACTCAGAGATCTAGAATTCTGCCACAGACAAATTTCTGCAAGGTGGCAAGTTACTACTTACCAGCCACTTCATACCATCTTGTACAGGCACTTTCGTCAAGTAAGTGTAACCTAATTTAAGGTAGCTTTCCTTTAGGAAAAGAGAGCTAAAGTACCTTACATTTACAAGGAGGTGCTGCAGGGTAAGAGTGTGCATGTGGTTCCTCACAACTGACACATAGTGATTTGTTACTCTCTAGTAATTTATTCTGATGCCAAAGCCCCGAGTCCCAGTGCCCCCATGAACACCTCTGCTCCTATCCATGGGCTCTTTAAAAGACCTGAAACATCAACACAATAGTAATCTGTCTCCTAGTAATATCAGAGATATTTATGCACCTCAGGAGCAATGACTGTACACATGGAAGGGATATTCTTGGAAAACCTGTAAAGTTTAGTATTTCCTTCCCAAGATTTTTTCTGTCTGTCCAGCAGTTCTCTTGCCGTGCTGTGTGACTGACAGCCTGACCTGCCAAGGATGGCTCTGTTAATCCCGCCAGCTGATCAGAATACAGATTCCCATGATTGCTGCTGGTGCCTAACTTGTCCTCCATGCACGCACAGTCAAATTCTCCTGCAAGGAGATCATGGGGCAGGTTCCCAGCTCATACAAATCATCCAAACTCCCTTTACTTCAGTTAGACTCTTTAGTGAATGAACTACAGTGATCTACACAAACGAGGGCCTAAGGGTGTATGTTTAGGCAAACACTGTGTCGCTGAAGGGGGCTGGATTTGATCTGCACCCTTGACAGGGACTAAAGAGTGCTTTCAATCTAAAAGCAGACATCATCTTAGCTAAGCTATATGGTCCGTTCATGGGCTAAATGGATCCACCAAGTCTTTCTGCTTTTCAGAAAATGGTTTCAATAATTTTTCAGCATCCGAGTATGGAGTGGGGAAGGAGACTGCATGAAACACATTTCCTGATATACCTTGCTCTACAGAAGCAGTGAGAGGCTAATGGGAGAAGATTACCTTTTGCTTCTTTAAATAACTGGATAGACAGAGAGGAGGAGACATGATGTTTGGCAAAGATGCATCTCTTAGAATATTGCACTTAAATGCTTAACAATTATCAGATGAAAAAATCATGTAGCTGCTTCACACAATTGAGGAAAGGAAAATAAAAACTTATGCTGACTTGCTCTGCCTCTGCATCAAACGTTATCGTGTCTAGGCATTCAGACGAAGCCTGGACAATGAATGGAAATAGCTACAGTGGCTGTTCTGGGAAGGATTGGCTTATCTGGCATGAAATGCTCCTTAACCATGGAAACCTGAAACTACAAATGAAGAAATAATCTTTTCATAAGGGAAGTTTCTTCCTAGCTCCTTTGCTTAAAGGTTGTATGCAGAACCATGAGGTTTCATATCCATCCCACAATTCCACACCAGTTGGGGACTCAGGTCCATTTCTAATACTGACAAACATGCCAATCCATACAGTTAGGATAAGCTCTGTGTGATCTCTGATTCCTGCAGACTATGTCTTCGCCATGAAATGTGCGATGGTCTTCCTTTTCCCACAAGACACTGAACTTGGTGTCACAGATGCCCTATCAGCCCAGAGAGGAGAGGAAGGAAGGGAGAAAGGATCTGTTCATATTTGTTTTCAAATTCCTGGGAAAAATAGATTTGAAATTTGGAAAAAAGGGGGGGGGGGGGGGGGGAGGCAGGGGGGGAAGGAAGGAAACAAAACTGGGTTTGCAATTCCTAATTCCTTTCCCACAAATTGACTCCAGTTCCTTTTACAGAAACACTCAATTTTAGGACCAAGAGGTAATTCAGCTTACACTTCCTATCTGCTTGTGGCATAGTCTCAACTGACTCCTGACTGCTCAAGGTCTTTGATTTCACTGGAGTCTTCGTTAGATACAGACTGAGGTGAAGGGTCATATACTATCAATCAGCCAAAAATGAAGCCCTGAATCAAATAAATCAACCATTTTTAAAGGCAAGAACAGGTTTGCTTACCCAAGTTCAGACAGAAATATAAGCTCTTCACATTCCAGAACAGCCTCTCAGTATTTTCCATTTTCATTTACATACCTTATAAAAATAGCCAACGTTTCATGATATATACTCATAGAAGTTAGTCCCTGAGGACAGATGCAATTTTTGTTTACACGGAAAACCTGTCATAGGCATTAGGGGATATATGAGTATTACTGTTAGCTGTTTGAATTGTGTCCAAAGAAAAAAATTAACTTTGTAATTAAAAAAACAAATCCTGCCTGAGGCTAGGCAAAGAAACCAAACAACAGCAGAGTAGATGCTCTGTACTGGAGAAAGAAGCATTCTGTTTAGTGTGGCATCTGGCAGAGCCATGATAAGCACAAAATGGAGCTGCCTACAGAAAATGGCAAAGTAAAAAAAAAAATCTAGAGAAGCAGTAAAACAGACAAAGAACAGAATGTGCCCTTAAACTGCACTGAGTGCCTTCAAACATTTGACCTTCACTGGAGAAGTCCCACAGAGACAAACTCACTCTGGAGCCCAGCTCAGTCTTCACCTTTCTCCCAATAGTTCCATCACCAGCATAACAGGATGGTGCTTTTCATCCTGCACCAACAACTCACAGCACTTACCAGTGATGATGTTAAAGTTAGTAACAATTTCTGGCAGATGGTATCAGTTAGGAACCAGTCAGTATTGCAGCTCCATTGGAGCAGGTGCTGTGTAACATACTATGCAATCTAAGAGATGCAAAACAACGAACAGTCTGGAGATACAACACAAGAAAATGTCCTGCCCTGCACTTCTGGAATCATTTTAATATAAATAAAAGCAAGTTTAATGAGTTCTTTATACCACCATAATGTTCCAAATGCATGGGAGCTTCTGGATCAACCCAAAATTTGCGATGCAAAAAAAAGTGAAAGATTTTTCCTTCCCATTATATAATCTATTTAGTACCTAAAGAACACTCTTGATGTGTCACTCACCATATTATTGACTTCAATACAGGTCATAAAATATGCCTCCTTGCACGACAGGACTGCACCTACCAAAATACTGTCTTAAGCAAAATGTGACAGTACAAGCTCTTGAAATATGAAAAGCTATTACAGCAGTATCTGCTAATGTACAGAAATGTTAGCTTTCTGCACTGCTTTATATGGAACTCCTTGACAGACTCTCTGTAACTCAAAAACCAGAATAAAATAATTTATGTTCCTTGTGTATCTATTGGCAATAATACTTACACAATTTTAATGAATTTGCTGGTAAATCAATAGCTCTGTTTCTGTTCTGCATTACAAGTATTACTGCATGTCAAATAAATCATTGTAATGAAGTTTGATGAGCAAAGGGTTTGATGGTGGTGTTCCATAATTATAAACATCAGCAGTAAGACTTTTTCAAATCATGAAAAGAAAAGTGCTTTGATGATGGCAAGTAAATTCTCTGATTAAAATTACTTTAGACATTTCAGGCAATGGAAGTCTTCAAATCTGGCCCTGACCTTTGCTCTTCAAAATACATCTCTTCATTAGTAAATTGCATTACGTCTAATCATCAAATAATAAAAAGACACTGAACATCACAAAAGCCACAGTACATAGTTGATTTATTTATGCAAATTTCAGAGATGCAGTTTTGCTCAAACCATTTTGAAGGTACCAACTTCTAAGAAAAAAAACAGCCATATCAACCTGATGGAAGTATTTGTTGCCTTCATATGGAAAGAATCAAAGGACTGAAGAAATAAAGTATCAGCTGGAACAGACATCACATTATCGAGACTATAAAACATGATTTATTTTCAAGTTTCTCCTTGACACAAGCATTATAAATTTAAAACTCTAGCTAACATTGGATCAGGTGCAAGACTCAACAGAAGTAAAAATCACATTCACCACTTATACAGTATTTCATCAGATTCCTCCCATCTGCATATCAGATGAACCCCTGAATGTCTTACACGCATGAAGAAACCAACTGACCCAACTAAACAGCTCTCGCTGTGAACTGTTAGTAATTTAGGTGTTCCGATCAAAGAATAATAGCAAACAAACTTGGACAGTAACATCAGAACAGATGTGCAAATTGACTGCTTGGAAATAAACAGGGTTTAGGTCATTATCCAACAGAAAAAAAAAAGGGGGGGGCTTTTGCAGGACAAATCATTGTATTTTTTGTCACTTCGTAACATCCTGAAATACTTCTATGTATTCTCAGTTATTATGTTTATTGTTCTTGGTTAAAACAATAAACTTCAACTACACACCAAAGGCATTTTGTCAAACTCACAATAACATGAAACATTCCCACTGCTCCTCCCTTCCTATACTTGTCCACGCCTCTAACCTTGCAGGGTGTAACTCTGAGGACACTGGAAATGGCATAGCAAAAGAGCTGTTATTTCCAACCTTTCTCCAAGGCTGATGAGAAGATTTCAACGATCTGACGAACTGCATGTGCTGGGGAAGTAGTTGCCCTCTGCTGCATTAGCTTAACCAGCACCTATGCAAGCTCAAAGAATTAGGAGCAACAGAAATCTAACCCAGAGACCTGCATTCAGGAATGTCTTCTCCTTCCTGATCCAGAAAGGGAATACAGGAGCTCAGCACCCCTCTGGCTTTGTACCTTTCTTACAGGTCCCTCTGGTATTTGGGCAAGGCCAAGAGCAAATCTCTCCTGAAAGCAGCATTATATACACTGACGATAGAATCACAGAATCATTCAGGTTGGAAAAGACCCTTGGGATCATCGAGTCCAACCATCAGCCCTACTCTACAAAGTTCTCCCCTACACCATATCCCCCAACATCTCATCCAAATGACCCTTAAACACATCCAGGGATGGTGACTCCACCACCTCCCTGGGCAGCCTATTCCACTGTCTGAGCACTCTTTCTGTGAAAATGTCCAGTCTAAACCTCCCCTGTTGGAGTTTAAAGCCATTCCCTCTTGTTCTGTCACTAATCACCTGTGAGAAGAGACCAGCACCAACCTCTCTACAGTGTCCTTTCAGGTAGGTGTAGAGAGTGATGAGGTCTCCCCTCAGCCTTCTCTTCCTCAAACTGAACAGTCCCAGCTCCCTCAATCTCTCCTCATAGGATTTGTTCTCCAGGCCCTTCACCAGCTTTGTTGCCCTCCTCTGCACTCGCTCCAGCACCTCGATATCCCTCTCGTATTGAGGTGCCCAAAACTGGACACAATACTCAAGGTGTGGCCTCACCACTACCTGAAGGAAAGCTTGAAAGAGAATGCAGCATTCCTGCTGAACAGTGAGAAAGAGGGCTCCAGGGATCTTTTTTACTAACCATAAGCTGGGGGGAAAAACAACCTATGAGAGAATACAGTTGCATATAAACTATAAATCTATCCTGTATCATACATGTGTACCCCTCTGATCTTCAGCTGTATTTCAAAGATTCAAAAGGAATTACATGTTTATTGTGAGAGTTGTTCCATAAGCTATGTCCAGAAGGTTTCTTTCTAGAAGAGTTGCAAAGCCAGCCCACCACCAGCCTTAAGGATGGTGCTATAGTGGGAAAAGTGGAGGGAAAAATTTTTCACCCCTAAGCCCACTTCAGGTGCTATTCTACATAGCAGACATAGCCCAACCATAGTAAAACCAGAAGACATTTTCCAGCATAAAAGTCAGAACACATCAGCACAGAAGTCAGAGATATTCTTCTCACAGATGAAACCTCAGTGACGAACAACCTCACTTCAGAGGGCAGAATATACACTAAACTTCCAGCAGCCCTATCAAGACAATAAAAGACATGATATATGTTGTTTGTGGCATGAATTCCCTATCACTGACTGCAGATATGATTCAAATAACCAAACAGAAAACAGCACTCATAAATGGAAGCAGATAGATGGAGAAAGGCAAATATTCAGGGGTCATTTGAGAGGTGCATCCCTGAATGCTCATCCCTGTGATGCTTAACCAAATGAGGGAGACAATTTGCTGGAGACAAGACTGGCCCTGTGACTGGATGTGAAAGCATGGCAGGCAGCTCATTCCAAATGGTGAGGGCAGCAGATTGGGAGGGATAAACAGAAAGGAGTCTGGTGCTTTGGCTGCCAGAAAACATTGGAAATGTATTTTAAAATACCTTTAACTTAAACTTAGCTCTTTTTTTTTCTCCAATCAGTAATACCAGTACAATGAGAGACAAACAAGAACAGCTGCCCATGCTGCCACGTCCAAGACATTCTGCAGAGATCACATCACAGGGTCAGCAGGCCAAATCCAGAGGTGAGTATAAGCAAGGAAACCTATGGTGGTGTGACTTAGGTCACCTCCAAGAGTCCTTGGCCTTTATGTCATCTCCACTCAGAGTCCCTCCAGCCTGGTACATGCTTATCTATGGCTAACTCACACATCCACATACTCCTCATGCCCCACCTCTGAATTTGGCTCTCTGCATGTGTACGTATGTGAAGGATGTTTGGGGGAGCCCAAACTCTGGGATCTATGTACTGAATCCTAGGGGGCGAGGAAGAGTGCAACTCTGGGAGCAACTAACTGGAATGGAAAAGAAAGTGCAACTCAAAGAAGGGAAGGGACTGCTTCAACTTACAGCATAATATGACTGTTGCGTGTACAAATTATAGCAACCTATTGTAAATCATCATAAAAGCATCTGTGTTAGAGGGAGGTACTTGTGACATGTCACCTCTGGGTTAGTCCCACCTTCTGCCAAATAACAAGGAAATCTTAAAGTTTTCCTGAGGTAGTTCCCAAGAACATTTTAGTATCTAACCCAGAGGTACCCAGCTGCTGCCTAGTGCAATTTCCCAGGGAGGAGGTGGGTGGCCAGTCTCCATGTGTACCAGACCCAAAGCTTTCCATTCACCTTCATGAAGTTGTGCAATTCTAACTGAAACTCATCACAACCTCTTACACTCTACTTCCAACATCCAGAATCATTTTAAGTAGCACCCAAAAGTTAGCCAAGTGAGCTAACATTTTCCTTTGAACCCACAAGCCTTTAGAAAGGTTGGTAAATTTTTATACAGTATAGAAGCGTGGTGTGCTTGCTACTTAACAATCCAGTTCTGTGCTGGATCTGTCACCACTACAGTAAAAAGTTTAAGTGTATAGTGTGCTTATAATAAATACTTTGCACAAAATTATTCATTCCACAGATGGGCAAAAGGGACTTTAATGCTTACTTTGTTTGCAGAATGCTATATAAACCCTGCTAGTTACAGGCAAGAATATGGAAGTCGTTTTGTTCTATTAAATAAAGGAAACAAGGTTCTCATTTTAAAATTAATTCAATGAAAACTATTAAGTAGCTGGCTGTGAATGCTTTGGGAATTTATATATACACACACATATACATTTTTACCTGATACTAATTTCCCTCCCCCCTTACTTCTTAAACAAACACACTGTTAACCACATCACTTCCAAGGAACTCTGCATGGGAAGAGCTTGCAAGTCAAGGCAGCATGGTAACACTCACTACCCAAATATTGCAGCCTACACTGTGTCTTCCAGCAGGCATAAAGGGAGTATAAGCCAGAGGGATTTCTCCCAACAGCTGCAATTTGATCTCTCCTGTAGTCATGCTGATTTAATACTAATAGTTGAGGAGGAACAGCCACAGCCCTCTCGTCTCTTGGCAATATCAGCATCACTTGGGGAGTTAGCCCAGAGCAGACTTTTGGCCAAAGCATGAGATCTGAGAGCTTGTCTGTGATGGGTGTTTGCCTTGACTTCACCTCCCCTTTGCCGGTTTCAGGGCAACTGAGCTTTTGTCCTGAGCTGAGAAAGACATAACAGCCATAACATAACAGGCTTTCTGCAGCCTGTTGCGAGCTTATGATACAAGCCTAACTAAGCATTTTAACTGCTTTTTCTGGGAGGTTTCTCAGTTTTCCAAGAGCAAAAGTGCTGGCCATGATAATTTTCTCCTATGAATACAGGCTTTCTCTTTTTATCCTCAACTGCTTCTTCAGTTTTTCTACTTAACACCAAGCAGTATGTGTGATAACATTATTCCTGAACATCCCCGTAGTGATTGTGTGAGGCCACAAATGATGGGTTGTGTATCCAACTCACAAGGAGGTTGAGGGTTTGGGGAGAAGAGAGCTTCAGTTTACATAAAACCAATTGTTTACCAAGAACCACAGAACAAAGCAATAGCCAAAAAAATTAGAAGAAATTAATGCATATAATTAGGAAATGTCACTCATACTTTTAAACACTTTCATAAAACTTGTACGTATCTATGCCTCTTTGAGCTTCCAACAACATATTTCTAATCTGTCACAACACAAGTCACACATCGTAAAAGGCAATAATAACATGGCTGAAGTCAGAGATCCCTACACCACTCACAGATACCCTACTGTGAAGCTTTTCACTCGAATGGTGCTTCCTATGTCTCCTCTACCTCTCAGGGCTGCATACTAACTTCAGAGACAAATTCTGGCTTAAATTAAGATGGTTCTATCAGGATGAAATGTGCGTGTCTTTGAAAACTATAAGAATAATATATCAAATCTTTTAGTTGGCATGTTTTTTTCTACAGCTTCACTGCTGATTTACACTATCTAATGATCTGTTTATTCTCTGGATTGTGTGTAGTCCACAATGGTTTAAATTACTCATCTGCTTGCACTTAAGCATTTGGCCTTTATAAAAGACATGATAGGTAAGTGCAATGCAAATGTACTTTCCAATAGTCAGTGTCACCCGGGTCAAAATTTCAGCTGGGTAAACGCAGTTCAAGCACACAGATTTATGCCACCTTTAAGAGAACCCTTTGGTGAGGATCTGTGGAAATCTCTAACAGGAATGTTAGTTTTTTACTCTTGGTTTTATCTACAGGAGGTTTTAGCATAGCAATCTCCAGTGATGTATTTTGAAGCTCAGTCTACTAAGCCATATGAATTTTTTTAATGACAAAGCAGCAACCTCTCTATACAGTTGCATTAAAAGAAGCAGGATATACATCAGATTGGCTTGAACAAATGCAACATTTGGATAACCGTATAGAATTGTTGTATTCAGCTCATCTGATCTCATCAGGTAGCTCATGAGTATTTAATGGGGACATCAACATCTGCAATTATAAGGTTTACAGTGAGAGATTAAGGTAAGGCTACAGGTTATTTTGCTCTGTGTTGCTGCAGCACCTTGTCCTTCACACCAGAAACTTCTGTCTGGAGAATCCCCAAGAGTCATTATATATATATATATACACATACATATATGCACAATCAGACACAATACCTCAGCAGAGATATCTTGTCTATATTCTTACTGAGATATAGCTCAAGATCCAAATGAAATTGAATTAGCACATCCAGGGAAGCTTCCCAGCAGCAATTATATACTTCCCACAATTACAACAAAACCCAAGCATCTGGAAGCCGGACTGGATCATTAAGACCATTAGGAATCTTTCACTATCCATGGGGTAAGCATGCAGTTCTTATCAAAGCTAAAATCAATCTTAATGTGATGATCTTTTTTCTGGAATAACCACATGTATTACAGGTCAGAGTTAAACTTATGCAGAATGACCTAGAATCTCACCATAATATTTCTTACTGTGGCAAGCCTGACAGATGCCCTTCAGTAGACAAGATATATCAGTAGTTTTAACTTCATGAAACAAAATGGCAGGGAGAAGCAAATAAAGGAGAAAGAACAAGAGAACTATTGTTAAGATCATTTAGCTATTCAGAGAAAGAAAAAGAAAATGCAAGCATGTTTTCTTAGGAAATAACAGTAACAATTGTCTTTGTCAGCTAATTCCCTATTGGCTTTATTGGTCTCCAGTAGAGACTTAGATGAAGAGCATCGTGCAGATGAACTCAGTGAGGGCCTGGCATGAGTTTGGAAAATCCAGCAGAAGGAAGGGAGGTAGTTGTTTCAGACACAGGAAAACAACCTAATGTGTGAAGGCATAGAGGGAACAAGGAGATAACAGCATTAGTGATAAAGACAAATGATCACAGACAAAGCAAATTATCAGCTTTCCTCAGGACAAAGCAAGAAGTATTATACCCAAAGCAGAGGAACATTGGAAGCAAACAGCAGGATCCATTCAGGACATGATGTGACCTAATCACTGCAAGGAAATGCTGAAGATTTATCCCATCCATCATCTATCCACTCAAGAAAAAAAATTACTGAAAAACAACGGGTTCCAGCTCTTCCCAACTACAGCAGAACCCAGATTTGCCTCAGTATAATCAGGGACAAAATCTGGACAGAGTGGACTGCGTAAGTGAAAAGGAGACAGGCTTGACAGATGTGAAAACACTTTATTAGTAGAAGATCAAACAAGAAAATGAAGGTAGGTGTCATCACAGCTATCACGCACTAGAATTGTGCAAGACTGACCTAAGAAAATAAAAGTGCATATGCTTTGGAAATATTAAGGGACAAAAAACATGGAAATCTTCAATGCTGTTTTTAGAGCTGCTTTTCAGGGAGGAGCTGCCCTTTAAGTTTGAGTGACTAATGGCAACGAATGTAATCTGGTTTTTATTTGCAGTGCCAGGCTCATTTGGCTTGTGTAAAATGCAACCCTTTGTTTGGTAAACAAGCAAATTAAACTGGTGATCCAGAGAATCTTGGAAACTTTACTTAAATAAAGGAGCCTCTCTCTCTTAGAGTCATGGCTTAAAACCCATTGGAAGGTATGTTTCCAGATGTTTATCATGGGCTTTGCTGTCAAGATCAAACAGGTAATCTTTACTAATATGGTCATGTCATATTAAAAATAGAAGTAGTGAATAAATATGTTTTTATTCATAAAGCAACAGAGGCCTCAGCTTCTTGGTCAAGCCAGAACAGTGCTGCCCAATGTATTATAAATGAGTTAAAATACAGTTACATCATTGGAAATAGCTTCAAAAAAGACAAATATCAATACCAATGTTATGATAGGAAGACCAATATAAAAAAAATAAGGAAACAGGGCAAGAGGAAAGAAAAATATTCATAGCAAGAGGAAAAAAAAATATTCACAGCAAGAACTGGATAACCCCTCCAAAACCTTGGTAAGTCTTCTGAAATCTTAGGAAAGATGAGCTAAGACATATGCTGAACCTTGGAGGAACATTCCACATGAGAGGTGCCTCCCAGGCAATGAATACGTCCATGCCAGCCAGGGCTACACACTGGCATCCCAAAAGGCACAAGGCAGAATCACACAACATCAACCTGCTTCAGCTGAATTACGTCCATTTACTCGCACTGTCAGCCTGCCCATCACAGAAGTGCAAATATCCCCCAGGATTCATTTGAAGCAGTAAGCTTCCCGTGTAACCGGGACATACACCATGCCTTGCTGATAAAGCTGTCTGTCCTAAAAGCATCCAGAGATGTAAATGCAAGTGCAGCTGCTCATGTCACTATGAGCAAATTGCTTTGTTCCTACCAGATCTCAGCATCCTTGGGCAGAGCAGAGGCTGCAGTAACAAAGCCTGCTAGTTTTAAGTGTGTCCACAGCTATTGCAAGGAGCCTCCTCATAGGCACTATTTCCAGACCATGGAAAATGCAATACTGAAAACACCACATTGATTCCCATGCTGCAGTTCTTCTAAAAGATAAATTATGCAAAAATGTCACCCTCTAGCTCCCTGGGCAGAGCTGTTGTTTAACATCTTAGACTGGACTGCTTTCAGGTAATGACAGAAGTTGGAAAATGCTTGCTACAGAAACGAAAAGCTAAACAATACTGAAACACTCTAAGGACATCACTGGCCAAAACGCTTGTTTTTCCCCTTTCTGCAGAACTAAGGGAGCAGAAGCAGGAATCCCTCTGCTGCATTATCAGCAGACCACTGTGTTGAACTCCAGACAGTTGCATATATTTAAATGCACAATGCGTGTTTAAAGGAGCTGGGGAAGATCTAATCTTGGCCCAGTGACATACAAAGTGAAATAACTCATTCTTAAAGACCAAGGTTAGTTTGAGAAACCAGCAGTCAGAAAACACATCTTTCTATCTACAAATGGAACAAACTGTTAAGCAACCAGAGACATGATAAATCTGGAAGTCCTGGCCATTGTTTTCACAGGCCTACTTTTCACAGCAAGGCTGGAACTGACCTTGATTTATGCCCAAACAATACAAAGTCTGACAAATTGAAATATGCAAAATGAGATAAATTAAAGCAGGTTCCTTCCGAGTTGGGACATCTCTTCCATCTCTAGTGAGAAACACAGTGAAGTACACATGTAAATCCATTTTATCTATTTCTCATTGTGAGGCTAAGATCAAGACAGCAATAACCTCCATTCTGAATTGTTTTTATTTTATTGGTTTAAATTTGATCCTCAACATTTGGATTTTTTTTTTTAAATTTGATTATACACACTCTTCTCAGAAAGGAATGCAGAGGGCTCTCTCCAGCTTTCAATTAGGATGATGAGATTACCTTGAATTTCCTAACAGCAGCAATGCCTTAAAGTGAGGAAGGAGTAGCCCCTTTGCCCCAGCATCACTGGAGGTTCATGTGATTTCTAAGAATCTACATATGCTAATGCTCGCTGTTTGGATAATCACTCGCAATGCAAAATCAGCAGCCAAAACACAAATTAGAGCTGGTGGTAAATCGACTCCTGATCTGTTTGGGGCTGTGCAATGAGATCCCCCAGGAATTCGCTGTAACATTCTGGCTGCTCAGTCTGTTGCCTGCATACGTGGTCACAAGCAGACAGTAAGACCAACACCCTACTAATGAGCAGAACATGAACTACCATGATAGCTCAAGATAAACTCTGCCACAAACTCATGCACTCGTTCTTTTTCCTTCCCAGACAAATCATCAACTGTTAGGGGGAGGGGGGAATTTATACCTTTTTCATCTCCTGGATCTTCCCTAACCTAGCACATTGCCAACACCATGTTAACGGTTTCTGAATATGCCCCTGAAGAACAAAGATACTCCTTTTGCCAGATCCCAGTATTTACAAGCAAGCCCAAATCTGTGAGAAAATTCAATTGAACGCAGATGGCAGGAAATTCCTCTAAAATGACAGTGGCCAAATTCAAACCACAAGACATGAAAATAACCCAACGTACTAGACATGAAGAACATATCTTATAGATTTTTCCTCATGCAATTCACAATCTGTGATTGATTACTGGGAAGACAGACTGCAGATTTATTGGACTTCTGTAGAACAAGTATTCCATTTGCAACAATTAAATCTTATGTGGTTGAAAAATAGGTTGGAGGAACCAGTGGATGGCTCTGACACTGAGGAATGCATTTCTAGGTTGTCCGTAAGACTGTAGCTCATTTAATTTTGCACTAGATCCCACTGTGCACTGGTTTGTTTAGTGTAATTAACAGGGCTGACTCAAAATTTTTGTCATTGTATCAGAAAATTAGACCTGAGGAATATTACTTGTACTGCTATAATTTCTTTTCAGTTTGTCAACAACAGAAGATGTCAGTCTTTCTGTGATTTAACAACCAACTTAATCTCTGTGTCCTTCAAATAAAAAGTTTCTACATACATGGCAATATGCAGATGGATCCTGGACAATCTACAATGATGCTTCAAGCTCAGATGAGGAGAAAGCTGAAGCAGTCTCCATGCTGAAGGGACTGACTACATGTTGATGGCTGGACTAAGCTAAATCCTGATTCACTGAAATGAGGAATTTATACTTTGCTGTGTGTTTGCTGTAAAACTCAAGTGGCAACCCAAGAACAGAATGGCAAAGTCTGATATCAGACAAATCCCAACAACCTGCATCACAGGAAAGGAAGTAGCCATCATCTTTCCTTTCACTCTGCCTCAAATCCAGGTGACCAGGGAATTCAGAAGGGCAGCATTCACACATTACGTTTCTGCTACCACTTCTGGTTTGGTTTTGTTCTAGCTGATTTTCAGGATGAATACACTTTGTGTCAATACTCATGTGAACTACTTGCCGTCCAGTTACGGATATCCTGGTTAGCTGATCAAGAGACAGAAATGTTATCAAGCAGCTTACCAACCCTAGGAAATATGGGAAGACCTTGCTGAAGAGAGGGTGTGCCAAGTAGATCCTGTACACTAAAACATGATAGCAGGGGATGTATGTGAACTTCTGCACAAATTCTCGTCCCAGGTAGTTCAGACACACACAAAGGGCTAAACTGACCAATGCAACCATTCACCTGAAATGATCCATCCAGCCCTACTGTGCTTCCCTGAGCCCATGGAGTTCAAACCAACTTTCCAGGTATTCTTTTAAACTGACAAGCTAGCTTCTCCTTCTTCCTTCTCTATTCCTATGACTAACCCCCCCCTTTCTTTCCGTCAGTCTGCTGGTACCTCTCCATTCAGCGTATCAAGGCAGACAAACTCCAAGTTTGGTCTGAACGTGGCAGCTTCTGCGGGAACAGGAGTATAACCAGAAACAAATAGTAAATGACTCTCTCTCTACAGAGCTGTAGCAAGCCGTCTGGGCACTACATGCCATCCCCTCTCCACAGAGCACTCCTGCCTCTCAGGAACACCCTGCCTGGGACCTCACAGTCACCAGCGCAGGTCTGCAGCTCCTTTTCCCAGGCAGCAGCAGCCTGTGAAGCTCAGGTGCATTGTCCCCATTATGTACCACTGTCCCTAGTACAGCTTTTTTCTCAACACCTCGAGGAATACAGCTCCTTCCCCTCAATTCCTACTACATCCCTCCTGCTAAGACAAGATAGGGCAGCAGAGACTTCATGCTGGCCTCTGTGGCACGCTATGTCTGCTTTCTGGCTGCAGTGTGCGTTGTGCACACAGCAACAGACAGAAACTTGGCAGTGCCTTCGCTCACTGCACCGACCCGCAAAGCCCCCCCCAGCCTCTTCCACTGCAGATCCATTAGCTTTCATGGGAATTTTGCACGCGCATCGAATGGAAAACAGAGATCCTTGCTGAGGCCTGCAAAGAATACTCGCCTAATAGCACGCAAAACAAACAAACACAACCTATTTTCAAATGAAATGCCATCTCTTCTCACAGTCACTGGGAAACAGGTAGCAAAAGCAGCAGTTTGGACCCTGATCAGGAATTGCCAGACTTTCCTCCAGGCAGAAAGAGATACACAGCGTGGATAATACGTTATACAATAACCTGCTGCAATGCTCAAACAAGAGCTGCCCAAATATGTTGTCAGGCACCACTGTCTATGCCATTTTTATGAGCAACAGTAACTTCTGTGCTGGGGCTAGGAATACCTCTTTTTTTATTTGTCTCCAGGTACTTTTTAATATAGCTGTGAGAGCCTGGAAAAAAAATCTGCCTTGCAGACAGGCTTTCTCTCTCTCTGCCTTTATCCTCCCCCTTCTCCCTGCACCTCCTTTTTCAAAATAATTCTTCAAACTCAGAAGTCCAAGGAGATCTCCATGGAAAGAACAGTGAAGACACGAAAGTAATTACAACTGAATCATGCAAATATAAACAAGTCTGATTCTGATCTTTCAGCGAATTTATATGGGTAGAAATACATCAAATTTATTGCAATTGTTACCAAATGACACTGGAAAATGCAATACCTAAATTCTAATTTCTGTGTCAGCTCTTGGAAAGGTAAGTCAAATAACTATATTCCAGTGCTTTAAAACTGCACTCAAAAGGGCTGCCTGTATAAGAACGTGTTAGTGAATCCCTTGCACTTGATATCCAAAGTGAAGACTACCAAATCAGAGTGCTGATCTGGGAGTAAAAGTAATGCTATTTTGACTCACTCATTTTCACTGAAACCAATGAAAACCCTCCCACTGAGCTAAATCAGACCCTTTTAAGGATGACAAAGAAAATCTGGTGAAGGTTAACAGGAATGTGATATGATTAACATCTGCCTTTACCATCCACGAGAGAAAACTGGCTCTGCGCCTGACCCTATGCTTTAGGTGATAAAATTTTTCAAGACTTTTTTGTTCTTAAGGCTTTCTTTGTTTTCTTTAAAAAAAAAAAAAATACTGCTGGACCCACTGAATCCTGAATTTCTCTCAGTTAGCTATGATCCTGTAAACTCATGTTCTAGCTAAACCCAACTGCCAAAAAAGCATCCAAGTCTTGATTTCAGGAGGCCAAGAGCCTTCACTTGTTCCAGGGATTCTTTACATCTTTTATTAAGAATTTATTACTTTTTTCATTTTATTTGTCTGATATCAGCTTCCAGCCGTCAGTTTTTGCTATGCTTTTCGCTGCTGCATTAAGAATCCTTTATTGTACAGAGTTTTCTTGTCATCAAGTCACTTAACCTTTTTTGATAAGCTAGAGGCTAAAGCCCTCAAGTCCAGGAAGGTTTCCTCCTCTTTAATGCACTTTCTCCAACTTGTCATAATTTCTACTGGGAGCAGCATAACACTATGCAACACCTCACAGCACATATTGCCACTGTTCCCCACAAATGCAGAATCACTTAGAGAGTCCAGGCTTTCTAGGACATGGTGCGCCTCCTTCTGCAGATACTGCCTGCCTGCCTTCCACGCTTCCCCAGCAGCTGCAGGACCTAACACCAAGCTGTCCTAAAAATCCCTTTTCCCTCAGTGGGTTTCAACTTGTCAAGTGATTGACACTCTACCTGTTGCACTACTCTGCTCATCATTATTTGGCATTGGGCCAACCTTCACATCATGCAGAAATTTCTATCAGCAATGGTTTTAAAGTTCTAGCCTCAAGTATTAAAAAATCTAACCACTCAGTATGCAAACCAACTGAATCCACCTACTTTCTACTTGCTACTGTCAGCTACTCTGAGCCAGTACTTAATCTGTTTAGTAGATGTTTCAGCAATATCATATAATGTGTGTTGGGGTTTTTTTGGGTTTTGATTGTTCAGATTTTTTTAAGGAAACCTCAACCCATTAACCTTCTAACCTCATGGAAATCTGATGTCAGATTTCTTGGACAAGATGCACTTTCCTTACAACCACGCTAAAGTAACTGCATGCCTATTCTGCAGTACTTCATCAAACCATGATACTGCCAGATATGAAGTACCACTAACTGGCCCACCACCACCCTGTTTGTTAATTTTTGATACTGGCCCATCATCCATTTCATGCTACCTTTCCACAGCGATGCTGTCAGTAAAAGGGTGAAGCAGAAGGAAAACAGTCATGCTGCTGTGCTGTCATCTGCTTACTCCACCATGGAACCATTCAGCAAATACCTGATTCTAGTGATGCGACATGTTAGCAGCAATGTCCAACAGCAACCACAGAAGTCAAGGCTCCTTTGTGCCAGAAACGGGACAGATACACACTGATTTTGTACACACTGACTAAACAGAAAGATAAGGTGAAATGGGGTGAGGGAGAGGAAAGGAAAACAAGTGGAGCGTGCACCTTGCCCACAGTCAGTCAGTCAAGAGCCACTCCAACTCCAGGGAACACACTGCAGCAGCAGCTGGGGCTGTCAGAACCTAGCATGGGTATTAAACATCTCAGGAATGCCATCCTTTGGTTGCCATTAGTATAATTATTTTAACAAGATAAGGAGAGCTCTGACAGATCCCCATTACCCTTTAATTTCTTCCTCTGAAGCACCGCTTCACAGTGAGCCTTGGAAGACTGTTGCCCATGCTCTGCTCTCCTCTGCTCTGAGCATAGGTTCTATAGCAATCTTAACTCCTGCCAGCACTGCAGTCAGAGACAGTATTCAGACATCTCACAGCTGTGTGCATCAATAGGATGAACTCACTGCAGACCTCTGGGGTCAGCCTGGGCTTCAAACTTGTGCAGGAGTCAGCAAAGCCAATTGAGTCATATGCAATCTGCTTCCCACAGAGCCATCAGCTTTTGAGGATGAAGCAGTTGCCACTGCTGCAACACCATTTTGTGTCACACTTCTGATCCCATGTGACTCACCCCCATGTTCCCCCATGCACCCAACGATCTTATCCCTGCAATTTCTTTGCCCCAGTCTCTCTCTCCTGGCCACGCTGAGGGCAGCACAAGACAGCTATGTGGCAATGGTTATCCAGTCACTCACCTCCCACTGCTGAAGCAGAGAAAGCACCAAGATAGCTCCTGTCTTCAGAGCAGACACCAGAAGGAAGAGATCAGTCCAGCTAGTCAGAGAAATAGTAAGAAAGGGGAGGAAAGGCCTGGAAAGTAAAAAACTGACATTTGGTTTGGAAAAGCAGAGTTGTATTAATCTGAGGAGAAAGAATGGGAGACACATCCTAGGAAGGTAGTTGGAGGGAGGAAGGCAAGTGGGCAGCAATGATCCTACAGAACACACTGCTATTTGTTGTTAAAAAGAGAAGGTAAATGCATGGGATGAAATTAAGGACAGAAAACAGGAAAATTCAGCTACACAGAAGTTTCTCCAGAAAATGTACTCCTTGGCCATATGGATAAATCACTAGTAAATCTGCAGTACAAAGAAACCCCCCACTGCCAGGAAGAAGAGCATTTGGCCAAACAACTCTTCAATCTTTGTTTCCTTCTTTGACAGAAGTTAGGATAGGGCACATCATCGTACAACAATTCTGTATATAAGGCACACCAAGAGGGCCCAAGAGGTCTGTGGACTGATTCTCAGTGCCTCAGTTTCCCCACTTGCAAACAGGGATAACTTTATGCCACAAGGGTAATGTAAACTTTAAAAAGAACCAGGAGAGTCTCTCATAGAAGATGCTGTAAAAGGTACAGAATTCTGTTGTTAAAATGGGGAAAATCTAGAGGAGCAAAGACAAGGAGTGCCACCCAGGAGCAGAAAGAAAAGGAATGGATGAGGACCTAAATATCATATGACATGCCCTACAAGAGCACTGCTGTTTGCAGAATTGCCTGAGTAAGCTCTTTAAGGGAAATAAACTTACAGTAAGTTATGTCTAACTCATGTGTGAATCACCCCTCTCCCATTCCCTACTCTTTGTAGGGAAAAAAAAAAAAAAAAAGGTACATACTTCTGTACTGCTTTTCACACAAATAACTCGCCTAGAGCTGTGCTGGCTGGACATTCACAACACAAATACTTTCCACTGAAGTTGCTCATGGTGACAACTTCTCCAGCATCTAGATGGAAGCCCTGTCAGGCAGCTATTTTACCAGGAAAGGTGAAGGTAAAATCATCCTCTACAACCTACTGCTTGACATCCTCTACAGTCAGTACTTTTAATTTTGTCAGGTTTTTTCCTTCTCTTGCCTTGAGCTGCTTCCTGCCCAGGTACTGTCAGCATACCCATGGATCTTGGTAACCCTGGTAGACACTCAGCTATTACTGGAACAAGAAGGGTACAAATATGTAATTTGATTGACCACATAGGCAATACTCAAACACCTTCCCTAGCCAGGTGAACAGAGATGAAACAGTGCCTGTGCCCACAGTGGGTAGGATCTCCAGGATCTCCAGCCTGGGGCCAAAAGACACTTCCACTGCATGAATTACAAATTGCTTTTTAGGGAAAACAAACCAAAACAAAGCAAAAGAAACAAATAAAAAAACCCCCACCTCAAACCAGAGAGGCTGGAAACCTTTAACAACTACTGATGATGCATATCTATCAGAGGTAAAAAAATTCAGGGGCAATTACAGATCCCTGGAGGGGACCAGATAAAAGTGAACAGGAAATAACCAGAGGAATTCCAAAATCCTGTAACTGGGAGCCAGATTTCTACTATGTGCTGTAAGAGGGCCAGCGTGCATCAGCACAAGCAGCATCGTTGCATGTAAACCCTCACACTTTACTGACAATCTCAGGCAATTTAGGGCACATGCTGAAGTACTGAAATAGTCAAGTGAGCTTGATCCATCAGCAAAAGAAGACAGCAGACTCTGGAAGTGCTGTCGAGGTAGGTGATGTTATGGAGCAGGGTTTGCTTTTACTGAAGAGTGAGTCACTTTTCCTGGGGTGACTGGGCAGCGTGGTATGTACAGCCCTGTGCTTAGATGACAATTCCTCTCTCTGTGCTTAACGCATCGACTGTTTGATGGGGCATTTGCTCAGCAGATCCTGGAACTGTCTCAAGGTCATGAAAATTCTGCCTAGTCACACTGCAATGCTGTTTCAGTTGTAATTCAAAAGCTAGATTCTCTCTCCAAGCACTCCTGACGCTATTCTCCTGTTCACGAGTAAATGAGTAAACAACAAAGAAGTCATTTCAGTTTCTGTAAACATGTTTTTCTCCATGAGCTAGCCTGTTTGGTGTGCATTACATGCGGTGCTGGCATGGGTTGGGATGTCTTACAAAAATGCCTTCCACTAATACTGGAATCTTGCTACTCTGAGGGAATGCTGGCTTGCACAAGAGAGGCATCAAGAACCAATTCTGCCTTTCCCCCCACAATTTCAGATATGAAGAATTGGTTTTATGTTAATTGCACATTCCATTTTTACAAAGCCCTTGGGTGTGAGCTAAAATTTCAAAATAACGTCTTTCCTCTTCATTTTTTCAGAGAAGAAAATTATAATATTTAAATGAGTATTTACTAGGCTTAAGTAGAGAACACTAACTTGTTACACAACAAAGCAGCCACATTCTGTTCTCACTCTAACTGAAACTAGAATAAATAGAGTGCATACCATGAAAGTGAATGAAAGGAGATTTTACACCTGAAATTTTATATAGGTAATAGACCAGTAGATGACTGGTGTGGGAACTTGAAAATAAGCACAGCAGGAAAATCTTTTGTTTAGCAAATGGGATTTTTTTTACATCCATAAACTGGAATTATGATTGACTCCACTGAAGTATATTTTCTTTCCCCTCTGGTCTTCTCTGGGCCTGATTCTTACAATTCCTCCAATGGAACTGGCAGAGAATAGCATCCCTGCCATGGTTTTGATGAAAAATTCTTGTTAAAATAATTGTTTCATTTTTGCCCTCATTTATCTATTAGTGAATACTCCAGAGTTTCCATTGGGGATCTCCTGTCAGACTATTCCAACAAGAATCCCTGTTCTTCCTAACATTGCATACAGTACTTGCTTCAGTCTAGTATGTCTGTTATGATTTGAAAACTGAAACGAAGTCAGCACTGCAGGTAGTCTGTGAATCTTCCAAATGATGCCACTTCCCAAGATAAACGTAGCATCTAACTCCTTGTCTGTCATCCCTCCTCCTGTACTGTCATTTATCTGCTTTGTGCAGTTTCTTATAAAGTCAGCAAGGCTCACCAAGATGCTGTCTGCAGTAGCATACTGATCAAGAGGACATTTCAGAAAACACAAGTAGAGAAATTGTTGTGTACTATGGGCAATGGGTCACAGAAGGAAGCTGAATATAAGATGCATTGAAAGTCAGTGGGATTCTCGTACTATTCCATTTAAAAAAATAATCATTAAAGCCACTTTTGATTAATATGCACTTAATCTCATCCTTTGTTAAGATTCTTCACGTCCAGAACAACTCTATCTGGCTTTTTGTGCTGAAAAAGTACCAGGCTGGCTCCACCCTTTTTTGAAAGCTAATCAAAACCTATGGCTCAACTCAGTACAGCCTACCCAAAACTTTACACTTAAATTCAGTCCTGAATTTCATTCTGTCTAATTCAGGAGCATCAGAGCCTTGTATGAGAGTCAGCAGAGACACACATGCAACTCCAGATCTTAGGTGGCTGAATCAACCTTTGGGATGTATCTTTGTCTTTTCATTAACTCCAGAACAAGCCTACAGATTTGGCCTCTCAGCAGAGATGTTTTTAATTTGGAAGTCTAAATTTAGCTGGGATGCCACTAGTAAGATGTCTTAGTCTAGAGGGACCTTATGGTGCATTTGATTCTTCAGCTGGAATAGATCCCTTTTTTTTAATCTCCAGAATCACTGGTTTGTTTGGTTTTTTAAATTTATAAATACAGGCTACAGTTTTCAAATGCACATTTTGCAACCAGACACCTACAAGCATCTAAACGTAAAGAATTTTGCTTTCTGAGACGCTGGCTTGTCATATAAGTGCACGAAGGAAGACGAAGAATGTAACTTCACTGCATTTCGGTTTGAAACTGCTAGCCCCATTTCTCAGTGCTAAAGTTGCTTTAGAGCAGCGGGAGAGCAGGCGACCTGGTGTGTGGAACAGAAGAAGCCTCTTGTGCCTCAGCTGTAGCTACCAGCAGCCTGTGCACAAATGCAGAGCGGTGCGACTGAGCTCAGCAAGTGAAAAATCCCTCTAGTGGGGTGACACTGCAATAGTAAAGGGAGCACAAGACTGGACTTGCTCAGGCTGCATCGCTGCAGAGGGTGCAGCGCAGCTGCTTCCCTGCAACATGCACCCAGGCTCTGCAGCATCTTAACTCTTAGCTGGGGTAACACAACTGCAGGACCCAGCTCGCTTTCACAGAACAAATTCTTGCCTCTTCTTTTTTCAAGACTTCACACTCCCTTATGGGAAAGTTTCTCTTGGTCACAACGTCAGCTCTTAAATAAAATGGATTTGACTTCTGTTTTGAAAATGTTCTGAATTCAGAATCAGGAAACAAAGACCCCTCAAAGCTAACTACAGAGAAGGTGCAGAAAGGCAAGTTTTCTAACAAAGTTCTACCGTAGGTAATGGCCCTTCTTCTTCTGCTCACATTGTCCTTATTATCCAAACTCTCATTGCACTTAGCCAAACTTCTGTCAGCTTCAACAAGAGCAGGATCAAATCATTAGGTTGCTACTGTACATGTCTCTTATAACTGAATGCAAAAGCTTTTCAGCCCAAAGCATTTCACGTTGCTCTGAGATGTCACAGGTATTGTAACTCAGCTCATCTCCTGGTATCACCTTTCCAGCAGCCACTATTTTATCTATTATCTTTGCTCTTCAGTCTTAAATGAAGTTAACTCCAGTCAGACTGCAGCATTTAGTCCAAAAGCATCTTATTTCTTACTGAGCACATTCTTTGGGCCACCAGAGTGCTTCTATGCCAGATGTTCTGTACAGTTTTGTACACAGTAATGGGCTTCATGAATTATAAACCATTATGAAGGAGCAAAACAGTCTCTCAACTGCCCCTTGAATCAGTGAATGAAAATGCAGCAAAAGAAACATCCACTCACTGGGCTCATGTCCATGCTGTGCTAGAACCTCTCACCAAGATCAGCTTGGCACTGCATACAAGAAACAGCTGTAAAATGCTGAAGGAGAAATCCTTGTTTAGAGTGCAATTAGAATGTGCTTTTCTTGCTTAAACAGATTGTGACGTGAAAATAAATATACACAGGAAAGCTCAGATTTACTGCTCTGTTGACTAGACAGGTCTCCTATGGCTTGGATCATTCAATGACAGCCCCTGCCACCCTCCATCCCCCCCCCCCCCCCCCCCCCCCCCCCGTTCTCAGCATCAGTCTATAGATGTGTATCACCCTGTTTCAAAACATCATTATTTTCACTCTTTTTGTCCTTTAGCATGATGCAGCTCCCTCCCTGCAGTCCAATTTCTTTGCTTCCCAATCTGCACACCACCTCAGGAAGGCCACTGAATTCCCTTGAGGCAGATTAAGTTATCCAGGAGACAAAGTCTTATGTATGGGACATGAATAACCCACAACAAAGGCCCCTGGGCATTTATGTACCCTTATAGAAGAATTATTGGCTCCCCATTCATTTGTTTGGAAAAAGGGCACCTCCGATTCTCTGCACATTGTGCCTGCACACTAGACAATATGTGTACATAAACTCACACACAGAGAGTCTGATATGCCCAGAGTGTGGCAAGCTGACCACATGCTCTGGAGTACTTCTCTGAGCATGTCTGATGGCCAGGACACCTAAATAGCCAACAGCATTCCAGAAAGCCTCAGACAAGCCTCCCCTCTTTCTGCCTGGGCAAAATGTCCTGGAAATGTATAGGCAAAAAGTGGGGATAAAAACCTGATCTGGAGAAGCCTGAGAAGTATAGTACCTGTACTGCCACAGGAATGGGACTGCACCACCACCACCATTGCCAAAGGCACTGCTTCTGAAACAGAAAGGACAGAGCTGCCCATTTTCCTTCTCTTCTCACCATCCATAATGGAAAACGCTTTGACGACTGGCCACTGATGTCTGTTAGATCGTTACATCTCAACCCGTTTAATGTGTATAGCAAGCTACAGCCTCATCACAGAACAAGCACAAATACAGTGAAGTAAGCATGCTTGGATCTTCATTTGTATCTCCAGGCTCAGTACCAAGAGGGGCCTTACAGCTTCACAACTATTGTTTGCCGCAGAACAGCCCATTAGTCTTACAAATAAATAAATAAAAATAACAATTTTAAAAATCCCAGTTCTTGAACCCAGAGATGCCAATACTGCCCCTCCTTAGTTTTTAATCTGAGCCCTCCCTCCATGTTGCTGAGAGGTGATGTTCCCTCCTGCACAGCAGGATTACAGCAGAGCCAAGAGCCCACATCTCCCCACACTGCAGCTTGCTCAGCCATGTCTCAGCACCACCAGCCCAAACTGGTCTGCCATCCTTAAGAAACTAGAGAGGAAATCTATAGTCTGACTGCATCCTGCACAGCATGCTCTACATGGGGAGTTTTGGTCCAGTCTACTTTCATACTAAACAGTCCTAAAGAAAAAAAAGCTAAATAAGAAGGTGGTGTTAAAATCTGACTCTCTGATAACTATTCTGCCTGTTCAAATTAATCAGAAGAGATTTTTGGAGAGAAGGTGATCATCTCATAAGCAAATCAAGCTTACAGCTCATTAATAACCGGAAGACCACCTCTTTTCTTTGGGCTAATCTTGTCAGAAACTTACCTCTTTCCTGAAGAAAAGTCCAGTCATACCTGAACAACAAAGAATAGCTTGATAAAGAAAGGCTGAGGCGATTTATGTAAGGATGGAGTATGTCCTGCCACAAAGAGAGCCACAAAGAGCAGAGTTAAACTCCTCTGCTGAGAAATCAGTGGTGACCAGTCTTTAGTTGATTGTAAGACACTTTGAATTCCTTGTTGCCAAGCTCAAAACCATTTAAATTCCAAGATATACAGATACAGTATTTTCAGACCTCATCCCGCTGCTGATGTCCACAAATTTCTGCTGCCACCTGCCCTCCACAGCTGCTTAGCACCTTATGAAGAAATCAAGCTCCTCTTCCAGATGTTTTTGTGTGACTTTGGAAGACTCAGTTTATTCTACTTTCTTTCATCACTTGACACCGTGTTCAGTAATTCATAGCTTAGCTGTAGCTACCTTACTTCTCAATTATTTAAAATATTTCCTCCTCTTCCCATGCAGTTTCAACCTGAAACAATCTGGTTCCTCACTCAGACTAAAAGAAAAATACAAAGATCAGGGTGGATGAGGTATGAATGGAATAAGTACACAAAAGCATGCTTAACTGAGTAAAGTACCTATTCAGATGAGTACTTGCTCATCCAAGGCATAATTTTCCCACGTAATCTGCCAGTGCCACAAGCTGCACCCATGATTTTTCTACATCTGTGGCTGGTGAAGAGGCTCCACATCCAGTGAGGAGAAAACTGTGAGCCCCCCAAAACCATTCCTTTGTCAAGTACCTAAAATTAGTCCTACTGGTAAATGTGAAAAATCTCAGCTGGCACATCACCATGCTACAAACTCAATGGAAGAGCACTTGAGGGTAGTGAACAAATCAAAATAGCAAAAAACTCTGTTTCAGGTATCAATGGCTTCCTTTTATCAAGAATATAGTTAACACGCAAGATGAAAGGGACGCTGTAGAAACAGACAGAATATCAGACACAGGTGGTAAAGATGAGCAAAAGCAGAGAATGCACCTCAGATTTAAGAGATCCCAAAGATCTGGAACTTTATCTCGAAAACAGAGATAAATAGGAGGTGACCAAGCTACATTATGAATAGTATAAAGCTAACCATGGGATAGTTAATTTTTACTTCCTCATATCATAAGAGGATGATGTTCAACAAAACTTCAGTAGAAAGAAACTATCCCATCCCTACCCTGCTGCAGTGTCTCCTTCTCTGAAGCATACAGGACTCACTGCTGCCTAAGATGGGACTCTCAACTAGATGGACCAATGGTCCAAATCACTTTGGCAAGCCCGTTGTTTGTACTATTGTAAGTTATCGCTCCTACAAGGAAAGGGCTTTTCTTTTTAATTTTCTGAGTTGTTTTATAATTGTTTTAACAAAGCAGTTGCAAAGCTAACAGGGGTAGAGAGCACAGGGCTCTGTCACCTAGGGAACAGACAATATCCTCCCAGGAGCTGGTGTATAATCATAGCTGTATTAACTGGCATCAGCTAGCAGTTACCTTAAGCAATAAAACAGTCTCAAAGCTGGAAGAGTCCATTAGAGAGCAATTACTCAGAATAACAGGGAAGGTAATAATTTTCCATATCATACCTTCAAACTTTCAGACACATGGCAGTGAAATGCCGTACAGCTCTGCTGTAAATCAACTGTGCATCACAGGACCATTAAATGCTTTCAAACTGTTCAAAAAGTGTTTTCCCACCGCTTGGTACAAATTGAATCAAGATGTATTCACAGATGTATGAATATCAGAAGGACTAATAATTTATTTTTTCTCGATTTCAAAATCAGTTCCTATTGGTGTATCTAATTTAATAGATATTTTTGGTCCAATTTCACAGAATACAGCTGAAATGCAGGAAAGAGAAATGGTTGTTGACGCCTCAAGCAGGCATCTTTTGTCGTGAATGGAAGTTTATTGTGCAACCAAAATAAAACTCCAAAATGATCTTTAAAATAACTTATAATGCTTTTTAGAAAGCTCGCAGTGATGAATTTGCTGCTTGTTTACTAAAAAAAACCAGCTTAGATTTAAGATGAAAGTGGTAGAGAAACCAGATATTAGGACAAATACCCGAACCTAACGCAGTGCAAAACCAGTTTACTACTCATGTTTTTAATGATTCCCCCCATTTCCCACTCCCATTTTGGCTCCTCTGAAGCAAGATGGCCTTTTAAAATTACCTCATTCTACCCTAAAGGTCATGCTATAAAACTCAAGTGTGTGTCTGCACCCAGAAAACTAAGTTCAATCTTGTGACAAGTTTCCCTCCCTAACATGTCTTTAAATATTGTGCAATCCAACCAGTAAAATAATATTAAGCAGCACACAGATTATGGACCATGTCACTCACTCTCTTGTAAGGTGCAAAGCAGAGGAGGTGCCAAATGAATATATATATCTAATCAGAATGGATTAGCTTTTAGTGGGGAGATTAACTAACCTAAGTTATGAAACTCACCATCAGAGGATATTGTGAATACTGTGAATGCATGTGTTCAAAAAGTGATCAGAAAAAATTGTGACAGTAAAACTGGTTAAGGTCTATAAAACAGAACAACATGAATACTAATTAAAGAAGTCCCTAGGCTGCACACTATTAGTAGCTGGGAGAAGATACTCAGGAAGTTTGACTACATGCTTGCCCCCTTCTTCTGCTCCTCCTTCAGCATTTGCTCCCAGCACAGTAAGATACAGAATACTGGACTTTAATCCAATACAAGTGTTTATACATCAGAGTGGACCAAGCAAAATTATCAGTCTCATGGAAGAGAGATCAGAAGGTTCCCTGAGATGTTATCTATACAGATAACATCTGATACTCTGCCTCAAATCACAATAAATTGTATCCAATTCTTCCCCAGCAGCTGTGATTCTAAGGTGTTCTTAAATATGGTAAAAGGTGATGACTTCACAATCTCTCTGTCCTTAAACAGGTCTAGGTCTCACTTTGATCTACAAGGGCTTATCTAGCTGCATGTGTGGGACAGACACAACAATGTCATATCATGGTGCTAAGAGCCAGACTTTCCACTGTCTTCCATACCCCAGTAAATTCATCCCTATCACCTCATACTAAGTAGCTAGGCACTGCCTCCTACACCTAACAAGTAAAGCTGCAGTCAAATCTTGTGCCTTGTTACATAAAAATCAGGAAAAATCTCTCTCACCAATTTATTTTAAAATTATTATTATTATTAAAAGTAATTGTGGGTGGTAGTCACGTTTACTGACAGAAACATCCTTGAATTCACCTTTCAAATCCAGGGGAAATACTGTAGTACAATGGCACTAAATGGCTGTGTTGGTTGTAAATCAAGGCTGTGGGTTCCTGAAACCACACCTCATTTTGCACTGTAACACAGGCAGAACAGGCACACAGTCATGTACCGACTCTCACGCCAAGGAAGCGGTAAGTTCTAAACCACACTTACATGATCTCGAGTCCTCGTCTTGAAGTAAAGCGTTACTAATCACTCAGTGTTGTGGAAGACTAACAAGAGGATTTGGTTTGCACCAACCTCAAATCAATATGGGATCTAAACCTCAACTCTCTGAAAGCCTGAAAGCATCTATACAGTTTTAGGTAAGGCTTATCTTTGCCTTAAATACAGTGAGAAAAAGAAAATTCTGAACCCAGACACAAGAGTTTTTCTTAAAAATATATTCCTGAGGCATACATCTATAACAGAAAACGCACAAGACTTCCATACAAACATCTTTACAATCTGCTTCTAAACAAAGGCCTAAACCCCTGTATTACCCAGACATACCATAAATATAGATTTGAGGCCTCTTTATCACGGAATGATGTAATGCAAAAGGAAAATGCAGTTTAAATTTTCTGCTGGAAAATAATCCTGTCAAGTAGAGCTGGGAAAAATATATTATTTGTTTGCAAACAATAGGGTCTATTTTCAACTTCAACAATGTCACCATATGATCGATCACTGTAGGATCATGGGTATTATGTAAGTCATGACAGACATACTAGCTAAAACTGAGCTTTCACCACCCGCACCATAAACATAATCATCCTATGGCTGATGATATTACATTACAGTTAGTAAGGACATGTGCAATTCTCTTTTGATAAAGGATCATTTGACACAAGCTCTTCACAGACTCCCAGACCTCTACTTTACTCCCCAAAATATTTCTTTAAAAGGGGCCAGGGTTATTTATGTCAAAGTCAGTGGCAGACCTGTGCCCCTATAAGGGACTGAATGTGTATGGACCAAATTCTCTCATGCTGAGTGTCTCAACTTCAAAGAGTTATGTCAGCAGAGAACATGCCCTTTGCTCAAAGGATGCGCTCTTTTCCTTGGTTCTCAGACACTCTGCATTTTTTCATGATAACTTTGAGGCTTACTACAGATGGGGTTGTTGAATGTGTTGCATGTTTCCAAAATGATGCTCACTGCTGGATCTGTTACTCTATCCTCGGGAACACTGGTGGCTGTTGACATTAGTGGTGAGAAGGATTCTTCCCTCTTTGTAAATTGTTCCCTTTTCTCTGCTTGCCATCTCCCTCAATAGGGCTGGCACACCAGACACTACAAACTACTGTCTCATCCTCTCATGTTGTGCATACATAAAAGGATATCACACTGATAACACTCCTCTTGTTACCCGTGCATCTGTTTGTAATAGGGGAGATAACTCAGAACAAAGCGATGCCTATGTAGTACCAAGCATGTCATTATCATCTAACTGAAAATCTACACAGCATCTCATGTCCTCCATTTTCTTCTTATATATTCTTTGAAATTACCTTGTATCTATGTCATTTTCCCCTCAGTGACTATTCATTTACTCACAGCTGTACAATCATCTTAAGATAACAGTTTTAGCCAATACACAGTTAATAGGATCTAACCTATTCTATTTTTCGCATGAAATACATAAAATGAATCTATCTCTCATTACTCTTATTATTCATAATTTTATACTTTTACTTGTTTTTAATTATACTTTTGAAATGACATCTCAGTATTTTTTAAACTTTTTTTCCTGAATTGGTATTTTCAAAAGGTACTTAACATGCAGATTAGATTGTGCCTTTTGATACTAAGTTTTCTAGCTGTCGCATTGCTTTGATTATTTCTAACATCTGGGATCAGCATGTACCATTTCAAGGCATGAAAAAGTTCCTACAATAGAATAGTCAGTTCTGAGTAAGAATTCTGTAGTTTGCACTATTGATACTATGTACCTCAAGAGAGTCAAAGTGCACTGAAAGCACTCCAAAAGCACATTTCTTCCTGGCTTTTCTCTAATTCCAAACTCTGAACACTTGAGCAGTCAGCCAATAAAGCCTTCCAGCATCAGCTCCTAAATTCTACCAAAAGGGCATGTTAGGTGCCCAAGCATTTTTCTTACAGCTGGCCCTCAGAATTTGTCTGCTTTGAATGAGCAGCGCTGTAAGAGGTCCTGACATGTTTCGTTTAAGGCATACAATTTGCCATGGGTGTAGACACTTGTTTCTATGTGAAATTGCAAGGTAGGGGAGTGGGGAGAGACAGCCTAAGTAGGAAAGCTGATAAACCATTTTTTCTATTAATTACAGTTAGCAAGATCAGTCCCCTGGATATGCAGTTTGCTGTTTTCTTTAGTTCAGATGCATAAGTCTTCAACGGTTTCAGCTGCTTCTTCCCCGATGGAGTCAAGGAGTCCTTGGAAAACCATTGTGAATGGATAGGCCTTTTCTGCAACAGTGTCTAGATTCCTCTTTTTTTTCTGGCTGGCAGAATAAGCCAGCATAGCCTTCCCATTTGAGCCTGGCTGAAGTTTACCTGTCTCTATTTCTCCCATTTCTTCTACACTATTGTCCTGCTTCTCTCAAAAATAGCTTGTCTTTCATTGTCCACAAGGATACCCACTGTCTAAGGAGGCACAGTATGGGTCTGGCCAACTTCCTCTGCTCTGACCATTTTTTCTCTTCTCCTGTCTCCAAGTTTCAAGAATTATCTTTGCATGAGGAGCAGCCAGCCAGCCAAGAGCAAGATCATGATTTCTTAGTGGACTGCAGCTTGAAATCTCATACCCGTGAAGTTAAAGGGTTTCTTGCTCCCTTCCTAAACATAGTTTTTCTACACCAGAGGAAAATCCAAGGAGCCACTAGCCCACAACTTATGCTTTGTTTTTCTGTTGTATATGATAGGGATTGTTCTTCTCCGTCTACAAACACTGCAGTAGCTATATAAAACTTTCATTTTTCCAGACAGGATTACCTAAGTGATAAACAACCTAATATTGTGCTATATCACTGTGTCAGTAGTGACTAAACAAATTACAAAATTAGTGTAACTTCCAGGTGCCAAAATGAAAATCACTTAAAGCTTTCTGATTGCTGGGGGAAAAAAAAAAAAAAAAGATATGAGAAAAAAAACCCCCACCAAACTTCCAGCAATATGCAATTCAGCTTTTGCTGGCTAAAGCGGTATCTGACGTTGTCTGCAGCAGAATCCAACTACAGCTCATCAAGAAAAATGTAATTCCTTTATTTGACTGTGTGCTCAGCTCCCTAATTTGAGGATTTTTAATAGTTCTCTGATTCTCAAGGTGGTCACAGCACACATGGTTTCTACTGTTGTAGCTTGCACCCAAAACCTGAACTTTTGACTAACTGCACAGATGAAGCTGTTATGCCATCCATGTTTTCCAGCTGGGAAAAAAAAAAAAAAAAAATTAAAATCCATCTGAGATCACTGCAAAGCAGCTGATACCGTTCAAAAGACCACAAACATGTGGGTGAAATGCTAAATTTTCTATGCTCTCTAAAGAAAAAAGAAAACAGGAAGATCCTTATGAAAATACTAAGTGGGAGATATTATCTTGCCTGACAAAGGCTTGCACTGCAAGACCACTAAACTAAAGAAACTGAAAATATACCCTTTAGCAAAGAATAAAGTTGAAATCAATCTTAGCTGTCTTGTTTGCAAACGGAATCTGATCCTCATATTTCAAAGTAGCTGAAAATGACTCAAGACAATTCACAAATCCAGTTACTCAACATGAGATAATGGAAATTATGGCTCTAAAACTCATGAGGGATGCTTCTGAGAAAATTTCTGGAAAGTGCTGTACAATTATGAATGATGAAACAATGGATTTCTCCAAAAGACAGCTAGCGGTTTTATGTCTGCAGTATGTGGATGACAACATGAACATTCATACAGAGTTCACCAGATTCTGCAATCCATTCTATACTTGTGGTGAAATTACATCAGTAGAATGGTGTGTACAGATCTAAGGGACATCCAATGGTATGGATAATGCTACAACAGTGCTGTTAAAATGGCAAGCTTTGCATCAGCCTGACTACAAAAGGAAGAACTAGAAGTCATTAATACTCACTACTTAGGATTTTCCTTTATCTATACAGACATTTCTGAAAATGTTTAACTTTTTTGGAGATACCCAAAAGGGATGAAGCATATTAACACAGATACATTGCATACATCACCTAGCATCTGTGTCCTCTCTCTAGCAAGAGGAATAGCTTCACATTCTGAGAGCTGCTTTGCACATGTGAAACTTGGGAGTATGTAAAGGGGACAGTGAAAGATCCTAAATTGATAGTACAGCAGCTCAGATGGGAAAGGCTAATATCCTGTTTGGTACTGAATTAAGTAAGAGAATCCTAGACACGGTAAACAACCGATATTTTCACAGCCCTGCAAGGGCTGGATATATTAATAGAGAAGGCCACTTTCTTACACAAAGACATTAATTTCCTTCAGTCATCCAACTGGGATAAAAGTTACAACTTGTTTGTATCCAATGGCTTTTCACCAAAGATTACTGGAGTGCCTGAATGCAGTTACCAAAAATTAGAAGGGAGTTGTGTAAGTGTATCTGTGCTGAAGTAATTGTTTTTATAGCATCCAGTATTCAATCAATTTGAATGCACGGGCTTACAAAATGATTCAAGATCTTTAAACTCACATAACAACTCCAAACATAACAGAAATGCAAAAACAAAACGGGCTTCAAGTGGCTGATTCTGATTTCAGCTGTAATTGCCTGATTACTCAGCCTCTTCTGTTGCAAGCCAACTGTAAGCTCACAGAAAGGTCCTTGTAGTCAGTTCAGAAATATCTTAGCTGGCTCAGCCAAGGCTGGCTTCCAAAACAGCACAATTGATAAAGATAATTTTGATGTTACCAGCCATCAGTGCTATAAGCAAGTGCAGTTTCAACACTCTCTGTCACATTAATAGAGCTTCAATCCAGAATGAGACAGTTATTTCTCCAGTGTTGTATGGTTTTAAAAATGAGAACAGAACTGATGACTTACAGCTTACAGATGTTTTGGAAGAACTTGTATCAAGAAATGGCGGGCAAATATGGGTGACTAGAACTTTTGGGGGCCTGCATATCATTTTTTATTCACAACAGCCTTTTGTCCTCTTCTCACAAAGCAATGTTGATGTGTCTCCTCATAAACTCAAGTGGCCCTCTGAGCAGTTGCTTCATCTTTTCCTCCAGCTTTCAGAAATAATCTATTCCAAGCATGTTTCTGTAAGACAAGGCTCTTCTTCTTCCAGAAGCCTCATACACTCAAAACAATCACCTGGCTCAAACAGCTACTTCTTTAGAGAAAAAGTTGCCTTTACCATTTATCAGGGGCATGACGGAAGCCTTGCCTCATCCCAGGACCTTACAGGAAAAGGACCTGGGTTTCTTTATGCCTTCCCTTCTTCCAACAATGGCTTCAAGAATTTTCTTCATCTTCCCATATTTATCCCCCTGGATAAGTGGGACAGAAAAAAAGTGTCCTCACTAAATTAATAGGCTCTCAAACTACTACCTTGGGCTATAAAGGACTAGTCCCCCCCTTAAAGAGAGAGACAGTTTTCCCTTCCAAATTCAGCATTTCCTTAGGTTATAATTATAATCCTTTTTTTGAAAGGATTAAAGGCCCTAGAAGCTCAAATTATTTGTGCCTATGTTGGTTCTACAGCTAAAGCATTTAAAGTTCACACATACTGTGAAAAGAGACATTTCCTCCATTCTTATAAAAGCTGCAGTTATTAACAGCCTAAATTTTGCATTGAGAAGCTCAACTTGGTCTATAGGTCATGTATTACTATTTTTAGAGCCACAATGAATACTCAAAAGCTGAGAGGAGAAAGTCTTTCAAGGTATTTTTATTTAAAAATACTGGTCTTGGGTCCCTCATTCCCTGCTCAGCCTGACACCAGAGGAAACCTTGAGAAAAGGCCAGACTTTTAGAAATAAGAGCGTCCATTACCTACCCAGTATTTCTCTCCCTGTAGGACATCCTGCTAGACTGATGCCTTGACTCTGCCAAATAGTAAATACTTAAGATATATAATGCTTGATCCCTCTGTGTCCCCTAGGAACTACTTCAACATTAACAACTTAAGGAACTGATTTGTGTTCCCTCCTCCACTTCAGTACAGAAAACAACAAATAAGAAAAATCCTCATAAAATAGTTTGTCAGAAACCTTTGGCTTTATCACCAGCACATATATTCCTATGATTTGCAAGTTTTCCTTCCCTATAAGAAGTCTGACTTCATAGTTCAGCACAGTTTGATCCAGAGATAGTTGGCATCTTTACAATGAGTAGATAAGTAATGTTTTCATGCAATGTGACAGTAGTTACTGTGCATATAGCAGAGTAAAGTAATTGACTCTCCTGATTTATTACAAATGCTATCAACACAAAATTCACAGTAAGACTTTCATTATATTATGTTTTCTGTATAAACATCTCCATGGGTTTTGCTGATCCATTTTACATCCAAAAAAATGTAACAGCAGGGATGCATAAAATATAAATATGTCTGAGTCTGTATTTTGACTATTTCTAAGAAATATGCTTTAAGCAATTAAAATGATAAATAGAATAGGAAAGGAAGCTACTTCATTGTTTAAATTCAACATTTCATGCTCAAATGATTTCACAGGATCTCTTTCTTCTTCAAATTGTCCTTCCATCTACATGGACTTCCCCCTTCCCCCAACCCTGAAGGAAGTGAACTACCGACAGTTTGGGGGGAGATAAGATTTATGCGTCTTAAACACTATAAAGACTTATTATATATTGCAGACAAAAGTTAGACAGTTCCTGCCAAAACCCTAGTCTATACATCCCTAGCTACAGACTGAGTTAGTGCCATAACCTGCAGTTTGGAATGTGTTTAAATCAGGCATTACTCAAGGTACAGATCAGGTGCTTTCAACCACCCAAAAATGTCTGTATTGACTGTAACCATGCTGATACTGCTGGCTTTATGGAACTACAGCACAATGGAAAAATTTCATATCAATCTGGTTTGTGACACCTGACCCATCTGTAATATCTAACACTCCAGGGCTTTTCAGAAAGGTGGATCACTCCTCTGCCAAAAAGGCATCTTCAATTCAAAAAGCTTCTGTTTGAGTCTCTCTCATACAAAGTCAGATTCAAAGCCAGGCTTTCAAAGGACAAAATTGGGGGCCACACACAAAAGGTGTCACGATATTCACACACCTGTCCAGGTGTTAGATGTAGATGAAAACTGAATACTTGGGGATGTAGAAGTCTAGTTAGGATATTTACATGAGCAAACTGGCTACAGTCCTGCCCTCGTACTTGGCCTTCAAGGTATGAAGGCTCAGTCTTCAATGAGACAATGCTTTTGCTTTTAATTGTGAAAAACTTTACGCAGTATTTGGGTTAGATTTTCAAGTATCGCTCCTCTGGATGGTTAGACACAAGACATTCATTAACTGAATTGTCAAACGAGCAGATGAAAGTTCTATCACTAAGTATTTTTTCCAATTCCACAATTCTTTCAGCAGCTATAAGCAAACAGTAGTACTCTTGTCCATCAGGAAGAGTCTGTGGGCCAGACAGATCCCATTGGCTAGAAATCAAGATAACTCACATAGAGATTTTTTTTAAAAAAAGGAAATTGACTCTATTCTAAAATCTTACAGACATTTATTGGCAAAAAAATTATACATACATAAAAAACAGATTCTGTGTTTGCATCTGAAAAAAAGGATCTTGCAAACGTCTACTTTGCAAAACATCTATTTCTTCTATTCTCACCCTTAAAACTCCTGTAAGCCAGCAGTAATTTAAAGTATTTATCTACAAGTTATTATTTTTAAATACAGGTAGCAGATTTTATGCGTTACTGTGGCTGCTGATACAATATCCTTCTAGAGAAGTAGGGCTTCCACAATCCCCATGGACTCTACCTTTAGAAAGAAGTCCTAGGACACCTTAAAGTCTTATTCCTTCTTAACTGGGCTTGTATATCTACTTTCTTACACACCTGAATAAAATACAAAGATGACAGTTAGCTAGGAGTTCCTGAATCACCAAGAAGTCCAACAAAATACCGCTTTCAATATCTTTCGTTTTTTGTGATATTACCATGCCTTCTGTGGGCCAAAACTTCATTTAACTCTACCACAAGAGTAGGAGGGGGAACAAACATTCAGTGGGTTGAACCAGGAGATTTCTTTATGCTTCAGAGACAAGGACTGAGCTGATAATCTATAGTAAAAGTCCATCAGTAGATCACAAAGGTCCTCCTTGTGGAGGGTCAATAAAGCTCACTCCAGCACTGTGTAATTTGTTTACACAGCAGGTCTGGTTTAAGATTGTCAGGTTATTTTTTAAAATACTTTAATACAATCTTCATGAATGGTCACTGTTGTGCTACTCACTCCGATCTCCAGAAACAGGAGTCACAACAAGAGATCTTATTACCCATTGTTGAAAACAAAACAAAACTCTCTCTTCTGTAGTGGAAGTAACCATAGGCAGTCTTAATCTCCTTAAGCTCCACAGGTGTCTGCCAGTGTGATCTTAAATGGCTGTCTTCCAAGCACATGTAATTTGGTCTAGACTCCAGCAGCCAAATCTTTCTGTGAAAACTAGATCTATAGCAACTGCCAAACTCTTCAGCAATCGTGTGGTGTACAGTATGCATACGTCCAGCAACGTATGTCTAACCTATGTGCAGATAAACAGCTCTCCTATCGCTGCCTTGTTTAGGCCTAGGTCCAATGACAAAACATTCTGCTAAGGAAAATGAAACATGACACTCAATCCTGCCTTCCCACTGGCTGAAAGTGAAATCTTGCCTTGCAAAGAAGTAGTTATTGCCACCATTTTAATGATGACAAAATGATACTTTGATTCCAAAAGCTAATCCTTGGCTTGAATGAAGTTAGCTAACCCGTTTGTCATGTCACTTGTGTTCAGAGAGGAAGTTTGTCTTCATTGGGCTGTAATGCTGAACCAGGTATTCATAGGAAACAGCTTCCTTATCTATTCCAACAGCCAAAATTAGCATAGACAGAGAAGTGGTGCTCTCATACTGGGAAATGTTATTAGGCCTCATCCTCAGAAACAGCTATTACAGCATTACAGAACATTTTCTACTTTTAAATGCAAGTAAGATGGCAGGAAGGGCAGTGACTTGCATTCATCCTCTTTCTATCAGGCCAATACAGCTCTACTCCCTACTCTCACTAAACCAAAATCTTTCAGGAAGCAAAGCAGACAGGGCCTCTGGGAGCTCCCTCACAGGCTACAAGCTTTGCTGAAGAACCCTAGCTCTGGCCTGCTGTCCTTAGGCATGAGCCTAACTCAGCTGAAGTAACTTCTGCAAATGCACTTCAGTACTGTCTCAACCAGAGGCCTTCATTATTCAAGCTCCCAACTTTCACTGAACACAACAGCTAATATTAAATTAGACTTCAAGGCAAGTACCATCTTCAACGTTCTCTAGAGACATCAATGAATCTGCACAGAGTCCAGGGTAGCTATGACTTCTGCCTTTTACAGGTGATGGACTGGAAGCAAGGAGACTTCTTAGTACATCAGTCCAGGACTGGTTGCAGGACTGTGTTCAGAATAATGCTCTCCCTCAAGTTCACAGTCCTCTCTAGCTGCCTCTCCTTGTGTTATGCCTCAGAATGTTTTATGAACTACCCAGGAGGGTTTCTGAAGAGAAAGGATGAGAGAATTTTGTTCTTAAGGAAGCACATCTTTATCCAAACTTGTGTGAAAGTGGAACGGTACTGTTAGGGACAATGGTAGGGATGGGAGCAGCTGCTCCAAATATTCACGTAATCAAGATGTCCAAATGAAAACATGCGGTTGTAATGGCTGCCATTTCTGCTTGCTAATTTTTCCCCTGTTACTGCATACATAACTCCCTGCCTGACATGCATATGTACATGACAGTTTTGTATTTGCCAGAACACTTAGAAATCTTTCTATGCTCAAAGTATCTCCAGGTCCCTACTGAGATGCAGTACCCTTTGTTTAGATAACATACACAAGGCTTAAAGACAGTTCCTCCCAAAGGAATTTTAAAAAGTGGGTGAGGGAGAGAAAGAGGAGAACTGAGGCACAGAGAGTTCAAGTAATGTATTCCCAGTTGTACAGCAAGCCTGGACAGAGTTGGGAATTAAAGCCAGACCTCCCAAGGCCCAGCTCAGTGCATTACCCACTAGACCCTCTTTCCTGAAAAGCCTACTCCCACTTTCAATTGCATAGCAAATTGGAACACTGAACTAAATACTTGGCACCAAGCATCAATACTGATGGATCACTTAATTTCCCGATACCTCAAATCATCACTACACACATCGTGGTCTCTTGCTCCACAATATATACAATATATAGTCTATTTTCACAAAACCACAAGTAATTGTTGCTTCATCCGTTAAGAGTATTTTGGCAGAATGGAGGTTTTTTGTTTTGTTTTTGTTTGGAAATCCTGCCAAGAAACCCTCTTTGGTGGATAGTAACACATTTAGGGACTTGTTACATTACAAGTTAAAAGGAAAACTTGATTAAAAATTATATTCAACAGAATGAAGTTGGCTGAAGAATCGGAGCATCAAAGAATGGGAATCTTTCCCAGTAAGGCCAAAGTTACTGCCCAGAGTCCACAGCAAACAATGGAAGTATTCATCAGAAGTAGTTCACCTTCCCCGCTGAATGTTTGCAAGAGCATAGAAAAGCAGAGCTGGCCCTGGTATCAACAGCTAACTCTATCTTAGAAAAAAAATACAGTCTAGAGTCAGTCACAATGTCCACAATATATTTCCAATTTCAACCGTGCTTCACAAGATCAGACAGATCGTGTTTCCTAAACAATCTAGAGTTAGCTCACAGGGCTTCCAAAAAAGCTCTTTAAGGAGAAGTGAACCCCTAAGAGTTTTACATATATCCACATATATACACACAGAAATACCAAGCGTAAATTTTCAAGGCTTTCGGGAGACCTGCATACATACAATGGGCTGTCAACATGAGCCAAAGCCCACAAAACCCAACTCTAAGAGTAAATACTACAGCCCTGTTGCACTGCTGAAACAGTAGGTAGCGGCTTATCACAACTGACCTACTGACCTGGAGATCTACAGGTCACTGAAACTTCTTGAGATGTTCTTCTGTCTTGTTGCTGCCTTTACTGTAATAACAAGGGAATGATTTGTATTCAAGAACATACAAGATATTCTTGGATTGGAAAATTCCCTTGGTTTCAAATGGAATCCAATCCAGCTGCAGGTAATATCAGCAGTTACCAGCACTGAGCTGCAACAGCTCCATCATCTCAGTAATCTAGCCAACTCCTTTCACATTGTGGTTTAACCACAGATGCTAAAAATACTTCTCAATGAGGGTGAATTTAACAGTGAAAGGGAAGGAAGACAACCATCATTTTCTGAATTTACAAGAAGGCAGAATACTTCTGTGGATACTCCTGCAGGTGTGTTACCTATGGGTTGGAAAGTCATTTGCTTCTCTGTCATCAGAAGAACTAAGCCTACCTCAGAGACAAAGCTGACCTTGAAGAGGAATCAGTTGGTGAAATACTATAGTCCCTTCCTAGCTGGTGATCTCTGTGAAAGGAATCAGTTGCCTACATCATACAAAGTCAATGTTGCTGTTGGGAGCTGAAGCAAAGGATCAAGGATTGAAAGATTCATGGGAAGAAATCTGCTCTCCTGCTTCTATGAGGGAAAGCAAACGCTCCGGGTCTATGCAAAAATGCAATGAATTACTGTATTGATCTGTCAGACCTTCCATGTGGATATATGGAAGACTGAACTGCTATACTGCCATTACCACACTGCTTTGTGCATTACAGACATGTCTCAGCTTTGCTTATCTGTCCATGTGGTCAAATCACCACAGCTTAACAGTTGAGCCATTCTGTCTGTTCATGGAGTAAGCATTTTTAGCCTGAAGCAGGTGTGAGATCATTCCTCTCAAATATTTTTTCCATGGTGAGCCAAACTAAGTTACATTGTCTCCCCTTTCCCACAGGCCAAAAGCACAGCAGGGGACAGTCATCACAGTGTAGCTGGCACATGAGAATTTTTAATTTGCAAAAATGGACAACAGTTATAAAGGAAGAAGACTTTCATTGTCCCCCGTTTCTGCAAAAAACCCCAAACCTGTCTAAAAACCAAATCTGTATTAAACAGGGGCGTCTCTGGCCAAATAAAGCAACAATTTTAACCTGTGGTTAAAAAAATGAACAATTTAAGTGACCAAAACCCATTACATTATACAGAAATTCCAAGCCAACACGAAGAAGAGAAAACAAAAAACAAAGAGCATGAGCTGCTCCCAATGGCTCAACTCAATGAAAACTCTGGGTGTAGCATGTGAACAGTTCTTCAGTGAAAGATCAGGACTAATTCTTCACAGCTCTGCTCTAAATGGAAGAAAACACAGCTCTTAGACATGTAACACCTGAACAGTCACTGGTCTAGTCCCAGCTCTCCATCTTTTCTTCCCCCCCTCCCCCCCCCTTTTTTTTTTCCCCCTACAAAGCTGAGTTTATAGTGATTGAACAATTTTCTTAGCCCTGACTGCATGCTGCAAACATTGGTGCTACAGCATGGACATTATGACTTTAATAAAACTAGAAGCAGCTAATGGTTAACAATAAAAAATAATATTTTTCCTTCAAGCAATTAAATTGTAATATAGGGCTCTCTAATTCCTTCCTGTCTGGTCCCATGGGCCTAAGAATAAGGCAACATGAGAAATAAATAATGTGTTGCTGTTACACTGTTTCAACCAAATCTTAAAGTCTCTACAGGAGAAATATTGTCTCCCTCATTAATTCTGAAATCTCTTTTATGGTTTCATATATCAAGTTACCTTTCTGCTAACCTTTTATTTATGCGCTAGTTTACTGCATTATGTTTCCAATTCAGCATTGTTTTAATGAGTAATTTGGCTTTGATAAGTCTATGACACATCACAGACAAATTCATGTTACGTTTAACTCAGCAAACACTCCAAAATAAGCAGACACCAAATATTCAAAGGGCCTGCAATATTTTGCAACCACACCTTAATGTTAGTTTGTTTTTATTTATTCCCTTCCAAATGCAAATAACTTCCCAGCTCACTTTAACAAAGAAGTACTAGCAGCAGACAAGAAAGGGATTATAAGGGAGGGAGGGTTCAGCAAGCATTTAGACATGAGTATTAAAATATCAGTCTGGTTTCCATATCAGACCCTGAATAACCTATGTGGAATGAAAGAAACAACCCCAAAACTGCAACTTTAACATAATCTGGGACTCTACTTAATCTACTACTAGGGAGGCTGTAGAGGGTCTGGTCAAGATCAGCCTTTCAGTGCTAGGTGCTGTATGAACAGATGCAGCCCTTTTCTCAGTGTTTTTATGCAATCTGGATGGTGGTTACATACAGGTATCAAAAGGCTCTAGGAGCAAAACAGCAGCTTCCAAAGTCTACAAAGTAATTTATAAGCATTTGAAAGATTGCATTTATGTGAAAGAACTAGATAATGTACAGAGAACAAAAGGGAAACCTCAAAACATGCAATGGAAATGCAAGCAACATATCAAGAAGTCTTGCACGGGGATCTCAGGCAAGAGAAGGAATATGTACCTTGAGGTGAAATCAAAGAGGGATTAAAAGGGTAAAATGGGGGAAAGCTTCAAAGTGTCTGCCGGACTAAAAGGAGATGAGAAACCCTCAAATTCAATCAAGTGTTTGGGGTTTTTTTTAAAAAAACCTGTAAGACTTAGCTCAGAAACTAACCCCAGGTTGAACCCAAAGAGACTGCAAGCTGGGGGTTCTGCTTTCACCACGTGGCTTCTTCAGGGCTCTTCTACCAGCCACTATGGCCCATTCACCCTGAGCCTTGGACTTGCAGCTATTCATCCTAGGCAAAAGGCATACTTGATCTCATTTACTGTCCCCACCAGGGACAGACAGAGACATCTCAATGAGAAACATCCCTCTCATGCCACCTGGGTTGCAGATCTCCTACATAATGTAACCCTGACTTTGTTACAGAGCCTGCATCATAAAGAGGCACAGAAGCTGCTCAGTGCATCACTCCTGTTCCCAAAAAAATGACAAATCAAATACAAGGAAGTAAGTGTGTTAATTCCCCAATGCTGTAAAACGATCATTATCCCAGTTCAAAATGGGATGGGAAAAAAAGGGGGTTATTTCTGTTTCCTGTTTTAACCCGACATGCTACCCTTGCTGGAGTATGTGAAAAATCACACAGTTATAAAAGCATAAACAGCACTGAGGAGAAATAGCCTATCTTCTCATTTCAGAGGAACTGAGTTATGATACAGATCCTAAGGCACCAACTTAATGTAAAAAATGAAGTTTTTCAGTGTTGGCAGATGTTTAAAGTATGTGCCTGAAATGAGTGTGTGTTAACCGGCTTAAGCTTTACTTCAGAGAACTCTTCCGTCTGGTAAGACTCCCTAGTATTTTACGATGACACACATGCCCCCACACCCACACACGCCACTATCATCTTCAGTAATGATGTGAGTCCTGGAAATACTAGTTATTGTAGCTCCAAGCCCAGCATTTATGAGCTTTCAGTAATTCTTAGCATTCAAAAACTTCATTCCAAAGGAGAATAACAAAGTTTAAAAAAAAAAAATAAAAGAAGGACGGGTAGTGGTTGGCATGAACAGAAATGGGCACCAGAAGTTTCTTTTTCCCTGCACATAGTTTTAGTTGCACTTACAGGCTGCTGTATTTAATAGCTTCATCAGTTCACATTAAGTGAAATTCTACTTTTGACCACTCTTCTCAAAATTGGAGCTCTAAGGATTTCTGGGTTACAATATTTACTTACATGCAGTGCTCTTGGATCACATACTCTCCCCTCAGTCACTATGCACTTTACAAAAGTATCACTAGCCTCATTCTGCAAGCAGTGAGCACAAGGCATGGAGAGGCTGCCTGACACATTCAAGACTGCATGGATAAACCAAGGCAGAATCAGGGCCCAAACTCAGATCTGACACGCAAGCACATCGCTAGACTCCAGCACTGTAACCAGAGACAGATGTCATTCAGTTGGGTTATACACCACACGTTCATAATAAATTTTATTGAACTTAGGAAGCAAAGTGTATCACCTTTTCGGCAAAATGAGAATGTTAAATTAAGGATTCAGTCTTGTAAACACTGCCTGTGAGGCATTCCCAGGGATGTCACTGATCCACAGCTGAGACAGGCAGCGATGCTGTCAACTGGCTGCAGCTCTTACACACTAAGACAAGCTACAACATCTGTGCAAACGATTTAGCCCTTATCCAACTCAAGAATCCTAATCAGATGCATCTAAAGCACTTCACAGCCAGGTCTGTAAGTCCAAGCTCACTAATAACACACTTGTGCAACCAGACCTTTGAAGTCAGCAAGACTACTTAAGTACATAAGGACAATGTGCTGGAGTATGAGATTATTTTTCCAAAATTGGAATAACCAATTTCCAGAATATTTTTTAAAATTAAGAGCAGCACTGGAAATTATTAAATCTAAGGACATTTCATATCCATTGAATTATGTCTCCATTTACACAGCATCAGGTTCATCAACTTCTTTTTACTTAAAATTTTAAAAAGAACAATATTCACTTTTGTCTTCTTTCTCCCTCTGTTTCTCAATTACAAGTTTGCTGATGAATGCAGAGAAGAGACAAAGAATATAATGAAGCTGCCTTTTATGAGAGAATTATTTGCTGCTGCTTTTCAAAATCGTTATTGCTGCAGTAACATGTAGGACACTTGAGTACCTTTGATTCACAAAAAAGGTTATTTATATTATACGTAATATGTACTAATTATGTAAGTATATAAACATATATACTACAGTACACACTGAACTGAATGTTAGATAAAACACTCATCACAAAGAACAATATCTTAAACCACACAGAGCTGAACAGAATTGTTTCTGTTTCATGGAGTGTTTATTCCACTCCCTGAAACTACTTTTTCTGTTCCTCTCAATTGGGGCTCATACTAGTACCACTCTCACCACCGACACCGTACCTACAAAATGGTCTATAAAAGCTTGAATTATAATATCATGGTTTAATCAGCCCTAACCTGACTAGCTTAATGACGAACAATTGTGTAAGTAGGAAAATGAGTTATCTTGGGACTGTGAGGCAGACAATTTTGGTTAAATTTTTCCAGATGGCTTCAAAATCTGAAAATTAGCCAAACCCTTTATCTACCTACTGAAAAAGCTTGGATGCCTTCCCTGGCTGATTCATGAAAAGAACATGTTGTATATACTCTATATGGCATGATACTCTCCATTCCTGGCCACCAGCACAGGGATATAATTAATCAGTATTAGCTGATACATGGTTTTCTTTCTGTTTATATTAGAAATGCAGATTAAACACAATCTTCTTACAAGCTTTGCATTTGATATTCATCGCTTCTTCTCTTTGATCCAGTAAGCTCTAATGGTGGAAAATGGGGCATTGCTGCCTCTCAGCAGCACAGAGAGCTGGGATAATGCTAGTGCTCTATGTGTATGTACTTATGTATATATTTATGTATGTGTATATATATCTCTCTAGCATAGTGCTTTGAAGATGCTTGATAATAAGGACTTAAATATGGCTGTTTCTTACAATCTAGAACGCACCACAAAAGACAGTGGCGCATGTTAGACATGGACTTTACCTAGTGCTCAGTTATCCTGCGGTGACAGCACTCCCTGTCTCTGTCTGCACACCAGCTGAGTTTCCTTGGAGTTGTCCTCTCTTTACAAGAACCCCTCTCTTTACAAGGACCCAACACCACAGCCAATAGGTCATCCTCGCTTCCCAAGCACCATCCAGGGAGATCCTGATGTATGATTTGGCTGTTACTGGCATCTTCTAAAGGCCTCCTGCCCAGCCTGTTTAGCTGCTTCAGCAGCGTCCTAGCACCATCAGCCTGTGTCCTCCAGGGAGATGCAGAAACACAAACCATCAGAAAGCAAAAAAAATACACAGAGAAAAAGGAACAGGTCAGAGAGGAACAACCGCTCTGGCAAAGCATGGCAGGACAGAGCAAAGGAAGTAGAGCAGCTGGGGGAGCCAGCAAGAACCTTTCCAGTAGGAAGCCATGTTGAGAGGAAAGTTGTAACTGCAGGGCTTCCTCTCGGGCAGCCTGGTACCAACGCTTTGACTCCAAAGACAATTCTTTTATGAGACAGGAAATCATTGATAGCACAACCAGTTTTCCTAGGGAAGCAGTATCTGTTGGAGTTGAAGGAACTCAGATTCCCTCCAACTTACACAGACTTAGAAAAATCTAAGTCAAGAGGAGGATTTCTGGATCCAGTTCCTGTCTATTGCTAGCACCGCTACATAAAACTCCAAGCATTAGGATAGAGGGGACACAGAATCTCTATTCTTGGAGGTAAGAACAGACTGGACAAAGATCTACCAGAAATGCGGTGGGGAGCATTGACCCTGGTTGGGGAAAGGAGGATGCCTGCCATCTCTTGAGTGCTGGCCATCATCACCAGCCATTTTCACTGGTGATTAAAAGTGCTATTTTTCCAGGAGAACCTGACAACCCAGCTATGCGAGTAGAGAGTTGTGATGCCCTCAGAAAGCTTAGGGGTACCATTACTAGTATAAGCCAAACCTCAATCAATACTCTTCTATCTGCCCTTCATGTTCAGCATCTGATTTCTCATTTGAAGACACCATCTTTATAAAAGTGATAAATTTTGCCATTTTATGTAGGACTGACGGACTAAGCTGCATTTTCTTCAATACCATCCATTTTCTCTCCCTCTCTTTCTTTTTTTTTTTGCACAGACATTGTGCATCTCTGATCTGTATCAATTCCCAACAAAATCATTTCCATTCTTTTCAGTCTCAATCCACTTTTTTTTTTTAAGTCTCTGATGTATTATTCAATCCATCTTTGAAGCTCATTAAATTCTGCTAAATCCTTCAGGAGGAAAAATATTAATATAACAACATTATATTACTTCCAGTGCTATTTTCTATTCTCTTCTTTTTATTCTCTAACATCTGTTGTTTTGGCTTATGCCATACGGTTGGGGAAGGAGGGCTAAAATCTCTGTAGGGAAACATCTGCATTATGAAGATTTTCACTTTCTCATGGGAGAGAACACTTATTCTAAAATCTCAGGTAGGGATGTTTTAGTGAGTAAGCTGCAGGGGGAAAAAAAAAAAAAAAAAAGAGAAGAATTTCCACTGGATTTGTTGGAAAGCAGGGGTGTACTTAGCTAAGAGATTTTCAAACACAACTTGCTCTGATGATATAAGGTGCAAGGTCTTGCTTCAACTCAATTAAATCACACAACACTTTATAAAAACATCTCTATTCACAGAAAACTGTATTTCTTATACAGCTTTCTCATTTTGCAAATATTTTAGTTATCTAACCTGAATAGTCCAAATGAAAGCAAATCAAAAATATACATATAATTTGCATTCCTTCCCTGTAGAAAATACTGAAGCATTTTATTCATTTAAATACTTGAAACCTGTAATTTTAACACACTTTTACCATATCTTATCCAGAAAAGATATTGCTTTTAGATGAAAAGTAAACAGCTATTCATTTGGCACAAGTCTTTCAGTTATGATCAAGAGCTTACAGGAAGGAGGTGAATATTGCAAAACAACATGTAATTTTACTTTGTTGTCATAAAAACTATACTTAAAATTTTCTTATATTTGTAGTGAACAGTGCTTCTAAAAGTCTAAGCTGATTTGAGGTTAAAATGCTATATAAACCAACTTATGAACTCAAGGTTCTCTTCTCATGCAGCAATTTGTTCTAGAGAAGATGCAGCTTTGAGGAGGATCCAGGTTAGCACAAATTCAGCCACAGAAGGCTAAAACTCAGGAGTGAAAATGCAAATGCTGCACCAAGCCAGAATGTGTCCTTAGATACATCCATGTAGTGAAAATATTCCAGGTTTGCACCTGTGTAACTGAAAGCAGAATGCAGGTATCTGCTTTTCCCTTTGGACTCAATATTCCGTTAAGACAAGAAAACAAATTCAAGCTGCTCCCACTTCTTATGTTTACCAAAATCCTCTAATTGCTCTCCACAGGAAATACTTAGAGGATACTTTTATGTTGACATGCAGAATATTACACAGGGTGATTCCCTACTAACCTATTTCCAAGAACTCTTGCAAAGCCCCAGATACCAAGGTGGAGACAAGCAGTTCCATCTGAGTCTTGCTGATTTACCCAATTTGTACCCATATAAGCAGAATTCAGAGCGTGTTTACAGAGCAGTTTTTAGCAGCGTCAAAGGTTGCTTGCACAGATCTGCTGACTAGGAATCCTGAAGCATACAGAACTCATGTAGGGCCAACAGTAAAAGCAGTAGGCCATAAAGGGTCACAAGTTCTTAAGCAGAACTGAATAAATTCACTTGAAAGACCAGAAATACGAGGTGGCCGGTGGCTCACAAAGGGAGAAAAACAAAACTCAAACTTTCCAAAGAGCAAAAGCTTATTAATCTTTTTCTGTTCAGCTTCTAAAGTTTTATAACCACATATCTCACCTATAAATATTCAGTCTAAGACCAACGTGTCTTGTTCCGTGTAAACTCCCCAATCAATGCTGCCTCCTTTTCTATTAATCCACCCTTTAAAATACGTTCTTTTATCAGGTTTTAATGTCTAACATGATTTAATCAAGAACACATGCCTCATAAATATCATCTGTCATGTTCCATTAGTTTCATGTGGAAAAGTACAAGTCAATAAACAAAGGTTGTGCCATAAATCTGCCTTGAACACATTATACCTCAAATAAGAAAATAAAAACATGTGTGTCCTTTGACCTGGATATTCTTAAAATGGAACTTCAGGTATTGTCTTATGCCTTTAAAAATGTCTAAAGCATTCACAATTAATTGCGTACCTAAGCAATTTCAATTTACATAATGTTGATATGGAGACGGTGATTAAATAAGCACTATGCCTTTAAGGCACCTGTTAAATAACATCACTGCCTCTGGGTTAAAACTGATATCCCGGACTGCACAATGAAAACCAGGTCTCTCCACCATGCAACTCTGCTGTAAAAATCCCTCATAACTCAGAGGAGCCATTGGGTTCAGTTATTAAAAGAGAGAGGGGAAGAAAGCAAAAAGAAGGGGGGGGGAAGCACCTTCTCTTATGCACTGCACAGAAATGTGGTTGCTGTAAACACCAGCAAGTCCAAACACCACGCACAGGATCCCTCCACGCCAGCGCTGATGGGCACCAGTCTGTCACCAGTTCTCTGATTGTCCAAGTACACAAATAACATGAGGTATGCAGTTTTGGTACTTACACCAGTGATCAAATTTGATGCTTGGGTCATCTGGAAATTTTTATTTAAGGAAATTCCCGGCCTTTCCAGAGTTGCAAGCCATGGTCAGGGCTTTCAACCTCTCCCGCTCTTCACAGCACACAGCACTTTGTGGCTTTTGGTATTTTCCACTAATGATCTCAGTTTGTTATAGGCTGTTGGGGAGTACTTTGTGGCTCGTGGGTGGTGTGGGACAAATACTCCCTAGACTGAGCATCGATTGCCTGCAATAGCAACAAACTGGATTTGATCGTCCACGGGGTCCTTCCCAGTCCCTTGCTTCCACCAACCCAGTGGGCTTCAGATCGAACACCCTCCCTGCCCAGCCTTCTGCTCTACAGCAGCACAAACGAGAAGGGCTGGAGTTTTCACTGGGTTCCCTGTCCGTCCCCCAGCACCCTTCTGTGCAGCATGCTGCCTGTTGTGTGCTAGAGCTGGCTGCCTTGCTAGGTGGCTCACTCAGTTTAGCTCTGCCAGAAGCAGTATTCTTTTCCTGAGGTCCCACTGACTTCTGTAGGATCAGGAAAGTGATGAACAGTTCTGTTTCCTGTCTAAAACCAGGAAAATTGGACTGACAACAGCTCTAGAGTCCTTGAAAAAGGAAGTCAAATGTTTTCCTCTTATGCATTGTGAAATCTGAGGAACAAGAAGCTCACAACTCAATAGTTCAATCTTGAAGCTTTAAAAAGAAAATAAAGAATATGTTTTTTTCCTTAATGACTATTTTGATCACACACACTTCCTGCAGGTCCAGCTCAACCTCTTTGTGCAGATGGACCTATACTCATGTCCAGAATAGTTGTTCTCCATTGGTTTCTAATTTTTCCTGTTCCTCCTGAGTTTTCCCAGTGTTCCTCCTGAGTTTTCCCAGTGTTCCTCCCTTCCATGTCCAATCCCACCTTCAACTTCTCCCAACCTTTCAGCCACCAACCGATGGGCCTAGGATGTGCATAAACACAGATGGTCTGGGTGTCCTGACCTGCTCATCATTCATCTCTCAGAAGGAAATGGGTCAACACATCGCCTCTCCCTGCCCAACTCTGCAGTTGGAGCATTTGCTCCTATGGGGAACAGCTGAAGTTAACATTGAAGAGTTTTATGCAAGTCTCCACACCAAGTTTTCTAGATTTCACTCCTTTCTCAAATGCTCACTTTTGAAAAATGGGAGCTACATCTCTACAATCTGAGTAACTCACTGGTCCCTCTGCCTCTGGATTTAGAATTACAGGATAATACTATTAGTCAGGAACTGGTAAGGTACAGCACTCCTCATATGGTTACCAGGTTCTGTCATTCACTTACCCCAATCTCTACCAATTGTGTCTTGTTAAATAATCTGCTGGAGTTCATTATCTTGTAGGAATGTCCACTGCCCTGGGACTTGTTTCAACACTAAAACTGCCCCAAGAATGTCAATGTCCCTTATGATACCTCATTGTGCTTATCTGTGAAGGGCAGCAAGCAGCCCTCAGCTTCTGCTGCCCTCACAGCACTGCTGGCCTGGGGTTGTGCCTGGAATATACATCTTCTTATGGGGTTCCTCTGGGTTCCCAGTCACGCCTTCCCAGCACCAGACAGGTCAGTCCCAGTGCAGGTAAGCCAGAGCTGTGAGTGGGTGTTGTGGGGATGGGAAGAGGCCATGTGATGAAAACACAGGAGGAGGAAGATGACAACAGATACAGGCAAGGGAGGAGAAGTCAAGCAATCAAACCTCACATTCAGCCAGTGCTGCTGATGTGGCTGGCGCCTCACGCAAAGCCATAAAAGCATTCCAGCACCACAAAATTCCTGCAGTATTGCTGAGCATCACTACTGAACTTACCTAAAAATAGTCAAAATAGATTTACAGCACCACTGTTGTGAGGCTCTGCAAGGAAGGGACTGACAAGGGGGATTCCTGTCACCACAGGAACTTCCACACTCTCACATCACTTGGTTGGCAGTATTACCAGACCTGTGGGCCCATATTAAAACCGTGAATTGCACAGTGCCACAAGACTAAGACTGCACCCAGCAGGGTGATCATCATCACAGCACCCACAGAGTAACCCTCACAGCCCCCTGATGTAGCCCTTCACAAGTCAGAGTTTAGAGAACCAGCCCACATGGCTGGGCAGTGACTCAGACCTCCGGAGTGTCTCATAGGACACACCAGGAGTACGCAAAGTATTTTATTTTACATGTTAAATGCAAGGACACTTCATGTTCTCGGTGCCAGACACAGAATCAGTGTATATAGTACGCAGTTCCCAAGTACTTACTCCCAGGCTACATCTAACCTGGCTGAACACCAGGGCCCTTTGCTGGCAGAGGAACAAGTCTCTTCCAAAAACCTGCACTAATTACAGCTGCTCTCAGGGCCCTTATAAACCTCAGGCTCCCACTCTCCAGCTCTTGTGTTTCCTTTTCTTTCAATAACAAAATTTTTAAATTTTGTTTGCTAGTTTTCTGGGTCAGAAGACTCTACGCATCAGAACAGTTTGATAGGAAAGTCATAATACTTGTAATTCCCTGAGATCTTTTATCTGCACATCTCAGACGGACTCCAATGGTATCACCTGGCAAGGAGCCAAAGGAGCTCTGCTACTAAACCAGCATGATAAGATCAGCACTGAGTGGAGGAAAAGCCAACAAAAATCTCCCACTTTTCCCTGGATTTTCATCCAAAAAAATGAGTATATCACTTTATTTCCCCCCTCAACAAAGTCTCAGTGCCTGAAGGTCAGCCCCAACCTCCCTTAATAACACTAAATTAATAAAAAAAAGCAGCGTATTTTCTCTGAGTCGCTCTCCCACCCCACTGCTTGTCTATGAGGCCTCAACTCCTTGGTGGAACAGTAGATTATCACATGGCATAGCTTTCTAGGCAACTGTCTGCATCATGTGCTGGAACTCACAATGGGAAGAATTCAAAATTAATACTACTGCACCACTCACAGAAGATGCCATAAAAGGAGACCCACAGAAAGTATGAACTATGTAACATTCAACGCCAGAAGACTAAGCACCACATCCAGAGAGGTATTTAGGCACTGAATTTCCACTGACGTCAGTGGAAGTTAGGTGCCTAAATACCTCTCTGGATCAGACCTTTAGTAGAGGAAACTTTAAGGCTTGATTTTTCAGTGGTTCTACAGTTCCTACAGACTCTTCAGCACCTCCTTTAAGGAGCCAGTCTTTCAAAGGAATGCCTAGGAGACTCATCACACATTTGTCTTGCCTGAAAACAACCACCCAGTTCTCAAAGGAAACAGACTGGTAAGTACATTAAAAAAACTCAAACCTTTTATGACACTGTTCAGGTGTCACTGCTTGGCTTCCTAGGAGGCATTTAGCTCCATGAATCTCTAAGGCAGGATCCTGTCTCTACTACCAGGCTTATGGAGTGGCAACATGATAGGAGGCATCTGACAGCATTGTGGAAGAATACCTGATAGACGTTAGCTGTTTGTTAAAATTTACAGATTGTTTTCAATTAACATAGGCATCACTGAATTTCACTGGCTCTTAAAACAAAACAAGAAACCTGTCCACAATAGTATAAAGCAAGAAAATGATAGGATTCTGTAACTGATCATCTATAAAGAAATTGAACTGCACATGCTTAGTGAGCACCAAAGGGCAATCACTTGCCCTGTTCAGTAATATAAATCAAACATACCACCCAAAGGAAAGGGGAAGGAAAAAAAGGCCCTTGTGATGACAGTTCAGATTGAAATTAATTTGCCCACTTGCAGAAATTCTGAAAGTGTTTGCTCCTGATTTTTCATCCCACCACATGGCAGCTGCTTTCTTCCAAAGCACACACTCGCACTGTTGTGGGCCGTTGGAGCAACACTGGAAATAGACACATCCCGCGGTGGCATGGCAAGCAACGGGCACAGCGGCCACACCGCGGGGTGCGTGGAGCCCTAAGTACATATACAGACACAGACTTGTGTCTGGCCCAGGGACTGACAGAGGGGGAAGGTGTCACAAATATAAATCTCAGGCCAGGGAGCCAAAGAACTCAACCGAATTTTAGTCACATGGGTATCTCTCAGTTTCCCTTGGCTGCCTCAATCAACTGTGGCACAAAGTTGTAAAACTTGCCTACAGCTGCTCTGCTCACCCCCAACCTGATGTTTCACACTGTGACTTTATGCAGGCTTGTTTGGGTCTAACAAGGTCCTTATTTTTCTACAATGCAGGAAATAAGGAAACCAGCCATCAATTATTAGAAGCGCAGCAGATCTGAGACGCGTGGCTGTAAAACAGATTTTTCTTTAATGAAACTGAGCTGGCATTTGCCAGAAATAACAAGTGCCCAAGACCAAAATGTAAATCAAAACTAAAGGAGAGTTTTCAAAACTTTGAATCATTGGTAGCAACAGACAAGCTCAGAAGGAGGTTGGTATGATTTTGGAATGTCTTAAAAATGTGTGACTAATATGACTTCTAAAGACATTATTTGTGAGTTAGTATTTCAGTCTCCCCACAGAAAGAAAACATGACCAGAGAGGGCCACAATGTTTGCTGTAATAACTGTGTTAGTATGTCACTATTGCTGTGCTAGGAAGGAGGCTAAGAGCCTTTGTTTTCATTTCAGAAAGCAAAGAAAGGGAAGACATTAATGTTGAAAATCATCAGCGCTTGGTAAGAGAAGGAAGATCATAGCTGTTACCCTTTCCCCACGTGTCCAGGTTTTAAACCCAGCACTTGGTTTTAGTTGGTCTCAGCCCAGGTCCTAGGAGACAGTAGATTCCATCACAACATCTCTGAATAGAGACTAGTCTAGTCAAGGAGGAGTGGTGCTGTTTGCTGAAGAGAGTCATAACAAGAGGAAAGAAGGGGCGGGTTTGGAGGAAACATTAGTTGCTAGTGATTGCCCTACCATAATTACTGTCAAAACTGTGTGATTGTGGTGCAGTAATGCTCCTCCCTTCCCAGCCCGTCCTCTACTCTTTGTCACGAAACCCAGAATGAGGCCCTAAATTTGGCCTCAATGTGGATGCTAGGCCCAAGGATTGCAATGCAGAGGGCACATGAAGGAAGAGCAGCACCGGGTCTGGCAGCAGGAGATGGCCTGGAATCCGATCTTCTACAGACTGCAAGTGGAAATTGTTGGGCTGGTCCAGCTTGTTCGTCTAGTGATTCTACCATTGAATGCAATTGTCCATGGTTGAAATGAATAACTTCTTCCATAGGAAAATCCAACTCTGGCTCAGCAACTCCAAGTACCAGACGGTTTATCACATCCTTTGCTAAGCTGTGTCAGGGTTAATTATCCTCGCAGTCAGAAACACGGGTCTTCCTTCTTGTTCAATCTTTCTCTGTCTCCAGCCATGAGATGCTGTTCTGCATTTTTCTGCACTCAAAAGAACCCGCAAGTATCACATATTTTCTCCTCTGGTGCATCTCCAGAACAGACCAGATTGCCTCTAATCTTCCACATATGGGTTAGCATCTTTGAGGTCTTCTCCAAATCCTTTCATTTTTCAAAGCCATTTAAAAAAGTCTGAGCATTACTCTTATCTTCCTCCAACTGGACTGATGCTTCTGTTGAAAGATAACATCACTTCCCTATGCTTTTTAATAATGTATCATATCACCTTGTACCCCTTTAGAAATTTATTTTCTAATACCAATTGAATAGGACATCCCAATCCTTTTCAGCATCAACTGCTTTCCAGGACATACACCCTTCCATCTATAAAAACACTTTATGTCCTCCATACCAAGGTATAGTCTCATGTGTTTGACTGCATGAAAATATTTATTGTCCAGTTCCTGATCATTGCTTAAGAAATCCATGTCACATGCCAGTTGCTTCCTAATTTTTATTTATTATTCCCTTAATCTGAAGCAACAAAATTTACTGGCAGTGGTTTTATATTTTCTGTCAGGATTTGAGTAGAAACTATGAGATAACACAGGGAACAAAACTCAAACTTTCAGAGTTGTATACAAAATACTGTCACTGTACAAAATATTGTTGTTTGGTGTGCATCTCAATTTCTGTAAATAAATCACTTTTTACTCCATTCAAAAGGCAACATTACTGTTTTCTATACCCCCATTTTTCTGCCATCAACATTGCATGTGACAATTCAAAATGTATCCCAGAAGCTTAAGTCTAATCTACCAACACATTTACCTCTGCCAGCCTCACTCTCAGGCTTGTTATAAAACAAGAACAAGCTTGATGAACTCTTTTAAGAAGCAGAACAGCTTCCTTCAGCTGCTCTGTTAAGGCAGATTTCCACCACAATACATCCCTGGTTCTAAACGGTCTAAACTCCACCTGGACCGTAAGGATGTAGATATGACCAACAACTAAAGGCTGATAGTGCTGGGGGACTTCAGCATGGTCAGTTAATTTTCATATTTGGAAAACAGGATGTATTGCGAATGAATAATAATGATAATTCAATGTGAGCCTAATTCAGTATCAATAAGGCTATTTCCTTCTTCAGAACAATGGTTGGCATTTTCTATCCCCAACAGGCAATCGTTTGTTAGCAATGGCATGTCCCCAGAATGCCACAGAACATTTCACAACTGCTTTGCACATAAAAATCAATCATTTTCTATGCCCAGTTGTCCCACCACTGACTCTCCCAACTGCTGCTCTTAGAGCCCTCCACTCAGCCTGGTTTTTATTGTATGTCTTCTCGGTGTTTTCTTGACAAACAAATGAGTGGCCAGAAACACCAACGTTAGACAAGGATGGATTTGAACTTTGTTCAGTAAGTCAGAGAGGATAGAAACCTGGAGTATTACAGTTTGAAGGACCTCTTGTAACTCTTTATAGCACCTAAGCAGTTGAGTGTGGGAATTAAAAGTGTCCCAGGAAAGAGGGTCAGGCCCAAAGAGTTACATCCCACAGCAGGATTTCCATCCAGCCTGTCTTTAAAAACTTCAGTGACAAACAACTCATAGCCTGCTTGCGCACCATATGTCAAAAGCTAACTATACTCCTAGTTAATATCTTTCCTAGTGTTGAGCCCACATAATCCCTGTGGAAGAATAAAACCAATGTAGAAGAGACAGAAGGTGCTGAATATCAGGTGCATTTCACAAAGTACTTAGTACCAACAGGGAAAACCTACAGACTTCAGAAAGGATGCAACAGGAGATTTTCTTCCATATCAGCAGAACAAGACTGGTGCCTCTGAAGGATGTGTGGGCACCATGCACACAAATTATAACTCTGGTCTATAAATTGGTGGATTCCATGTTTAGAAGGTCCTTCTCATATCTAGCTTATACTAAGTTGGGTTGCTCATCGAACTAGCAAATGCTGTAGTCAGGAGCTTTCACTCTGGAAGCTGTACCCAGTCTTTCAGATTGTTTTCTCTAGTGGTAGTTAGTATCATAATTGATTTTTACCTAAATGCTACTTGGTTATAAGGCTATTTTTCACCAAGTTTCCTCTTAAGTCTCATTATCTAGGCACTGAAACTGCCTCCCTGTCACTTCAGAGTGACTGCTTGCTGCCAAAACATCTACCCTATGCATAAAACATCTTTATCACCTCTAATGTTTACTGTTCTTAATTTTCAAGTCTCCCAGCAACTTCTCCAGCAGCTAATAAAAACTCTATTGTTAGCATTAACACTAACCCTTAGCAAGGAAAGTTCCCCAAGCAGGTTAGTCCCATTTCAAGAAACTTAACCTGGGTACCACTGAAGCAGCAAGCCTCTACGGAACACCAGTGTTTTCACTCAAACTTGCCAAATAAACTGTACTTGTAGCCAATGCCATCATACATTCGGGCTCAAAACACTACTGATGATTAGTCATTCCAACGGTTTCCCCTAGCTTTCTAGATTTTGGTCCCCTTCTATGACTAATCTTGCAAAACATACGTGCTTGTAAAAGTATTTGTGGAAGTGGCACACTTATAAGCAAATAGGCATAAAAGTGAATTTTGACAAAGCAGTCCGAGTATTCATGCCAGTAATCTCTGCCTAACAGCTTCTGACAAGATGCAGTAAGAGAAAGGAGATCTCGTATGAATAACGTTTCAAATCAAAGCTAGCCAAATCACCCCGACAGATTTTGAATATTTACACATTCAACAGACCAAAAGCTATTTACACCCGGTTGCTATACTTCCACATATTTAGCCCACAATTCAAGTAAGTTACAAGCCTTTACATATATTTAAAAATAAGCCAACAGCAAAGTTGCACAAAGTAAAAGACAGAGGCCAGGAGGCTAAGAGAGTAGAAAGAATAAGTTATTGAGACTCAAGGGCATGGAAAGAGCAAGTGGGCTCTAGGGGTAAACATCCCCTTAAATTTCCTGCATACCCATTCAAATCAGAGAGATGCTGAAATGCATGGGGATCTTTGTTTTGAAAAGAGAACCATTCACACACAAAGTCTATAGCTTATCCCCACAAAAATATGACAAGTCAGCAAACCTTATCGAATAGCTTAAGAACTCAAAGAAAAAGAATATAAGACAACTTGTGGTGAGTTGGCAAGAGGAAAAATAAGAACCAAAACTGTTCAGATTAAAAACGTGAGACATCTTTTTCTTTTGCCAAGTGAACTCAGTCCATACTTACAGGACAAACTTCTATGCATTAGCCTTCCAGGGCTCAAGTCTGTCTCCTTTTTCTCCACTCCCGGTTTTAAAATGGCGTCACTTCAGATTTGCACCACAGCGAGGGATAATGGAATCAGGCCAGCTCAGTTTCAGTTGAACATAAACCAGCTCTGACGACTTCAAGGAAACTGAACATTACAACAATCAGATATCCAGAAAGGAGGAATTTAGTGTTGCTTTTTCTTCTTCAACTCCTGGAAGACAGTCTTAGCTGCGTGCAAAATCTATCCTGCCGGAGTGATGAGGATCTCAGGAACCTTGTAGTGGCTACCTGCACCTCAAGCCCAGGAGGCATACAATCCATCAGGTGATTTCTGCCTCAAGAACAACAGCCGTGAGAGACTTTTCCATCTGCTGGAAGGCAAGGGCAAGCCCGAAGTTGCTTCCTCCAGCAAACCAGGGGGAAAGATCTTCTTCCCAACAGGTACTTATTATTGGCTATTTCCAACACAGGTCCCTTAATGCAGCTTCCTTTCCCTCACCTCAGTGTGTCAAGCACTAAAATAAACGAGCGAATTTGTTCCTCAGCAACAATTCTGCAACTGGCAGCATAAACCAGATGCCAAGCAGTAAGAAGCCCGACTAAAATGTTCCATTAAAAACCTTACTCTCCCAAAGATAACAAATATGTATTTTCACTTTTCACCACTCACACTCGAGGAGACTTACCACCAAGGGCAAGCACCATGTTCTTCACATAGCAAAGAGAGAAATCTGGTCCACGGGGGTGCGGCTACGCTCAAGCCAGTGACACCCCAGGCTGATAGAGCCATCTGTGGCAGTGCAGCACCCTGCAACACCACCAGATCGGATGTCAAACACAGCGCAGCCACATCACCTGAACGCTGCACCTGAACTAACAAACTCTGTCCCTCAGCATAGAAAATTAAGCTGGCCCTGATGGTGTGCCGAAACAACTCCACTGTTTCTGGCTCCAAAACTGGCTTATCTTTCTCCACACCATACTCCATTACACTCTTGCAGTAGAAATATCAGGAATAATACAGAGTCTTGCCCCAAAATGATACAAGTAAGTGGTACAACCTAGAATAGAGTCCAAGTACCCTAACTCTTTTCATCTCAAACGTTTATATACTTGGACATGTCAGCTGCTGGCACAATCCTTGTGTCATTTCTCTCTGCCTTCACCATTTTTGCTTCTTTCATGTACAATGGAAGATCACACCAGCTTCAGACCCATTCAAGGTCCTGCACAGGAAGAAAAAATAAAGGTGAACATGCTCTGCTGACTGACCTTGGCATCCGAGCTACTGGGCTGCTTCTGCTTCGACAGTTTTCTCTATGAGAGAGAGTTTAACACTTGGATCTTCTCTTCTGTGCCTCAAAAGAGCACAGATGGGATTTTAAAAAACATTCAATACCGGCCCCCTCCTGAAGTAAACGCTACAACTCCCTGCAATTTCAGCAGGAGCAGCAGGGCAAAGCAGGAGTTATGAAACCCCATGCTAAATCCTTTCTGGGATTTTCCCAGAAAATACTGGGAAATAAAACAGAAATTTTCTCTTTTATCTGTTCTCACTTTAACTCTCTCTTCTCTGTCCAGCACAGATGGGGGTTGGGAAGTAGGCAGGATTTACATAAGGAACAATAAGCCAGAACTGTTTTGGGGTGAAATGAGTCCTTCTGAATGCAAAATGCTGCTTCCTGTCCTATTTGGTCTTCTCTCTTGAGCGCCTGCCACTATGGAGATGTTCCATCAAAGAGCACAACATACAGTCATTGTAAGTGACTGATCATTTGCTCCCAGTGAAGGATTCAGGTTAAATCAAAGCCAGCTGCTTTAGAGAGGGGCAGGCGGCTAAAAAGAATTTAAACAAAATAATAATGAAAAAATGCAATCTAGAACCTACATACATAGGAAATCTACTCTTGTATTTCAAATAAATATCTCTGAGGTATTTAAGCCTCATGCACAGAAAACAATTTTGTAGCTTTTTTTTTTCAAAGTCATCCTCTTGCATTGTTGTTCTGCCCTAATAACTCCGAAATGTGCTACTCATCTCTCCCAGTTAAATATCCTGTTTCACAAGCCCACTCCTAGATATCTGAAACTGCACAGCATTTCTATCTAGCTTTAGGCATCTAGCATTCCAAAGAATTAATATTTAAACTTATTATAAAGGAATGGGGATTGCGTTAAGCATGTAGTATTTAGCAAAACATTCATATTAATAAACTGTTGTATCGCTTGTTTGAAGCACATTTATCATTCTTGAAACTCAAAAAAAGATTATGTTCCAAAACTGACACATGTATCTGTATTTTCCTTTTATTACAACAAAGACTTAGATAGGATTATACAGTGGAAGCTATCAAATTTCAATTTTTACAATATGCTTAAAATTATATTATCTTTCTTTGCCTAGGGGATTGTTGACTTCAGTATTTAAGCGACTTAACCACAGCAAATTGTGAAAAAGCAGCAGACCGCAGCACTTATTTTAAATAATCCTAGACCCTCTACTTCTTCTTGGGAAGAGCCTCTTGTTAACCTTTTTATACATACTATTGCTCTTACATATCTTGATTATACATAAATTGATAAAAAACCCTAATTGGTCACAAGGTATCACTTAATTGTTTTTTTCCTCTTATATTAGCCTTTGATTTACACCTCAGACACGCTCTCCCAAGGCAGCATGTGTAAATTTATTTACAGCATTAGAAGGCAGGCAAAATACATCATCTACAGTTATACAACCTTCTACTAGGTATTAAAATACCAGGCCCCTGGAGACACACTTCATATAGTTCAGCAAGTTCCAAAATAAACCAAACTGCCAACCCCTTAAGCACTTAAAACAACAATGGAGATCTGTATTAAAAAGTTAGTTTTACAGTATTTGATGATGTCGCCTTAGTGTCATTTTTCCCTCTGGCTAAATATGCAAAAAAACACCTAAGAATGTATTTGCTTTCCTCTGATTCTAAAACAACTGACAACTATAGCTCTCACAAAGCCCTCTTCTCACACATGTAAATGCCAGAATTAAGGGCAGTTTAAGACGTTTTGCATTCATTTAACCCTTAGAATAAATTTGATCGGGTAGATTCAATTACAGTGCTCCTTACCAATCCACTATGCAAAATAATCACACATACATTCAGACATAATGACTGAAAAGTCAGACATAATTATAAGATTTAAAGCAAAACAACTGCTGTTCAAGTACTTTGTGATGATTTGACTGAGATCAACCTTGTAATTCCTAAATGCTCAAAACCTTAAAATAACCTAAAACATAGAATTTGGATGTATTGCGTATTGCAGCTCTGGCAATGTCTCATCTGTTCTTCAAGTAGTCCCCTTCCTACAAATAATCTTAATCATTAACAATCATTTAAAATATCCAAACCAAAGACCATAAAAAAAAAAAAAAAAAAAAAAAAGTAGTCCTTGTTCCAGGTTACTAGTGAAGCGCAGATTCTGAGAACCGAAAGTTCCAGGTTCCACCTGAGATTTCACATACCGGGTGCCAGAAATGTAACAGGAGGGGAAGGAAGAGGGGGAATTCTTTGCCTCTATTCTTCAAAGACTGTGCAGAAAGGTAGTACTGCAGTAGCCTGAACTGATACTTATCTGAATGGAAGAACCGGCCCTTGCTCTTTTTACATGCCCCATTTAAACGCAATAAAACGGCATGAGTGGTTTTAACTGGTCGTCCTGTCTATGTCATTGTAACGCTCCCTGCTCTCAGGAGAAGATAACAGCTGTGCCATATTCAGAAACACATACTTTTGCTATTGTTTGCACATTTGTAGGGCAAGATTACACCGTACCACAGTTAGTGAGCGCTGCCCTTGCTTTGGAACCCTGTATTCTTTGAGTTACATCAGTGTGCTGGGAAACAACCAAGGGAAAAAAAGCAAACAAACCCAACAGTCTATTAAAAGCAGTTTCATGCACTGTGAAGTGATTACTAGATTGCATGCCTTGTTCAAGCCTGTTGACGTATAATGATGGAAACCTGGAGTGCAAAATGGAGCAGTTTACATCTATATTCCCTCTCCAATTACCCTGCCATCGACATCTTCAACGGTTCTAAAATCACTAAACAGCAGAGGTTCACGTTTCTAGAATAACGGTAATCATGGTACTGAACATGGAAATTACATTCACAGTACTACAAATTTCTCTTCATAGTCCATACATTATTCCACTTCCTAGCTTACAGATGGATTTAATACAAGCTTGTTATTTGTTCTACAAGCTTTTCCCTGTACACAGGATAAAGAACTTCTCTAATATTAGGATTGAAATACTGACCCAGCTAAAGTTAGTGGCAAGACTCCTACTGATACTAACCGTTTAGAGTAAAATTTTGTTCCTCCTATTCAACATAACAAGCATCTTCCCTCACTGAAAGTTGAAAAAAACCCACCAAAACACTTTGTTGCAATGAAGTACCGTCTCCCAGAAGACACTCACTTTACATTTAGCAGTTTTGCTGACTAGAATCTTGAAGCACTTCTAGAATATAATCTCAAATCTACTAAAAATCCTCAGCATACACTTTAACATCTTATGTGTATACAGGATTGAACATACCAATAATCATTCAGATATAGCTGAATACATAATTTAGAATATGCTAAATCCAAAGTATTTGTAGCTGATGAGACTACTGACAGGAACACAGTAATGTGTAGATTTTAAACTTTTTCTTATTATAAAAGAAGAAAGGAAACTATATTTTCCCTCTCATCCCATTTAGCAGAGTATATAATAATCTCCATTTTCATTCCATGTGTTAATGTAACATCTTAAAGATAAAATGAGTAATTTCTTATTTTTTACTTCTATTCCTTCAATTAAAACTCAAGAAGTTAAAAAATCTCTTCCACAGATCAGACTTATTTCCTGTAATCTGACATTATTTGTTACTCCATATAATTCTACATAATATGAAGATAGATACAATATTATTCTCTTCAGTTTTTCCAATAGTTGTATTTTTTTCCTGAAGCAGAAAGGGTTTTTTTTGCTCTTACAAGTATTGAATGCCTTTATATGACAGGTTGATCGTTAGATCTTCTGGTTTGTATTTACTAAATATTCTCTACTACCAATCCCTAAATAATAAAGAATTTAATTACTAGCTACAATTAAACCTCTTTTAAACTAAATCATGAAAGGGTCGTCTTCAATTTTGCAACACAAATCATTAGAACAACTTCCTTCAGCAGCAAGTAACTGAAAGTTCTTTTCCTATTCAAGATAAGTAAGCATTTTAGCCAGTTTAAGAGAGGAGGGGGACAGTCACAATTTATCCCAAATTACTTTATGCACACATTCTCCAATCTGCAGTTTCTTCTCCTTTATCCCCTTAGAAAAAAAAAGGGAAAATGAGAAAAAAAAAAAACCAACCCAGACCATGAAATAAAGAGTTCTGTAACTACCAGTTCTGTTAAAATAAACCTTTCCATTCCTTTTTGTAGTGGAGAGTTCAAATGCAGCAAGCAAGGGAGCTACAGTGAGAAGGAGAAAAATTTATTCCTACAGCTCTATGTAAAATTGAGAGAGTTTAGAGATCACCATACCAGTGAGGCCATTCCTTGTCTCCTTATCAGCCCATATAATATTTATCAGCTCTACGCAGTTCCATTTGCTCCAGTGGGATAATTCAGGTGAACACAGACAGTGTATGAAAGAAAATGGCAGAATCAGGCCCAAGACCAGCCAATGCACCTAATAAGTCATATAACCAAAACATATGCTTTTGCTTAAGTTCCCAATAGTATAAGCTGTTACTTATCCAAGGACTGTCCTGTTAACCAAGGGAAGAGTCCCAGGGGGTAGAAATGGCAAGATTTAACCCTCCTTCTCAACAGCAGAAGAAAATGAATACATTTTAATACATCGATTGTATGTTTGCCGAAAGCAGCTACAGCTAAAAAAAAAAAAAAAAGACAACCAAAAAACCAAAACACCCCACTTTATCCTTGTCTGAATAAAAAATACTCTCGACAAGGAAACATCCAACTACTGCAACCCGAACAGCTTATTGTTTTGCCCACTGTAAGTTAATATCTGAAGTGGTTACTGCAAAGGTCTGGGCCATTTGGATCATTTCCCAGTGGCACAACTAACAGGATAAATCTCGTCATTTCTACTGAGTCATGAATTAGGTACACCGAATGAACCTGGAAAAGAATGAAAAGGAAAAGTGTTTCCTGGTAACAACCATAATCAATGTCATTAAAAAAAAAATTAGATATTTGACATCTTTATAGATTACTCTTTTGTCACCACTAAAAAGCTTTCTTTCCCAAAAGTTTCTTTCCTGTTGACAACAATATTTTGCCCTGTGTTAGTTTCAAAATGGTAAGACCGTAGCACAAAATTCAATGAAACAGAACCAAAGCCACAGAATCCCAGGAAAATACTGTAAAATGGACTTCATACCTTATGGTACAGTTACTCTTATGTCGAGCAGACCACAAATGCCTCCAAGACGCACTGTCTGGGTGCAAATACTCTGCCTTGTGACACACAGGGGAATCAATGATCAAGAAAAGCGTGGTGTATACCACAGCCAATCATACCAGAAGGAGGAGGCTGGGTGAAAACTGGGTGTTTATTTTAAACTGCTCTCAAACAGAACAAAACATGAAGCACAATTCCAAAATACTGGCGTTTTTGGTACACAACCAACAGCTCCATCCTGCAAAGTTTAGACCCAAATGATCTGATTCCCAGAAGTAATCCTCACCACCACCCCTCAAATTTTTGTTTGGCTGTTCATGTAAAACGACTTGCTCAGGCACGGAAGCATTTTGCAGGATCATAACTTAAACACTGTGAAGCAGTGGAGTAACACCACAGAGACATTACAACAGCAGGATGCTTCTTCCCCATTGTGATTACTTCAAAGTTGCCCTTTTTATTAGTAGGGTAGAGTATCATTTTGATTCATTCTTTTTTGAAAAAAAATCCAAAGAAAAGTAAAGGCATGTTTAGAAAAAAGAATATTTTTTACAGGCAACTATAAAAATTGATTTTGCTCTTGTTAAAGAGGGTCTTTTACCCTCCCTACTTGCAGTTTTCAACTGTGGATAAACCAAAACCAGGAGGCACACTCTGTAATCTAACCCAGATTGCAGAGGGAATTACTGGGTACACGGTACTCTGGGGCTGGAGAGCAGGAGACGCACAGCACGATGATCTGAAATCAAGCTGTCATCAGTTTCCTTCCCAAAACCTTTTACTGGGTAAATCCGAGTATTTCCCTCATTCCCACTTTTTATCTGTATCTTGTTATATCACATCCACATACAGCCATCCCTGGTCCTTTTCTCTATCTTCCTGAGAGAACCAGGGTTGTTGAGAGATAGTTTACACCGCTCCTTGAAAGATCAGTGACTCTCCCGCCTGCAGCGTAGCTCACTTTAGATACACAGAGCTCTGATTTTACAGTTAGATCACAGTGAGCAATTAAGTGACTTCTGTTAGTTCTGTGGAACTGACTCAGAAGCACAGGGTGCTGAGCAGGGGCTGGCAGCTCGCAGTATTCGGTGGGAGAACTCCAAAATGCCCGAGTGGACATTGAGGCACTTGCTGACACTGTCAGAGGTCAGAAGGTGCAGCACAGCCCGCACTTTTTAAATCAGACTCGCCCAAAATTTTACCTTCCCTAACTTGTCCTGAAAATATTTTCACTGGAAAAAAAAAAAAAAAAAAAACAACCAAACAAAAACACCACACAACAAAAAATCCAGTTCTGCCGTCTTTGGAAAAATCCAACATTACCCATCAAATCACCACGCTCAGTAAATGAACCCTATCCTGCCCATGGACACCTCCTACTTACTCCCATGACTCAAGTCACCCATCTGCTGAAGCAACCACAAGGTAACACCCTGGACAGAAAATACATTAAACAAAAAACAGCAACAAAACTTAAAACACAATTTTTTTCCCAGGGGTGAAAAGGGGAAATTTATTAGTCAGGAAAGTTGAATTAGAAACCTTCTCCCAGGCCCACCTACATCTACTACAAAAGTCCCAAGTAGATGGAAATGACACTTTTCTGCTTTCCCTCCCTACACCCCTGCCCTCTGCAGTAGTCACAAGAGGAATACGCATGAAAAGAGGACTAAGTACCCCAAAGGGAAAAAGGAAGAAAAAAAAAAAAGGAAAGCGCATCAACAGTCTGCTTGGGCAGGGCAATGCACAGGTAGGATTTTAAGCTGGTACGAACCCTAGTCAAGTGGCACCAACCTCACTCGTGGGACCACAGGAGACCTGAACATCTCATGAGTCCCTTCTACAGGCAGCAGCCGCAGCAGCACAGTGGTTTAAGAGCTTTAGCTGTCCCTTCACACCTCGTGAATCTTCCTTCTCCCCCCTCCAAACCCAGTTCTGTGTAACAGACCTTCATTTCATTCTTGCCAAACATTAACAACCTTTTTTTTTTAAATCAGGAGAGAAGAATTGCAGCATTAACAAACAGAAAAATAAAAAAGGTAATTTATAACCTGCTGCTCCACTCTGTCTGTATTCACTGGTGATGAACAAACATCCTACAGTTTGCAGGACAGACCTAGCACAGATTGAGGTGTTCATTAACATAACTTCATGGCAATGAGAGGTGCCATCACCCTAGGTAACAAGCTCACAAAAGAAAATGTTACTAGTCCAAGGGCAAGCAGTCTACTTTCATTTTTCAGAAGAATGGACAGAAAGGGATGCACTGAAAAATCCTAGTGGGAACTGTCTCACACCAACAAGAAAACAGCATGTACATCTCTAAAATAGGGAATGGGAAAGGACTGAGAAGATAAAAAGGGAAGTACCTTTTTAACATTACAGAAAACATTGCTGTAATATTAATAAACTTAGATGCAAGTGGCTTTGTAGCATAAAGGAATACTTGAATTCCCTCTGATCCCACCCAGTGATACCTTAGAGGGATTATTTTAAAACTAAGTTTTGATTAACAAATTCCAGCTCAGTTAACAACTTCTAGCTCAAAAGGGCAACCAACAGATTTTAGTCGGTGATTCCTAACCTAACCTCAGTGCCACTTGTTTAACAATGGATAGATGAAAACTGGGTAGTTGCTAACTAGCAGAATTTGACCTTACGGCATGCCTTTCAGGCACCAGGAACCCCAAGTCTGAGGATTCACTGCCTGAATCCAGCATTTGTAACACCTCCTTGAAATACAAACTATAAATCCAAGCAACCGTGGTGAAACTGCTGAATAAGAACTAGGCGTTTATTGTCAGTCAGGCACATTCACAAACAAACACCCCACACGCACGCTCAGGCGCAGGACAGACTAACCCAGTGTTCAGCACCATCCTCAAAACAACCGCCTCCGAGAAGTGACCAAACCGAGCAGCAGCCGCTCAGAAATAAAGATGATGCTGATTTTAGGATTTCTTAAAGAATACTGAAAAACACTCTGCTTCCCATTGGCAAAAACCAGTCTGGTTTATCTTGCGCCTCCAAGGTGCATAGGAAAAAAAAAAAAAGTTTTAAAGTTTGCAGTTAAATAAACAAGTTAGAAAACATCCTGAAGACCAAAAAGAAGGGGGGGGGGCGGGGGGGAGCTTGATACACATTTTTGTTTGGTTGATGAATATTTTTTTTGGTGGTGGTAGCGTTCAGTTCATGCATTTTTAAACTCACCCTTCACGCTTTGATGTTTCTGCTGCTGGAAATAGTCTTTAGAGCCTCTAGCGCATCGCAGCTCCTGCGCCCTCGGCAGAATTGGGATCCTCTCGAATATGCTGGGTCTTTTGGGGATGAAATCTAGCAGAGGCGCTGACATTTCAGGGGGGCTCTGCTGAGGCTCCGTGCGGTCACCGCCGTTGCCGACAGTTACTTTAAAGGACATCTGAGGATTCGAGAGAGCTTTACCAGTGCTGGGACGAGTCCCCCGCGGCAGTTCCTTCAGAGCCGCTCCCTGGCATTTATCGGTCACCTCGAAGCGGGCCGGCCCGGCGCTGCCTTTCTGACCCCCGGCGAGCTCACAGTGCATGTCCGCGTCCGCCGGCTGCCAGGGCCCTCGCCGCTCCCCTGCACCGGGCGGCACAGGGGGGTGTCAGCCCCGTCAACGGCCGCCCGTAGCCCGCCGCGGGGAGCGCCAGGCGCCCCCAGCCCCGCTCGCTCCCTCACGCACACCGGCCGGAGGGGGAAGAAACGGGGGGGCGGGTTGGGGCTTAGACCTCGGCGGACGTTCGCCCGTGAGGGACGGGGGGAGGCTGGCGCCGCGCGTCGGCTTTCCTCCCTCTCTAGGCAACGCCGCCGGGCTTTTTCGTGACCGCTCCCGGGAAGGCGAGGCCGGCCGGGAGCGGCGGGGGCCCCGGCACACGGCCGGTGTGCCTCGCAGCCGAGGCGTCCAAACAGCGGCCGCCCAGGCAACGGCGGACGCCGCCGGGGGTGTTTGCCAACGCCGGGCGCTCACGGCCGGCCCCTGGGTCACCGGCGACGCGCCGAGACGTGAGGGAGGGAGAAGAGGAGGAGGAGGAGGAGAGGAGAGGAGGGAGAGCCCGCCCGGGCGCGGGCAGCGCCTCAGCGCGGCGGTGACAGCCGCGCCCCCGCGCTCCTACCTGGGAGGGGCCGCCCGGGGGCACGCGCTGCCCGCCGGCTCCCGCCGCGCCCCGTCCTGCCGCCGCGCCGGGCTCATGGGCTCAGCCCCGCTCCCCCGCCGCAGGGCCGGCTGCCAGAGGGAAGGCGGCCCGGGCCGTTACCCTGGCGCGGCGGCGGGGCCAGCCCTTCGCTCGGGCCAGTCGGGGCGGGCAGGGGGAGGGCTGTGCCGCCGGGGCCGCCCCTCGGGGCTTTGACAGCGGCGCGGCGGGGAGCGGGGTCCGGCCGCCCCTCACACGGCCTCGCCTCGCCGCAGAAGGGGAGGGGGGAACGGGGACCCTGCGCTTGCCGCGGGGCGGCGGGAGAAGGTCAGCACCTCCCCCCGGGCGAGGGCCCGCACCTTCCCGGTGCCCGCCCCGGCGGTGAGAGGTCCCTGCACTTGCCCACTTGCCCCCGGAGTGGCCCACGTTCTCCCTCACACCGCCCGGCCGCCGAAGGGCCGGCTCCTTCCCCTCTGCCCGTCCCCAGGCCCCCCGGCTGCCTCTGCGTCAGGCACACAACCGTGGGGCACCCACAAAACCACCCAGCCGCTGAACAGCCGGCAGCGCCCTATAAACAACTTCTGTGCGAAAGCCACAGCAACTGCAGCGTGTCACAGAGGAGCAGCAGCGGGAGAGAGCAAGAGCCTTGCCGAGGGCCTGGGCCCGGCAGGGAGGAGATGTGCCAGAGGTGGGTACAACCTGGCCAAGACGTCTCCTCGCTGACACAGGCTCAGGTGCATTCAGCATCTGTACAGTGTCCGTGTGTCGTTCCTGTCCTACAGGTGCCTGGAGCTGGCCCACTGCAGCAGAGACAATTAATCTCGCTCAGAGCAAGCAGCACAGAGCAGTGACATTTGCGCTGGCTCCTCCTGGGCCAGCTCGGGTCTGGAAGCAATCTAGCCGGGTTTATTAGCTTGGGCCTGGTTCCAAGCAAACGCAGGCTGAGCTACGATGTGCAGCTTTCCAGCAGCAAGCTGTACCAGCCCGCTTTTTGCTGGCCCGGAGATGTCTGCACCCCGCTGCCCTGCATGCTGCCATCGGCACAGGTGCAGCACAGCAGGTCTGTAACAAACCAGGACAGCTCTGAAACAGGGGTGACTCAGAGTCACGGGTGTAAACCAGACAGACATCTGCTTAGAAATCATGCCTGTTCACATCAAACCTAAAAGAGAGGCTTGGGAGATTTAGCACAAGGAGGAGGGACAGCTACTGAACTGGCTCTTGCTATGCCCCCCCCGAGGAACATCCCACAGCTAGACAACAGAGATCTTCATCTTCTTGCAGCACAGATGCTGCACAGAGTGCCTTGCTCACAGCTTTATCCAACCCCTTAACATATACCACCCTGCAGAGTAAAGGAATGGTCAAGACAGGAGGGCATGACTTTTTCCTGGCAAATGCTGCAAATGTTGTGGATTTGGTGGGAGGGTGGCGACTCTCCATAAAACACATGAGATCTTGAGATGGAACAAGCAGTTCTGGGAGCAGCAGTACTAACAAGTCTCATTTGCAGTGCCTCTCCTCCTTCCTGCCCAGCGTGGATGCCCTGAGGTCCAAAGGAATTTGCCAGCCTTTCCCCTCAACAAGGGCAGTAATAGGGTCTTTTTCTTCTGTAAGGCCACGTCTTGTCTTAAATTGTCAGAAGTTAATAGCTCTGTCACGTGGCTGAAAACTGGTAAATGTCCTCAGAATATATTAATGGGAGCAAGACACTACAAAAAGGGAGAAATTCCCACCTTACCTCTATAGGAAACAAAACTAAATATCGGCTAGCTGGCACAAACACTGAATTTTCATGGTGATATCCTGGGGATTTATAAAAACAAAGTAAAAATTTTCAGCATACATTATCCCTCTGCAAGACTCTTCTCTACAGCCACACACCACCTCTCAGTCCTCTGCTAACCTGCATCGACTCCTCAGTCCCATCCATCTGTGGGGCCCTCAGGACCCAGCCGCTCTTTCTCTTCGATTTGGAAATGCTAAAGGCAACTGGCAGTGCTACCAGAAACAGTAATTATTTAAGACACAAATACACTGTGGTAACAGTCTAAACCCCAGTGACGTGAAGAGGCAGTAAAATTTACTGAGGGAAATATTATTCCAGAACGCAGTGTAACCAGGGTAATCCCACTGCTTCCAGCGCAGGGAAAAAAATAGTGTTTAGGTGGATCCTGAACATGGATTCACCATGTGCAAATTATTACAGCTATATTGCTATACACTGCGCAAATATCTAAACTAGAGGGGGCTTCCTAGAAAACAGGCAGTCTTGGAGATACTGTGTAACTTCCTAGAGGGATTTTCTTTCATGGTTAGGGATCTCCCCACAGCAAGCAGGGAAAAGGACAGCTTCAGCACCTCGGCTGCTCTGACGTTGTCAACCCACATCATTCTGCATTCCCTACCTCAGGCCACGCGTGTCCTGTTCTGAACCACTATTTATTTCTATTTATTTTTCTCACCATCACCATTATCCAGCATATTCTGCAAAATACCGGCAGGTGCCGCCACTGGCTTAGCAATAGCCATGGGCTGGGCAGCTCGCAGGCAGGAGGGGGCACAGAGCCTCCTCCGTGCTCTGGGCACCCTCTGAGCGGGGGAAAAAGAAGCCAGGAAGCCTTCGGACTGAAGCACATCACAGCTCCAAGCTTCAACAGCGCGTAGGGTTAAGGTCCTTCACAGCGAAATAAATTTCTCTGTGGCAGATCATCTCACAGAGATGTAGACTGCATAGTACATAGACTCAAGCTGCAGGTACCCACATGCCTTCAGTAGGAAATGAGGTGCCATGGACTCAAACCTTCTCTCCCACCACTATTTCCTCAGTTTTGAGTGAGGCATTTGGCAGCTGCTCCGTCTTTGCTGGGACTATCCAGCTGGGGATGCCCATCCCTGGGCCTGAGCAAGAGAAGAGGCAGTGGGTGGACATCCTCCTCCAGACCTACCTGTGCCTGATAGAGACTTGACACCTAGAGCTGTTCCAAAGCAACAGATTGGCTCCTCCGGCAAGTCCACAGATGTGGGAGGAACAAGTGCCCCTTGAATCACCACACTAATGAAAGAGTTAAACAGTTCCCTTTCTCTCCCTGCTGAATCAGAAGATGCTTCATATGTTTTGGTTCTGGAACAAAGGCCAAGCAAGTGTAATCATGGCTGCTAAGACTGTTTTATGCCCTGGGTCACCATGACTTTGCTGTATGCACAAGCTGTACAGCAAATACTGATTCACCCAATGTTGTCACTACATCCATGAGCTAGATGGGTGTCTCCCCTCCTTGTGAAAACCAGTCACTGGTTGGCCTCTCTCCCCACAACAGCAATACTCTCCCTTTAGTAGAATAGGGGGGAGATTTCTCCATATGAGCCTTCTTGTTCAACATTCCTGGTTGCCAAGGGCTGTGGTCATGGGTCATAGCATGACCCATAGCTAGCCCAGTTGCCTCTTCCCTCTGTTAATGAAGTTGCCATCACCAAAGCAGACCTTCCAGTTGAGGCAGATAGGCCATCTTCAGTCCCTGAAGCTAGTCCCTGGGGGTTGCTTCGTTTTGAGTCAGATATGAAAGGTGAGGTTGCAATTTGGGATAAAAAACATCCAGAGGAATGCAACTGTTTTCCTGAATATCCTCCTGCTAGGTCAAGTGGGTAGGACACAGGTGATAAGTAAGAGAGACATGCCCATCTGCCCATTCACTCCTAGTTGGTGACCAAAGAGACAACAGATAGTAGTCCAAGGCTAGCTCAGGCTGGGGTGAAATCGTACCTCACAGCAACTAAGAAAAAGCCAGAACATAGACAATTGCAGGTGCAATAGTGCTAATTGTGCCCATGGGTGTCCTTGCAGTCAGGCGGCACTGAAACATCAACAAGTTCCCTGTCCTCGTGGTTCTGAGCACTGGTAGTGGTAGGACAAGTCTGTGACACCAAAACCAGCTCCCCAACCATGTTAGTCACAGCAACTAGGCAGTCCTGCACCACCCCAGCACAGTTAGCATACCTGTGCCCTGGGCACACACGAGGCCATATCACACCAGGCCCAACTCTTAGCTTACACAGAGCAGTGAAGAGAAAAACAAAGTGTAAACAAGTTTGATACTTCAGTTTTTCCCTGCTGATAGCAGCCAAAATCAGGTCATTGACATGACAGTGGTTTTCTCAGAGTCTACGGGTGTTTTTGCAGACACGCAGTCTCTTTGCTCCGGACAGCACCAGCCCCTGTGGTCACAGCTGCACAAGCAGAGGCACAGCTGTCCTGGCTTGAGATGATGCTGCCTGGGACCTGAATACACATGAGGACAATGAGAGATCATCTGTAAAAGGTGACGGAAACTGGGAAAAGAACGTTACGTGAAGGGGACCCCAGTTCACCAAATCCAGTCTTCAAAGTGTGCTCTTTACCTTTGTCAGACTGTTGTAACCGGCCTCAGCATTATGGCTGGTCACAAACCGGATCTTCAAGAAACTTGTAGAAGCTGAAAACTCCAGTTCCCCAAACAGCTCTTCTGTGGGAGGAGAAGGAATGAAGCAGAACGGATCCAGGTAAGGTGAGCTGCACAGAGCAAACAAGCAGAGTTGAAGTATTGATCTCTAGTTCACATACTGAAATCCCTGCTTCTACTCCAGCAGGCAACAAAATTACATTTCAAAAGGACACAGTTGAAATTGTGAGGCCTTTGTGTAATTGCTGTAGTATAGACAGAGGTGGGAGGTGTTACCATAACCATTCTGTTAATATAGAGCAAAACAAGCTCTCTAGTGGGAGAAATAACAAACTTGGTTATAAATAACCTGGTTGCAAACGAGCTGTCGATTCACAGACAGCAGTTTATTTACAAAGGCATACGAAGTCCAGACTTGTTTTTGTTTTAATTTACTGCACCACAGATAGTAAAAAAGAAACAACCAAACAAAAACTGAGCCAAAGGGATTGTCTCTGTAAGTATGCCCGTTTCTTAGAGATTGCCCATATCCCTTTAAGGCAGCACAAAACCCTTCTTTAGAGTGGTTTTAAAATGACCTCCTAAATTAAGACAGCAGGGTCAAACTGACCACACGTTATCTAGCGATGTACTCAACTATTGCCTCATAACTTACAGATTTGTTTATAGCCTTTTTGTTAGAAAAAATAAGTTCCTCAGATCACTGTGACTTATCTTTTAAAAACAAGTCTCTTTTCAATAGCCAGCATATTTTGGGAAAATCACTCGATAATCTTGAATCTACTGTTGTCTTGCAGAGACTGCAAGAAATGACCAGCATCTCTAAAAGCCTAACACTACAGTTCTCTCCCTCCCTCGGCCTCCCCAGTTAATAGGTAGATTATTCTAGAGGATTTTGAGGGAAAAAAACCCTCTGAAGAATGGTTCAACCAGCCTCCATTCAGGACATGGTTGCTCACACCTGCAGTTAGCTTCCTCAGACATTCATATGTATTATTTCTCTGCGTCAGTCCATAGACAGATTCATCTCTCACACCATGCATACAGAACACAGGTAGTAAAATAAACTTGTCATAAACAAACAAACAAAAAAACAGGACAGCACAACTTAAGAACGTTCAGCTTGTAAAATCCAATCCTCAGCACTGGGACATGCCAGGACTAGAATTGCTGGTACAACTTTGATTCATGCCTGCTATAAATGAATTACAGTACTGGCATTATAACACAGCCCCACAGTTATTTTGCCTGGGGATCCATATATTCAATGCACTGAAGTAGTGACTGCTGAACGAGCAGCTAGTCACTCTTCTGTTTTCTCTTTATTGGCATGGTGTCTGGACCACACACTGAATGTATTTACCGCACGTTAGCCAAACCCTGTGCAGAATACAGAATTATTCATTTACTCCAGGGCATTTCTTTGGTGTCCGTCACTGCAGCAGCCTACCAATTTGCAAACAAATACTTTGTTACCACCACTGGAGGTGAGGGAGGGTGTGGTTGGACTAAGCTCCACTTTACAACGGAGACCCAGAAACCAAAAGCTTCAGTTTGAGTGCTAAAATTGTGACAAAGACTAACTGCTTTCCCCACCCCTCTCTCCAGGTTATTTAGCGTTTCCCATCATTGTATACGGTAGAGCACATTTCCAGTTCCATCAGTTGAACTCAGCCCTTGGTGTCCCAAATGGAGCCTGCAGAAACTGGGAGACTTGCAAGGAGTGGCCACCTGTGAAGAGCTGAAGCGCTGCACGGGATCTCTGTGATAAGGGCAAGGACATGTCTCCCTGGCAGTGTTCAGCTTGCACTAATTATAAGACTGGGCTTTCCTACCACACTCTGGTTGCTGATAAAGCCTTCCCCAGACCTGACTGCCAGGGTCTGCAAAGGCAGCAGCCCCCTCAGTACCTAACTCTAGGCTGCAGCCCTGTGCTGAACCCAAAACTCTACCACCACTGACAAGGTCCACGGCCTGGTGTTTCCCCAAACTTGCTTTGAGCAGTGGCCTCTGCTGGTAAACAGACCCAGAACCCAGCAGTTTACAAAGCTGGTGCCCCATCTATCCCATCGGCAAAGCTTGCCCTGAAGGTAGTCACCCAGCCTGTCTCTTGATCTGAAACATCCAACGTTAGTAAGCCCACAACGGAAGCTTGCTGAGCAAGGGGAGAATGATGCTTACACATAACCTGTAACAAGCTTTGACTTGCAGAAGGCTATATATTCCCACTCCCAATTCCTTCAAAATTCATTCCAGGACTCTCGCCATACTTTTTTAGACAAGATGCAGTTAAATACAACACCTCACCCCAGCACTGCTGTTTTAGTAGTCAGATTTAAAAGTTGACCTATTCAAGAAGCAAAAGGCAAAGCCTGTATTTTTTGGTATTTTGGGCAGGGGAGGGAGAGGAGATCACTATTCACCCAGCACTTGGTTCCTCTGATGATTGCATGAGCACATACCCGTGCTTCTTAGGCCACAGTTTTCTCTGAAATTCTTCCTACTTCAGGAACTGACTCTTTAGGGGGATTAAAAAAAAAGAAAGAAAAAAAAAAGAGAACTATGCCATCAGCAGCTGTTAGAAGAATCAGCTAGCATATCCAGCAGGCCACCAGGGAACTATTCCCCCTTGAATTTATGTTTTGATCTCATGGCAGGCTCCAGGGACACCACGTTCATCTATCGCCTGACTGACTAGCTCTACTGTAGTCCCAAGATTTTTGCAGGGGCAGAAAGGTGAGGTCTTCTCTAATTTTATTTTTTGTCTTCTGAAAGCAGAGTATGGTGTAGGTTTTGCTCTCTCTCAAGCTGTTTTCTCAGACACAAGGGAGCTGCACAGTTTGTTTACACTACAGGTTTGTCCACAGCTGACATGCCAGATGCAAATCTCTACTAGAGTCTGCAGCAAGGGGAAGCAATATTCTGATGTGAGAACATCCCCTTACAACACAAGAGCTTGGCAAACCACATTCCAGGTATGTCCACAGCACCCAAATGCATTTGATCCACATAGCAAGTATGTTAACACAGTACTGGTGATGGAAAATATCAAGACCACAGGGGGAGGAGGGTGTGTGGGTAGTGGGGAGGGTCCTCAACTTGTAGCATCTGTGATGATTCCATCCAGACCTTCATCTTTTTATTGCATTTTTGTAGAAAGGTGGTGATGGGAGTGGTGGGACCACAGCTGCCGTCAGCGTGTGAAGCCCTGCAGCTATGAAATGCCTGCCCGAACATGCAGAGCGCTGCAGGCTGCCACCCCGCACTGCACATGGCAAGAAGCACCTCCACAGCTGAGGGTGCTCCTGGGGCCACCTCATATGGTTCCACATACACCCAACCCCCCAAAAGAGTCAGGCCCTCCCCCCCTGCAGACCATCAGATCCCGCATGTAGCCGGTTCCGGTAGCTGGGGGGGAGGTCTGGTGAGCACGTAGCCCACCGACTGCACGACTTGCCTGTGACTGAACAGGTACCAGCAAATCCATCAGCAGGAGGCCGATACTTCCACAGTTGCAGCTGGATGCACGTGCAGGGGCGCTTGCCTTGCCCCCCGAGCCATACGTGTCCCTCGGTAGTCGGGAAGATGGCTGCTTAAGGCCTCAAGACGCCAAGCGCAGTACACACAGTACAGCCTCTGTTCAAAGTAAGCAGCAACAGAATCGAAACCACTTCATTTCAAGGGTGCATTCAGGCCCTGAGCTGCAACTGGCATTGAGACAATTCTCCAAAGTGGCAAAGTGCTCCTCTTGAGGGAGCAAGTCCTGCCCAGCTCCCTCGGATACAGCAGTCTGCAAGAGTTTCAAGGACTAGGGTCACTGCATTTGGCCACTCAGTTTGAATTTTCAAAGTTGTATCTCAGAAAATGAATAAAGATAAGGTGGTTTGGGTTTTTTTTTCGGATTTATAAGAGATTGCTTAAGAGCTAAAGCCTATATTTTGTTACTCCGTTTTAACAGGAAAACAGATCTGAACCATCAACTGCTTACCTCTCTGCAGCTGCAGTGGAAATAATTTCAGATAATCTTGACTACAGGTAACCCTGTAGGGAGAGGCAGGCGGTTCGCAAGGTTACCGGAACAGCAATCAAACAAAATGCTATCAGTTTCACTTGTGCATGCAGTAGGCAATCCAGCAAGAAGATGCAGCCAGCTTTGATATGATTAAACAGATGAGAAATATTATCAGGCTTGAGGGATCCAATTTAACTGCAGTTACATAGAAACCAGCTGTAAAAAGGCTTTATTTTTTTTCTCATTACCCAGAATGCAGAAATGAACTCAAGAGACTCTTCCCATACCTCACAGAGGCTTCACAGACTGATTATGTTAAGACAGAAGTATATAAAAAGGACTTGAAACACCAGCAGTTTGCCAGAGGAATACAATTATTCCCAAAGCCAAAACTAGAAAGATGTTATCCCCGTTTGCGTGAGCCAGTTACCGCATCTTCGAGGGCACCCAACATACAGTTTATATTCTTGTACACTTTCATTCATGAGCATGAGATACTGTTAAAGATGCACTTTTAAATAAAGGTTTAAAAAAAAAAAAGGTCTACAGCTCTTTAAGAACTGGAGGCTTTTAAAGAAACCACAGAGCAATCAGCTTTTGAAAGCTCTTCTGTCATACACAGAGAATGCCATGAATCACACGCACATTAGCAGATGTCATGTGCAAATCTCTACTGCAACACAAGAAGGACAGACCTCAAGCACTCTGGCATCAAAAAGAAGCCTACGTTTTAAGCCTGCTGCTGACAGCCATAACACTGTTAATTACAATTTACAGCTTATAGTTGTGGGAGTGTTCCAGAAAATACCAGAGCAATAAAAAAAAATAATGTTCTGCACCTGTTTAAATGCAAATTTTATTTGAAACTTTTGGCTGAAGTATTTGGGTCAGCCATTACACCTGAGGTACTAGCTAAAGCACCATTTTAACTCCAGGTGCACACTGCAATACCAGAAAATAAGCAAATTAAATTATTTAATAAGCCAAGCAGGCAAGAGGCTTTGACATAATAGTTAAACCTGTGGTAGAAGTTAAGCTTGGGGAAGCTTTAAAAGACTTTGTGCTTAACCTTTAAATACAATGAAAGGCTGTCCATCACCTTACAGTGTTTGCTGTAAGCCATCTCAATGCAAAAGGAGTAATATAGTTCTAATTTCCGCTATCAAATCTAACACACGCAGTGTCTGCACTACAAGAAAATTATGTGTCTCTGCTGAGGAAAGCAATATGCAGGTCTCATGGTACATCTGGGGTTTTCTCTTTTACCCATATCTTACAGGCCCCCTAAATAATTATTACTACACAACCACTCACTATCAGCTGATCATTTCATCACACCAACATAACTGACGCCATGGCCACCTCCAGATCTTAGGTCCTCTATCACAAAACAACCCCCACAGGACTAACAGCACCGAAGAGAATATAAGGAAAACAATCCAGATTTTGTTTCTCCTTATCACACTAAATTCATCTGCAAGACCATGGAATAGACAGTAAGGTACTGCAGCTACATCTAAGCTCTCCATACTCCATACACGTTTTCTAGTGTAGATATCACAGTAAGTGGGGTCAGTTTAAAACTTGAGTAGTTAATTTTCAAACAATTTAGACGGGTTTACTTCCAGATAAAAAGCATTAAAAAATGCTTCTAAAAAGTTGTATTTTTCACCAGAAGCTACCCATAATGTATATTATTTTGAAAAAGTTGGATATGCTGCAAACATCCTTCTTATCCCCCTTAACAGAAAGCTGTTGATCTAAACTTTAATTCACAATGTCATTACTTGGGAGTTTTACTAAACGCAGTAATGTTTCCTGTATGTTTCAGCGTAGATCAGAACTTAGTTTCCTAGGTCACCTTAAAGATAAAATCCAAGCTGCTAGCTTTTCAAGCAGTATTTGTGTCTTAACAATGCCTTTCTGCACACCCATTTTACTCTGAAGGAGTATTTCCATCTTACAGAAGAGTAGCGTGTTTTATTCCTGGGCACATCTGTTTCCTACTCTTAAAGTACACACTTCATCTGCACTAAAAGTGTTATCAGCTAGATTTATGAAACACTTAAGCACACTAAGTATCTGTGTAAATCTCTACTCAGACCTTTAACAGAAAAGGGTAGGGAAAAATACATCGTGCAAAACAGTGAAGAATCTGAGTGGCAAAGTAACTCTGATAATCTCAAATGTCAATCTTACATAAAATAAGAACTGACACTTACTCATTTGTAAGTGATATTAAAAGGCAGCAAGATGAATTTTAAAAAAGGCTTTATTATACAAAAGATAATCCAAACCCAAAAGAGCTCTTCTACAGTTCTAAGAGTTTTGTTCTGACTTGTACTTCCGTATGCTTTTCCAAAAAGTCAAGATAAAAAGGCTCAGTCCCAATTTCTTCTTACCAAGTGTTGAAAAAAAACCCATAGCTGCATCAAAATCTGCTATTTATTCTTTGTATTCCAAGAATTGCTGAAGTCTTTTCTTATGTTCTGTAGACACTTGCACTGCACTAAAAACAACAAATGCAGAACATAAGATTTTGCATTAAATGTAATACACCACAAAAATAAAAGCCTCATGCCAAAATTAAGTATACATTGAAATCAACAATTACACTGAAGCTAAATTTTAGAAAACGCAGCTGTATGAGAAACCTACATTCCAAGACAAAAAAGTACATTAACCCTTAAAACTTTCACTCTTAATCTCAGTTTCTACAACTAAGAGACACTTGTCCCGAGAAACCTAGCTTATTTCCTTACCTTTAAACACACACAAGCAATTGTTTAACTTGCAAGAATGATTGAGGTAAGAACCAATCTCTTAAAATGATCTCTCCTGTACATCAGGCACTTCCAAACCAAGTGACATTTCATCCCCACAGGGAAAGATGGGCAGATACTGCAGGAAGTTTCAGTCCCACATATTCAGAAAGTCTGCCTGCTGCAACAGTAGCTGAGAAAGAACCATCAGACAACCAAGCAGCAAGGGAATCTGATTATTTGGATTCTTCACAGGATTCTCAGGATTCTCTCCCTAAAGAACAGACAATTGTCTCTAGTTGATTTACTTTCTTTTCAACAGCTAAGATTTATTAAACGAGTGGTATTCTTGGACTGCTTCTAAAGAGTTCATGAAAAGTCACTCAAAAAGGTTGCCCAGAAATCTATGAATAACAAGTTTCTACTGGGGACCATACATCTACACAAGAATTTTTTAAGGTTCCAAAATCAAATACTAAGATACCATGTTAGAATAATGACCTGACAGGATTTCTCACCCTTCACAGGTCCTACAATAACATTAATTAAAACTAAATTTAGCAAGCGAGCAATCATGAAAAAGTTCTTACTTTAAGTGTTCTCCAAAGACAGTAGTTATCCGGTATAGTGCTGTTTTCAGAGATGCTCTAAGTGCAAATCGTAGCGTTTTGTAGGATGTGTCTACCAGACTTCCTGAAATCCTGGGGGGCTTGCTAGAAACATGAGGCAGTTTGAAGTATCTGTCTACAACCTGATTGAGAAAAACATAAATGAACTTGTTTCAACTGTTCAATTATTTCATAATGTAACTAGCAACAGGTTTATGTCAAATAAAGCAAAAAGAAAGTGCAAGTTCAGAAATTCCACCAAGACACACAAACATGTATTGGAGACTCAGCTTGACCCCGCATTTCCTGGCCATCAACATGAACTCAGAACCAAGTTCTGTGAAATAAGATTCTCTGTTAATGAGTCTTAAATGCTAAGCACAACACACACTGCCATAGAAGTACAATTCTGTCTTGTATTATGACTTTGTTTCTTTCAGAAACAAGGGTATTGGGTCCCCCCCCGCCCCAGTGCCCATTCTTAGAACAGATGACTTACACTAAAGAACTTTAATAACTTCTGAATTCTTTCCAATAATCTCCATTAAGGCAGTGTAAAATGATTACGTCAGTAGGACACACATAGTCTTGGAAACAAATCTGGATTTTTTTTGAAATACACATTACACAAACATCAGCAGTTTGAGAGTAATGTCTTAGTTTTAGTAGAGAATCACCACAGAGATCTTGTCTCCTGTGATTTGCAATGTCTCCAAGTGCTCCAGGTTGCACGAGGAATTGTGTACAGCCAAATAAAGATTAAGTCCTAACTATGAATAAAATATAGTATTATAATTGCATCCTTGAAATAAAGTCTTTAACTGAGCACATAGTAGCTTTTTTTAAAATGAAAGATTCCATTAAAAACATGCTTTCTACTTCTACATTTTAAAAAACTAACAAGGTTTTTATTCAGCTGTTTCATAATGCACATAGTGGCAACTAGCTGTTTTGTTTAGATTAATTGCAGAAGAGTTGTTACAGTGGTAACAACCTGAATGTTATGACTGGTCAGCAAGGTCAAAATATAAAGTTAACAAAACTGGTTCTCTTCTCCTAAATTTGTTCTGCAGTAAGGAAAAGTTAACAGTTTTTACCTCCTGAAGAGTCAGTAAAGTATTCAGGATAGCTGGCAGTGTGGTTTGGACAACTCCAAATTGGTCTTCAGTAAAGGAAGCTGCTACCAAATGAGACAGACCTTTAAAAAAAGAAGTTTGCTATAATAACTGAATTCTCAGCTTCTGGAGCATTAACAAAGATCATGGTTTTGCCTGATAATTCTACTAGTGTGATGGAATTCTTCAGGACTTACTGCAGCCAGATGACAAGTTACCGCAGCTTTGGCTTGCTTCAGAACTAAACCAGTCACTGGTTTGACAGGTGTACAACAGTTTGAGGTTGATGATAAAGCAAGAGAGATTATATATAAAATAAATTTTAAAAAAGCATTAGCTCCCGATCAGAGCTGTACCTGACATCAACCAAGAGACAGGACCTATTTCCCAATTCTTTTAGCCATAAACAACATTTCCAGATCACTTAACTTCCTTTGTTCTGCTTCTATGAGGAGAACTCTCTACTACTTGAGGGAAATCTTGATGTAGATTTAAATCCCTTCTCAGTTTACTTATCAGATTTTGAAAAAATTACAGCCTAGCCCTCTGCCCTTAGTTAAAACACAAATGGTTATCTTCTGCTTTTCTGCCAACTGCATGTGTGATTCATTTCTCCTGACTCACCAACCCATCACCTTCAGCCTGACGCAGTATGGCATATCTGCCCATAAAACATATAACCTAGGAAAAAGATCAACTTTTGCACAGCCAATCTAACAAAAGAGTCTATCAATATTGGTATTTGCTCATGAGTTTGAAAGAAACAAGAAAATCTCGTAGCGCAACCTCATACAGTCATTGTTCTTTTAATTCTCTGCAGAACATCTTTTTCCATTTATTTGTTAAGTTACTACCTGAATGCCTCCCTCCCAAACTTTCTGTGATTAACAGAGAGACTCAGAGCCTTTAGTCAGAAAAGCTGTTGTAAAAAGACATCATAAATCTGTTACTAGAAAAAAATGTAAAAGTGATACATGGGTTCACACAGTAGAGAAGCAACAGAAATCAAGTTCAGGAATTTCTACCAAACCTCTACAGAACATAAACTAAGAGATCTTCCATGGGATCTCAAAACTAGCAAGTGAAGTAGACCTTTATTCATGTTGGTATCTGAAATGCAGTCAGGTTTTTGTCAAAATAGATTAAAAGATTTCTCTTCTGTTACATTTACAAAGCACAGAGCCCCAGAAATCTGGAATTGGATCCTTTTAGCTGTTGTGGTTCCACAAGCCAACAGAGTGGATCACCCGGGTATAGAAACTGCTTACCTTCCAAAGCCCAGATGTGCATTTGGGCATCAGAGAAGACAGCTTGGATGGAGGCTTCTGGGTGCTGAGAAGAGATCAAAGCACTCTGAGCGCACTTCATAAATAATATCACCAAAATTGCAGGTTTCGATTAAGGTATTACACATTTGATAGGGTCATGTCCCTCCCCTCAGAAAAGACCTGCAAGGCTGACTGATCTCAGGGAATAGCCAGAAAAATCTGATCTTTTAAGAAACTAAAATTCTTTTTGGACAGGAGCTGCCCACAAATCTGTATCTATAATTGGGACTCTTAAAAAAAAAAGCATATTAGCTAGTTGGTTTTCAAGGGCTAAATGGGCAATACAATTCCCCCATGACTATTCCATGACTTTGCTTGCTTCAGTCTCCACTCCAGTCTACAACTGATCAGAAAACACTGCTGTACATTTAAGCATAAACCATTACCACATAAAGATCTGCATACAAAAATATGACCTCTACTTGCAGGAAATATTTAAATCCCTGAAAAATAAAGACCTAAATTAGAGGGGGATGCTTTTGTAAAACGTAACTGAGTTATTGTTCAATTATGCTAAGAGAAATACCCAATTGTTTTTCTGTGCAAAAACCATGCAACTTTAGTTTTAAGTGTTCAAATTCACCTGAAAAGTATCAGTAATGTTAGTACCAGTATTTCGTAAGGAGAAATTCTCAACATTTTAACTACCACTTCTCCCACAAAAGAAAACTATGAAGAATTTACTTGGTACACTGACTTAACAAAAAGCAGTTAACAGAATTCTAAAATTAACTAGAAGCCACATCAACTTACAGTTAGTATACCAAAACAACTGCATTTAAGTTCTCAGTTGTGTTTTACTAGTATGTGATGCTTTATGCAAAATGCAGTTTATAATCAGGAGAGTTTAAACAAGTATTATTATTCTTATTATTATTCTTTTTTATGCAGGTATGGAATAATAATAATCCTGCTATGAAATTCACAGTAAGTACAAAGTTGTGCTTATGGAAACCTTTAGATTAAAAGAATGGTTTTAAAACTGTTACTATATGCAAAAGATACACAGCACCACAGCAGAATCCATATGCTCATGTATTTCTAGTCCCTGCTGCTCAGTCACAAAACATAAGATCATGATTACCTTGCTGAAGAAATACATTATCAGCACTCGTTTTGCCAAGAAGTTTTTTATCTGAAAAGAAACAAAAGATTAAAAATATCATCTGTGTTTATCTAAGGCATGCACAGTTGGCCCTCCTCAACCTTACCATCTTCTCACAGTATAAAAGAGATTGGGGGGTGGGGGGGAAAGACTTTTGTTATGTAAGCTAATTGGAGAAGGAAGTATTCTTTAAAAAAAATTGAAAGTTCTTCCAGAAGAGAGAACACCTAGGGTGCACGGACTGTAATCAATCTGTAGTGCAACTTTTACTCTACCTGTTCTTGCTTGTTCTGAAGCCATGTGTAAATAAATCTTGGCTGCACCACTTCACTGCCAACTCTTGCAGCAGAGACCACTGGGGAAGATTTGTGGTGGGAACCATTCATTTGCAGATCTACAAGAGAAATACAGTATCTTCAGAAAAACTGGTTCCTGTCACTTCAATCCTTAAGATACAGATCTCTAATGACATCACTATTACACTTACGATTACAAAGCTAAAACCAGTGGTGTGGAAAAAAATCTCTACCTGAACCTGACGTCCACAACTTTGGTCCCCTTCTCATAACTTGAGGACTTTGGACTGATCCATGCCAAGGAGAGTTTACATCCAGAATTCCCATCTTGCAATTTAAACCAGGTGAGCTAAAAGGTGAACCAACATCAGACCCAGACAATGTCTTTAAAGGTGTAAGGGATGGTTTAACCAGTGAAGACATGGAGGCTCTGGGAACAATGTTAGACCTCGGTGACTGGAAAGCCATGTCTTCTCTCACCACAGCTCCTGATGACAAAGAATACACTGCATGAAGACAAACAGGCTGGCACATATGAAATAGGAGGTGGGTTTGTTATTTGATCGCTGTTTCAACAACCTCTCTATTATTAGAACTTTTATTAAAGGACATTGTTTCCCCTGTGGTTTTGCAAAGAAGTACACATCTACATGAGCATGCAGTGTTTTAAAAGTTCATCAGTTTAAGAACAGCAAGTGATGAGAAGGATTCCTGTGAATTAATTTATTTATTTTTCTCCCTTTGTTAGCTAGCATTACTACACCCTGGTATATACCTACATGAAGTGTGCTTTTAGGATTAAGTACTAGAAAAAAGGCTACCTACAGAAGAATGGCAATTCTTTAGATTCTGCTTGGTGTGTAAGAAAAGACATGTCAGTCTCAAAATCCAAGGAACAGCAGAAGAAATTCACCTCCGAGATACTAACAGTCCCCTGCTGTTCCCAGGGCACTTGTATCCGAGGCACTGATGCCAAGGGATTCAATTACCTGGCACCCCTTGTGCTAACACAGCTCTGCTGCCAGGAACGATGCCTAAGTCTGGCATGTAAAACACCTGAAATGCTTGCAGGCTGCACACAGCTCCAGAGTCAGACTGGCTTTTCTTATTCTACAGGGATATTAGTGAATCACACAAACATATCCGAAGTCCCCACAACACCAAAACAAAAACTAATTTTACCATCTTGAACTAATCATAAGAGCAGCTATACAAATTACAAAGAATCTCTTGGCAAGACTCAAGTTCTCCCTGTACTAGACTGAACCACTCACTAAAACTGCAATTAGACTTAATTCATGCAAGTGTGGAAAAAATACTGTATGGAACATAACATCATGCAAAGTAAACAGAGTAAACATGATCTTTCCAGGTTTTCTAGTTATTTTGGGATTATATCAACAAGCATACCTAAAATTAAATTGAGGGAGACTTTTTTTTGTTTGCATTTATTTGTAGAGAACCGTGTGACTCATTTTCCCCATACAACTTAATTGAGACTAATGCACCTATGTAATCTGTTGGTAGTTTCATGCTTTACAAACTAGTATGAGCATTTCCTCACGCACCTGGAGTCTGTGGAGATACTTTCAGCTCTCCTGCTGGCTGCTTCGCTCTCCCATTTGCTGCTGCAGCTTCCTGCTGTGCAATCAGCCTCTGGGTCAGATCGCTCAGCAGACTCAAACACTCCCTTGATACTGCAGTCCAGTTGTGCGGGTGCCCACCTAGCAGTATGCACACAAAAAGGAAGTGCAGTAGGTATGTTTAACCCAGATGCTCATCCTTATATCTGTTCTGACAGTGCCCATGTGCTCTCAGCATGAGCTTCAGAGATTAGAGTACCACTCCATTTCTAAAAAGACACAGTGCATCCTCACTGTGACAGTTTATTTGTTTTGAGAGGAAGATGAAAACATGGACAGAGTCTATCCTCCTGTCAGTGGATAATTCTAAAAAGACTTTAGTGAAACCTGCTAAACAAGCAGGAAACATAGGCAGTTCGGCCCATCAGATCTGAAATTACTGAACAACTAAAATAAACAAAGTAATAACAGTGGTGATGGCAAACAGTTCTGAAGTAATACAAACACTAGAATTTCTGATAAGGTGTAACAAAAAGTTCCTGAAGGCTTCCAAGCAGTTTTAACTGACTTTCTCTACCATATCTTTGTATATAGCAAGAGGCTTAAACACTAGCTGGAAATTATAGCCATTGTTTGCTTTAACAACTCTAGTGGTAACTCACTATTTATCCTTGATTTCACCTCATTCACATCTCAACATTAGGCTTTCATACCCATCTGTTAGATTATTCAGTTTGGGCTATTTAACTGGTGGTGTCAAGAGGACCTTGCTTTCAATACCCTAAGACCTGTGTTTACTCATAGTTGTCATTTAAATCAGACACAGGCACAAGAATTTGTTGAGTTTAGTAGATAAAACAATAATTAAGCCTCCTCTTGGGAAAGGCATCATAGGGATACTTTTACTTATGAGGTCTCCTGGCTTATGTAGCATGTGTAACAGCATTAAATAACTTCTAAAAGCATTTGACTAGCACTTATATTTTAAAAAAGAATCAATATGAAATAGTTTTTATAATTACCTGGCTGACTAAGGCTAAAGACTTCCTGTCGTCGAACAGGAGAATATTGGGAAAGTAACATCAAGTCTTGTAAGGCTAAAAACTACAAAGGAAAATGTTTTAGTGCATACAAAGTCCAATGTATTTCCTTAAAAATGCAGTTCTCCATACAAAAGCAATCCCTACCAAAGAATGAGTTCACACAGACTAAACCCAGCCACATAACAGAAGAAAAAAGGCAAAGGACTGCACACATCCCTAGAACCACTCTGGACGGGGCTGCTGAGTTAGTAAGAGCTTCAGATATGTCATTTCTTTGGAGTTAAAGATCTAACGCTATTTTTTATCTTAACAGCTAACAGCTCAGACAGAAAGAGCCTAAGATGCAAGAAAGTCTAAGGAAAGGACTGGTTTTGCAAGCCAGAGCTAAACTACACAGTGTGCCATATGGTACCAGACCTGATACTGCTTTTTCATGTGATTAAGTAGTTAATGTGGCAAACCAAAAATAACCAGATATCTCACACTATGCAAGACCTAATTATAAATGACACTTTAGTAACAGCTGAGATTACAATTAAACTTTCTCTACCTTTAACTGTGCTGTGCTCAACACTTCCCTACCCATCCTTTGATAAAGCAGCAAAGGTTAAAAAATTATTCAAGCAGATTGCAGCCTATTATAACTCCAGTTTTACCACAGATCTGTAAAATCAGTAAATGTGGCTTTTACATGTGCAGGAGGATATTCTTATCTTTATTTACATAATACTTCTTATATGAGGTCTCCAATTTCTAAGTATTACAATCGGTAAATCCCATTAATGATTACTGTAGTCAGATCAAAATTATTCTTATTTAATCACAGATTTTATGTAGCTTTTTAGTATCGTCTTTTTAAAAAAAAGAAACCCAACTTCCAACATAAATATGGAAATAATTTTTTAATTTCAAGAGAGAACAGAAACATAAGTCAAATATAAATAGCAGAGACAATGCGTTAATAGTGTACAAAGGTTTGACAAAATACCTGCTTATCTGACAAGACTCAGAGTTGAAAGAGTTTAAAAAACCTGAATGTCACTAACCTGTTGTTTTTGCATCAGTACACATTAACATATTTATGTTGCAGACAAATAGATCTTGTCTCCAATTAAATGAGCCCGTCTTCAGCTTAAAGCAACAGTGTGGTGAGCACCAGCAGGTGTCACCACTAAACAAATTTTCCCCATTCACTGTTACTGTGTCCTTGAGTGTTCCCAGGCAGCTCTTGGAAGAATTAGCACCTCAGTTAAAAGAACCAGCGCCTAGAAGATCTGATTGCAATGCTTTAAGAAACACCTCAGCACGCACCTAGCTGGGAAGATGGTGGGAATTCAATTACCTTTATAATTAAGGGAGGATTGCTGTTTAAGATTTTAGGCAGGCACTGGTCTGTCTCCTCAGCAAAAGTTGGCTGGACAGGAAAATGATGCGTCTAAATACAAACATCAGAAGTTGTGTTATACAGAGCAAAACACAAGAAAACCTTATGAAAGACCACACCTGAGCTGTTACTTGGCAAATGAACAATGAACTACAAAAGCACATACCACTTTGCTTGAACTTACTTTAAAATATCCTAAAATTTCTAACATAGAAACAAAAACACTTTACTCCTTATGTTTAAAATTGTAAAAATCTTAGAAAATCCAGGTATTTTTATGTTCAAATACCTTCCATGTACGCATGTAATTCATAGCTAGGGGCTATGAATTCATCATTATGAAAAGAAATTCCTCTAACCACACACCCAGGAAAAACTAGCGACACAATATTCAGAAACAAGACCGAAATCTGAACTGTAACGTCTATCTTCAACAGTGTAACCACTCTGGTGAAGAACTGAGGGTTCTTTTACCAAATAAAATACTTTTTAAACTCTTCTTTTGCACTGTTTCACTGATAAACTAACGAATTCTTATTTTTATCATCATGATATTCACATTCTGTGTTTTAATAGAATTTCTGTTCTTGCAACTACCACATTTAAAGATGTAAACAGCAGTGCTTAAATTGTATCAAACATTGCATCTTTTTAACACTATTTAACATGGACCAGTCTGGGCACAGATTACCTGTCAGTTTTGTGTTACTGCACTCATTTTACGTATCATAGCTTTATTCTTCTCTGCTTCCAACCGCAAAATTGAAATCTGAGGTAGCAATTGCTTTCAAAGTGTTAATAAAGTGACTTCATGGGGACTAAGTTTACAATTTCTTTCCTGACTTTTCAGTTAACACTATGCAAATATTTACAAACAGCTTTGGAGGTTTTTTAGCTCATTAAAAAATAATGTGGATTAAAAAAAAAAAAAATCTTTTGTTCAACAGCCAAAAGGGCAAGGTCCATTTTATACCTTCACAGATAGATGTTTGTTTTGTCTTCCCAAGTTTCATAAGCAATACAATAATTACAGACATTGACACACAGTATTATCCTTCAAAATAGGTTGTTCACACCTCAGAGCTGTTGTTGGAGCTGTCTACAGCTTGACACATCATTACACCAGTTATGCTCAATTCATTGTTAACCTTTTCTCCATGCAGTCATAACAACTGGACCTTTTTAATTAAAGCTAACACTCCAACAAGTACCCTATGCCATTTCATTCCATAAGAGTGTTTTGCCAGGAATTAAGCCTTGCTTTTTTTCCCCCTACTAATCTGCAGTCTAAACAAAAACAGTTAGATGAACAATTTTTTCCTGTTTTCCTACAAAGAAATATCTGGATTTGTCAACAAAGATCAAGTGTTCTCCAATTCTTTGTTGGCAAGAATTTTTTTCCCCCCCTCTCTTCAATCATGGTCTCACATTTATTCTAATACAATTAATTACATATGGTCTTTTTTTAGCCATATTAATTTGTAACTTTATGATTGAATGAAAAAGCACAAGTGTCTTAATTCCCAGGATTGCTTGAAGTCTATTTTAATACTGCAGCCTGATTTAGATTAACATGTCTCTGCTTTGGAGAACTGTGCACTTTGATGGTTTGCTTGAATTTGAGATTTCTAGAGCTTAGCTCACAGAAAATTGACAGCATTTTATTCTCGTTCCTATTGTAAAATTGGATTGAAAGCTATAGTTTCTGGACATTATCTTTCCACATAACCTGTAGCTATTTGTCACAAGTCTTTAGATAGTTTCACATTCAAATACAAAATCATTGCATGGAAACACATGCAGAGACCACGTAGTAAGCTCTGCCAGACACATACAGGCCCTGCGCTAGCTCATCTCTCTTTACACCTAAGGAGGACAAAGAACAAGGTGCAGACTCCACGAAGCACAAAGTAGTTCTTTGTTCAGGTGGCCCCAACAGCACCTGCACACCTTTAGCATCATATACAAACAGAAGGGGGACACGGAAACAGAAGCAGAGGTGGAAATAACAAAGCATTAATTTTGTAAGCAGCACAGGCTTGTCTTGCTATAAGGAGAGAAAGGGAAAGTCAGTTAATGCCCAGGCCCCTCTCGACTGTTCAGTTATCAGATACTATCTGTAGTGCATGCTTTGAAAACTCAAGAATTCACAGTAAGTTATTTCCTAGTAAAACTGCTTTTGAAAAGAAAGTAGCATCTGTGAAACACTGATGTTGTACCTTTAGGACTGTCACTCAGTACTAACCTCTGTAGCATAGATTTTGAAGAGTAACCATGCAATGTACCAGGTAATCAGAAGAAACACGCCACATAGCCAGGTATGGTAAAACAAGGAGAGATCCAATAAGCCAGTCAGAGAGTCGAGAGGATGCAATTTACTGCAGATAAAACAACCAAGAAGATATAAGTATTTTTATTATGGAAGATGTCTATAGTAAGCTATTATAGTAGTAACAATTACAAGAATAAAGTTGCATTTTTTTTGCAGAAGCAGTTTCTTAAAGATGTTTGAGATCAGTTCTTTAATTTTTAGTAACTGTGATAAAATTAAGAAAAATTAATGAAATTAAGGAAAAGAAATATGAAATAAATAACAATTATTACAATTTTAGTCAATTAAGGTATTAAGACTCCAGCTTCCCTATTTTAAAACAAATGGCAAGTATAAAAATAAAGATATGCTCCCTCCCAAAAAAAAACCACACAGAAAAGCAGGTAAAACACATATATGTAATTTGGAGAGATTAGCCTTTCTAATACTTTAGAGACTTACAGAGATGAAGGAAACAGAGAGGATTTCTTAATGACTATCTACAAGATGGTTCCTACAAGGGGATGTTGGTTCCTTCTGGATCCATTTCAGAAGTACCCCATGCTCTCCACGTGCTGTGTGGGGAACCAAGGAACCGAGTCCTACTAGAACCAGTTGCTAAGCTGGACTTCTTCAGCAAAGGCAGCTGAAGTTCTCCTGCAAGTTTTCAGCACAAAGTACTACCTACCTGTCTATATGAAGATTCATTGTGGTACTTATCCATACTTTTGGGATATAACCTAGGGGATGAAAAAGAAACAGAGACAAATGTGACACTGAAAAACACATACACAATAGGCCAAAAAAAAGACAGAAGTAGAATGCATCTGTAGACAAGAGACTGGTCTTGTAACACACATGCACCAGGAAACAATCTGCCTCTGGGGTTTTTTTGTTCTGTTTTTTTAAGAAATAGAAACAAGAGAATGAAAAAAGGCTTCAGGCCAGCAACTATACATTGAGACAGGTAGACCTTATCTCTTATTGCGAGCTTCTCAGCACCGAGTTATTTGTGTTTCTTCACTAACAAGAGGGTTAACAGTAATTTTTCACTACAGCTCAGGCAGCTTTTAAAGATTTAATGGAACCTGATATAGAACCACCATACTTCTAATTTATTCCCTAATGCAAATAAAGTGGAAATAATTCTATCATATTTTGACATCCTTTAGGAGGATAATTACAACCATAACATAAAAAAATTCCTGATTTTTAGAAAGTCCAGTGCAATCATCTTCATCAGCACAGATTTTTTACCATAGTTTTAAAGAGCGAACTGCATTTTCATATGGGAGGGAACCACAATGCCTTTGTTTCCCCAGCTTACTCCAAATAATATGAAGGGCACTTGAGAATAAAGTCAGTGTGCTAATTTTTGCTTAAAAGATAGTGAAAACACAGCAACATTAGATATAGCAAAGTCATGCCCAGAGATGTTTATCCATCTTAAAAAATATTTGGGAATATTTAAAAAAAGGAATATAAATTACAGACTACCACAATTTTGTTTTAATTGCACTGTGTTTTCAGATTTATAATCTTTTTGCCACAAATCAGGATGGGTATGTAAACAGTGGCCCAAAGCTTCAGGTTTGAAAATGTACACTTGTAAACCACCAACTGATTAGAATTTGGTAGCTCCTCTTACATCCAAGTTATTTCACAGCTGCCTGCAACAAGATTTCCTGCACAGGAGAGATCACCAGAGACAATAGTTTATGTTTTGGTACAGTGACCAAACACAGACTTCAGGTTAGAAAACTATTGTTCCCCACTCCCTTCTCCTTAGAATACTGTCATCATCCTATAGTGTTATCAGTTAGACAATAAATTTTTAAAGAAGGTGTTAATGTCTTCAGAGAAGGGACATTTCTCATATGCTAAACAAACTTCTGTGAGGCTGTAACAATTGCCATCATACAAATACCCCTTGCTGTGCAAACCCTGTGCCTTTTCTTACTGTTTTACAGAGGTGTTAAATCTCTTTTATTTGTTTAAACAAGTCTATGCCTTCAGCAAGTTACCTGGAAGGCTGGAAAATAGTATAACAGGCCTGACTGATTAAAAATAAAGTTTTCAAAATACAAGGAGGGGGGTGGGGAAGAGAATTTCAGGAACCCTTACCAAAAAAGTAGTATGTGACACAGAAGTTTCTAACAAAATATAGCGATTCCACACAACTGTGTTTAATGAGAAGAGGCAAAGATCTTCTGAAACGTAAGTACTTGTATTGCTAAAAACAAACAAAAAAATAGTTCAGTATTCTTCATTCAGAACAAATCAATGAAATGGTAAAAAAAAGGACAAGGTATTTGAAAACCTGAAGTCAAGATGAATTAAAAAAATTAGTTTAAGCTATTTACTCTCTCGATCTCTTTCTCCCATTTTATAATCCTCTCTAGTTCTCATTTCTTTTCCTACTTGTAGCAGTATGAAAATGGAGGATGGAGTGAACTGACTATACACAGGGGAACAAACTAGAAGAATGCTGTCTAATGCAAAATAAACAAAAAAACCCAAAGAAGGCATATTTAATCTACTAGATTTCATTTACATTAGAAGTGTTCCATTAAAATATAGGGAAAATTCAAACAAGCATGAGTAACAGTCAGTAATCCTCCAAGCAGCAAAACCAGTGTAATACTGGTGCCTTTCTCCATACAAATTATATGTCTCTCCAAACAATGAAAGCAGCCCATCTGACACTATATGCAAATAAAACCAAAGTGATTTATTTACTTGACTAAATTGCATTTAAAAAGAAGGAGAATTAACAATATTCAAATAATAGAATTTTTTAAAAATACTATAACCACAGCATTGCCAAAACGATGCTTGGTTTGCAGATAAACTAAACGGTCATGACTTAAATGTTTCCCACTAATACAACCACCTTGTGGTTAGATACCTTTTGCCAAACTAGTTGGACTTTGTAAATCTGGGAATCATGAAAAGTTAATGTCTGCTGTGAGGCTACAGCAACAGAAGAAATATTTTTAAGATGATGTTTCACAAGCCACTCCTCACCATTTTGTACTGGTACAGATTTGTGTAGAACTGCTAGAGCCCTCTCTAAAGGAATTACTGGAATTTCAGTTTCCAGAGCACTACACACATGAAACAAGCTTCGGATGTTGAGCTTTAAGCAAGATTTAATGTGCTATTTAGACTTTTAAGTGAGCTGGTACCCAGTTACAACTGATAATATGTTGGTGGGTTTGGGTGGTTTTTTTTTTTTACTCTCAAGATTTTTAGCTTTTAGGTGACCCTTGTTGTCAGTTCCAGGAGTTAACATCCAGCTTGTGTATATTGCCTCTTTCTTGTAGTTCACTTTCTGCAATGGTCCACCTCAGCCAGCTTTTAACATGCATTAGAGAGGTGTTAATTTTATAGTCACAGCATCCCAGATTTCTGTGTTCATTTGAAAGGAACTGAGCAGGAATGAGGAAGATGAACACTACTGGCATTTAAAACTGAGTGTATGCTTCATCTATTAGTGAAAGCATGCCAACAGACAGCTGCTACTGTCATATTCAAAAACATAAACGATCAAGGCTTTTTTGATCACTTTTTACTTAGACATGTCTTTCTGCAAAGGTGCTTAAACCTCTTACCTGTATGACTGGAAATGGCAAGTAATTCATATTGTTAATAAGATATGAAAGGCTGTAGCTGTATCCCATGAAAGCTCCAGAAAGCAGAAAAAAGAGGTGATACTCATTTAGGCACATCTGAGGAACAGTATCATCTAGGCTAAAATAGAAAACTTAGAATTAATTCCAAGTTCAAAAAAAATACAGTCATTCTAGCCTTAGGAAGTTCAAATCAGAAGTCTGATTTTACTTACCCAATCAGTACATATGATGATATCTCAGTAAGTTTTTTCTAAAGTAGGTATCTCACACCTATTTTTGTAATTTATGGATGAGGATGCTTCTGGTATTTATGAAGTATGTCACATTAATCAGAAAACCAAAACTTAGTTCATGTGACAACCAATTTGACATCATTCAACTTTCCATTAAGAATCCTGGCAATTTAGTTTTTCTGGCTCAGTTATTTCTCTGTGCTTTGTAACATTTGCAAAGGAGGTTATTTCCTATCCTTTAATAAAGGATGTCAACATGTATTTATTTTTGATACTACTTAAATTTTACATTTTTGTTTGAAAGAAGCCATGAGTAAATACATTTTACAATAGAAGTTCTTTGCATAACTTATCTTTAACACACACAAATAATTACCTTTCTGAAGGCGTGCAGGACACAGCAAGAAACTGGAACTTCCCTTTTGTCATAACTGCAGTGCACCAAGCAACCAACATTCCCATTACAGCATGAACAACTGAATGGATAACTTGCTGAGGGTGAATAATTTTTCCTATCAGTGCTAATCGAGAGCATGGTATTGATGGCACAACTGTAAATAAAAGTCAAAAGTGAGTTTTCATTTGCTACTAATAAAATCCTTCATTAAAAACAAACAAACAAAAAACCCATTGTCATCAAAGAACTTTTCACAGTTGGAATCAGTCACTAAATGATAAAGAAGTCAATGAACCAGGTCAGCTAAGAGGGTCTCAGCCATGAGGTAAGCAGTAATCTAGGATGATTTACTTATAAATAAGCTTTGCATATTGTCTATATTAATTTAAAAGGAAATCTACCAATGTTAAGTACACTGAATGTAAATACAAATCTCTTTAACTGGTCATCCTATTTAATTTGGGTATCATAGTTCAGCAATTTACGTAACTCACCTGCATAAAATTCAACGTTGAAGATGCTTATTATTAGTGTCACTACAGACATAAGGAGGATACAAAAGATGACATAGGAAGTATATAAGTCATTGAAAGAATCTAAAATTGAAAAAAAAAATATTGCTCAGAAGATTGCAGTAACACAACAGTGACATGTTAAATAACAAAAAAGAACACTTAAGCAGTTAGCAATAATCCACTAAATGCAAAAAGGGGAGTAATGTTCAACAGACTTTATAATCTCATACCAGATCTGCCCAGCCTCATAGTATTTCTGCATAAAAACATATTTAAGTTTCACAGAAATTATTTTACACCCTTATAAGTGGTTCTCTCATAAGTAAAAAAAAAAAAAAAAAAAATCTTTCAAAGTGAATTAAACTATGGCTCAACTAACACAGCTTCCCTTCACGTAATAGAAGCTGTAACCATACAGCCACACTTAAAAGGTAAGAAATTCCTTACAGAGTAAATTGCTTTTGATGGGTTCTTTTGGGCGTTTGTATTTTCAAAGGGAGAAAGAAATCAAGTCTTTCTGCCTGGAGCAGCTAAATGATTACAGGTATCAAGTTTTCATCTAAACATCTCTCAATTTTCTGTGTGTGCAGTCGAGGGAAAGTTATTCTCACCATGCTGAGCAGCTATTTCAGGAATTTCACTTGTGATTCAAAGCAGCAAAGTTAGAGAAAACTTAAGCTCTTTAGGCAAACAGCAGTTGCACAGGGCAGGAAAGGGAAGTGCCCTCGGCAGGGCGCACACTGCCATTTCACGGCTCCCACACGCCCGCCCCCAGGCCCGATCGCCGCTCCGGGGCGGGGGCAGAGCACCTACTCGAGATCCAGCGCACCGGGTGGAAGGGGTCGAGGCCGCTGAGGACAACGAAGGCACCGGTGCAGACGGGCAGCAGCAGCACGGACCAGGCGACGGCGGCCGCCACCCTCCGGCCCAGCACCTGGGGGAAGCACAGCATGAGGGGCCGCGGGGGACAGGGCTCGCCGCTGCCCCCCCCCCGGGCCCCGCACTCACCTGGCGGAGCAGCGCCCGCTGCCGAGCCGCCTCCGCTTCCATAGCGGCGGCCGGGGGCCCGCACGGCCGTTCAAAGTCTCCGCCGTTCAACGGCCGCCCCCGCCGGCCGCACGCCACTTCCGCCGCGCGCCAGGGGGGGACGGAGGGCCAGCAGCCAATGGGAGGCGCGCAGATGCACTTTGCCCCGCCCCCTGAGAGGAAGTGACGTCGAGGATAGCGTTGGGGGACTACGAGTCCCGGCGTGCCCCGCGCCGCGCGCGCTGGGGGCGGGGCCGCGAGCGCCCAAGGGTTGCAGCGCTGATGGCGGCCTGAGGGGGGCCCTGTTCCACCCGCACGGCCCGGCCCGGCCCTTAGGTGCTGGCCTGAGGGACACGGGGAAACGTGACGCAACCCCCCGGGAGGGAGAGCGCGGCTGAGGGGAAAGCAGCAGGGAGAGCGCGAACCGCTGCCAGGGTGGCAGCTGGCGGCTGCACTGGCGTGCCTCAAGGTGGTTCAACAGCAACACCCCGTCTCACCCGAGCCCCGCCTTCACACCTCTTACCCAACCCTCTCAACAGCTTTGGAGGAGCAGTATTAGGTATTCTGTGCACAAAACAAGAATCTCACGTCACCTTCAGATCACTTTTTATTCAGAGACAAAATGGTGTGGTGAGTGTAGACAGAATTTAAAAAAAAAAACCCTGCTGTAAAAGATTAGGATCAACAGTTCGGCTCTCCCCACAGAACCAGTCAGTCACCAGTGAGCATGGAGATGTCCGTATGTCCGTGGGACATCACTGTCCTTTCTTCTAGAAAAAACAGCCCCTGTTCTTGCATTTTCCATGGTCTTCAGTGAAAAAATAATCTAAAATAAAATTACTGTACAGATGGAGAAACAGGCATTGTAATCTGAAAGAGACAAATAACTCCTATGAATATTACAGCTCCTCGCAGGCACCAGAGGACACAATAAGGCACCTATTTATAACTAAATACTAAAATTCATTACTATCATACTGAATCTTAATAGGCACCTGGGATGCAAAACTGATTTTGCAGGAGGAAAGCTTCTAAAATTGATCTGCACAATTAGATTGTGTCACAGCTGGTCATTTTTTACAACCATTTTTGCTAGGCATATTTGTTTGGTTCTGTTTTTTTAATCTAATGTAGTTTGTAGTCAGTATAATACTTCAGTTTACACACACACACTTGTGGCTGGTGTGCTTGCAGAGGCCTGGCCTCTGCATGTCTATTAGCCTTTTCCTGGACCTGCTCCATGTCTCATCTCTCCAACAGAATGCAAATGTTATCTGCTGCTGGCAGCACTCCCAGCTACCAGGAAGCAAAACCTCAAACCATCCCACACAAGGAATGTGGTCCGTAGGGGTGGCTCAGGCCCTGAGTCAGCCCTGCTCAGAGACCACACGGATGTCCCTATACACAGAGCTGCCGCTCTGAAACACATTGTCACAAACATCAAGGAGAAAAAAATCCAATTCACTTTTAACATTAAGAAGGAAAGAAAAATAGGAGTGGAATAGTTTATTGCTTAAGTTTTACATGTGCAATACAAATTCTAACAAACACTTTGGGGCTTTTATAAGGGATTGAGGGAAAAAAAAATAAAATCTTTGAAATGACCTATGGGACTGAGTAGATTATTTAAATGTGTGTTTCTTTGCCAAGAGTAAACCTCAAAGAAAAGAAAGATAACATGTCTTTGTTCCTTAGCGTCTTTTACGTTTTTATGGCTATAGTTAAAACTTACAACTAGAAGAAAAGTTAAATGGTATTTATATATAGGCACTATTTGGCAAAATTGGTCTGTTAAACCCTCCTCCTCTCTCCCATAGTAACAGGGAGAAGTTTCAAGATGTCTGTAAGGATTAAAGAAGAAAGTTTAGACTGGATTCTTACCTTATTTACTGTTCCATTGTGAGCAGGGATAATAGGTGCAGGAAAATCCAGTTCAGGGGCATCAAAAAAGTATGCCTACATTATTACAGAGGAGAAAAAGACTGTTTAGAGAGAAACAAACAGTTCTGCCTCATCCCAGCTCTTTCTTTCCACACCCACTGTTCACAAGGTACAAACACAGCATTGAAATGGCAAATTTGGATCTTTTCTGTTTTTATCAGATTAGAAAAGGTCAACTAAAATGGTGCTCTAAACTGTACTTTAAATAGAACAGTTAGCAGCCTTTGAAAGAGACCTGTACTGGAAAGGATTGGATTGCAGATATTTATTTGACTGTTTGCTGTTTCAACTGATGAAGCTCCAGGCACTCTCCAGTGACAGGAGCCCCACTAAAGTCAGCTGCAAGTCTCCTGCTAACACGAGAGTTGTGTTTTGACTTCGCCTCCCTGCACACTGAGCTGCGGGGAACTGAATCTACCTACTCTGGAGGCTGTTTTCATAATGCTGACATTTTACTAAGTTCTAGCAGGTTTATGTTTTTGTACATAAAACTCATAAGCATACACTATATATTGAACATTTAATCATTTTAAAGGATAAATTAAGCATAGTACTCATTGGAATAAGCTGTGACTAGATACAATAAATGCTTTGCTGATACTATGATGAATTCGAGATAAATTTAAGACTGTTCTGAAAGTGATTTTGTGCTAAAGACATATTCATTCTTGAGTTTGTTGCTAGCACTGTCAAAGTCAGATTGACACCCATTTTTGCCGTGTTTGAAATAATTAGAACTTTTACTTTGGAGGTTTGTCAGAAGTACTGTTTCTTTCTTTATTAAAAAAGATTTTTCAGCAACCAGCCAACCATTCCTTCTCCACACTGTAACATGTCACCAATCCCAGGAAATAACAGATTAGAGAAAAGGAAAGGTAGTGTCATACCAAACAGCCAACAGCCAGCAGGGCATGAAGCAGAACAATGGTCCCCACGGTTGCCAACGCAATCCTCCGGTTGTCATCTCGGACAGCGGGCCAAAAGGTCATCACCAAAACAGACCCCGAAAGGCACAGGGAGAACATCACCAGGACCCAGCGCACCACTTTTTGTGGAATGATCCACAAAATCTGTAAAAGGAAGGAAAATTATTGTTAAAGAGACTGTGTGAAACGGGGATTCATTTATTTAACACATTGTTCTGTGACATTTCATCACTTCCAGCCAATTTGTGCACAAACTAACTCATGTCTTATCTGATATGTCTCTGTTATTTGATGAAAGAATAACAGCAGCGATGAGCTTTACTCCCAGACACAACACAAGTGTGTCCCCTGAGTTACGGAACTTTCTCCGAGGCCTGTCCCTTGCCAGAGTGGCCCAGGATGGTCCCTGCCAGGGAAACCTGTCCTCAGAGCCATCAGCATTGCCATCCCACATACCCTGGGGACACGCACAGCCCGATTCCTGAAGCTGCCTGCCAGGCTGGCCAACAGCATCCTTGCTTGGATTCGCTGCCTCTGGGGAAATGACCTGTCTTGGCCTTCTCCAGGACCCACAAGATGTCTTTACACTAGATCAGCTTCGACAAAAAGCTTTATTCTAGCTATGCAAAAAGAGCAAATTAATTGCCCAGTCCCCAAGGTTTTGACTAATATGAAAAATATTATAAGAAACAGCAAATTTTCTAAACCAGGACCTTTTTTGCAGAGCATGTAATAGAGGTGCCACTCTTTAGGCCATACATACCGCTGTGGGAATGTAGATGAAGAGGGAGTAGCCGTATACACACACTATCTCCAGGAACGAGTAGGAGACAATGTTCATAACTTTACTGTTCCTCCACATCAGGAATCCCCAGAGAGCAAGGGGAATGAGCCAAGCGTATGCATAAATTGCTGTTGCTGCTATAGACACTGGAAATATGACAAAAGGTTTAATGTTCTACTTAGAACACCAGCCAGAATCCAAGGTGTAGAAGCATTTAGCCTGAAAACTGGAAAGCTACCTTTGATGTTACTTTCAAAATATAAAGTTTGAATTATTAATAAACTGAGAACTTGGCATTTACACCCAGTTTACACCCGCTACTTCACCAGCACTTCAAGTTTGTTTAAAAGTAAAGACCCCGGAAAGTATTCTCTTGATATTTTAAATTTCTTTATTACACCTGTGCACAAAATGCTCTCAGTTTCAGTGTGAAAGGATGAGCCACAGAGGAAAGAAAAACTTGGTTAAAAATAGAAATTCTGCTACCAACATGTACTGAAAAATTAGAATTCAGACATCCTGAAAAAATTGAAAGAGAATACAGGCACCAGTGTCAAATCTTTAACTATTCAAGTGACTGGATTCCCAGACAGCAGCGTTCTTCCAAGTACGCTGTGGATTTTGGAAACAAAGAGAAGCCATGTTCCTCTGCAGGGACAGCAGCCTCCTCCATGCTACAAAAACAGGTATAGGCAACTGGCTCCTCACTTTGAGTTCTCTGGGCACATATCAGTTGAGCATCTTTTGCTTATTTTCCAGTTTGCCAGAAGGGAACAACTTCCAGCCCTTGGTAGGCAATATGAGCAATACTTTAATTCAGCCATTTGCTGTCTGAGGCCTGTAGGCTCCTAGGAGGCCATGGACCCAGAAAGGCACCTACAAAAACACCACAGTGGCCACTGCTGGGCTTTCCCTCTCTGTACAAGGGGGCACGCTAAAGCTAGAAAAATAACTGCTCTAATTACTCCTGCTTGCTCTACTAAAACCCTGAAACTAGTTTATGCTCTGGAGCAGTAGGGTTCTGCCAGTTACAGCCCACTTTAAGGACTCGTTTCACATCTCTAAAAATTTAAAGAGATCAATCAATCAAAAGACTCCATCAAATCAAAGCTGTGACCTGTTTTTATATTACTTCATTAGTGCACTGTAAAAAAAAAAAAAAAAACCAAACCAAAAAAGCAAACCCACGAACTCAGGACTGTATCAACTACTCACAAACCTTTTCTGAACTCGGGCACATAGTGGTATGTTGGTTTGCCCAGATGGATGAAGAAGTTAGAGAGATTGCCACTAACAGCAATGGTAAAGACAAGTGTGGCACATATCCAAAAGGGACCTTAAAAGGAAACAAACAGGTTCAGTAACAACTCCTCTGCCCTCTTGTTTTTTAAGGTTAGCAAGTAAAAAGAAATACAAACTCAAAACATTTAGCACAGAAGAGAACTTCTCACACCTCATACCTACCATAAAGGTCGGGATTGCTGCGGATATACAGTCTTACAAAGTTCTTCCCTGGTACTGGGAAAACTGAACCTTTGATTCTGTCCAGGACCTATGAAAACATACAGATTTGTCTGACTGTAAATGCAAGAAGGAAAAAACCTCAATGTCCGCATAAGGCATAGTTCAGGCAATAGTTCTCCTCTGGAGTGCAGTATTAACCTGGTACGTGTCCACATCGAAGAACGTCTGGTAGTACTCAAATGTCCAGAAAGGGGCACTTTTCTTCTGTCCTGCGAGCAGCTGTATGGTAGGAAACGCAACATGGAAAATGTAATGCATAAATTGCATGCATGTAACTAGCTCATTTACACAATAGTTATGTGATTTCTGGACCCAGACAGAAAACAAACTTAACAGGGTGGCACTTACTATGAATTATTTAAGGGTTTCCCTTTCCCCCTCTAATATTCATTAGCAGCAGCTAGTCTCTCATCTCCCTGTAAGCTGAATAGTGGCCTGGGGTTCTAAAGAGCAGCCTGATACTACTTTCTGCCACACCATTATAACACACACCTTCATCAGCATGACAAGTTCCCTTGCTGTCACTGACGGCTGCATTAGCTGAACCCCTCTGACAAGCCCTGTGTGTTTCAGAGTTTCCTGCTCTCCTGCCAGAGTCACCAACCCCACAGGAGACCCGACAGAAACAAGCACAGTGCTGGGTTTTCAGCTGCTGCTGCGCTTATCTCCTGGCATGTTTGCTTAGCTTAAGTCACCGCCATTTCAGTACAACTTCCTAGGCTGCAAACCACAACAGCTGAAGACCCAATACACATTTGCTTCTGCCAATTCTGCTATCGAGAAAGTAACCTGCAACAGAGAAGAAGAGTTTTAAGTCACCCAACATAAATCCCTGGCATCCTCTACAAATATCTGTGTTGTCAGCACCATTTGTATACGTGCCGATGGAAGCGCTGTAGGTGCGAGAGCATTACCTCTGTTTTATCAGAGTCATCGGTCCCCAGTAATTCATCATCCTCTTCTCTCCCTGGCTCCTGCAGACGGCTGTGCTGGTTCTTGGGGATTTCAACTGGTTCATCAATGCTTATTGTGGTAGCATCAGGATTTGCTGCAAGCAAATTAGCTGCATCGTCAAATTCTGCAAGTAAGTACATAAGAAGACAGGCGATGATCAAGCTACCAAAATTTTTTGTTCTGATGGCTCAAAAAACTACATTAAGACCCCTACACAGCCCAAGAAAGGATACACCACTAGCTTAGGCATGTCAAATATGACCTGTTTCTTAAAGGCCAAACCGACATGGATCAAGCTGAACATTTAGTTAGTTAATGAAGTGTGAGGCTGTCTTTCCTGCTAATCTGCCTGCATTATGATAAACTAGCACCACTGAGGCCTGCCTTTCCGTCCTGCAATCAGCCCCAATTCAAGGACCAGCAGGTCCCTGCAAGGGCAGGGGGAAGCTGCCTCTCTGCAGGGACTGTAGAAATGGGCAATTTTAACCTTCTCCAAATTTTTTTTTTTCAGACCTGAATTTATTTATTAAAACATTAAAGAAGTCTGAAACTACAGTCCATTCCAAATTAGTGTTCTGCCCATTTTCAGCTTTCAATTTCCACCATAAAGGATTTCAGTCAACGCCAGTTACATTTTTTAGCCCACTAGCAGCACAATTTCATTTCAGAAAACTGGAGATACTCCTGTCACTACCTGCAAAACTTCAAGGAACCTTTTATTCAGAGAAAGCTCAGAAACGCTTCCAAGCCTCTAAACGCCTGACCACCCATCAGCGGGGCCCCACACCCCGCGTTTACACCTGCACTGTCCACCTTTACCTTGAAATTTGAGGTCATCCACAGTCGCCATTCATCCGCTTGGTCGAGGAACCGCTCCCCGAGGCCCCGACCCTCCTGGAAGACAGGCGGCAGCGCTGACCCCGCCGCTGACCCCGTCCCCGTCCCTCCGTGCCAGTCCCCCTGACGCTGCCCCGGGCCGTCTGTGCCACCCCACGGCACCCAGGGCCGCCCCCTCCCCGCCCAGGGCTGGCCGCGGCCCCGGTGAAGCACCGGGGAAGCCCCCGCACGCCCCGCACCTCTGGGCCCCGCAGCCCAACCGCTCCCGGCAGCGTCCGCGTCGCTCCCTTCAAGCGGCAGCAGGCGCTGCGCAGCGACAGCCAATCAGCAGCTCCGTGCTCCCCGCTCCTCCCCCGCCTCTCTGGCCCGAAAGGCACCTACAGACGCCACTCATCGCGCCGACCAATCAGAGGCCATGCGGTGCTTCTTCTTCCGCCTCCGCCCACCCCCTTAAAGAGCCCGCAGCCCCGCGGGAGGCCCTGGGGCTACACCGCCCCGCCGCCCTCAGCGCTGCTGGGCGTGCGTTACAGGAACAGGGCAACGGCGGCTATATTATGCATATTAGATACATATATGCACACATGGATTATATATATAGTTATATGTTTATATATTCTGGTATAAATGTGTATTACATGTTTTGATAATTCATATTTTTATATGTATTGGGGTGTATATATATATTTTGGGGCATCGTTCCAGCCCCAAAGTGACAAACGCCAGTGTGCGGCAGAGCAGCAGAGGAGGCAGAGCTTCAGGAACAGGGCCCTGTTTGCACAGCACATATGAAATACAAGTGGCAGCATCAATCCAAGGCCCCAAGGCTTGGTCAGCATCGACCGTCCTGGATGGAGACATGCACTCCGAGCCCGGCCTGTGCAGGTCTAACACGTAACTGCTGGCAGAACCAGACCTTTTGGTACTGCTAATGTGATTCTAATCTGTGGTTCAGGGAAAACATCCTGATTCGGTTCTTCTCATTAGTGAAATACACAACATATTTGTCAATAAGCCTTATAACTGTACAGTGAGTGCGAAAAATCTAACCATCACCGTCAGTAATGCCTTCGGTGTAGATGGACATGGCATGGTCAACAAGCTCCTCACTCAACGCAGACACTGAAGTCCACAGAGAGGTGACAGCATGCAAGGCAAGGCAGAAATTTCACCAAACACGTGAACATTTTTCCTCGCCCTCTACCTTTGCCCCTGCTATCACGCTGCATTCCCGTCGGAAGTGGTCAGACGTCCTCCACCACGATGTTCAGCCTCAGGGTATTCCTACAAAAAATCCTGATTCTTCTGCATGTTACTACGTGTGTTGTTGTTGGCAAAACAATGATGATACTGTTCCCCAATGCCATGAAAAGATACATCCTAAAACAGGGCGAAAAGAGCAGAATGAATAAGAATCCAAAGTTCAGCTATGAAAACTGGGGTCCGACTTTTTTCAGCTTCAAGTATTTGCTCTTTGTGCTGAAGGTGAAGTGGAAGAGGCTGGAGGATGAAGCCTTTGAGGGACATCCCGCTCCCAACACGCCGGTGGTGACCTTCAACGGGGAAGTTCGTCACCTCTTTGATTTCATACAAGGTCAGTAAATCAGCTGTGTGGATGGGTTTGGTTTGCTAAGTTGATACATGAGGGGAAGAGGCTGCTGAGGCAATAGGGACAGGCAGCTGGCATGAGAGTGCACGACAAAGATGACCAGACTAACAGCACTCATTTGATGGAAAAGATGCAGCACGTTCTCTCCAGCTGTCTGCCTCTTGATTTTCAAAAATAACCTGTATTTATAATCCTGGCTACAATATCCCTTCACGCCAGTAAGCTTATGAACCTCTTGCAAAAGCTGGCTTTGCCTGGAAATACCTTTTCACTGAAAGCCAAGATAATAATTTGTTTTAGGGGGAGAAGACCCAGAATCGGAACAGTGTGCAGTGCTTCGCGAGCGTTGGCTGTCATTCCCTGTATGTACAGAAAGTCCCACACCAGCTCCCTTAGCCAGCCTGAAGCCTAAAAAGCACACGGTGGTTTTTTCCAGATTCAAAGTGGCTAGAAATAAAGCAGAAGAAAAAAGGAGCTGCTTTGTACTTTGTCCGCTGCCTCCCACTGAGATCTTTGTAGAACGTGGAATTAATCATTAAGCTGCACTCTCGATCCCCATGGGAGGGATTACATCCTTCCCTAACTCTGCTTTTCTAATTATATAGAGATATATATATTTATGTAGAAAATAGGATGCAAATTTGGAAGCGATACACAATATCTACAGGAAGGTACCCCCTGTATTAGATTCTTTAGAATGTGGATCTGTGTTAGCAGCAGTTTTTTAAATTAAGCCCAGCCAGAAGGAAGATCTTGAACAAATTTCAGTTAATTTAGCATAACCATAGACTAAAAGAGGTGCTTAAAAATCCTGCAAGTTCTCTTAAATTGAGGCCTTGCAAACAGATGCTAATGCCTGCGGGCACATACTGTGTTAATTTGTAAGCAACTTCATAGACATTTTTGCCAGTGGCTTGTGTAACATTAGTTTAATAAATAATAATATATAACCAGAGCTCTGTTTGGACAGGAAATTGCAGAAATACATTGAAAGCATGAAAGCCTGTGATGCATGATGGAAAAGTCTGCAGCTTCCACTCAGCTCAGCTAGAATTGACATCTCTGAAAAAAAAATCAAGACATGTCTGATAGGATCATCAAAAGGCGTTATAGGACTCTGTGCTTCTATGTCCAAACCTGAACCACCGTCCTTCGAAAAACCTTGCAGCCGATCATGTTTAGTATTTTTGAAGTTCCTTCGTACTCAGGATCTCAGGGAGGCTGTGATGTGCTACGTGCTTTATAGCCATTTTAGATCAGTTCCCTAACCCAGCACGTTCGTAACTTGAGAATTGGCCCTCGTGGTGCGGACGCGAGAGAAGCTGTGTGACTGCACGGTGCCTCCTGCCCTTCCTGGGCTTTACAAAGGGTCCTTCCCCCTGGGTTAAGTTCACCGCTGGATCTGGCACAGGTCAGCGCCAGGCTAGGGGAAAAAAAAAGCATTATTTTTTTGCATAAGTGCAGGTGTTCTGCTGCCAATTTTAATGTCCTGAGAAGAAAGTTATGGGATAAGTGACTTACCCACTGTTGCACAGGAAACTCTGCTGCAGAGGCTCAATTCAGCGCATTCATTTAATTCTCTCCTTCCTCCCACCACTGATTTAACCACAAACTGTCCTGGGGTTTTTTTGCAGATAATCGGCCTTTAATCCTGAATTTTGGAAGTTGCACCTGACCTTCCTTTATGTTAAAATTTGATGAGTTCAACCAGCTCATCAAAGATTTCAGTTCTATAGCAGATTTCCTTATCATCTACATCGAAGAAGCTCACGCAGAAGGTACAGTACAAACATCACAGTAATGCCTACCAAAACTTCAGACATGTTCCCTTTAGGAAGAAAAACATGTTAGCAAAGGAGAGACCAGCAAATGGGAAGGAAATGTTCCTCAAATCAAAAGTGGCAACACTACATCTAGGCACCAATTTGTGTCCCTTAATCTCCAAAGATTTTACTCACACATCTGACTTTACACAGGGGTACTCTGGTGAAGACATGTCTGTGAAGCAAAGCACATAGTTACATCTTTACAAAACTTCCTCTCAGTGAGGAATCTCCTTTTGGAAGGAAAGAACCCAAGGCATTTCCTAGAACAAAGGTTAAGTGTACAATGCCAGCATGTTACGTATTTGGGTTTTTTTTAAAAAAAATCATTTTTAACATGTCTCCAGAACAGGATGCAGACTCCAATTTGAAAAATTCAGCAAACTATACACATTCTTTTATCTACACTCGACTCTAAGTAACACATTGATTTTATCCCAGGGTTAAGGTGATTTTCTAAAATGTAACATTTACATTTTCAGATTTTCTAACAATACATCACCTTCCAGTAGGTAAGAAACAGATAATAACTAAGTCACTCATCAAAACCTTTTCCTAGTTTCTACTTTACTAGGAAGAGTTGTATGCAAATATGTGTTTGGTATTTCTGGAAAAGGAAGGTATGCCCTTGCTCAAATGTTTCACTTCTCACAGATCTGAAATTTGGTTTTATAGGCTCAATGAGTAGAACCAAGCAGAATGAACAGTACGATTGTTGCGACTGTGCTAAATGAACAGGTGCCAGCTGATAGCACTACTTACCATTTTAAAATCCCCTCTGTGCCAATAATTTTGTCAAACCTTACCCAAATAGGATATATGTCCCCCACCTGATATCTTTCTAGGGTTGATTTAACGTGGGAAAATGTCAGCTAAAATACATCCAATATTTCTGAATCCAGGGCAAGGGGAAAATACAGTTTGCTGAAATTAAAGAAAAAAAGTAGATCTTGCGACCATTTATTTGGAAAGCTGTAGTGCTCTCATACTCTGGGGGCTTTCCTTTCACGGCAGGTTTTGGTGTTAGGAGTAAATTGCTGTATTCTTTTAACACAGTTTTGGGATATGACACACAGAACATCTCCACCCTTAACACCTATTCAAAATATTCCTTGCTAAATCCCTTTCTCCTTTGTTTTAGATGGATGGGCTTTTAAAAACAATATTGTTATTAAAAATCACAGAAGCCTTGAAGATCGAAAAATTGCAGCACAATTTCTTCAGAAAAATAATCCTTTATGTCCAGTGGTTTTAGACACTATGGAAAACCTGAGCAGTTCAAAATATGCTGCATTGCCAGAACGACTGTATCTACTTCAAGGAGGGAAGGTCACCTACAAGGTAAAAATGAGCACAATATATTGAGGTTTTTAAATTTCAGAATAATTTGAGAATGCTCGACATTTACCAGTATTTCATTCTGTTTGAGAGCTAAAAATTTCACAATTCACTCTTAACTGTGGAGCAGCAAAACCACTCTGGGCCTTTATAATGTATGTATTTGATGTACACCTCAGTCTTGCTCAAATATTTATCTTTTGGCTCATTAGCAAACTTAGGTACGTCTAAGATGTGAGATCCAGGAACGCTTTCCAGCTCCAGGACCCAGCTGTTGGCCCTGTCCCAGTTACACAGCAGGCTGTAACTTGTGTGTACACCATCTCCCACGCGACAGCTGCTGCGCAGGGGAAGCACGGGCACACCTGCCCACTGTTCGGGGGCAGCTCCTGGGCTCTAAAGGACTTCTGCTTTGTCTGCTTGAGCATCACTCTGTAATTTTATTGCCTTTGCAGGGAGGAGTGGGGCCTTGGAATTATCACCCTCAGGAAATACGCGCCATCCTGGAAAAACTGAAGTAGAAAAAGAAGAGGACTTCAGAGTAAAGACAAACTGGATAAAAAACCTCAATGACTAAGTTTTCATAAGAAGAAAAAAAAGAATTTAAAAATAACAATAGAGGCCACAAGGAAAAGAATACTCCATGTGCATCTAAAGAGCATCTGTAGTGTGGTTCATTGTGTTTGTCTAGAGGTTTTCAAGTCTCATCACTACAACCCCAACTACTGCACTGTAGTATCTTACTACGCTTCTACCACATGCAGTAACGAACAGTAGCTGAGTCCGCTGAGCTGTCAGGACACCTCTGTAAGGAATATTGTGCAGGATAAACTTCAGGGGTGGTGACATTTGCAGAAGTCGACTGGCATGCAAAACAACCAATTTCACGTTAAGATTCTCTTGTATACATAAAATTTTCCTAAATGTTCACTTTCACCGACTTCAGAAGGCTTCTGAGTAAGACAATCTCTATTAACACTGGTTTCTAGTAATATTTTTATGACAGTCATAGCATAAAGCACAAGCGGCTGTGACCTGATTGTGGAAAATATTTACAGAAACAAGGGATTGATCTGCAATTATTAAACCTCTATCAGAGCACTTCATATGGCTTCAGATTATTTCCCTCCCTGCCCTGCCCCTCTCCCCCCAAGGTGTATCTAAGCATCAATAGATGTTTATATTCATCCTAATCTTGAACAGTTTGAGTTGATGAGGAAGTTACCAATTTAAGAACTTTTGAATGATTCGTTTGACAGGAGGAAGTAATACATCCCATTTAAGTATTTCATGCTTTTTTTTCTATTTAACTCAGAGTGCAAGGGAAACATTTTACAGGAAATCGAGTTTTAATTCATATATTGAGAAAGCCTGATATAAATATACTAATTGAAATGGACTCCATTACATTCAAGTGTTCTAAGGTAACAGTCTAGGTTATAAAACTAGAAAACTGTTACTACAACTAACAGGAGCACTGCATTACACTGAACTGGCAGGGAATACATACTACATCCATACCTTCAAAAAACGCTTTAATACAAAGTTTTAATAATAAATATTCTCTGCACTACAGATAGCAAAATGTAACTTCTCTATTAAAAAAAAAAAAAAAAAAAAAAAGAGGTACAAATTTAAGCTGGATTTAAGTGTTTTCTGCTGTGCCCTCTGCCATCACCCGGTGCACTGATACAAAATGATCAAAGCCAGATTTGATGATGAAACGCAAGTAAGTGGCCTGCAAATCAGGAAGCTGTAGAAGGAAAAAAAAAAAAAAAAAGTTATTGAATTCTCTGTAGTAACATAACTATCAAACAAAACTTGCAGAAGTTTGTCAGACAGAAGGATCGAGATATTTCTGTGTCTGTTTTTGAATTGCACCTAAATCAAGCTCTTTTAATACATCTAGTCAGCTTCAGAGTTTCTTTAGATGACAGCAATTCAAAAAAGTCCCATCCCTCCTGAATACTGTGGCCTTAAAGGCAACAACTGAAGGAGGAAAGATTGCCACACTTCTGGAAAGAGCTCTTTCGCACAGTTAGGAACAGCAGGCAGGAGCAATTTCATACCATAATCTACAAATTCCTATATCTAACATCAACTTAGCAATAATTGTATATAAAGACATGTCTTGGTTTTTCATGGTTTCTCCACAGTTAGTCCAGACATCCCATTTCATGAACCACTACTGATGTACACTGTAAATACTTACTGGAAATTCTTCCATTTGAAGCTGTCCTTCTGTGTGTTGCAAATCTAGAAAATATATTTTAAAGCAAATAATGAAGAATAATGTGCAGTGCCGTGAGAAGTTTTCACTGGACTTCAGCGTTTATGAGAGTTTAAGGACCATGAACTTACATTACATATAGAAATTGGTTTTTTTAACAAGGTGATTTAAGAGAACATTCATCACACCATTTTATAAAATGTCACTCAAATGGCATTAAAAAAAAAAAAGCCAAAAAACAAACGAACCAACCAATGCAGGAAATGGCACCCTATTATACTATGTAAGTCTGGTTTTAAATTTTGGAACATAAAAGTGAGTGCACAAGTAGTGCTTTTAGCCCTTGTACAACATTTTACATCTCCACACTGCTACAGAGACCAGCAGTATTCACAAACTTCATTTAAATGTGACTATTACATTAAGATCTAATAAAATAATCATCAAGCCACACTTGACTACTCAACAAATAGGCATGGGGTTAAAATGACTCACTGCAAAAGATAAAACATTATTCCCACAAAATCCCTGCTGATTCAGATTCAGAATTTTACCTTTTTCAATGCACTGCTGAAAACCCACCGGGTCTTTAGATACACTTCTTTCAATCCTTAAGGTCCGCACTAAAATATATATACATTTAAAATATCAAGACAAATTCTGATTCTTTAGTGATAATTATATTTATTCCAACACTCTTCATCTACAAAGCACTTCAAAAGCATTAACTAATCCATTCTTCCTCTAACTTATGGGGCAGGACTGTAATACAACCACCATCCTCATGTTCCAGGTTCGACAAAAAATGACAAGTTTTCACGACTTTTGTGTAGCCTTTGTTAACGGTCAAGATCCTATCTCCATAATCTGACCTTGTAACAGTCCTTTCTGGTTTAGAACTCATGTTTTCCTCCACATTATTTAAAAAGTAAGACTAAGACTAGATCAATATTCAAAATAAGTCATTAAAAGATTAAGTATTGTAGTCCTGTCCATGAAATTAGAACAGCCATCACTGTGCAACAGAAGTGTTGATTATAAGCTCAAAACAAGGTGTTGTAAGAACAACATAAGTGCAGATGGGGTAGATTTACCATCTTTTCCTGATTTATGAGAAAGTTTGGCTATAAAGGACGATAGCTTTGTGAAGTTAAATCTTTATGAATCTCTTAATAGTGGCTACTTACAGAATATGACACTACTGTGAGAATTTACATGTAGGCACAGTCACACATTTTAACGTATTACGTACGTATTACCTACTGCTTGCTATACATGAAGTCTTACCTAAGTAACACTGGATTGCGACTTTGCTGATTTTTACGCATTTAGGAAAACCAATAATGAATTCCTGTGGGAACATGCCCGTCGTTGTCCAAAACGTTTCTGAACTTCTGTGGAGAGAACAGGACAAACCCCCACCTGCAGCTTTCCATCTATAACCCTCTTGAAAGAAATTAGTCACAAAAAAAAAGTTGCAAAGCCATTTTCATTTGGGGTATTTTAAGCAAACCCCTGTACGACAATGAGGAAGCTCTCTGGAGGTATTAATACTTCAACGCTCAGGCTCTGTACCCGAGCAGTACCACAGAAGGACTCAAGAATGGTGGGGGCCCCGAAAAAGGAGTTAAATTATGTGGCAACGTGAGCGGGAAGTCAAGGGACAGAGCCTTGCCTGTGAGGGGCTGCGGGAACGGCAGCAGCGGGAGGGATCTCTGCGGGGAGCGGCGGCCCCGGGGAGCCCTTTCCCGCCGGGGCCCGCGCCCCCCTCCCGGCCCCTCAGCGCCCCGCGCCCCCCTCACCCGTCCGCTACGTTCTCGGCGGGGTGCTGCTCGTCGCTGGAGGTGGCCAGGACGAGGGCAGCCCCCGCCGAGCTCCGGCACCAGTCGATGGCCCTCATCCCCGCGCGGCGGCCGGCAGCGGAGCGGCGGGGAGGGGAAGGCCGGGCCTAGGCGCTACCGGGCAACGGCGGCGACACCCGGCACGCCGTCCCCGCCCGCGGGAGCTGCGCCGTGCTTCGCGGGTCCCGGCGGGACCCGCCACCTCAGACCGAGCCCCTCACGGCCTCGGCGCCCCCTTCCCCGGCTCCTCGCCGGTGCCGGAGCCTCCCGAGAGCCTCCCACCCCGAGCGGCGGGAGGCTTGGGAGCGGAGGAGGTCGGGCGGGACCCCGGCGAACCCCCCCCCCCCCCCCCGCCAGCTCCCTTCTCCTCAGCCCGCCGCTCCCGGCGTGCCCCGCGCCGCCCCGGCCCCGGCCCGGTCCCGGTCCCCGCCCCCGGCGCGGCTCCGCCCGCCGCCCGCGGGCTCTGCGGGATGGGCGGCGGGAGCGCCGAGCCGCGGCCCGGCTGACGGCGCGTCGGGGCGGCCCCTCCCGGGGCAGGTAGGTGGGGGGGCCGGGCCGGTGACCCCCGCGGGGAGCGGAGGACGGGGGGGGGCCGTTCGCCTCCCTGTGCCCCACGGCTGCCGGCCGGGGCGGGGACCCTTCCCCTTGCGCCCCTCGGCGCTGCGCCCGGTCACGACGCGCTCAGCCCCGGCAAGGGCCCGATCCTTTCACAGACCCCCCTCCCACCCCCTCAGGGCTGGACCCGATCCCCTCCGCCCCCCTCCTCCCGGGCAGCGCCCGATCTCTTCAGCACCCCCTTCCCCCCTCAGGCGGGGCCCGGTCTCCTCCCGCCCCGCAGGACCCTGAGCCCCCAACCCCTCAGGGTAGGAGCTGACAGACCCCCGTCCCTCCGCTGCCCGCCCCCCCCCCCCCCCCCCCACGGCCAGACCCCCAGCTCACAAACCAGACCCCCCTGGCACCGGCTGGACTAGGCTGGGGAAGGGGCACCGGGAACCTGCCCACCCTCCCGAGGAGGGAAATCCTCTAGCAGGCTCCCCTGCCCTGCTGCAGTCAGCCATTTGCCCTCCTCCTCCCCCCGCTCGCCTGCAGCAGAGCCAGCCCAAGCTGTGGGGGCCGCTCCCCACACAGACCAGACCCCCTCGGTCCGCCCTTGCCAGTGCGGGACTGGGATCCAGCCCGTGCAGGACTGGGATCCAGCCCCAGGCCGCTGACGAGCACCAGGCACAGCGTGGCAGGGCCTGGCCGGAGCAAAGGCTCTTTCACCTCGCTGCCAGCCCTGGGTTCAGTTCCCATTTGACTGGTGTTTGTGGTTGGATGGCAGACACCGGTGCACCCCTCTTCCACACGGCCTGGCCTTCCTTGTGGTGCAGGGTTACGTGGCCGTGGGTGCTCGGGGCATTGAGGAGAGCTGCCAGGGTTTGGGGTCTTTCCTGAGTAGCGTTTTCCTCTGTGGCTATTCTTCACCTGTCTACGGTTTGTTTTTGCAGAACTGGACGAGGGGAATGTCTTACTGTCTCCACTCAGAAAGCCATTTGGATACTGGGCCAATATATGTGCGTGAAAATGGGAAGCTGCATGTGGTAAATCAGGGTGCAGGTGGCATACAGAATGTCACTCCCAAAACAAGACCTTTTAGGCTGTTTTCCAGAGGATTTTCTGTGGAGCTTTGCATGAACAGGGAGGACGATAGGGCAAGGAGGCAGAGGACTGATCATTTCATCTTCACGTACACTAAGGAGGGGAACCTCCGGTACTCGGCCAAGTCTCTCTTCAGCCTAGTGCTGGGTTACATTTCTGACAATGTTGACCACATTGACTCGTTGATTGGTTTCCCAGAGCAGATTGCTGAAAAGCTCTTTTCAGCTGCAGAAGCAAGACAGAAGTTCATAGAACCAGTAACGGGACTGAGAGCTCTACAGAAGTTTACTGAAGCATATGGCAATTTGGTGCTATGTTCACTATGCTTGCGGAATAGGTAAGTGTGTTCAGTCACAAATATCGTCATCTGCTAGTGCTTTTTGCTAGCACACTTAAAAGTTTACCTTAAATTATTTTCTCTCAAAAGTAATTTATAAAAAAAAAAACCTCTTGGGCTTATGACACCACCTAATTTTAATGAAGTGACCTGAGCCTTATTTGACTGTCTGCTTGCTTCCTTTTGTCCCATTCCTTTCCTACAAGTGCAGCTGCTGGTTTCATTCTAAGCTACAAATCATAATACAGGTAACAGACTATGGCCGTGTTAACTCACAGGGGATTTTATGTGAAGGATTAAACCTGCAACTTTAACAATAATCAGCACTTCCATAGCAATCTGTGTATTTAATGCCTTCTCAGGTATTTCATGGGATGTTTTTGTAATTGCTGTTTATAAGCATTTCAACATACTTAGCTGAGTGTACAGGTAAAATACACCCTTGGAAACTGCCTGGGTTTATTTACTGTAAGCTTGCTATCCCATTCATTTTGGGGGCTCAGGAGAAAATACAGTCTTGTAGGTAAGTTACAGGCTTTGAAGTCAGGAAGGTTTTACCTTAGTTTATTGTGGTTCCCATCCCCATATTAAACATGTTTTAACAAGGTTCTGATTAGAGTGCAGCACCAGTTTTTCCATCTTCTCTATGTCCACGTTGTCTTTCACTAAAAGAGAGTCTTACCCAGCTTAAAACGACTGCGTTTTTAAAGCCTTGCTTCTGCTGAAGTCTTTCCCAGTAATATAACCAGTCTATCTTCCATCTGAACACTTGAAAAAGGGATGGTTTATCCAGTTTAAAATCAAAGTACAGGCACATTCAGCTGAAGTGCCAAGGGTGTTCTGAGCACAGTGGGAATGTTTGAGCAGAGGTCAATTACCCTTTTGTTTTATTCTTTAAACCTACTCCCTCTTTATCTCTGGTACGGATACTTTTTACGGGCTTAATTCAGAAATGAAGTTACTTTTGGCATCTTTTGCCATTACAGAAAGGTGACTTAAGTATTGAGACTTTGAAATCCAGGAAGTAAGGTGTTAAGGCTTTTTCTGAGGAATTTTATTTCTAAAAGAGCCCGCTCTTCTCTTCACAACCCCCCTGAGCTAGTAGTATCTCTTAAGAATTGGCTTGCGCTGTGACTATATATTCTGCCTTCCGCGCAGCTGAATTGCACAGCAAAAGGATTTGGTGGGTAGTTTGATAGGTACACTTGCAGTGGGAGGATATTAAGGTCCCCTTATTTGCATGGCCAAAGAGGTATTCTTTGAGGGATCAAATTAGTAAGCACCCCTCATTTCAGCAGTGAAGACGCTGACCTTGGGGTTTGTCTTGCCATGGGTAATATGAGGTAAATGCAGGAGAGATTAGTAAATTTGGGGCTTGTCTTGCCACAGGGACAATAAGAGGTAAACGCAGGGGAGATTGGTGAGGTAGTGACTGCTACGTGCTTATTACTGCATACTCATGCATGCCATTCTTTAGTGGTTTGTTCCGATCTCTAAACCTCCTACTGAATAGTTCCAGCACAGATGTTTGCATGGCTGCGGAGTGAATCAGATCAGGGAACCAACACAGCTAAAAAAATAACCCGCTGAGTAACTGCTGCCTGGGGTGTAGTCACAGCTCTAGTTGGAGTCTGCAGGTGTCCTGTACTACTTTTAATCTCTAGTGAAGTATTTTATTTACATATATAAAAAGTAAATTTTTGCCATTTGACAAGCAGTCCTGATACATTTGAAGTAGATTTTAACCCTGGATGAACGTGGATTTGTCCATGCACTTCCTAGATACTGAGGAAAAGCAGTTTGTGAAATTGATTTACAGTAAACTGGAATATGTATTTTGCATCATTCTGAAATAATACAATAATAACCGGTAAAGAAGTCCCTAATTGCGATGTTTGCAAGTCAAAGTCTTAATTGTTAGTCCAATATTTTGAATCAAAGCAAAACGATGACATTTGTTCAAGGAGAAGACTGGGAATTCAGATGTGTTGTGTGCAGACTGCACATAAAAAGGTAGTTAGGACAGCTGGCTAATTTCTGTCAATTTGCAACAAGAAACAACTGCATTATGTTTGTGACACTTGAGGATGTAGGTGCCTTATGTGCCTGAACACTGATAGCTTTTTTTTTTTCCCCTCTTTGCAGATACCTGGTTATCTCTGAAAAGCTAGAAGAAATTAAGTCTTTCCGAGAGCTGACGTGTTTGGATCTCTCCTGCTGTAAACTCGGAGATGAACATGAACTGCTGGAACACCTCACCAAAGAGGCTCTGTCTAGGTACCAATTTCCTGACACATAGCTAAAAATCTTTTCCTATCACTAAGCAGTTCAAAGAATCAGGCTGTAACTTTAAAGGAAAGTTTCACAGGCAGCAATGTGTAAGTTTGAAGATTCTGATTGTTCATAAAACCTGTTCTCGAGGTAAACAAAATACAAAATTTATTGCACACAAAGCACATGATCCAGAGCACATACTGAATCATAAAAGGTCATACAAATGTGCAAGATAATTTACTGTCTCATGTTCTTAAATCAACTTTTTATAATTTCCATCAGCCAGGTAAATACTGCATCTTAAGCATTTGGAACAGTTCTACTTTTATTTCCTTTTTTAACCATACCAGTGTTCCAGAGGAAGATTTCTGCAAGCAGTAGGTTGAATATTTAGTTAAATAAAATTTTGTAAAAAATTTTATTATTTTGTTTGATCCTAAAGATTGAAGAGTAGAAAATTTTGGAAATCAATAGGGAGGATGACTGCTAAATAGGGGGTATTATGTTACTATAAGATCTTGGTGCATTTTGCATCAGGGTTTTTCTTGAAGTGCTGTGGAGAATGTTTTCATGTTACGTTTTTCCCTGAGTTTTGTTCATTTATGTTATAATACCCCGTTGCTTACTTAAAATCATTGCCGTATCTCTTACTAAATCTGTCCTCTCCCATTTTGCCAAGCATTTTTCTCTTTCTAGTTTTGAGTGGATTCAAGATTGGCAGCTTTGGCTTAAAGAACCTCAGGATATAAAGAACCTTATTGTCTTTGTTAGCAAATACTTGTGCTCTAGGACTGGTTTGTTGCTGGAGCTCTGGGAATAGCAGGTCAAATAAGTGCTTCTGTTGAGCCAGCAGAGGCAGTATAAAGATATTTTTTAGTCCTACTAACCCAGGCCTCTTTCTTGCTACTTTTTACTAATGTTAACAAAGTAGACTGAAGGGTTGGCACAGGAAGATCCCAGCCTTTTGACACAGAGTTTTAGGACATTTTGTAAAACTGTCGAAAATAATGACTATAAATTATGCTTTTGTATCTGTTCTCACAGCGTAAAACGTCTTCTCCTGAAAGACAACTGTTTATCAGATGCAGGCCTTCGCAGAATGACAGCACCAGTACGAGTATTGAAAAAGGGACTTGAGAATCTTTTGGTATTAGACTTGTCTTGTAAGTACTTCATGGTTTAATATTAGAAGGAACCTGTATCCTTTCTGATAAAGAAAGAATTTATCCTCCTTAATGTTGAAGGAATGCAATTCATTTCATGATTCCCATGAGACAAATACTCAACCTCACATTTCACCACCAACTTTCCAGAAGGCACAGGTCATACCTGTAGTCTCAGCCACTTGCTACTTACATGAATATTTTCAATAGTTTGAGAATTGTTATTGTAAATACTTGTATTCTGACTTTTTCCCTCTAATGATCAATTTTGACTCACTTTCAAAACATGAAGCATACTACAAAAAAAAAGGCAAAACCCCATTGTTCCAGTATTAGCTTTTGGAACAAATAGTTTCTTGGTATTCTGATCATTTTTCTCCACATCTTGCAACTTAGTTAACTCTACTTGACCTTACAGGTAACCCTAAAATCACAGATGTGGGAATTGGATACCTTCTTTCTTTCAAGAAATTGAACTGTTTGGACATTTCTGGAACAGGTCTTAAGGTAAAAAAGCATCTGTCCACATTTACTGGACAAGTGTAATCAAATGTTTTTCCCCTCTGACTACTTTACTTCCCTTTTCACTAGGACGTTAATGCTGTCATTAAGCGGATCCAAATGCAGATTGGCCTGGTTCACTCAAAAGTGCCTCTGAAGGAATTTGATCATAGTAACTGCAAAACAGAGGGATGGGCAGAACAGGTATGGGCTTTTAAGTCTGTTTTACTCTCTAGAAATTGTCCTTGTGGAGTATTAAATCACTGAATAGGAAAGAATAAGGGATAGAGTTGTTTCCAATTTAATTTCTGTAAATTTTATAAGAAACATTTTAACTCCTTCAAATGTTATTTCAGACAGTTTTGCAGTGGGAGCAGGCAGTTATGGAGGCCGCCAAGCCACAAGACAACTTGAGATCCAGAACAGCAGCTCTGCACTTCTGTACGTAACTGCATAGAGACCACACAGTTTATCTGTTTTCTTTTCTACAAGGAATTTTTTCATACTTTTTTTTTTGTACAAATAGCATCTCAGGTGTGAAATTTCAGCCACTTGTATAACTGCATTACAGCATGTTTTGAGTTTTTTCATTTGTTAGACTGCTGCTCTTAAACCTGTGAGTTAAACTCTTAAACTCTTAATCCTAAGCATGGCAGCATGCTTAGGGCAACACATAACAACTTGAGTTTTCTCCTTAAAATTCTGAGTCCAAAATATAAATGTTATTTTTCCCTATGCACATTTCAGCAAAGCAGTCAGTAGTCCAGGTTGGCTTGGCCAAAACAATTTACAACACAAGTATGCATTTTATAGCATCATTCTGTTTTTCCCAAAATCTAAACTTGATTTTTTTTTTTCCTGTAGATGGCAAGACACACAGAATAGAGGACGTAGTCAAATGCAAGCTGGTGGAGGCAGAAACAAAAGTATCTGGAAACTTGCAGTTTTATAAAGAAAAAGTTCAAAATTGCCATTTACCTTTGAAAAAGGAGGTTGCAGGCAGCCACGAATTAAAGAACAATAAAAAAAGAGCTTTGGCTGAACAAGAGAGAGAAAGGACTTCCAAACAGAAGCATCTATGCCTCACTGTGGAGGACTGGGATTTGTTAAATACCTACTGAGTCAGAGAGAAGTGGGTCTTTTGTTTGTTGTTTTCTTGCTGATGACAGAATTTAGGCACACTGAGAGGGAGTAACAAAGGAGACCAGTATTGTTAAATCTGGTTGCTGTGATATGCTTGTGGGTTAACCTATGCTTGGGGAGGGATAGAGTCAAGGAGAAGGTTGATGATACTACTGTATATTTTCAATACATAATAATTTTTTCAAATAAAGTTTTTGTTGTCATCCTTAACTAATTCTTCTGACGTAGAGATCATTCACAGAAATAGCTGGTCCTGTCCCTCCTCCTCTCTTGCCTCGGGAGACTAATCACTTGCGGGAGACTAATCACTGCAGCTCATCTGAAATGAAGCTGCACTGTGCTTCTCAAGTGCCCTGGGACTTCAACAGTGCTGGTAGAACATAAACCTCAGCCTGTAAGCGCCGGGCTGTGTTGATAGAGCTCTGACAAAGGGAGGAAGCAAAGAGGATAAGCACAGGCCCCAGGGGAGAGAGGCAGAGAGACAGAAACCCCTCCGTAGAACAGAAGTCCCCTCTCTCATTTTAGCCCAGGAAATGAAAGCTGAAACTGGGTTACTGTAGAGATTAGACTCGGCAGTTGTAATATATTCTCCCTTATAAGCAAATTCACTGCACTGGAGAGCATTCTGTGGCTTAAAACCCATTCTCGGTGTGCGTGCAGGCCTGCGATACACTAACTGTACTTCCCCATCTGAAAACATTCAGGGAGGTTTATAATTCAAATATGAATTATATATATTTGTTGTAAAAGAACTTCTGTGTGGGGCTGTCTGAAGTCATGGGTACAGCTGTAACGCTGCAGGTGTGTTTATCGTTGAATTCCTGCCCGGAGTGGTTCTAACACAATTGGCTGAGGCACGCAGTGCCCATGAGGTGGGTGCTGCCATCATCACTGTGCTCTTGGGCCAGTAAGGCCAAGAATTTACTACAGGTTTCCTCTACTATTGCTTATTTAGAGAATATCCTCCTTTTACACTGTTTACCATAATTCAGCAACAAGAAAAGCAACACATCCTTGGAAATCATGAAAGGAACAAGAAAAGGAACTTCACCTTAAAAATGCATAAAGAGCTAAACCCCTTTCTCTCTTTGTTCTTTTATTGCTGAATTTTCCTCAAAAAAAGGACTACACACAAACAAAGCAAGCATACTTGCAATCAAGCCCTACATTTTTTCCCCAGAAACTCAAGGCTATTAATAGCTTCCACTGACAACTACATCAGCCCTCTGCTGAGACAAATAACGGCACAAATAGTGACTTAGCAAAACAGCATCTCAACAGGGAGGAAGACGACTGTGGCACTCGAGTATAATCCTCCTCCCGCAGCTGGCTTCTGGTTCAACAGCCACCACGGATTTCTTTTGCTGGCCCTTCCACCACTGTGGAGATCTGCTAATCCGACCATGGGGAGATGCCCGTCTCGGAGAATCGTATACTCCATTTCACATCAGTAAAGCAGCTGGGAGCTGACGCTTTGAGCCGGAAAATAGGCACATTGTGATTTCACATGAATGGTCTGCCCAGGTCACAGGCTTGTTGGTAAAATAATACAGTACATCTTTTCTTTTCAGGAGAGGTGTTTTAGAGCACAGTGTTTCTCACATTCTTCATCCCTGGTGCAATTACTCCTTTTCTTAGGTTTCTTGTTGACCAGCAGACTTCCTCTTTTAAACACACCACTGTGTAAATTTTATCCTAGGAAGACTTAGACACACTTACCTCTACGTCCTCAACCCACTAATCTCTGTTTATTGTTCTCTGTAAGGCACACAGCCTCTGCTGACCAGGAACAAGGCAGTAAGTAAGAAAATTACAGGAGGAGTCTTGCCCTGAAATAGATAGGCTCAGCCAAGTGCTGCTTAAACCGCCTGCTGTGTCCCTGGCTCTTTCCAGGCTGGCTTCTGAGTCTTGCCTGTGGACTGCTGCTTCCTGCCATCTCTCTTGGCTAGTCTCTTCACAGGTGTAAATCCAGAGCAGGATGAGTCCTTGGTTCCTCTCTCCTAACCTGAAGCCATTAATGACAGCTCCGGCCTCCCCAGATTGCTCCCTGCGAGCTGATACAGGGACATCAGCCAGCGAGCAGCCCTGCAGGTACCAGGTGGATCAGCTCCTCTGACACCAGCAAACCTTTACTGGCTACCTTAGATGCAGAGATCACATTCCTGATCCCATTTCTTGGTGGTTCAGCTCAATTACAAAGCTGAGAGATGACAGAAAGGGAGAGGAAGACCATGTTTGGTTTCCTCTTTGCAGACAGGTATATCCTCTGTGTGCCGTAAGCCTGCCTCTGTTTCCTCACCCTCCTGCTGAAGGAGAGAAAAGGTGGCACAATAATATTTCCTGCCTGAAGCCAGGCATTTGCCTTCTTTATCATGTCTCACAAAAAAGTAAGGATTCCCAGATCCCAATATTGTCCCCATCCAGCCAAGGCAAGTCACCGCTTGGCCTCTGCTGCGGTGAAGTAGCCTCCACACAGCAAGCACAAACATACAAATCATCATGCTCACATGTTTCACCCCCGACCCTTTTCTCTTCACACTCGGGAGCATCTTAAAACTTGGCAAAGGTAAGCTGTGGCAATGTTCAATAAATATTGGACTGGGAAAACACAGCAGTCACCATATGGATCAGCCTAACCAGCGTCCTCTTCCCAACCACAGCAAACAGCAGAGGCTCCAGAAAGTTATGGCTGTTCCAATATCTTTGATACAGAGCAAATTTTTTTTACTGATCACATCAGCTGAGCCCTATGCTGAGCATGAGGGTTTCTGTATTTTTTTTTAACAGCTGATTAGTTCAATCTTTACTAACTGCAGTTGTTCTGTTACCATATGCAGTTCCCGTCATGAGGGATGAGATCCTTCTTCCCCTCCTCTCTCACCTTTCTTTGACCACTGCCCTGTTGAAGTGTGCAGCAGCCGTGGCCCACCTGCTTCCTCCCCATGCAGAGAGCTTGTTGTGCATCCTCCTGCTTCAAACCCAAGGAACAGGCAAACAGTTTGTGGCTGAATGTAATCTGAATCAGAAGCTCTTCTTCCCCAGGAAAGAGAGACTGACCTGCTAGCACTGCCTCTGAATCACCCCTCCTTGAGCTCCTCATAAGAAATCACAGAATCATAGAATGGTTTGGGTTGGAAGGGACCTTAAAGAACATCTAGTCCCAACCCCCCTGCCCCAGGCAGGAACACCTTCCACTAGACCAGGTTGCCCAAAGCCCCGTCCAACCTGGCCTTGAACCCTTCCAGGGAGGGGGCAGCCACAGCTTCTCTGGGCAACCTGTGCCAGTGTCTCGCCACCCTCACAGGGAAGAATTTCTTCCTCCTATCTAATCTAAATCTGCCCCCTGTCAGTTTAAAACCATTACCCCTCATCCTATCCCTACACCCCCTGTTAAAGAGTCCCTCCCCATCTTTCCTGTAGCCCCTTTAAGTACTGTGAGGCCACTCTAAGGTCTCCCTGGAGCCTTCTCTTCTCCAGGCTGAACACCCCCAACTCTCTCAGCCTGTCCTCACAGGGGAGCTGCTCCAGCCCCCTGAGCATCTTCGTGGCCTCCTCTGGCCCCGCTCGAGCAGGTCCGTGTCCTTCTGATGTTGGTGCCCCCAGAGCTGGACACAGCACTGCAGGGGGGGGTCTCACGAGAGCGGAGCAGAGGGGGAAGAATCCCCTCCCTCGACCTGCTGCCCACACTGCTCTTGATGCAGCCCAGGACACGGTTGGCTTTCTGGGCTGTGAGGGCACATTGCTGGCTCATGGGCAGTTTTCCATCCACTAGTACCCCCAAGTCCTTCTCCGCAGGGCTGCTCTCAACACACTTATCGCCCCGCCTGTATTTGTGCTTGGGATTGCCTCAGCCTTGCATTTGGCTTGAGAAATGCTGTAAGACTTCCTCATTGGTTGCCCCAGAACATACTTTGAGGTAACAAGAGGAACAACAGCAACTACAATAAGCCAGGCTTTATTTACCAACCCCTACTCAGCCTTGTTGAAGCGTTGGATGTCTGTGACTCCAGCAAAAATGTGCATCTCAATTTCAGGCTTTGATTGAGGCTGGAAGCTTGCAAGTGAGAAATGTTTACCTAGAAAACTCCTAACCTCTCTTCTGAGCTGCAGCACTGAATGTACTGCATTAATGTTTTACAGGCACAGAGAAAGCAAGCCATCCATCCTAGCCAGGCGCGGAGAAGGACAGGTTATTAAACGCAGCTGTAAAAGTTTCCCGTAGTACCGGTTATGTTATGTAGAGTTTTGCCATCTCATTCCAGGTGAAGTATGAGTCAGAATACTGTAAAGCTATTTTTAAAAGATCTCTCAGATCTACAGCTGTATCCCAGTGACAAATTAGAAGAAACATTCACTGTTGATACAAGTCATGCTGCCATGCAGAGTTGCAGATCACAGGACAGAGGAAAGGAGGGAATGGTTTTATTTTTAAAGATCTATGACCTGGGATGGTGATGGGAAGATCACCTGATGTTTATTTTGGGCCTAGAAAAGTAAGTGCACTCACTGTAAATGTGGGTTTTTCTCAGAGATGATGTTTCAGACACAGATGAGATTTTCAAAGCAGCAGAGAAAGACCGAATCTTTCTTAAATTTCAGTAGCACATCCATATCTATGTCGTGAGGACTGCTTTGAAGGTTTGGCTGCCTGATCCTGCTTTGCTGGCAGAGGAAAGAAACAAGCAATGAACAGATCCTATGTCATCCCACACCGCCCCGGGAGCAGCACTTGGTTTTCTGCTGCTCTCTGCTGCAAGGCTGGGACTTTTTTTTCTCCTTTCTTTGCCAACTTCAGTGCAAATGCATCCCAGCCCCACGGCTGTTCCCAACCTGTTAAGCTGCTGCTCCAAAACTGCACAGCCCTGAGAGAAGTACATTTTTATATACATGCTGGTTCCCTGCCCTGGCTTGCAGAGACAGCTATGCGGTCACAGGGACATGGTGATTTATCCCCACAAACCCTGAAACCTCTCCACTTCAGTTTTCCATGCCATTACACTCTCTGCGTTGGCCTTCATGGTTTAAGAAGAGCACAGGAGGTGGCCTGTGCAGCAGCTCCCCACGGTGTCATCTTCAGCCCAGCATTCCCAATGAAGCATCCTGGGAGCATCAACACAGAGCCTTCAAAGCCGCTGCTGAAACCATCTGTGGGAGTGTTTTGAACACAAACACAAGCTTCTCTTCTTGCCCGTGAGGATCAGGAGGGGTAAGACATGTTGGCGGGAACTGCTAACCCACAGGCTAGAAAGGCTCACCTCACTCAGCTCCTGCTCTTCAGCGTAGCCCTCAATATCCTCAAAGTATCAGCATCTGGCTGCTGGCAATGTCCAGACAGGAGAAACCCCTTGCCCAGTGTTGGCCAGACAGAATCACAGAATCATACAGGTTGGAAAAGACCCTTGGGATCATCGAGTCCAACCATCAGCCCTACTCTACAAAGTTCTCCCCTACACCACATCCCCCAACATCTCATCTAAATGACCCTTAAAGACATCCCGGGATGGTGACTCCACCACCTCCCTGGGCAGCCTATTCCACTGTCTAACCACTCTTTCTGTGAAAAATTTTTTCCTAATGTCTAGTCTAAACCTCCCCTGTTGGAGTTTAAAGCCATTCCCTCTTGTTCTGTCACTAATTACCTGTGAGAAGAGACCAGCACCAACCTCTCTACAATGTCCAATGACACGGTATCTGTGTTGGCAGCAGCTGGTAAACGGTCTCCAGCAGCCCGCACGCAACTCTTGGAGTCAATGCTCTGCCCATGTAGAAAGGACTCACCCTGACACGACAGGAGAACCCTTGCAGTGTCCCACAGGCAGTGTCTAGCCTGCAGCACGGGCTGCCATATGCACTTCATCCCTGCACTGGTCCATGCGCTGCTGCTGAGGATTTGCTTGGGTTGGAGCTTCCCAAGCGGGTGGCAGAGCAGGAGGACACCAAGGCTTAGAGGTGACAACGCGGGAAGCACCCTGCTGTCTCCAGCGCTGCTGGGTGCCAGGACTTCATGGCCTGCAGATATACTCATCGGACCAGCTGAGGCAGTGCTGGACCCCGTCCCGGCACAGCCTCCTGGGGACACAGGAGCAGAACTCGTAGAGCACAGGACTGCAGCTCCACCACGCCGACCCGCACGGGGGGCAGGCAGCCACTGGGAGGGATGGAAAACAGGGAACAGAAATGGTTTTGCTGCACTGACCCCTTCCCTCCTTTCTTAGGCAGGTAGCTACCCTTTCACCCCCTGGCAGCTACTGAAAAGCCACTGGTGATGACCCTGTGTCTGTGAACCCACCAAAGAGGACGCTCGCTTGGTGCTACTTGTAGGAGACAACCACAGAGCATGACATTGTTACAACCTTCATGGCAGACGTGCCATCCTGGGAGAAACAACTAATTGTCATTTATTTTTTTTAGCAAGCTACTCTAAAGAAAACTGCTGATATAGGCAAGTCTCGCCTGAAGTTCAAAACCACAAGGGTGACTTAGGAACAAACCTGCTGCTCATCTTAGTGAGAGAATGATCTAGATGACTTCAAAGCTGCTGAGGCACGCTCAGTCCCCCTGTCTGAGACATACCCATCTCCCAACCAACAACCAAAGGCCAGTTTGAATGATCACTGCTGCCTACAGCTATGCATCATGATGAAACTGCTCCACACTCAGCAAACCACAGTGGAGGAGCAACTTTTGGGGCTGGGAGCAAAGCACAGAGCCCGTCCCCTCTTGGTTGCCACCAGGCTTTGACACAGAGCCCTTGGCCGCTGATGGGATGGAGCCCACACAGTTCATACTCACGTCCTATCCCAGCTATTTTGTGTTTTAGCCATGGACGCCAGCCTCCAGGCATTTCCAGCGGCATCAGTGAGCACCACACCTGTACAACCTATTTCCATCCATCAGCAGAAAAGACCTTTCGCCCAACAGTAGCCAGAAGAGAGACTTACAGCTCCCCATCTCATCGGAGCAGTCTCCGCAGTCGTTCATCCCATTACACCTCTGATCGGCATAGACCCAGTACATGGGGTTACTGCAGCGGAAAACCAGGTATCCCGGAAGGCTGTGGGGCAAGTCACCTGCAAGGGCAGACACACAGGACAAGTGCTCAACCCCACTGGGCACAGATGCTCCAGCTAAAATGGGGATGGTGGCTACCAAAGGCTGCTGTCACAGGGCGTCGGTCAGTACTTCCCCATGCAGTGTCAGGGCACGAATGACACCGCAGATGGGGAAGCTGCGGTGGGAGAGGGAAAGGGATGCTCATGGCTGAGCTGGAAGCAGAGTCTGGGTGCCCCCGGTTTCTGCTTTAATGAGTTTTTTTTCCAGGGTAACTGTACAATAAATTAACCATATAGCCATACAGCTTAACCAATCGAGGAAAACTGCATCATGATTTTAAAAAAAAACCCTAAGGAAGATCAGAAGGGCTTGGAGTCTTTGATTCCTGGCACTCCCGCTGGGTTTTGGGCAGTGCTGTGTCTCAGCATCTGCCCTACAAAGGATCTACCAGGCTTATCTGCTCACATACACAGCCAGAAGCACGGAGCAGGATTAGAGGGACACTGGCTGCTCTGTCTCACAACAGGAAGACCAGAGCGGGGAGGACAGTCACAATAAAACCACTCACCACAGAGTTTCTCCTGCTCATCCTCTCCGTTTCTGCAGCTGCTGACTCTGTCACAGACCTGGCTGGCTGGGATGCAGGTCACACCGTCATCGCACAAGAAGCCTGTCCGGTTATTGGAAGCTGTACAGAAGCGGTTCACTGAAGGGAAGGCAAGAAATACTTCATTTTCCAACATTTTCATGGTATGAGGAGCAGATCAAGGGGAAGAAAGGGGGATTTCTGAAATTCATTTGTTGTTCTGGAAATAACCAGGGGTCAGGATTAATCTCTGGTAGGTTCATGGCAGAGTCTGAAAACTATACCATGAAGCATGATGGTGCCACCCAGAGTTACCACAGCCCTATGGAACAGGACACCGGAGCCGAGGAACGGCTGGTGGTGACTCGGGCTGTGCAAGGCTGGCACAGCCCTGCATCTTCCTGCTGGTCCCTTTCCTTCCTCCCGGTTGGTGCCAGGAAGCACTACTTCACGCACGGTGATGGACATGAAGGCTCTTCTCACGCAACATCATTTTCTGCTTCCCTTACAAAAAAAAAAAAAAAAAAAAAGACTCTTGTGATCCCAACCTGGGGCATGTGGCAGGAGTCCCAGTGCCACGGCCAAGCCCACAGTGGCAGCGAGGACGAGCAGCGCAGTGGCAGAGATGAAGACACGCCTCCACGTACAGCCCCCGTGGGCCCTGCGTGGCTGGCAGCAGCCTGTTGGAAGGCAAGAGCGAGAGGTGAGGGGCTGGGGAAGGGTCTGGCAGGGCTGAGCGGGGCCGGGGTGTTTCGGAGGGGAACGGCACAGAGCCATGAGGGTGATGTTTCAGTGGCTCTGCATGCAGGATGGGCAGGGGGCTGCTGGGGTTGATAGGTGAGTTTTAATAGCCAAACTCTGACATTAAACACCTCCTCATAGGGACTTTTGCTGTTTGCAGTGTGGAAGAGCCCATGCTGCCGTTACAGAGCACTGGGAACGGCACAAACACCGTGTCTCCATCGGAGCTCGGCCAAGCCCCTGCCCAGCCCCTGGGGCAGCGATGCCCTTTTCACGGTGGGAGCAGCCAAAACACAGGGCAGGTTGGTGTAAGGCTGAGAAAGCTGCTGTCCCAGAGCCCATGGCAAAAGTCCTCAAGAGGTAAAATTTAATTTTACAGTGCTTTGGGCTTTCTGCCCCAACCAGAACTTTAACTCTCCCACTGAATTATCATCTCAAAATGGTGAGAACTGGCCAAAGAACAGCCCTCTCACTCCCCAAAGACATCTCCAGGGTACAAAGGGCAGCGATTTTCCAGGGACTTCAACTTCCAGAAAGTCACGTACGTAAATCAAACCAAATCCGGAATCTAAAGGCCAAACCCACAGTAATTGCAACACAACAGCAGCACACGTAAGAGCAACGTCAGTCAGCTGCTCCCATCACAGCTCTCTGCAGCACCAGTGCTTTGTCTCTAAACCAACACTGTATTTTCTTGCATTCCTTCGTATTTTCAGACCAACAGAAAAAAATGAATGTGATCATCTCAGCAAGACATAACCAATCACTTAAGACAACCCTGCATGTATAATTGGATTTTGGTATTTATGAACTTAAAGAGTTTTGATCAAAAAGTTAGAATTTGTCTTAGCTGTGCTTTGTATTTCCTCAGTTGCTGTGTTGTACAAACGCAAGTGAAGGCATGTCCTTTGCTCAACAGCAAAGGGATCCTGGCTGCAGTAACCACCCCCTCCGTCACACTTGAGTGGGAATCAAATGCAGAACATTTCAGCTTAAAAGAAAAGTGATTAATTACAGCATGTCTGTGTCTACAAGACACCACCTTTGACCAGAAAGCACAACAGTTGCAAACAGACAAGAGTATAAAATAATGGCAGTGATGAAATGTTGTTGTAACCCGACCTACAGGTCTGCTATTGATTCTGTTCAATCTTACCTTCTCCTCCTTAACAGGGTCACAATTTGCTGAAGTTTGGCTATTATAACATATAGAAAGCATACAGCAAGTTCATTATGAGCCTTTCTGTGACAGACAAGGATCACCTATCATAAGACTGACAACTCCAGGCAAAGAAAGAGCAGCTTTAAGTTTAGTAATTTTATAGTCTGGACATTTCACTACACAGAAGGAGGAGGGGGGGAATCAGTCTCAACAGACCATAAATAATGGTTGTATTTTACATTACATAGATAGTTTCAATTGATTTATACTTTAATAATAAAAAGGTTAAGCTCTGCATTTTATTTGTTACCTGATTCAACAAAGTCCTTCTGTGAAGAAAGAGAAGTAGCTACATCACCATTTCTCTAGAAGGAAAAGTATAAAAGACTGTTTAGAGAAGCAGCACGCAGTAACCACACAAGGTATGCCTTTCTAGTTGTCACACCATCTTACCCAGAAATATATAACATACTCCTTTATTTTTACATACAAGCAAAAATAGCCTTGAAGGAAACGTGGCCCAGATTTAATTCACAAAGCGATCAATTGCATCACCTTCTAAATCTTAGCTACCCCTTTGTAAAACAACCACTAATGCAAGTCCAGCACTTCATATCAATACTTTCCTTTTGTATCAAGTTAGGTTAAGTAGAAAGGACACAAAATCTCACAAAAACCAGTGATAAAGAGGTCACAAATGACACTATCAAGAACATGTACTGTAGGAAACAGCTGCATGTAAGATTTTTCCGAAGAGAAGAACTGTACCTGGGGGTGAGTTTTATTCATGCTTCCCAGAGCTACAGCCCTCACAGCTGGGAGGACCGCAGGGAGTTTTCTGCACCTTAACACGAGCGATGTTACCAGGATACAAAACCCAACAGAGGTAGAAAAGCAAGGCACGTGCTGCTGCCCAGGCACGCAAGCAGGAGAGGACAGGGAAGGCAGCGCTGAGCCCGTGCTCCAGGGCCGGTTGGAAGCTGGGTTTCTGGTTTGCTTCTCGTTCCTCCTGGCTCCATCTTGGTTTCACAACAGGGCATTAGGCAAATCACAAAGGACACGGAGACTTTGGATGCCAAGATCCCACTGCCACTCCTGATGCCCGTTTGGAAGCTGAACGCTAGCTGATGTCGGCTGCATTTATCCTGGTGCTGGTCAGGGAGAACCCCCGTCGTGATGAAAACTTGAGGGAAGAGAGTCTGATCATCTTCATGCAAGTCTCCTTTCTCCCCACCTCCTTCCCAAAACAGAGCTGAGACACTGACCTTGTAGCAGCATCAGCCCAGGCTCCTGCAAGATGATCAGATCTCAGCAGAGCTGTGCAGGATGCAACCATCTGGAATAGCTTCCCTGCTTGGGCAACAAGCACAGGCATAGCAAATCCTCCAGGGTCCTCTCTTACTTGCATACTTGAATTTCCAGGCCTGCAGTTAAGTCTTAGCAGCTCAGCCTGTAGCTAACATGAACTTATAGACTGCAACCTTCTATACTGGCTGCAGGTCTCAGCAGCACGTGCAGTGGAGTTTTGCAGCTTCACGGATAAAATGTCATGAGCAGGCAGCTTCGCCACAGGGGTAGGGGGGGGGAAAAGCACTGGCATGAAGTGTTCAAGGAGCCTGTGTTCTTCTTGCTTGCAGGAGAGTCCATAGGACTCAAGTGCCTCCAAACAGTTGTCACCTCACAGGTCACAATTCCTCCCTAACCACTAGCAAAACTAGCTCAGCAGGGCTTCGGAGGAGAAGCTGGCAGCTATATTGCCTATAAGTTGGCCCTGAGACAATCGCCTCCAATTGAATCAAAGCACAGACATGGAGGAACAATTACAGCTACTTCCCTCTCCATCCCCACACATACAACTCATTCTTGATCACATTAACATTGAGTTAATACACGCTTCTTGACAAGGGTATCTGCCAACCCTGCACTCACCTGTTCACAGACCAGACAGAATTAAATAACAGTCTTTTAGGAGCTCCTCCTTTGGCATGGCAACACCAGTTTGTCCAAAGCAGAATATATCACTGTTTAACTTGGTGCTAGAAAGCTCTCCTGTTCCAAGGAGGATCTGGGGTGAAAACACCAAACGCCAAGTAGCAAACAGTCTGCAAGTCTGGGCACCTGCTACAAGAATGACAGACTAAGGGTTAAAACCTGCATATCTTAAATTCTGAATCTGTTTCTCTTTAAAGAGGAAGTTTTAGTTTCTCATCAGACTTGATACAGGACTATTTTGAGCCTTCAGAAAGCTAATGAGGTGGCTGTGAGTTTGCCAAGAGTCCCACGTAAGAGCCAAGTCAAGCAGGCCAGCTATGCATACCTCACAAAGCAATTTATGATGGCAATGTTGAAAATGTGGAGTAAACCCACTCTTACAGAGGTAAATGTCCATAAGACCTGACATCTGTCACCATCTGTTTCCTACACCAAGATTATGAAGCTCAGCTGTAGCCAACCAGGCAGTTGGGTTTTATAGCAGTTACCCCACATCAAAGACTGCTTACAGTTCAGAAAAAGGAGTTCATGACCATGAGGTAACAAACACAAGCAAGCCCTTCTGATGTAAAAAAAACCCAAAAACAACCCCAAAAAACCCCCAACTTTGCCAATGATCAGAGAAGCTGAAGAGGGAACACAGATGAAGATATCCAGTATGAAAGGAGACTATTGTTAATTCTAGCTCCTAAAAAACCCCCAGTTCCCCCAGATGTACCACGGCTACTTCTGCCAGCAATGAATTGCACACACTTGAGAGGGTTGCCTCATTTGTGTCAAGATGATCCCATTTAAAATCTAAGTCAACTGAACACATGCCTAAAGAGAATATAAAATGCTTTCCACCTGCAATTTCAATAATTTAAGGCCCTTCATTTAAACAGTGGTCTTGAGCAGAGACAAAACCCAAATTGCAGCCTCTGAAAATGAAGATGTCGGGAAGTCAAACACTTAACAAAAAATGAGTAGCCATTTTGCAAAGTCAAATGCCAAGATAGCTTAAACAGTCCATTTAGATTAGAAATCTTGAGAAACAGTTTAATTAGTGCAGCCTAGCTAGTATTGGATTTTACGGAGGGGAGATACTTTGAGAGGAGCTGACAAGTACAACACTTAAGCAGTTCTTCAGACTCTGGCTCACTCTGGAAACAGCAGCGCCACATGACCATTGCCACGGGCCCAGTTTCCTGTGACCTAACAGCACATTACTGAATCACTGGCTTCACTGCACAGATCACTTAGCTGAAATGTCATTAAACAGCGAACAAAACACGTAAAACTTGTGTTTTCTCCCTTTGTTGTAGGCAGATACACCACCAAATGGAAGCAGAAGTTGGTTGTTTAACTCAAACCTAGGAATGTAAGAATAAAGTCAAACATTTTGGAAGATAAAGTTTTGTGAAATCAAGTCATCAACATAACAGGGGTTGAACTGTACACATTTGAAACAGGCAAATAGCCATGTTTTCATGAAGTTGTAACACTCCCTCTGCAACTACATATAACAGTAAAGGAAAACATTTCCACGGTAGTAATTCAGTTAGAAAAACCAGGATCGCTGAAGTCTCTTCTGGAAAGGCAATCCCCAATAACATAGTGCTAAGATGACAGGCAATAATCACTAAAGTAAAGCCCATATTTACAAATAAATTTAAGCATCCGTTGCACAAATCGCATTTGACGCTGCTCAAAGCGGAACACTGGCATCCTGCACTGAAACAGGGCTGTACGCTGAGGTTTGCACCACGGAAGCAGGAACACACGTCTCAAGTGACTCACTATTGCAGAGGGATTTCCTGCCCCCGCCATCAAACAGTGTTCTGAAAACATCACACCATCCTTTTTCACAACAGTCACGCTTGAGGCCTTTGCAATATTACCATCCACATGCAAACGGTACCTGTCAATGGCTGCTGGCACCCAAATTTCTGGGCTACAATGTCGTCCCACTGAAGAATTTAGCAGGAAGACTTCAAATTGCAATTTCTGCATGTTGACAGAAGCTTGCTTAAAACAAACAGCTCTTAATGCTCTTAAACCTCATTGACAGAAAACCTGCCTGACTGCTTTCAGGCTAGGGTTTTCGGCAGCACACAGGCCACCTAATGCACATTCCTGCTTAATTGCTCCTGCAAGGCTCCATGGTCTGTAGTTACACAACCATCGGCATTACAGCCGAATTAGGAATGACTACTCAACCAGTTTTAACAGCGACGGAACACTGTACTGCATCCTCCAGAACATCTAGAGTTCTCACCAGAATTCAAAACCTGAAGAGGTGTTGTTTGTGGGTTTTTTGGGGTTTTTTTAAACTTTCAAGGGAGTTCTGCATAATCAACAAAATATGATAAGTTGGAGATGAGATCTAGCCAGCTTTCAAACACTTACAGACACCTTAAAATAAACCACACACATCCCCAACTTGTCAGTGCTATGGGAACCAGCATGTAGTCATCTCCTCAAAGAAGAGAGCTGCAAAAAAATATACTAGAAATACGAGGGGCACTGTTCGTTGTGGTTGCGTTAGTGAATCGTGTAGCAAAATCAGGTCACGCTGCCTATGAGAGGAATGTTACAGACAGGCTTTCACACTGCATGTTATGGTCAATAACTAAGCATAGCAAAAAGCTATATAGTCAACATTTTCTATACAGTCAGTTTTATTTGTCTGTTCTCATTTCTCAGGAATCAACTTGTTTCTGTAAATGAAGTTACAAGACTAGAATAGTTAATCAAGAACAGAAAGTCTTCAGAAAACACAGGCGCTAACTTTACAAGCAATTTAAGACTTAAAGGCTAAAAGTTTGACAAAATAATTGACCATGTTATGTTCTCTGTGTGAAGGGATATGTCCATAAGCTTTAACAAAGTTTCCATCTTTCACAAACTCAATTCTAGCCTACAGTACCTCAACAAATGCTTTCCATCTTGGATATTGCCACACTGTAGAAAAAATATATTTCTATTTTTGGAGACAGGGTTGTTTGTGCATGAACATTAACAAGTACAAAAATTCAGCAGATAATTTTATAATATTTTCTCTTAACTACAACAGAAAGTGCAACACTAAAAAGGCATCTCCTGCCTACTTAAAATTTCTTATACCTTTACAAAGCTAACTCTGAATGTACACATTACATCCTAGAACACACAAATAAGTTTGAAAGTGTCATGGCAGAAGTATGGAAAGCATGCTTACAGCTTTTGTAAGCAAAAAGACACATAGCAAACACCAGTGAGAAGTGATTATGTCTGGAAACAAACATAAATTCAAGATGTCTGAATCTTCACCCCTAGTTGAAAACAAAATCCCATGACATCTGTGGATTCTGTAACTTTATTTGCATTTAAAGACTGGCTGCTAAGCTTCTTATCTGAAGAACCACCACAAACAATCAGGAGTTGCTAGCTCTGTTAGAATTAGTCTATTGGATCCAATGGAAACTTATTTAAATTGCTGATTGGGCCAGATTGACTTTTGTAGGAAGAGGTCCTGCTTCTTCATGTTCCTCAGTCTTGCATCTAACCACAACAAGTGCAGAGGATGGGTATCTGTTCAGTTTTTGTTCATTCATGTATTCCAAATCTCCATAGATGCTCAGCTTCTGAAATATTTAAACAATTTACTTTAAGACAAAGACTCTCCATACTGTGAATAAAATGCATTTCACTAGGCAACTTCATTCCTGGTTCTGATGGCTGCAGCCCTCTAACACAAGTTAACCCAGGCTTTCTGTAACATCTGAAATTCATGGCTGGAACAAGATCTGAGTCCAAATGTATTAAATCTGCAGGAACAACAGTAGATACAGGGCTTGTGTAACAGCTCCTTTAGCTTGCAAATACTGTGAGCCTTGCTTATTTCAGAAGCACGGGGATCTCTCTGGGCACTAGAGATGCTAGTTCAGCCAGTTCCCCTCGGGTCAGACTCTCTGTGCTCACTGATAATGTGCTGTCACTTCTCACTATTGATCCTCCTGGATTAAACTCACACTGGGTTCCACCTACACCAGCTGACTCTCAGTATAGCTTTATTCGCAGAGAAATTAAAAGCAGCCTCCACTTGTTAAGAGTAATCTGAAGGTTGTCAAGAGGAGAGCGCTACAAACCAAAAGACATCCTACCTGGGCTGCCTGAGTAAGGCTCAGAGCACCAATCAGCCACAGGAATAAGCAAGAATTGTTCAGCTATAAGATCATTGTTTAAATAACAAAATTGTTTTGCTAACCACATCCACAAAATAAAAAAACCTCTTTCTAGTTGAACCTCCCCCCAAACGTTTCTTAGTCACTAGGCAGCTGTAATATGAAAGTAATATAATGAATAAATTCAAAATATTCTAAGTTATAAAATAGCATTACCTCAGATGGAACATATTGCTCTACAGCTGTAGCTACAGTTGCACAACAAATCCAGAGCAGCACCAACACTGACAGGACAAGCGTAGTGGTTAAAATCCAACTGGAATTTCTGAAATGAAAAGAATGTTACTAGATTTCATATACTAAATACAAGACAATGGACCCTCTAAAAAGTTTGGCTCAATTTTGACTGCATTTCCTGCTGATTCATTAGTCTCTAGCTCTTCCAGCTACACAGCCCACTTCAGACTCCTGGGTACTCTAATGCCTATTTACTATCTAACTTAAAAGACACAATTCTGTTTATTGGGCCCTAAGGATCCTCCCATTTAGAGTATTAAAACCAGATTTCTCTGTTACATATTTGGGGTGCAATTCACTGATCCTTCATGTGTAAACTTTTAAGGAGAAAGTAATCAGAGTAAGCGAAAGAAGAACCAGTGTGCTGATCTTCAGCAAAGCTTTAATAAAGATATACTGGGTATTTTCAGTCAGGAAACAAGACAACAGTGTCTTTCATATCAGACAAAATACAAAACAACTGCTTTGCCCTGAAACATATCCAGAGCTAAAGAACAGGCATAACACAGTATTGATTAAACAGCTCACAGAACACACTCAAAAAACAGTGTAGGGAATTATCAATATGATGTTCACTTGAAATGGAAAGGCAAATCAAAGTTGGCAGAACAGTCTGCAAATAACATGGGGCCAAGCACAGAAAAGCAACAATAGGAAAGTCAGACACACAATTTTAACTGCTATGTATCCTGACCTAACAGACTTGTAGCACTGAGATCTTTCAACAGTGTCCCCATACACACAGAGGAGAGGCCATTATCCTTCCTACTAGGTACAGACATTCTAGAATATAGAATACATACATGGAAAGACACTTGAAAAAGCTGTCATTTTCTCGTTCTTCAAAAAGTCCTCGGTACGTCTGCGAACTTCCTGGACGTAGGTCTGCTGAAATACAACAGCAGAAACAGTGGTCAGGAGAGCAATAAAAGAGAAGACCCTAATGCCACACAGTTTGTCTATACAGAGAGCATAAAAGGAAGCTTTTAGAATGGCCCTAGCTTGCATGTTTCTATTTCCAGCAGAGCTTGGTTTCTACCACAGACTTTGCTAAGCGTACATAGTGCAGTCTACACGGCAAACAATTATATTTCAGCTTTCTAAAAATTTGCTTTCATGTGCCACCTGCGACAACTTTTTTTTTTTTTTTTATGACAGGGAACATTTGCATTTGCTCTTCCAAAGCACAAAGAACAACTTACAGGCTGTTTTACTCAGTGACAAGGATCCTCTTGTATCGCCAGCTTCCTGATCAAGCTGTGGAACATACTGTACTTCTGGCTTTGACTAAAACAAAATAAGGAGTTAGGAGATCCTACTAGCAAGCTTTCACTGATCTTGACATTTTACATTTTCATAACTAATAGGGAAGTTAACTTAAGACATGCACCATTCACCTAAGTTCAATCCCCATCCTCCATTGGCCCTAAAGGCAGTGAAATACTAGCAAAAACTAAACACTTCTGATAGTGCTCTATAGTCTTTTCTGTGACTGCAAGGAGCAGAGTTAAGCATTTACAGCCAGGACACCTTAATCTCAATGAAAAAAGCAAGCACCTGGAATATGACAATTTTGCCATCATCTGCTTGAAGGTAGAAAGTCCATGAGGATGTTATGAAGCTCTGAGCTGAATCCATCATGTCACTCCAGAATGATCTCACCAGCGTCAGAGGAAAGAGGAGATGAATTCTTGGCATCAGGGACATTAACTGCAAGCACAACATTAACTGGTTTTCCATTTGTTTTTATATGAAAAGGACAGAAGTCATGTTCTTGCTCACTTCTCGCCCCATGTCTAGATTTCAGTCTTTAGGAAGATTTATTTTCCATTTGAAGAAATTTAAAAAACAGAAGACACACACTGAACAGAAAACAAGTAGGTGGTATTTGAAAAACATGTCATCTACTTACTTGCTCTTGCCTTAACTCAGCAAATGGCAATTGGTTCTGGCATCCAAGATGGCAAGCATATTGTTCATCAGATTGGGAGTATGCCTCAGTACAGGCTGCAAGGAAGAAGTTCCCCAAATGAGAAGATAAATTCTGCATTTTAGTTAAGAAAACATTTTCAGTATAAGTTGGATCAGAAACAAAGCAGCAGTTAGAAGACTGACAATCCCATTTGCAGGAAAGATACGGCAACCACTCCAAGGGCAGCATTTGCTCCGAGGTCTAATGAAGGTTAAGGAATCAGAGCTTAGACAGATGAGGCAGTTGAAATCTGAATGCAATTAGAGCAACTGATCAGAAATGTTACCCTGGCAAAACCCAGGGATGCAAGTTTTCATTGATCCTCCCACTTCCACTATAGTTTTTCCTCTACGTATCACGTAAAACATGATTTTTTACCTCAGAGAACAGAGATGGAATCCTGAAAAGAATAGAGGGACCATTAGTCCATTGAATCTGTTTGAAATAACAGCAGAAGTCATTGTATCACAGAAAAATCAAAGGAGCATTTTCCTGGTAGTGTGATGAGTACAGAAACTGCATTGAAAGTGTTATGGAATAATTTTTTTATGAAAATTAAGCCAACTCTGTTTTACAGATAGCTTCTATTGATTGTTCACTAGAGATCATAAAGACCAAATCTAAATTATTCTTGTTGAATAATTGTGCCAATGGAGAAATCAGGCAGACAATACATGGGCACGGCTCTTCCCCAAACTCCAAAGCTTAGGTGGAGACAATGTTGCAGTACTACCCGAACTAAAGAATCAAATCACACAGCAACATAGAGGACAGCAGCTCTCCCAGTTTTCCGCAGGAACAAATGGACCATCATAAAGGCTAAGAAGCTGGCAGGAAGCACAGCATCAGCAGCTAAACATCTGAGCATTCAGCTCATAGCACCTGAGCAGCAATTCCATGGTAAAACTGCCACTAAACTGGTGTTTGTAGGCATAAAGAATCATCAGAAGACAGAATTGAGAAGATCAGCCAAGATATATCTTGCCAAGCACAGAATACTTAGTCAGGGCACCAACCAGTGTAACAGATTACAGAACATAAGCCAGCAAAAGACAACAGCCTCAGGAAGGAGAGTTAAATCAGAAAGTAAGCAACTGTTCAATTACCTCTACATGTGGTCTATTGCTACATTACCCCTTTTTATGGCACTCTTTCATGTGTGGTTTGACAACTAGATTGACATGCTGTATCACAGCTATACACAGTGTATGACAGACTAGAGCATTAGCCCATTTCTAGAGTATTTAATGCAGTTTTGTATCACATTAGTATCTTTGCATGTCAGACTTTCCACTTGAGTACTCTCTCAGCTAGCCACTAGCCCTCTTGTTTTGATGAGCTACTGAGAGGACAGAAGCCTCCTCTGAGTGCTGGCCTAGTGCTTAATTGTATTGGAAATATAGACAGAGAGCTCCTACCTCTCCTGCTATGGATGGTTATTTCCCACTTATCTCTGAATAAAACTGTGAATCAGCTGTCTCTGTATTATTGGATAAAACTTCTACATGATTCCAAAACCAGTATTAATTGGCCTGTAGTACACATATTTCATCTTTATTGTGAAATTTTTGTTCTAACAGATAATCTAAGAGAATTAGTCACCAGTATTTAATGGCCTATTTCAAACAAAACATGTACCTCATTCCCAAGAGTTTAGCCATAGGTAAACTTCTGGATGTAGCCTAGACCACAAGTTACAAGGCAGACAGCACATTAAGATCTGTGTTCTTACTCTGTTTGAATGATTTGCTTTCATAGACAAGTTGGTCAGGAATTGTACACAGGATTGATTGTCACATAGAATTGTTAAAGGAGAAGTGTTAATTTGACTGGATTTTTTCCCAGCCATTTTGTGTCCTTTATGACAAATTGTTTATAGTAAAATGAAGTATTTCTAATTTCTTTACAGAGACTGATGATGCTTAAGAAGTTCAGGAAAACAGCAACACTAAGGATCAGGTAAGGACAAACTCGCAGAGAACAGACAACCTTTCCCTAAGATCTTTTTTTTTCTTTTAATATCCTGTACACAAACTTTAGAAAGTTGTTAAACAAAACCAGAGAGCAACTGAAGTAATCTCACGAATTTAACAACATCCCTTCAGATGCTCCTGCTCTTCCCTCTGTTATGTCTCCACATTATGGGATGCTGAAGGAGTTCTTAAGTCTTACCAGAGTCGCATTCCAGTTTGGTTCGATTCAAATCAATGCCATCGTCCACAAACTGACAAATGGAAAACAGTCTGCAGCCTCGCTGGCACGCGTACAGTTCCTCTTCCTGGGAAGGCACAAGAAAAGGCTTGCATCCCTCCATTCAAGAATAAATTGTCAGGAAACAATTTTTTTTCTTTGGAAGTGCTATAAAAAGCCACCCACCAGAGCACCATCCTCCTTCCCTCCACTAGACCTAGAAACCAGCTAAGCATGACACTCTGGATGACCTGAAATAAAAATCAAGCTACAGCTCTTTAACACTAACATACATATTGATTTATTTCAAACAGAGCTCTTCATTCTGTGGTGGGGCACACCTGGAAGAGCAAATTCTCTTTTGTCATTCCAGTCCTACAACTCACAAGCAAAGCTGCACTGCATTTTTTTTTTTTTTAAAGTGTTGGGTTTAAGAGTAAGAGATACTGCTGTAAAAGATTTACTGATGTTTAACTCTACGAAGGTAGATAGTCTTCCATCTCAGACTTAAACAGTAGAACTCAACAGGAGAGGGCAAAAAAAGACTAATTTTGACAATGTAACAATGTATCTACCAGACTAATCAGACCTACCACAGTATTGTCAAAATAAGAGATTATCTTCTAATATACTATACCAGTACCCTGGCTAACTGCTTACTTGCCAAACCAGTTCCACAAACATTTTTATTTATTATATTGAAATAAAGGGAAAGAATGCTTCCTCACTACAACTATTAAAATTATGCAAATATAGAAAACCTACACCTCGTATTTCTTCTGTCCACAATACCAAAGGGATGTGCACTCCACATATAGTGCTCTCCAGAACTAAAACCAGTCTCTATTACATGAGCACTCCTGCATATGATCACACCCATCAAAACCACTAACCACATAACCATTCAAATGACTGCAGCCAGTTCCTATACAGGTGGAAAACGGACTCTGAATTAATTTAACAAAAGCAAACATACCACACCTTACTGTATAGCCTATTGTAAATTAATTGGCCATTGTTTGTCTCTACAAAGAGCACAAGTTCACATGCTTTAAAGGCATAAAAGTAGAGAACTGTGAATGTAAATTAAAACTTAACTCCAACAACATTGACAAGGTGGCTACGATAGTTATGCTGTTGCAGAAAACACGTTTTGTAATTTGATATCCAGACAGAATTAGCTTTAGCAGACAGATTTCTATGGCAGCCTTCCATGGAAGTCTCAATGAAGCTTGTCTTCGTTTCCAATGACAACTAAAACAATTTCCTTCAATTCAACTGGTAGTTTTGTGACAAATTGAACAAAGATTAAACGTAAAGGAAGAGGCGAGTATTATTTGACAGCTCCAACAACAGACAACAAAGAATTTTAAAGTACAGTAAAAATCACAGAAGTAATAGCCTTCCTTGGACTTGAAAGAGTCCAACAACAGAAACAACAGCATTGTGCCAAAACAGTGTGGAAATGTATTAGGATAATGTTTAGTCCTAATTTCTCAGGTTTGGTTCTTTCTCCTCACTATCATCATCTGTAGGCACCAAAACATGCCATAAGTACAGATAAAAGTTTACTTGTATTCCACACAACTCCCTGTTCCTTCTCCTTGTGGGGATACCAATATCATCTAGAGAGTCACAAAATCCGATTTTAAGTTCCACATGAAAGCAGACAAAGCCCTAACACTGTCTCCACTTCCATTTGCCAGCTGCCCTTGTGTGAAATCTCAAAGACGGGGTAAAACCTTCCATAATTCAGAGTTCAACCTGCTACACAGCTGCAGCTGATAACGAAGTACATTGCCAAGAAAGAACCAGGAAAGGTGAGATTTTTGGTATTTGCCAAATATTTTTACTAATTCATTTTCCAAATTCAAGCCAGTAGCTCAAAGCTGCACAAAGCTTGAACCAACAGCAAACTCTGGAGTATGAAACTAGATTTGCATTAGACACTATTTCAGTATTTTATCATGAGATGAAAAAAATTCCACGCAAGTGAATCAAAACACAGGTTGAAAGTTCTGACAAGCTACTCATTTATCATCATTTACACTTCATCCTTCAACATTCAAGCATCACACTGGCCTGACTCAGGATGTCTGGCTTGTCATAAACATGGCACTGTTTTAGTGCCTAAAAATATGGAACAGTTCAAGTCAAATTACAGCTGCCTCCTTAGAAACAGGAGGGAAAAAAGCAGCTATCCCCCAAAACCCACAAAAGTAGCCAGTGAAAACAAAGCTATACTTTGAATATGGCATTTCTTTGGCAAGCTACAGCCTAACCATCTATTTTCAAAATCTTTGGAGAAGCCACTGCATTCCCTACTTTGATGGGATGGAAATCTAAGCCAGATGAGACACGCCATGGAAAAACAGCAGCAGGCTGCTGCTGACTCTATCCGAGCACTGCATGAGCTTCCTTCATGTTGATGCTTACTTAAAGACACGTCCAACACTCCTTGAGAAAACATGCACGGGAACATGCCTCGAAAAGGGCTCCTGCCCGAGAAAATCCCGGGTATGTCCTGTCACTCTGGAGCACAAGGAGGAAAAAGACACGAGATGGGGCTGCAGGGGGAGAGGGACAAGCGACAGGCCGGGGAACGGCCGCGCCGAGGGCCTGGGGGCCGTGCTGCCCGGCAGTCCCGCAGCACACCTCCCGGGGGAGGGAGAAGGGGAGCGGGGCCGAGCCCGGGAAGGGGCCCGCCCGCCCCGCCGAGCGCCGCCGCGGGGAGCCGTGAGGCAGGGCCCGCCCGTACCTTGGGGTAGGTGTGCAGGGAGTAGGTCAGCTGGCAGGCGCGGTGACACGACGCCGTGTTGCCCAGCACGGAGTCAAAGGCCTCGGACGAGGCGGCAGGTAGTGGCCCGGCCGCCCGAGCGCTGCTGCTGCTGCTCGCCAGGAGCGCCAGGGCGAGAGGCAGCCAGAGGAGGCCGCCCCGCCGCGCCGCCATCTTTCTCCTCCCGCAGGCCCCCGCTGACGGCAGCGGGCGCCGGGGAACTCTCGCGAGATTCCCCCCTCCCACCTCCCCGCGCGGTGCATGCTGGGGGGTGTAGTCCGTGCGCGGGGCAGGCTCAGCCGCCCGCGCGGCCTCACCTCCGGCGGGAACTACTCGGCGGAAAGGGCGGGGCAGCGGCTTCCGGGCGGGCGGGCCCTGCCCCAGGCGGCGGGGTGGGAGGATGGACCGGTTCGTGGTGCGCAGGGCCCGCGGTCCGGAGAGCCCCCGCCGGGCCGCGCCGGCCCCCCGCGCCTACCGGCAGGCCACCCTCGAATCGCTCAAGGCAGGTCACCGGCCCTGGGAGGCGGGGCGGGAGGGGTAGCACGGCTCGCCCCGGCCTCCCGCGCCTGAGGGGGGGGCGGATCTTCACCCCGCGGTACCGGGCGCTGCTGCGGGGCTCGCTGCCTTCGAGGGCACGAGGTGAGGCCTTCCCCCGGCCTTGCGCTGGGGCAGCACCACGCTGTTCCCCAGAGGCTGTGTGCGGGGCGGCGGGAGCACCCCGGGAGGAACCAGGCTGACCCCGAGGCGCCTCGGGCAAAAGAAGGGGTGTCAGGCCTTCGCCAGGCTCTATCCTGCCTCTGTGTGGAGCTGAGCAGCACGGGGTGACAGCGGGAGGAACGCTTTGTAAACCACCTGTGGCTCCAGTTCTTCGTAATCTTTCCAGTGCTGGGGTGGCACCTTCACAGAGAACAGTGAAGCAAAGTTGGAAAGGTGCAGAGGGCTCTGCTGCAGTGAAAGGGGTTTCCTAAACCAACACGGGTTATAACTTGGCTCTTTCCCACCCGTTTGGTGTGGTGTAGGGTCAGGCTGGGCACACAATTTGAGTACAGTCAGTATGGCCAGCTAGCTCACGTCTTTCCCCAGCAAGGAGAGCCCTTCAGTTGGCTGCATGGTGGTCCTGCGTGAGACCTGCGGAAGAGCTGAGTCCCTCTTTGCCACCTGTTTATAGAAACGCAACAGGAAAACATTTGCTGCACCAAAGAGCTTGTTAATGTAAGGCAGAAAGTAAAACAATAGTGCATAAAGCACCCCAGCTGTCAGACCACTGCTGTAAGTAAGATGCCTCACATCTGAAATATGAGACTCTCGCTGTCTGTTCTCTCAAGGTCTGTGGCAAAACCAGGGTGGAAAACGCTGCAAATGTCCAGTGTACTTGAGTTTGCATTCATGTTCCCTAATGTTTGTTTCTCTCCCTGCTGGCATTATTTTAAATTTAAAGCCAATCTGAGCAAGATTCAGGTTCTGCCAGGCTGCTAAAGATAATTAGCGGTCTTAATCCATTTTTCTGTTGAAAGGCATTTATACAATGGACTCCTGAAATTCGAAACATTTCTAGCAGACATATGCTGTTACGTGCCCTGAGTTCAGCAGACCAGAGTGATGCATCTCTCTTTGCCTTCTAGTTATAATGCAGTCTTGATTTGCAGTAGGCTGCTAATCTCAAGCAAGTACCCATTATTCCCAAGACGTCATGTATTCTGTGCTCTGGTTCATGCCATAATCAATAATTCATGTGTTGATAACAGCCCCATTAGCTGAGATTAACCCAGTGTTCTTATTTATAATAAGAATATTCTGCTTTCCTAATGGCTTTTCTTTTTTTCAGAGAGTTGTGGTTGTGGAAGACATAAAACGATGGAAGTCTATGCTTGAGCTTCCTGGGCAACCAAAAGAGAATCTGATTGAAGCTTTGGAGGAGCTGAAGAAGAAAATACCTTCCAAAGAAGTGTTACTTTCAACAAAAATAGGTACATCTTGTCTGATCTAGACTGTCAATATTAGGCTGTCTTATGTCTGCTTGGCTTTGTCAGTACAAAAGAGACGAGCTTGCAAGCTTCTTAAGAAACAAGTGTAGCTGCCAATAAAAAATTGTTGATATCCAGCCTGCAGTTTTCAGAGCTTGTACTGAAAAAGTCATCTATCTAATTCCTCCCAGGTTGCCTGCTTATTACCAAATACTGCATCACCCTTTCTGTGGTCAAATTTTTGAAGAGCTCTTCTTGGGCACCTGTGTATCTTATTCCTTCTACTGCTATCTGTGAGGGGCATGGCAGAGTGCTCTCTTGCCATCCGAGACGTGGCTCATCTGTTTGATCTGGCTGAATCCTCTGAACATGTGAGAAATTCTCCTCAGATCGGCCCAGAACTGCTTACTACATCCTCACGCTGAGGATGTAGACGGCCAGCTCGGTGCAAATGACACAGCCCGGCTCTTTTCCGTAGGACTTGGGGGAGGGATAATGTGAGACCACATGGTCCCTGCCTTTCATGTCTGTGGAGAGTATCCTGGCGTGAGGGGCAGCCGTGCTGGCCTTTGTTTGCCGTTACAGCAGCTGGATCTCTATTTGGAGAGCCCCCCTTGCCTTAGAAAAAGAGATGTGATCTGCCCCTGTCCCCATACTTCTGAACTGGTATTTCATTTGCCATGTGCATCTTATTCCAAGGTTTTTTTCCCAGTGCCTGCCTGAACGTGGCTGGAAGAGCCACCGAAGCCTAACAGTGACATCTCCTGGCCAACAGCGCTAGTGGTCAGAGAGACATACCCCGCTGGAAGTAGATCCCTTTTGTCTCCTCTCAGAGGAAAGCCTTTTTTGCGCTGGCAGGCCCTGTCGATTGGAAAGATTCAGCTTGGAGTCACGGTGATGTTGGTGTGTTAAAATGCTATAGCCGTCACCAGCAACATCTGTTTCCTTAAAGGGGTTTTGAGTTCAAAACCAGCATTCTTTGTAGGCCAATCTCACAAGCTTTCACCAAATCTAGTATCCGTGTAGAAAATTAATGTAGCCCTGTATTACATAAGTGTTGCTCCACACCTTGGGAAGGTAATTTTCACATGTATAAGTCAATTCCTTGCTAATTGCTCGGGCAAAAATCACTGCAGAAGTCAAGGATTGAGAACTTCAGGCTTAATTCCTAATAATTTTACATTTATATTTGTGTCAATGCTCTGGTTGTTTTGCTGACGCTGCATGAATTAAAAATGCATGCAGCTGCTTTAGCACCGATGTGATTTGACTGGTGTCCATTATATTTTGTCCACCTACCAAACCTGAAGGAGCTGTTACTGTTTTCCAGGTCACACAGTGAATAAGATGCGCAAACATTCAGATCACGATGTGGCCAGCCTCGCCAAAGAGATTTACACGGAGTGGCGAACTTTCATCAAAGACCATTCAAACAAGCCCTCAATAGAGGTCAGGAGTGATCCCAAGACTGAGGCTTTCAGAAAGAACGCACGGAAGCTGCTTTGTGAAGCCCTGGATCTGGAGGTAGCGTTCAGCTCCGTTTGTCTTTGGCTCAAAGAGTTATTTCTTGTAGGACCAAGTTAAACCTTTTTCAGCCATAGCTACTGTAAAGCTGGTCCTGCCTGCAGAGTGGGGACAAGACCAGATAATCTGTTCCTATTTTCAGTGATTTGCTGCACATCTCCATTTATAAGTAGCTTTTTTACAAGGTACATTTTTTTTGGTTGTTAACCAAGTAAACCTACTAATTGTAAGGGGGGGTATTTGCTCTCATTTTCATAGCCAGTCAGCAGAATAGTTGTGTATCTACTGCAGTTGGGCTCTACAAGAGAAGGAGGAAGTTAATAGAATATAAAGTTTTTCCTACTACTTAACAGCTGTGAAAGCAATGCTGGGACCTTTTGGGTGTTTCATATTTAAGTAATTAAACGTTTGTAAATTTAAATCTATTGCAAAAACAGAGGCAAGGTTGACAGTATATAAAGTGGTGATAAATACCAGATCCCTCAGGTATCTTTAAGTAAATGAACAAGGCTTTGCTGTAAGGCTTAATGACTAGTTTGCTTGGTCTATGAAATGCCATAATAATTATCCTTTTTAATTTATTCATTAATTATCCTTTAAATGGCAAGTCAAGTGGTAAGCACTCAAGAGTTTCAAAGCTATGTATTTGCTAGCTATGAGAACAACCTCTCCAACTTCCAGTCCATCCAGACTGAGGCAGCACAGAAGGATGGTTTGCTGTGGGAATGCCTCAGAAAGGTGGGAGCTCACCATTGCCAGGCCTCCGGGTCAAGCTTAGTTCTTGGAAAGCACGTCTATGCATGGTGATAAGACTGATAGTAAACTCCAAACCTGAAGGCTATGGTACCACCCTAAAACAAGTAGTGTTGGGTAAAGCAGAATTGCTCTGAACAGGACTTTCCTGAAAGCATGGCAAGGAAAAATACCCTTTTAGCTTGCAGCTACCACCATATGTGCAAGTGGAGCTTGCAGCAGCAGGTGAACAGCATAGATGGGCAGGGAAGCCACAGAGGTCCAGCAGAAGGTGAGCAGGGACACGTGAGAGGCTGACAAAAAGGAGGAGGGAAGGTGGGGCTGAATGGATCCAAGGGGCTTCTAGTGCTGCCCACCAGAGGGGCAGTTTAGCGATGGGTAGCAAAAACAGAGTGGGCAGTGGACTTGGAGGAATACTATTTGACATTCTGGAATCTCCTGCATGCAAAGAGATTCCCCATCACAAAAGGCAGAAGTGAAATTGAAACCATTTCTTGATGGGTGGGGAATTTTTTTCTAAGCTGTGCTAAATTACAGGTTTTGGCACATGTTGAAGCAATAACTACATAATTAACATTTAGCAAATCCCTTTCTGCATTCTTAATTACACCTCCTTCTACACACAGAGAGCCCACATTTCCCTTTATAGCACCAGGCAGAGATGCCAAGTGTTTGGCATGTCTTAGAGTTGCTGTTGGAATCAAGTTTAAAATAGTATCCAAGGTACCTTATATCAGCAAGATCAAAAGTGAGCTTTATGGAGACAGTACAATGTAGCTTATAATTGCAGTTGAGCTTGATACCCAAAGCTAGTTGCAGATTAGTTTCCTGTTGTGATGGCAAAGTACTGCCACCCAGCTGGAGATGTGGATATGTTCCCTGCTACTGACCATGCTGCCTTGTTCCTTAATTGCTAGGGTGGAATTAAATTGCTCTTCCTGTTACACTTGTGATGGGAAGTAGATTTCCTTGAATCTAAGCTGATTAATGAAAAAACACTGAAAAGCCCCAAACTCCAATTTCAACCAGTTGGTCTCCTTATTAAATGTAAAGATCTAATTTTATACTTTGCTGTTTTCAGATTGATCACCCACTGGCTGAAAATATTGAGCGAGAAGCTTTTCATCTCTCTTCCCGTCTCATTAGCGCGCCGTATCGCAGAATGGTGCGAGCTCTTGTCTTCTCATTAAAGCACAAACCTGAAATCCGAGCAGAAGTCAAGACTGGCACACTCACTATCCCAGCGTTTGTACAGACCCATAAAAAGTGAGGTGTCATGCTTGATCCTGAGTGAGAACTTGATGTGCCTACATCTCTGTGGAACCGGGAGCCCTTTCTGTCGTGAGGGGAGTGCAGAAGTGCTGACAGTGTGAATCACTTGGCACCACTCTATGAGCAGGGCTGCCGAAGACAAGAACTGCTAATGATGAAAGTGGTGCTGTAATCTGACTTGGTATAAATCTGTGTGGGCTTGTGGCAAGAAAAGTTTCTTCTACTCTGCTGTATATTTTCCTGCTACAAAACTGTCCTTGCTGACTCACCTGTTTCTCACTTCTGCCCATTTGTCAAGCCTCAGTTTAGCTCCAGCCTGATGTGGATCTTCAGGTGTAATCAGCTGAATAACAAAGGAGCAGGTCTGTGCTGTGCTGGTAGGAAATACTGGGAATTCGTGGTAATTGGTCCCTGGGAGGAGATTCCTGGGGGTAACTGCAAACCTGAGTTAACCCTAAACCAGCCACATCTGCTGCAGCTGGGCCCTGTCTGTGGCAAGAGCTAGCTGTTTTGCCAAGCCAGGTGATTTCCCTTTGCTGCGTTCCAGAGTTGGATGCAAATGGGTTTCAGTAACTTGCTATCCACCATTCCATAGGCTCAGTCATCCTTCGATTGTGGACATTTTCTAAAGCCCTGGGGTGAAAAATCTAAATGCCCTGGAGTATAGGTGCTATCTAATGCCTCTGCTGTCTAACGAGCAGCTCACTCAGATTTCATACCTCACTCACGATTTAAATGTGGTGCTTGTTCTTACTGTAATGTGAAAACTTGAAATGAATGTTCTAAATAAAATTAGGTTATAAGCAAAATACTCCTTTTAAAGACTTTTTTTCCTCCAAAAGAAACATGGTTCAGAATGATTGTGTAAACAAATATAAGCAACAAACTTGTTTTAATTCCTTCTAGTTATTAAAAACTGGAAATCTTGGCTGTCATATTTGCTCTGATTTCTTTAGTGCCACAAGTCATCTTGTTCTCCATAAGCTGTTATTAAAGCTGTGACAGGCAGAGTGTTTCCCTGGCAGGTAAAGTGCTCTCTGTTCTCTGTGTGTACATACACAAGGGATTGGTCACAAACCTTTTGAGTTATCAAGGTAGACAGAACCAAATATGAGGATGAGTGAAACCTGCCTATTCACAGTCATGGGAATTGAAATCTTAATATAATATAAGGAAGTATCTTTTGATCAGTTGTGGTCAGCACTTTTATTTCAGAAGAGTCAATTAAGGACAAATAATGTAGTGGGAAACTGATGAATTAGTCTTTATTCAGATCTTTGCCCTAAAATGTGACTGTCATCTGGACCTGCTAAATTTTTTCTTCTCTGGACACCAGAAGCTAAAGAAACACCCAAAACTTATGTGAGGTGTTGAACTCCATAGATTTAATTAAATAATTAGAGGTTCTCTTAAAAACATCTAAACCCTGTCTTGTTTGTGCCAGTGTTTTCTGTACACATTGTGAAGGTATCTTCAAACATCTGTTTTTTCTGGAAATAGCGATGCTTTGGTGTACGGACATTTCATTTGTAGAAAGTTAAGGTTCAGTGTGTTGGAGACAGTATGAGACAAACTGGCAGATGTATGGGTGGTGACTATACGACAATGAAGACTTCTCTTGCTACAGCCTGGTCAAGAAGTATTAAAGGATGTGAAAACCTTAAATTTATTTCTTATAAGTAATCAGCTCCATTTCCTACTTAAATAACTCCAGACTGCACAGCTGTAATTTCATTCAAGTGTCCTGGACTGTCATGGAAGGGGTTTGGGATCAATGAACACCTTAGCTTTTTGCTTCCAAAATAAATACTGCAGTATTTGTTTTCAGCTTTCTGTTCCTGGTGCTGGGCTATGTTTTCTCTATTTAGGTCATGCATAAGAAGCAAAAATCCTGAAAATGACAAACGTCTGTTCTAATGAAACCCAGGCCAGAGAAGTTTCCCACAGAGGCCAGACAGAGTCAGAGAACTTGGGCCTATCTGTTTACACTGTGCTGCACGTTGGTTTGCAAGGCAGGTCTAGGAATCACCCAGATTGTTTGTGATGCACAGTGTGGGTAACAACTGAGGACAAGCACTGTCTGAAAGTGAACTTCTCTATGGCAATGGCAGTTCTACTCTGAAAAACAGCAACTAGGGAGATCCACTTTTGGGTTTACAGTTTAGTCCCGCAAACCAACTGAGAGAGGAGACAGTGATGTGGACAGTTCTTTCCCCTCTCACTAGTAAACAGTCCTGTGGCAGGGACGCCACTCACAACACAGCACTGTAAAAATTTAGAAGCAAGAGAAACATAAACGAGGACCTGCCCCTGTGTTTGTGATGTGTGGAGGAATGGGAAGATGGTGGGGAATGCCAGCCTTGTGCTCAAGGTGTATTTAGAGAAAAGCAAAGCTGAAACCTGGCCACATCTCCTCCTCTGTGCAACCCTTCTGAAGCAGTGCAAGCTAAGAGATACCGGCCACTGTCAGCAGGCGCCTCTGAGATCTGTTTGCTGTAATCTTACAGGCTGCCCAGACATCACCCGGGGTTAGCATGGGACAGCTGGTGCCTCCCCAAGTCCACAGACAGTGTGGAACAACTCAGAGGTGCATGTCAGCTCTTCTGCACCACACAAACTACAAGCTCAGTCTGTCCCATGCCGTCAGGCTGTTCCAAGATATAAGCAAAGCTCTGCCAGTCCCATCTCTTCAGATGACTTTTTCCATGCCCTCTCCTGGTCCCTGACACCTTCCTTTTCTGAGTAGCCTTCAGGGAAGAGATTTTTTTTTTTTTTTTGATCTATTTTGGATACCTTCAGCTCTTTAGGGCATGCCTTGCAGAGATTTTTTTTTTTTACTTCACTCTTAATACATGCCAAATATTTTTCATTTGGAAATTAACTTCAGGGATGCAGAGTTAGTGCACACGAGGAGAAAACTCTCCTATAAATTTCCTGTATTTAATGGCTAATATTTTTGCTCAACTTGTTTTTGAAGGGACCTAAGTGTGTAGCTCTGGGTCCAGCTCTTCTATCTTGATGTTAAAGCTGGCAGTAACATATGGGCTGAAGATCTGCAGACTCAGCTTTGCATAAAACTGTCTGGAGGAACTGGAAAAGATTCCAGATGATTGGACTCGAGACCCACAGGACAGGGGAAATGCAGAGAACAAGGGAATGCTTTAAGGACAAAACCAGAAAGGAAGGTGGGGAAAGAAGACAAAACCAGAGACAAAAAAGCAATAGGCCTAAAAGGGCTTCATTTTCCCAAAGGGTGATGCTGAATGTGACAACAGGATACTTGATACCTGACAGTAATCAAGTTTTTAATTATTCTGTGAAGACTAGTCTCCCCCCTTGGAGTAACCTCACCTGCACAACTCATTTATTTATGCCTTGGGTTACCTACTGAATCAGTTTGCTGCTCCTCAGTTCTTCCTTCCCTCCCCTGGGTGATGCAGCCAGTGGGGAGACTGGAGCCGTGTGGCTCCGTGGGTAAAGCAGGAGGCCAGGGATGGCCAGTTCCCAGCGCTGTGACCCCTTCACAAGCTGTAGTTCGTGTGACCTCTGAAAGTCCCTTGAAATAGAGGGTCTGGAAGGGCTCAGGCACCTGAACCCTCTGGAGTACATCGCTCCCAAGGCTGGCCTGGCTCCGAAACCTCTGATCTCCTGTAGACTGCCTGTGGCAAACCCACTCACAGGGGGTCCTGCAGAACCCTCACCAGCTTGGGTTCCCCTGCCACAGGGGTTACCCAGCAGGCTGGAGGAAGGAGGAGTCCCTCACACATCCTGAAGTTTGGCCTCACTAGCCCAGGTGTGCATTTCTCCAAAATTCTGCTCTTTCTCCTCCAGTTTTCCTTAGCAGCTGCTGTGCGGTTCAGACCAGCCACAGGGTATGAGTAAGACATGTTACAGAGGCAGGGACTCTCCACAAGCTCCTGTCTTCGTGCTGGGGAAACCCTTTTAGATTAAAAAGGAGGATGAAAGGGCTGAATGGTGGCTCCCTTGTGCTAGGTTTCTCTGGCATGGTGCTTTTGAAATAGCTAGTTCCCTTTTTACAGGGGAAACATTAAATGAAGGAGGCACCCAATCTGGAGAAAAGGTTCTTTTTTCCCTTTTCTTTCCAGATTAAGCCCAGTGCTCAGATTTCTTTCAACAAAAGGGTAGATAAAGCCAACAGACCTACAGAGACCTGCTGCACCCAGCAAAGAAGGGAGGGAAGCACCTCCTGAAGGTGAGTGACATCTCCTGCTCCCCCTGCCCATGCTGCTGGTGCTCAGGGAACACAAGGTGGGCTCGGGGCAGCACCGGGAGGGACAGAGGAGGGATTCACCCCTGCCAGAGCTGACTTCTGAAGAGCAAGTTTGGGAAGGCACTAGGTGACAGCCTGCTCTGTTCATCAGCAGGCATGGCTCAGGAGAGCTTTGTCCTGACACAAATTACTTGGGCAAAAGAAGACGGGAGTAGACAAGACCCTCCCTGTCCTTTGGAAAAGAGAGTGCACAGCAGCTCACCATTTTTCATCTTTTAAGAGGCTCTTCAAAGGTTTCTCCACAAAGAACCCAAACTTTAAGATCTCATTTGCCTCCCTGGCAGCCCTGTAATATGAAGGGTTTGCTAGGCTGGCCCTGGATTAATAGATGTTAAGGCAAGGAACAGCCACAGATGTCTTTTGGAGCCCTGATCATTTGAAGGAGGCTCCAGGAGCTTCCCTCACAGGGTGTGTTAACACACAATGGGAGCAGAAATTGGGGGCTGGAGCAGAGGAGGGACAGTAGAAAGCAGAAAAGAAGAGGTAGAGGGAGGGAAACACATCAGGGAGTTCCCCAGCCTCGCCAGCAACAGCTGGCAAACCCTTGCCCCTCCGTGCAGCGCACAGCACCAGAAGCACTGAATCTCTCTTGCTGCTTTAAATGGCTGCAGCACTTTTAAAGGGTTTTTAATGCTAAGGAGCAAGCCCTCCCATAGCAGAGATCATGTTGTGGAGGGTACCACAAGGGCTAGAGAGCCCTCATGCATTTGTTTAAGCACCCCTCTGCACAGGAGTAAGTATTGCACGATAAATCCCCCTAGTTCAAGTGGATGTACTGGCATTTCACAGGAGGGGAAACTGAGGCACAAAGGGACTCTTACATGCCACAGAATGCAGAAAAGGGAAGCTCGTGCCAGGGTTACACTGCAATTAATGATGCTCTAATTCTTCTGCTGGCAGTCCACTGAACAACAGCCATGCTTTCTGTCAATTAGGCTAGATTATGGGATAATCCTTGCTAATTATATATTATTATACAGCAAGCAGTTATCTCCCTATAAAAGGGTGCTCCTATAATGGACAAGCACTGTTTCTCTAACACAGCCAGCCCCATTGGCAAAAAAAAAAAAAAAAAAAAAAAGGCAAAACCATTTCCACTGTGGCCAATATTTTGCCTAAACTGAAATTTTCACATTGCAAACATTGCACTCCTGTCATGGATAGATGGAGGAGGAGGAGGAGGGCTGCGACAGACAGAGCCAGTCGGAGAGGGAAGGCAGGGTCAAATCCACACCCCCTGTACCTGCTGCAGGGGCACGGCCATAAGCTCAAAATCTGGCTGTAAATTCTCCCATACATCACGGAGAAAATGCCCTGTTCAGCCTCTGCACACCAAAACCCCTGCGAGCAGGGGAGGAGGAGGACCTTGCTGTCCCCAGAGCCACAACGGCTGGGAAATGGGCTTTAAGATAATCTGGGAAAATAACTCCCGGTAAACGCCGTCATTACCTTTTTAATTGTCCATATGCTTGATCCATTATATTTCCCCAGATGGCAGGGCTGCTTGACTACTGCCTCCTCATCTGTGCTGCCATGCCTGGGGCCTCGGGCGGGTACCTGGATCCCCAAAGTAGAGGTGCCCCCCCCGCCCCGAGCAGGCAGGGTTAGCCGCTTCCCTGCTTTGGTTTGCTGGGGAGGGGGGACTTGCTTGCGGCCGAGACTGGAGGGGTTGGAGGGTCCTATTTCCCTTATTGCTGGTTTGCATCACGGAACTTCAGTCCATGCAGGGACGCCGTAGGGAGACCGGATGGCCAAAGGCTGGGCATGAGTCACTGATGGCAAAGGAAAGAATCTGGGAGTGAGGTCTGAAAGTCACACAGCTCAAGAAAATAACTTTAGGGCTTTCTGCTGCTCCCCCATCCCGGCTTGCCAAAGCACCTTTGCCGTTTTACATACTCTGATGCAAGCAAAAGTGACCTGCCCAAACCATGGGCTCAGCCAGAGCCGAAAAGTACCTGGAATCCTACTTGTGCTTTAGCTTTTGTATGCTCCCATGAGGAATAAATCGATGCTTCCTTCAGATCTAGAAACAGATAACCCCATTTCCAGGAGCCAAAACAAGTCCCGGTTTTGCAGCCCAGTGGTGCCCTGCAAGCAGGGCTGGAGGTGCTTGCACCCACCCGGCAGGTTTCACCGAGACAGCTGACACGGTTTCTGTCCCCATCTTCCCCTTTTGCAGATGTTTTGGTCCCCATCACAGGGACCAAGGGAAAGAGGGGGCGATTTCCCAGGCTGCTGGTGGCCAATGCTGCTGCTCACACTGATACCCCAGCCAACTCCAAACCAGTTACACCCTCCTTCTCCCACTGGGTGCAGAGGATGGCCAGGCAGCCTTGGCAACTGGGACCAGTAAGTGCCTCGCTGCACCCCAGTCTGTGGGGGCTCCTTGCCCTGACCAGTGCAGGACAGTGAGACCCACGAGGGAGACACAAGGGAATGTGCTCCATCCCAGACCTATCTCTGGTTAGGCAGATGGGGTCGTCTCTGGGGTGCAAGGCTGGGACCCAGTGAGGGCTGTCACCAACATGGGCTCAGGCACTGTAACGTTCCTTCCCAGCTACTGGTTCCCCCTTCCCTGTCCTCACAGGAGTGCCTGGCCATCCCAGTGTGAGCTGCGTCCTGATCTACCCCAAGCACATGTGGTGCCACTGGCCCCCGTCGGACAGGGCCCCAGCCAACACCTCCCTCCACCTCTGGTACAGGATGAGGTAAGCCCTGGAGAGCCTGGAAACCTTATCCTGACTGTGAAATGTGAGTGGGAGCAGCCAAGGGGAAAGATGGCATGACTCAACCCATAGCGTGGGATGTTTTCCCTTCTTCCCCAGGCATCAGGGGGTACCAAAATGTCATGGCTCACCCCCTCCCTGTAACAGAGCTTGGGGAGGCATTTGCCGAGTTGTTTTTCCACCCACAAATACAAGGAGAGGCTGCGGGGGTGGCTTTGTGCTGGGGAGGAGTGCTGGGGTACAGGGCAGCACCACCTCTATGGGGCTGCTCACCTCATACTCACTGTTTTTGGGGGGCTGGGGGCACTGGGTGGCCCCACAGCATGCTGCCTGCATGCTCACCAGCTCCTTGGGGTGCAGGAGGGCCCCAGGAGTGGAAGAGTGCAAAGACCACATCACCACTGGCTCCAACTCCTGCTGCTTCAGCCAGCCTCTACTTGATGTATGAGATCTGGGTGGAGGCTGAGGGGTGGGTGTCTGAGAGGCTGGTGGTGAACATGGGGGACATCAGTGAGTCCATCATTGTGCTGGGAGGGAAGAGGAGGAGCCAGTGTGTGAAGCTGGTGACACCTAACAGTGCATGCTGGGTGGAGGGGGGTTTCCTTCACCAACACAATCCCCTGTCCTCAGTCCATCACCGGCAGCTCAGGGGAAGCTGCTGAGCAGCCCCTTGCTGCCCACAGCTGATGCTGACTCTGTGGTTTTCTTCCTCAAACAGAGCAGCCAAAACAGGGCATGATGGCCAGTGGCCAGGGCACTGATCTGTTGGGCTGTCAGTACCAGCTAGGCATCGCCATTTCCTACTTCCCACTGTTGTTCCAGTACAGGGAACAGGGCAGCGAGTCCTGTGTCCGTCCCAGCACAGACCCCCTCTCAGTACAACACCTGCCGACCCATCTGCGCCAAGGTCCTGGGGAGCCGTGATCAGCTTGGTGGCAAAAGTGGCTGGGGGCCTTCTGGCCTCAAACACCAAACTCCTGAGAAGACTACCCCGAGGAGCCGCAGAGCTGCTGGTGCAAGCCCACAAACCGCCCTTGCTGTCGCCTCAGGGCCAGTCGCTATTAAATTAACCGTAAAGGCCCATTTGAGGAGAAGATACAGGTTGGAACTGGGAGAACGGATTAGGGGAGCTGAGCCAGCCTCATTCCTGACATTCCTGAGGAAAGGGAAAAACAAGGTAAAAAGCCAAAGCAGGATCAGAGTGGGACTTCCCAGCTAGATGGACCCCAGCCATGCCCTGGTGTGGGACTCGGTCTGGCCAGGCAGCATGCTCGTGCCAGGGCTGCTGGTGGAATCAATCCCGATGTCCGGAACCGTCCTGCACACATCCTGCACAGGGACCAAGGAGCTTGCAAGCAGGTCTCTGCTGGCTGGTGCCATGCTCAGCCACTCCCCAGGTCTTCACACCACCACTTTTGGAGCTGGGGGATTCTGGGGAGGATGGAGGACACAGGGCACACACCCAGCCACAGGGTACATGTGCCAAGAAGGAAAAACCCTCAAACTATTCACCAAAGCAGCAGGGTTCATGCCTCAGCAAAGCTGCACACCACCAGCACTGCTCATACACATGGGGCATGGGGTTCAACTCCAACACTGGTTACCTGGGTGTCATGAGCATGCCAGTTCTCTACACCCTGGTCCCACGCTGTGGGACTCAAGTATAAAACTTAAAAAATACAGAAATAACCCTCTGAGCAGAGGAACAGGATGAAAAGGAAGAAACCACTGGAGAAGAGCTGTGGATGTAAATACATTTCCTCCTCTCTTTCTCAGCACAAGCCTGATGTGGGGGAGCAGACCAGCTACCACATCTACAACGTGAGGCCAGACACAACCTACATCCTGATGGTTTGCTGCAAGAGCACGGAGGGGAACGACTTCTGGAGCGAGTGGAGCACCCCAGCCAGCTTGAGCTCGGGGGCTGCCAATGTCCACAGCGAGAGCACACACCCCTCAGCAGTGGGGCTGGCCCCAGTCCCAGCTCCCCTTCCCACCCTGGGCACTGCTGGGGTCACCGCAGAAAACTTCACTGAGTGTTACACAGAACAAACCACTGAAGGGTAGTTGCCTGGTAAGGGGCGAGCACCCACCTGGTGCTCAGGAAGCTTTTCTCTTTCTTTCTGCAGCCACCAAGGTAACACGCCAGCCATTTTATTTTCATTTTAAGAGAAAGATTTGAGTCAGCAGAACCTCAGTGCGCACCTCGGGCCACATAAATCTCAAGCAAGCAGAACGTGTGACGCTTCTGCTTAAGAAAGCATCAGGACATCCTTTGGTTTTTCCAAGTGTGGAAACCTGGGGTCTATAAAGCATTCCTGGAAAGGAGAGGGATCTGAGCTACCTGTCACAGCCAAAGCATTGCTTTGGGAAGGAGAAACCCCTCAAACAGCCAGATCCTGCATGGTGACCCCCAGGGCTGGGCTTGTAGCCCCTGACCTACACCATCCATCTGCATGCAGGAGCAGGGCCAGGCCTGGGGTGCCGAGCTGTGGTGAGAAGCCAGGCACCCGCTTCTTAATTACAGCGCCACAGCCAGAGGGGGTCCATCCCTCTCCCCACGCCACCAGCCCAATGGTGTGTGTGCAGCCAGGCAACTGTGCTCGAGCAACCAGAGAGCCCCAAGCTCTACCCCACACACAGGGGCAGACCCAGTGTCCCTGGAGGGGCCCCAGCACAGCCACTGAGGGGTCACCCAGCCCCAAGAGATCCCCAGGACTCACCCAGCTGCAGTACTGCTCACCCTCTCACCTCCCTCATACCGGGTGGCTCCAGGGGACTGGAGAGCAACAACACCAGCTCAAACAAACTGACACCCTGCCCACACCACACTCCTCCCCAGCCTTATAGTACTCTGTCTGCCCACCCACAATTTTGGGGGCATTAGAAAGCCTCTGAGCAAACCTGAGTTCAGCTGCAGGGCTGCTTTCAGCTGTGTTGAGTTTGTACCCTCAGCAGAGCCCTCCCACCCTGGGGCTCCTTATGGCCGTCAGGGCATGACTGGCTGCACCTGAATGGTCTTGCTCCAGCTGCAGTCAGGATTTTCTGAGGCTGCCAGACCTTCATGTTGTGGATCATGACACCATGTGCTTGCTGAGAGTCCCACTGGGATGCCCTGTCCTCCCCAGTGCCCCAGGGCTGGCCCTGTGCCTCCAGGCAGGGGGAGCAGGGTCCTGCACAGGCAGTGGTGCCCACTTTGGGGCACTTCCACCACCGTGGCACTTGCTCCACGGAAGCACAAAAGCCCATCAGCACAATCCCCATCAGCACATCCCACCAGTGTGACACCTTAGGAAAACCTTCCTGGTAAATAGAGAAAACACAGAGAGCATGGCTGGGATTTTTAGGATATTTTAGCCCAGCTTCTCTCCGGTAGAAGCAATTCCCCCAGGGAGGGAGAGGAATAAACCAGCCGATCTCCCAGGGGCTCTTCCAGTCCTGTTTTCTATGATCTACGATTTTCACCAACCGTTCTTCACCAGATTCGCAAGCAGACGTTTGCAGAGATAACGGAGGCTCTCCCTCCCGCACAACAGCAAAGCCTTTGTCTGCTCCGGAGAGACGCGACTCCACATCCATAAGCGAAGCCAGGAAATGGGGTGGCTGCATTCAGCCCAGCGCAATCCTATCATCAGGCTCTAAATAAATAATCAGATGAGTAATGGGAGCGCTCCCTACGCTCGCCACTCTCCTCGCCTGCTCGGGAAGCAACGGGCAAACGTTAAGGAGGGAAACTGAGGCCCAGCGCGTGAGGACTGTGGGCATGGTGGAGGGAAGGAGCGCTGGTGATGGATTCCCGATATCTGTTTGCAACTCATCTGAGTGGCTTTTACATGAGAAAAAAAGGTTTGCTTCACAAAATGACCCAGGCAGTCCCTCTCGCCAGACTTGCACAGTCCCCCTCCCCTGCTGGCCTCCATCCCCAGCCGGGGCAGTGCCCAGCCAGGGGACTTGAGACCCACTCACAGGGATCTTCTCCCCTCCTGGCTGTCCCTGTGTGACCTCCTGTGCTGCTGGGATCTTCACCCACGGGGACAAGGACAGACGTGTTTGCTGAAGGAGAACTGCTTTGGGTGCCGCTCCAGTCCATGCCATGGCCATGCTCAGCAACAGCACGAGTGGCAGTAGAGAAACCCTCCAGACCACAGAGATGTCCCTTGATTTATTTCTGGGGAGCTTTGGTTGCATGGAGGAGACCAGATGAACACAGATTTCTTATTAAAATTAATTTGCAAGGCCGGAAGAGCTCCAGCCCCTGGTTACGCGTCTCCTTTCTCCTCCTGGCCCCTTTCTGTTAGCTCTCTCTGCAGCTCCCACTTATTTTGCATCACATTGTTTATTGAGGTGACAAATGAGCGGGTGTCTCCCCAAGCCCCCCTCCATGCCAGGTGTCTCTGTCACACCTGGCTGTGGGCAGGGGCCGGCCGGGCCATGGGAAAGGCAAGGTAAGGCTCCAAGAGAGCCTGGTGAACCTCAGCCCCCGAGGAAGAGTACAACCACTCCCTGTCACACTGGGGAGCTGGGCAAGCACGAAGCACCCTGTGCACAGAGCCCCATTGATGGGGAAAGGTCGCCTGAGGCCAGGAGGGTGACAGCTACAAGGGGCTTTTGTCCTGGGTGTGACAGGGACAGGGATGGAGAAGTGCGATTGGTTCTGTCCGGTCTTTCTGTGCACCGGTGTGAGATGCTGGGGCTGTCGTGCTCTGGGACCATGTCTCAGCCAGCAGCAGCACACTGCTGGGCTGCCTGCAGCCCCTGGGAAAGGGGTGCTGGCAAGGGGGACAGCCCAACACGATGGGGAAAAGGAGCTGGGGGAGCTGTCGGGAGATTTGGGGAGCAGGGGGTGCAGAGAAAGCAGGATAAACCAGCTGGGAGCACATTTGGGCTGGAAATCCGGAGGGATTATCACTGGCAGTGCAGGGCTCTGGGGAGGCTTTGCAAAGCCACAGGCACATCATGAACCATTTGGCCATTGCTGTTTTGGATGGAAAACAATCCTGCATTAACTGGGGAGAGATGGTGCTCCCAAGTGCTGGCCACCAACCTGGGAGCACAGTCGGGGCCTCAAGTATTATCTCTGTCCCCAAGATGTCCCCTTTGCCCCATGCTGCCAGCATGGCACTCACTGGGGTCCTCATTGGTGGTTTTGAGTCCCCAAAAGCAAAGAGGACTCATGGCCAGCACTGGTGGTGACACCTCTAGGATTTTTGTAGCAGCAGCTTCCCAGGGTGTCAAATTTGGAATGGAAAGGGAGAGAGAGCCCTGTATATCAGGGAAGAGGCAGTTTAACAGGGGACGTCAGTGAGCAAAATCCTGTGGGGCAGCAGGAGACTGGATGCCAAAACCCAAAGGATAAAATGGGAGGCTGACACATGCTGGAGTGTGACTGGAGGCCGAGGAGGATCGGTGCTCGGCAAGCACGGGAGGCTTTCCTCCGAGGGGGATGACCGGCCCGAGTGGTTCACCGCCGGCGGCAGCCGCAGATGCAGCTGTGAACACATCCAGGAACAAGCCAGGAAAGGGCTTTTGTAAGCCTTCAAGTTGCATTTAATCGTCCCAGCCATGAGCCCCTGGATAATGTTCTGTGGGGCCAGGGTGCTGGGGAGCCCCTTGGCTCAGGGGAGAGGATGTGCTCCCTCAGCATCAGTCCTGCACTCGCAGGGATGCGTGCAGGCGAGCACTGCACCCGGGGGTGCTTGAGCTGCTTCGGGCTGGAGCCGGAGCTGGAAACCCTCCCTGCGGCGAGAGTGACAGCAGTCCATTTTGTTGTAGGACTCTGGGATCAGATCCAACTCCTTATTTGAGTTCAACACCACCAGCTACCCAGAAAAGTCTTTTTCCCTGCAAATCACAGGGTGCCGGAGGCTCCTGCTGGGCAAGGAGTTGCCCATCCTGTGGGCAAGGGGCTGGATGCTGCTGGGTGCTGTGGGCTCCCCACCAGGCATGAGTGGCTGCAGCGTTCACCTGTTTCAGCAAAATCTGGACTGCCAGGAAGGTTAATTATATCTTTAAGTTTCTTCAGTTGTCAAATCTTGTAACTATGGTCTCAAGCTGACAGTTATATACCTAGCAATTAACTGGCAGCAAGGCTTTGCAGGCAGCAGGGGGGTCTGGCCTTGTTCCCCGTCGATGTACACAACACGCTCTCAAAACATTGACTTAATGGAGCTTAACAGTGCTGGCAAATATTTCACACAGAAATCTTGCATTTGCCGACGTGTTGCACCAACAAACACCGAATCAATGCAGGCTCTGATAACGAAGGCTCCTCGTTAGGAGGCATGCGCAGATTTGTGCTGCCTTTCCTCCCCAGACACCCTCTTAGGCATCTGTGGGCTGGTGCAAACCAGGAGGAAAAGTCGCTTGGTCATCGTCCTTTTCCTTTACTGCTGCTTCCTCTGATGCCCTGATGTACAGACCCGTCCCGGCGAGCGTGGGATGCAGGACATCAGCCAGGAAAGCCTTTCACCCACGGGACTGTCCTGCTGGCTCCTGCTAAAAATCCCACCAGTGGATTCAGCAGCAAGAGGGGTTTGCTGTGTGGTGTGATGATTTACAGGAATAGCCAGTACCCTCCTTAGGATGGGTTCATGTTTGGAGATAGCGCTATCGAAAAAATGGCTCCTGGATTACCCACTGCCCTCAAGCTCGATGTTTTGCCCTTGAATGACCACGTTTGGACATTTTAAGATCTCTCCCTGCACCACACTGTGTTTTGCAGAGGTTGGGGTGGGTGGCCCCTCCACCAGGCTCCCAGGGCTGCATTCACCCTGCTTATGCAGTGAGATTTCATGTGGACTTTGCCATATGCTGGCTCTAGCCCATGCCAGGACAAACACAGGCTGCTCTGTGATAGCCACCTGCTGCATGATGCTGAAAGGGAATTTTCTTTGTGTTGGTACAGCACGAGAGGCAGGCGGGGGTTATTTGGCCATCCAGCAGTCAGTAGCATCAGGGCTCTTGGGGAGGAACCCAAGTTTTCTGGAGGTGCAGATGACAACAGGACTCCTGTTTTCATGCTCTCAGCTGCTGAGCTCACCTTCTGCGAGGACCAAGGGTGGAGGTCTGGTGTCGCTGAGGTTGTCAGCAAAACCCGTGTCAGTCCCAGAGGAGCCAACCCCTCCTGCTGAGGGCATCTTTAAAAGGTTACTGAAACCTCCGTGCCCAGGGTTTCAGACTCTGGGAGCGATGCCAGTACGGAGCTCACAGTGGTGGATGCCTGGGTATGCTGGAGAGGAGCAAAACACAGAGAAGAGAGATCATTTTCCTTCCCTCCAGCTGCTGGTGACTGAAGCGCTCAGGTGAGTCCTGTGAGCAACGGGTGGGTTAGACAACATGTGAAAATCAAATGAGGAGCTCCAGGACACCCGCCGAATGCGTCTCATCACCTCACCCATGGACATCCAAAAACCACCGGGAAGCATCTACATGAGCTACATCTATACTTGCCGAGTGGAGATACTTCTAACACAGCTCTACGGTACCCCCCTGAGCACGGGTGGGAGTGTGGAAAATATTTGTTGGGAATATCACTGTGTTTGGGGATGGTTTGTACCTTCAAGAATTCAGCTAGAAATAACTGAGAGGATGATTTGCAGCCATCGGCAAACAATGTTACTTTCCCGAAAGCAGCAGCACCAGAGGGAAAACAAATTGAAGCAGGTGCAGGAAGAGTTAGGAAGTGCAAGAATTGCATTCCCGAGCCAAATGGACAGATTGAGACAGAGGAACACAAATTGGGAAGGGAAACGACTGCCTATTTCCCAGATTTTTCAGGCGCTGGGAGGAGGCGGAGGTTGGGTTCAGGCTCTGTTTCAGGGCCTGGGAGCTGCATCTCCATTTGAGCAGCTGTGTCAGTGCTCAGCCTGGGGTGAGGGTGGATTTTGGGGTTCATTTCCACTCTGGGCAGGGCTGGGATTGCAAGCCCTGGAGATCTGGGGAGCAGCACCCTACAGAAGCACCAGCCCCACCACCGCAATGACCATGAGGAGCCCGGCCAGGATGCAGATGCTGATGAAGATGATGTCGCTGGTGTCCTGGCTCTTGATTTCACGGGTGACTGTTGCTCCCCCCTCCCGCTGCTGGGCATCCACCAGGTTTTCTGCCTGGCTGAGCCTGGATGGGTTGGGGCCGGCAATGAGGGTCACTGAGGCTTCCTTCCTCTTCGGCTCACACTGCACCTCGTACTGGTGGATGTCCTCCTGGTCACCCGCTGAAAAATCAATGTAGAGGGTGCTGACGATGACAGACGTGTTGTTGCGCTTCTGCAAGACAAGGGTTGTGGCTCATCAGGGCTTTGTGCAGCTCGCTTTCACAGGGGTTTGGAGGGCAGTTGCCCATGGATCAGACCAGCATCTACTGGTAAGACGAGACAGGGACTGGGAACTCCTCTCTGCAGCTGGTATGACCACTGCGGGGCTGACTATCTACTCAGCTTGCTTTAAAGGAAGGTTTGCCGACTGCTTACCTGGGATTCGGTGCCACAGGTGTCAAACCTGGTGTGTATTTTAAAGTTCCCGCCAACCACCTGGGCTGCACAGAAAGGGGTCCCCAAATAAATCCTTTTCCTCTCCAGCTGGGCCAGGGACTGCACAGGGATCTGGATGTGGAAGTCTGTCCGGGTGCAGCTGACGTTCATGGGCACAACTGTTGGGACAGAAAAGAAGGTACACATGAAGGACAGCTGGGAGGGGATTTCCCCAGGCTGCAGTGACTGCAGTAGCTCAGTGCAGAGCCACAGCCGTTTTCAAAGCTCACTGTCCCCATCACACACAAAGCAGGCGACCAATGGTGCCAGGAGTAGCAGAGACATCGGCTTCATGAGTTTGCCATGCATCTTGCAGCATACAGGTGTTGATGTAGGACTCATGTGATGAGTTTTCAGGAAGAAAAGAGCTACACCCAAACTGCAGAAAGCAATATCAGTATTTTAGCTCTGTCCTGTGACAGTCAGACACGGTTGGCTCCCAGGCACTACCCTGCTTTCTGCCCCAGGGAGAGACCCCACCACCAACCCTCTTGAGCTTCATTCTCCTTCCCAGCTCCCTGAGTGACACTCGAGTGCCATTACAGGCAACACCGTCATGTCATCACTGCCATAAGCAAGGAGGGATTTACCCTGTGAGAGCAGCCACTCTCCATCATTGCAAAGCCAGAGAAACATTTGAGTTGCTGCCCAGGATTAGACCATGAGAGCTTTGCTGATGGCTTGCTGTGGGCACAGAGCTCCCCTGCACGATACAACACCCCTGCAAGAGACTCTTACAGCGACAAAATGGAGGAGATGCATCTCGGGGGGACCCCACCCCTGCCCACCCTGGAGTGATGGTCCCCAAGGAAGGGTGAGCTGGGTCCCCGGCCCTGGGGCAGCCTCCTAGGGATGGCCCAGCCCAGGTCCTGTCGCAAGCATCATCAGCCCTCCACTGCCCCCAGAACATTATTTTTGATGGGGAGCTGGTGAACAGTGAATGGAGGGAGCTGCAGTTGAACTGCCCATGATGTCGAGACGAAGAGCAAGGCAATGGGAAACCCAGCCTCTCTCCATCATTCTGCCTCTGGCACCGTATTTGGCCCCTCTGGATGCAGAAAGCATTTCACAGGGAAAGAAGCAAGAAGGAAAAATGCCCCCCTCTTTAAAGTTAATCCTGACTCAGCTTGAACCAGCCACTTGGGCAGTATGAATTATTGAATTACTCCAGCTTCCTCTGAATCTTGGCCTTATGAAACTGGTAAGACGCAATAAAATCAATACAAAAAAATAGTGTCACTTTGCTCCACTTAGTGCATTATAAAACCATTAGAAGATTTACCAAATAACTAAAGTGCATTAGATCAAGAGGAGGAGGAGGAGAAAATGGATCCTATCTCCCGGCGTGAAGGCTTTCATTCAAATGGCCATAAATCATACACGCCTAGCCCAAGTCATGCCCTTTCGTGGGCCTGGAAGGAAAACATCTGCATGGCTGAAGGGCTGTAGATGTGGACACAAAAAGAAAATATTTGCATGGCTGAAGAGCTGTGGATGTGGATGTGGAGGCTGAGGTGTCCCTTTGCCACTGAGGGCTCCTGAGGAAGCTGGCGGTGGGGAGAGGCCGGTGCCCACGCTGAGGGCAGCTGCTCTCCTGGCAGGGCGCTGGCGGACGGATGTGCCACGCAGGCTGCTAATTGCAAGCAGATGCCCGAATCACTGGGCAAACATAGCAGGCAGCCTTAGCTTTATGGAGGGAGGCTTGGTTTTATGTCCAAGCTTTTGTCCACCGCCAACGTGCATCCGGCAGCGTGTACTGTGGGATGCAGGAGCTTCAGGCAGCTGGGAGAAGTCACGTCCTTCTCCATGATGGGGCTTTCCCCTGCTCTTCAAGCTAGCATCCCATCTATCTGCCTGCAAGCTCCTCCGTCAGGAATGGGGTTTCTCCATGACCAGACACAGCGAGGCCAAGATTTCTCTCCCTGCACATCACTGTAAAACAGTAAGAAACAGGACAAGGACAGGGACAGACCTGCTGTACACACTAACGCCCTACTAGATGTCTGGTACAACCTCTCACTCAGGCTGCAGAGGCTGAGAACAAAACTCCATCCCATCTCTTACTCTTAAAGCCACATACCCCCAGATCCCTTCTGCTACACTGAAAATGAAGAACGGTTTTGCTGCTGAGGGATAAAAGCTTGTAAACCCAGGGCCAGCCACCCCCAGATCCTGTGCTGCTGCTCCAGCAGCCCTGCTCCGGCTCCAGCCCGCTGACAAGGCTGCCCCTGTCTGAATCATCCCTGACACGCAGGTCAGCTCAGATGTAATTATCTTGAAATACAACAAATGCCATAAATTTGCTGGCTTTTGAGGTGCAAAGGTTGGCAAATACACAAGGAAGGTTACATGCCGCTCCTCCTACCAGGTGCGGATGCACTGGCTGGGATATGGGCACACTGGCAGTGGGGAGGTCCCGGGCAGGGCTGGCTGGGTGGATTTGGGAGCACTATGCCCCAGGAGTCCTGCCCCTCCGGTGCTGCTGTCAGTGGAGGAGAGGACATGGTTTATGTCTGCCTGCTCAGCCCTGTGCCAGCAGGGACGGAGCAGAGAACAGTGTCATGATGCTTGAGCTGGTCACCTCCCCTGGGGCTTTGGTCCCCTAAAAATGACCTGGGTTTTCTCTCCGTCATGCTCTGAGAGAGGAGCAGGAGCATGGAAGCAGCAGAGATGCCAGGAAGAGAAGCTGGAAAGCATCTCCTGAATACTAAGCACGACGTGGAGCATGTGCATCTCGCACTCTGCGAGAGCTGGAGCATACCCGCCGCATCTTCTCCACCCTGTCCCTGAAGAGCCACGTGCTCTCCTCCTGCAGATAGGTATCTTCACCGCATGGTTCTTCTGGAAATTACATGGTCTTGGGCATATCCCGATGGAAATAAAGCATTGCAGAGCACCCAAGTGAGACCTTACCTCCCACGTAGGCGATGGAGAAGCCCCTCTTGGCCGTGTTGCGGTCGGTGTGGAGGACCAGCAGCAGCTGGTTGCTGCGGGAGGTGATGGGCGCCAGGCTCTCCCACCCACACCAGCGCCCCAGAAGGGACCCGTCCTCGGTGCCACCATCGAAGGCAGCCAGGTGGTCATAGTCACAGCCACCTGTCAGGCTGCTCCGGCCCTCCAGCTCCATGTCCAAGAAGAAGACCTTGACCCGGTAGCCCGGGGGCAGCTGGATGCTCCACTGGCACTTGAGGTTATTGGGGTAGAAGTTGGGGTACCGAGGGCTGGAGAAATTCCCTTTGACAGTGGTGAACACCTCCTGGCACTCACCTGCTTAGGGAAAAAGGGGAAAGGAAATAATGAAAGCCAACCTGAAGCCCCCTGGGCAGGGATAAGCTGGCAGATGAGCAATCCCTTGTTTTATTGCTAAAGCATGCACTGCGCTCCACCTCACTGCTCCCCAGCCTTGCATTTGGCTGATGGACACCCATCAGTTTTGGGGAATATCCCAAGGTGGCCAAAGTCCTACAAGGGCAGACAGGGAAAACCTGTATCCCCAGGGAATGGCATGAGCAAGGGGGAAGGATGGCTCTTGCTCAATAGAAAGACAGCCCAGGGCCTGGGAGAGCCACACCACCACCATTTGCTTTGTGTGGTGGTTTACACTTCACACCATCACCTCATGAGCTCTCCCCAAAGGGCTCCTCTCCGCTATCATCTCCTCTTGCTGCTGTGGGAGGGACAGCATCACCACCACCACCTTGGGGACCCATCCCCACGTCCTTCCCACCGCCCCACCACCCCAAGAACCCCGCACCTGAGTAGAAATGGGCCTTGAAGCCCCTGCCACCAATGTTGAAGTCTGACTTGAAGAGGAGGAGGAGGTGCGGGGTGGAGGAGACGGTGCGGGGTGGGCGGGTGTTGCCGCAGTAGCGTCCCAGGCGGGGGGCAGCAGTGGTGGGGCCATCGAAAAGGGCCACGTAGTCAAAGCCACAGCCCTGGCCCCCCTCCACCTGGAAGTCGGCGAACACCAGGGTGAGGAGGCCGCTGCCACCGGCCCCCCCGATGTTCCAGCGGCACTCGGCGTCATTGGGGTAGCTCTCAGGGTAGCGGGGGCTGGTGATCTCCCCGGACAGCCCCGTCAGCTGCCCACCGCAGGCATCTGTGAGGAGGCACGGATGATGAGGACGGTGGGGGAGGACAGACAGACAGATGCTCCACCACCACCATCCCTCCTCGCTACCTTTTCGGTAGGCGGCGGCGAAGCCACGCTTGGCCACGTGGCGGTCGGAGCGGAAGACAACGGCCATGACGTGCCAGGCGGAGGAGAAGGGTGGTGGGGGGCTGCGGCCGCAGAAGGTGCCCAGGAGGTTGCCCCGGTCTCGAGCAGCCCCGTTGTAGACCTGGAGGTAGTCGTAGGCGCAGGCAGCATGGTACTCCAGCTCGAAGTGGCTGAAGGAGAGCAGGACAGAGGAGCCCTCGGCCACCACGATCAGCCATGTGCACTCCGTCTCGTAGGGGTACGGCCCTGGGAAGTTGGGGCTGGAGAAATTGCCGGAGGGTGCTGAGAGCACCCCCCCGCATTTGATGCCTGGGGGACACAGAGGTGGATGTGATGTCCCCTTTCCATGGGGAAGCCTAAAAGAACGGAGACGGGGTGCACAGCACCGGCTCCATCCCACCACCAGCACTACCAAAACACCAGTGCCCTGCAGATCTCCGCTGGGCTCGGCCCCCCCTTCTCCCTGGACACAACGAGTCCCCCCATCAGTTTTCATCCCTCCACTGCCCCCTTCTCCCCCCGCCACCCCTGTGCTGCTCCATGGTGTGGCTGCAGCAGGGCTCAGTCGTGCCCATGAGCTTGTCCTGCCAGCGACAGCATGACATCCCCATCTATTTATTGCTGGGAAAAAGCAGGGAGTGAGTTTTAAAGGCTCACTGGTTCCAGCCTCGCCAGTGCCCCGGCTGCCCAGCCCTTCAGCTTTGTGCCTCCCACTGACGATGCTCCCCCCTATATAATGGCGGTATCGGTGAATTCAGGCTGGAAGAAATAGGGGTGAAGGGCTCAATGTGCTTAACAATGAGTTATGCATGTAGGGATCGATTTTCTAATGAAATCTTCATACTGAGACATGGTTATTATAAAATAAGGCGGAGTGGGGGCGGGCGGCTGCCACCGGCCCCTGGGTCTGATTAGGGTTGGGGTGAAGAGGCTGATATAGTGGGCACATACATCATGTCTAGGAGGGACACAGACCCTGTGTAGCCCCCGGGAGACATGTGCGCGTTCCCAAGCAAGGTTGGGCGCTCGCTGCCATCAATCTGGGCCAAGTATATTGCAAATCAATAGTCAGCCAGCGCGCGTTGCTTTTCATCACACTCGCCAGTGCCGTGACCTCCCAGCGAGGGGGGGGTCCTGCGGATGTGTGTGATGCAGCACCATGGAAAATGGGTAAGAGGGGGGTGTGCATGTGTGGGTGTGTTGGCACAAGCAGCAAAGCTGGCCAGATCTAAAACCGCCTTGCTAATTACTAGGGATAGATAATAAAGTAATATGGGGCTGGTACTAAAGGAATAACGTTATTGAAATTAAATATCCAAGAGCGGAACGTGTGGGAGGGGTGAGTAGCCATGGGGCCCGCAGATTGATGGATGAAGGGCTGGGTGCCTCGGGGTGCTCTGGGAAGCCCAGGTGGGTGCAGGCAGGAGAGTGAGCAGGCAGCACTGAGCAGAGGGGCAGCCGCTTGCCCCTCAGGAGCACCCCCACTGGGGCAAAGATGGGGTTTGGTTTCTGACACAGCCCTTTTGTGAGAAAGGCCCTGCTGTTTTTGGGGAGGGGTACTGCTCGTTAGCCTGATCTGGCCGTTACTGGCCTGATCTGGCCCACCCCGGCCCCCAGATTACTGTGTTGTCTGCTAGCCCTGCCCTGCGTCCTGGGGGGTGTTTTATCCAGGTAAGGTGAGGGGTTTATTACACGCACAGCAGCATACACAGGCATACATACATTCACATATATATGTATAAATATGCGTGTATGTGTGTATATATATATTTATATAGGCATGTGCAACTCCATAAGTTAACAAACCCTTCAGCAAAGCACCTGTACACCACAACAGGACAACCCCTACCTGCAGTCTTCAGGGAAATAAGTGTGAGACAGAAAATCAAGTGCGGAGCAGTGTCCCACACTTCCTGCTGTGCTCAGTGACTGCAGATCCCAGCTCCTTTCCCCAGGCCAAGCTGGGCAGCCCCTGGCCTGAGCAAACCCCTCTCCCTGCATGGGCTGAGAGCTGGGACCTGCTTGCACCCCAGAGCCACTGCAGCACCCTCAAACAGCCCTCTGCTCCCCAGGGTCCCCACTGGGAGATGGAACCAGGCTCTTACCTCTGCTGGGAGCATCCCCGAGAGCCCCACACAGCATGGCCAGCGCTGCCAGGCAGCCCACCCCCACGCACCCCATCCTCCGGCAGGCAAATCTCCCCTCACCGGCACCTGAGCATCCTTTTGGAGCTGTCTATCTGTGAGGAAAAAAAAAAAATAAAGAGAGAAATAAATAAAAAGCGGGAGGACTGTAGAATTAATGGCAGAATGAATAATTCATCGCTTGTTTGAATTAAGAGCAGCAAGGTAACTTGATCTATTCCTCCCTTCCTTCACTCAGTTTTAATGATCTGGATCAAATGTCCCAAGGATTTACACTATACCAGATACCTTGTCAATACACTATATTTAGAAGAGATATTAATGTTTCAGATATGGTGTATAACGGCAGTAAGTCTGGGCTGACAATACGCCCTTAAGGGGCTATGAAAATAATTTAGTTCGCCAGGCAAGCCAGCGAACCAAAATGGGAATTTCAGACTTACCACGGAAAAGCACCTCAGGAATTAACGTGATTTGTACTGCGGCACCCACTGCACAAAGCCAGCCAGTGGTAAAAGCTAGAGAAACAGGGAACGGGATTTAAATGCAGCCACATCTCCAGGTCGGCTGCCAGGTCAGCATCCCTGCAGCGAGTGCCCAGGCTCTGCGGGATGCTCAGCCCGGGAAAGCGGCAGTCGCGAGCACTAAAGATAGAAAATCCCACCTCCCCCAAGGAAGAGTAGAGATGAATTGTGACTCACAGGAAAAAAACATTGATTATTATAGAACCTGCTAAGGCCTTGGAGAATTACCATCTTCTTCCATGCCGGCTCACACTCCTCCTCACCCAGGCTCTTGGATGCACTTGGCTGAAGGTAATCAAGCCTTTGCGTTCGGTAGGAAAGATGTGCTCCTCGTGCTCTGCCACATTAGCTGGAGAAAGCCCAAACCCAGCAGTGGTTCAGTTCCTTCCCTCCCACCCAGGAGAGAACAGACTTTGCTGCTGCCATAGCCCACACCCAGATGAATGCCAGGAAACAAAAACCCACACGGGCTTCCCGGCGTGAGGAACCTGTGCTAAAAAAGTCACCTTCAAAGCAGTGGGGAAAGAAGCAGTGAGTATCTCTAAATCTTGGGTGGAGAGACAAGTTGCATTTATTAATTAAGCAATGAGGATCGATGCCTGAGACATTTCCTGTGGATTAATGATGGGCTGGGAGGAGCTGATGGCCTGAGGTGCAGCTAAGGACCATTAACGCCAACTGGTCATGAATCCCCAGGAAATGCTCCATGCCAAGGTCGTTAAGTGCCTGCATATATTTATGGGTAATAATAACAACAATAATATTTGTACAGGCTCTCTCCCCACTGCCCGGCCTCGCTGGAGCCAGGCCGAGGGCTGGCGGGAGCATCGGGGCATCCCAGGCAGGAGCCCTCTGTCCTGAGCCCAGTGGAGGTGGGGGACATTGGAGTGTCTGTCCTGGGGCATTGGGCACCGCATCACCCTGTGGGCACCAGGACTAAGTGCTTGTTCAGACGAGTTGATGCAAGGCAGCTCTCCCTGTCCCAGGCTGCAGCGCAAAGCTCCTGCTCGGGGAGATGGCTGCTGTGCTGGCACATCTCCTGCCGACCTCTCAGGGACACTGCAGAGCTTAATTAGCTGCTTTGCTAACGGGTTTGGAGAGGAAGGCTGTCCCTGTGCCTTGTACAACACATGCGGGGCCAGTACCCACAGCAAAGAGGCAGGAGAGGTCTGGCACCATGGGTGATGGACAACGTGCTCCCCGGCTTCTCCATCGCTGCACAACAGAGCAACACGTTCATCCTCGCCACATCCATCTCCGGCAACACCCACCGTCCCTCAGCCCTTCCACCGATGGCCTCAGTGCCACGGCACCTCCCAGCACAGAGCTAGCGTCTGGGACACCAGTAGCTACGCAGCCGCTCTTCTCCATCCCTCCAGCTGCGCTCTGCATCAGCGATACCCCCAGGAGACGGGGAGGGGAGGCCAGGGCTGTGCAGCACAGCAGCTGTGCCCCCCCTCCCGGGAGACGGCATCCATCACCCGCCGGCACATTCACCCCCTCCTGACCCGGGGGTGGCCATTCCCCGGCTGGGCCTGAGCCCAGGCGACACAAGCCGGGAGGGAGGGGGAGGATGAGATGTGGTGGGGAGCGGGCAGAGGAGCCAGGCAGGTCCTTCTGCACAGAAGTCTGGCTGGAGGTGCTCTGGATAAATCCAGGGTGCTCTGGCTCCGGCCAAAGACACGGTGGGTGATTTTGAGGTGTGTCGTATCAGGGCTGCCTCTATTCCCCTGTGGGCAAATTTATAAATCATGAGTCAAAAAGGCATTTGATTCATTTAAATAGAAAGGATGTGACCAGGACTGAGACTTCAGAGAAGATCAAAGGTTTAAATACAGTCCCCAGGAGAAACGGGAATTATTTAGGCAGGAAATAATGAGATGAAATGGAGAAGGTATTTAGGCTGCACGTGAAGAAGAAGAAAGGAAGCAAAGTGAAGCCCCTCTCCCTGGCACAGCGCTGCACGGGCGGCGGGGGCTTCCCGGGGGGCAGCCAGAGCACCAAAGCATCCTGCCAGCACCCCCCTGCCCTGGCCTGGCAGCAGCCACCCACCATGCAGGGAGCTCACACACCTCCAGCTCCACAGATCCCCCGATAATTGACAGCATCGCCACCTTTTCCCTATGAAACTGCCACCATGGGGTAGTTTCTGGACTTCCAAAGGGAAGGAAACCTCTCATCTTCCCTTGGTAGGGAAAATCCTGCCTGAGAGCCTTTCCATCCCACGTCCCTGCCTTTGCAGGAGCACCACGCACGCCTCTGAAAGGAGCTGTCCCCACGGGGACGTGGCTGAGAAGAGGGGACTTGTGTGAAAGCCAGCCTGAGAAATGACAAAAGGCGGGAGGGGGAAGGGAGAGAAGGCCAGAAAATAGAAAGTGCCTACGGGCAGTTTAAAGGCCCCTTCGAGTTCATACTTCCAAGGGCACCATCTCCCCCACAGAGAATGTCTGGCAAAGACCCCCGTCCCCTCCGGCACGGCGAGCTGGGCTGCCGGCTCGGCATGCATCACCTCCTCCCGCTCTGCCTGCAGCCTGCCTTTGCAGGATTGCAACCCGCAGCATTCACAGCCTGCTCCGTCTCTCACCACCCTCCCTTTTAGCCACGAACAAAGACGGGAGGCTTCGCGGCAGAACGGCCGGACCAGCTGGGGAGGGTATAACCACGGTGGCCCATATGTGCTGAAATACCCAGACATATTGGGGTTGCGTTTAAAGGAACACTCCCAGCTTTCATTGTAGAAAGTCGTCGCTTTTCCGAAGCGAGCGTGAAGTTTTACTTCAGGCCTTTGCAAAAAGGCTGGGTGGATTTTTAGCAAAATCTTAGAAAGGCAGAATATTCAGAGCAAGAGGTATATAAGTAAGGATTTAAAGGAAAAGAATATAAGTAAGGTTTTCAGAGTATGTCATATTTGAGGAAAATATTTTCTCCATGTTCCCAGCCAAGGCCAAAGTAAGAAGAGAAACTGGAGAAAGCAGCTCCTTATTTTATCAGCCCCACGCTGTGCAGAACCACCTCCGCTACACAGGGCCTTACAGCGGCTGAGGCACGGTTTGGATGGGAGTCAAGAACTTGCCTTGGACCTATGACGGACAACTTCCCTGGATCCCTCTGCGTTAAAATCCAGAACCCTATTTTGGGTTACGAAGACGGCTTTCTTGTCAACTCTTGGTCTGATGAAGTGAACATAAAAGCTGCAGCTCCATGGGATTAATTCCAGGCATTTGGTAACTGGAGACAACCCTCACTGATGCGAGGGGAACCTACGCTTCCTCCCAACGCGTGAACCAGAGCCATCGTTTTAGTGCACACTGCTGATTTTGAGTAACTCTTAAACTACCTCTCCTTTGTGTAAGGTGATTGCAGGTAAAAAATGAGGCATGAACAATAATGCAACATCATGTCTAGGAAACCCTGACACAGGATGAACTGGGAATGAACAGAAAAGCACAAAGGTGTGCAGAAAGGCCGTGTTACCAGGTGTGGTTAGTAAATGGAGTGGTCTAAGAAGGCAGAAGAGTGGACAGCGGATACCCCGGAGGAAAGGCAGCGGTGTCTTGGGCCAGAAGAAGCAGAAGGGGCCAGGGCAGCCACGGGGTGTCCATGCCCCAAGGCATGCCCTCAGCTCTGCCCCCTGCCCCATGGGGGAGCGCCCAGCAAAGCCCTGAGAAGCTTTCACTCCTCAGGTGGTGTTCTCATACGCTTAGGGCACCTGTGAGAGTTCTGTGACAAAAAGAACCAGCTGTTTATTTGAAGAGAGGTTCAATTTAATGAACCAGGGCTATTCTACAACACTTAGGGGACACAGGAAGCAACCAACCATCCTCCCTGACAGATAGCAGCTACAACGTGGATGCTTTCTCCCACAGAGTTTTAAAACATGCTGTTTCTTTCCCCAGGCAGCCTTACGTGGGTTAAGGATCAGTGTAGACAAGGCAGGCTGTACCGAGGCAGGAGGGCAGCCTGCCTCACTCCTCACTGGGCATCAGTATAATTCCATCTCCATGTATAGTTTTTCCATATATTGTTGGAAAGGCTCTTTTCAGGGAAGATCAGTGCCTCCTTCTCTATATTAGTGTATAATGGGGCAACTGCGGCACACAGAGGTTAAAGTAACTTGCCTGGCATCACCTAGCAAGATAATGACACAACCAAAATGAACCCCACGGACTCCAGAGGGTCGGGCCAGTGGTCTGCTGTTCCCTTGGCCAGGCAGTCTTCTCCTCGAGGATTAAATCTCTCCTCTGGACATCTAACAGGGCACAATATCACTGCAGACTAACACGGATCACAAAGCAAGACACTGGTCTTTGTATTACAGCAGAGCTATGTACGTGGATGCTTTTTAGTACCCTTAGGATCTCTTAAGATTGCATGTAGAGACTTCCATTAACATCACCACGCTGTTCCCTGAGGTGTGGGTGATCGTAGCAGCCACTCTGGATCCTTAAAACACTCTCAAGAGGGAGGACCGTACTGGAGACAAATATTTGATCCAAAGGGTATGAAAGTATATGCACAAGGAACTCAGTCTATGGAGATGACTGAATTTGAGCAATGTCTGCAGAGAAACAAGGACATCCAAGACTCGGCCTAAGATTTCTTAGGTCAGGAATATTCTGCTAAAAGACAAAACAGGAATTTTCTTCTATTCCTGCAGCTTTCAAATATCTACTCATATCTTCATTGAATGCAGAAGAGCCACATATTAATACAAATGGCTTTCTTCGACAGGAGTTTATTATCATCTTCAGCAAGTCTTCATTGAGACGACCAGTATAAGTGTTTTCCTGATAGCTCCAAGGAAGTTTTTCCAGTGATGTTTCCTGAAAAGACAAAAGGTTTGCAGTGTGCCATGTTAAAAAAAGATGATTGCTTAGAGTCAAATCTCTCTCTTCCCCTCAGAGTACTGCACAGGACGTTTGTCACCCTTGTGACTCCATCTGGGTAGAACTGATCCATCCTAAGATCTATGTTTCTCTTCCAAAGCCCAGATAAAGTCTTTCCCTGTCACAAGACCTAGCCACTCACTCAGAGCAGACTGAACAAAACCAGACTGTAACTCTTGCCAAGAAACACTGCAGAACCTTCTCCTTTGAGAACCACTTCCCACCATGCCTTTTCTATTCCCAAGTCCTAAATCCTAAATCTATTCCTCTCTATTGCCTCTTCCATTCCCAAGTCTCTTTCAGTCCCATCTCCCTCGACCAAAACTGAAGGAAGCCAGCCCTGCTCCAAACACAGCTCTAATCCCACGAGAAATGTTAGATCCCATGGCATTAAATCCAGCGCGGACTCCCCTACTGCTATTAATTAGAAGCAGAAGGTGCTCAGATGTGGTGGTGACAGGCAGCAGAGTGAAATGCTGAGACAGACAGAAATATAATCCTAAAAAGGACGATTCAGAGTCAGTGCTGGACTACAACAAACCTGCCAAGAGAAGAGAAGGAAGGGAGAGATGTACACATGGGGCAGGCAGTGTTGACAGGGGTCAGGTGGGTTTCTTGCCCTTCACTGATTGAATTTCAAGACCTCCTCCTCATGCTCTTGAGGCAGCACTGTCCTGAAAAGGGTACTTAAGCTATTTCACCAGAGACTACTGGTTACTCTCCTATAAAGTAGCTGAGGGGGTGCCTAAATCACAAGTACTTTTCTCTATACCCAATCTCAACTTGTCGAGGCCATATGTGGAACATAATGTATGAGGTAGAGATACAAAAAAATGATTCATCTGAGAAACTAAAAATGCAATGGGATTCATTCCCTTAGCATAAATAATTCTTTCTGTATCCTCCCTGCAATGAATCCTCATTTCTGAGGGAAATAATTTTCAGCTACCAAATCTGTGAAGAACTCAGGCAACATTGGGACCAAATGGAAATGAAAAAGACTGCTCAAAACGTTAAGACCACTGAGAGGTATGCCCTCATCCCATGGATTTGGCAGAAAAAGTAATTTTACAGAGGGGGAAACAACTTTAAGAAGTTTAAAAATGGGTCAGCTGGGAAAGATAATTGCTGGGAAGTTGGTGCTAACATACTAGAAGAAAGGAGCTCTAGCCATGAGCAATGAATGGAAGATAAGGACAGATTAAGGCACTGGCATCAGGAAAGAAGAAATAGTTTATTTGCTGCGGGTCTCCTAGAGTCCAGTTTTCTTTGCACAAATGTTTAGGTGCAACAACAACCATCTGAAGTGGGGGGGAAATAATCAACAATGACTATGAACCAGTGGGCCCATCCCAACAGAACCAAGAAGGTAAAGAGGAACAAGCAGTGACAGTTGCCTCCCTGAAGTTCTCCAGACTGGTAGCAGTGTGAGAATATGTAGCAGATTTAAGAAGAGCAGCTACTGGATCACAAAATACTCTCTATGACTGGGAAAGAATTAAGATCACCTTGACAGAAAAAAACAGGGAAGGTTCATCCAGCACCCAGAACCTTCACATAAACACATTTCATATCCATTTATTTACCTGGCTTAGGACATAAAATATTCTGATGTTCCAGTATCGAGCCAAATCCTGGAGAAGAGATTTCAGATAAATTTTGTCAAATGTACAGAAGCAGCCAACAAGAGTTACAAAGGTTTCATCCTCTTCATCATCTGTTATGGACTGGAGGATGGGAAGCATTGGTGCGAGGCCGGTACCAGATGCCAGCATGAGGAGTTCTCCATGCTAGCAACAAAACAGAGAATTTTGAATGAGCTGAGGTGACTGGAAACGGATGTACTCATTGTCAGTTCCTGCTTGCTGCCGCGCTGGTAAAGGGCCCCGAGAGATTGAGAGAGAGAGAGAGAGATTGAGAGAGAGAGAGAGAGAGAGGGGAAGAGAGAACATATCAGAAGGTCATGAAGTAAATTCAAATCTCAGAATGTATTTTTCTGCAAAGAATATATATATAAAGATATACAAACACATTCAGGGTTTATATATCAAATGTAACAAAACTGTATTTTACCCAAATATAAATATTTATCCTAACTTTAGCCTTGATTTCAGTTAATTTATATTTCAGTTCCAATTCTGCAGTACACTTTGCTGACCCACTGTGTGTTGTTTTCCCACTGGAAATGCTCCCTGTGTTTATCTTGGATGCTGCAAATCCTGAATGTTCTCTGGAGGAAATGGTTTCTTCTCCATCCTGATCCATGTATCTTCCTGGTGCATTATTTCACTTTTCTCAGAGGGCTATCAGCAGCACACAGTGCTTCCCACCTGCAAGGGGGGACATTGACTCGACTCAGGATAGGGATGTTCAGGCAGTAAGGTGCTGTGCATAGGAGGACCGGAAGTTCCCAGCACTTTCCCCAGGTGCCAGCCACCACACCAGTGCCAGAACTGGGACTGAAGCCCCTATTAAGCTCAGAGGCTGCTTGTGCTCTGTTTTGATTGGGCAGTTTATTGTGCATGGAACTGATCTGCTGGAATCTGAATCCTATTCTATTGGCAGCAAACAGAGATAAAAGAAAATTTTACTATGAAACTAGTATTTGAGACTTCTGCTATAATTCCTAAATAATAAACAGTTCTTCTACAGCAAGTTGCTTTAAAGATTGCTCAGGTGCTTTGCCAACTGCATGTACACGGATCACCCAGAGAGCCCCTGAATGCAGCCGCTTCGAGGCATGACTGCCATGTTCTGTCCCAAATGATTATCTGGAAGCTTTTAAGAAGAGAAGGGAACAGTAGCCTAAAACAGCAGGGAGAGCATTTCAGGACGCAGAACACAATTGCTCTGCATGGAGCTCGGCCACTGGGCTTTTACACCCTTGTTTCTGTTGGGGGGGAAAAAAAAAAAAGAAGAAGAAAAAAAAAGTACAGCTTTGGGATCTTAATGACCAGTGTTTCAATTTTGCTCCTCATTTGAAAGGTCAGAATTAAGTAACCGAATTAGTATGTGTGAGAAGGCTTCCTCTGAAATTGGATCTGCCTTTCTTTGCAGCGAGTCTGGTATCAGCAGGTGGGATCAACATTTGCAGAGTGGCTGGGTGGCGCGACACCTCACTGAAGCTGCTACAGTTCAGGGAATACCCAAGAGAAAAAGAACAACACCTCTCCTTCGCTCACGCTCGGTCACAGAACAGCAGTGTGGTTCAAACAAGGCAAAACCCAATCCACACTCATTGCTGGTACAAAATAAGTTCCCTTTGTTAAACACATCAGGAACTCCTAATGCAAGTGATGAACAGAGAGCCTTGCTAATATTTTCCAGGCTCCCGTCCACAACCCTCTCTTCTTCCTCCTTAAATATTCTGCAGTTCAGTAAGGTGTACTTTCTCCAATTGACTGCTAATGCTCTAGCACTGTACAGTAACCCAGGAAGTCCCTAAAATAATCATGAAAACAGTAATCAAATTGATGTCTTCCCTTCGGAGTATTAAACAAAGCTAGCTGCCACAGGCTGAAACATCCTATGTCTCTTAGGGAACTAACCTTATTAGGTCGATATGGGAACCCTCCAAACGGCCCACGCCAAAAGACCGTGTCTCCTTTTTTCCACGTTTTTATGTATTGTGACATTAGCCCAGCTTCATAGCACTAATAAAAAACATTGCACAAAAGAAAAGAATAATTATACTCCATTGGAAAGTTTCCCAGCTTAAAGTCAATTATAAAGTTATCTACATTTAAACAAGAAAGGGACAAAAAAACATTTCATGTGTTTAAAAAGAAAGAAAGATCATTCTATTTGAAAAACAACTCAAAGTCAGACCCAAAACAAAGACATTTAAATTAAATCATATTGGATCCATTCCAGTTTGACTATAATGTAAACACAACCCACTCTCACGCAGCCTGAATCTCCAAAACTGGAAAAAGCTTATCAGAGTTCTTGCTTACAAAGCACACAGAGAAGAGTGTCTTGAATGCAAAGCACAGTCCAAGCCTTCAAGTGTTCTCTAAATCTCAGGGTATGGGGTCTGGAAATGCCCTCTGGGTACTGGTAGTTATATAAACACTGCATAGCTCTTGCTTTATTTCAGTCTCTCAGATGCTGTGTTGATACAATTAGTGATCCGAAGTCAGATTTCTCATTTATAAAACTCTTGTTTTCAGAACAGATCATCTGGACGCTAAGGGATGTCTTCACATTTTCAAAAAAATATGTTAATTTGGGCCTCACAGAAGAAAAACTTAGCAAAATCTGCTGTACTTTCTACCAGGCACAAAGGATCTTATCTAGGCTTTTGCCTGCAGGAATGCTAACCTCACTCATGACTGATGAGGAAGGGTCAGTGCTTGCTAGAAACAGAGAAGCAAGAAGAGGCTGGAAAATGAAGGGCTCATCCAAGCAGTCTTGTTGCTATGTGCTGTATATACCTGTACATCCTATCTGTATGACCACGTTATGGTTAATGAGAACAAACATGCACAGAAGAACAGCCACAGTCTAGGGGATCTGGCCAGAGAACAAGGGCTGGCCCGAGCAGCAAGAGCAGATAAGCCCAAGAGCTGTGGCTGGTCTCGCACAGAGGTGATGCCACTGATAAGCGCAACGCAACCAGAGGTCAAAAGATGAGGTGTGATTTAAGCCTTTAAAGACTCCAGCCCATACGAAAGAAGCGTATTTTGGGGTATTTTCTGCACACGCATTGGACAGAAGCCCAGCTCCACACCCCGGTGCCTTGGCTGGCCACCAAGCTGCACTGCAGGCAAATGAAATTGGTGAACCACAAAGAAGCTAAGAAAAAGCGAATGAGCAAGCGTGTGCTTGTGCTTGCAAGCAGCGTTAGCTAATAAAGAACATAGATGCTCCTCCCCTCCTAACAACCTCACTTAAACAAGATACCTGAAGTATTAACAACTATTAGCACCAGTTGTTACATTCAAAAGGTAAATGCAACATACACACATCAAGGCTCTGAGTTACTGTCAGAAACATTTTATGTTCAGAGAGCTCTGGGCAGGTACCAAGTCTCATGCAAAGAGTGTGCAGTGGCATCAAAGGAGCTGTATTTTATACCTCCCTTCTTCAAATATATATGGAAACCCAAGGCAAGAACAGAAAAGGCAGCCCCACTTACTGCCTATTCCCAGTGGACCAGGGTAATGGAAACTAAAACAATCCTTCTTTCACCAAAATTATTTCCAAAAATTGAAGTGAGAAGTGATTGAGTGGGTTTAAAATGAATTTTTCTAAATAAAAAGAAAAAAATAATTATCTCCTGGGGAAAAACTTCTACACCCAGTTTTACATGGAGAGAAACCCTAACATTATAAAATCACTCAAAAAGAGGGTTATGCTCTCTAAATGGCAACTCCCTCACTCTTAACTGTAGTATCACAAATGCAATGCTATAATAACAGGAGACAGAAGGATTTGAACAGTGCTTGGATTGCATAGTAATAATAATAATACAGTACTTTCCAAAATTGCCTGAATAGTGTGAAATATACCACAACCTACAGGGTGAGTTATAAAAATGGCTGCTTTACACTGGGTGTTACCAACCTCTTTTGTCACTGCCAGAGAATAACTATAGCTCCCTTTGGGATGAAAGGTTCTATATAAAGGAAAGGTATCATTACAATCATTACTATTATTATTGAAATGCAAAACCTGCGAGTAATAAGCAAGTATACATGAAATTTCACAGTCATCCTGTGAACGTATCCTATTAATACAACTCAAATGCAACATTTCTCTCCCCTACCATACGCCAATTGCCACAAGAATGGTGAAATGACCCTCCCACAGGTGTCCTATAGAAGCTGTACACTTTTCTAAAGAACAGGGTTTGTGTTTGAACATATAATGCATAATAAACCCCAAAAAAGTGAAATCCTGGAAGGCTGGCAGAGGACAAGTGGTCATTCTCTGCAAGCCACCTGGGATACCCAGCACTCTGAGTTGCACACCTATACTGAAGCCTGTGTCTGCCCTGAGGAATCACTAGTGACATACAAATGCAGTATCAGAAAAATTTTCATCAATTTGATATTCTCCACACAAAGTAATCACTTATGAGGGCCCTGCAGACTTTATTCAGACGAATTTCCAAGCCAAGTTCTCCTACAAATCCTTCTGAACTCAACCAGCATTTTGTGGTGGCCTCCAGAAGGGCTGGGACACGCGTCCAAAACGGGGCTCTGCCACCCCATGAACCCCAATAGGTACAGCCTGTGGGCCACAGGGACTCTCTCAGACTGCAGGCAGCTCCAGAGCCCTGCCTGCAAACCAGAAACAGCTGCCTGTCTACGTTTTTAAACAAAATGAAAATTTTCCTGAGAAGTGTTCTTAAAGCAAAACACAAGGGGGAAGGTAATGGCTGGGCAACGACTTCCCAAACTCAGTGGTTCAACTGGGCTGACAACCGTGTGTGATTTCAAAGACAGATTGGAAAGGTGAAATGAAATCGTGGAAGTGGAATGGGCACCTCTTTCCAGGCCGGTGACCACGGTGCTCCTGAGAGGTTCTCCCAAGTACTTAACAGGGCTTATGCTGCAAAGCACTTGTTTGTGCATCACCTTCCTCTGCTTTCAGTTTTGTGGGAAAACCTACAATTTTTATCAGCAAAGCACAACTGCTTCAAAATAACACCGAAACAGTCCATGAGGGATTTGAGAGAGTCTCACTTGAAGTGCTGACAGCGTGCTTGGTTCCTAAAGAAAACACGGTCCCCAGCACCTTAGACTCTAATCCATATTGTACAGGCTTACTTACTTTCATTAAAACTTCAAAGTACCCTTCTGCATTCCCTGGACTAATCGGGGTATAGGCTCGCTGGACCTCCAAACCATTCACCACTCCTCTGAGGAGAGAAATACAGGAATCCACTGTGACTTGGGTCATTGACTGGTATTACCAAACTTCTGCAGTTCTCTGGGGAGATGAGGGAGGCTGCAGGTCCTCTTCCCAGTGGCCCAGCCTGTGTACAGATACAAAACATTTCCCTTCCAGAGGTAAAAATCCAGGGGGAACATAATGGCTAAACACACCTTTTGTTTTCCCAGCGGTGGCCCCAGCTGTAGCTCACATTCAGCTCTTGGACACACCCCTGGACGTCTGAGCCGGTTTGTGAGAAACAGCCGAACGTGCAAGAGTGGCAAAGGGCAGAGAAAATATTTTCATGGTTAAGTTTGCTATCCCTTTTGGGCTGGGGTCTACTTTCCTTTCTGTGTCCAGACAGCATCCGGTAATTAAATAATGAAAGCTGGGGCACAGCCCTGACCCCAGGTCTTGTCAATATATACTGTATTTTCCTTTAAGTCTTCTCTTTCCATAGAATATATCCACCCTGCTCTTTACTACTGACTGTGGTAATTGATTGAAGGGACCGAACCTTTTCCTCTGCAGCATTATAAGAGATGGCTGAAGGGAGAAGCGTGTACTTTGAGCAGCCAGCCAGCTGTACACATCAGCTGTTAACGTACAAATAACGTCAACAGATACAGATCAATGGCATCATAACATGACTTTTTCTATCTGGCAATGATCACCACAGATGGCTGAGAGAGACATAAACTCTTCCCAAGTGGCTCCTTTCTGGCAAGCAATAAACTATGCAGGAGGGTTGTTTTGTTAGAAATCAGGCAGGAAATGCCTGGACACCGGGGTAACACCCCGGGTGCTGAGTTACCTCAAGACACACGGCCTAAAACACCGAGCTCTGGGCTAAGCGCAGCTCATTGTCTTCATCCCAACGTGCTGGAGTAAATCATCTGTCTTTGACTCTTTCTTTCTGCAAATGGATTTTCTTAATCACACCTGGTTCTTTCTGACCCACTGACGCAAGGATAATGCTGAAGAAAAATACAGCTTTTGAATGGCTTTTACCATAAAATTAGTAGCACTAACGAGCTCACAAGTTCTTTCATCTGTGTTACCGTGGAGGTATAGGAATTATGATTTGCCTGGTATGAAGCCTTTGTCTATTGACAAAAACCTACATATTAGGTTACATAATGCAGACTGTTTAACTAGCAGAGAGAACAATACCTTAACACAATATGTTGTCCTAAACTCAATCGCAGACTGCTATTTCCCGGTAATTCAAATTTGTACTGGTAGGTGTCCTCTGTTAGCTGCTCCACTGAGCTTATGTTGAATGCAGTAAATGTATCTGGATTCAGTTCTGAATTATTGCTCTGCAAGAACAACAATAAATAATTACTTGGTTAGATGATGTCTTTTATTATTTCATTTTTCTTTGGAAGCAACCGTGTGCGCTAATTTAGTGCCGGAGATACTCAGGACTCCAGAAGAACGCGTATTAAACGCTGGGGCCCAGCGCAAATTTCAGCGCTCTGCTGATTCATTATCATGTTCTGCGGCATGCACTTTGGGATCTTACATTCCCTCCCCCTCCCCTTTTTAAATTACATTTTTACACCTTCCAGCAAGGTCATCCTATTATGACTCACCACAATCATCTTCTCATGTCTGGAAACAAACAGAAATAATACTGCTAAAAAGAGCTGAGCGCTGCTTTGGGGGCAACTTTGAAACCTACTGATGACCACTGCGAATAGGAAATATTGTTAGCTGTTTCAATGCTGATCATTTTTGCTTGACCCAGCATAGTTAATCTTATGTAAAAGGGCACTGACAAGCGTAAAATTACGCTCTGAAGGCAACTACTCCACCACACACAAAGAAGCTTTTTTCATCCTCAGAATGAGTCTAAAAATCGGGAAAAGGTGAAAAAGGTCAGGAAAACAGAGGTTCTCCGAGGAAACCATCAGAGAAAATTGTGATTCTTTGTACCTTTCACCTATTCCACTTTCCAGAGAGGCTGGCTCTGGCTGGCTGGGGTACCCCAGCAAGGAGAAGCTGCAGACCCAGAGCTGTAATGCGACACCAGGGCGAACTCGACACTTGGAAAATCACATTACAGCAGGGAGAGAGCGGGCAAGGGGGAGGGTGGCTGTGAAGGCAGAGTTTGGGGAATTGCGTTTACAGTCTTCTCTTAAGGCACCGCTTTAATCTATTGCTGCATCCCTTGCCCATCACCACAACCCCACATGCTAACAAGTACGATCAAAGCACAGGCTCTAGGATGTGAAGAAGATAAATTGACCTGCTCCTTGTTTTCCAGGAGGAGGCTTTTGTCTTGCTTTGCTTTGGCCCTCTCCCATTGTGCAAGCTCCTTCTCATACACATCATAGATGCAGGGTTTGCAGCCGCTGCCGCAGCACTGGGATGGAGAAGGTTCCTGGGGTTTGAGAGCCAGCCAGTCGTGCTCATTTCCACTCATTGTCTGCAAAACACAAGCCCTGCATCAAAACCAGCACACTGAAGAGCCGCACGTGCTCATCAGCCAAGCATTATTTGGAGAAGGACTGAGAAAATCTCTCTCAAGCATCCTGCCTGTGTATCTCAGAGGACACAGAAAACTGAAAACCTGCAAGCCGATCTGGTGCCTGCAATGATCCATTTTTGCTCAAGCGCTCGCTGCCTCTGAGCTGTCCAGTGCAGGAATGCCAGACGTGGCAGCTACCGGCCCAGAGCGGCACAGCTGACCCCAGCCCAACCTCAAGCTCTGCTTCCCAGCCTGGCTGCCCAGCGAAAGCGACCTCCAGCAGCAGCAGGCACACCCTTACTCCTGCTCGTTCTGCCATGGTGATTTCCTACAAAAAAGCAGCTTGGTCACCTGGAGCACAAACATCTTAAAAATCTGCAGCTTGCTCCACGAGAATAAGTAACAAACCCCAACCACCAAGACATGGCCTGCTGGAGCACAGCTTTAAAATGGGAGGAGGGCAGTGAGCTGAAAGTGGGGTTTAGAGCCAAGAGACCAGAGACAAACGTGGTAAAGTCACAGGCAAACAAACACTTTGGTTACTTGGCAGATTTGAGTTGGGCTTTAAATGCAGACATGTAGGAAAGGGCAAGAACCATGGGCAGAGTAATTTTTATCCCTTACAACTACCCTTGTTCCAGGCACGTATGTACCTACCCAATGCTCCTCAAACCGAAATCATGATGCAGCCCTCTGAGGGACTCTGCTATTTTTAAACAATGGTTGGCTTAACGCTGTTCCCAATGCATTTGTAACTCTATCAGACAAAAGGAGGTCCACAGGAAATTATAAAGCCATGGGTGAGGAGGCTGAGGAAGAGAACACTTAACACTTAGAGCAGCTTAATTTTCAAGGTTAATTAATTAACTAACCTTCACCCCTGCAACACAAATACACTTATTCTAACATTACAGAGAGAACCAAAAAGCTTTCCACAGCGGCTGCCAGTTCCATGCCCCCATTGCGGGTCTGGGGGGCCTGAGCACCCACAGCTCCTCCACGGGTGATGAAGGGGGGGGGAGACCCTAACTAGGTCGCGGGGGAACCCAGGGTACCCACGCTCGGGGCTGGCCACATTTATAGACTTTCAAGCACTTACTGTGCACGGCCGGGGGCCTGGGAACCCGCCCCGCAGAACCCCGGCCTAGGCCCAGGCCCAGCCCCAGCCCCACGCACCAGGTCTGTAGGCCCCGGCAGCCCCCGCCCGCCAAGGGCCGGTCCCTCAACTGCCCCTCCCGTCCCGTCCCATCCCATCCCCACCCGCCTCTCCACTTACCAACATGGCACCTGCCCTTCACCGACCCTCCCTCACCGCGGGGCGCCTGTTCTCCATTGGCCGCCACCGCCGTCAGTCCCCCGGAGGGGTGGGGAGAAGGGAGGGCATGGGCCCGCCTGCCGCGCTCCCGCCGTGCCGCGCGCGCCAAGATGGCGGCGGGCGGGTGCTGAGGCAGCAGCGGGGTGATGGCGGCGGGGGGGCCGATGGCGCTGAGGCGGGCGGGGGGGGTGATGGCGGCGGCGGCCCGGGACCGCGGCCTCCTCACCCGCGGCATCCTCACCCGTGCGGCGCCGCCTCGTCACCGCGGGCCGCTGCCGCGCACGCCCTGGACCACCCGCGGGCCGCCGCCGGAGGTGCTGGCCCGGGCGGTGGAGCGGCGGCCGGTGCGGGAGCAGGTGGAGCTGGACACCATCACGTACGCCGGGCGGCAGCACTTCCTACCTGGCCTGGCCCGGCCGCGCTTCCCGCCCTGGGACCGCGGCTGGCACGACCCTTGGCACTCGCCGGGGCCGCGCTACGAGGACATGCCGCTCTACAAGGAGCGCGGCTGCTACATCTGCCACCAAGGCGTCCGCATGCTGGAAGGTACCGGCCCCGCGGCCCTTCCCGCGGGCCTCGGGGCCCTCCTCGGCCCGGACCACCCCCCAGCGCTGCCCCGGGCCGCGCAGCTTGTTCAAGCACTTGCCCTTCCCCTCCAGCCAAGGTTTCTCCTCACGTAGTGTATAAAAACAGTCGGTGGAGAGCCCGCCCTGCTTCATGCACAAACCGTGCTGTCAGCCCGCGCCGCAGCCTCGCTAATAGGTATTTTCTTTGTGTTTCAAGGAGTTCGTCAAGCGAGGTGGCTCACCAAGACGAAGCTGGTGGAAGGCTTACCTCCGCCGGTGCTGAGCATCGCTGACAGCCTGGCTCACCAGCTCGAGGAGCACGAGGAGAGGGTAAAGCACGCGATCTCACACGCACGGTTCTGGGACACGGTGGAAGTTGTTCCCAGGAGAGAACGTTATTGGTAAGTCTTCGGTCATAGGGAAAGTCCTTTTGCTGCGTGGTTATGGCTTTAGCAGAAGCCGGTCATCAAGCAGGTAACTTAAGAACCAGAGTTTTTAACGCTACAAAGAAAATTCATACATAGATCTACTGTCAAGAGATTCATGTACAGTGCAGAACTGTTAGACTCTTTGTATCAGGTTGTCAACTTGTAAAACAACCACCAAAACACCCACCCCCCCACCCCCAATTCTGAATATTGACAGTAGAGCCCATGTAACCACATACTCTACATTAAAGCTTCTTTCAGGCCAAAGTCTGTGTTTCAATTTGAGATCTACTTCTGGCTGATGCAGAATACCAATTTTTAAAATAACTAATGGTAAGCATTACCTCTGCCAACTTGGAACAGGACTGGTGTGTGGGATATTAATCTGAAATCTGTGTTAACTGTTTGGAAATATTATGCTATTCTGTGTTTTACGTACAGCAGTGTTACAGCATTCATGTCCCAGAAGCATCTGCCCACCATTACGATCACATTTTTTATATAACTATTTTTTTTCTCATTCTAAAGCCCAGTACTGTTTGAAGACTTGATACATTTATGTCGGTTAATATCTGTGAAGTGGCCTTCTCTGTCTAAAAGAATGTTGGCTAGAAACTACAGGATATCAGCTACGTGGGAAAGAGGTTAGTTGCTGCTATGGTGGAAGCATTTAGTTATTTTCATTAATATAAGAGGGGTAACAAAGTCACTAGCTTCAAGGTTGAGGCCTTGGAGAAAATTAAACAATTTCTGGAACCAAGTTATTCTTTCAGTTTTAAATAGTGCCGTAAGCGTGGGCAGCCTTTGATGATGGCAGGATACTTACCCTGAGGAGACTGTTAGGGTGTTAAGACAATATTGACAAGATGGTGGGAGAAGAGAAGCAGTTTCTTAGAACTGATTGTTTATTTTTTTGTGTCCAGAATCGGTGCTGTTGTTTTTCTAAGTATGTTTAGTTAAGAAATTAATGCCAGCAATTGTCACTGGTATTTTAGAAGAACCTACAGCTGAGCTACTATTTAAGATGAGTTTGGAGGTGATAGGGAGAGAGCGAGCCTTGCAGAACAATGACTTGTTAGAATGCTGCTGCCCAAAAGGAAACATAGATCTTCCCCTAATCTTGTTTCAGCCTAATTTCCCTTCCCAGAATCCATTCTCCTTCAGGTCCGTGGCCTGAATGGAATGCTTCTGAACTCTATGGCCCCAATACCACCAGTCGCTTCCAAGGAGGAGATCCTGGCCAGTGAAGAATATGTTCTGGAGACCTTCTATCCCATTTCTCCTACAATTGATCTTCAGGAAGTGAATGTGTACAAAGAGCTCAACGATACAGGTAAATCTAGCCGTTGATAACAGACTAAGTGTTCAGGTTAACCATGAGTCCCTGCCCTTCTGCAAGACGGCTGTGGGTAAGGAGTGTGTGGGAATGAGGGAACAGAGGAGCCGGGCACAAGGTTTGCAGTGCAGGTGCTCCAGACCTGTGGCAAGTATGTTGTGGCCTAAGCAGGACTGTGGAGAAGAACTTAAATCCCAGCAAATTAGCAGTTTCTGAAGATATGGGAGGAAACATTGGCTGTGTAGTCTCTTACTGAGCGATTTCTGACATGTTTATCTGCTGTTTAGGTTTTAGAGATGGTTATCCGTACTCTCATCCTCACACTCTGTTCTTCCTGGAATCGGCCAACATTCGTCCTAACAGGTTCAGACCAGAACAGCTTCGTGCTAAAATGCTGATGTTTGCTTTTGGCAATGCGCTGGCAAAGGCTAAGGTGCTGTACGGGGTACGTACTGGAGACTGCTGCTCACTGCCTGGGCCTTTGTTCCTTTCTCTAGTGCTGCAGCTAGTGGAAAGAGTCGTGAAATTCCCTTGTCGCGGCACATTAGAGTAGTTTTCAAATCTGAGTTTCCCAGGCCAGAGGTCTAACTCTTAACCTTCAGGTATGGTCACTGGTGTCTGCTGATCCAGAAAGCCACCGCTCAGCAGTGAGCGTGTTCGTGATGTAACACACGTTGGCGTGGTAATGGGTAGGAACCAGGGAGTAGGTTCGACTGTAAAACTCTTAACCCATCCCACAGCTCAGTATGTAAATTGATACGTCATTGCTGGCTGAAGGAAGAATTTTAATTAAAATACAAAATCTACATTCAGAACTTGTTTGACTAGAGTAATTTTCTGGGCAAGGTAACAATACATTTATTAAAATCTTGGCTTTAAACCAAGTAGAAGATGCAGAATCAGCAAGTACTCACACAATTTCTGCGGTGACTGGCTTTTTAAACATTCTCCCCCCCACTCCCTTCTTTCCTAGAATGATCCCCAGGTTTTGGAGCAGCCAGTAGTGGTGCAAAGCGTTGGCACAGATGGCAAGCTCTTCCAGTTCATGGTGTTCCAGTTAAATACAACAGACCTTGTCTCTAATGATGGCATAAAAAATCTAGTCTGGATCGACTCTGATCAGAACCTGTATGAAAAAGCCCAGTGTATTCCAGAAGTCAAGAAGAGAGTTGTTACGGTAAGCAAAACTTGGGAAATGGTCCTGGAAGTCCTACCCTTTCACCTCTGCCGGAGTTTTGGGAGCCGGCGTAGAGCTGCAGTGCGGGTTTTAAACCAGCTGAAGGGACCTGACAGAGGCACTGGCCTCGCTCTTACTTACGCTGGTGTTACTGACAGGGAGTATTTGTAGTGCTGATGTACCGCGTGGCGTGCGAGCCACATGCCACGCTTAATGCGAACTCCTACATAAAGATATCCCCATCTGTAATCTACTGTCTGATAATATGCTTGTTTAAAATCAGCTCGTGCTCTGATGAAGGAAGGGCTTACGTGCAACTGTCAGCTTCGCCGTGGAGTAAACAGAGCATGGTGCTGTCAGCCCTGGTTACGCTGGGAGGGCGTCGCGGTTGGACGGGCAAAGGGTTCTGCCGTTTGAGATTTATACCAGTCGAAGTACCCTCCAACAAACCCGTCTAGGGAGGGAGAGCACAACTTGGAAGCTACCACGTCTGAAGTCTTATTCAAGCGTATTTAAAGCTGTTGTTTGTCTGCATTAATCACTTCACTGCAAACTGAGCATCCATGTCTCTTTTCTCTGCAGAAGCCCGCTGGAATATATGGCTTTCAGCCAGACACATTCAAGAAGTTTCTGGCACTGTATCTGCATGGAACTGTGTGAAATTCAGCTCAAATGAAAATACTTCACCAACTGTACCTGCTGCTTCTCTTTGCCAGAACCTTCACGTAATTAAAGAAAGGTGGATTAATTTACTTTCAAAAATAAATTATATTGTTACAGAAAGTAAAAATTTTTTTTTAAATTAAGTTGTGCGTGAAGAAACCCTTTCATTTTAGGGGCTCACCTCTGGATTCAGGCTAGAGAGAGTCATCAAATGCATCCTCCTGCACTCTTCCACCGTTGCTTAGAAAGAACATAAGCCAGTCATTATTCTTCTGCGCAGGTTCTGCTCTCGGTGTGCTTTTGCACAGAGCTAGACTCAAACCTATTTTCCGAGGTTGCTTTGAGTACCTCTGAATGCAATGTGTGTGGAAGAGACTTACAAAGCGTCAAGGGGGGAGCCTGAGACATGAGCCTTTTTCATTCTGCCTGGCTTTTACTTTGTTTTACTCCTGGCTGCTTTGGGATGTGTCGTGCTGCCCTGCGCTTAGTTCCCAAAGCACTTAATCGGTGAGATTGCTTTGTTGGATCTATAGAACCGCAGTTCTTTTATCCCCCAATCCTGGATGAAGAGACCTATCCATTTTGGGAAAGTGGTGTAGAATGTAGCGTGAAACTTTAGTGCCTGGTAGCTGGTGTTTGCTGCTAAAAATACAAAGGAAAAATTTCTTCCTGCCACACAGAGTTAACTGAGCAGGAAGCGTATTCTTTTTAAAATGGGGGGATTAGTGTGGTTTTTGTAAAATGAAAGCTAAATTAGCTCCAGCCAAATGTAGAATGTTTTGCAGTTCTACACTGATACCCTCCAGCACATGGGAAGGAATAGGACAGCCTGCGCTATTTTAAGGTGTGGAAGAGCATATTTCCAAGAAATTCATCTCGCTTCAGTGTCTTGTGTCAGAGACTGGTCTGTGCTTTGTGATCTTCTCTGACCATCTGGATGAACACTCCAGTTGTGTGTTCCAGTCTCAATCCACCAGACAGCTCTACTCTGGAGGTTTCAGAAAACAGATTTTCACTAGTCAAATTTGACATCAACAGTTGCACCTGGTAAATTGGGATGCATTGGCTCTAAGTTAAATTAACAAATCCCTCAATAGGAGAAAATGCTTGAAAGAGAAATAATCTAGGAAGTGTTGCATTGATCTAAATCATGTTAATTCTATCTGCTCAAGGGATGCCTAATTCAGCTCATTGATTTAAATCTGCTCAGAGCTGTAATTTGCACCCAGTTGTTTAGGAATGTATTTTAATACCCTCGTGCTCTGTGGAGATTGTTGCGATAGGTGTTTCTTTCTCAGGCAGTTGGCTCTCTGCTGTGTCCCACCGACCCTGCCGAACAGCTCTAGGCAACAGCCCTCAGACTCTTGACATCCCCTCACCCTTCCAGCTTTGGGTCATTACCCGTTTTAAGGAGGAAACCCTGCAGGGCAGCGTTAACATTCCTGAGCGCAGTGGTTTCACTAAGGAAATGTGGTAGGGACAGGGGGCGTGGAGAAATGAAATACCTCCTGTGCTTCTACTAGATGTGGGAATCTGTGAAGATGGTCTACAGGGGAAAGAGCCAAAGTCCCTTTAGATGCCTCTCGACAAAGACATCTCTGTTAGGACAGGCAGTAGGAGAGGAGAAACTAAGTGAAGCTGGAATCCTGTCTCCAAGAGTGAGCAGAGACAAAGCTTGAGCGCAGGGAGAGATGGATGAAAGCAGAGCACAGGCAATTTTGAAAAATGGCAGCAGCAGTAAGACAGGAGATAGTCAGAGGGGAATGAGGTGTCAGCAGGTTACGAGAGGCATCAGGAAGCCACTTGAGATGAGGGGATGACACACACATGCAAGACCGTGTCCCTGGTTTGCTTGGGGCATGGCTGATCCCGCCTGTGGTGAGGGGGAAGCAGTGCTCGGGTGTTGCTGGAAGGAGCAGCTGATCCCAGGGCTGGGTGAACTCCTCTGAGGTCCAGGAGGGGAACTTGAGACGGGCAGAGCAGGGCTCCCAGCTTGGCACCTGGGACGGATGCTCAGCTTAGTCCCTCGTGGTGTGGGTGCGAGGTCTGTACACGGGCAGCCGTGTACACGTGGGTGCTGTCCCACTGGTCTTCCCAAGCACGTGGCTCGGTTCACCTGCTCATTCCTCCGGTGTGATCTGCTGGAATTAGCCCAGCTGAGGGAGGTGGGACTGGGAGCAGGATGATGGGTCACAGAGGCACATCTGGGTTGGCATCAATAAGTTATAAAGGCTTGTCAGCAGATGAATGGCATTACCTCAGCGTGGACTGAGAGCCAGGCATTAACTTTTAATGAACAGCAGCCAGGGAAGCAGAACGTGGGAGAACAGGGCAGGAGGAGTCCAAGGGCAAGGCCTGGTGGTGCCTGGCTGCTCAGAGGAGAGCTGCAGCCCCGGGCGCAGCGCCTGGCCCCCAGCCCTGCCCTGGGGATGGTGCACGGTGTGCTGTCCAGGCTCCACCACTCCACACTACCTTCTCATTGAACCACTCCCGGTGCAAAATCCAACTCCATGGGCTGTGCTCACTGTGCCAGCAAGTACATGCTGTGCTCAGACTGGAGCTCCTGGTTGTTCAGATCCTCCTCCCACATTTAATTTAATGAAAACTAATGGGGGAGACAATTATCCCTAAGGTTGGGCTCAGGAGACGTTCAGAGGAGGGAACTTGGCAGTTTCTCTTGCTGGTGTTTAATAAAATTAGCCTGTGACCCAGTAGGAACCAACGGGAAGGGCTTTTCAATGCCCTGCAATAAAAACACAACGGACAGCCAAGCACGGCCTGGCTGGGCAGTGAGGGCAGGAACAGCCCTAGGGAGCTGGGAGGGCAGGAGGCCCTCATCAGCATCAACTAATTACCGCTGGGGTCATATTTCCAAATGACAGACAACGCTTGCACACTGCTTTCTGCAGAGCACAGAAGGACGTGGTCGTCTGAACCAAAAAAACCACATCGGGGCATGGCTGCGGACCCTGCACAAGGACATCTGTGGCGTTCACCTGGAGGCAAACCTGCACAGGGTTCAAGCACACACTGCTCCTCGGCCCCGCCGTTAATTACAAGCTAATGGGCTCTGCAGGCAGGATGATTTTTCTGGGTGGTTCCCAAACCCAGCAGACACCCATCGCGTAGCCTCCTTACCCTTCTGCTGCGTGAGCATCCCTGAGCACGTGGCACTCACTCCTGGAATTGCAGCAGTGACCTGGCTGCGGGTGCTGGGTGGGAGCGTCCCCCAGGACTGACAGCTCCAGGATGGCTCACAGCCCCCCGAGCCCGCAGCCCCCCAAGCCCACAGCCCACACTTGAACATTCCTGCAAGGAGGGAGAGGAGCTGCACAATGGCAGCCAGCCATATCCTGCCTGAACTAGTCCAAGGCAGAGAACAAGTCTCAGACAGCAGCTCCTGGGAGCGTTTCAGGCACCCGGCACTTGCAATCACCCATCTAAAGACCTAGAAAGCCCCAGTCTCTCCCCAGATGCTGCAGCAGCCTCTGATGCTGCCTGTCGGGGAGCCAGGTCAGCCTCGCCCGGGTTTCCCCATCTCCAGCAGCTGATTCAGAGCCTGGAGCTGAGTTTGATCCTGCAACAGTGCATGCACCCACCCTGCACTGCAGCCAGCCCTTGCCTGAGGAGGGGCTCAGCACACCCCACTGCAAGCTTATGTATGTATATATATATTTTTCAAGGTGAAACTCATGTCCCTTCCCCTCCCTTGCTTAACTCCCAGCAGTGCAGGACCCAGCTCCTCTCCTGGGGCATCCCTGACCTGTAACCTGCTGCATGGGACACCAGCCTCCATCACCATGCTGGCATCCCAACTCCTCCAGCCTCTAACAGGGAAACCCTGGGGGACAGGGTGCAAAAAAATCCCCCCCCCCTTTAACCCCAGAAGGTCCCCCCTCTGCCTGCAGCCAGGCAGGCTGTGTGCGGGGAGGTCAAGGGTCCTGCACAGCGTCCTCAGCCCCGTGCAGGGCAAGAATGACCATTTTCTTAGGCTAACAGCTTAATTTTCAAAATGCTTAAACAAAATAACCTAAAAAACAAGTAAGCATCATTAAACCAAAACTCTCCCAGCCCCCCAGGAGCCGAATCCCTGTCCACCTTCCTTGCCTCAGCCAGACCCCCCCCAACACTGGCCACCTCTCAGATCCCGCATCGCAAACCTGGGGTTTGGGCCTCGATAAATAAAGGTCAAAAAAATACCCTCCCCTCCAGGTCTGGCATCAAACGCCAGGAACAAACTGCAGAGCACCGAAATCAAATGTTTATGTTGATATTTATTACAGCATGGGGGGGGGAGAGAAGGGGGGAGAACCGTTTCATTCAAAAAACCATCCCATACCAATGAAGACAATAATTTAGCTATTCATTTTAAAATACATTAAAACCGGTCCTTTCACTTCCTCACGTCAGAACAAGAAAAAAAACAAAAAAGAAAGAAAAACCTGAACAAGATGTAAAGCGGAAAAGGAAAAAAAGTTGACCCCTTGGGGAGCCCCCGGGTATATTTGCGATGCAACAAATCTGCGTTTGGTTATTTCTCAGCGTTAACTGGAAAATATTAACCTGACTGTAACTATGAGACTGACACCCTCAGACCTCCCCCATCCCACCCAGCCCTCCCTCCCCAGCGACTTTCTACAGGTAAAGCACAATTAAAATGCCTAGGAAAAAGAAGGCAAACATTAAAAAAAAAAAAAATTCGTATTACACACTAAAAAAAAGTTTTGTCATCTCATGTCTTGCAGTCAGAATAATAAAAACAAGCCAAATGTTCCCCAAAAACATTTCAATGAAGGGGTGCGGAAAAAAGACATCCCTTTAATAAAACATTATCAACAAATATCGTACACAAACTACAATGTATAATAATTATTTTTTTTCCCCTCGGTAATTTTCGAACCAGACTACAAGGTAAGAAAAAACACTGAAACAAGATACAATGCTTTCAATAATCGGCACAAAGGTCAAATCCAAGGGAGAGAATATTTTACAGAATATGATATACATGGAGCAGAAATGGGAGCTGGAGAAAAACAAAGACCAAACTACAGGGTAGTGTCATGTACAGAGATCCCAACCCGCCGCCTTGGCTCGTCCCTTCCTCTCCCGCCAGAAGGAAGGGCCTTCGATGCTTGCCATTAATTTTTATTTTCTTATTACAGAGCGAGCCTACAGAATAGCAAGGTTACATTTTAACAACAAGAATTCCTTAAAAAATATCTCCATCCAGTTCCAAATCATAGATAAGTGAAACCCTGACAAGAGCACATCTCTAAAGAAAAGAACCCCCCCCCCAACGTATCCCCCAAAGTAAATAAACCCCCCCCCCAAAAAAAACCCCAAAGTTAGCTGGAGATCACAGTTTCAAAGTCCCAGGTCAGATTAACCCTTTCTTTCAGTGGATTTAAAAAAACCAAAAATTTAAAAAAATCAGTTTTTGCAGTGAACCAGCTGAAGGACTCTGGGGAAGGGAGGGACAGAGATTTCTTCTTGTATTCAGAGGGGGGTGGGGGGTAAGACTAACACAGTGCATGCCACAGTCACAGAGAGCAAGATCACGATTCATTCGAGGATGTAATCCTAGAAGGGGTCACCTGCGTTAACAAGTTTATAACGAGGTGGTGGAGTCTCTTCCCCAAAGCAGATCTTGTTAACTGGAGGAGGAAGCGTTGTGCTGCAAACGAACCAAAAAAACCCCAAAAATAGAAGGGAAAAAAACCCCAAAACCAAAAAAAAAAACCAGGCCTTCTGAACGAAAACCACCATTGTAAACTGTCCAGTTTATTTAAAAAAATGACTACAACAGAGACAACATGAGATTTCATATCTAGACTAGCTTCCTGGTGTCGCACGGCACAAACATACAACAGGTTCGGTTTCTGTCTTTATTTAAAAGAACAAAGCAAAGAGATCGGAGTTGGGTGCTAGAGGCTTCCGTTTGTTTCCAAAAAGAAGTGTCATGTACATATATAAACCCTTCTGCACAAAGAAGGGTCTTGTCATGTCTTGAAATATTTTAAGTTTTGTCCTTCATGTTTTATGGAATAAAAAGTTCAGCCTTTTTATTGCATGAAACTAAACCTGGGGTTTTGGCCCCCGCCACACGTCTCCCTGCCCATACACCTAGCTTCTTCTTCTTCTTCTTCTTGCATAATTCGTTGAGAACCTCCGAACGGCAGCTGACTCTCTTGATCCTGGAGAGGAGGAGGGGGAGGGAAATCACACACTCATCGTCATGCTGGGGGAATACTGAAAGAGAGACAGAGCCAGGGTGAGAAACCAGGCAGGCCAGACCCCTGGACACCAAAGCGGGGTGGCAAAAAGGAGGCTGATGACAACTCTACAGCAACCTAATGGCATCTAATAAATCAGGAGGAGAGGCTATGCTGGAGACTTGAATTTATCAGGGCATAGTCTGCTCTGTAACTTGCTTTTCCGGGGAGAAAACCATCAGAACAGTATGGGGTGAGATGCAATTAAAACCAAATAATTAGCATGCGCATGTGTATATGCTGCTATTAGAGGAAGAAGAGGAGGGATGTCTGCAGCCATGCACAGCACCTTGAATCAGGCAGGCCAGCTGGCTGCACCTGCACCAGCTCCTCTCCATCCTGTGGGATCCTCTCCCCTCCCTCGGTACAGCCCCATCCCGCCGAGGACCCAGGCTTGCACCCACCAGTGTATTTCTTCCTCCCCGCTTTCTGTCCCGGAGCAGCTCACACACAGCACAACCCATGTCCAAAAGGCACCCACTGCCAAACCCACCCGCCCCTGTGCCGGGACGCCCCAGGGACCATCCCCCCGTCCCCAGGGAGGCACTCACTCACATTGTCATTTTGGAAGGAATGGAGAAAGTTGCCTCCCAGCTCCCCGTCGTCTCTTGGAGTGCCCGGGGGATTGCTAATGCCACTTATGTTGTTTGGAGAATTCTGTGGGAGATGGGGGAGGGAGGAGGTGGTGAGCAGGTCCCTGTGCCCCCCCGAAACGCTGTGGGGGCAGGATGCAGCCCCACCTGCCCCGGTCACGTCCCCCCGACGTGTCCCCATCCCTTGGGGTCACACCGGCACCCCAGTGCTGAGAAAAGGGGGACCCACACACCCGCTCTGCAGTTCACTTACTTTTGGAAGTCCATCTATGTCTCCTGACCCTGCACAGGGGGACAGACAAAAGGAAAACAGCCTTACTGAGCATGCAGCGATGGCCCCTGTACCCTGCTACCCGCCCTCTGGGTCCCTCTTCTGATTTCCAGCCAAAGGCTCTGCTTCGAGCACTGGCCCAAACTGGGGGCTGACCCTGGGACGGAGCAGGCACTGGGATGCTCCGCCAGCGTCCCCGGGGAGCGAAGGCATGGTGGGGCTTCCCGATCTGCAGCCCCCGCCCCGCGCAAGCACTCACCTAACGATCCGTTCATGTGATGGGGCTCCATGCCGCCCATGCCGCCCATGGGGCCATCAGAGCCGGGGCCCATCGGGAACTGTGGAAGAAAAAAGGCGACAAAACCAAAATCAGCCACAAAAAACACCCCGGCACGTCTGCCACAGCCCCGGCAGCTCCTGGGGACTGTCCCCTCCCCAGCCATCTCTCTGGAGCGGGGCTAGAAGAGGGACGCATCCACCCCCTGAGGCTGCGGGGCACGTCTGGGGGCTGGTGGTCCTGTGGGTTCACCTAGAAAATTTGGCCAGATGGGTGCGGGCAGACCCAGACCTGTGGCAGCGCAGAGGGCTCCCTCCAATCGGCATTTAATGAGATTTAAATCAGCCCGTATCCCACAAAACACAGCATCTCGCCGGGCACACAGCTGCCACCACCTTGGCCGGAGCAGCAGGACTGCCGCTTTCTAATAAGCATAAAAAATTAACAAAGTTGCCGAAGAGTTAATCGCTTTTTGATGGTTTGTTTTATTTCTGTTTTGTAACAAATGGCTGAAATCAATTAAACTGCTTTACTCTCAACTGATGAAGTTAATTATGATTTGTTATGGTATCTGATATGTAAATTATTAGAAAGCAGACTTACATTCGATCGACTGCCTGCGGGCGGTACTGGATTAATCATTGTGTAGATGTTGTCACTTGAATTTGTTGAATCTGTAGAACAGTGAAGCCCAGTAAGTCGGGTGATTAATTCATTTCTTAATTAAAACAAACTCATGCCACTTGAACTCATTCTTTTGTATTTTATCACCTAAAATTCCCTCTAAGTACCACCATTTTCTGGCTAATTTGTATTTAATGAAGATCCACAAAGTTTTTAATCACAGAAATTCAACTGTGAAAAATAATTCAGCTCCTAGCTGGGAAGCGTGGGGAAGTAATTCCCCACTGTGTAGCATTCCTCACCTCCCCAAGCCCCACAGCATCCAAATCCATAGGGGGATGTAGAAACATCCCCGAACGCCATCCCAAATCCAAGCAGCCCACGCCGCTCGCTCCCCAGAAAGGCAAAAGCTACATAAATTGGTTACCACTGGTGGGGCAGGGGTTGCCTATGCTCTGCGGTGCAGCCCCAAGGATGGGCATTCCTGGCAGGGGAAGGGGCAGGAGCCCAGGAGGGCTGGACCCGCAGAGGGGGGGCTCAGGGGGCTCATACCTGCAGGACTGGGCATGATGGGCGTCCCCGGAGGACCGCCGCCGCCGGGTGGACCCTGCGGAGAGACAAAGCGAGGGTCAGCCACGCAAACACGAGCATCGCCCACCTCCCCAGGTTTTCAAACGCCTCCCCCAGCTGGACCTTGCACCCCCAAACCCAGCCCGCCGTACTGATTCCCCCCCAAAACCATGTGAGCTCCCTGAGCCGTAACACCTCCACACCCCAACGACAGGACAGACAGCTGGAGCAGGAGGACTCACCACATATGTACCAGGCGATGAAGAAGAGTATGGGATCTATAGAGAGAAGAGAGCCAGGTTCAGACACGGAGTGCACCAGGGCTGCGCCTCAGCAGGGCACAGCCAAGAGCCCCCACTGCCCCCCCAGCCTGGCCAGGATGGGGGTCCCAGGGTCCACCAGCTGCACCCCACTGCAGGGAGAGCAGCACAGGAGCAGGGCTTAAGCTTTAGATACAGCACCTCAACAAGAGGCCGGGGAACACCCTCTCGTTAGCGGAACTCAGCTAACAGGGAATGGCCTCATTTGCAGGACGGTCCCTGACCAGCCCCGCTCTCGCTTCAGGGACCACGTGGTACTCACTGAGTTAGCACTGCTGGGGTTCGGCCACGGTCTGCCAGCTCCCGGCCCCCTGGGGTCAAAATTAAACAGGGGAAAAAAAAAAAAAAAGTTGTGTTTTTATCCGTGCGGTCCCACAAAGCCCGAGTCAGCGGCCAAACATCCCCAGCACGGGGTTTGCCTTACATGTTAATTCCAGGCATGCCGGGACCGAGGGAGTTGGGTGGAGGTCTCATGCCGCTGCCGTAGTTCTGCAACGATAACCAAGGGTCAGTCTACCGTAACGGGAAGGGAAACCGGAGAAGACAAGAGAAAGGAAAAAAAAAAACAAGAAACAAACAAAAAAACAAGAGGGTTAGTTTGCAAAAATGAGCTTTAAAAAAAAATATTAGATGATGATGAATGTAGAGGCCATTAGCAACTGCTTCCATAAAAAAATCAGGCAGCTGAATATGGAAGGGAGCCAGGCTGAGCCCCAGAGTCCCCCCCACAGTCTCTGATGCCGTGTTGGTGGAGGGAAAACAGCCCCCTCCCAGCTCCGGGACCCAAATCTGCTCACAGCCCCCAGGCGCCAACAACAGCCTTTTGGGTTTGTCTTTTTGGTCAGGGGAAAACAGGAGCAGGAGGAGAAAAGGCTGCATGGCTTGGAAGGTTATTGCTGCAGCGTAAGGACAGGAAAAGGCTGCACGAGCTCCCTCCGAGATGGAGCATCCCCTGCTCCCAGGATGACGGCTGGAGTAGGGAAAACCAAGCCAGGCTTGTTTTCCCGTTGCTTCCCAGCTCTCTGCTACATCTCCTGGAGCTGCAGGGAGCAGGCGAGGGCAGGCAGCCCCTCGGGGCTCCTCTCCTGGCTTATTCCACCCCGGCTTAGCCTCCAGCTGGGACCAGGAGCCTCAGATCTGCATCCCTCATCTCCTAAAACCAGCTCTAGTACAAAGCCAAGCCCAAGGCGGTGAAGGAAGAGGAATCCCCCGAATGCCGCGCTCCATTTGGTCTGCGCTTTGCTCCCTGTGCCCCCCGGGCAATGCGCAGCCAGATTTAGGTCGTGCTGCTGCTCCTCCCCTCCCACCTTCCTGCCACGATGCATCTTTTTGGGCTGTATTTCTGCCATTTAGAGAAAAAATTCCTAGGGCAGGAGGAGGGACAGCTGGCCGCTTCCTATTTCGCAGCCCCTCAGAGCGCTCCAAGCCGGATTTTAAATGCAATCCTTCAGTGCTGTCAATTTTTCCCTGCATTTATGGATGCACCGGAGCACGGTGCTCTGCTGAGGGCATTGCCAAAGTTTGTTTTGAAGAGGCAGAAAAAGGGTTTTCCCAAACAAATTACCGGCAAGTCCTTAATTGATTGAAATCCAGCCATTTACACTGAATAGCAGCATCAAACCCCTTGTTCAAAAAAAAAAAAAACCCACAAAAAAAACCTCAGCGTTTTTAATTGGAGCTGAAAGGCTGGAAAACGAAGCCATCTGAAAGATGCTCAGGGAGGGTGGGGAGGGAACGCAGCTGTGCCAAGCGACCTGGATGCCGGGCTCCGGCAAGACACCGCCGAAACCCAGCGAGCTACAAACCCTCTTCATAGAGGCACCAGCAAACCTAATCTTGGCCTCTGCAGAGCTAAAACTGTGACTATTAAAGGGAAAAAGGCAGTGGCGATTGGCTGTAAGGGATGATTCATCGTCGGTGCGTAATAAGTAGCTGTTGTCAGGTTGCCGGGATGTCCTGGCTGGATGCTCTGCAGCCCTTTGGAATAACTTAAGGAGTATTTGGGAAGGTCCTGATGCAAAGCTTGAAGAAAAAACAGCCCTGGGCATGCAAGGTGTGAGGGGCTGCTGGGTTTGGTTCGCTATTTTCAGTGGCTGCCTGCACAGGCGCTGGTTCCTGGACGGCTGCGGGGAGGCAGCGCCCCGTGGGTGCCAGATTGGGAAGCCCAGCGCTTCTCCAGGGGAAGGCTGCCTTTTAAAAAACCTCTCCCTAATGTACATACACAGGGAACGGCGGAGTCAAAAATAAAGCTCTGAACATTTCACAACTCCTGCCGGCTCCCAGAGCCGCCGCATCCCACGCGGCGCTGAACGCGCGCTCGCGGCTTCCAAGTTTCACGGCGAGCTTTGCAAGTGGGAAGCGAGCAGCCTCCCCCAGGCAAACCGCCGCCGCTCTCCTTGGCGCAGGCCACGCTAACAAATGCCATTTTTTTTTGGGTGCAATCCTCCAGGAAAGGAGGATTTTAAGCAGAGCAGCGGCGCTATTGCAGGGCTTGTCCGTGAAACGATGCTCATGCAGGTTTTTTATCCCCTGCCCTAGGATGGATCCGGGTGCCTACGGAGACGGCCGGGCATCCCTGAGCAGCATCCTCAGCCTGGTGTTAAAAAAGAGATGACACAACTCCCTCTTTACACAATATTCGCTTATTTCAACAGTCTCTGGGGGAAAAACAAAACAAAACTCCAGCGCACCCGCTCGTCTCTTGACAGACTCTGATCCTCGCGCTACAAACTTGACGTAGGCGACGATGCAGAGAGGATAAACCTCCAACCAAAATATGGTAATCTGGTTTTGAAGTCTCGTAGAAGGAACAAACAGGAGTGAGTCAACAAGCCACTCCGTAAAGTGAATCAATGGAGAGACAGCATATATTAACCCAGATCTGCTTAATTTCAGGAGTTTACTCCCCTTTCCTGAAATAGAGAGCTCGAGCAGGCAGCAGGAAGGGCAGGCAGAGGGGAACCTCGCAGAGGAAAGCCTTATTCCCCTGCTAAAGGGATCTTTGCCATTTATTTTTATTTATTTATTTTTAATGCAAGCCTCCTTTGCCTTTCCTGCTGTTAGGGTCGTAACTATTTCCCAGGCAGGCAGTGTAATGCACTCAAAGGTTGCTCTGGTGTGGCGCTAAGTGCCATCCCCTTTGACGGAAGGGCAGGAGGGAGGTTGCAATACCCTTAATGAGCTCTGAAGACCTTGCTCATGTTAAAAGGAGGGATTTCCAGATGCAAGACTAATGTAAAACACATTAACACTAATGGGGGGACAGGGCGTGGGGGGGGAACTCCCAGCCCTTTGAGCCCCAGGAGGTTGTTTCGATGGTGCTCTTTGGCGCTGGGCTTACCTGCGGACCGGGACCCATGGGGCCCATCCCTCGCGGAGGATTCATCCTTTGCATGGGGCCGCCCATGTTAGGGTGCCCTGTTGGGAGGAAAGCAGGGGTGTTATGCGGCACAGCAGCCACTTCGGGTCCCAAATTAACAGCTAATGAGAAACGTTAAGGTTCAACCCTCCTCCGCTGGGTTTACCTTGCTGTCGCGTGGGATCCATCGAATTGGGCAGCAACGGCTGTGTACCGGGAACGGCACCTGGGGGCTGTGAAAACAAGGGGAGAGAGATTAAAAAAAACCACTAAATGCTAAAATGTGGCCTACAGAGATAGGTTTGGGTTGAGGCTTTAGGCTTTCAGGGGGCTCCTCGGTGTGCTCCCCACCATGCACCACCCCTCCTGCAGCAGCACAACCTGTGGCTGCACGAGCATCCCACATCCCGCGGCATCCTGCATCCCGGGCATCATCCTACAGCCTCCGGGTGTTTCCCTCCCCTTTCCTTTTGCAAACACCTTCTAAAAACCAAACGAGGCGACAGTGTTTCCTCCTCTCCCTGCAGCCTGCATGCCGCCAGGCTGCCATATTTTAGGGGAGTAGGGGAAAGCCTGGGCTGCATGGGGCAGAGGCGTAAAAGCCCGCAGGGAAAGGAGACGGGCAGCGTGACTCCCCGGTATTTACACAGCGCCAGGGCCAAACCGTACAGGTTGCAGCGATTTGTCGGCTGCCCATGGGGAGATGCTCCATTTGCAGCAGACCAGTGTTTGGACCCATCCCCATGCAGGCAGAGGAGAAGGTGGATGCTCTCCCTCCTCAAACCCATGCTCTGCTCGGGCAATGCGGCTATTTAAAGTTCAAAGGCTGCTCCAGACAGATAAAGGGGGAGAAAAACACAGATATCATCTGCTTGGGGGAAGCAAACTGTAAACAGTTTTGCTACAGTGCTGCCTTTTATTTGAAGGCCGACATATGACGGATTCCACTGCTGGAACACAGCGCAGGCACCGGGTGTGCACGGCTGTGCCGAGACAGAATCTGCCCACTCCCGAGTTTTTTGCAGCTTGGAAGCTGGCAGCAGGAGGAAGATAAACCAAGGGGGTTGTAGGGATGGATATTTACACTTCTGCTGTTTGACCTTCCTGCCTTGCCTATTTATTCCTCTCGTCCCTCTGGATGTGACCATAACCTCACCGAGCTCTGCGTAGGTACAAACCTGTGTTTTATATGTGGTGTTTGGGGAAAGAAATTCAGTCCTTCTAATTAACTTTACCCACTCCTGGATGTTCGACCCTGCTGCAAGAGCAGTCTCCCCACACTGGTCTCTCCTGCCTGCCCCAGCTCACTGTGCTCACCTCCAGTGGAGCTCAGGTCGAGCCCGGGACCACAGCAGGATGGGGTCCCCTTAAAACTGTCCTGTGAGGAGGTGCAGTTAATTAATACCTCGCTAAAACAGCCACCAGTGCCCTGGGTGGGAGGTTCTTCCAGCTTAGCTGGGCTTGGGGGTCCTACATCAGCCCCCCCCCACCCCCCCAAGTTCTCAGCTCCATGTCAGCTGTTTCATCATCATTTTGCATGTTCCAGCAATTCAAGTCTCAAATCCAGCAATCACAAACACAAAGCAAGCTGTTACATCCTACTTCCCAACTATCCTGCTCTTTCTGCTCCTAAGAGCTACATAAAAATGTTAGCCAAAAAACAAGCTCCCATAATTTCTGCACAGTCACCTTTGCTACTCAAAGGAATTACAGGTTTCCTTTAATTTCCATTTAATGACAAATAACCTCTGGTTTGGTCATTACTCTATGGATCTGCACGGCATCGTTGGGAACGAGATGAATTCCTCCACCGAAGGCCACGCGTTCAGGCAGCGCGTGGGGTGGAAGCCTTCGTCCGTAAGGCCAGAAACAAACTGCCCTTGTTTAAGCCAGGATAAGAGGATAAACCAACCCAAAAAATTCAGCAGTGACCTGCCCTGCTTGACCCCACTGCTGATCTAAGCGCTCGGTCAACCCAGCAGCAGGATTATCTCCATCACTTTAATTTTCTGCGATTGGAGGGAAAATCCAGCCGGGCAGCGAGCCCGCAGCACGGCACGGTCGTGCTGAAAACACCACAAATGAAAAGCGGCACGTTCCCCACTGCTGTTTACACCCTGGATATGCCCAAACCTCAAAATAAAGTTAAAATAAAACAGTTATGTGACGCTTGATGCTCCAGCACCAAGAAAACGGACGATGCCCGAGGGAGGCGATGCTTGCTGTCCAAACCCAAGGAGCATCTGCAGGACACGTGGTCCTTGTTCCCCTCCCCAGGTAAAAGCCCTCCCCAGGAAACCCGTCGGCGCGGAGCCCGGTAGCGCAGTACCTGGTTGCCCATCCTGATAGGGGGCCGGGGACCTCCGGCGTAGCGCGGCGACATGAACGGCTGCGGGGACACAAAAGGGAGGTCAGGGCCGAGCTGCGGGGAGGCAGCACGCTCCCCACGCACGCCGGTTAGACTGTACACACTGTTTTGTTTTGTTTTGTTTTTTTCTGGAGACATCCTTTTTAAAAAAGTTAAGTTTCAAAAGGAAAAAAAAAAAAAAAAAGATGTCCGGAGTCCATTTTTAACATTTTCTCTGTAGATTTATTGTTTGAGAGTGTTTGACATCAGCAATACTAGGTGAGGCTGTTAAAATTAGCGCATGGGAAACCCTGAGTGTTAGATACTGTTCAAGTTTAAATATATAGAGATATATTAAAAAAAGTGGCAAATAAGCACATACAGACACGCACACACAAAAAAACCCCCAATGCTAAGTACTGAAAAAAAAAGAAGAAAGACTTAAAGTTACTTTTTTACAACTGCTGCTACTAACAGAAGCTTAAAAACCCACATCAAGTTAAATTTCTCAGGCTACCTTGGGAAGGTAAAACAGTCTGATACCCACGATTGACTTCTCAGTCCATTGACAACTGCACATCCAAAAAAAAAAAAAAAAAAAGAAAAAAAATGGGAAAAAAACAGTATTTTGCTTCGGAGCTGGGGTGCCCGGGGGGATGCTCCCCGGGGGAGCAGGTACCCGCTGCCCAGCATGCTTATAGAGGAAAAAAAAAAGCAAATCGAGCGCACGTCCCGGTTCACAGCCCTACCCATCGCTAGTGTCTTTACCTGACTGTGGGGTCCCATCATGCTGTTAGGATTGTGGGGTGGAGGCTGTGCGTGTGGCGAGGGCTGTGACCCAGGCGGTCCCTGTGAGGTCAGACAGTAGAAGGAGGTTATAGATTAGCACATGAAAGCGCAGAAAGAGCTAAAAAAAGGATTGACGGGTGGACCTGTTTTGTCGGGGAGTCAGTTCTCCCATTTTTAAATTTTTTTTTTTCCTCTTTTTAATTGAGTTTCTATTCATTTGTAGCTGAACAATGAATAATGATATATGCAAAAAAAAAATATTAAAAATCAGAACATCTGTCAAAATACAGCAGCCACATTGACGGTAAACGGTCCGGTAGTTCAACCAAGTCTGCAATGATAAACACACAGGGAAACACTTTGCAAGGGTGTGCAACGAGGAAGAAAAAATATGCAGGAGAGGACCACTGAGCTTGGGGGAAATACAAAAAACATCCCCAATCAAAAAAAAAAATATGATTTTTTCCTCTCTCATCCCAAAGGTTGGAAACACCTCCGGGTTTGGGTTTTTTTCTGACTGTGGTTCACTGGAGGTGCTGGAGCGAGCGCAGAGGACGCGGAGCACGTCCCAGCACGTGCCTGGGCAGCGTTTGGCCGGCACAACCGGGGCTGCATTGCCAGCCTGTACGGATGCAACATCCTTCCTCGAGGTGGATTCCCTAAGGATGCGAGTAAAATGGCTTGCGAGCAAAGAAAGGATGTCTAGGGGAAAAAAGGAGAGATTAGTCGGTGCAGGTTTAAGGCTGCAATGCAGCAGCCGCTGACATTTTGGGCTTCAACGCCCACTTTTCTTTTTTTTTTTTAAATTTCCCTTAAAAGCACGAAATGAAAATTTGCTTGGAAAAACCGCGAGCTCAATGCAAGAATATACCGGTGCGTGTTAATGTAAGGGGAAAAAAAGTATTTTTTGAGTCAAAGGAGGTGTAATTGGTAGAGAAAGCAAACGAGCTTTGTCAGTAGGTGAAGGGAAGCGATGGCAGGCTCCAGGACCGGCGCCGGAGCAGATGTTTTCTACCTGCCTCGTTACTAATTTCAACAAGTGTTCGCCTTCTAGCTGCTGCCAGCAATGGCATGGTTTGTTACCATGAGCAATTTTCTTAATTAACAGACATTAATTAGCCATTTAGCAATTTTGCAAGCATTTGTTTAGCAGCTTTCCTAAACATGAATACCACTGTGATAATGGTACTGATTAGAGGGTCCCCTAATTAACAGTACAGGGAAGGAAAATTGAAATCACATAAATTAAAAAGGGAGGGGAAGTTAATGAAGGCAGGACATATTTGCACCTGCAAATCTTTTGTACGGCGGAAACTTGAGTGCAATGTAAATAAAGTAAGAGGGTGGGTTTTTTTCCTTTTTTTTTTTTTTTTAATTTGAACGGTTTGGCGGCGAGATGGAGCCAAGCGGATTTAAACCAACAGCCTCCTGCCAGCCTCTCCGCTCCAGCCGCTGCACCCGGGGAAATGAAGTCCCACCATTTATTCTCCAGGAGCCAAAGGCAACCAGCCCCTGCTCCTACTGCCCTGTGAGCCTTGGCTGGAAGAGGTCACAGCACCTCAGGACAACCCTCCTGCTGCCAACACAACTGCCTTCTCCACCCACATCCCACCAGAGCGGAGAAAACAAACCACTGTCCAACTGCAGCATCAACCTCCTTTAGCAGAAGTCCTCTCCATGCATGAAACTTGACTTATTTTTGCTTCTGAGGTGGCTAACTCTGTCTGTGCGAGTGCAAATCACGTCAGGGGCAGCAGCCACCTCCCACCACCGGCTCATGGAGGACAGCATCCCCCGATGAGGTCTGGCCACCACCAAAGCCCTTCCTACATGTCACAGCTGCAGGATTTGGGGTAGGGAACATGGGCAGAGGTGAACGAGCGATGAAAACAAGTGGAAGGGAAAAACCAGGACTCGCAGAGGTCAAACCTCGAGTCCCATCGATGCAAGAGTCAACAGCACACTCGCAATGCCTGCCTTGCTGCGCTGCAAGGAGGAGGTCACTGTTATCCAGGTACTGACCGGACAGGCACGCAGACCCCATCCTGAAGTTATTAAACCCCTAATTAAACCCCTGATGTCCTCCCTCTCATATCCCCCAGCACGTGAGGGTCTGGGGTTAACAGGTATCGAATGCGTGGGGGACATGGCCGCCTACACGCACGCTGGCTGAGTTCGGAGGTGATGCTTTGGGTCTGCATTTAGAGCAGCGCAGCGCAAGCAGCATTTGGTTATTGTAGAAAAAGCATCTCTAAAACACAGCAGCATTTTCACCAGAGAAAAATCCCCCGTTGCAACTGGATCCGGAGAGCACCAGTTGTTTGTGCTGCTGAATACATCCTCCAGAGCGTGGTCCTGCCTCGCCGCTCCAAGGCTGCTCCCTGAGATGCTCCAGGGTCGGTGCCGCTACATCTCCGCTGTTGCATTATCCCATGTGGTGCCACTCCCAGCACAGACTCTGGGTAACACGACTGCAGACGCTCAGCTTGTGCAAAAGGCCTTTTTTTTTTTTTTTTTTAAAAATTCTTTTCTTGCTTTTTCAAACAGCAACAAGAAGCAGCATCCAAAATGCTTCCTCTGGGCTGCAACCGCCGTGGCCCCCTCCCAGCACGGCTGCTCTGCTTCATCAGAAATGCAGACCCTCTGGATATTGTTATCTCTGTAAATATTTGCAGATGTTTCAGGGCTGGGACCTGCGTTCGGCCAGGAACGCCTGCTGGATCGGTTGCTTTTTCGCACGGGTTTCCCTTGCTGCAGAGGAAGCAGCAGATGATCCCAATGGATCATGACAGTTGAGACAAGTGTTTTGCAGAGATGACATGTGGGCTCCAACCAACAGAACAACCCTTTTTTCTCAAAAAATGTGTATTTAGCAGTTATTAACTAGTGCTGCTACAAGAGGAGGCCGAACACACACAGCCCTGCTTCCTCCACATCCCAAATTCCCCAGAGTTGCATCCCCTCAGCAAAGCTCCGTCCGACGCGCCATGCTGGGTGAGCAGGACCTGTTCCGCAGTTAATACACTCTCATTAAGACCAGTGCTCTCCCCAACCAGAGAAACCCCATCATTTCTCAAGTTTTCATTTTTTTCCAAACTGGATGCCTTGCACAGGGGGTTATTCTTCACCTTCCTGTAGCTGCCTCAAAAAACCCGCAATAAACAACCCCAAACAGCTAAAACGGTGTTAGAGGAAACTGTTTCCGACAGCTCTTGGTGCCCCAACCTCCTCTCTGTTTCATTTTTTTTCTCCCCTTTACACTACAGGGACTTTAAAAGCCCAACCTGGCCCGTCAGACGACCCAAGTTTGCTGCCGCTGCTGCTTTCTACGGGGAGTTTCCAGGCGATCAGGTTATTTCCACTCTGTCTTTCATGAGCTCGAGTCCTCAAAGTTCTTGTAAAATATTAAAGATGGAAAATGGCACGAGCGATCATAGCTCTGTGTGTGTCAATTTATGTTTCCAGCGTAATTCACCACAAATGGATCATGTTTTATGGGCTACATACTTTCAGCTAATGGGGTAGTTTTTTTATTTAAAAACATTTTCAAGCACCTCTAGGGGTAGCAGAACAATGCAGGATGGTACCAGAAGGCAAAGCATTGCTGCCATGAGATACCGACGATTTAGAGTTAGCAATAAGAAGGCATCTTGTGTTTTAAAATACCTGCCCCTGCCTACCAGTTTTGACATTAGAAAATACTAAAATAAATTAGATGGAGATTAATTAAAGATGTGCCTGGGTTTATTGGATAGGAGCTTTCTTTCCACTGAAGGAGAGAGAAGTTTTGCAAGTTGTCAACAAAAAAATAAGATATCTCTGAAGGAGCCTTTAGGAGAGATGCTCCAGGTGCCTTCAAAGAGGAAGACCACGGTGACCTTCCAGCGTGTGGTGCCAGCTGAGGACCCAAACGCACCTTCCCGAGAGAGGGCAAGGCAAGGCAAGGCAGGGCAAGGCAGGGCAAGGCAGGGCAAGGCAAGGCAACGCAAGGCAAGGCAGGACAAGGCAAGGCAGGGCAAGGCAAAGCAACGCAAGGCAAGGCAAGGCAAGGCAAGGCAAGGCGGGCCAAGTTCCCCCGCAGACGGCGGAAGGCAGCCGTGGGCAGGAGCTCTGCCTCGCCTGCAGCTGGGGCTCCCAACTGCAGGAGCCTGGTTTTAAGGAATATGTTTAACACAAGCTCTTCAGGAAACAAACCCGTGTCAGCCGGAGCCAAGAACAGTCACCTCCATCTGGCTGGAGCACCCGAGAGAAAGTTGACTGCAAATCCCACCATATGCTCCAGACGCTCGGTACAAAAGCCTCAGGCATCCTACTAAACTTCCAGAAAAAAAACTTTCTCCAATGCTTGGTTTTCCTTTCCTCGAGCTCGTAAGTCACCTTCCTTCAAACCCCGCCTGGTGCAAGGCTGATACCGAGTTCTGCCCCAGGATTTTGGGAAGGGCAGCCTGGTTTTTGCCGCTCTCGTGCCGCCTCGCCGGAGCTGGCTGATCATAGATGGTAGCACCTGCAGAGTGGTGGCACATCCCACCGACACATCAGGACAGCCGAGCAAGGGGAAAATGGTGGCATCCAAGGAGGGAGCAGGACAACATGGACCCTCTCCTACTACCACTGCTTTACCATCCTCACCCGCTGTGGGCGACCTTACCCAAAGAACTGCGCCCTGGGACGCAGGGAGGAGAGGCGGGGAGGGCAGGGGATATTGGGGTGAGCCCCCCTGGGCTCTGGAGCCCCCCATCCTCCCCAGCTCCCGAGGCCTCTCTGCATTAGGGGGCAGTGTGGGAACACTGAGCAGCCGGTGCTTTGTTTTGGTGCATCTCGGCGCCGAGTCGCTGATGCATAGCTAACACAGCCGCCGACATTGATTTATGGTCAACTTTCCATTTCATCAGCGTGCGGGGTACGGGGCGGCGCGGGGAGTTTGCACCGGGAAGAGGAGGCATAGTCGCGGTGGGGGGTGCTGACTGAGCTCCCCCCCCATTTATTTAGTGTTAAGGCGTGGTATTCATTGCTTTCAATTTTTAATTTTCCTTCCCACATTTCCCTGGCACTCCCCTGTCCCTCCTTTGAGGGATCTGCACCCCGGCATCAATCCAGCTTTCAAAACAAAAGCAGGAACGCCTCTGATGACCTTTAGGAGGATGAGCAGAGGGTTTGCTTGCTCATCTCAATGGGACAAAGAGAGAGATTTAAATAAAAGCATCTACCCACGCTGGCCGTCAACCCAGCCACCTTTTGTCCAGAGTGCAGCCTGATGCCATGTCGCTGGCTGGCACCACACAATGCCCTGGCAACCCAAGGGTGCCCGGAGCCTCTCCTTTGCCATCGTTTCAGGGTTTTGGGAAGGTTTTGGGAGACTCTGCGGGCTGCAATTCCCTTGGCCCCCAGCCCAAAGGTTGCTTCTGAGCCCCAGCATGGGGAAGGGGCTCTCCCTGCAAGACGGCGCCTGCAGACAGGCGCTGCACCCTGGACTCATCCTCTCTTCTCCCCTTCCCGCCACTTCTCCTCCAAGCTCACTCCCATGGGGTTTTGGGCCACTAACTCTGAGGAATGGCCCATAGTTTTTTTCCCTTTGCCAAACAGTGGTGCACACTCAAATGCACAGGGCTGGAGGTGTTCATGCACCCCCAGGGTGGTTTCTGAAACCTGAGCTTCAATGGTGACTCCCTCCTCAGCTCCCAGTGTGATGCCCCACCATGTCAGGACAGGACCAGGCCCTCTAAACCCTCTCAAAAATGGTCTGCCCATGCTTGCTACGCTCGGGGATATCCCTTGCAGGTCCCTGGTGCCTGCAGCACGGTGCAGAAGAGGAAGTTGCTGAAACCCCCTGAGCCCTCTCCATCCTCTGGCCTCCTGGCATGAGGAGGGCACCGTCTGAGGTGGAACCTCGCTCACTCCCAGGGCTGGCACACCGAGAATTGTGGAGAAAGTCCTTGTCATCTCCTCTGACCTTTCTGATTTTGCCCTCTTCAGTTCAGCACTTTAATTTCCTACAGAGATAGGAAATTACCCCCAAGCTGCAACCAGCTCATCGCTGAGCCTCCAGCCGCCTCTGCAAGTGCTGGTCTCCAGCATCTCCTGAGGCTGGAATGAGCTCCAGCACCCGCAATAAATCAGAAGGGCTTTCATGGAGGCGATGTTCAGACTGTGTTAAAAGGTGGGATTTTTCTTCTCCCCTCCTCCCCTCCATCCCCAGGGCTGGGAGGAGAAACCAGATGTTGGAGGGCTTTCAGGAAAGGCAGGCTCTTGAGATGTCACATGTGAGCCATATGCATCGGCACCCGTCTTCTCCTCCCTCCGGCAGCTCTGGGGATGGGCAGCATCCCTGCACACAACACCTGCACTGGTGCCATTACTTCTGCCGGGTTTTCAGGACACCCCCACCAAAGGCCCTAAGAAAGCAGAGCTGCTTTTGAGCCCCCCTTCCCCAGCAGCTCCTGATCCAGCCACACAAGAGGTAGGGAGCTGGGGTAGGTTGTCTGCTCCTGAATTGGACCCTCAGTGCGAAAATGCTACAGGAGGGCAGAAAGAAAAGCAGGGGGGACAGCTTGGAGGCTGTCAACGGAAAGAGTTGACATGGGAGCATGCACAGCATGTCTGGGGAGATGCGACTCCTCTTCTTCACCTTCCCCTCTTGGGGAAAGCCAACCCATACTCTTGAAGCCTTGCCCTAACTTCGTGCCAGTTTTACAGCCCTCGCAGCTCTGAGTGAAGCAGGAGCCCCAAAGGACAGTCAGCTTCACTGCGGGGCGAGATCAGGACTTTTGGAGACACATTTGTTGGAAGCAGCAGCTTGGCACTCAAATTGCTGGCAGCAGCTATGACCTGCGAGATAGCATCTCCACTGTTGGCTTCACCCCGTGCCGCCAAGCGCTGCTACAAGATTTGCCTGTTTTAGGGTTCTCGATCAATATCAGATATTCTTACTTTGTCAGAAGCATGTTCAGGAAATGGGATCTCTCTAAAAAAAAAGAAAAGACAGGACCCTCCTTCCCCCTTCCCACACACACACGAACGGCGATATCGGGCTCAGATATCACCACAATAAATCACAAGCGCCTTATCAAGTTCGCCTGTCTACTGCCCAAGAAGTTCTCCCATATACAAATCACAAGTCCAGATTACAAAAAAGCAGCTTGCCAAAACAAATATTCCTTTCAACTCTTATCCCATTTGTTACACGAACAAGTGTTTCTTCCTCAAGAAGGAAGATTTTAATGCACCAAGAGCTTATGCCGCTGCAAACCAATGTGGCTCATGCCATGCAAAGAGATTACAGAGAAACCCCAAAAAAACCCCACGGTTCAAGTTTTGAAAACTCCTTTTCTGTGTGCTTGTCGAGATCCTTTCCATGAGCGTCACTCCAAACATACATTACCCCCTCCTCGGTCAGAGCTTGGTGTGGGAGACGGAAGGAGCGAGGGGACTTTGCTAGGTATTTGCTTACAAGGTGCCTCCACGGCATTTGGGGACTTGGCTGGAGCCCGCTCCTGCCTGCAGCCGCAGCCAGCGTTTGTTAATGCTTTCAGTGATTGCATTTGGAAAAAATCAAGCGGTTAACCAGAGGAGGGGGAAAAAGTTTCAGGAATCAAAATCCAGAATGTTTTCAATTATGCTCGTCTGTTAGGACCGGAGAACAAATACAATCCCAACCCAAACACAAACCAAGCAGCTTTGGAAAAAACATCGGTTGTAAATACACAGTAACCTCTTCGAGCAAAAAAGAAATTTGCTTTAAGGCCACAAAAAATAGAAAGCAAATGTGGAAGGACAGCAGAACGCGAGTTATTCCTAGACAGGTCAGCTGTGCGGGCATGCTGCTTCCCTAGCATCCCCTCAGAAAAAAAAACACAGGCACAACAGCGCTGACACCCAGAGCGTAAGCAAACACGTGCGTGGTGTGGAGGCGAGCATCGGGAAGAGCGGCAGCCTACCTGGAAGAACCCGGGCGGGATGGGGCCCCCGGGCATCCCGTCGTTCGGGGGAATGTTTCCAAGCACGGGACTCGGGGCGGCAGCTGCGCTCTGCAGGGAACAAAACCAGGGAAAACATGGTGGGTTTGAGTCGGAGTTAAGAAAAAAAACACATTAAAAAAGCTGTCTCTCCCGCCACACCACACTGAGTCAATTAGCCTGCTACCTCCAGAGCCCTGAGCAACACACCCCGTGCCCCAAGCATCCTCCCTCCATGAGGGAATGAGCAGAGGATGCTCGGAGCTGGAGGGGCACCGGCCTCTGCGATTCACTCATGGAGAAGATGGCTGCACAAAACCCGGGGATAATTCTGGGGCTTATTTATTCATTTACCCAGGCATTTAGTCTCGTTAATCCACCGAGGAACCTCATCCAACGCGTCATTTCAGGCAGAAGCTGTTTTAAGGCTTTTTAAATGCTTCTTTTACTCCACCTCCCCCCACATGCTCGCTGGTTCAGTTCTGTCCTCCAAAAAAGATGCCTCCCTGACCTCAGCAGCACACCAAGGTTTTATTACAAATTTCCAAATTCATTTCACCCGATCTGTGGGGTCACAATCCACCTCATGCCTCCCCAGGACAAGCCACCCAAGTGGCTCGGCACCAAAAAGGAGGGACGGGGCAGACACAGGGTACCCAGACACCCCGCTCGCTCCTGCTCAGCATCTCTATTTGTATTTACTTCCTCTCTGTGATGTACATTGACAGACAAAAGAGGTTTTTCTGGTGCAAGAGGCAGCTCTGGCAGTGCTGAGGGAAGGGCGGCATGCACCAAACCCCCTTGGGAAAGTACCAGTGTGATGGGAGGCTCCTACCCAGAAGGAAAATGGTAAGAAAAAAATCTTTCCCTTGCTGACACGCCCTTGCTAGGATAGAAGTGATACCTGTGCTGCTGAAGTGCATTCTCATTTACCCATCGCCAAACAAACCCCCATTCCCAGGGCAGTTACAAGGGAACCTCAGTGATATTAATTGGGTTTGGATCACTGAACTACTCCCTCCACGAATTTTTATGATGGACTTACCCACCTAAAACTATGTGGCAGGCCCAAGGAAAATCGTCCACCATGAAAAAAATTGGTGGAATAATTTTCCACTGAGAAAATCCCATGAGCAGATGTGCTACACGTGGTCCTGCTCAGGCTTGGTTTTATCCCAAAGCTTGGAGCACCCCGACCCCACCAAACCCCACGTCCCAACAGCAGCCGAGACAGGCCTGGCCCCCAGCCGCATCCAATGTGGTGACATCTGCAAGATGCAAGCAGAGTGGGAAGCCAGGGTGTCAGGACTCGGGCAGCCCTGAAAATTAAGGATTATTATTAAGGACTAAAGCTTGCCAAAGTGGGACTCCCACATTTGGTTGGGAATCTCACTATTCTGGACCAGAAAGCCTTGCAGAGGCAGGCAAGCATCAGGCTAATCGTTGCCTTGTGCCTTCCTGGGTCATGCCTTGTGTCCCCTCCATCACACTCTCCAGCAGGAGCCTCTGTGCAGGATGTGGGATGAAGGCCAGGACCACGCCGGATGAGCGGTTGCTTTTCCCACCCCAGCACCAGAGACAACAGCGCAGGCTGATTCCCCAAAAAGAGACCCCCTTTGCGAAATAACCGGGGTCCCCCTGCAGCTATGGGGTCCTGTGCCCCCAGGCACAGTGCATACCATGCTCCCCCCATGCCCCTGAACAAGGCATCTCGAGCAGCTTTCCCCACATCAACAGCAAAGGCCAGATCTGAGTGGTTTTACAGTTAATAAAAAAAAAGTCCTGGCAGGAAAAATAAGCCTGCCCGTTCCAGGCTCTTTTTATACATCAGACGGCAGCAAAAATAGACGGGAGAGGGAGTGAACCCAGTTCTCCCCCTCCCTCCATCCCCCCAAGTGGGTCAGCTATAAAAGTAAAACCAAATCTTAATCCAAGGCCATGAACATATTGCAGTTTCTCTGCAAAGCAGATGACGGTTCTTAATGCAAAAATATCTAAGACCGAGCCCCAAACTGCAGAGAGCCCATTTGGAATTTCCTTTATTAAACCCTCTATCACGCAAAACGCTTCTCTCCCAAGGCGGCAAGCGCTGCAATAAAGCTGCCAAGGTGATATTTTATGGTTTCAAGAGATTTCCAGCACACCATAATCCTTTGCTGGGGGAATCTCCCAAAGCGAAATGGATCCCAAAGTGGTGGGGAGTGAGGATGGACACGTATGTGGGGATCCAGGGGGAAAGTACACTGCCCTCCTCCTTCCCTCCGCAACAGGGAGTGAAGGCAGGAGGGCAAAGCAGCCAAAGAAAATCTTGAAGCAAATGCCCTTTTTTCCACAAAACCACAGAGTATTTTTCCGCGTTAAACACCCCGAAACCTCACCTATGCCTTCGCGGCATAAACGGGGATTATAAAGTTCCTCGCACATGTGGCGCTTGGCAGAACTCGGTAATTAAAAACCCACAAGTGCCCTGAGCATATTGTAGGATGGGAGCCAAACTGGTCAGCCCTTGATGAATGATTTACAAGGCTGCGAAGTGACATTTTATTTCTTTTTTATTCCCCTCCCCATCACCGCCGCTAAGGTAAACACCAAGGCACCTTTAGCCCCGCAGAAGCAATGGGAGCGTAGCTGTGGCTGGAGCAGCTCTGCAAAACCCTTGGGATGGGCCAGAAAAGAAAGAAAAAAGGGAAGAAAAGACAGTGGGAACAAACTTCCCAAACCCTAAGAGTGACAACCCAAACCCCAAGTGTCAACACCCAAACCCCAAGGGTTGGCACTCAAACCCCAAGGGTTGGCACCCAAACCCCAAGGGCTTCCCAGCACCCATTTCCAGAAAACTAGGACTTTTTTGCCCTCCCAGCTTATTTTCATCATTTTGGCTCAGAAACTCTTTTTAGGGACTATGGAGATTTCAGCTGGAGTTTGCCTGCTCAGCCCCTTTCACTGGATGAATATCTAAAAACCCCCAAGCCCCCCGCCAGCGCAGGTACAGGCAAGGTGGAGATGCCACGGAAGCCGGCAGGAGATGCGCAGCGCCAGCACGGTGGGGGAGCATGAAGCTCGCTCTGCCACCACGTTTCGGCGCCAAACCGAAAGCACGTCCAAGCCAGAAAGGTCCCTGTTGGCATGCGACGCCCCAAATTTCCTTCCACCAAAGCACACCGGAGGCCACTGACGGAGATGAGCAAGGACAGCTCTGGCACAGCCAGCGTGTTGGCTCGTTTGCCTTTTATTAGATGGTAAATTTGCTCCACGCTGGAAATAAAATGCAGTTCCTGGGGCATGCATATATAGCTGTATACATATATATATATATATATTTATTTTTCCTCACCCTACATACATTGGATTTTTTCCACTTTTTTGGTGGAAGCCAGCGGAGCAATGACAATCTGGATTGCCACGTTTCGCTTCCAAACCAAAGCTCTCAGTTAACACACCGGCTCGGTACGCCAGCAGATGCCGTCTAAGCCTTTAAATCGCACACTAATTGCACTAATTGAGCTAACAGTCTCTGTTTCGTCTCCCTACCCTGAGTCAACCAGCGTCTTCTGGTACTGCTGTAGAGATCCAAGCTGTTGACTGTAGTGTTATTTTGTCAGCCATTAAACGATTCATCAGAGTCATTAATTGATTTATTACTGCTGCCTGCAAGTATAGCTTTGCAAATAAAGAAGGATGGAGGTCAGGAGGCAATGGAAATCGGACAAAACAGCACAGCTAGGAGCTGGGCACTTGAATTATCGGTAGGAGCCCGCTCGTGACCACTGGCATCAGGTTAAAACAGGGGAAAAAAAGAAAAAGAAAAGATGTGCTGTTCAGCTGCGCTGCCAAACCAGTTAGGTTTTTCGGCTAAAGTCTATGTAGGATGTAAAAGGGCTATTAAAACCATCTTGTTTTCTTAACCTAATCCTTAGGAAGAACCCAGGTTATTCCGCTGTATTAACTGAGCGGCAGGGAAGAGGCACTGGTGCGGCTGCACGGAGCAGCTCCTTGGTCCCCAGAGCAGCCTGAGCATCCCAAGCTGCCTCACCAGCATTTCAGTGTCACCCAAATTTGCTTTCCCAGGCCGGCTGAGCCGGGAACACAGCTCACCTCCGCTCGTCCCACAGCCCTGGGAGCAGCTGCGGACCAGTGCTTTTATTTATTTACTTTCTTTAAAGCAGTTTAGGTCTTTGCTAGGCGTGAAGGTTTGCTGAGAGCAGGGTGCGGCAAGCCGTTTCCTGCCCCCCGCCCTGTGGCAGACTCGACCCGAGAGGAGCTGTGAGGCACCACCAAGGCTGAGAGGGTTTCAGGGGCTGAATTTAAAAACCAGAGCAGCCAGCACAAAGCTGGTGAGCTGAAATCGCCGCCAGCGACAGCATGCTGCTGCCCCCAGCCCCGGGGTAGCCCCAGTAATAAAAGGCAGCACCCAACAAGGGAAGGTTTGGGAAGCTGGGGAGCTTTCTGGATGCACTGTCTGCATGGCAGCCTTCGGGATGCTGCAACGGGATCTTCCTCCTCATCCTCATCACTGGACAAGCTTGAGCTGCCTCTAAGAGCATCAAGAAGGTGGGCTAAGGTGCTGCACCCCAATGCATCCCATCCTGCAAGGCTCCCAGCATCACGGTGAGACGATACCCTGCGGGATGGCAGGGCATCAGCTGAGCCCCAGCTTGCCACCTGCCCAAACTCACCACACTTCACCAACACAAGTGATTGTTTCTATTAACTATGAAAAACAGGTTCCCATCGGTGGTATTCACTCTGCCATTAAACGTGAGCTGGTGTCCCCACTGCACACTCCCGGTGAGCAGCTTTGGGTCACACAGGCAGCTGCACAGCTCACCCCAGCATCCTGTGGCTGGCTTTCACCAAACACTTTTTTTTTTAAATAAAAATAACCTCCAAACAGTGGTGCAAGGTGCTGGCAGGCAGCAGAGAGGATGCTCTCTTCATGGGAAGCACCACCAGCACCGGCCGCTCTGCCAGCCCCTGCCTCCATTAACTGGCAGCGAGATGGGGAGAGCAAAAATATCTCCATGGCACAGACCTAAAACCGAACTACGGTTTGTTTTTTTGGCTCAAGATGTTTTTGCCCTCACTCTCCTCTCCAGAAGAGTGGACTGGAGGATTTTGGCTGCATCTCACACCCCGCAGACACAAGGCACTCAAGGGCAGCTGCCTCTGGTACAAGCACGTGGGGATGCTCAGGACATGGTGGTGATCTGGTATCCATCTGTCTCCTTTGATTTTATTTTTTTGCCTAGAGCACAGGCTTTGGAGCCTAAAGAAATCAGCGTGCAGGTCGGGACTTAAGCAGGCTGCGTAAACAGGTAATATGGAATTTAATTGGACTCCAGTTAAGCCTTTTCATCTCGTTAAAGCTGCCTTCATCTTATATAGCCAGGTTTTAAATTTAATAATAGAACCCTCCCACACCTCGCAGTAACCCGATTAACGCTGGGGAGGACGGCACACCGACTGCTTCCTCCGGACTGAGCCCTCAGATGCTCTCCCGCATCAGTCCCCTCCATGGGTCGGTGCCAGCACCTGTGTTGCCTCAACGTGTGTGAAAATAGAAAATAAATAAAACACCAGCCCGCTGCAGCTGATGCGAGTGTGATTACTTGCCCGTGTGCTGGTGGCGGGCACCCACTTCAAAAACACGGTGCTTGCAGAGCTTCTCGGGTAGGGGCAGGGTGTTTTTGGGGCACGCTGTGCTCCCCAGCCAGGGTACACCGGAGACCGTCCTGCTTCCTCCTGTGCAAACCACTTGGCTGGATGCTCCAAGAGACAAAACAAACTGGATTTGGTTCATTTTAGGGCACAGGAAGGTAAAAGGATACTGGGATGAAGCTTTGAGTACTGGCAAGAGGATGATATAAAAGAAAAACAGATTAAATGGGCTTGTAGCAGTATCACCACACCACCCAAACACCATCACTGTGCTCTCGTGGGACACCAAGCTGTGCATACAAGTTCAGCTTAATTATACTTCTACAACAGCACAAGCTTTTTGTGCTTGTTTTAAATACATCACCTGCGAGCCGCCCGGCACAGGGAGCCCCAGCACACAAAGCGCCAGCGTACACCCTGGCCGGGAACAGCCACACTCGGCCACTTTTTTCCCCTCCTTTAAAAAGAAAGAAACAACCCCCAGTCCCGTATTTTCTCTGAGCTTTAAGAAAAAAAAGGCACAACAGTCGAACGGTGTTTCAAGCTAATACATGGCTTGCTTTTTTTTTTTCCCCCTCCTTGTAAAGGATAATCTGAGACAGCAGCTCCGGCCACGAAACAATAGGATTTTAATCTCTTAAATCGGCGTCCCCCTTATCCCCGGGAAGGAAACCCCTTCAGTCATTTACAAGTTTGTAAATAAGGCTCTTGGTAGCATCTCGCGGACATCTGCTCCGCCAGCCCGACAGCGTTCCTGCTAACATTTACAAACATCCTTACGCAAACACCCAGTGCGCTCTGCTGAGCTGGCTTTCTCTAAATATATCCCAAGGAAATAACTTGGCAGGGCTGCAAAAATTTCACAGCAACTGAACTGGGGTGGGGGGGAAGGGAGGGGATAAGCATAGAAGGTATAAAACAGACTAAATGCAATTAGGCTCGGTTTTGCACGCACGTGTGTACGGGAAAGTTTACAAAGGGAAACTTCTAGGAAGTTAAGCCAGGCTTGCTGGTAGTGCTTGCCCTGACTTAGGAAGGCCTTTGCAGAGGAAAGCACTCTGGTGCTTCATGCCATGTGCTCAGGTGCATGGATGCACCCCATCCCTGGTATTTGGGGATGCTTTGCCACGGGCATCCCTAAGTCACCTCGCCCCCAGCTTGGAGTGAAGATGAACCTGAGGGTCCTGGCTCTCCCACTGGCGGCATCTTCCCTGGCACAAGACCCATATCCAGCCTACACCTTGAAATTAGTGTACGAGCCCTCCTCACTGCCGAACAGCTCAAATGGATCGCGTGCAATTAGCAGCCTGGAAAATGCTGTAAATACACAGGTATTAATTACTATCAATTCTCCTCTAATAATTCCAGCAACAGACAGGCCAGGCTCTTTTCCAGCAATCAATACCATCCATTTCAGGGTCCACCTGCCAAAAAAGTTATATAAAATAATTATATAAAATTTTCATTAGATAATGCAATTGCTTAGGACTATTAATCTACTGCTCATCTATCAGCGCAGGATGCTCAGCTCTACTGAGGGCCACCCAGCCACCGCCATGGTGCAGCTCCTCGCACCAACCTGTATTTTCTCCTGCACCGGACACTTGGAAGTTCCTCCTGGATTCGCTCCTGATGTGCCTACACAAGCTTTATGCAAAGCTTACAGATTAATTTCAGATTTTAAAAAAAATGATTATTATTTTTAAAACCAAAAGGGCAATAGCCCCAGCAAGCAAAACTGCTGGGAAAGGTAATTTGCTGGAGTTTTCTGCAAAGTTCTGGTGGTTAAAGCAGATGGGAATTTACTCCCTGTGATGCCCCTCGCCTCACACTGCTGCTGTTGGGGTATAATTATGTGGGGTTGCATGGCTGGATGCTCGTCGGCACGTGCACCGGCTCGCCTTCCATCCTTGCCTTAAGCATCACAGCTGAAATGAAGTCCTCCCCTTTACCGGCCTTTGAAAAGCTCAGATTAAGGAAAAATACTGCCTCCCTCTCAAAAAAATAATAATAATTTGGCGATGAGGTGCAAGGGAGGCTGCTGCTGTTGGCAGCCGGACTTCTGCTTCCCAGCGCCTGTACAAATCACTGCTCCTCTGCTTCTGCCTTCTTCCAGATTGAAATTGCCAAGCGAATTTTGGAAGGGGTTACAAGAAAAGCTAGTTTTAAATTGGTAATCTAATTTAAAAGAGAAAAAAAACCCCATAATCCGCGACTTTAGAAAAACGCCGCGCCATCGCACCACGTGCATTTGAAAAAACATAGTTTTAACTTGTCCAAAGGATTTACTAACAACTAACGAGGATACTGCCAATCCCATCAGCTAGCCGGCACACCGCAAAATGCCCCGAAGGCATCCAGTGCCTGGCAGTGACTTCCCCATTAAAGCTGGGTGCAGATTAGAATTACTATTTTTTCTTAAATTATTTTTGTCTTTGCCACCTTGTGTTTCAGCTAGCCAATCTCATCGGCTGTTGTTTGCAATCAAAAATAATACAAAATAAACTGTGAGTTTGCATGGGGTGCCAGTGATGTCCAGTTCCTAATCCTCATCCAGATCCAGGGAAGGAGGTGAGACACCCCCCCTTCCCAGCGCCTGCCTTTGCAGTGCAGCGGGAACCACCACCTCCCCAAAAAAACATCCATTTCCATTGTGGGGGCTGCGAGATGCTGTGGGATGGAGCACCAACACCCCGGCACAGCATCCGGGACTTCCCACCCCTGGTCCAGCCGGAGGAGACCAGGACCTGGCTCTGCCCCGCGGGAAAACCTCCCCGTTTTCTCCATCCTCTCCCGCTGTGGGGAAAGAGAGGAGGGATTAATGCAAATACTCCCATTCTTGTCATGCACTTGAATGCCAAAATATCCCATTTGCTTAAGCCTATTTTACTGCTAGCAGCTGCCCTGGTATTATTCCGCGACACCAAAGGCAAAGGGCAAAAGAAGTTGGTCCAGAGCAGGTGAACACCATCTGCCCGTCCCCAACAAGATGCTGACGGCCACCATCTTCGTGTAATAACACAAAGCCCGTTTGAACGCCTGCAAAAGGTTACAGCGGCGCTTTTTATGCGCCGCTGTAACCTTTTGCAGGCGTTCAAACAGGTTTTGTGTACCTACGGAGGCAGCTGAGCATCCGTCCCCACTCGCAGCGGCCCCTGATGGATGTGCCTGCTGATCTGTGAAGAGTGAAGTTTTACCACAGCGAGCCTTTAAAAAAGAAAAAAAATCAAATCCTCTTCTCTAACAAAGCGGCAGGTTAACAGAAAAAAAAAAAATCATAATTTTTAACAGAAGTGGCTTTGTTGATGTTTGAAGATGCCTCGTAGCATCTTCTCTGCACAACATCTTCTATTAAATATGCTGGTGGAGGGATGCAAATGCCTTAAATTGAGGCAGAGGCAGCAGCTGACTTAAATAAGGGCTGTGACTGGCTGTGCGGGTACAAAGTCCGGCACCTCGTATAAACCCTGGTGAGGCAGATGGGGAGGAAGGCAGTGGACTTTGCACAGGAGCAGCCGGCACCGCCGCAGCCAGACCCAGGGCAGCTCATCAAAGCCCTAAATTAACTGGGATGGATGGACCTCCTGCAAATTTTGAGGACTGCTGTATTCAGTAGCAATGATGGCCATGGGCTTTTGTCCTACCCATCACTCAAGTAGCACCCATGCTATAGGACCCATCCTATAGCACCCACCCTCCTGGGAGCATTGCCATGATGAGCCCAACAGGTTTCTGCACCCTTGATGTGTCCTGAGGAGCAAGTATGGGCTTGGAAGTCTTTTGTGAGGCTGCGGTCATGCTCTGACAGCCAACCCAGCCCTTGATGAGCCTTTGCTGGGACAGCAACACCGGGGCATCACAAGGAAAGCTGTTGGCAAACCCCAATCCCAAGCAAGATGGGTTTTGTGACTGAGTGATGCCCTCGCTGGTGTGCATGGAGAAAAGCCATTGTGCCTCAGCACGATTCCTACAATTTCCAGGGTGATGTTTTAAAAATGGTAAAAATATTCTGTCCTCCATGCAGTGCTTTACACCAGAGTGCTGCCCAGGTATGGAGCTGCAGAGCATCCTACACCTCTGCATCCATGCAGCATTTTGCTGCAGAGCTACGGAGCCGCAGAGCATCCTACACCCCTGCATCCTGCAGCAGCGGTGCCGGCCCCTCCCAAGCCCCAGATGGCCACTGGCAAGGTCACAACGCATGGGACTTCCCGAGTGCCATATCCCAGGCTCGCCCGTCCCTGGAGAGTGGGTTTGTCCGAGCAGCGTGGCGCAGCACCGAGCACCACCGATGCTCTCTCTGGGCATGCTTAAAGCTTGAGCAAACAGCTCAGGTTTGAAACACAAGTGACTCGTGGGTGTGAGGCAGGGGCAGGAGGAAAACCCCAGCTTTCCTCATCACCCTCCGGCACAGGATCCCAGCCCAGGCTGTGGCCATCGCTCTGCCCTGGCAGCACAGAGACTGGGCTGTGGCTCCGGGGCCACAGCCAAAACCAAAGCGGCACTAATTGTCCCCAGAAATCATCCTTGCGCATCTGCCAGGGGTCAGACATGAGGGGTTTTGGGGAGGGGCGGGGGGATTGCAGCAACTTTCCCCTCCTCTCTGCTCATCTAATCCTCCAGGCTAATCCCTTCCAGCCATATGGAGCCCTCACATCCCAAACCTGCCCCCAGGAAGCACCCGCGGCCGCCCCTCCGCACCCCATATCCCCCTGGGAGCAGTGCTTGGGACCTCAAAAGCAGTATGGGTGGGGAAAGGGTGTGAGCTCCCCCACAGCCCCTGGGGAGATGCTCCCAAACGCCACACACAGGCGGTTTCTGATGAAAATTCACACTAAAATAGTCTTTAAACCCAGGCGAGTGCAGCCCCCATGACTGCTTCCCCCCCTCTTCTTTTAACAGCAGGGTTTATTGCAGTTATTTGTGGGTGCTGCTCCCCGAAAATACTGTTTCCCAGGTCTGGTAATTGCTTGAGGCATTTGAAAATTAATAGAGCAGCTAGAGCAAAGAACAGGAGGAGTAAATCTGATGTAAGCCAGCGTGTAATTCAGTACTCTTACCAAGAACTGGTGGTTTTCTCTGCAGCTGGCAAAAGCCAGGGGCCAAGCTAGTTTGGAGGGGGTGCCCATCTTCCCTGGTAGGCTGAGATTTTTTGAGAGAAGGATGAATGGGAAGAGTTTAATTTCCAGAGCATTTTAAACATTTCGGCATGTTCTGGAGGAGGAGATGAGGTGTGTATCCATGGGACAGGAGGGAATTCACCGCACAGCTCTGTGCAGGGGAAGTCAGTACAAGCTCACCTCCAGCCCTGCTTTCTCTTGCTAAGCCCTACCTGGGATAACACTGCGCTGAAGTGGCCCCACATTTTATTTACCTTAACGCCAGCTCTCTGCATTGCTTCGGCCGCTGGCAGCAGCAGTCTGGGCACAGCCAAGCTGTGGGGCTTCCCTGTGGAAAAGTCCCTCTGGGTTGTTTAACTCAAGGAGCAACCTCAAAAGGTGCGTATCGGGCTAGGGGAGGATTTCTGATAAAAATGTGGGTTTTTTTAAATTAGTCACTTTTTTTTGTGCTCGCAGAGCGGTTTGGTTAGATGAAACCCAAAGCTATGTTACCCTTAAAGCTTACAAAACATTGATTATTTCACTTCTAAGAGCACCTCTCCCCATCAAAATAAGGCGGTTAATACAAACCCCCCATTTATGAACTGGGAGCTTTTTGAAGCCGGCTCTGGAGGGACCCTATAAAACCAGCATGCAAACCCCTGCCCCCTGACCCAGCAATAAACTAGTACGTGAGGCAGGAAAACTTAAAGTCTTGAGAGGAAGAAAAAAAAAATAAATTAGCCCCAGGCTTTCAGACAGCAGGGCGGGGGGAGGGAGCAATGTGAGAGCGCTGAGCATCACTGCAAGGTCTTGTTTAGACTGGCAGCTGGGGAAAACCTGGTTACAGAGTGGGTGGGCAGAGTCCGAGGGATGGACGGGGATGATGAGTGGAGGGAGGGGATGGGCATGGTGGTTATGGCCATGAGCTGCTGATGGAAACTTCCTGATGGGCTTTTTCTCTTTCTTTTTTTTTACAGCCACCATTTGATATCCATAGGTAAGAGCAGCTTCTCTGCTCCACACAGTCAGAGCTGCTCTCGCAACACCCCAATGCAAACCCAGGCACACTGCCGGTGGCACAGCCCTGACAGCACCCTCCTCTCCACGGTGCATGCCTGTGGGCACCAAGTTGTGGCCCCATCCCCACAGTGAACCCTCTTCGGTCCCCAAAGCTGAGCACCCCACAACCTCCCAGCTCTGACGGCTGCTGCCACTCAACTCCCTGGGAGCAAAACACCCCCAAACCCCACGGGGAGCCGTGGGCTGACCCTGAGCTCCCTGAAAGGCAGAGGGTGCCCTCTGGCACTCTTTCTAAGCCTTGGGACAAGCTGGAGAGGACACCCTTCCGCTGCCCACCCTTCGTGGGACACCCTGCAGATCCCCAAGCTGCCGGCAAAGCTCCGGTGGTCTGCGGGGTTTCTCTCTCCCCCTGTCCTGCCAGGACAGGGCACCCACCACAGCAGCCCCCCACACCCACCAGCGTTTCAGTGGGCAATGGCCCCTCCTGGGAAAACTCTTCCTGGCCACGGCATGGAAGCGACATGAGGGACGAAGGGCCTTTGTGCAGGCAGCACCCTGCTAAGCCACACAAAGCTGGGGGGGGGGGGGGGTCAAAGGCTCCTGGTGTAGGGAAGGGCCCCCTCCATCTTCCCCCTTCCATTTCCCCCCCGCTCCCCAGGCACCGGCTTTTATATCGCCTTGGCCGGATTCGTTAACTCCCCTCCCAGAGCTGGGGCCTCCTCTGCCTGCAATCCCTGCGGATTTTACCTCCAGGCAAGAGCAAGGGGGGGGGAAAAAAGGGGGGGGGCAGCCCAGAGCCATAAAAGAGCCTGGTAAAAACAACAGACTGCGGTTGGGGGATAGATACACGATGGCTTTAAAAAAGCGCACCGCCGAGGAGAGTTTGATGGCTCTGCCAAAAGGAAAGAAGTGTCTTCCCACTTGCAAACAAGAGTTAATTATAGAAAAAAAGGCCCAGGAAAGTGTTAAAACCATCTGTGCCATGAGGAAGAGGCTGGGGCCGGGCAGGCGCAGGCAGCAGCGCTGACAGCTGCTGTGTACAGGCAGCCTGGACCGCTCCCCCCACGCCGTGCCTTGCCATCCTCCCCGCCCTGCCACCCCTGCCATGCTATCCTTGCCCTGCCACCCTTGTCGTGACATCCTCCCACCACGCCACCCTTGCCGTGCCATCTTCCCGAGCCAGTGGCATTAGCAAGCCACAGTGCTGCGAGGTCCTACCCATCCCACCACGTCCCCAGCGGGACCCCCACCAGCAGCTGCCCTCCCGCATGGGGCAGGAGCTGCAGGTTTGGCAGAGAAGGCCACCACCAACACCAAAAAGTGCTCTGGGTGGCATAGAAGGGACATCCCTGGGATGCATGCAGCAGCCTCACCAGGAGACTTGTCCTAAATAAATCCTACCGAAGCATCACACCGGTACGTCCCAAGGGACAGACCTCCAGGCACTCATTTGAACCCCAGACCCCAGGGAAACGAGGCCCATGCGATAATGCCAAGCATCCTGCGTTGCCTCTGCCATCTCCTCGATGGGGCTGAGGATGGACGTGCCTCCTGCCGTGGGAAGGATGGGGTCCGTGGGAGGCCGGAGATCAGTCTGCACGGCTGCAGCACTGCTGCCTGACCCTGCAGCCAGATCCCAACTGCTTCACAAATATTTACCTATCTGGTTTTTAAACAAACCTGAAATGCCAGAGAGTTTAAAGTCCACATCCCAAACAGCTCCCGTCTTGCTCTCGCTTGCCCTCGGGTCCCCAGCTGCCTGCCTGGGGAGCCTCCAGGCTCCTGCACCCTGTCCCGACCCCCCGATTTTAAAGAAACTGCAGGCAGGCAGGCAGGCAGGCTCCTGCCTGGTCAGGCAGCCAGGCCAGCGGCAACACTTCTGCCTCTTATTTTATTAGGGCCATTCAGGCTGGATGATGCCTGAACACGCAACTGGTGCATTTCAGAGGAGACCTCATGCTGATGAGCTTGCATATAGATTCACCGCAGAAAATAATTAGCCATAATTAAGGGCTTCTGGTTTATGGCTCCAACAATTGTTTAAACAGCAGAGCCCTGTTCAAATTAAGTTCGGGACTCAGCAATAAATATTTCTTTACCGTGATACAATTTAGTTTCAAACTCCTGCTCCGAGCAGCCAGCCTGGGCTGCTCCGATCGGGGTCAGAGCTGCTTCTCCTGCAAGGAGGCACAGGAGTTGCATGGCTGGACTCAGCCCCAAAATCATGCTCTTTTGGATCAAAAATCTATCGGGGGTACAAGAAGGGAAGGGGGAACGGTAGGAAAAATCTGCTGGGAGCTGGAAAAGATGAGAGCGGATGAAGAGCAAGAAGGCGCTGCCGGCGGGTAGATGGCTCCGTGGTGTGATGTGGGCACCAACGCCCGTGGCACGGCTGGATCGGCTGGCATTTCGGCTCGCCGAGTTGGAGGAGCAGTTTGAGGCTCCTCCATGTAGCATCTACCCACCGGGCCAGCCCCCTCCCCACCTGCGGCACTCCCTCCCTATGGACAACATATGGCACGTCTCACCTCATTAGAGACATAACTAGCAGAAATAATAAGCAAGTCTTAACTCAAAACCTAAACTAATGCGCTAGAAGAAGCTCTTCAGTGCTGAGGTTTTTTGGTGTCCCCCCAAAACCCTGCTCCCAAAGCCAGCCGTGGTCCTGCAGTGTGCTCGTGCTCCACTCTACCAGCCTGGGTGGTAACAACTGGGCAAAGCAGAATTAAATGTGAAGATCAATATTCCTATCAAGGTAGCTTCTAAGAGGTTTTAGTTAGTTAAGTAGCTTGGAGATTTTGTCCGTGAAAGGCAGCGTGGCCGACATGGCCGTACACTGCCCAGGTGCACTCGAGGGTCACCTACACAATTGTGATCTCCAGAGCAAGGAGCTGAGGAGAAGGAGCCCCAGGCTGCTGGGGTAGGATGCAGGAACCATGCACGGGTGGAAACCTCCAAGCAGCTCCACAACACACACACTGAAAGTTTACTTATTTCTACTTTTTAATTAACACCAGCCCTCCGTTAGCACTGGTGAAGAGGGAAGCCATCGGCTTGCCACCGTCCACTACGAGGCACCGTGCTGTGATGCCGTCCCACCATGCTGGACAGGTAAAGGACAAGAGAAGAGGAGCCCATATGATGGCCTGCGTAGGAGCTCTGTCCCCAGCATGGTGGGGACGTTGTCTGGCGACACTGGCCCTCAGCCCGGGCAGCTTCTCCTCTCCAAGGCAGGTCCTGAAGCCACCTCAGGGCCACCAAGTATGGAAAGTCCAGATGTTGCTGCAAATTAGTAGAAGCCTTTCTGCTGTTTTCTTTGAGGAAAAGAGATGGTTTCCCCCATGTCCGCTTCTTCCAGCAGACAAAACCTCAGAAAGCCCTGGGAACAAAGCACTGATGCTGCTCTGCCACCCAAAAACAACTTCATACACGTTTGGTGCCTCCCCAGAGGGACAAGCCGGGAGTACCACAGGCTCCCGCCAACTGCAGAGTTTTTCCGAGTATGATCTAGGAGCACCATGGGAAGCACACAGGGAAAACGGCCATATCATAAACCAACTCAACTTTACGACCTGAACGTTTTAAGACATAGCAGGAGCCTTTGTACTGTGGCCATAGCTGCAATATATCAGTTAGCCATCGCTTCCACCAAGATGTAGCGCTCTAGATTTTGCAGCAAACGCTGACTTAAAGACCCATATCAAATACATTATGATACCACTGTTTCCCGTTACCCACGCTGGTGATTCAATTAATTTAAAAACAGCAGTGAAATTTAATTTCACCATTAACCCTGCAATCCCCAATGACCACCAGCTGGGAAGATGGCAGCCACCTGCCCAAGTTTGGATGGGCCAGGGGGGTGGGAGGAGAGCAAAGGGATGAAAGGTGAGGAGCTATGGATGCGAGCAGAGAAACAGGGCAAGGCAGGATCTTTTCTAAGCCCTTTGCAGGGCAGGAAAGTTTGTGGGAGAGTCAGGACAGGGAACAGATGAGGGGCCGCAGAACAGTGCCTGCAAATCAAATGCCTGCTTTTTAATCAAAACAGGCTCCTGTGGGAAAGGCTTGCTCTCCTCTTTTCACCTCCTTCCACTCGTGTGGCTCAAATTCACATGGCCCTACACAACTCCAAAGACGAACAGACGCAGAGCACAAAACATGCCGGCAGCCACCCTCTGGAAGGGTAACCCCCAGAGCCTGCCCGGGTCTCGCCTCAGATTTATCAGTAGGGCCAAGGGTTAACAGGAACTGTCAAATGGAGCACGAACTCCATGAAGGCAAGCTGTTCTTTCGGGGGTGTAAAAGGCTGTCCTTTAGAGATCTGCAGTGATGGTCTGCACACAGGCTCAGGCCTCGGGTCAAGCAGGGCTCACCATGGCTTCCATCAGGAAGCCCAGCTCACTGCAGAGGAACAGCACAGAAGGGACACAGCCGCCCAACAAGCCTTCCTCCCTGACACACGTCCAGAGAAGAATAGTTAGCCCAAGCAGAGCTCTCCCATCTGCTTTTGTTTTCCAGTCTTCAGTCCTGGGCTCCGCTAAAGCCCCTGAAGTCACCGGGCATCTGTTCTCCTCCACCCATCACAATCTGCCAGCCACCGCCGCTCTGACAGCCATCCATCACGCCGTAATATGCTGACCACGAGACCCAGTGGGACATCATTTTCAAGTCAAATGCAGCAGTTAGCATAAAATAAAGCATCGCCCTGGTTTAGGTTTTTTTTTTTTTTACAATTCCGCAGCTGCAGCTAGGGACTCGGTATGCAACAAAAGTGAGGGGGGAAAAAAGGCACAGGAAAATGGCAATTCTACTCTTCTGAGTCATAACAATTATGACGTTGTGATAAGAAACGTTTTCTATGAATTTTTAAGTACCAGTAATCCTGTTTTGCAATTGTCCCCCGGGAACAAGGCGACAGATTGAATGGGGCTGACAGTTATTTCCATCCTGACAAACGCGGCTCCGACGCGCCATCTCCTCCCTCCAAACTTCCCAGCCCGGCGTTCAACCCACTGCTCCGGCTCCGGTTTGTTTGGTGCAAGCGAAGCAGAGCTGGCTCAGCCACCAGCGTGACTGAGGACATCCCCAATAACCCTGCAAAAACCAGCCCGCTGGCCCCAAACCCCAAGCATGTACTTATTCATGCCTCCATAAAGCAGAGCTGTCCTCCAACAGCATGCATGGGGAGGAACCGCACCCAATAAAGTCCCTTTTCCTTGTACATGCAACTATCCCCTTGAGAAGCCTTCAGCTGTGAGCTACAAGGCACACTGAGCATCTTGGTCTCCCTGGTCCAGCCACCACAAACACCTTTGCAGGTCCCAGGGAGATGCATCAACAGGGAAGAGCATCCCTCAACGTTTCAGTATTTGAGACTTCAAAATTTTCATCGCCACCCTAAAACCCTGCAGATTTAGCTCACTGCCATTGAAACGGGCTGTGGGTGAAGGCAGCAGGGAAATGCACCTTTTTGTTGAAGTCTTTTAGAATGGGAACAAAACCAGTTCCTTTTACCTCTTTTGTAAAATGAGCACTGTCATCAGAATCAGTGCCGAGGAGTGAATTTGTTTTGCAGAGGATCAAATAAATAATGGATGATGAAGGAAAGCTGCCACAGCAAGACTGCTTGGGAGGTGCTCTGCTCTACGCAGCCTTGCCCGATGTGCTCGTTCTTACAGCTCCTCATGCCGGCACCAGCTCCAGCCTCAGCGATGCTTCCCAAACCCGGGTACCACAGGGTGCACTGGCCGAAGCAACATGCTCCAGGACATCGGTGCTGTTGTCTTTGGCAGCCCGTACATACGATGGGAATGTGTTTTAATTCCTGGCAGGCAAGGAGAGAGATGTGGGGTGCACTCCTGCAAATCCAGGGCATTGCATGGGCCCCGGGGCATGAGCAGCCCAGCACAGAGCAGCACCCCTGGAGAGAAGCCTGGCTTGCTGTCCTCCAGCATCAGCCTCAGCCACCAGCCTGTCAGTAAGTCTCAATCCTTTTAATAATACAGTAAAACTAAGTTTCTGCTTCCTTGCGAGCAGTCACCCCACACCTCTCCCACCTCTGTCGTGGGACTGCTCTGGGCCACCATATCAGCACCCAGCAAGAGAGGGGATGATGCCCCGCGCCCACCTATGAGGGAAGCCCAGGTCTTCAAGCGCTCTATAGCTAGAAGACATTAAAACCAGCCTGTCATTTTAGATGCAAATTTATTTTAGATGCGACAGAGGGCTTACAAAAAAGGTGTGCTAGATGCTGTTTGCTTCTGCTAAGGCTGTTGTGATTCGGCTCCCAGGGGCATTGGATGGGTGTTGGAATGGGTGAGCTTGAGGGATGGGTGCCAGGATGCAGAGGCTTTCACCTCCAGATCAGGCCCTGGCTGAAACCAGCTCCATAATGACCAAAAGCCCTTAGTCTGCAGGCTGTACAAGCTGCTGCCATCTGAGAAGAGTAAGCACAGAAGCGTGCCCACCATCACTGCCTCCTCCACACCTCTTCCTGGCAAGTCCTCCTTGGTACGATGCTGCCGAGACCGGCATCCTTTGTTTTCCACCGTGTTTTCCTTCCCCAAGCCTGGGCAGCCCTCCTCCTCCTCCTCCTCCTTCTCCTCCCTGTCCCTACCACCATCGCCCCAGGGCCAGGCTGCAGCCCGGCAGGTCCCCGGGGAGGTTTCTCAGAAAGCGTAACCATTTCTGCAGAAAGTTTGGCAGCTCGGGCCAATGGCAGGAGTTTCTTTAATCAACTCAAATTGCATTTTCTACAGATAAGTCTCCCACTCTCAGCCGCCAAGAAAAAGCCAGCCGGACGGCAGCAAAAAAAAAAAAAAAGACACAACCCCCCCACAGAGGCTGCAAAGTCACCGCACAAGCTCGCGGGGTGATTATTTATAGCCTTTCCCTCTGCAAAAGCCAAAAATAATTGTTCCAGCCCAATTACCGAATTTCTGAATGCTAGGCTCAGGAGTAGCCACTGAAGTGGCGTGCCTCGAGCTGCTTGCAGTGTGTTGGGTTGGTGTGGCAAGGTTTTGGTAATGGGGGGGCTACAGGGGTGAATTCTGTGAGAAGCTGCCAGAAGCTTCCCCTGTGTTCAACAGAGCCAACGCCAGCCAGCTCCAAGATGGACCCACCGCTGGCCAAGGCCGAGCCCATCAGCAACAGTAGTGCTGCTGTGATAACATATTTAAGAAGGAGGAAAAAAAGGCACAACTGGGCAACTTCAGACGGAGAGAGGAGTGAGAATATGCGAGAGAAACAACTCTGCAGACACCAAGGTCAGTGAAGAAGGAGGGAGAGGAGGTGCTCCAGGAGCCGGAGCAGATTCCCCGGCAGCCCGTGGTGCAGCCCATGGTGAGGCAGCTGTGCCCTGCACCCATGGAGGTTAATGGTGGGGCAGAACCCACCTGCAGCCCGGGGAGGACCCCACACCGGAGCAGGGGGATGCCCAAAGGAGGCTGTGACCCCGTGGGAAGCCCACACTGGAGCAGGCTCCTGGCAGGACCTGTGGTCCCGTGGAGAGAGGAGCCCACGCTGGAGCAGGTTTGCTGGCAGGACTGGTGACCCCATGGGGGACCCACGCTAGAGCAGTTCGTGAAGAGCTGCAGCCTGTGGGAAGGGCTCATGTTGGAGAAGTTCATGGAGGACTGTCTCCCATGGCAGGGACCCCACGCTGGAGCAGGGGAGGAGTGTGAGGAGCACCCCCTGAGGAGGAAGGAGCAGCAGAGACAATGGGTGATGAACTGACCACAACCCCCATCCCCTGCACTGCTGCAGGGAGGAGGTAGAGAAATCGGGAGTGAAGTTGGGCCTGGGAAGAAGGGAGGTATGGAGGAAGGTGTTTTAAGATTTGGATTTATTTCTCATTATGCTACTCTGATTTGACTGGTAATAGATTAAATTCATTTTTCCCCAAGTCGAGTCTGTTTTGCCTGTGATGGTAATTGCTGAGTGATCTCCCTGTCCTTAACTCGACCCACAAGCCTTTCGTTGTATTTTCTCTCCTCTCTCCAGCTGAGGAGGGGGAGTGATAAAGCAGCTTTGGTGGGCACCTGGCAACCAGCCAGGGCCAACCCACCACAGGCAATTAGCACCCGGCGAGGTGGGATGGCTAAGAGCAGCGGGCATCTCCAGAGAGCCGGCATGCCGTCAGCACGGCAGCGCTTCCTGGATGCCAGGTTTTGGCGAGGAAGATGTGTCTTGTGAACCTCCATGGGGCTGAGCTGGGGCTCCAAAGAGGTTCTCCAGTAAAGTGCTGGGCTCTAACAAGGTTTCACTGCAAACTGTGCTGAACCCCAGAAACCCCTGTAAAGGTCTGACCATGCACACCAGCTGGGAACACGCATGGGGAAACACTGAGCTGAGTTCCTTCCACCCTGCCCTGAAGCCCAACAAGACCAAAAGCCTTCTGCAGCCCCCTGCTCAGGCGCCTTCCCCAGCCGTTTCAGCCCTTCCTCAGCTTCCCATCCCTCCTTACGAGCCCTCTGGTTTTGTGTGGAGAGTGTTTTTCCTTCTCTCTCCGCTCAACCCACCCACGCCAGTGCTGCCTTTTCTATCGGCAGCGAAGGCAGGCGAGGAGGAGCGATGGTGTTTTGCATGGGAAGAGCGGGGAAGTGCCAGGCGCCCACTCTGAGACCTCTACCTCTGCACACCTTCTCTAATATAAAAAAATTTTATATATATATATAAAAATATACAATACATATACACATCAAAAATACTGCTGGTGAAGCCAAGCCAAGGGGCAATTCAGGGTTGTACAGTTGTCATGCTTGCAGTCAAAACCAATCTCCCAGGTTGGGTATCACACATTTTGGCGATGTTTCATCTCCTGACAACCCCATAAGAACAACCCAACCACTCGCAACCAGCATGAGCCCCCCCCCAGGGAGGCAGAGAGCCCCCAGCACGGCTGCTGAGGACCAGCAGCAACCACTGCTGCCTTTGGAGGGAGAAAGCCTCTTCTGCGTATGCTGGCTTCACCTGTTGGGAAGTCTCAAAAAAATACTGGTTTTGGAAGAAGCAGGTAAAGCAAGGGAAACCCAGCTGCTCCAGTGGCTCCAGCCAAAGAGCCACAGGAGCCTGGCTGTGGAGGAACCTGTGTGGGAACCCAGGGATGCTCCTATAGCAAACCCACAAAACCCCACATTTCTTTCTTTTTAGAGATAGCCGATGATTTTTCCTTATTGGGGAGGGACCTTTCCTTTGGTATCTCCTTTGGGAGGACCAGATGTGTCATGCTGAGCAGCTCTCACGACTGCGATCGCTTGGGGTCCCTTGGAGATGCACCCTATGCTGCAGAGCACCCAGTTGCCAGCACGTGCTTACAACTCAGGCAGCCAGTGAAGCTGCAAATGCCTAAAAAACCCCCAAAACCTGCCCATTCCCTCCCACATAACTCATCCCACCCCATGACCATCTTCATCCCAGGGATGACCCAGGGAGCTCTTTCTCCCAGGAGCAGAGGAGGGGGCTGCACACCCATGGGACACCTCCCACCAGAACCAGATGGGGGTCAAGCACACCAGCCTGGGCTTCAAATCTACCTAGAGGACCACCAAGCCCCCACTGGGGGGGGGGGGGGGGGGGTACAGGGTGGGGGGACCCCATCTTTACCCCAGCAAGCGCTGCCCCCCCTCCCCGCAAGGCTGCGCCGGCTCCAGCCGCTCCCGCGATCCAAGCGGAGCAGATGGCACGCGCAACACTTACGGCTTCGCTTTCCAGCCGCCATCGCAGAGCTGCTTCTCAGCAGGGCGGAGGCGGAGGGAGGGGGGGGGGGGGGGGGAGACGGCTTTTCTTTTTTTTTATTTTCCCTGGGAATTTTGATTTTCTTTAAAAAAACCCCATGTATAATCGTGCACTTGAGACCCAGGAGCCCCTGGCAGGCAGAGCGCAGTGCTCTGAGGATGGACGGTGCGTGCCAGCTGATCGGCAGTCCGTCTGTGCCTGGGAAACCAGCTGACCACCCAAAATCCCCATCGAGAGGGACAAACCCTGGAAAGCCTCACAAAGCAGAGATGGGGGGGAAAAAAAGGGATGAAGCGATCAAAATAAAAGGGCTTTCTAGGGATTTTACTGGCTCGGCTGCATTTCCTCCTCTTTGACGGCTCATACCCTGCTCATCGAGGGGCAGCTTCTGCCACCCCGGCAGGGTGGGCAGGGGGTTTGGAGAAGCATGCCCTGAGCAGAGAAGACCCAGAGGGAAAGACGAGCTGTGTTTCAGCTCCTTGGGACATTAGTCCTGTCTCCACAGCTAAGATGGAGCAAGAGAGATGCTGTCCCACCTGGGGCGATGATGGGCTCTGGGGGCATGCATCAGCTTGTGGAGGCCCAGGTCGGATGCTGTGGCATACCACGGTCCTCTCATCCTACACCAATGGCTCAAACCAGGTTTTTTGCTTCCCAGTGGAAGCCAACACCTAGAACGAGGCTGGGAAACCATAAATCTGGGCATCGCAGACACCAGATTGCTTTCAGCAGCCGCGCTCTGCACAGAGCTCGGCGATAAGTAACAAAAAGTCTGCGCTTTGCGCCGCTGATTTCTTGTCTGGGGATGCATAAAACCTGGGAGATGACAGATCGGCACCTCGATCCAAGAGCATCCCCGCGCTCGCTCTGCCGGAGAGGCGGATAAACAAAGGCGGCTCTCCCCGGCGTCCGCAGGCAGCTGCCACCACCGCCGTGCGATAGCGGGAGGGGGAAAGAAAAACAAAAGAGGTCTGCACCGCCGGGATCCGCGGGAATGGGATGCTCCCGGCGCTATCCCGGCCCTTTTATTCCGTTGGTACTCACAGGGAGCTTGGCCCTGGCCCCTTGGACACCTCCCTCCCCCAGGGGTCTCCTTGCCCAGCCGCCACGGCTGGATGCCAGGGGCAGTCCCATATGCTGTAACCACTCGGCATCGCATAGTGAAGAGCAAAACATCCTGGTTTTGGGCACAGAGAGGGGCTTGGCCATCCCAGCAAAGAGCTCAACGACGATCTGGACCAGGTTGCAGCAGTTTTGTGCCGACGGGCGCTGTTGGGTGTGACAGATGCCTGCCCAAATCCCATGTGAGACTGTGCAGGCAGAAGAGTTTGAGCGCCTGTCCCACAGCACCCGGAGATTTGGTGAGGTCAGATATTTGGCACGGAAGATTTCTGATGCGGTTTCTTAATTCAGATGGCCCCGCCGCTGGCAAGGACTGGCGGGTGCTCAGACACTTCGCATGGGGTGGTCACAACAGCAAGGGAAAAGGGAGCATGCTGGGAAATGCCAACTTGAGGATGCTTCCAAGGAAAAAAGAGAAGGTGGACGCGGCTGTGGCACCAAAACACCCAGGTCTTGATCCATCCATACGTGGACATGTGCTGGTTGTGCTCGCCTGGCCTTGTGAGCTCAGAGCGGCCTAAGGCAGCTGGAATAACACAGCCACGCTCCTCTCAAACCCACCCTCCTTCCCTAACATGCTGGCTGGACGCACGTGTCTCACCCCCATCGCCTTTTCCAACCCCTGCGGACCTGCGCTGCCCTATTCGCTCCCCATCAGTTTGTGGCTTTGAGCCCCAGCTCCTCGCACAAGAGCCCCGCTGCTGGGCTTCACCCCGACAGAGCAGCACAGACCCCAAAATTTGGAGTTTGGAAGTGCGAGCAAGAACTTCTCTAGCTCCTGGAGACCTCACGCGCTATTTCACCAGGCCACCACAGCAAATCGTTCGGACGAAGGGAAGGCAAGGCAGGAAACCATCTTTGCAACCCCAAAGTTGAATAATCATCACCTGGGCTGCGGGAAGCCCTCTCCTTCTCCCCGGGCACCAGCTCCCAGGACCCACCAGCACCTGGGGAGGGGGCCATGTCGCCAGCCCCCCCCGGGGCTTTGCCAAGGAATGCCGGGGGCGGCGGTGGGGGGGAGCAGCCACGGCGGCGGCAGTGCTGGGAAGGGAACCAGCTGGAGAGCCGCAGCCTCATGAAATAATGAAATGCCAAACCAACCCCTGCATCTTCCACAGTCTCTCAGGTCACCTACCAGATTAGGAGGCCTGTTGCTAAGGCAACCATATCTTGCAAGTGCTAGCTGAACTTCCCCATCGTTTTTAACCCTTTAAGGAGCAAAAAAAAAAAAAAAAAAAGAAAAAAAGAAATATGTATAAAAAATAAAATAAAAGGGTAACACCAATGATGCAACCCGCAGGAGAACGGCAGAGGCAAAGCTGGGGGGGTGCCTGGGAAAGGGAAATAAAAGAGAAGGCGCCCCAGCAGCCACCTCCCGTGCGATGCACGCCACGCTGGCTCCCTTCCAGGCGGCTAATAAAATTATTCGGCATCCGCGCACGCACGCGAGACCCGGCAAACTTTCGATGCGCCTGGCACGGCAGCGGGGGGGTGGGGGTGGGGGGGGGGGGGCAGAAACAACAGAAAGTCAGGTTACGCATATGAAATGGGGGCAAACAAAGCAAAAATGGAACTTTTTTTTAAAAATAATAATAATAAAAAAAAAGCCCTCACGGCCTCGCAGACGCCGGGCAAGCCCTGCCGCCGCGGCAAGCAGCCGGCAGGCCGGCGCCGCACGGGAGGGGACAGATGGCCGGCACTGCGCCCGGCAGCGACGTCGGGATGGAGGCGATGGGCGCCTGCGGCCACCCTGCCAGTTTTGCTGCAACCAAGGGCCAGGAGCATCCATGCTGGGGACGCACAGCTTGTCCTCTGCGATGATAAAATAAAATAAAAATAGCCCCCTCAGCACCCAGGGATCACGTCCCAGCAGGGTGATGGGGACCACGGTCCCCTCCTCCAGGAGGATAAAACACCATTTTGAATGCACACAAGCAGGGAGCCCCAAATATTGCAGCTTGCTAGGATAACAGGGAGGCCTGTGAGCAGCAAGAAAAAAAAAAGGAGCAAGGCGATGCACACGCAGCACAAGGGAGGAAAGAAAAAAAAAAAAAAAAAGAGGAAGGAGGGGAGAAAGAGGCATGGAAACGAGGAGAAAATGTGGAGCAGCATAAATCAGGCGGGCGGGGGGAGCCGGGGAGGCATGGCAGCACGTGCTGCGTTCCAAGCGCGCAGGCAGCACACGCGGCCGGCTCCTGCCTGGCAGGGTCAGCACCAGGAAGCAAACCGGCCCCGTGCCCCAGGGAAAGGGGCTCCCACCACCCCCACGGTGCTAATTTGGTGTGGGGTATTGGCTTTGCCACACAGCACACCATGGCTCCCCTCTTAAAATCTCTTTGGGAAAGAACAAGCCTCTGCTGGCACTGCTGCAAAAGGTGCTTGATGGCAAAAATCAAGGGCATCCCCCTTTTTCCACCCCCCTTCCCACCATCAGGCCAGGGTGGGGCAGCAAGTGTAACATTTCCTGCTGAATTCCCCTCAAATGAGAGCAGCAAGATGGAAACTTGCTCCCAAAGCCGCCTTCTTCCCAGCAGGCTGTTCCAAAATCATAGAGACGTGCAAGGGTCCATGTAAACCCAGCCTCGCTTTGCTCTGGGGCTGTGATGAGATGGGGTCGTGGCCAGGCCACCGCACCGAGGGGCTGCTGGCATTGCCACCCAGCTTCGGTCCTGCCCTCCGACCTCACCCCCATGCCAGCACTCCTGCACCTTGCCAACTGGCTGGCAGGAGAAACTTAATTAGCCATGTCCATCAACCCCAAACATCTGTAACCAGCAAAATTTACAACCAGAAATAAAGAGGAGTGACCTTCGCAGTGTTGAAAGACAGTTGGGTTCTTGTATTACAACGGCGGGGACAGGCAAAATTCATTATCTCTAATAGCCGTCCTTATAACCAGATTAAACACAAAGGCAGCAATTCCATATTCCCTGACCCGCCACTGTCCCCATCCCGAGCAGAGGGGAGCTCCCCTCTGCCGCAGAGCCGCTCGCATAAACCCCATCGCTGAAATTTCAGCTGGTGTTTATTCATGCAGCGATCTCCATCCCTCCTACCCGGGAAAGACAATACCCCGGCTCGTCCCACCCCAGCGGGCTGGGGACACCCAGCTGGCGTCACATCCTTCCTGGTCCTTCTCTGGGCAGCGCTGGGGAGATGCTGGGCTCCCCTGCGAGCATCCCGGCGGGTACCAGCGGCGAGCTGCCCCCTGCACCAGGGATGCTGTGGTGGGACCCGGAGCCAGTGCTGCAGATGTCTGCTCACAGGATGCAAAGGAAAAACACCTGGTTTCCAGCACACAACCAAACAGAGCCTGACCCTCCAGAAATAATCATCGTCACGTCCCAGTGCACGTACATTCCCGAGCACGAGGGCTTTTGTCCTGAAGACGCAGCCAAGGCAGCCTCTGGCTGCGAGATGCACGCGGTGCCAAGCGCTGGCCGGGGAGCAAGAGTCTGTTATTTTCATCAGAGGATGTTCTCCAGGGGGACCTTCAGCTGCCAGCCAGGAGAAACAAGCCACTGGAGAAAACTTGAGCCTCCTAATGGCTTTTTCTTCACCACTCCTGGCCCTGGCAGCAGCGTGAGGGCAGCTCCTTCTCCAGAAGGTGAGCACCAGCGGGGCTAGCTGGTTTCTCCCATGTTCAGCAGCAACAAGTCAAACTGCTTGGAAAACACTTAAGGTGGGGGGGAAGCTTCAAATGGACCAGGCGGACAGTGCACCATGCTGGAGCAACGGTAAAAGTTAAAATTAATTAGCTGGCAGGATGACAAAGAAGCCATTGTGCAGCACGGTGGAGCAATCCAAGTACAAAGGCTTTATATAAGTCATGTTGAAAACTCCTTGATGACTGCAGGTAAGGACAGACAAGCTGTCAGGACGTGCCACGACACCCTGAAGGGCTCCAGGACAAGCAAGTAAATGTGTTTTTAATGATGAAACGAGCCCTGGGAGCCCCAGCCTGGACCTTCTCTCCAGAGGAGCCTGGCAAAGGCATGAAGCACCTGGGCGTTATCAGTGCTGTGATGCCCAGGATAAAACAAAACCAACTGGTTTGGGTTTTTCCATGGAAAATTGCACTCAAGCTGGGCTGAAGATGCCCGTGTGCAACGTGAACCGTTTGCTTCCTCACAAGCTCCCACCTCCATCCCCAGCCATACCCCACCAAGCACACCCCTGCTGAAAGCCCCCCTGATGAGACCAAGTGTTCCAAAGCGTGGCTGCCCCTGCCTCAAACCAGACCCCAGCAGAGTCTTACAAAACCAGACCTACCTCCTGGTTCACGCCTGGCAGAGAAAGATCCCAACAGCCAAAGGGTCTCCATCACCAACAGCAAACCTGGGTTCTGCTTCTTGGGGAGAAGCGAGCACCCTCCCAGAGCTACCAGAGATGCAAGAGGGGGGCAAGGGGGGGCTGAAGCTGTGATGGGGAGTCACCCCAATGCTGCTACCAGTCACAACCCCTCCTCCGCTTCCACCTCCCCACCCACAGGCAGATGGGCTGCAGTGTGGGGGGGGAGGCCGGGTGTGATTTACACCCCACCAGCTGCACAGCTCTCCCACAAAAAGGAGCCGAGGGGGTGGGAAGCACCTCTTCCCTCCTCCTCCTTCCTGCAAGTATTGCTCCCAGGCAGGGGGATGCAGGGGCTCAAGGAGCCCCTGGCACCCCACAGGTTGCCCTCATCCCCATGGGGCTCCCCCTCAAAACAGGGATGAGCACCCAGTGAGGGCTGGGCAGAGCAGGAGGGCAAGAAGGGTGCTCTGCCAGGCTCTGGCAGGGGAGTAGAGCCAAGCACGATAGTGCAGCCTTATCTGCCCACCCCAAACCAGGGCACGCTGCAAGGAAGCACCCTGCCCCCTTCCTTGGTGTACACCGCCTTTCTTTCACTTAAAAAAAAAAAACCACCCAACCAAAAAAAAACCCACCCAAAACAACAAACCAAGCTCCCAGCTCCTCCCCAGCCCAGAAGCTGAGCTGCAAGGCACAGCTCAGGGCAGGCAGCAGCTCCCTGCCTGCCTGGGGGGGCAGAGCTGCGACTGCTGGCTGCCCATGAGGGTGATGCAGGGGCTTTTCCCCCCTTACCGTTTCCAGAAATGAATAAATAAGCAAAGCCAAGGCTTGAGACACCCTTGCAGCAAGCCTGTTTTAGGAAGACAGGGGATGCCAGCCAGCCGCTCGCCTTGGTGGGCACCCATCAGTGCTGGACCAGGTGCCCCGGGTGCAATGGCAGCAGCACGGGTGGGAGTTGGGGCAGGATAAAACCCACGGCAGGAAGGAGGGACTGGCTCTGGGCTGGCATGCCCGCTGGGAATGCCATGGGATGCCAGCACCCCAGCCGTGCTGGGCAGGTCGAGCTCACCGGCGAGCCAGAGCTGCTGCTGTGCATCCCCTGCTTCAGTTTGTAGCCAAAAAAATCCCAATTATAGTTGTGAGCTCAGCCTTGTGAGGTTGTAAGAAACTAGCCCAAATCCAGAGAAAATAGGAGGGAAAACCCCCACCCCAGACCCTGTTTGAGGCGAGCAGAAGGGGCAGCAAGAGCTCATTTTCACTACAGAAAGCCACTGCACCCTGGGAGGAGAGGCACCAGATCAAATGTTCAAGGGTTGATGCAGAAACATTAAGAAAAAAAATAATTAAAAAGAAAATGTTAGCTTAAGACACAGCCAGAGGTCTTCCTTTGGACTTTATCTTGAGGCAGCAGGCTGCAGCAGCGCTGCCTCGCACACGGACGGACAGACAGACCCCGCAGCCTTCCACGTGGAGGTGGAAATCACCTTGCTAAAAGCTTCTGGTCGTGGTGGCAATGGCCATGGAGGAGGAAGAGTACAGGAGGTGGGAGAGCGCTTGGTGGCCGGGTGTGAAGCACTGCTCTGCTCTGCTGCCCCAACCACGTGCCAAATATATAGACCCATGCACCTCTATCTATATCCATGTGTACATCTTAATTCGGCATACTGTGTAGATATAATTGCATATATATACACACAGACCTATATATTTTGCTTAATTCTGATGTTAGCGGCCTCCGTGCATACAGCATTAAACTCGGGCAGGAGAGTGGGCATTTCTCCTCTTCTCCAAGAAAGATGTATGATTTAAAGGCACAAACCTGAGACAAAAGAAAAGCTGGCCTTACCGCAGGGGGAGCTGCACCCCATGCATGCCCAAACCTCACCCAAAGCCCCACTGGGTGCCCTTCTAGCCCCAGCCAGGCATGGGCGATGGCCGTCACCACCGCGGGATGCGGGGGGGGCGGGGGCAGCTGGGTCCCACCACGCGTGGGAAGCAGCACCCACAAGCAGCCACCACATTATTTTGGAAATCCCCCTTGACTGCACAGCTGTAGCTTTGAACTCAGCTCCTGGCACTTGTGGCCACGAGCAGGAGTTTTGAGAGAAGAAAAAAAACAAGACCAACCCCAAACCAAGGCGGAGGCGAGGTATTTGTTTACTTGCAAAGAGCTGGTTTTGCTCCCCACTAGCCTGGAGGAAAGCGCTGCTTCCGTCCCGCCGAGCCCCCCAGCACCGGGGGGAGTCTCCCCTTGGGGATCTGCAGGGTCAGAACTCAGAGGGAGAAGCTGCTGGGAAATAAGGGGGGGACGTGCCTGTGGGCTGAGCAGAAGCCTCAGCAGGAGTTTCACAACCTGACCCCCAAGTTGGATGCTGGCAAGGCGGCTGTGTGATGCTCTTGGGGATACCCCCACCATCAGCTGGGCTGGGATGCATCAGGGGGGCATCTCTCCCTCCACCAGCCCCTCTGTTTATATGGATCTCAAGGAAAAACAGGACCAAACGCTGCTGCAGGCGCTCCCCCAGCTTCTCTAAAGCACACCCCCCCCCCCCCCCCCCCCCCCGTCAGCGAGGGTTTCGCACAGCCGGGTGCCATTTAGGTGGTGCTGGCTCTGCCGTGGGGGCGTGCATGGTGAAAGAGGAGAAGGAGCTGGAGCCCCCCGCCCGCTCCCCAGGACCAGCTCTGGCAGCTGTTTCCAATAGATCCAGAAACGGCTTTACAAGAGAAAAATAGGGAACAAAAGGTAGGAGAAAATCCAAGTTTCCAAGGTAAGGAAGGAAATGATCAGGAGAACAGGAAAGCCTCACTCGTACCCAATACACCGCGTCCTGACCTCACGAACCTCCCCACTGCCCGTCGCAGCAGGACAGGGAGCCCCCCCCCGTGCCGGCCAGCCTCCCCCGCACGGCACGGCACGGCACAGCACGGCACAGCGGCTCGCGGCCCCTCGCCCTCTTTGTTCCTTCGAAGGGACCCCGGAAAGCAGGGGAGGGCAGGGCTGTGAGCTTTGTGCTCGCCCAGAGCCAAGCATCTGCCGGGGGCGGCCGCCCCCCCTGCAGCCCACCACGCTGGCGGTGGGTCCCCTCGCCGGCCTCACCGCGCTCGCCCACGTGGCCGTGGTGCCGCCGGGGCAAACAATGGGATGGCGGGCTCGCCACGCAAGGCCTTCCTCCTCCTCCTCCCTGCTGCGGGCTTTGCCTGCCACCAGGAGCTGGCCCCTCTCGAGCACCGGGGAGGAGGGGGGGGTTAAAAAGAAAAACAAAAAAATACAAAAAACCCACAGAAAATATGAAAAACTCAGATCTGCCTCGTGACTGCACATCACTTCGTGCAAGGCGAGGGCACGCTGACCTGTGCACACTGAGATGGGCAAAGGGGACGGCAAGATGGGGACCTCCCTGGGCAGCACCCAAGCACAGCCCCCCCCCAGCACCCAGGGGTGCAGGGGATCCCCGCCCATGGCATGAACCCCGACCTGCCCTCCCATCCTCAGCCAGGACTGAAGAAATCCTCTCCTCTCCTCCCGTCCCACCCCCAGCTTTGCCAGAGAAACCCCTCCCGGATTGAAGCTGGAGAAACTTTGCATCTTCACACCATTTGTTGACATAAAATCCATCCCCTGCCTTACTTTTGCAGAGGCACTCGGGGTGGGGTGGAGGGGGGGGAACGTCTGTTTCCATTTGAAACTGTCAAAATTAGCATTCAGTAATTAAAAATCACACCCTTTCTCTTAATAACCTAACCAGCATGATACAATCAGGTTGTGCCAACTCTTTAATCTAATTGACTAATTACAGATTTTAATTTAGTCAGTTACTGAACAACTGTTGACAATTTGTTTTCATTAGGGACAGAACAGGATAAATATTTAGGCTCCCCAGTCAAAGACTAAGACATAAGCTCTGGGCTCTGACCTCCGGTTTCGCACCGACAGCTTCTCCATCGGCACCACCCATGGAAAGGTGCCGCTCTGGAACGCCCCGGTCCCACTGCCGGGCAGCGGGAAGCACGGCAGCGGAGGTCGCTTCATCACAACAGCAGATATTGTTTAAAATATAAAATTAAACTAATCCAGCTTTGCATGGCACTCCAGTAAAAGCAGGGTTTAAGGGACACTTGGGCTCACAGGCAGGATGGGCACAGTACCCTAAACTGGGAGGGAAGGCTGAGCCCAGTGTGCTGCTGGGAGAGGGAATTTCTGTATTTTTTTTTTTTTTAAGTGATGTGGAGTTTTGCAGCTGCTCCTGGCAGCCTGCCACTCCCGAAGGAAACTCCTCTCTCCGGTTACCTACCGGAGAACCCTGTCCCTGCAGAGCGGAGCTGGATGGAGCCCAGACAGAGCATGGTCCTGCGCAGAGATGGGACGGAGCTGTGCGTGCCACCGGCTGAGTCTGTGCCCAGGGCTCAGACAATGCCCATGTGGGCTCCCAGGGACCACACAAAGGTGTTTCAAACCTCTGTCCCCTCATTGTGCCAAACCTGCCCCAAAAACACCTGCTCTCTTATGCAATGTTTGTAATACACTGGCTGCAAAAGGCACATTGCAGAGGTGCTCATGGACCACCACCACCACAGAAGCACTTATGGACCACCACCACCACTGCAGAAGTGTCCATGGACCACCACCACCACCACTGCAGAGATACTCATGGACCACCACCATCACACTTGCTGGTCCCACACCCACCCCACGCAGCTGTGGGTGCTTGGGCCAAGAGTCTCAGAATCTTCGCTGGAAGACAACAGCCTGGCATGGGAGAGGTGACAGTCACACTGAACCCCTCAAGCATTGCAGAGCATCTCCTCCCAGGAGGGGTCCCACGCAGCCATCTCGCCTGCTGAGGTACCACACCATGCGGTGGCCACACGGACCGCCCGGGGAGCGGAAGATGCTGTGACAATGAGGAGAGGAGCCCCAGAAGCTCAGGGACACCCAGGCAGTGATCCTGGGATGGGGCGCCTGTCCCACAGCCAGCCGGGGTGCGATGGGCAGATCCAGCAGAGAAGGACCACTTCCCACGCCTCATCTCCAAAGCGTGGCCGGGAGGGCACTTACAGGGGGGTGGGAAATGGCTGGGTTTAGGGTTCAAACTCCAGTGCCTGAGTGACACCCCCAGCACGTGCCACCAACAGGCCAAAACCCTTCCAGCCCCTTGGGTTTCACCTCGTTCCCCACGGAGCAGTCTTGCACGCCAACACTAGCAAGGCAGAATGCTACATCCATCCATCACCAGGGGCTTCAGAAACCCCCTCACCAAGATCACAATCCAAGGGGAACTGTTTCAGATGGTGGGGAACAAGGAGGAGCCCTGGTTGTTCCCAACCAGGATGGGAGGACACGAGACACACCATCTTTTCCCAGACCAACCACCACCTTTGCAGCAGTAACCGCCCCTGCTGCAGCAGAGCATCCTTCCAGACCCAAGTTAGAAAGAACTGCAGCAGCTTTCCAAAGTTAAAAAAAAATAATAAAAAAAAAATCAATCAATGCTTTGCGTTAATGGCAAGTTGAAGCCACCACTCCGTAGATCTTGCATTGCAAACAAAACAGCATTTCAAGTGCTCCCAAGTGTGGGTCCTTCTGAGAGAGGAGCAGAGGGAAGGATGAAGTCAAAGTCTCTGGCAGCCAAAGGCTACCCTGATTTTTCTCTCCTGCACATTGAAGCTCCGTACAGGCAGAGCAATACCACAAAAAGTATGTAGCAACAGTCAACTAGATTTAAGTTCATTTTCTGTAGCTCGAGGCCAAAATCGACTGAAGTGGTTCTGGTGATCAAGTTTTCTGCAATTCCCCTTTCTATGTATTACCTCTTTGACAGAAATTCACTGCGGTATTTAAACTGGCAGTCATCACCGCTAACTCAAATTGTATTGGCTTTCATGGCGTTGAAATGCTCAACTGCGACCAGCCATCGGCCAATTCGCAGATAACGCGGCGGCTGAAATCCCCTGTCATGCCGAGCGATCCCATTGCAAGCTCGCCGGCTGTGGGAGCATACCGTAATGCCGGCGCGCTCGCCTGGGGGCTCTGCCCGGCAGCGGAGCCCAAATCAACAGCTACAGGTTGAGTTTTAGGAGTCGACGGGTGCTCGTGGTGCTGTTAACTTGGATAAACTCTTTTGATTCAGGTGGGAGAGGCTGACTAATAATCCTCCAACCAGCACAACTCGTTAGTTGTGTTAACTCGCAGCCGTGACAGAAGGAAAGAGAAGCGTGGTGTTCCTCCCGCCTGTGCCAGGTGAATCCCGGCTCCCACCACCTCTCTCCCAACAAGCACCTCTCTACTGAATCCCAGCAGCCTTTTGTCCTGTCTTAGGAGAAAAACCTCAGGAGAAAGGTAAAAAGCAATATTCCTAAGCCACTGCAAGAGCCCACGCCTTTCAAGGGTTGCCCAAAAAAACCCAGAGGGGTGGGATTTCTCCTTTTTTTAGATTCCTCACTAAAGAGTTAAATATTAAAAACTGGAGGGGGAAGTTGGTGATTTGTCCTGCTGTTCCTAATAGTTTTCATAGGGTTACGCTGGGAAATGAAGTGGAAATGACACAGCATGCCAATCTCGCCGTTAGCACCCCGCTAACGAGGCACACCGCTCCCCCTCCCAAAGACGGGTCTCCTGGGCGAGCACCCCTCCGGCACCGGCTACGGGAGGGCGGCGTGCCAAACCCCAGCTGGCCCAGCACTGCTGCACCGCTCCCAGAGCATCCCCGTTTCGTCCTGAGAGTGGCACAGTAAATACATCGTCTTTGGGTAAACAAACACCGTATTTCAGGCAAACACTGAGCTGGCCGCGCAGACATTGCCCATCGTTGGCCAAGTGTAAATACGATGCTTTACCAATCTGGGGCAAGACTTATATCAAGATATTTTTAACCACAACCACCATATGAAGAGATTCATGACTCACTGGTCCAGCTCCCTTCAGGGCTCGTACCCCATTATAGCTGCCACATGCCGCTGATGGGTTGTGGGGTTTGGTGCTTGAGAAAAACCTGCATTCCAACTCCAGCGCCTGTCGGTGAGGCTGGCCACAGCGCTCACCGGTACCGGCAGCCCGCCCCAGCACAGAGGCTGGTGAGAAACAAGGCGCTATTCACACTCCCCCAGTTATCACTCGGTTCTTTGGTCAATATTTAAGTTTTGGCTGGGTAGGTCCCTCACCCTGTAAAGTACACGACGTGCCAGGAAAACACCGCTCCTTGGCAAAGGACTGTGCCATCCGTCACTGGCCACGCCGGGTAGAAGCACAACCCTGTTTTGAGGCCAAAACATGCCCAGGGAAACCAAACCAGTGCCACCAAGTCAAGGGGAAGGGGAGCAAAAAAATCTTCTTACAAGTCTTTTCGGTAAAACCCAAAAGGTAAAGCACTTGGGGCTGTTACAAAACTGCATTACACTGAGAATTAAAAACAATCAGGATTGTGTCTATTTACTGTAAGCTTAAAGCAACATGTATTAAAGAAGTTTATGCGAATCATCTAATGCACTCAGGCCTATTGTTAGAGTTATTACCAAGCTAAAAAAAGATTAATTTCTCTAAATACACTAAATCCTCAGACACGATGGAGGAGACTGCTGTGAACGAAGCATTACCATGTCTTGGTTGTTAATGTTATCTTCACCTGCGGCTTTGTCGCCTGAAGATCTACCTTTGCCTTACTCCCGATGAGCCCGCTGTCCCAACTGGGCTCCAAAAAAGGCAGAATTTGGCCTAAAACACCCAGGAAGTGAGCAGCTTCCCACGCCAAGCTGAGCATCAGTAGATGTACTGCCAGTTGTCAGCTCTGACCCTCAGTTCAGGAGTTCACCATCTTAATCTGACCCAGTGAAAACAAGCAATGCAGAGAGCGGCCGCAGGGAGGGACGGACAGACAGACAAACCCCCACCTAGCAAACACCCAGACCCACTTCCCCCACGCCCCAGCGGGACGGGCATCTTTGCACCCTGGGCAGAGAGGAGAGGCAGCTCAGCAGACAGCCGAGGCTCTCTGGCCACCTGGCACTGCCTGCACCCCAGGGTGATCGCTGCGCCCAGCACCGGCACGCAGGAGCATCGCGGAGGTCCCCGAGACACTGGCCCGGCGCTGCTCGCCGGCAAACCCTCGTGCATCCCAACCCAGGCATGTTGAGGCAACGAGAAACTCGGGAAGGGAGGAAAAATGGTTTCCATACCATAGGCTCCCCGGAGCAGACAAAACCAGCTCCTGCTACAGGGTTTAAACTCACTTGACTGGGGTCCAAGCCCGCAGCCAGGTGACTAATCCTTTGATGCAAATTCCTCCCGATGCTGCAGATGCGGGCGACACGCGCGGGACGGGAGCGGGCAGCCCACCCGTCGCCCACCAGAGCCGACACGCCACGCGCTCTCGCCAGGAAGAAGCTTTTTGGGAGGCATCCCGCCCCAGGAGCGTCATCCCGGGGTCACACTAACACCCCTGCAGAGAACAACCCAAAACACTGACAGACAAGATGCACACCGGCAACCAAGGGGGGTCTGCAACACCACCTTCAACGAGCAAACACCTTCAACTGGCTGGTGTCAAGGGAGGACTCGGACAACCAAGGAAGCCCCCAGCCTTGCCAAAGGCAGGGAAATATTCACTGGGGCATTTTGGGGAATCCCCCCTTCCTCCCCACCACAATCCAACCCCTGCCCACCCTTCGAGGCATCCTCAGCATGAAATATCTCACCATCGATCCTCTAGTAAATGCTTTGTTGTCCATCGCTATACAAAACTGCTTAATTCTACCAGTAGCCTGAATGCCTTTAAGTGCTTAAGATAAGGATCTGAGCTAATTTACATAATTGCAACATTATGAAATACTGTTCAGTCAAATCAGAACATTGTTGGCTAAAAAAAACCAAAAAAACAACACATGCTTTTGCCAGGGGGTTACGTTGGCTCTCGATGCACCGGAGAAGCCGGAGCTCCCCAACACCGTGATTACCGCGAGGATTAGAAACTTGTTACTCACGTAGTCATGAAAGGCTTTCGCTTCACTCGAATGTTCACAAGTGTCTCGCCTTTCGGGAGCTGCGCAGTAAAGGTCCCAAAACACGCTGCGTGGCGGAGAAAGTCAAGAGAGGAGGCAGTTACTCATCGGGGCTGGCGCACTGAGGCGGGGGGTCACTGGAGGTGAGCAGCTTCCCACCCCACTGGGCCCACGGACGGGGAGGGGACCCCAGCCGGATCCGGCCGCGCATCCCAGCTCGACGCCACTCGGACCTCTGGAAGTGCCCGACCCGGCGCTGCTGCCCCCAGGATGGGCGACATGGGGTTGTTTTATGGGGAAAAAGCAGCCTTGGAGGAGTAACTTCTCCAGCCCTCGCAGCCATCCTGCCACCTCCTCCTGCTTTCCCCCGGGCGCCCCAATGGCCCCGCCACAACTCGGTCCCTGCGGCCGCCCCCAGCAGCTTTCCGGCCCCGCTGCTGCTGCCGCCCCGGAGGCCTGCCCGCCGGCCCACCGCCTCCAGCCCGTTCCCGCGGGGCCGGGGGAGGCTCCGCCGCGCCTCGACGCCCCGCGGAGAGCGAGGAGCCGGGGCGGCGTGGGGCTCGGCGAGCCGGTGCTGACTCACGCCGTCGCCGGGGCTTTGCCCCGTGGGGTCCCGCTTCGCCGGAGGATCCCCCCCCGGTGCACCCACTCCCCCACCCACCGCGGGGCTGGCAGACAGCTTGGGGGCTCCCACCCGCCACGGGGCACCCGCCCGGACGGTCGTCGTCGGCCCCCCCAGCACTTACCACCACCAGGAGTGCAGGAAGCCGGGGGGCTCGCCCAGCGTGATGTTCTTCTCCCACCGGATCTGCGGGCGAGAGGAAGGCGGGGGTGGGTAGGACGGGGGGGTGTGGGGGGGGGGTGTGGGGGGGTGGTCACGAGTGGGCGTGGGCCCCCACGCGCGGCGACCCCCCAGCGCCGCCGCCGCCCCGCGCAAGATGGAGGGCGGGCGTGCGTGCGGCGGCGGCGCACAAAGGGCGCGGGGGGCGGCGGGGCTCACCTCGGACAGGAAGGTCTGCGCCGACTTCTGGGCGCCGACGTGCAGCAGGTACTCGTAGACGTACAGCGCCAGCCTGCAACAGCCGAGCGGCGGGTCGGCGGCGGGGAACGAGGAGGAGGAGGAGGAGGAGCAGCAACCCCCCCCCCGCCACTAACCCCGCACAAAGCCACCCCGCCGCCGCCGCCCCGCTCCCCCCGCCGCCGCCGCCGCGCTTACTTCTCCCGCGCCTGCCCGTCCGAGGGCACCGCCGAGCCCTTCCCTTTGGCGAACATGGTCCGCGCCGAGGAGGAGGAGGGGGGCGGCCGCCGCCCGCCGCCGCCGCCGCCGCCGCCGCCGGGAGCCGCTCTGCCCGCCGCCGAAGGAGCGCCGGGGGCTGTCAGAGCGCCGGCCGCCGCCGCGCCCCCATCGCCCCGCGCCCGCCGCCGCCGCTCGCTGCGCCCGCCGCGCCGCTGGCCGCGCACCCGAACGTGGCCGCGCCGGGCACCGCCCCCCCCCCGCCGACGGGCGCTCGCTCCCGCCAATCACCGCCGAGGGAGGGCGGGGCCGACCCGCGCCACGCCCCCTCTCCGGAGGCGGCGGGCGGCCTCCCGCGGCGGGGAAGGAGGGAGGGAGAGCGGCACCGCGCAGGTCCTAGAGTCCCCTCCCCGGCCCAGCCCGCAGGCAGCGCCGCTCCCCGGGCCCGCTGCCGCGCCGTGGCCCTTTAAGGCGCCGGGCCGCGGCGCGCAGCGGCCGCTGATTGGTCGGCGCGGCGGAGACCTCGGAAGGGGGGGCCTTGAAACCGCCCGCCGGGCGCTGAAGGGGAGGAGGAGGCGGAGGAGGCGGAGGAGGCGGGGGGGGGGGCGGAAGGCGGCGTCGGTGGGGCCGGGCGGGCGCTGTCTCTGGCCGCGGCGCCGGGCGGGACCCGCCGGGGACGGGCCGGAGGTGGTGAGGGGGCGGGGATCAGCCCGGCCCCCCCACTCCCACCGCCTCCGAGCCCGGCCCTGGCGGGTCCCGCCCGGCGCCGCGCACCCCCAACCCCGCGCTGCGGGCGGTTACCTCAGGGCGAGGCGGCCCTGGCTGTGAGGAGCCCTGAGGGGAGCCCGGGGCCGGCTTTCCCCCGGCTGCCAACTTCAGCGCCTCTAGTCACGGGGCGAGGCTTGCGGTGGGGCCTCGCTGCCTGTTTGGCTTCGCTGCCCTCAAAAACAAGCGGGGAGAGGCACCCCCGTGGCGCTGGAGAGCACAGGGTGGTGCTCGGGCCTGGACTGGGGGGGTCCCAGCCCTGCCGCCATGCTGGTGTCCCTCAGAGGGGGCTGTGGGGAGCCCTTTTGCCTCTCACCAGGGCTCTGCTGTAGGCTTGGGCAAGGCCATGCTGCACCGCTGCTTTCGAGGAGGCTGGGCTTTGCCTCCCCTCGCCCCACCAACAGCCGTTTTTAAGGGAAGGCAGGAGCCCACCGAACTAACCAGCACTCCCGGGTTCTGGGGGCAGTTTCCACGGGAACAGATGTTGGAGCAGCACAAAAATAAGGGCTTCAAAGAGCTCTTGCCCTGCACCGGCCTCACCTCTACCTTCCAAAATGGCTTGCTGAACAAAAAACCGGCGGGGACGGAGGCTGCACACTGGGTGGGGGTTATGTGATTAGTTCCTGATCGTTAAAAGCGGGGTGGTTACACGCACCAAGCCTCATGCTGCAAAACGCTGAACAGCTTGAGGAGTTTGAGCAGGGCCGTGTGGGCCCGGCAACCCGCCTGTGAGGGCAAGGAGGCTGGGGGTGCCGGCCTGGGGAGCCGCGGGGTGTAGGAGTAACTCCTCCGGCGGCAGGTAGTGCTGCTGCACCCCGTGGGAATGTTCACGGCCATCCGGACCTGCCTGAGCAGGGCTAAACTCGCTTTAAAGCAAGGTTTAAAACAAACGGGGGGTGGGGGGAGAATAATCTCCTTGCAATGCGGTAGGTCGAAAAGGATCAAAACTTGAAGGCGTTTGAGATCCTCTCTTTGGAAAGAGACAACCTGGCGCTTTGCACGAGTTTTGCTTTGCAGGGTGAGGGCCGGGGTGACGGTGGAGACGACGAGACGGGCGTTGGGGACTCTGCTCCCTGCACGCCTCTGTGGCAGAGACTGGAGGGCCAGGCCAGACAAATCCCAGACTTTGTGTCTCCCGAACCTTCGCGTCCCTCTGCTCCTCTGATGAGGTCAAAAATAACCGGGAGCCTCCCCAGGGACTGAGGCTATGGGATAAATTTGACCCTCCAGCAGCACGTGAGATGTTCACTCAATATCCCCGTTTAAAAATAATACTCTCGTATTCTGTACCTTCTGCGTGGAGGTGGAAAGCATTACTGCCGCTGGTGTGATTGGCGCCGAGCCCTCGGCAGCAAAAGGGCCTCTCCCTGCCCAGAATATCGCCCTGCCCCGCTCCTGTTCATCGGGAGCTTGTTTTCTTTTAACTCATTGATTTTCTGGGGTAGGTGAGCAGACAAAACCCAGCCGCCTCCTCTCCCTGACCCTTGGGGTCGTCTGGGACGTGAAGCTAGAGTGGGGAAATGCGGTGGGAGCTGGGATCTCTGCCTCCTCAGCAGCGGGATTGCCGTTCTGTGGTGGGAGGGGAGGACGTCCCCGAGGGGCTGGCGGGGGGGCCGGGAAGCCGCCTCGGCTCTCCTCCTCTCCTCCAGACCAGCTCTAGTTCTCAGCTGCTGCTGGGGGAGATGGAGAAGAGCGGCTGAGGGAAAGCGTCCCATAAGCGTCCCCAAAATAAAGTATTGATATTGCCAGAGCCCAACCTGCCAGCCGCCGAATGCCGGCCCAGCGAGGGCAGAAACTCCCAGCCCCGTGTGAATTCAGCAGGTACCAGCCCTGCCTTTGCATCTCCCGCGACCTGGTGATTAGAGCAAATTATAAGCCGGTGCTTTGGACTAACTTAGCTAAAGATCAGAAGGGAGACTAATTTCATATCATCACCACCACAGAACGCAATTAAATGGCTCTGCAAAGTTTTAACACAAGTTGTGACAGGAAATTTAAGAAAAAAAAAAAGAACTCCCCACACCCGAAGCCAGCAGCTCTGTCTAGCCGAGTCGCAGGAGGACGTACCAAGGCCACCGAGTGCTCCCAAGGCTTGGAGGGCGACCTGTGGGGCCACCTTATTCTGCCAGGCTTTCCCTTCCTCCCCGGAGTTTTTCTTGGGTTGCAGCAACGAAAGCACCAGAATTCATGAAAAACCCCCAACCCAAGAGCCCAGCTGGTTGTTTTAACCTGTGGATTTCTCCCAGCCGGGGCTGCGTTGCAGCACCCACCCAGCGGGTACCTGCCAGAGCCCCGCTCTGCCGAGCCCGAGGGCAGGAGAAGGTGCCGGGGAGGGGGGAAAAGGCAGCGTCCCCCGGGCACAGCGAGGGGGAAGGCACAATTGCTGTGGGATCCCCGTGGGCAGGCTCCCCGTGGGCAGGGATGCGCAGCAGGAAGGACAGGTTTGGGAGGGAGTAGCTGTGGGAAGAGTGGCCTCTCCACGTTGCATATTAACGCTCCGCGTGCTTTAATTGTGGTGGGACTGATCGTGTGGAACCATTCGCGTGCCGTGCGGAGGAACATGGATTTTTCGGGATGCCTGCCTGGCTCGCAGGCTCTCAGCCATGGGGAGGGGGTGGGCCGTGGGATGCAGGAAGAGGTGTCTCGTCTCCCCCCGTCCCCTGTCGTGTCCCCCCCCCCCCCCCAGGGGCGCCGCTGGAGTCACAGCTCCTTCCCCGAGCCCCTGAATCATCCCCACTGCCATCTGCTGCACCCTCGCTCTTCCCCGCAGATGTCCTTCTTCCTTCCCCAGAAGGAGATGAGAACCGAGGATGAGGTGCCAAACGCGACTTCAAACAGCATCTAATAAAACACAGGATTAATTTCTTCTGACTGGTTCAATGGCTCTGATTAAGCAGAGCAGGATTTAATTAGCTTGTTTGGACTGCCTCGAAACCCGTGCCAAAGGTGGGGGAGTCAGCAGCTGGGTCCCCCCGGGCCCTGACCACGAGCAGGACCTTTCCCCCGTGGAGCAGAGCCCGCTGCCTGCCCTGCCAGGCCGGCAGCTCCTTCGGGATCCCCCAGTTGCTCTTTACCACCCAGGACAGGTGCCCTTGGCTGTGCTTAATCCCGGTGACACCCACAGGGCAGGCATGGGGAGGAGCGGGACAGGAGATGATGGGGACACAGGTTGGTGGCCCCGCCAAGGGGACGCTTCTGTCTTCCCAAGCTGCGTCTCACCCTCAAAACCCTGTGCCTCTTGGCATAAACCAAACTCGCCCTGCCACTGAGTCCTTGAATTTAAAGTAACCCTGTTCTCTCCCTGATTTACTACCAGTTGCTGGCTCCTCTCCTCTCCCTCCGCCTGTCTCCTTTAACCCATTTCATTATCTATGCTAGCTTAGGCTTGTCTACGTGGGAACATCACGGTGAAGTTATTGCAAAATAGATGGGCTGTGAATGTAAAGCGCGGCAGCTATTCCCCAGCAGCTCCCTGCGTGGCAGCTCAGATTCCTTACCCGCAATACCTGCGTTAACCTCGGCTGCAGGCAGGCACTGCAAAGTGTCAAGCAGGAGCACCCATGTGGGACATGGCTCCAAGGCTTTCCCTGGCCACTGGACGCGACGCTGTGTCCCCAGAGCTGGGATTTTAACTCTGCGGGTTCCCGTCATTGTAGAGGAAACAGTAGAAGGCTCAAAGGGAGAAAGAGCCAAAGATAACAGCCGGGGAGCAGGACTTCCCCGTCTGAGGAGCGCAGATGACTTGTGAGCCCCAAACTTGCGCTCTGGGGTGCGGTTGGACTCCCAAGGAATGGGGCGGGCTGCACACCAGTGAAACCCAAAATGTCAGACCCTTGTCACCCCATAGCCCTGACAGAATGTCACCTCTGCCCACCTCCTGCCAGTGCCAGCCACTCTGGGCAGGTCAGGTCCTCCTGGTCCCCACCTGCCTTGTTGCTAGCCTACATCTCCCAGCAGAGGACATTTTGCAATTAAATATCCCCTTCCCAAGCAAACCAGCACTGTCCTGCCCAGCGTGGTGGCATGGTGATACCCCCCAGCCTGGCTCCTACCGGTGATGGGGGTCTGTGTCTGGCCCTGCTCGTTCCCTGGCTCCGGTGGCAGCTATGTGGGGCCAAGCAGGGCACTGGCGTGGGGTGAGGATGCCGCAGGGGGTTACATATAGGTGCTGCCCGTAGGTCTCCTATGGCAGTGGTAGAGCAGAGACCCTCCCGGGGAGTCCCAGCAGAGCTGTGTGTGCCTGCAGACCCTATAGACAGTGCGTGTTTTAGGGTTTCCTCCATATCCCACAGGGATGGCCTCCGAGCTGTGCTACCTACCACCCAGCATCAGCCCTTCTCAAGCGAAGGGTTGCAGCCTTGCCAGGGTGGCAGTGAGTGTCAACTGCCTCAGGAGCCAGGCAGAAACCCTGCTGCACCCACTAAGTAGCTGCAGTTTAACGTCAGTGGTTTTCTTACCCCCTTGCCCTCGGCGAGGAGGGGTTTAGCTGGGGAGCGGGCACCCAGCCGGCATTACAGGATCTAAATCCAGCTCTGCTAAGTCTGGTCTCAAGCCTCCTCGCTTTGCCGGGACAGTGCCTTTGGGTCCTTATCTCTCCCATTTCTTCTCCAGGCTGAGTCCCTTATCTGTCACCTCTTCCATCTGTCCCCGCCTGATACGCGTGGCCGGCAGTGCCCCGAGCCAACCACCCCCGCCAGCACCCTGCAACGGGCCGGAGCGTCTCTTTGGCTCTGCTTTCCCCTGATGCTTCACCGGAGGGTGATCTTGACTTTCAGAGCAGACGTCCCCCCACTGCTGCCACAGGCCCCGCGGGTGGTCCCACACCAGGGTGGATGGGTGCTGGGTGCAGGCGTGGAGCTGCAGATCTGCTGTGAGCGCAGTGGCAGTACGTGTGTTTATTTTAGCAGCCTTGTTTTAGGCAGAAAGCTGCTGCAGGGTGAGCTGTGGTCCAACTGGCTCCGCTGCCTGCAAGGGTTTCCTCCGCCACTCCCAGGAGCTTTTTGGGAGAAAGGAGGACTTCAGGAGCTGGAGGAGAGGCTTCCCAGGCAGCAGCCTGCCATCGGAGCCAGCGTCCTCCAGGACACTCGCCTCTGCAGCATCCTCCAAGGTTTCAAAATGAGCCCTGGCTGCTCGGAGGCCTGGCCCTGGCTCTGCTCACACACCCAGGCACGCTCGCAGGCAGTGAGGGGACCCGGCCGACGCTCATCCAGCCCCTTGGCTGCTGGGTGCTGCGTGCATCAGGCTCACCCCCAGGCCGTGGCCCACCGCCCTTCCCCGCTCCCACGCTGCACTGAGCGCCCCTTTTCCTAACCCCCAAAAAAAGTCTTTTCATCGAGCTGATGTTTTCCTGGCTTGCACCTTCACTTTGTCATATGGAAACGCTGTGACTGGCTCTCCCTCTCTGACCTTCAGGTGGGGAGCCGCTTCCCCCCGCCTGCTTTCACCTTTACTGTTTTAAGCTCGGTCTCTTCCTTCTTCCTCTGAGCACTCATCATTCGCATCTAGCCTGCACGACTTGCTGACCCAGCACTCCTGCCCGCTCCTCCATCCGTTTTACCTCCACGCGTAATGTGCTTCCATAATCTTCCCTAGGAAGGACGTGCAGAGTGGGGTCGTGGTGCCGTATGGGGGGCTGCGACCACGCAAAGGTCCCCGTGCACCAGCCCGTGCACCACCTGGGGCCCCGCACCTGGGTTTTCCTCACTGTCCACCCCAGTACTTGGTCCAGACACTTCCAGGGATGTGGGAAACCCCAAAACATCTAATTAGGGGGCTGTCTGTATGACAGCAATGCTCCTCTGTGATCCCCCCCACTGTGCTCACCGGCTCGCTGGCCCTGGGGACCTTTGCACTAAGCCAGGCTCAGCGCTCAGGCTGTCCACATCCCCCTCACATCCTTGCCCTGGCTGCTGCCAGATGAGTGGGGAGGGGGCAGGGGCTTGTGACTGCCTGCAACAACAACCCGGGGGCGGGGGGGGGGGGGGGGAGCAACAGCCCAGTACAACAGCCCAGATGGGAACGATAGCCCAGCTCTGCCTATGCCACAAGCCAAGGGGTGCTTTGTGCAGGGGCAGCTGCCCCGATGCCTCCCTCTGCCCCAAAACCTCTCATCCTGCTGCAGGCGCTGTCTGTGCCCGGGGCGCAGCCTCTGTGTCTTTGCCGTGCCCACAGCGTGCCCCCAGCCACCGCCGTTGTCCCACCCGGCGAGAAACTTGAGAGCCATGGCACGAGACCCAGCCAAAGCCTCTCCTGTTTTGATCGGTAGAGGCGTGGGCTGCTAACCGCAGGGCCTCATTAGCCTAATGAATGAATTTCAAAGCTGGGCTTTCAGATGAGTTTTGGGGATACAGCAAACTCTTTGTGAGTGCCAGGCAAGGACATGGTCTTGGTGTCTCCAAAAAGCCTCATCTTCTGGTTTCTGAGCGAAATAATAACGAAACCAGGAGATTCTCATAAAGGAAATCAGCAAAGACAACTACTTTTATATGTGCGCTTAAGTATTTAGGTCAGTATTTTTAGAATAAATAGCCGTGGGTTGGTTCCTATCTTTTCACTTTCATTTTTCACACTTCAGCTTCATTTTCCCGAATCTGGTTATACTGAAGCAGCAATTGGGTTTCTCAAAGCGCTCACACCTACCAGCGCGCTGACCTCACTGGCTCCCGTTTCTCCACCGGCTCCTCCAGTCTTTTCTTCTCCCCTGAGCTATGAGCACAATTAGGGGCTGAATCTGGCCCCCTCTGCCTTAAAGATTTCCCTGAGAATGGGCAAGAGAGGAGAGGGATGGGCTGTGAGGTGGTCGGCTCTGCAAGGGGGTGGGGAGCTTTGCTGGTCTGAACTGGGAAGGGGGTGCATGTGGTGCATGGCCATGGCCCACGATGGATGCGTGTGGCTCCGTGCACGGCTCCAATCCTGCACCCAATCCTGCTCCCGCACCAGGGAGAGCCCCGGCCGCGAGCTGGGCGTTGCACCCTGCAGCCTGCTATTAAAAGCAAACCATCTAGAAGAGTCCTTCGGAGTGAAAGCAGCTTTTAAAGGAAACATTGGCAGTCTCATTTGGCTGCAACAGCGCCTGCTTTGCTAACGGCCTCCAAAATTAGAAGAGGCTCAGAAACTTAGGATGGATGTTACTGCAGCAGAGCGGGGAGGGGGGACGAGGGGGAGGCTTGAGCCTGCTCAGCCTCAGCTGTGCTTCCCCAGAAATTGGGATGCTGCTCCATAGCCCATCCATACCGCCTCTTTTTGGGAGGGAAGATAAGATTGCCATGGGAATGGAGCACGGGGAGCAATGCCCGGCCGGCGTGGAAATCCCGGGCGCGCACGTGCGACTGGAAAAACCAGCGATCTCCACTGTGCTAAACACGCTCTGCGGGAGCGACGGAGATGTGCCAAAGCTTCTTCATGACTTAGCTCCTAATAAACATGCTGCGGATGGGAAACAAGCCTTTGGCTTTCCCCAGCGTGGGCGAGCAGGGAGCTCACCCCGGTGATGCTCCGTCCCTATGAGCTGGGGGGGCTGGGGGGCATGGGGCACATCCCTCATGGTCCCTGGGGCTGGGGCTGGGCTCCTGCCCACCCCGCATCGCTCCTGGGGGAGTTTATCCCGAAATAAAGCCCTCCTCCTCTTCGGCTCAACGGCTGCTTCACCTCCAAGAGTTATTCACAGATAAACTCCATAAATTTGGGGGACAGCCATTTTATCACTCCTGGCAGCTCTGTGCGTTGCCTGCCACAAGGTGAAGCCAAGGGAGCTGGGAAGGGATGGAAAACCAGCTCCTGGGAGAGCCGGAGCATCGGAGCGCCCGGCCAGGACTGGCTCCGCTCTGGGGCAGCCAGGACCACGGCCGGCCGTATCCTGCCCCGGCTCTCGCTGCCGGCCTGGGGTTTCTGAGGCTTTGTTAGATGCAGGGAGGCGCGAGAGCAGAAAACCTCCTCCTCTCTGCCTTGCCTCCATGGATGATTTATTTCGACACGCGACTCCAGCCTGTTTTGCTGCATCACTCCAGGCGCTTTACTGGCTCTGGCCTGGGCTGGCGACATCCCTGCACCCAGCCCCAGCTGCCTAGGGGCAGAAAGGAACCCTCAGCCCCTGCCCCTGGGGCTTGTGAGAATACCAAAATGCTCCCAAGCTTGGGTGGTTAGTTGGCCTTTCCTGACCTCCTAGAGCAGCTCCCCTTCTCCCAGTCGCTTCCCCAAACTGCTGGTCCACCACTGCCCGCTGGTTCCCACCCAGGGGCGTTTAGGGAGCCCATCCATCCCTGGGAAGGATGCCCATGCTTGTCAATGCACTAGGAATATTCTGCTGGAACATCACCTGTGAAAATAAACATGTTTAAAGAATCCATCCTTCATTTTGCCCTGCTCTTGCAAAGGTACACAGGTCTATTTTAATAGCTAATGTTAAGCTATAATGTCCCTGCGTGCTCCCGAAGCGATGTGGCCGTTACCCACAGCCGGTGTGCGGGCAGCGTGTTGCTGCGGACGGGCACCGCTGCCGTCCCGGGCCCACACTGGCTGCATTCCCCCACGGCATGCTGCACCCCCAGCAGGACCATCCTTCCACCAGGCACTGCTACCGCTGCTGGCATTTTGCATTTTGCATTTTAATTTTGACCAAACTATAGATTTTTTTTTATTTCCAGGTTGCCACCGGCCTGGCATTCCCTTTTCCCGTGGCAAAACCAAACCCTGGGACGCGATGACCGCTGGTGGTGCTGGAGATGCTGATGGGGAGGACGGGAGAGGGGGTCCCAGCAGACTGGGGCACCACACCCCCCAGAAACAACTCCTCCATTTCACAGCCTTCCTGGAGCGCAAAGCAGCCGTTGAGAGGGGCCGGATTTGGCGTCTAAAATTCCCCTGTCCTCTAATAAGGCTTTTTTTCCCCCCAGAATGGCTAGCAGGAAGAAACCCCTCCTTGGCTGGGCGAGATTTCCACACCTCAGTGGCGGTGGCGAGCGCTCTGCATGGCTCGCATTCAAATGAACTTGGCACAGGCAAGCAGGCAGCGGCGGTGGGTGCTGCCACCCAGCTCCTCTCCCACCCTGGCCCCTCGCCCCGGCGCTATGCGGACCCGCGGGTATTTTTTCGGCAGGAGTCATTCGCCCGCCTCGGGGTTGGGGTTTCTGGGTCCCGCGGGAGCCGCGGTGTTGGGGTTTCCTGTTTACCCGCGCAGCTGCGCCGGCGGTTGGAGGGAGGTCGACGCGCGTTGGCCGCTATGCCGAAACATCACCGGTGCCGTAACCGGCTGCTCGGTGGCGCCGAGTTCAAGGCCTTCGCCAACGCCGGCTCCTTGGCTGCGGGCTTGCAAGAAACCAGCCAGCGGAAGGGTTTTGACGAAAGGAAGGCAGTAGCAGCAATCTGCTGGTAGGCGCTCTATGCGCATAATTAATTAAATCGCATAATTAATAACACTGCATTATTTATAAAGGGCTGGGGGATGTCCCCAGCGATAAGCAAGGGGCGAGTGCCACCCTGGCCTGGCAGCGCAGTGCACGGGGAGGCGCGGGAGGAAGCGGAGGCGAAGCCCCGCGCTGCACCCCAAGCCCCCGCGGCCCCGGGCACGGTCACGCGTGGGAGCGCCCTCCCTTGGGGTCCCCCCCCGCCCCCCCAACTTCCCGCCGGACTGGCGCCGGGGCGTGCGGGCGCGGGCAGCACAGCAGGAGGGCGGGCGGGGCGCAGGGCGGGCGGCGCGTCGCCCCTCGCCCCATCCCGGGCCCCCCCCCCCGCCATCCCGGGGCCGCCCCCCCCCCGCCGAGCAGCGCGGCGCCGCGCGGGGCGGGGCGGGGCGCGGAAGGGGCCTCTTGAAACCGCCGCGTGCTGATTGGCGGAGCACCCGCTCCGCCCCGCCCCCTCCTCCTCCTCCTCCTCCTCCTCCGGAGGGGCCCGGAGGTGCCGGAGGGCTCCGTCCCCCCCCGCCCCCGCCCCGGCCCCGGTGCCGCCGGCGGGCGGGCCGCAGCCGCTGGAAGGCCGCGCACTGTGCGCCCGGGCGGGGCGGGGCGGGGCGCTGAGCCGGGGCGGCCGCGGGCACCGCGGGGAGCGGGGGGCGGGGGGGAGCGGGGAGGGGGGGGCGGCAGCGAGGCCGCTCGGAGCAACGGCGCCCCCTGGCGGCGCGCGGCGGCGCGGACGGCGCCGATACCGCACGGAGCCCCCCGGGTGTCCTGTGCCCGCGTGTGCCCCCACGGGTGTCCTGTATCTGTGTGTGTGTGTGTGTGTCCGTGGGTGTCCTGTATCTGTGTGTGTTTCCCCCCCGACGGGTGTCCTGTATCTGTGTGTGTGTGTGTTCCCCGGGTGTCCTGTATCTGTGTGTGTGTGTGTCTCCACGGCTGTCCTGTATGTGTGTGTGCCCCCCGCCGGGTATCCCATATCTGTGTGTTCACCGGTGTCCTGTGCCCGTGTGTCCCCAGGTGTCCTGTGCCTGTGTGCCTCCCCCCGGGTGTCTCCTGTATCTGTGTCCCCATGGGCTGTCCTGTGCCCATGTGTCCCCCCACGGGTGTCCTGGCCCCGTGTACTCCCACAGGGTGTCCTCTGCCCATGTGCTCACAGGTGACCTGTGCCTGTGTACCCTCCCGGATGTCCCAGTGTTCATGGACCCCTGGGCTGTCCCTGTCCCCACGGACCCCCCAGGACTCTCCCTGCCTCTGTGCACCCCGGGGCTGTCTCTGTCCCTGTGCCCACAGACCCCCCACACACAGTCCCTGCCCGCACGGGCCACCAGCTGCAGGCCTGTCCCTTGGCACCTCCCAAACCTTCTCCAGAAGATCCTGCTTCCCCCACGTGCCCCACAAGTTCTGGGGAGCCCCTGGTGCCCCCCATCCCCGTCACGGCCCAGCACTGCATCGGTGCTGCCCCGATTGCTGACCGGTGTTCAAACAAACCACTATTGCTCCAGGTTTTAACGTTTGAATTAAAACCAAAATAAACCCCACAGCAAGCCGGAGCCTGGCTTAGCCTAACGGCACAGGGCCGCCCTCCCCTTCTCCATCGCAGGGCGGGTGAGCCAGCCTTAGGAAATTAAGTAAATACCAATGGAAGAGTTGAAAAATAGGTTACCTTGTAATTGAATTTTTTTGCCTACAGCTAAAGAAAAATTAGCCTTCCTGCTATCTTGTGCAGCCTGTGTGTTTGAGAACTTACCGGGGTGTGTAATAGCTGAAAGGGTGGTGTGACAGCTCCTTGGCCCAGCCTTTTCAACCGCCTTACTTCTGAGCTTGGCTTTTTTTTTTTTCCCCTTTCCCCTGCCTTTAAACTCCAAGTGAAGCCAGGGAAATCTAGAGCTGTGACAGCTCGGAGGAGCCAAGAACAGGACTCCTGGCACAGCGATGTGGCCCCGATTCTGTGCCAGGAGCCGGGGCAGAGCCCCTCTCTGAGGGAGACCCCAGCTCGCGGGGTGCCGTCACCCCATCCCATCACCCTGTCCCATCGCCCCGTCCCGCAAGCGGGTGCTGCTGCAGCTGCCGTGGGGTAGCAGAGGCCATCGGGGCGGGAGGGTGGTTCAGAGCATCCAGGTTTTGGGGGGCATTTCCTGGGGAGAAGAGACCTGCAGCCCAACCTTGGGTACCGCACCATCATCCTGCAGGGGGGAAGATGTGCTTGGCCCCCCTCGGATCCAGGGACGCTTTGAGCACCAGCCTCCCACCCCTGCTACCCACTCAGGTATCACCTGCGCAAACCCTCCACGCTCACCAGCATCCCCTTAATAGCTGAGAAAATCTACATTTCAGCGAAGATCTGACCAATGCTGCAGCCCCTTTCGCCTGCTGCCGAGCCCCTGAGCAATTTATTCTTCCAACTACTCCAAGAAGCGATGAAACCAATCGGTCACTTTTTTTTTTTTTTTTCCCTCAGCAGTAATTAATGATTTAATTAACACTCACGCCATCCAATTCCCATTGCTTTGCACGAGCAGCCTCCACTGCCGGGGCCTCGCTGCAAACTCTCCGGTAACTGGGGGTGGAAAGGGTTAGCTGGGGAGCTGGTGGGAGCTGCCGGCTGGAGGCCACCCATCTGGCCGCGATTTCTTCCGAAGCTGGAAACTTCTCCTCCTCCTGAGCAGCGGCGGCGTTTCCAACACATTTCGCAGCCTGCTTTGCTTTTGCTTTTGCACGGGCTTGTTTACAGTGCGGCAGCTTTTACGGCCGAGGGAAGAAACCGGGCGCCATGAGTGCTCGCTACGCACGGCCCTCGTTACTTACTCTTACCGATTTTCCAGTATTTTAACACCAGTCCCCAAGAAATTTTTAGTTGTCCCAAGGAGAATAGCTGCTTGTAACCGGTTGCTAATTACAAGTATGAATGTCAATTAATTCATTTAGCTAATTATCCACTCTTCGAGCATCACGCACCGAAGAACTGTAAAAGACGGGCATATGGTGATGGATCAGAAGGAGGAAGCTGGCGCCTGCGTGCGCTCGCTGGGCGGCCGGGGCCGGGGTGTGCCGGCGCGCCGGGGCGAAGGGATGCAGGCAGCGTGGGACCTGGGGGAATACGGCCGGCCGCTGCAAGCTGTAATTACAGCATTATGCTAATTGGGCCTGGAAAACATCAACCCTCTCCTTGCAACTTTTGTTTGGAGGCTTGAGCGTGGGTCAAGCATCTAAAGTGTTTAATTGTGCTGTTCCCTCTGACTCAAAGGAGGGGGAAGAATCATTTTCCCTGCATGGAGAAAACCTCTTGATCCTAATCGGGTTGCAGAAACAAACAGTCCTAAGGAGAGAGGAAGAGGTCCCTGATGAGCCTCCGTGCTAAAGGTGGGGAGATCTGCTGGAGGATGCTTGTTGCCATCTGGCCACCCCGTGAGCCTCACAAGCCACCTGGGCTGTTGCAAGCAGGGAGAAAACTGGTTTGGTGAAAAATAATCTTATTTGCTGCCCCCCAAAAGGAAAATGTTTTAAAGGAAATATTATTTTCTGAAAGGATCAGAATTAATCGCACCTGGGTGTGTAAACCTTACCCATAAGGCATGGAAGAGACTGGGGGGGGGAGCAGAGTGGATGCCCCCTCCCCGCTCTCAGAAAGCTGATGAAGAATTGCAGATTTTATATGAGCAGCTGAGCAGCAAGTGCCTCAAAGGCTGCTAACTCTCAGTGGGCAAACATCTCCCCAGGCTGGGCCACCAGCTCCATCGCTGCCCAGCCCAGCCTCCGCAGAGGTACTGAGGTGTCCCGCCTCACCTGCACCCAGGTCTAGGCTTTGGATGAGCATTTCCCATGTCCAGCCTAAAATTTGTGTCGCTGAGGCCCCAGCACTGCTGGGGCACCTCCTGCTGCTTCAGATACTGATGCTTGGTGCCTGCCACGAGTGTTTGCTCTGTTGCAGTGCTTTGTTATTCTTATTTACCAAAAAAAGTGAGGCCTTATTTCTTGTTGAATTTATTTAATTATTTCACCACTGGATTTCTAATGGCAACACTTGTACTGTACCTGTGAGGATCTTTGATCAAACTCTTGTATGTCGATTACCAAGATGCACTTATAAAAGCACATAAATCAAATACAAATAGAACAACATCTCCCCATCTCCCCCAAGCCCAATAGGCTGTATCATTAATGTGGTGACACAGCAATTTGCATTTTATTTCCTTGTTATTTAAAAAAAAAAAAGGGCTTTATTATAAGCCCTGTTAGAGATACTTCAAAGGCAGAAGGGTCAGGCAGCGGCTGCGCAAATTGGAGCGGCTCTGGAGAAGTTTGTGGAAGCTTTCCTGGCTGGCAAGCCTGGTGTGAGTGCCTGCGGCTCTGCAGAAAAACCAAATATTTTCAGGCAGGTTTACCTAGGGGGGGAAGAACCCAGTGCCGACGCGGTGCTGTCGGTACTGAGTGGGCTGGGGGAGCAGCCGGGGACACCCGTGCCCCTCGCTGGGGTGATGGGGGGAGAAGAGGGGGTGATGCGTGGGGCTGGGGAGGGGACTCAGGACTCCATCTCAGGGGCTGCTCGCTGCGGAGAGGTGGAAGGAAACCGGCAGCACCCTGCTCCGCAGAGCTGCTGGCAGTGTGCCGGTGCCTCCTGCTGCGCTCCCCAGCTCTGCCCAGCACATTCTCTCTCCCAACGGAGCATCCAGAGCAAACCTCCCGAGCGCCGGCCATTTTCCAGGCAAGAGCAGATTTGCCAAGTGCTACCTTAAGAAAAGTTATGCGTGACTATATTTAAGGAAGCGGGAGGGGGTGTGTGCTGGCCTTGTCCCAGGGCCCTGCGCCAGCCCTGGCCTCGTCGCCCGCGCCCGGTGCCGGCCGCGCGTGCAGGTGTCCGGACGCTTCTCCTCCGAGCCAGCCGTCGTCTCGCCACCACCCGCAAATGCTCAGCTTCTTCTGGCTGAGGTGAGGGCCGAGGGGGGCTGGGGATGATGGGGACAAGGAGGGGGAACCCTGGGGCTGGGTGAGCAAGAGCCAGCGTCCAACGCTGTTAAGGAGACTTCCACGCCCAGCAGTGGAGCGATGGCTTGCCCTGGCTTGTGTCAGTGCTGGGCGGCTCTGCCGGGGGGGAGGATGTGGAGTGAAAGCCCCTCGTGCCCCCCCTGCTCGCTCAGATGATGCCCTCTTGCCCTTGGGGTTTGCAGCGAGCGGTGCCGCAGCTCCGTCGTGGTCAGCACCAGTGGCTCACCAAGGGGGACGTGGCACCCTCCGGCTGCAATGGGGAGAGCGGGTGGGAGTCAACAACATCAACCTTCCCCCAGGTCTTTCTGGGTGTGCCAGGAGGGATGCTGGGGGGGATTTGGCTTGAATCAGCCTGTTTTCACTTAAAAGTGGTGGCAGATATTCGGGAAGCGTGGGCACAGGATGGCTGGGAATGCTGGTGTTGTGGGGAGGGCAGAGGGATGCGCCGGGGCTGGCTGGGACAGCGTGGGTGGCCGGGCGGGGTGGGTGGCACAATGCCATGGTCATCTCCACCCTGGTGGTCTCAACTAAGGTGGTCTCGACTGTGGTGATCACCACAGTTGAGATCACCGGGGTGGAGACCACTGCACCATCATGGTGTCCACCTTGGTGGTCTCCACCCCGGTGGTCTCAACCGTGGTGGCCACCACAGTCAAGACCACCACAGCTAAGATCACCAGGGTGGAGACCACTGCACCATCATGGTCTCCACTGTGGTGGTCTCAACCGTGGTGGTCTTGACCGCGGCGATCTCCACTATGGTGGTCTCCAACTTGGTGGTCTCGACTGTGGCGGTCTTGATGCTACGGCAGCCTCCTCCCTGGGAAAGCCGTGGGTGGGAGGCCAGAGGTGCCTGGGCTGGGCGATGCAGTTGGGTGTCCTCATGATTGTGAATTTTGGCCCTGGTGGTGTTTGCAGCCGTAACGGGGTGACGCGTGCCTTTGTTCTTCCCGTGGACTGGAGGCAGCAGTGCCAGGGGACCTTTGTCCCCTGGGATGCTCCCTGGGAGGACTTTGCCTCCATGCCGGCAAACAGGCACCAGCATTCCCAGGAGCCTCCCGGGAGCTGCAGAGAGCGGCGCGACAGGGGCATGGATGGGGCTGGGGGCTGCGGGCACGGCCAGAGCTGGGGATGCTTCACCCAGTGTTGAGCCGAGCAGTGGAGAGGACATGAGGGGGCTGGAGGGGTCCCCGCTGCGCTCATCCTGAGCGAAGGTCTCCCATGGGTGCTGGATGTAAAACCATCAGCCCCGCCTGCTGCTTTTGGCCTTTGGTTTGCACTTTCCTGGCCCCACGCCTTGCTTTGCTCCATGAAACCCTAGAGAAACCATGACGTGTGGTCCCAAAAATACCACTCACAGGGTGCCCTGGTGTTTCTTCTGGGCCGGCCGCCCTCCTGGGGTCCTGCCGAGACCTGCCACAGGGAGCTGCCGCATTCCTCACCGTGCCGTGACCTGGCAATTCTGTCCCTCTCGTCCTGGTGGGGCCACCACCCTGAAGTCCCTGCAAAGGAGCCGGCACCCTGCACCCAAGCAAGTGCTGCGGGTCTCATCCTGGGGACCCCGCTCCATCCCGGCGGGCATGGGGTGATGGAGCTGAGCTGTGCTGGGCATCTCCACCACCACTCGCTGGTGGGGGTCCCGCTGGAGGGGACATCTCCCCTTGCACAAAACCTGCCTGTCCTATCCCTGGGAGCACTGGGGCTTTGCTGCTGCTGGCAGTGGGACAGAGCGGCCGGCTCTCGGGGGAAGGAGAGCCCTCACTGCCCTGTCGAGACGGCAGAATTTCCCAAAGTAGGTCAGGTTAATTTTTTAACGCGTGCAGATTTGCTTGTTACCATGGATATTGCTCAATTATACACCAATAATCCCCCATGAGAACTTCATTGTCACCGCTTTCCTCCCCCCCATCTCCCTCCTTTTTTCTTTAAATATTCCCAGGGAGTATGTGCTGGGAGGCTGGGATGGGGGTAGGAAACCAGAGCCAGGAGAGGGAAAATGAGGATTAGGCATTTGGGAGGCAGTGGTGCAGTGGTGGGAGAGCTCTGAAGGGCAGGCAGGGGTGGCTTGAGGCAAGGAGCTGCCCCACTCTGCCCAGAGCCCCCCCAGCCCAGCACCTGGGACCCCCATCCTGGCCTCACCCTTGTCCCTCCTTCCCATGCGCTGCTTGAGGGTAGCTAAACACCCCGCTTCCCGTGGGCTCAAGGATTTGGGGGAACGCCCGCTCTCCTGCGTTCCTGCCTGGAATAGTCCCGGGGGCTGCAGGACCCAAGCGGGTTTTGTGACAGAGGTTCCCCCAGGCTGGTGGTCCCCTGGTGATTTCCCAAGAGGCCAGCACCCAATTTGGCAGCAGAGACCATTCCCTGGAGCTTGTGGGTGCTTCAGTGCTGCGGGACACCCCCCTGCCAGGATGTAAGAGAACGGCGGGGTGCCGTGGCATCCCTATTCCCCAGTATTTGTGGAGCTGTTGGGGTGTCTCCCCCTCTGTGCCACCCCCCCAGTTTGCTCTGTGGGCTCCTTATGCCTTCAGCAGCGCAGGAAGCGAGCGTGGCAGGAGGCAAGAAAAATATTCTGCCGGAAGGGTTTTTTTTCTAATGCAAACTTTTTTTTTTTTTTTTTTTGTGGGGGTAGAAGTGGGTCACTCAAGGGGTGACAGAGTAAGAGCATCATCGCCTGGGTACTGCATCCTGTTGCCATGGTGACCCAAGGGCTGCATCAGTCAACAGCTTTAAAAATGTGACAGTTGAGTGAGGCTGGAGATTTTAATGAGGACAGACACTTGCTCGCTTAGTTTCAGTAACCGAATACTCTATAAATACCCACCAGCTGAATGGTTCCGGGTCTCTGGAGCACGTTTACGACACACGGCCGGGGCTCTCCCCTTCTCTGGGCAGAGTCCTGAGCTCCAGGGTGGGAGCGTGGGCTGGGGCCGGCTCAGAAATAGTTGGGGGGGATGGATGTGAGGCAGACGGCTCTCTTTATTTCTCCCCTCTTGCTAACCCAACCCAGGGGACAATGTGACATGATTGCAGAGCCAGCGGCAGGTTTCGGTTTCCGTGGTATGGCCTGAACCATGTGTCCTCCGGCATTGGCTGCTGCAGCCGTGGGGTGAGACGGGGCCACCCCGAGCCACCGCTGCTGCCTTGTGCCTTCAATAAAGCAAAACTGGGGAGCAAACCCAGCTTGCTAAACAGGAGAGTAACTCTTGCACTGGGCTCTTGCAGGGGTGGATGAGCCATAAGCAAGCTCCCAAGCCTCCATAGCAAGCCTGGAGAAGTCGCGGGGCTGGGGGAAGCAAAGCCCGGTGCTGCTGAAGCAGGGGTGGGAGGCTTTGGAAGGCTCAGTGGTGCCACTTGCATCCATTGGTGCTCTGAGCACCCTCATTTCGTACTGACCACAATGAGTGCACGCCGTGTGATGCCCCAAGGTCAGTTCCTGTGAAGGGCTGATGAGGCAAATCTGCAGCTTCCACTTTTTTGACCCTGTGCCAAAATCGGTCAGTCCCACACCTTGGGGAAGGAGCTGCCACCTCTGGCAGCCTGGCTGGACCCACGCAGGGGTGGGATTTTTGCTGAGACAGCTGAGGGCACGTCAAGGTCCTGTCCATGTTGTGTTTAAAAGCAAACTGTAAATATAAAGCGTCTTCCACTTGTTTTTGCTGCAGCTCCCATGCTGCCTTTCCTTGCAATGCCACCACTGTGTCCAGCCAGGACCCGGTCGCAGTGTGTGGCCGGGGGGCCCGCGGGCACCCAAGGGCACATGATGCCCTTGGGGGATGCCAGGGCTTCACAGGCAGAGGGGCCAGCGCAGGGCACAGCGGCATTGCCGGCAACAGGCACTTTCTATTTGCTGCCCCTGGTACCACCCGTGTGCAGCGTGAGTCCTGTCTGCTGCCAAAAATACCCTCCTGGCTGTCTTGTGACCACGGCGGTGTCATCGTGCTGGCCGGGGGAGCTTCAAGAAACAGCCCTCTGTCACATGTAGCAACATGGAAAGTATTGACACAGCGTCACCGACCGAGGGATGGGCCACAGCACCGCGCCCTGGGCTCGGTCCAGCACCCCAGGATAGCTGGGACTCTTTCCATCACAGCCGGTGAGTGCTGACCCCCGAGGAATGGCAAGGGCGAGCCCTTCTCCGTTTGGGAACCAGCAGCCCCCCCTGATAGGTGCTGGCGAGGGGCTGGTGGCATGGGGAGGGACATCAGCGTGGGGCACAGGGACAGGGTGTGACAACCCACGCCGCAGACGGCTCCGTGGCACCCACCACACACGCTGCCTTGTCCCCGCCGGGGAACAGCCACAGGCATCCTCCATCCCCAGCTCTGCCGATCCTGGTGTAACCGGAGCCACTCTTCTCCTTTCCAGGTGTCTCTTAAAAATGGTCAAGGAGAATATTGTAGTCCCTGAAGAGATCTTGAGCTTCTGTTGCAATGGCCTCCAGGTACCCCCCGTGCCGTGCAACTAACCCCAGGGCTCCCCGTCGTGCCGGCGGCTACTAACCAGGGCCACCCCATGCCGGGAGCCGCACCAACTCCCATTGCATCTGCTCCCCAGGTGTTCCCCATCAGCATCCCCGGTCTCTTGCTGGCCTGTGGGGTGCTGGCTTTTTCCTTAAAATTTAGAAACAACAAGCACCGGGAAAAGGACCGGCGGGAGCTCTGGCCAGGCTGGCTGCTCGCTCTGCAGCAGGCAGCTTTGGAGCTCTTTGCATTACTGGCTTGTACCCCAGAGCCTGCTGGCTTCCCAAAATAGCTCTGTGGTACTTGTGTAGGCACCTCGGCACGCTGGGAAACAGCCCGGGAGGTTCATAAAGGGGTTTGGAGCCCGCTGGAGGTGCTCTGGCAGCTGGGGCTGCGGACTGGGGGGGCCCCTTGCCGTAGGCTTGACTTGCCACGTTCGCCGCTGTCTCTGCTAAGCCGAGGTTTGTGCCGTTCCTGGGATGTCGTGTACCAGTAGCTATGGAAACAGAGGTTAGACCCGCTAGAGAAAAATGCTATTCTGAGAGGCGGTGAGCTCAGGGTAGTCGGGAAAGCTTCATTTTCAGCATAAACCCATCTTTAAAAGAAACCGGGCAACGCAAAGGGCAAAGAAGCTGCTGCAGTGGGGCTCTCGCAGCAAGTGCTGTAAACGGGAGCCACAGCGGGAGCAGAAAGCGGAAGGAAGGGCTATAACGAAGCCCAGACGGCTCCTCGTGTCTCCTCAATTACTCACCGGGCTAACTGAGTTCACCCCTTGTGTAACACGGCTCGCTTGACATCTAATCAGCTATTTTTCTTGCCGTCACTGTCACAATGCCAGCCGCTCTCTCCCAAGCCACCTCCCACCGGGGCGACAGGCAGGAGCAGCTCAGTGCCCAGCAAACTGCAAACCCAACGAGGAACGTATTTGACTGCGCAAACAACCCCAAGCTGAGGATGCTTCCCCCCTCCCCTGCTTGTACCAGACAGGAAAAACTGCTTTCAGTGTTTCCTTTGGCAAAGGGGATGTTGGTGGAAGGTGTGGAGCACTGCTGTGTGCCCAGCCCCGGGCACAAGCCCTGAGAGCACAAATCCACCCTTTGCCGTGGCACCCGAAAAATGAAGCTGTCGGGGGGAGCAAACTTCCTTCCCAGAGAATTGATTGACTTTGGGAGGGGCTTTTCAAGGTTTTTGGGAGGAAGCGGCTGGTTTGGGGCTTCTCCACTGCCCTGGTGGCAATAAACAGCCTGGAAACCTATAGTGATCACCCACGGAGCTCTTTTTAGAGGGATTTTTTGCCTTTTGGCTGCAGGCATCATGTCTTTGGCGACAGACTGGGTGGGTTTTGGTGGTGCCTGGGGCCGTGCAGGGCTGGGGGTCCAGCTGGCTCTGCGTGGGGAGGGGGCTGCGTGGGTCACTGTCTTTGCGGCGGATTTTCCTCCCATTTGGGTAAATGGAGCTCTTGTCCTCCGCAGGGCTCAACCTCTCTGCCGCGTGCCCAGGAGCCAGGGGAGCAGGAGGAGGCTCCAGGGGCCATGGCGAGTCCCTCGCCCACCCGCAACCCCACCGAGGTGCAGATGAGCCAGCTGGTTCTGCCCTGCCACACCAACCACCGCGGTGAGCTCAGCACCGGCCAGCTGCTCAAGTGGATCGACACGGCCGCCTGCCTCTCCGGTAAGCCATCCTCTCCCACCGGAGCCATCGTCCCGCTGGGATGGGAGAGGAAGGACCTGGCGGAGTCCCCGGCAGCCAGCTCGTCGGCAGCGTGCCCGGCGGTCCAGCGCCGTCCCTCAGAGCTGATGCCAGCTGGGGACCCGCGTCATGCCATTTTGCTGAGTAATTAGAGAGCAAACAAGAGCAGGACAAGAGGGGGAGGAGATGTGCGCTGCAGCATGCTGGCTTGCTCAGGGACAGATCAAAATCAACGCCTGCTTCTTCCCAAACGTTGCCCTTTCCCTTGCCTGGTGTGCAGGGCATGGCAAGACCGGGCTGGTGATGTCCCCAACATCCCAGCAGCAGCCGGGGAGCTCTGCCAGACAGGGCTGAGCTCCTCCACTCAGGGAGAAGCGATGGAGCTCACCAGATCAGCCACCCTACCAAGCACACTGCAGGTTGCTGAGGTTATGGCAAGAAAATGGGTGTAATTTTGCAGTTTGATGAGGTTCCCAGGGCAATTATGCAGTTTGAGGTTCCCAGAGTCCCAAGGGAAAGCCAGAAGAGCAAGACGGCTTTAAAATATTTGCTGCGTGTGGAGAGATGATATCGACTGCCTGCACATCCCCACAGCGGCTGAAAGCATCCAGGGAAGGCAAACAGCAGGACAGCATGCCTCCTAGCTACAACACACCCTCCAAACCCTTAAAACATCTTCAAACCCACACTGCTACGGGGGGAGAAACCACAAACCCCGCTCTTGTCCCCTGCAAACGTGGCAGGCGGCCATGAGCAGGGAAAGAGACACCAGCCAGGGTTTCACTGGTGTCATCAGCCCCGAGGCCGTGGGGCAGAGGAGCGCGTGTGCCCCTTGCATGCTCAGCGTGTTGCTGCAGGTTGCTGATGCAGTTTGTTTTTCCTTTCCAGCCGAGAGACATGCCGGCTGCCCGTGCGTCACGGCTTCCATGGACGATATCTATTTTGAGCATACCATTAGGTAAATACGCCGCCCTCCAGCCAGGCATGCGCGGGGGAGGCAGATGGGTTTTTTTTCCCTGTCTGCTGGGTGCAATGTGGACAGGGGGGCTGGAGCTGGGACAGGGAGCAGCGTGTTTGGGAGGGGAAGGAGATGCGGTGGCAGTGTCAGGCTCACAGGGCAGCCAGGGATTGAGGCTCCAGCTCTGCCATGGGGCAGCGGGCCAGCTGTCTGCTCTGATTTATCCGCTGACTGGTCGCCTGGGGAGCTCCTGCTGGGATGGCTTCCCGGTATTTCCCCCAATCCCAGCTCCTCCCTGGCTTTGTTCAAGAAACACTCTGACTTAGTGCTCTGGAAAACTTAAATCTTGCAAATCGTGCCTCTGTAGGAGCCGTGTGGGTGGCTGGTGTGCGGCGGAGCTCACCCACCCACCGGGTGCTGGAGGGGAGTGGGACCTCCTTGGGCATCGCTTTGTGAGATGCACGAGGCTGAGCTTTGCCTGGCCAAAATCCCCTCCCAAGCGTGTCCCGGCATCCCCCCGGGCACTGCCCCTGCAGAGGTGCCCACCCCGATGCGCACAGCCCCTGGACCACCGCGTTGCAGGGGACAACATAAGCACTCCTACCAGGTGTAGGTCTTACAAGCCCAAGGTGGTCTCCTCCCTTACCCCCCCAGCAAGCCCACCCGCCTTTACTCATGTCTCAGAGCCCCCATACCCCTCCATGCAGGGGGATGCACATCTGCTCACCCCCCGGGTACCATCTCAGGGGGCTCGGCGGGTGTTTTGGCACAGGGTTTTGGTGCACCTACAAAGGTGCCCACAGAGCCCGATGGCAGAGGTGCCAGAGTGCTGGCAGAGGGGTTTTTGGCACCCCCGTCCCCTGGGGACATGCTGGGCAAAGGCTGGCCCTGCGGAGCAAGCTGTGCAGTATAGAATCCATGCTGCCTAGCAGCCCACAGGATCACAGAATCATCTAGGTTGGAAAAGACCTTGAAGATCACCTAGTCCAACCATTAACCTAACATCGCTCATTGTGGCAGAGACCAGTGTGAGCACCCAGGGCTGGCATTGGGGTCCCAGGCTGTCGACTGATTTGTTTGGTGCCGGGAAGTCTGACTCGCTCTTGGGTGTCACCGTCCTCCCCAGGAAACGTTAAACTCCCACTTTCTTCATCTCACATCAGATGTCGCGGTGCTGGTGGGTCAGCAAACCACTGGCAGAGGCTGGGGTGCCCATCGGTGGCACCATCGGGGTCGATGCCCTGCACCCAGTGGGCTCAGCGGGTGCCATGCCTGGCACTTCACAGCTCCGGGGGACCTTTGCCCAGGAAGGTTTTCCCCGTGGGTTTCAGGAGTGGGAGGACAGACCTGATCCCCGCTCCTGAGTGTTAAATCAAGCCCTGAGAGGCATTCACCCCTCCTTGGGGGTGAGCTGGGCACTGCTCCAAGGGGTCAGGGAATTTGTGTTGCTCCTGGCTCAGATCCTGCTTGTTGTGGTCCAGCTTAATGCTCCGAGCGAGGGGCCTGGCAGGGATTTCCCACAGAGCTGTTTGAAGGCAGAGGAGCTTTGGCATCTGCTCTCCTCCTTGCCTGGCTGTTTGTGCTTTCTGCCACTCTCCCACTGCGAGGGAGAGACCCCCTTGGGCAGGGAAGGGCTGTGGGTGCTGGGGAGGACACAGAGGAGACCCCAAAACATCCCTGATGCAAAAACTCACCGACTGGGCATTGGATGCTCCCCATCCCTCAGCCCTGCCATGTGGAAGTGCAGCCTCCTGGGAGGATTTCACGTGGGTTCGTGTGGCTTTTATGGCACCGGCTTGTGCCAGTTGATAAGGAGAGAGAGGATAAAGCATTTTTGGGGCTGTAATATAGAGATCCAGGGTTGCCAGTGCCCCTGCCCAGACCCCAGCCTTTGCATGCCCCTCACTGCAAACCCAGCTGGAGCATCCGTGCTCCAGCCTTACCATGCCACTGCTTCGTTCATCTTTAACCCTCTCCCCCATTTTGCTTTTTCTTTTTGCCCCAGCCAGCCGTATATAAACCCTCCTGGGCAGCGGGACGGGAAGAGCAGTGTCTGGTATGGATGTTTGCAGCCCTAGAGCAGCCGGCCTAACGCAGCGCTGCCGTGAGTTGGGAGCATTAACCCCACTGACGCAGCACGACCTAGGAGGTGCACGGAGGCTGCTCACGTAACCCCGCTAACATTTTGGCACCCTGCGGTGGGTGTACGGTTGCCTCTGGCCCAGGGTCTGTGCTGAGGGACAGCCAGAGGCACCGTCCCAGCCTGGTGCCACCCCTGCTCCAGCCAGAGCCAACGTGCAAAGCGTGTTGAGTAGCTGAGATGATTATGATCATTTAAAGACAGAAGTCACGTGTGGGGGCAAGGGGGAAGTTGTGGTGCTGAAGCACACACTGACTCTTCTTCACTTCTGGTTTTGAGTCCGCTGTGGCGCAGACCTGTGGTGGTGGTTATAGGGTTTGTTTTTCCACTGAGTTTTCTAGCATTGGTCTCTTTTAGGGAATGAGGAATATTCCTGATTTAATTTGGTAAAGACCCTGTTTGTTGTTGGTGTTGCCAATAAGCTGCCTTTGCTCATTTGGTTGGTACCAGTCTGGACTAGGTTAGGCTGCAGAGCTGAAGCTGTTTGTGTGTTTACTCTGAAGCCTACTGAAGGCACAGAGGAGAGCTCCTGGACTCTGCAAGCAGCAGCTTGCTGCCAGCATATTTTTCATGTGAGAGATGGTGCAAAATGTCCCTGGCCAGATGCTGCCTCCTGCCATCTCCCAGTACGCCACGGCGTCTGTTGCTGGGAGGCCCTGGAGAGGAGGAGGGACCGGAGCAGTCGAGGTGCCTGCACTTCGGGGCTGCTGCTGCTGCCAGCTGAGGGCCTGTGGGGAGGCCCCATGGGTGCCCCCGTTGTGCAGGACAGCGCATGCGAGACTGGAGGAGCCGTTTGCTCTGGCAGAAGCGTGCATGTGTGCATGGCGGGGGTGCCAAGCAAACCTCAGGCACCTCTGCACCCCTCAGGTGTCCCAGCAGCTCCCCAAAACTGGGGATCCATTTGCATGCAGCTGCTTGGGGGTGACATCTCACTGCTGGGCTGGACACCCATGGGCTCCCACGGCTGGCGGTGGCTGTCCCCATGTCCTGCCAGCCATCCCAGCATGTCCCCACTGTCCCAGGCAGCCGCTACCGTAACACTGCAACAGCTCGGCGTGGAGACGCTCGGTGCCAGCGTGTGTGCTGCACAACCCTGGGCCCTCACCCCCTGATAACCCCCATGTGCTTTCTCCTCTTTCTGCTTTTCAGCGTTGGGCAAGTTGTCAACATCAAAGCCAAAGTGAACCGAGCCTTTAACTCCAGCATGGAGGTTGGTGTGGACCCTCTGGCTTCACCCCCTGCCCCTGCCCCTATCCCCCTCGCCGGGCGCCTGTTCCCACCAGCCACATGTGCCCCTTCACTGTGGCCAAACACGAAATCCCCAAATCCTCCCGCGGTTCCCAGCTTTGATCCCACATGCGGGATCCCACACGCTGGGTCTGGCTGGGGGTGCTTGATGGGATGTGGGTCCCCGGGGAGCAGAGCCGTCTCTCAGGGGTGCTGTGCCCTCTCCCAGGTGGGCATCCAGGTGAGCTACGAAGACCTGTGCAGCGGGAAGCACTGCAGCATCTGCAAGGCTTATGCCACCTTCGTGGCGCAGGGCCCCTCCGGCAGCAAGGTGAGCGGTGGCTGGTGGCTGTGGGGTCTCGGTTGGCCCCTGCACAGAGACAGCAAGGAAATGGCCTCTCTGGGGAGAGCCGGGCTGGGCTGGGCCTGGCTTTCCACCACGGCACGTGCCATTGCTACGTGGCTATCTGCACATGATTGGGTTGGTGATCCCTTACCTCGTGTGTGTGGGGTGCTGGGGCTCTCGCCCCTCTCTGAGCATAGAGGGCACCTGCCTGCTGCTGCTGTCCCCTCCTCTGTGCTGTATGACAGCTCCCAGAGGATCCCTACCCGGCTATAGGAGCCGTTTGCCCTCTGGCCTCTCTGCGAGCAGCCATAATATAACCCAGGAGGAGCATGTCTGGCTCTGACACACATACGGCGGGACGTACGGTGCTATAGGAGCACGTGCCGGTGCCCGACGGAGCCCTGCCTTCTCCCGCAGCGGGACTGCACCCTGCCTGTGTCCCCTTTGCAGGTGAAGCTTAAGCCGCTGGCCCCGCAGACGGAGGAGGAGAAGATAGAGCACAGCATCGCTGCCGAGCGCCGCCGCATGCGGCTGGTCCACAAGGACACCCTCAAGGACCTCCTCACCCGCAGCCCCCGCGAAACCGGTACCGTGTCCTACAGCCTCAAAATAGCCCTGACACCCACTGCCGACAACCTCCTTCCTTGGCGGGATGCTGGGAGGGGGGTTAAGAGTGGTTTGGGGATGCCCTGGCCACAGAGGGGGGGATCAGCCCTACCATCCTGCACCCCCAAGCCGGGAGGTGTGGGAGGGTTGATGCAGTGGGAGGGCGGCCATGGGGAGTGGAGCTGAGGGCTGGTGGGACGCCAGCAGCGGGGGTCCCACCAGACAGCCGGCATGCTGAACCCCCTCCTCCCCCCACGGCAGAGCTGGAGACGCGGGACGGCAGCGCAGCTGTGCCGGCGGAGAAGACGCGGGTGGAGAGCGTGGAGCTGGTGCTGCCCCCCCACGCCAACCATCAGGGCAACACCTTTGGCGGGCAGATCATGGCCTGGATGGAGAATGTGGCCACCATCGCAGCCAGGTGACCTGACAGGGATTTGGGGGGGGGATGACAGCGTGTCTGGAAGGGACACACAGCCAGAGCAGCGTCTGGCTGGGTCAGGCCACAGCCAGGTTATAAGGACCCTCCAAAGGGATGGTCCCCAACACACCACCCCTCCGTACAGGGAGTCCCGCGGGGACATGGTGCTGGAGGACCCCAGGGAAGGGTTCACACTCACCACAGTCTGCTTATTGTCGCTTCTCATGGCTGGTTTTGGTGGTTGAAATCCAGGGGTGACATTTGTTGGGGCCTCCTCAGCTCTGGCTGTGTTGGGAGGGTGTGTGGGGCTGCTGGGGCATGGGGCCATGGCCGGGGAGGTAACACCTGCCCCCCGCAGCCGGCTGTGCCATGCCCACCCCACGCTGCGGGCCATCGAGATGTTCCACTTTCGGGGACCATCGCAAGTCGGGGACCGCCTGGTGCTCAAAGCCATCGTCAACAATGCCTTCAAAAACAGGTGGGTGCTGGTGACGGGGGGTCCCCATCCCACTCTCATCCCACCCTCCCGGCAGCTCTCCGCACCCTCACCAACCTTTTTCTCCGCCCCCCCGCAGCATGGAGGTGGGGGTCTGCGCCGAGGCATACGGCCAGGAGATGTCCGTCAGCCGAAGGCACATCAACAGCGCCTTCATGACCTTCGTGGTGCTGGACCAGGAGGGCCAGCCCCGCAACCTGCCGATGCTGGCACCCGAGCCGGGGGTAAGGATGGGCAGGGCTGGCTTCTCCCCACCGCGGTGGCATGAGACCCTCAGGAATCCCGCTTAGCCCCGAAAGGCTCTCAGATTCGTGGCAAAATAAATGCAGTTTTATGATGATGGAAATGGAATTGCTTGCTAGCAAGTGAATTAAATTGATTGCTCAGTATAACTAATAATAAAATAAACCACTTGCCCGTGCAGAGATGGAGACGTATTAGCCATGCAAGGCTTAACAGAATATTGCCTGCAAGTTTGAGCTCATCTTTTCTATAATTTAGGGGAAAGAATGCAAACTCCTTAGGTTGTTTTTACCTTTCAAAGCACCCTGATCCATAATTTGCTTGGATCCAAATATTTAAGAAAATCTGCCACACGAGCACAGCAGCAAAGCAAACACCCGTTCGTCTTGGGGTACATCGTAGCGTGAGCGAGCGACAGCATTGCCTTCCCCTTGGCTGATCCATTCCTGACTACCTGATTTTTTTGATACCTTAAAACTAGGACTCTTCTCCCACCCTGCAGGAGAGCATCTCATGGCTGGAGTCAGGCTCCCTGAAACCGCTTCTCTGCCTGCTTTAAAGCACTGCGCTATTGCTTTCTTTGAAATAAGTTGCTTTTTTTGGGTTTTTATTTCCCAGGAGCGGACATTTGCATGTGCTAGGGGATGCAATTTGTGTTTCAGTGGCTGTTTGCAGCTCTGCAGCCGCAGTGAGGGTTTTTTCCTAATGTGCCAGTGCCCGTTGCTTGATCACAGCGCGTGGCAGCGATGCTGAAATAGTTCATGGTTAATCACTAACCACCACTGCCAGCCAGGGCAGCAGCCGGTGAGCGCAGGGGCTTTTCACTGCTGAACATTTTGCTTGCTCCCAAAAAGATATCTGTTTGGGTTTCTATTCCCTCCTTTTCCTATTAACTTAATGTGCTTTTCCTGTTTACCAGGATGGAGAGAGGAGGTACAGAGAAGCTAGCGCTAGGAAAAAAATTCGGCTGGACCGGTGAGCAGAAAAAACAAGTGGGATGTGGGGATGGAGGAGGGAGGAGAAGGGGGCTTGGCACTGCGGTACAGGGGCAGTCTGTGAGTGGTTTGTGTCCCCCCATAAGGAAATTGTTCCTTCCCTGCAGAAAATACGTTGTCTCCTGCAAACAGACCGAGGTGCCGCTCTCCGTGCCCTGGGACCAAAGCAACAAGGTAAGGTGCTGCCCCACGGGGAGCCTCCTGCCCCCCTTCCTGCCCCTAACGTGCTGCCCTTGCCCCAGGTTTATCTGAGCTACAACAATGTCTCTGCGCTGAAAACGCTCATAGCCAAAGCGAACTGGGCCCTCGCCAGAGAAAAGGAAAAGGTACTAAACCCTGCCCTGGCTCCCTGAGCTGCTTCTCGTCCCCAAAGCATGGGCAACCTGGGGGCTCAGCGGTGGTGAGTGTGTCCCAGCCTGCACCCTGTGCTCCCCAAGGTGCGGATGTACACGCTGGAGGAGGACAAGTTCCTCTCCTTCCGCATCGAGATGTCGGTGCGCATCGCTGCCAGCCGAGCCTTCTCCCTGCTCTCTGACCTGCGGCGCCGGCACGAGTGGGACAGGCACTACGCGTGAGTGCTGCGGCGCTTTCCGGGGGCACCCGGCCCTTTCCAAAACCCACATCCTTCAATGTAAGGCTCCTTGCTTTGGGCTTTTCTTGGGAGCAAGTGTTTCACCTTGGAGCCATGATTGCTCCTAGAGACCTTTCATCACGCATCCCTGTCCCCAGGGGTGCTGGCTCTGTCTGTGCTGATGGCTGCACTTTGCTGCAGAAAACATCCATTTTGGGTCCCTCAAAATACTTTGGGTACAGCGGCGGGCTGCAAATGCTCCCCCCACCCCAGCATGGTCCCTTGCCCATCTGCCCTGTGGCCAGTCTCTGTCTCTCCTGGTACGACCGGTCCCCTCTCGCCTCGCAGGAGCGCGGAGCTCGTCCAGCAAGTAGATGACGACGATATGATCTACCACGTGGTGAGCCAGACACTCAGCCACGAGAACAAGCCGCAGGACTTTGTCATCCTGGCGTCGCGACGAAAACCGTGCAGCAAGGGGTAACCCACCCCGTCCCCGACCCCCTGCTCCCTGCCGGCCGGGCTGTGCCGGCTGACCGGGCTCTATCCTCCCCAGGGACCCCTACGTGGTGGCCTTTCGGTCGGTGACGCTGCCCACCCACCCTGCCAGCACCGGCTTCACGAGGGGGGAAACGCTCTGCTCCGGTTTCTGCATTTGGCCAGAGTCGGAGGAGACGAGCAAGGTGGGATGCTGCGGCTGTGCTGTGGGGCCGCGCCGCCCTCACCCCATCGGAGAGGCTCCCCCATCCCCACGTGCCTCTACTAACCATCTCCTGTGCCTCGCAGGTGGCTTACTACAACCAGGCTACGCCGGGGTACCTCAACTACGTCACCACCAACGTGGCGGGACTGTCCTCCAACTTCTGTGCCACCTTCGAAGCCTGCGAGAAGTTCCTGCTGAAGAACAAGGAGGACCTGATCGTGCGGCTGCAGGACCTCTAGAGCTGCGGCACCCCTGCGGACAGACGGACAGACAGATGAGGGGGCACCTTGGTGGTGGTGGAAGGGGACATGGGGTGGTGGCACCCAGACCCTGCCTCCCTGGAGGGCTTTGGCCCGAGCGAGGTCCCAAGGGCTGGGGTGGAGGGGCATCCCTGTACTGCCTCACCCCCTGCACTGATGTGTCATGTCTTTTCTTCTTCCTTTTATTTAGAAATTTTATAAGCTGATGTACAGGACTTGGTTTTCTAGTTCACTTAACGCTACTTGAATCTTTATATGATCCAAAGTCTTCCTAACACAGGTTTTTTTTTTCTTTTTTTTACTATTTCTTTATGGGGGAAACTGGTTCCCTTTGAGGCAGCAAAGGGAGAGAGGGGTCAGTGATGTGGGGAGGGTTCCGTATCCCTCACTGGTGCAGGGGTGGCCGGTGGAGCATCCCACTACCCCCGCAGCTGCCTGGTGCTGCTCCTCTTCCCGGGCAGGGCTGGCAAACAGCCCCTGCTCCCACCGGGCTGAAATCCTACCCCGTGGGGCTGTGGAAGGAGTGGCAATAAAAGCGCATTAAAAGGAAAAATAGGTGCTCCGGGGGTTCACTGTGCAGCTGCCTGGCTGGTGAGCATGGAGTGGGGGTCCTACACCCACAGCACACCCCAGGGAGGTGCCATTTCTCTGGACGAGGAGGGGGGACGGGGCTGCTCAGGGTCACTTGTCCCAAGGGCTCAGGCGGACGCCGGGGTCCTCTGAGGCAGGACTGTGCGCTGCAGGAAGCGGGGTGTCAGCCAATGCTCCATGCAAGTGGCTTTTGGGGACTGCCCGGAGGCATTGCCACCACGGCAGGGGCAGCACGGGCTGGTGCAGACCCGGGGGTGCACCAACACCTTGAGATGTAAACCCCAAACTGCCGCAGGAGCACTGAAAAAGCAAAAAAAAACCAAAAAAAGACAAAGCCAAACCTCGTTTTCCTAAGTCTAAGCAAGGCTGCTGAGGACATGGGGAGTAGGTGCAGGCAGATGCTGAAACCTAAAGCCTCAAAGGCTTTGAAACCCATCCCTAATTGACCTGAGCGAGCTGCTTTGATGGCAGCACGGAGCTGTTTCACAGATGTCCGCAGCGGCGGAGGATGGGGTTAGGACCACTGCAAAGACCTTGCTGCCAAACTGCTTCTCCCTGAGATGTTCTGGGAAAGCCACCGAAATGCCGCACCGGTGAACCGTGGCAGTGCTGCTCATCACTCACACCCCAGGGGACGTCTGCCCTCAGCCACAGGCCAGCTGAGAGCCACCTCCAGGGCTTTCCTGGGTTACAAGCACCAGAGGTTTTCTGATGGCACTGAGGTTTCTGAAAGGCTTCCTGCCTGCTGGGAAGGCAACAAGCCCCGGGAGCCCTTGGGCAGGCAGCAGGTTTAATGTGCCTTTGCTAGCAGAGCCCCTGAGCACTTAACCCCAAGCAAGGGTTATTGCAGAGCTTAACCAAGAGCTGGTGATGCCATGCTCAGGGTAAAATGAGGCCCTGGGGTACCAGAAATGAGCACAGGGTCTTTTCCAGGCACCTCAGGGTGTCTCCTCCTGCTTTGTAACACCCAGTCCCTAGAAAGGTGCTTTGCCACCCAAATTCCCCACCTGGTTTATAAAGAGGAGCCGCCTCTCCCATGGGTGCTGGCCAGTGGCTCCCACCCCTGGAGCTGGCTGTGGCCATAAGCTCCTAATCTCTGCCCTATCTCCGATCATAAACATCTCTGTGCAAGGCCTGGCATGGCGCTGCCCCAACCTCCCCTTGCTCCACCATCACTACAAGATAAAGCTGTCTCAAGCTGAACATGGTACAAAACATTCAATTTTTATAGAGCCTTCTTATCTCCTGAAACTCGGAGCAATCCTCCCTTTTTATCACCGGGATGCGAGCAATCCTTTCTACTTATCGTTAGAAATTGCTGCTGCTTGATTAAGTGCAGGGAATGATGTATTTGCCTGAACATTAAACTTTAACTGACCTCCCCATCTCTTTAAGTATTGCGATTTTTCCCGCTGTGAGGCCACGGTCAGCCCCTTGCCCTGGCCTGGCTGGGTCCCCAGGGGTGCAGGGTGAGGGAGCGACGTGGGCACAGGGGGAAATGGATGGGAGCACAAGAGTGGTGCAGGGGTGTGTGTTTATGTGCAGGTGGGAAAAAATTGCAGTCCTGCAGCATCTTCTGCTGGGGGGAATGATGGGGGAGTGGTGGGCAGCTTGGAGCAGCCCTGGCGCACCCGTCTCCAACTGCCTCCTCCCACAGGCAGCTCCCAGGGGAGCAGGGACCCGCTGGCGGGGGGGCATTGGAGCCTGGTGGGAGCACCCTGCCCTTACCAGCCTTTCCCAGAGCCCTCCCCACCAGTGCGCTGCTCTGGGGCCAATTTAGCAGTCAACCACTATTTTTCTTTTTCCCTGGGAAAAAAAAAAATCCCTGCAGAGTGTTACCCCCCTTCTTTGCACAGAAGCACCCAGCTGCCTTGCTGCTCTCGGCAGCTAATTCCTGCACGGAGGCAAACGATTTGGAGAGGCAAATCTGGGACCCTGGGAGTGGGAAGGCTCCGTGCCGGCTGCTCGCAGTGCGCACTGTTGCCTTCCACAGCATGACAGAGGGAACAAAACCCCACCGAAGGACCACGGCTGCCTTCCCCAGGCCCCTGCCACCCTGCAGTGGACAGGGCTGCCGGAGGATGGAGCAGGGAAGCATCCCAGAAATGCCGAGAAGCTTTTGGCAAAGCAAAGGCCACAAAGACAGCTGGGGATTTACAGGCCAGCGCTCCAGGTGGGATCCAGGCACCTTCTCCAGTATGTCATGAAAAGGTTTCAAGGACCTGATTTTATAGATACCTAAATAAATACATTGGAATTGATATATAAAAACACAGTATATATTTATCTATTTTGCAGAGGGAGCGGGATGTAATTAGATGGCAGCCTCTCTCAAGGCTGTCCCTGCTGTAATTCACGCCCCAAGGCGGCTGGCTGAGGGGAGGAGGAGGAATAAAGCAGGCAGCAGAATTGATGGGCTGCTCCCAGAAGCTTTGTTTTAATTAATTACCAAAGTGCTCGTTGTAGCAGAGCAGGCAGCTCCTTCAAAGCCTCCTTCTACCCGCCGCTGCCCATGCCAGCGTGGGGTCTGGGGCAGGGGAATGAGCCCAGGAGCCCGCCCTGCTTCTGCGAGCCCCCAGGCTTTTTGGTTAAAGTGCACAGAAGCTGTTGCTGTTTTTAGACAGGGGGACTTTTCCTTGGCCAAGAAGCCTCTTTGCTGACCGCAGCGTGGGCAGGCACCTCTGTCAGGGCTTTTCCTCTTCCCCTTTTTATTGACTTGCTGCTTGTTCCTTCTGCCAGGGGTCAGCTGGGGCTTTGGCTGGACTTTGCTGAAAGTCCACCCAAAACGGCCGGTTACCAGGTGCTGACGCAGTGCCCTGCCCCTAAGATATAAAGGGTTTGAAAAATCGGGTTTGCAGCCCGGTCAGGTGCATGGTGGCGGGGCTGGGAAGGGGCTGGGGCTGTGTCAGCTCCAAAGCTCTTCCCAAACAAGCAGGTTTGTGAAGTTAAACTGCTTTTGCTGGATTCAGCAAGGTGACGGCAGTAACAGCAGTTCAGCGGTGAATTTGAGGGCAACTTGGCTGACATGGAGGGACCCGTCCCCGGCCAGGACACCGTGTCGACTGTCACAGAGCCCTCCAACGCCATCAAACTGCTGCACCTGGTTTTCCTCTCCACCTCCTGGGGAATGCAGATCTGGGTGACCTTTGTGGCTGGTAGGTCGCGGTCCGTGCACGCTGCCGTGGCTCTGTGCCTGTGGGGAGGCCCAGGGGAAGGGGTTTTGCCCCAGCACCTACCCACTCTCTCCCTTTGCAGGGTTTGTGATGGGCAGCCACCTCCCTCGCCACACCTTCGGCTTCATCCAGCGCCAGCTCTTCCCCTACTACTTCCACATTGTCTCCGCTTGTGCTTTCCTCAACCTGACTCTGTTTGCCATGTACCACCCCAGTGAGCTGCTCAGCGATGAACAAACGACCCAGGTAGTCTCCCACTTTAAAAGGCGAGCTGGCCACAGCCCCAGTCCCTTCCTCCAACGGGGTCCCACTCTGCTCTGCTCCGCTGAGGTTGGTTTGCAAACGATGACGTGGCTCTGGTTAAAAGAAACCGGTTAGCATCCAGACGAGCTTTGTGTGCAAGCAGGGCTGGGGGAGCAATTTAATCCACGGCGGGTGTGAGATGTTCACGGTGGGCTTTGCTCCCCTGCAGATCATCGCCTTCTTTGTTTGCGTCGCCGCTTCCGTGCTGAACACGCAGTGGTTCGGGCAGGTCACCTCCGACATCGTGGTCGACATGCACCTCATTGAGCACAGCCACGGCCTCGGCCAGGAGATTGGGCTGTTCACCAGCCAGTCCCACAGGCAGCTGCGTGCCTCCAACCCCAGCTACCGGCAGCTGACCCGGCAGTTCACCCTCTACCACGCTCTGTCCTCCCTCTGCAACCTCTGCTGCATCGTGTGCAACGGCCTGAGCTTGTACTACGTGGCTGCTCGTCTCTCTGCCCTGTGAGAGCAGGACGCTGGCAAGGAGAAGGTTGGCTGACCAGAACCTGCGCTCTGGGAAACGGGAGCCATCCTGCTGCCTTGCTGTAAAGTAACCTGGAGCTTTGGAGATTAAATTTCAGCATCCTCAGATGGAGATACTTTTACTGTATTCGTGCATGGTGCAGAAATTTAGCAATAGCAAAATGGAAATTATTTCTTTAAAGCTCTCTCAGCCAGCCTCCATGATCTAAGGAGTGTTTATGGCTGAACAGCTTCTTTATGCCCCGTGCACTAGATGTGTCTAAAACTGCAGTATATTTCTGCAGTCACAGAGAGATTGCAGAAGAGAAAGAAATGACAGATTCAGAATTACTTCTAATTAAATGCTGAAAGCTAATACTGAAGCGCAGAAGACCCTGTACGGCAGCTGTACCAGTTAGTGCAATGGAAAGGGTTGTTATGTTTGGGTTTAGAATTGCTGTTTGTCATTCTCTTGTAGTATTTCGTGCGGTGAGAAAAATTATTGTCTCATTTATTGGGCAGAAATCAGTCTACTTAAAATAGACATGTTTATTTCCAGGTTCTATAGGACAATCAGTAAGGTAGCAAAAGGGTCAGTAAAACACTGGGCTCTGAACAAAGAGCTCTGCTTTACCCTGGCCAGCAGCAGAGCCAAGTGGTGAAAAACCAGCAGCTGCTTAATCACAGGCAGGAATCTGACTGCCTCCATCCCGCGGCAACAGGCGGGTATCTCCCCAGAGCAGTGCTGTTAAACCCCAGCAACTACAGCCCTCCTCCAAGGAAACCAGTGAGTTTTCACAGGTAAGTAAGTACATTCCCAGCTGCTGTTGCTTCAACTGCAGCCAGCACTTGGCACTGGTTCAGGTTTATTTCAAAACCACATGCAGCCTATCATAGAGGAGACCTTCTGCGAGCCAGCTGGGTTTCTTTTTAAACAAATAATTCCCTCTGGTAAGCCCTTCATACCCCTATGCTGCTTTCCTGGAAGTTTCCCCGTGTGCCAAGATTATTTCTCCCCTGAAGTGTACAAGGTATTTTTGTTCAAGCAGAGGTTTGCAGTCTGTAGCTGGGATAACAAACAGCAGCCTCTTGCACAGGATTCCTCGTTTCATTCTTGCTCCTTATAGTCGATGCACTTTCTTGCCAGAGAAGTACTTCTTAGAGAAGGGAGAACGCTTTACAAATGCCAAAACGGCTGGAGTCCCCGCCTTTACAAAATACCTGCAAAGATTAAAGGGAGTCCTTTGGCTTCCTTGTAGCTGGCCAAGTGTCATGCAAAGTGAGTGACTTTGGCCCAGCTCAATAAAGACTGACCTCCCAAAGGCTGAGGATAAGCTTTTTTGCTGATTAGCAGAGCCTCTTGGAGCCAGGGCTACACACGCCCAAGCAGGAGTGTTTTATGGATCAACTCTTCTCCCAACAGCTCCTTCTAATTAAAGCAGCTGTTATTCTCCCTCTGGAAGGAGGTTTCTTTTGCAACTGCCCTTACAGCCTGAAATCCGAGGGTTTATGCAGGCTGCTGAGTTTTATGGAGTGACAGTTCAGACACAGCCCGCAGCGGCGGACCCAGAGCTCTGCTCCCACTGTGGCAGAGCGAGCCCCTAGCGCCGGGCAGCAGGCTGTCTCCAGCTAGCTACAAGACGGTGCAAGTTAACAGCACAGGCTTTACAATAACTTTTTGGCTTCCCAAACAGCAAATTCTTCTCTCTAAATAACTGCACAACACTTTAAAGTCAGTTTCAGAGTGAAACTGTGCTGCATGCTGTGCTGGGGGCTGCTCACGCAGCATTATTAACAGTGAGAGCATTGTTAACCTTCAACATACTCTCTTTATATGCTGCTGCTTTTTCTTTTTTTTTTTTTTTTAAAGTAGCACTGTGTAGATGGGATCTGAAACAGCCCTTTTGTGCTGCTGCTTGTGCGTAGCCCAACCCCCTTCGCATCTCCATCCAGTCCTGAAATGAGTTGTTCATTTTTGGGGGGAAAAAAAACATATGTAAGTTGCTAAAGCCAGGCACAAAATCCATGCAGTCCCACTGCTTTATACCTTCAAGAGTTAGGACTATTAAACCGGAGAACAAACTGCACTTAAGGCCCAAAGCTCATACTTTTTGCCTTCGTGCTCCCTCTGGACACGAACAGGTACAGCCTCACCTTTCGTGCTGCAGCACTTGTAGCAATGTGTGTTCTGGGTTCAGCTCATACATTTCTGCTCTTTCTTCATCTTCAAAATAGAGCTGAAAAAAATTTTGGAGGGTTGTTAAATACCTAAGGTACATGAAAGGCAACTACTAAGCTGTTGAGAGTCTAGTAACAGCATACCATATATTGACTAGTGATCAGACTTCTGCACCTTGAACTGACTGTGTCGGATGCTAACTTCAGCAACGTAGAAACTGTTTTGTGTAAATTCCAAGTCTTCCTTGTATAAACCAGTTTAGCTTCTTATGGCAGTGGCAGCAGGAAGGCAAAATACACTGGCTATTCCTGTGCTTTACAGAGAAGCAATCCAAACCTACAGACTGCTTTCTAACAGGTGAAATGCAGCAATGGTATGAGCTAAACTGAGCAGGTTTAAAGATACCTGAACAAAATAGAGTAGATTTAAGAGATATGAATCCAGCAACCATGCCTTACACTGTACATACACACAGAGCTATAATCCCAGTTTTTAATCTGGTGAACTAAACAGCCACTGTCCTTTTGGACCTATCAGCTCACTGCACTAAGGGCTGCACTGCTACCTGGCACATGTGACACCAAAGTGGAAAATAAAAAATAAACATCTGTATCCTTCTATGTACAATTTCTTAAAAATTCTCAAAACCTGCTGCAGTCACAACCAAATCGCATCCCACCTTTGCTAAAGTCTTAATAGGCATATAGTGTCTTGATGGGATTAAGTGTTTACGTACCTCCAGTTAGTTCTGAAAATAACCTATTTTTTAATAATATTACCTCATTTGTTTTGAGCTTTGTAACGCAGTTAAAAAACCAAGCAGCCTACCAGCTTGATGGTCTAAATCTTAATCATCATTACAAAGATGGGAATCTAAGCAGTATCTATAAATACCTTCTATCAAATACAACAGAAGTGCTTCCACAAAAGAACTTTCATTTTCATTAATGAATTCTGTGCCTGTGTCAGCACATCTGGAAAATGTTTGAGTTTATAAGTGAATGTAGCTCTCCAGATCCTTATTTCACATCTGTGTATGGTAAATGAGTAACAATGCTATTGCTTTCATACACTCAAACCTGTGTATTTTCTCGCTCCAGAAAAAAACCCACAACCCTGAAATAAAAGGAAAGTCAAAATTCTCACCTCAAGATTGCTGGGAAGGTATTTTCTTTCTAAATCCCAAGGAGGTAACTCAGCAAACATCAGCATTAAATGATCAATAAACCTAAAAGCCAAAATACACTTGGTTATCTTAGACAAAGTGTTCAGCTTCAATAATTTGTACTGTTTCATTTTAATGATGGTAAAAATACATTAGCAAATCAGACAATAGACTTGAAAGCAAGTTTAGATCACTAGTAGTTTCTTCCCTTCAAATTCATCGCTTTCTCAATGAGACCAAGGTCCTGTTTGTAACTCACGGTACTGGTTTCAAACTTGAGCAGTGCAACAGAAAACTATTTTTAACTTTTCATTTTCACACTGAAAAAGATGCCAAAATAAACACCCTGCAATTAGTCTAAAACTGATTTGCCTTCTACATGGTCCCACCAGCACCACGCTTCATCAGATCAGAGTGCTCAGAACATGCTTGTGTTTCTGGAGTGCTGGTGGCCAGTTTGTTCTAGGAATTCATTTTCACTTCCTTTGGTTATGAAAAGGCATAATGAACACCACCGTATAAGAACCACAACTTTACTCATCTGCTTGCACTGTAATTTTAAGTCCTAAACTTACTAGTAGATCTGAGGAATACATATCTTCCCCCCCCACACACACAAAAAAGTTACAAATTCGAAGTTTGTTTCACATTGCAAGATCAGAAACTGAAGTTAACATCAAGAAAAGTGGAATTCCCACCTTGCCAGGCACTTGCTTATAGCCTGAAAGGTCTGCAGCACTTTGGTCAGGCCTGCTGTAAGCCCTGTGGAAAGCTGTGGGGTCACTGGTGGTTCCAAGAGGTCCCTTTTGGAAGCTTTTTATAATTTTTAAGTAGAATCCTCTTTCCGAGACCCCATATTTGAAGCACCTTAATGAACTTCTGAAATCTGTGCAGGCGGATGGGTCACTTACTGGCCACTGGTCTAAGCTTGCCCTACAAGCCCCTTTAATCACAGTGGCTAAACATGATGTGTTTCTCTGCACTATAAATTTATTTATCGTCGAGATTTTGGCCCTCATATTTTAAAGCGGCATTTGTCACAGAATAATTTGGGTTGGAAAGATCCTCAGGAGGTCATCTAGTGCGACCAGATGCAGGGTCAGCTAGGAGATTAGAAATCTGGAGCTACTTCATTAGCACGGTAGCGTTTCACTTGCTGTCTGTTCTCATCTGCTCAAACACCTCTTTATGCAAGAACGCTGCTGACACTGCATTTACCTGGAGTTCTCATGAAAAGCTGCAATGAAATCAGTTTGCTCGTGCTCAGGGTACAGGAAGAGGACAGGCCAGTTTAAGTTGCCATCAGCATCTAAGTGCACCTTTGCTCCCGTGGCGTTGTCAGAGTGAAACCCATCTAAGGATATCTCAGCCAGGCCATCTGCTAGTTCCTCTTCTTCATTTGATGGCTCAAGAACCAGCTTGATATTTCGTTCCTGGAGAGAAGGAAGGAAAAAAGAAAAAAATTACCCAATAAAAACCCAAACAGGTATGGTGGGGAGGATAAGAGCAAAAAATTAGCAGTCGGTAAAAGAACAACTTGTGTCATTCTTATTAATGAGTCAGCTCTTAAACATGCCATCAAAAGCCTTCCTCTCGTATCAGACTTGAGTTACTGTCTTCCCAGTAGAACCTAGACTCCTCACAAAACAGATGAGGAGAGGTGGGAATCCAGAGGAGTCCACATGCTGAGAGAAGAGCCTGAGAAAATGTGGGGAAAGGGATGCATCTGAAATCCTGTTCTTTGGGACCTAGCAGACCCCAAAGCACCCACTTCAGGGTGCAACTTCACGCACCAGCTCCTGAGAACATCCACTCTTTCAGAGAGCTGAAAAAAACTCAATTCTTTTCTTTGGAAACACAACTGCAGAACAGATCCAACTTCACGTAATAGCCCAAAATATTTTAATGTAGCCCAACTATTTACCGAGGAAGGAGAGGATCCAGGCTTAATTCCCTCCTCCACCCTACTGGATAGTTATCTTCTATCTTTCCACTGAAGTAATGCCCATCGGCAGCAGAGAAAACAAGGTTTGCAGGGCCAGTGTGATGCTACAGCCCAGCAGCCAGAGCGCTCTCTTGGATGCTCAGTCCATCTCCTAATACTGGGTTTGTATTTTGCAGTAGTTGTTACTTGAAATACGGAAACCTGGGAGCTGGGGCTAGAGCCATGCAGATAAGAATCATGGGTTTAACTCAGTTTTTTGGCTCTAGCCCTCAAAAGCCTGTGTATGAGAACGACCTCTTAGAGACAAACAAGAGAGCTCTTAAAAAAAACAAGCCAAACAACAGAACACACAAAACCAACCCCACTCACTGACCCACCTTTATTGCTGCAAGCAAAATTTCTTTTTGACACTGCTCTTTCTTCTCCATCACCTTTGCTTTCCTTGCATCCCGCTCCTCAGCTCGCTACATGTAAGAAAAGGTTGCACCATGGTCACACACAGCAAGTCAATGCCCATCACTGCTCTACCCTGCCAACGAGTGGAGAAGTCAGTTCAGATCCCCAGAAGGGTTCTCTCCAGCTCTTTCCCCTACACATCTCCACATCACACGCTACGCGGAACCACCACTCAATTCTGTTTGGGGATATTACACTATACAGAAACTTGTACAGAGCACTCTTCAACCAAGGATCCCAAGTGCTTCTTGACACAAAGCAGGCAACCAGCACTGTAGTTGCTAGACTGCCTTAATATTTACCTTTAGTTTGTCAGCTTTAGCTCTCATTTCCACAAGCTTTTTCTCTTTTGCATCTATTCGCAAGCCTTCCTCACACCATGCTATTGCTTCAGAGAAATTCTTTAGCTCCATGTGACAGAGAGCTCCTGGAAGGATTAAGATTTTAAGTTTCTAGTATTGGAGTCAGTATACAACTACTACACAAAGTGGCAGTTATAAAGGCAGCACTAGCCCCAGTGCTTTCAAGAGGCAAACACAGCACAGGATATTGTCTTGTGTGGTTGTGTTCAACTGTAGACTTCCAGCAGGTCAGCTGAGAAGAAAATCTAAAATATTTCAGCAGTTCTTGTATCATTTGCTCATCTAGTCACACAAGTCAGCAGAATGATGCTAGAAGTGTCTGTTACAAGCAAAATTTTATCATTATAATTAACATTTCAGTATTTGTCTCATAGGAAAAATAAAGTGGTGATTTCAATGGAGTGAGAAATGCTGGGGAAAAAAATACAAACCCCAAAAACTAGTACTGTGGAAAAGTTATGCTGTGCTCTATAGAAACAGGTCCAATGCCTCTTTGACAGATACAGAAGATGAAGAGCAAAAACATCGTGTTTTTACTGGAAATCCAAAGCAGAATGCAGAGCTCTGTTTCAGGGAGAAACAGCAATAACAAAACAAGAGAAAAAAAATCTCATACAGCAACTGCTTTACTTTTCAGAAATGAAGGCTGTCTGGAAACAAAGTATGAACACACACACACAGTAATTAAAGATTTATAAACGCTGTTATTTAACACACAGAAACATGCAGTGAAACAAAGCAATATCCAACAACAAGGCTTGTAACAATAACAGCATAATCAGTAAAAGTAATGCACAAAGCTGTTTTGAAACCATGCTCCTTGAGCTTCATGTGGTAACACCTGTTTTACCTCTTACCTCTTATGATTGCTTTGAGGTGGGTGGGCTTTAGCTTTTTTGCTTGGACGGCATCATTGAGAGCAGAACGATAGTTACCTATAAAGCAAGCAACACTGCTCAGAACCTTTCATTTATATTTAAAATCCAACCAGATCTGAAGGTGACAAAATAGCTTATGCGGAGATTCTGTAACTCTCTGTTTCTACAAGCACTGTGAGGCGAGTGGAGGAAGAAAGAGCAAACTAAGATCAAGAATGAAAGGACAGGAACCCATCAGACAGGGGAGAGCCTCCTTCCCAGCCCCAACCGGGACAGGGTGGCACTCGTGCTGTTACCCAGGTAAAACTGTGCGGCCCCTCGGTTTGTGTGCAGCACGGCGTTCAGCTCTGGGTCCTCGCATTTCTTTTTCAGCCCCTCGGTGTAGGCAATGACAGCTCTCTTGTAGTCCCGCTCCCTGAAGTACTCGTTCCCTTCGTTCTTGTACATCCTGGCCAGCTCTGCAGGGGATGGAGGGAGAGACAGGGCCATCAAAATGGGCGGGGGGTGCAGCTCCCCAAGCTCCCTCCCCAGGCCGGGGACGGAGGGACAGACCGACAGAACCCCCCAGCCCCGGCTGCCCACCTGCGGGGCCCTGCTCCTCGTCGAAGAGGAGGGACTGCAGACAGGCCAGGTCGGGCTGCCGCGCCGCGTCGATCTCGGCTGGGCACCGCTTCATGAACATGGGGATGGCCTCCAGCTCCTGCGAGCGGACACACACCGGCCCTCAGCTCAGCTCGGCCCGGCCCGGCCCGGCCCGGCCCGGCCCGGCCCGGCGCCCCCCGGCCCCGCCGCCTCACCTCCTCCCAGGTGTCGGGGTGGAGAGCGGCCCGGTACCGCGGTGCGCTGCCGCCCGCCCCGGCCTCCGCCACGCTGCCGCTCCTGGCTGCCCCGGCCTCCGCCATGCTGCCGCCCCGCCCCGCCCCGCCCCGCGGCTTCCGACCAACCCCCGCCTCAGGCCCGGCCCAGCGACCTCAGGCCCGGCCCCTCCCCGCCTCAGGCCCGGCCCAGCGCCCCTCAGACCCGGCCCAGCGACCTCAGGCCCGGCCCAGCGCCCCTCAGGGTGACATCTCCCAGCCACCACGGAGCTGATCCTGCCAGGGACAAGGAGAAGGACGAGGTGACCTCCTCAAGTCTGGGAGCACATGGAGGGTGTGGGTCCACCACAAAGCCCTACAGGACAGTGGCACCGCTGTTGCTTGTGATCTCTAGATCTCAGACCCAGGAGCTGCGGCTCAGGGCAAGGCAGCTCCCTCCAAGGAGCTCCCCATCCAGGGGAGGTTCATGGGGCACCGGTCAGTGCCGCTGGGATGGCGGCAACCTGTTCCTTCACAGAAGCCACGGGGCCCAGCCAGCCCCACGCTGCAGTGGGCACGTACAGGCGGGATGTCACCACCCTCGGGCAGAGTTACTTACAGCCTATAAGCAACATGGCCTGGACATCCTTCTCGCCAGGCTTCACAGGCCCCCAGGTTTCATGTTTCCTTGTTAATTTTTTTGCAAAGATTATCTACCACTCTGAGGCTGCATTCCTGAAACACACCGTCACCACCCAGGCCCGATAGATCTAGGCATCTCACCAGCCGGACTGACCTGCAGGACTGGGGTGTGGATGCCTGACATCTTTCTTCACCTTAATTCCCGCAGATTTGCAGCGCCATGGCATTTTCAAGGTGAACAAGGCTCTAGAGTTCACCATTTTGCTTTCATAAAGATTAACCTCCACCTTCACGGAGCCTGGGTGTCTCCAGAGACAAGATGCAAATGGAGGACAAGCACCTTCCTTCCTCTCCTTCTTAATATGCCTCCTTCCAAGAATTCAGCACTTGAAAAGGGCAAGGGAAAGCCCTCCCGTCCTCTCTCCTGCAGCCTCAGCTGTTGTGTACGCTCGACAGAGGCCATGTCTGCCACGGCTGGGCAGCGAGGGGCTGACTCCAGCGAGGGCTGACTCCCTAAAAGCAGCTCACGGGGGCCTGTAGCCAGAGGAAGAAACGCCCCCAGCCCCATTAGAGAACGTGGGCTGAGCCCAGCTCAACCCCAGCACCCGGTGTGGCTGCAAGACTCCATGGCTGGCTCCGATGTGAGCTGGATTCAGCTCCGCTTACCCAGAGCCATCGCCCACAACCTGCACGTCCTTGAAAAGGAACCGGGGCTTTTCAGATAAACTTAGTGCAGCAAAGATGAGAGATTCAGAGACGTGGAGTTTAAGGGACTTGCACTTTACTCAGCAACTCGATGACACCTTCCCTGGTGAGGAACAAAACCTCGCTGGCATTCTGATTCCAAACCTCAAAGACCGGGGGGTCCTCGCTAACCCTCTTCCCAGCTATGACCACGTAGGGATAACCCAGCTTGTTGGCGTCCTTTAGCCTTTTGCCAATGGTCAGCTGTGTCCTGTCATCCAGCACCGAGTCACTGGCGAGGTGCGGCAGCGCTTCGGAGAGGTCATCGTACACCCGCTCCAGCAGTGTGGCTCCCTTCTCCTCCTCCTCCTTGCTGCCTCTCTTGGGGGGAATGAAGCAAAGCTGGTAGGGTGCGATGAGGCTCGGCCAACGAATGCTGTCCTCTGTAGAGAGCACCTCGATGGAGGCCGCCAGGATGCGAGTGATGCCCAGGCCGTAGCAACCCATTTCTGCCAGCTGGGGTTTGTTCTCGGGGGAGTAGAAGACAGCGTTGGAGACAGAGGAGTACTTTGTGCCCAGATAAAACGTGTGTCCTACTTCGATCCCTCTGGTCTGGGTAAGTTTTTCTCCACACGTGGGGCAAGATGTTTGCTCCCTGTTTAACGTTTCCACATTGGCTGCAAAATGTCCGGCTGGGCACAGCACCAGCCTGTCCTCGCCAATGTCTGCCGGGAGCTGGAACTCGTGGGACACGGTGCCGCCGATGCTGCCCGTGGCCGCCCTAACTTTGACAAAGGGAAGGCCCAGGCGGTTGAAGAGGCTGCGGTAGGCGTCGCACACCAGGTCATAGGTCTGCCGAGCCGCCTCTTTGGAGGCGTCGAAGGTGTACATGTCCTTCATGTAAAACTCCCGGCTGCGCAGCAAGCCGAAGCGGGGCTTGGGTTCATCCCGAAACTTCCTGGTTACCTGGTAGAGGCGCAGCGGGAGCTGCTTGTAGGACAGGTTGCTCTGAGCAGCCACCAGCTCCGTCACCGCCTCCTCGTGCGTGGGGCCCAGGCAGTAGTCCTTGCCGTGCCGGTCGGCCAGCCGGAAGAGCTCCGTCCCCATCCCGTCCCAGCGGCCGCTGGCGCGCCACAGCTCTGCCGAGCTCAGGCTGGGCATGTTCAGCTTCTGTCCCGCCACGGCCTGCATCTCCTCGTCCACCGCCTTGACGAGCTTCTCCATGGCGCGGACGGTGGGCGGCAGGTAGTGGTAGCAGCCGGGGCTGGCGGGGTGGATGAGCCCCGCCTGCAGCATCAGCTTCTGGCTGCGGCAGGTGGGCTCCCCGGCCCTGCCGTCCCACCCCGCCTCGCCGCCCACCTGCAGGTTGAGGGGCTGGAAGAGCTGCGAGAGCAGCAGCCGCCTCGGCCCGCCCGAGTGCCGGGCCCTGCAGCCGCGCAGCGCCGGGAGCCTCCCCCGCCTCAGGAAGACCTCCATGGCGGGGCCGGGGCCCGCGGGCCGCGCGGGGGGAGCGGCAGCAGAACCGGGGGGGGTGTGTGTGTGTGGGGGGGGGTGAGTTCCGACCCCCGCACGGCGGGGACTTCCCCGGGCCGCGGTGTGCTGGGACACGCGAGCACGACAGCAGGGCCGCAGCCCCGCGGGACGGGCGGACACACCCGCACACCCACAGCCCGGGACACACACACCACCCGCCCCGCCCCGCCGCGCCGGCACAACCAATGGGAGTCACAGCCCTCTGTCACGTGGGGGACGCCGCCCTCCGCCCACCGGAAGTCCATCTCTATGGTTCCGGCGGCATGGCGGCGGCGCGGGGCCAGAGCCGGGCGCCCCCTGGCGGGCGGGCGGTGCGGCCTGCAGCAGCAGTGCGCCGAGGGGTGACCCTGGGACCGACAATCCTGACCAGGAAAACTCTCCAAACCAAAGGATAGCTTAGAAAGCCGACACTGGTTTATCGCAGCGCTGGGTGCGTGGGGGATTCCTCCTCCTAAGATGCACACCAACAGGACTTTCCACACTATATTTATACACAGAACTTGCAGAGTTAGTAATTTTCCAAGTCCATCCTCTCTACAATGACTGGTTAGTAATTTACACACAATTATAATACTGCTGACACAATGCTTCTACATATGCTCAGGGGAAGGGTCTTCACCTGGGCAAGGGTCTTCTTGACCTATAGGCATGATTTTTTGTATTAGAATGAGGAAAATTCAGCTAAGGACACATGGACCTTGAGTGTACTTGCCCAGTTGGCACTGTACCCTCTTCAAGGTCTAATGGCTCCGGGATGTCCTTGCTCAAAGGCAGCTATCTCCTTGTTCTTCTGATTAGGAATGCCTTCGACTTTAACATATACAAAGAACATCTTTCTTGACCTAAGTATAATATTGCTACATTGTTCTAAAAGTTTAACCTTCAACACCCCCACCGGACGTGTGTGGTCACTTGCCATCTCCCACCTGGCACAGGCCGCAGCACCCCTGTGGTTGCGCTGAGCTCCCGTGGCTGGATTGTGTGAAAGTGGGTGGGTGTCCTTAGGGTGGGCACAGGAGCTGAGGTGGGCTGGTCAGAGGGGGACGTCACCTGCTCAGGTGTCAACAGAACCCACCACCCCGCAGCAAGGGCAGGAGCAGGAGCCCTTTGGCTCCCAGCTCGGCCATCCTGGGGCTGGGGATATGGTGGAAGCAGGGGACACCCCAGGCTCTGTGCTGCCTACCCAGGATGGGAGCTGGAGGGACCTCAGCAGGCAGCCAGCCATGGGCAGGGGATAGCAGTGGATGGCCACCAGTGGCCGGGGCAGCGGAGAAACAACAGGGCTCTTACAGGGCTAACACCACAAGGGATCTGTCTGTTGCTTTTTTAATTAACAAGGTTTTAGAAAACTCAGAAGATCCTGACAGCTCATGAGAGAGACAGCCACTCTGCAGAACTTGCTGCCACCCCCATGACTCAGAGGGACAGTGACCACTCCTTCATCCTGCCCTTGGAAGAATCGACCTTCATCATCTCAAGCAGCAGCTTCACCAGGTTCATCCTCCCCCAAGCAGCCATGGCTCTGCAGAGCTGGATCACCTCCAGCATGCAGTTGCAGCAGACCACCCTCAGCTCCTGCTGCAGGCGCTGCCCTGGGAATTTCTCCTCAGCTTTCTTAACCTGCCGCTCCACCTCCTGCATCGGTATTTTCTGTCTTCAGCTTCATCTGACCAAAGAGCACGAGCAATGGCTCTGGGAGGCACTGCAGGCTCTTGGTGAAGCCTGCATCATCCAGATCAATGACCTGCTTGAAGTACTCAGTGGTGGGTGTTTCCTGGATTTTAAGTCACAGTCATTTTCCCCTGAAGATCTGCAGTTCAGGTCAAACTCCATGGTTTTGTGCAGGGGTTTCATCTACCAGGAACAGCTTTTGCACAGCATCCACCCTCATGTAATAGTAAAAAATAGTAAATAGAGGTGGGGCAGGATGAAATGGGGCTGTCAGGAGAAAAGAGAGAGCAATGGCTACCTCTGAGGATGACATTCCCCATCAGGCTCTGGGGAGAGGAGTAGTAGAGTGTGGCTGACCTGCTGTCAGCACCATGTACCTAGTGTACATGTGGGGATGGATTCCTGCTCCCATCCTTGTGTCTAATGTCACCCAGTGGCTCTTTACTCCCGTAAGCTCTCCGAATTCCCTCCCAGCTGAGGCTGATGTTAACCATAGCAATTCCTCCGTCCCTGTTCCTGCCTTCAGCCATGCTGCACCCCTCCATCTCCCTCACACCTAACTAGATCCGGGCCCAACAGGAGGGAGAGGCAGCCAAGGGCCTCCCTCAGTCTTTGTGGTCTAACTTTAGGGCTGAGAGTTAATGAAAACCCGGGGACACTGCAAGGACCTCCCTGGGATCCCAAGGGTATGATGTGCCCATCCTCACCTGGCCTGTGTCCAGGTTTGTCCTCGGGTATGGACAAACCTTGAGGACCCTTTCGAGGTCATTTTTCACATGCATGAGCTTTCTCCTGTCAGGAACTGGGCCCTGTCCCATCTTGGAATGTTCCAGACCTTGCAGATACATCTTCATGTGGATCTGGGGACCAGAGGAAACTCATCAGCTTGTGCCTAGTTGCATGATGGATGATGAAATGATATGAGTACAAACCACTAAGATGCCTCAGGTCAGCTCCTTGGCCATGCCAAGCTACACCAGAGAGCTAGGCCAGCTTGCCCAGAACCAGCACCCGTCTCCAAAGCATGACCCCAGGCTGGCTCGTGGTTTGCAGTACTGGGAAAGGTGGTGCAAGCCCCTGAGATGTTGCTCATCCTGTTGACCTTGACTGTAAATTTGGTTCCTGGTGATCATGGGGTCCTTGAATATGGGGTCAAGACATGGGGACAGCATGCCCTAACGTGTTTAGAGGTTGAACCATTTGGCCATAGGAGCGCACCTGAAGAAGGGCTGAGAAATCAAAAAAGCCTTTTTCTGATGTCATTGCAGCTTTCTCCAGTCTAATCTGGCAGACAGACATCACCCGGCACCCAGTGACCACCTCCACGCTGCACCCTTCAGCCTCCTGCCTCGAGCTCAGAGGAAGTTCAACATCTATGAAGAGCATTGTAAGCACATATTAAAGTACTCTGCTAAAGGAGATTTCACTTCCCTGATCCTCATTTTATGAGCAGTTAAATAATCCTGTTTAAATACAAGGAAGTAAGAATGAGTCTTTATTTAAAAATAGGATTTGAAGAAATCTTCATGATTCTTCTGTAATGGGAAATACTCACTAATGAGCACTCCTGTTTACTGGAGGCTGGAAATGGGCAAAATCAGGGGATTAAAGACACATTTCTGATGCTCCTGAGTGATTTAGGAGCATTACAGTCATTAAATAGTCGATCCAGTTCTGCAAGGTGACTCAGCATCCTGCAAAATGTTGCCTAGAGAGACCTGGGGAAGTCCCTCAGCAGCTCAGTGCCAGAGCCCGGATCTGGCCCAGATTTCCTGGCTGCAAGGTAGCAACTTCACTCCCAGACCAGCCTTCACCGGTTTTGTCAGGCAATTACTTCTCCCTATGTGTTTCTCACCACAGTTAAGCAATGCAATTGCTGTCTGGGAGAAGCACCGCGGCTGTCTCAGAGTCTGGAGGAGGAGGACAAGTCCCTGTGGGAAAGGGACCTGCCCACTCCTCAGACGCCCAGCACACAGGACATTCAGTGCCATATTCCATATCCCTTTGGCCATCTCCTGCTTGCCCAGGAAGTGGAATATTTTCGCCAGGCAGTTCAGGATGGGAGGGTTGTCTTTCACTGTTTCTATTGCCTGTTCGAGCCACAGAAGTGAAACATATTTCTGTCAGTGACTTGTTGCCTGCTGTGCTGATCAAAGGCACAAAACCATCTTGGATTGATTCGCTGGGGCAGTGTTGTAACTGGGAGGGCTTAAGGCTGTACAAGAGACACAGTCTGTGGGGAAAGCTGGTATCTCTTATTAAATCACCAGACAGGACTGAATGCGGGGCTAAGCTCGGGGGTTGTGTGCCTGAAAGCATGTCTGTGCTCCTTATTTTTTCCAGCTGTGCTGGGGGAATCTAATAGAGGTACTGCTGTCCCTGCAGCCTTTCACAGAACTGCTGCTTTGCCCGGGGCTGATTTATGCCACTGGGGCTAAACATGTGGCCTGGGAGGGGTGTGCTCAGCTCCACCTGGGCCCCCCCCTCTTCTCCCTGAGGGATTTCCAGGAGGAAGAGCACTGAGGGTGGGGGGAAGGTGAATGAAGGACCGGAATCAGTCCCTGGCACAGCAGCGCTGGGTATAGCACCTTGCCAAAGCAATCGAGGGGGTCGGTCTCAGAAAAGCCCCAGTCCTGGATCCCCGTTGGGATGGTGGAAAACGTTTCTTTCCTTTCCAGCAGCATCCCCAGGTAGCACCAGGCCAGGGCTAGGGAAGAGAAGTCAGGGTGGGTGAGAGGCCAAGTCATTCAGTGGCCAAACCTCTCTCCATCCTGTGGAGGATTTGCAGTTCGGACTTGGGGTCTCGGCACAAAGAGGTGACCCTGACACATCCCAACTGACCCTGGACATGCTCTTACACAGCTTGTAGGGCCCACAAGCCCACAGCACTAGCTCACACACCTGGCTGACTCACTTGCCCAAGTACTTTCATTCCCTCCAGTGACATCACTGTAACTGCATGACTGCAGGACAATGTTTTTATGCCCAGTGAAGCGGTAGTTGCAGGGTTTGTCTTAAACTCAGCCCTGGGAAAGTTACTGGGGGATATAAAGTTACTGCACGTCCCCTATACTCTGGCAGCTACCCAAGGTGCAGGCACTCCCAGGTAACCCTTGGGTGCTTTCAGACAGCTCCTGCTGAGCAGACAACACTTTTGAAAATAAACAACACTGGTAATAAGAGTCATTAAATCAATCAGAAGATTGTGTGTCATCATCTGAGGTTCAGGGCTACCGTGGATCTAGGTACACACAGCACCCATCAGTGCTGGATGCATTACACCGTGAGTTATGCATGTGTAGGGACCAGAGGGGGGTCTTACACAGATGGGTTTGGGGTCCCCCTCCTGCTGAAATCATCCAGTTCTCCTACCTCTGCAGTGAGCGTTGGAGGACCTGATGACTTGTCAGAGCAGCACCAAGGTCCTGTAGAAGGCGGGCAGCTTCTTCTGCTCCTCGCTGCCCTGGCTCAGCAGGATCCTGTCCACCCTGCAACGGGAGCGGGTGACACAGATGGGCAACAAACCCCAGCTGGGCAGCAAAATCCCGCTTTCTGCACCAAACAGCAACCCAGCGCTAGGGAACTAGGGTGCCTGGCTTGCTCTCGTCCAAAATGCCATGGGCATTGAGGGGGCTGGGAAGAATGGAGTCGCTATCCATGTCAGTGGCCGTAGCACCTAAATCCAAAATGGGGTTTTGTCCCCCTTGGAAAGAATGAGGCGAGGGGGGAAAAATAATCAGGATAACTGGCATTGTGAGGCTATGTGGAATTAGCAGGGCATAATTGAAGGGTTGTGGCTCGGCTAGGAGGTGTTTGTTTTGCACGGGTGTGTCTTGGGCCAGAGATAAGGGTAGACTCACAGACTTCAAAGACATTCCTTCAAAGCTGTTTGCAGCACCAGGCTCCTGTCACATTGCCTCAGGTCTCTCACTGCCAGCACCTTATCTCAGTAATCTGCTTGTTGGATGAGGGAAGGGCTGTGGACTTGTTTACCTTGACTTTATTAAGGCCTTTGACACCATTTCCCACAGCATTCTCCTGGAGAAACTGGCTACTCGTGGCTTGGATGGGCACACGCTTCACTGGGTAAAAAACTGGCTGGATGGCCGGGCCCAAAGAGTTGTGGTGAATGGAGTTAAATCTGGTTGGCGGCCGGTCACAAGTGGTGTCCCTCAGGGCTCGGTTTTGGGGCCACTCCTGTTTAACATCTTTACTGATGATCTAGACGAGGGGATTGAGTGCACCCTCAGTAAGTTTGCAGATGACACCAAGCTGGGTGGGAGTGTTGATCTGCTCGAGGGTAGGGAGGCTCTGCAGAGAGATCTCGACAGGCTGGAGCGATGGGCTGAGGCCAACTGGAGGAGTTTCAATAAGGCCAAATGCCGGGTGCTGCACTTGGGCCACAACAACCCCCAGCAGCGCTACAGGCTTGGGGAGGAGTGGCTGGAGAGCTGCTAGTCAGAGAGGGACCTGGGGGGGCTGATTGACAGCCGGCTGAACATGAGCCACCAGTGTGCCCAGGTGGCCAAGAAGGCCAGTGGTATCCTGGCTTGTATCAGCAATAGCATGGACAGCAGGGACAGGGAAGGAATCTTACCCCTGTACTCGGCACTGGTGAGGCCGCACCTCGATGACTGGGTTCAGTTTTGGGCCCCTCACTCCAAAAAGGCCATTGAATGACTCGAGCGAGTCCAGAGAAGGGCAACGAAGCTGGTGCAGGGTCTGGGGCACAGGTCTGATGGGGAGCGGCTGAGGGAACTGGGGGGGGTTTAGTCTGGAGAAGAGGAGGCTGAGGGGAGACCTCATCGCCCTCTACAACTTCCTGAGAGGAGGGTGCAGGGAGATGGTGATGAGTCTCTTTAACCAAGTAATAAGCGATAGGACAAGAGGGAATGGCCTCAAGCTGCGCCAGGGCAGGGTCAGACTGGCTCTTAGGAAGTGTTTCTTTCCAGAAGGGGTTGTTGGGCGTTGGAATGGGCTGCCCAGGGCAGGGGGGGAGTCTCCATCCCTGGAGGGGTTGAAGAGTCAGGTTGACCCAGCGCTGAGGGATCTGGTGGAGTTGAGAACAGTCAGGGTGAGGTTAATGGTTGGACTGGAGGATCTTCAAGGGCTTTTCCAACCTAGATCATTCTGTGATTCTGTAATCACCAACCATTTGAAACAATGCAATAAGCATGAGAAATGATAAACACAGTTGTTGAAAAGTAAGTAATCATTCATTAAAAGACATCACTTTGAACAGTACACTGGCTAGGTCTTTATTTTCAACAGCCCGTACAACCAAAAATTAAGAGCAACAGCAATTCTGCATGTGCATGTGTGTGACTGATACAGTTACAGTATCCAGTCACATCAGACAAAGTTTGCCAATAAATTAAGGAATGAAAAAACAAATACAGTGCATACCTCAAGATCATCAGTACGTGAGAGAAACACAGCCTAAGTAAAATATTTGCATATCCTCTAGCTGTTTTAACTTCGCCCTTTAAAAGCTAACCAAACCCATCCTCGCTCTGTGCAGATTATCTTACAAGCACTGAGCTAAACCGCAGCTTTGCCCCAGGGACAAGGAAACTGCTCTTGTGCTGCTTCCCTGACAGGGGCCGGAGGGCTGGTTACACCCCGAGAATCAGTGTCTGCCTTCCCGTGTACCCCAGAGCCTGGAGCGGTGTAGCAGACACCCCTGGATCACTGACACAGCCCCGGCTCCATGGCTCGGGCAGCGCTGCAGCGCTCTGCAAGGGCTGCGTCTCCCCTCGGCCGGCTGCCCCCAACACCAGTCCCCCGCGTGGGGTTTTAAGGGGGTGCTTCATTTGCACACAACTTGCCCAACATGCATCGCTGAGTAAAAGGCTAAGCTTATTCTTGTTACTGCTTTATCATTGGTTTCATCTGGACCATAAATATCCATCTATCAATAAATAAAATCATTGGTTTAGCACTCATATAAAAATTACAATGCCTCCCACTGGTGACTTTAAAAAGTTCTTCATGTTACCGCTGGCGCAAGCCTCAGGAAAATGACTTTCTTTTCCCTCAAGCTCAGTAAGGTTTCAAGTAACGATTTAAAGTAATGCTTGGACAAGACACGGGCTTGGTTTGGAACCGTGTTTCTGGCTACAGGGTCAAAACGTTTCCACGTTTCTACATTTGACTGTATGAAGTGTGTGACTGTGCTGTTCTCACCAGCGAGCAGCAGAAGGGGAAGGGAACGGCACTCGCTATTGATTTCCTCTCCAGGTGACTGAAACAGTCCTTTTACAAAGCCTATCAATCTAATCCAGCTAAAACAAAAAGCAAAAATGTCACTCGAGTCAGAACCAAAGCCTGTGTATATCAAGATTCACAACAGTTCTTCTTATCCACAGTCAGTTGCTCTAACAAACCTCGTATAAGTAAAGCCTTGACTTCCTTTTCCTACCGGCCAGGGCAGAATGCTCTGGAATAACCCACATCTTCCTCCAACTGAGTATTTATAAGGCACTAAAATTAAGCAACAACCAAAACCCACCCCAACCTCCCCAAAACAAAGCCAAAAAAAAATCCAAATAAACTGACCCAAAATGAGTAAAAACTCAAAAGAAAACCTGGCTATATGACATAGCAGCAATTTCTTCAGTCATTGATGAAGCCAGAACATTAACATTTTGGGGCAAAAACCCAATGCACTGTTAGCCAATTACAAAGTACCTAAACCTACACCCAACTTACGCTTTATCATCAAAATCAGTACGAACCTGATAGGCACAAGTAAAAAGCATTTTCTTCACACCTCAATGCTCGGTGTCAGGGAGTTGAACTGCTCTGCTGGGGTGACAGTAGAGGATCACCCAAGCAGTGTAGTACCACCCCACACCACGCAGCGCTGCACAGCCCCAAGATTACGGTACCGACGCTAAAGCTGTCCTGCTGCAGGTTACCCACCGGAGGCAAATGTTTTTAGCATCGTGATTAATTTGACAATGCGTTCAGCTTTGGCACCTATTTCTGAGCCCTCCTTACCATTTTCAAAATTAATGTTAAATATAGCTATAGTATACAGCTGGTGTAATTCCAGTATCTTCATCTTTTCCAATTATTTCTCTTATGCTTGGAAATAGGTGAATTCACCTGGGTCACTACATTAGATACAAAGGCTAGCACTTAAGATTTCTTAAAAACAATCACTTTGCATTTGGAAAATTGGTTTTAAAACATACGAAGAAATACTAAATATAAATTTATAAAGCAGGAATTCATACCTTTAAACATCAACAAGAATGAGCTTATTTGGAGAGCAATAAAGCTTTTTTTTTAAAGAACATACTGACTAGCTATAGATAAATTCATCTTTCCCTGATTGCTTGATTAGATCATCCAGGCTCAATGCCTCGCAGCTTTGCAGATTTTGTCATACACTTCTGGAAAGGCATCCTTGCAATTCATTTGCTCCCTCAGCTTGTGGTATAACGAACCATCAAACATATCCCAGAACTCCTCACGGGTCATATAGCAATCTGCATACAGCATCTGGAAACTTGAGAAACAAAACGAAAGGGAAAAAAAAAAAAAACACCAAACCAGACAGATTCAGTATTAATTGTGCCACAAGATTTGAAATAAAATATTAAAAGAAAAATTCAGGGCAAGCTATGAATAGCGAATATTCAACAAAAAACCCCATCAAAAACGCTTTTTAAAACCAAGCAAATATAATTGCTCACATGGATTACACTGGGACACTCAGCTGATTATAATTTATGGAATTAGTATTACCATGATCTCTTTTCCAGGAGGAAATAGCATGTAATGGTGAGAACAGCTGAATACCGCTCCAGTCATTTTGATGAAGGGGGAGATGGGAAAAGAGAGCCACTAAATAACTGTTGCTTTTAAAATATGGTTCAGAACACTTATTTAGCCATCAATGTATTGATACTATCATTAGGTTTGCTACTACAAAGAGAAAAGGAGAAGGACTGAAAAATGTGTGTAAAACAGTGGTTCATGTTTAGACATCCTAACCACATGCAGTCTAATGTTCTGACAACTTATATTCTAACAACTTGTGTTGACAGAAACACAAGTCTAGAGAGAAGTTCAGAAGTTCCCCCAAACCAAGAGTCTGTCCCCTTGCACAGAAAACCACACATAACCTAAATTCTCCCTGACAAATACTTTTCTAAGCGCTTTTGAAAGCATGTTTTCCTTTCTTCTTCCATTCAAAACCTTTTAATTTCAGTTTCAAAAAAAAGAACGTATTTTTTCTGCATGCTTTCTTATGACCCGTGGAGGTACAGTCATGCTGTCTCCTATAGCCTGTGTTACAAAATGCATTCAAGGCAGATGTAGCAATACGTGCTTTGACATTTTACAGTTTCTTTGAACTGGACACTGAAAATACAACTGGGAAAGCAAAAGCCTGCTAAATCAGACCAGGCCGAGAAGATGAATTTATAGTGTAAATGAAGCCCAGTGTAACAAAGGCCCATTTACAAAAATAAATAAAATCCCTATTTAGCTGTGGACTCTGCCTTACTTTCACGCTGTGCGCTCTCAAATGCAGCTAGCAGAGTGCAGCAGTAAAACACAACTGTTACATAAAAGCTCTGTTGTTGTGTGTGATTATGAAACTGTAAGATTAAGCATTTATCCATTGTTCATTTCCCAGTGACAGGTAGAGAAGAGACAAAACTTTGTTAGTAAAGAGCTTTAAATTAAAGGCTTAATTTCAAGTTAATTAAAAAAAGCTTAAAATTAACTTTCGGTTGCTTTGTTCTCTGGCAGATCACTTATTGCAGCTAAAAGTCATTTACACTCTCCAAATCATCTCGAAGCAGACTCACCATTGTTACTCAGCCACATGGGATATAATCACTGTTAGTCTGAGAAGTAGGTCAGAACAGAAATGTGGATAAATTATATTGATGGTGTTAAAAATACGGTGTAGTTGTTTTTTGTTCCTGAGAAACAAGCCTGTAACAGCTTCTCCACTGACACTACTACAGCAAATTAGGCTGGCACGAGTCTGTGACAGATGGTGGGCACATATCTCACGCCTACCACGGTCCTACGGAATAAGAATCGGGGCAGGGAAAAGGAAGCGATGGAAGTACAAGTTGTGAGGGAGGAAAGTCTCCCACCCCCGCACAGGGACTGCCGGGGAGAGTCAAGGCTGGCCTCCCCGTGCAAGGGCACGCCAGCGCAAGGACGGGGCAGAGCCGCAGCACGGTCCCAAGGGCAGGCAGGGAAACTGTCCAAACTTTAACAGCCTGTGGGATTCCTGGAGGGACTGCGGTCAAAACAGCACTTGCTCTGCCCCTGCACTGAACTGGCTCGAAACAAGTCAGCGTCAGCATCACAGTCAGCACAGACCTGCTGAGGTCTTTCTGCACCTGGGTGCGTGGATGTGTTTTGTTCAGCAGAGACTCTGCTCCCAGAGCAGCCCGCAGCTGAAAGAATGCACAGGCGACCTGAAGCGACCCGGCTCCCAAAGACACTGCAAGAACTTCAGCCGGTGCGCTCGTTCAGTTTTGCAATCAAATAATGAAAGCAAGAGCGCATTTAAAAATTGTTTAACACCAAAATTAGTAATTAAAATGACTTTTTAATTATTTTGGTTGTTAAATTATTGCAATATTCAAGTGCTGTAGGATTAAATAACTGTGATTAAACCACATGGGTGCAAATTATACAGCATTATTACTGTTCTAAGGAGTGGGATCCTTACCCATGCACACTTCTTACAAACTTCTCCATTTGCCTCATTGAAGCCCTGGCTTCAAACTGTTTCCTTTTGGGCTCTCCGTAAGCTCCTATATCCACGTAGAGTTCTGCTTCATCCCCTTTTGGGTGAACCATACCAGGATTATTGGGCAATATGAAAGGGCATAGCCAAAGAGGGTACACCTGCAGAGGTAAGAAAGCACTTCATCACTTGTTTTTAACAAGACAATCCTTTAAACTATCTCTTAATAAATGTGACAAAATGAAGAGTTAAGAGGATTTCTTCCCAACTTGGGAAGGAAATTTATACACTCTTCCTTTCCAGTTCCCTTGCTGTGGTTCTTAGCTCCGCTTTCTAATGACTGTAACACAAATAGATTGAGATGCTCAGAATACGTGCTGTGTGCTCCCAGAATTACATCTCCTCCCCCTTAAATATTTGAAATTAAAAAAAAATATATCCCTGATCCCAAAGCAACAACTGAATGCACATTCTGAGTAAAAGGAGAATGAAGTTTTCTTTTCCAGGTCAGTCCCAAATTGAAATTGCTAAGTTTGTACTTCTTAAACTAACTAAAATAAACTCAGAAATAAAAGCAAGAAAGGGACATTAATTCCCACAGTTGGGGTTTAGCGAGATTGCCAGTCATTTTAGGTGAAAGAAAAATCAGCTCAAGTTTTACTAAGTGATAAAATCTTTTAGAAGTGTTTGCCTTCTACCGAAGTTTGAATCTCACTTTTTTTAAATTCTTTTTTTTCAGAAAGCTGTGTTTGTTTCTTCTGCAGCCTTGCATCATAGACTCACAAAGCACAGTACTCCCCAGGATACAATAATGACTTTTTACACAAGCAGACTATTATGCCTTAAGATCAACAGTCACAGTTCTTACTGCACAGAGTCCAAGATTCGCTGCATTTTAAAAGCATGTGTTCTTACATTAAGGTCAACGTGGAAGGTTTGGATAGATTTTTCAAGGCTCTTCATTGGCACCAACATGTCCTGCACAACATGGTGTTGCTCGTACAGCTTTCGAATAGCTTCTCCTTGGGTGAGTTTTAACAAAGAGATTTTTGGAGGAACCATCCAGCCAAACAGGTAGCGGAAAACAGGGTTATTGCCAAAAGGAATGATATCCTTTAAAAAGGAAAGAAAAAAAGTTCGACTTAAGAATGTGTAAGTGAACCAGAAGACAGTGGTTCAGAATCCTCACAGCAATATTAAGCCAGATTTTCAATAAATTTAATGGCTGATACTTTTGCTAAACTACTATAACACAAGTATGAACCAATAAGAGAGGCCTGGACCGAACTTAGCTACACAGCCCTGCCCTAAGCCTCCTCTCGTTACAACGATCCATTTTCAGTCATATGAATCACAACATACTCCATCCCAAATACTTTCAGAGAACAAAGTTCAGAGAACAGCAGGTTATTATCTTAAAACAGCTAAGGAAGAAGTGCATAAGAAGCTAAACTTACAGAACTCTTGCAAGAATGAACATATACAAGATCAGCTCTGACAAGAATTTTAAGGCCGTAAAGTTTTAAGTACTTCCTGCACAGCCACCTCCCGTTTAATTTCTCTGGGAGCTGAAAGGATCCGGTATCTTACTCCAGAGATTCAAAATGTAGCAATGGGAATCTTTCAGAACGCCAGATAAAGTTTTGCGTAAATGCATATCACAACAAATACAGTTATGAAACTCACAGTAATGACCTAACTGTATAATTACTATGCTGAGTTTAGGCAGGGCAAATTTTCAGCTGTAATTTCACATTCATGTTTTTTTCATCATCTGTCTTTGAAAGTCACTTTGTAGGTATGAAAGCTTAACAGTGAAATATGTACTTATGGACTAAATTCAGAAAAGCACTAAAACAGAAATTAGGAGGTTATGATATAGCGCCTTACATACAAAGAAGTGCCTTTGGATTTGTTTTGCCCAAATGCAGGACTTTTAGATTTGCCATGAACTTCACTGGTTTTTTCTGCCATGAAAGACAAAACTGTTGCCAAACGGAAGAAGGTACATTGCACCTACAGTGAGAAAGAGCAGAGTACCCTCCTGCAGATGTTATTCTAATTTTGGAACTGCCCTTACTTGGAGCTCCCAGAAAATGCTGCGTGTATGTCTATGGTAGTAATGTCTTGAGGGAATGTATTCTATTCCAGTCCTGTCAGCTTTCAAATACTTCTCCACATGCTTAAAGAACCACGGCTTGTAGTAGTTGCCAATCCTGTTTATCTACAAGAAAACATGCGTTCATTAGCAAACACCAACGCAGGTTAACAGTTACACCTTACTAAACAACATTAAGTACGTCCCCAAATTCCTTTACTGTGAAGAATCAATGTTACACCCTCTGTGACAGTTTGAATGAGACTGTCACAAGAGATCTAGGGAGCCTTCACTTCTCCACATGCATGGCTCCTTCTTACCTTTCTTGCCATTAAGGTTTAATTTAAACAAGGCTTGCCTGTTACAAGCTAATTAAGAGACCATGATTGTGACAGAACTGGTGCCTAAAATACCGATCTCTCAACCTATCCTTAATCCAAAGTCTTGCTAGTGCAGAGGAGAAACATCCAGGTTGAGGGTTGCAGTGAACAGTTAGCAGGTCCCTCCTGTAAACGTCCCTGGTGTGTTTTACCAATATTAATGGTATTAAAAGCTTGCTGGGAAAAGTTCCTCTGAAAAACTGCCATTTAAAACACTATATGAGAAAAGATACTTCTCTTCTTCCCTAGGTACTGCAACGAAAAGGCTAAACTATTTGCTAGAATAATGGAATCAGTGGGTTATTTCTTATCAACTGAAGGGATTTAGAGCACAGACTCTGCTGTAGTAGCAAAGAGCTGTAACTTCAAATATTCTGAGGCACAGATCTAACTTCTAATCCCACGTTAAGAGATTGTTCCGATCTATAACGAGTCTGGTTTTATACTGGCATACAGTACAGCTTCTGTTAAACTTTGGGGGTATTTTTTTCCTTGTGAGTAACTTCCCTTTAGTTACCTTGCTCTGCTCAGCTTCATCAGTCAAGACTCCTGTCATGATGACTGCTTCTTCCAAAGAATACACAAGTCCTTCCACAAAACTGTTCTCCTTCTTCTTAGATTCTTCAGTAAACTTTTCACAAATCTTCTGCAGTCCTCTCACAGGCTCGTAATGTATTTTGACATATTTCTTGGCAGGAATCATTTTTATTTCTGCTGCAACCAGGAAACCCAGAGTACCACAAGACCAAGGCACTGCATAAAATAGGTCTGAATTTTCAGTCTGCAAAAAGTATGTCATACTAAATCATATATCCACACTGATAACTGTCAACGACATTGTAAATGATAGCAAAATAACATTTTGTCTTACTGGTGAACATCTCACAAGGCTTCCATCGGCAAGAACAAGTTCATAGGCCACACAGGTATGTTGAAAAAGTCCATATATATGGGATGAAGACTCAATGCCAGTTCCCATGATCAGGCCACCTTAGCAAGAGAGAATGTAACGAATCAAATGAAACCCACTCCAAAAGAAAGATGGTTTATGAGAACAAAACCCCACTTCTAAGCTCTGGGAATGGCTTTTAAGACTATTTAAAAAAAAAAAAAAAGGAAGTGCTTATAAATACCAGAACAGAATATAAGGTTCAACAGAGTATTTCTGGAGCCTTTAAAATAATGTGATATGTTACTGCATAAAAAGCTAATGAAAACGCAGCAAAATCTGTAAGTCTCTTGTCATCACAACGACCCTTACCTACTGTAAGATCATCAAGCTCTGGTACCACAGGGATAGTCCAGCCCATGGGATTCAAGTGTGCAGTCAACTGGCCCATGGTCACCAAAGGTTCCACACGAACAATCTAAAAAGCAAAAAAACCCAATTCCCCCCACCAAACATAAATTAAGCGTTTAGCATTAACGATGACAAAATACAGATAACTGGATTGTACTCCATCTGTTATCAGAACTCAGAGACTTACTTTCCCTAAAAGCACTACTAAAAATAGTTGAAACTGTTTAGTGATTCCTCCTCTGCCTCAACATCTTGTTGCTCAGTCCCCAAAACCATAAATCAATCTGGTCTTTTAGACTTCAGCACATAAAAGCTAAGCAATTCCATATGCTGTTTTTTTGGATAGCATGATCCAAGCACTCATTGTGAAACCTGAAATTTGGTGGGTCTACTGCTACAAAAATCCTTTGTTCTTTATGGAATCTAATCTCCTCTTCAGCTACAAATGCAGTAAAAAAAGCTGAATCTTCATTATTATGAAAGCTTTGTGATGAATTTGTTACCTGTCTTTCACTGTCCACTTCCAGAACATCCATTAAGTTGATCATGATGTTCTTATGAATCTTCTTATACTTCCCAACACGAAGTGATACAGTCAGCCAGCCAGGCCGGCCAGTGCACATGTATCTTTTGCTGCCTTCATTTTTCCATTCCCGAACCTGCAAGAGGTAACAACTGAACTGGCGCTGTAAGGCATACACGTCGTCAGCAATGTACACCACAAACATTTTTCCCTCGCTGTGAAAAAGCATTCAGAAATATTGTTACTCCTCTACACGCATGTTACCTGCAAGTAACAAAGCCTGGATGTCTCTACGTTGAGCAGCAATGCTTTGGAAGTCTCTCCGCAGACCTCTGAACATCTAAATAAAATACCACCAGAGGGGTCTAGTTATGTAGAAGAAACATTCCTAATACCCTGTAGCTTTTGGGTTTTATGGAGATGGGATTCCGAAAACTAGAATGAAAGTTTTAAAAATCTACAGCAAAACCTATACTTGAAGGGAAGTATTATCACTGTCATAAATAATGTCAGTTCCATGAAGGTTAATTAAACAATGCCTCCTCCTGAACACAACAAAAAAAGGTCTGAGCCTGAAAACAAACAGGCAAAGAGAGAAAAGTTGAGAAGGAAAATGTGTAAGCCATACACATGACCCACGAATTTTGCAAAGCCACACAGTGGTTAAGATTTGGAGAACAAACATCAACTGTAGCATTTTCTTCAAAGCTCAACTGCTACTACAGCTGGTGATAAAAAACCCAACCTCAAAGCCTCAGAGAGTAACTCTGTGCACCTTAATATCCATCTGTATCTGCAATGAACATGAGAGACAAGGAAGAGAACAGAAGCAGACGTGACAGAATTACCATAAATACTAGAGAGCACAGAAGCATTAAAGACATCTGCATTTCCGGGTGGAAGAAAAGTTTCGACTCCCTTTCAATCATCTCTTGGAACTAACAACGCCGAGAGGCTGGATGTAAGCTGTATTAAAGCACGGTACTAAGCCAACCGTTCAAAGACAAACATTTTTCATGTTACACACGCGCACACACGTACGTGCCAAAGCCGTGTGAGTGTCCAGAGGGATTCACAGCCCATCTCTAACGATGCTGCAGTGACTGCAGCCGGACAGCCGCAGCCGGACTTTGCCGGCTGTTGACGCCACAACTTTGAGAGGAGTTTCAGACGGGAAAAAAAAAAAAAAAACAACCAACCCACAGAGGCAGAAACACCCGCTGCCTTTTATTCGTTTGCTTTTTCCCACTTCGGCTGCCGCAACCGGGTTCAAGGCTGGATTTTGACCCGGCTCTGGGAGGGGGGCGGGGAGCGCCTCGCCGCCAGGCCCCGGGCAGCGCCGGTGTGCGGGGCAGCTGGCGAGGAGCGGGCCGGGGAGCGAGCTCTCCTCCCGCGGAGCCGCCCCCCGGGCCCGGGCGGGGGAGCGGGGGTCCGGCCGGGCCTCACCTGCGCCTGGATGTGGCGGACGCGCTGTCCATGCTGCCGCGGGGCGCTGTGGAGGCGCCAGACGGCCCAGGCGCGCAGCTGGTAGTAAACGTCGAAGAGGATGGAGAGCGGGAGGAGGAAGAGGCAGACGAAGACCCAGCGGTGATGCACCAGCACGGCCTCCAGCCCCCGGTGCCGCACCCACAGCAGCAGCAGCAGCAACCCCGCGCCCAGCGACCACACCGGCGACATGGCGACCGCCGCCCGCACGCGCTCCCTCACGGCCGCCGGGACCCCGCCATGCCGCGCCCGCCGCTCGCGCGCTCGCCTCCCGGCCCCGCCCCTCCCTCCGCGCGCCCGCGCCCCATTGGCCGCCGCCGTTCTCCGCCGTGAGGCGAGGGGAGGGCAGCGGCCAATAGGAGAGCTCCGGGGAGATCGGACCAGGCGCTGAGGGCGCCGATTGGCTGCCCGCGGCGGGCCCCGCTCTCCCCTCATAGCCGCCGACGCCGGCCCCCGCCCGGCCCCCTGGACCCGCCGTGGGGTGTCCCCCGCCGTGGGGCAGCGGGGGGCCGGGGGGAGCCCCGGCCAGGGCTGGGAGGGGGAGTGAAGCAGGGTCAGACCCCCGGCCAGGGCTGGGACGGGGCCCGAGGCAAGGTTAGACCCACGGCCAGGGCTGGGGACGGGTCATGAGCTGGGGGACAGTGCCTGAGGCAGGGGTTGAGGGGGGTGTGGGGCTGGGGACGGGGCCTGAGGCAGAGGGGACCTCCCAGTCGAGGTTGAAGGGTTATGGGGCTGGGGACAGGCCCCTGGCAGCTCTGTGGTGGAGGTGCTGTGGTGGCCAGTGTCCCTCAGGCAAGGGGCTTGCCCTTGGTGCTTTTGGGTTGGGGGCAGGAACAAAACATCTCCACGTTCCTCTCTTGTGCACCCCTGTGGTGGTAGTTGAGGTACCAGTGAACCTGGCAGCGCAGGGGTCTCCCACAGAAAGTCAAAAGGTCTGTGTGGTTTGCTTTCTTGAAGGAAGAAAGAGATACCCCCCTCCAGAACCTTGGCAGAAAATTCTTCACCTCGGTGGACAGCAGGAGGGAAGATATATAAAGTCTGTGAGGAAGATAAGGTGGTTTCTTTCAAGCTAAAATCCATTATGCCCCTCTCAAACAGTCCCCAAACTGCTGTTTGAGAGGGCAGTGGCAGAGGTGCCCGGCGGGCAGTGACCACCCCAGGAGATGCTGACGCAGCGCAGTGCTGTCAGGGACCCTGGAGAGGCAGAGAGACCCTGCCGCAGCACCGCTGGGTTCAGAGAGGAACATGGTGTCCAGGTGTTTCGTGAGGATGCTACCACGGTGACATAGCACACTAATGTGCCTATTCCTCTTTGTCAGCAGGACAAATACTCACCTGTGCCTTTAACTGCCACAGGAGATAACTTGGGAGCACCAGACTGGGAGGGATTGCTGCATCAGAGATCAGCTATAGCAGGCAGCCACACGTTGCAATCTCCTTCAGACAACTCGGAGGCTTTGTTTTGAACCCTGTTCATATTTTTTTGGTCACACTGCTTTTATCAAAATACTCTGGAACTTCACAGCTCTGATGTTTGGAAATAGTCTCCTGATTTCCAGCCTAAATTTATTCATGGCCAAATTATATTCGTTGCACTTGTGCCTAGTCTGCCCACTAGCTCTTTTCCTTCTTACATCCAAGTTGATGTTATCTGCTTTTATTTACCAATTTGTCCTCTGACTGAAATTATGCATGGAAAAGAAGTTTCCCATGCCCTGAGATTATTTTAACCTCTCTGAAGGAGCTAAATAATTATTCTTGATCTGAGTATGATCAAGTGCAGGGTTATTGGGTAACAGCATCATTTATTCATAAGGGGATATTTATACCTTCAGTGTAAATACTGTTTTGAAAATGTTTTTATGAAGAGCCATTAGAAGTGCTTATAATGTTTTCCATGTTTTGCTCTTGTTTTTGTAAGGTCCTAGGCAGCAAGAAGGGAGTAGGTGAGCTCAAAGATTGCAATGCGAAACTGCTTTAAAACAGAGGAGTGAATCACCATTAAGATTATGGTGAAATTGCCTGCATACCTAGCGATGCCAAGCATAGAAAATAGAGGAATCAGAAGGGGATGAGGGAAGGGGAGACAGATGTTTTAAATGCTGACGTTTTTCAATTTTAGTTATTTTAGGTGTGAGCAAAACATCATCCAACAATCTATATAGGCTTAGGAAAACATCATCCGCAAATCTGGTTTGAAAAGCTAAGAGTCCCTCGGTATCTTTGGTAAGACTGAAATCCCTATCTCTTCAATTAAATTATCATTTTAAGTGTGTTTAAGCTGTTAGTGCTTCTTAAAAAAGCAGTCCTCTTCCCTTCCTCTCCTCCCTCCCGCTCCTGCCATCCCATCCACCCACTCGTGCTGTTCTGGGCACACTGTGCAGTACAAAATGCGTCTGCTGTCACTCAGTAAAACAGGTTGAGGAACTGATCTGACTGAAGAATTGAACTGTTTTTTTAAATCAATTTTTTTCTGCCTGGATCAGCTCTCTGGTGTTCACCCCACACACGCTTGTGTAGGTGGGGTGCAGGGAGCAGAGCAGGGAGCTCTCACTGGCTGTGCCAGAGCTACCCATCTCCTTGGTGAGAGCTCACGCCGCCGATACCGTGAGGACTGTTCATTACCAAGCGGGACTCAGTAATAACTATACAAAGGCTTTTGGACAAAGAAAGAATGAAAAGATGCAGCTGCTTGTCTAAGGGGACAGCTAAAAGGGACATGATAATGATGTACAGAGCATTCGAGCTGCGGACAAAAGTAGGCTGAAAACTTCTGTCTCTGTAAGAAAAGTATGAAGAGGCATTCAGTGGAACCAAAGAAAGACATTGAAAAGCGTTAGAAAGCCCTTTTTTTTCCCATGCAAGCTCTCACAGCCCTGGTACTGACTGCCACAGCGCTGCTGGTGAGTGGTACCAGGACGTCAAAAGGACGGGTGTTTGAATAGTTATAGTTATGAAAACTAATCAAGAATTTTGGGAAGGCTGCAAGCTGCCTTAATTCAACAAACCAACCAGCCCATGCTCACTAGGGGTTGGGAGAACATTTCCCTAATCACCTGCCTTCAGGTTTCCTGCGAGTTTGTTTGGCACAGAGTTGGTTTCGGAGGGTTGGAGGGAGGTGGTTTTCAAATTCCTGGGTGAGAAGCTCCCTCTGCTGAGAAAATCAAAGTATGTTCGGTCGCCTTGAGGGAAAAGCCTGCTGGGGGACTGGCTGGAGCCGGGCGTTCGGTGTGACGTGGGCAGGTTGACACGCATCGTTCTGGACACGGGCTGAAAGAATCTCGAGAGCTTTTGTACATCCAGTAATCGAAAAAAAATGTCAAATGTCAGCTTGAAGGAAAAAATACAGGCGAATGTTATCAGCTGTTTTATAGACTGATGATATCAGAACAACTGCCAGAATATTCCAGAGGGATGATACATTCTTACGTATTACCTCTGAAAGAAGAAAGTTGCTTTGTGGCACAGGAAGATTTGAAGCCAGCCTGGCCTGGGGAGTGCTCTGTGCCTTTCGGAGGGAAAGCAGGGCTGTAGCGGGCAGGAGAAGCACGTACCCACCTAACACCTGACAGCCACGTCCTGGGATCAGGGTACATTTCCAAGGAATGTGAGGAAGAGCAGCCAAACACTGCTAAATCCTTTTGGTAGTGTAAACCTAAATGGAAAATAGCTGGTGTGACGGTCCTACCTGTCCGAGGAACAGGAACTAGAGTGGCTCTGTGTGGCCTTTCTCCACCTGGATGCACGTTTGTGACGCCCAGGAGATTTCAAAAGACAGCAGAGACATTTCTACTGATGTTTGACTCATCAAACTTGCACGCTGTACCGTAGAAAACCTTCTCTTCAGGGGGTGTATGGGAAGAATGGGGTTTACTTTATGTTGCTCAGTTGTCTGGCTTCCAGATGGTGTTTTTTGAAAGGTATTTATCAATAGAATATCCATTAGCCAGGACCCACTTCTCAGGTTTCACAACTATTTCATGTGAGGGAGTTGAGATGCATGAGGACTTGAGGAGGAGGAGGAGGGCAGAGGGTTTAGTACAACAGCTGTAGCTGTGGTGGCTGTTGAAAAACCAACCAAAAAGGGACGATGGGATTGCAGTTACTTTAGAAACCGCCAGGTAGCTCTCGGGGAAAATGAAACACCATCTGAAGGCTTAGACAAGATCTTTAGGATGATTAGGCTATTTTAGGTGTAGGTGGACCTAATCTACTATGGAAGGACTTGTTTAACATCTGTGATGGGGAAGGGTCTCCTGGTGGCTGGGGGCCAGCCTGCTCAGCACACCTACTCCTCAGGGTGACTTTGCTCTTTCTTCCTTGCCTTCCCCTTGTCCTCTCAAGGCTGCAGTTACCCTGTTCGCACCGGGAAGGGCTTCACCAAGAGAAGGAATAAATGGTCCTGCAAGGCAGGACAAGGAACCAAGGATGCCTGGGCTGTACACTGTGTGCTTGCATAGTGGCTGTGTTGTGTGGCCCCACTCCTCCAGCAACGAGTTGTTGTACATGGCTGGTGGGAGCCCAGTTGTCATCTTGGGAGGAAGCAGATGTAGGGTGTGAAGTGAAATCTGGAATATTAACGATGGCAGGATGGGGCCCATCCTTCGGTGGCCGTGCACTGCATCAGGAGGCAAGGTCAGCTGCTGGTCAGCACGTTCACAGAGCCGCTGAAAAAAAACCCCGTGCTGCAGAACGTGCGAGAGCTTTCGTGTATTCTCTCTGACGTGTATTAAATCCAGCTTTACAACTGCCTGTGAAAAGACGCACTGTCTGGGATTTATAAAAAGAATCACTTGTCAAAACAGAGAGCCGGACTGGGAAAGGAATTCAGCCCTCCCTTCATTGTCACTGGGGCCAGTGTCCTCAGCAGCAAAAATGAAACAGCTGTGGCAAGGTAGCCCGCATGATGGGCTGGTGACTGAAGGACTTGGGGTTCCAGCACTGAAACTAGAAACTGAGGGAGGCCGTGCTCCTCCTGGGTGAGCAGTGGAGGAGAGCGAGCTCATGGGCAACCACCAGTTGGGTTCATGGCCCCACTGGGCATGAGACTGTCTGAGAGGGAGGAGGGGCAGCAGTTGGAGAAGCGGTGGTGGTCCCCGTCTCCTTCCATCAGTGAGATCCTGTGGACACCGACTGTGCTGGGCATCAGAAAGGAGCTGTAGCCACTGGAAGGCCCACCCTGAGCACTAAATTTGTTGTTTCGGACGCATGGTATATAGCTGGATCTCCATAGAATGGACATGTGTGCCAGCGGCCTCCAAGATGCCCAGGGTGAACTTTGTCATGAAGGCAGTTGTGAAGCATGGCTGGTGATGAACGTCTCCAGGATACCTTCTCCTGTGACTTGCCTCCGGCCTCCTCTTGCCTGGAGTGGCAAATGTGGTGGGAACATGCAAAAAGCATTCGGGGCTGCTAACGTGACAGTGAAGGCTTGCCAATGTCACTGGAGGAAAACACTGGAAGTTATTTTTCTGTACAGGCCACATTTTTCTCCCGTTTTCAGCTCCCAGCAAATCTGCATGTGTGTTTAGCTTCCCGGTACCAGATGTACTTGCAGGCCCTTTTCCTCCAAATAAAGCTAAGGCTTTCGCTGCCTTGGCCATCGCCATTCTCCCCGTCTGGTGCTGTTGCTCTGTCACCTGTCTGCTTTCATTTATTTCAATGTTTTAAAAATTTCATGGGCCCACTCCCAGATGATGTAAACTGATAAAACTCCAGGCCACGCTCCAAAAACATCAGTGCAACTGTAGGATCTAGCTCTTTGGGTTTACTTACCTATGCCAAAGAAAAATAGAAAAGCTGTAAGCAAAGCAAAAAAGGAAAAGAAAGGCTGAAAAAAAGAAGTTTAAAATGTTGGTTATATAAGAGTTGTATAGCTATTATCGTTATCTAGCATACCCTTTTCATAAGCAAAGCAATCGCAGCCAGATAAGTTAATAATTAAGGGTGACAAAAATATACCATTGTTCCAGTAATAAGGAACAGTATTAGTCTTATTGAAGATAAATGGAGGCGTCTTTAATATGGTTCAGTGCTGTGCTGATAGACTGCTAATGCCCCTTTTTCGCTAGAAAACTCAGCATAAAATCAGGTCAAAAGCTGATTGCCAGTATCTTAAAGCCATTTTACTTCCCTCCAAGTTGCTCGCCTCCTTTCGATGGCAGATGTGGCTTGGTGGCAGTCCACGTTGGGAAGCGACTCCCACACGTACGGAGCTGAGCAGAAGGAAGTTGGAGGCTTTGAGAAGAGGTGCCTGCCCCTTTCTATCACGAGCAACAAGACCTGCTCCCGCGTGTGGATCATCTCATGGAGATACAGAACAATTTCAGACGGAGTGAAAACTGAATAAACAGCCTGGTCCTCACCCCTGCAAATACGTGATTGGCAAAGGTCTCTGCACGGGAAGGTGGTGAGGGTGTGATTGCTCAGTCTCCCTTAATGCAAGAGAGTCCTGTAAAATTCAGTTTGGCAGACTTGATTATAGCAATGCCTAGTAAAAAGAGAGCAATTTCAGTACCTCCTGATGCAATCAAAACCCAATTTTTTCATCCCTCTAACAAGCACAGAAATGTGATGGCTGCAAAACTGTGCCGATGGGGAGCGGTGGCCTTTCGATACTCACAGCCAGAAATGCTGTGCCTCCCAAAATAGATCTGAAAATGGGTAAATGCACAGATCCCGTCTCCAGCTCACGTTAAAACCTAGGTGTGCTTCTCAAGCCTCGCGCGCTGAGCTGGCAACTCACACGATTGCTTTCTGTCTCCTGCCCTCTCCATCTTCAGCGAGGCCCGTTTTTTTACAAAATCCTTAAGAAAAGAATCGGGAGATCAGCCAGCAATAAACCATTGTCATCCCAGAGCGGTTAATTACCATTATCTCTAGTATCAGCCAAAAGCCTGTAATAAGCTCTGAACTTTTATTGCACTGAGGTGTCCGTTCACATCCAGACTAAAGCAGATTATAGGGCTGGGATGAGCTCTCCCTGCTGCTGGAAGTGGCACAGTGAATCACTGAGGGAGGAGAGTTTCATCCCTCTGCGAGGCAAGGAGTCACCCGCCAACAACAGTTGACAGTTTCCTGGCACGGGAGTATTTACACCTCTGGGGAAGTGAAACTACACTCTTTCAAAGAAGATGAGTAGCCAGAGTAGCTCCTAGCTAAGGAAAGGACAGGATACATTTTGGGGAGAAAGATTAACTCTCTGGGTCCCAGATGACTTCACAGGGAGGTCAAGCAGGGAAACCTGTGCTCTCCATCAGCGGTGGCAGGTCTCTATCTCAGGGATGCCACATGCAGGTGCTTTCTCTGAGGTCCTGCCACAGTCTGAGATGCTGATGGTAAGTCACCTGGATATGGGAGATAGAGACTTTTTTTTCAGTCTGAAGGTAAGTAATTTAGGCAACGTCTTCCATCTGTTTCTTCACATGCATCTTTATAAGTGTCTGTTTGTGGGGATTCAAAAGGAGTCCCTGCAAGAAAATGGACGTGTGAGCAATCCTGTGTATGAGCAAGGATGTGACGAGGGACTGACCCTGGAAGAATGAGGAAGAACCCAGGAAGGTAAACAACTCTCAGGGTGTTGGTCTTGGCAGAAAAGAAGTTTGTAGAATGTCGATGTGGCAGTCCTCATCCAACCAGAAGAGAGCCTAAGGAGCATGTGCAAAGCTACCTGTCAAATCAGAAAGAATTGTACCATGTGATTGTATCTTGTGATTCTCACCTTCATTATAAAAGGCTTGTCCACCATATTAAAGTAGGCATTGCTTAATCACTGTGTGATGGTTTGCATGCGTTTAACTCCCGCATCAGTCTTCTGCATCTGTTACTCACATTCACATCCTTCTCTTTCTCCCAAGTCCATATAGGGTCTGTTCTTCTTTGACAGTTTGGGGGAAGACCTAGGAGCAACCTTCTCCTACACCTCCTTAGGAGAAATCTTCCACTACTGCTGTTTCTTTCAGGAGTAAATCATGGAGAACATGGAGAACATGCTGAGCGTAGCGTCTCCACAGAGTTTCAAACTGCAGAGCTAACTGGAGCGCGAGCCAAATTCACCATTGAGGGAGCCACGGTACTGCCCTTGGCTTCACTGGAGATGAGTGTTGATACCCTCCGTCAGCCTGGCTCTGACACTTTTAATGCCATTACAGAGAAGTTGCAGCCCTTTATTTCCCAAACTCACCTCCTGTCATTTTTTGCAGAATTTTGAAAGTGTCTCCAGTTACCTAGAAACTTGGGTAAGAAGATGTAAATCCAGGCAAGGTGTGCAGGCAGAAATAACAGCTTTTACTAGGTCAACAGCAGGCAGAAATAACAGCTTTTACTAGGTCAACGGACGGCATTGCAGACAAGCTTTGAAGAAAGCAGACAAGCTTTTGGGCACAGCAGTATAGCCAGAGCAACATCACTGCTGCTGGAAGGAAGAGAGTGACATTTGCTGTTTGAAACGGAGACCACGCGGCGCGAAGAAAAGAGAACCAAGCTTAACAACACCTACCTCCTAAGCTGATGTAAGTAACACAGCACCTTTCCCACCACCTATAACCCTCAGACACCAGATGCTGCCCCAAATACTCTGACCTGCAGAGGGGCTTTTGTGCCTGGAAGTGTGTTTGGGGTTTTTTTCGAGCTATATATCACTCAGACTAATAAAAGATGCTCCCTCTCCTTTCAGCCATACTTTGTGCATCTCCTCAGGCTGTCATGCTTCCAACAAAAGTTTTGCAAGGTTTGCTGGCAGTGTAATATCCCTCAGCAACCACCCAGCACAGCGCACCGATGTAAGCAAGGGCTTGTGGGCAGCCCGATGCCAGTGAGATAATGCAGGGGGCACTGGGAAAGGAAACCAGCTGTGGAACATCTGGGACAGGTGTGTGTTGGACACCGAGGGCTTCCTTGTGGCTTCACGCATGGTGGCAACCAGAAGAGTGAGATGGCTGCGCCATCCTTTTTCTAAAAATCATAATTAGTGCTGCTTTTAAGCTTCTTTGCATTTCTGTGCTGGAAAAAAAAGAAAAAGAAAAGCCCATTACCTCCTTCCTGGAGACCACTGTAGTAGCTGAGTGCAACGGAGACATGAAGGTGGCACAGGGTAGCTGTAGTTCATCCCATGTGTAATGCTGAGTTCTCTGGAAAGTAAATTTAGCCAGCTTTGATTGTAAGTGCTTGCTACTTTTTTGAACATCAGCATTTGGAATCAAGGATACACAGGAGCTTCAGCCTCAGATATTCAACGTGCAGAGTAAAGTTAACTGCTGCGTGTTTCAGCAGCCAGCGCAGATCTTCAATAGCTCTCTCTGCTCAGGTGTGATAAATGCACTCACGACCCACAGCAAGCTTGACTGAGGAGCCTACAGGGCTGAAAATCAATGTTTCTTCACCGTGAGCCAAATGGCAGCTCATGCTCTAACAGAGCTGCAACATCTGCAGCGTGCAAAACACGCTGGGTGGTGGGTTACGCATGTGTTAGCACAACGGTTGTGCCTCTTCCCAGAGGAAGAAGCTCCGATCTGAAATGCTCAAAGCACAAGGGGCCTCCCTAAGGCAAAAATCTTCAGGAGCTCAAGAAAAGGTTTGCTTGACTAAAGATTGAGCAGAGGCATCAAGATTTAACTCTTTCTTCCCACATGCACCTTTTTAGGTGAATTGCAAATCCTCTGTAGATTTTGGTGGAAAGCTCCTAGGAAGCTCTTGCTGTCCCCATTTGCAACACAAAATTTTCCTTACAGGATACCCACAGCTTTGTCGTGCCCGTTTATCTACACAACAGCCTCAATGGGAGGTGGCACCAGGTCAGCCCAGTGCTCCTGTGCTAACACAAGTCCTGAATGAAGAGCAGAAGGAATTTGAGATCATTGCTCATCCACAAAGCTCTCTGTGGATGAGGGCATCAGGACTTCTCCCTTTCCAGGACTTCCCACCACAGCCACGTTCCTCGGTGTGTTGCAGCTTTACAAACTGCTGGGTAGGACACTGTTACAGTCAGGTTAGCACACATTTAAAGCTTTAAAACATGCAGAAGTTTGGGGTCCAGAAGCTTGCTAGATGATGGACACAGCTAGTGCAGAAACCACTTCAGAAACTGATATTAAACAAGTGATCGAGCTGAATGCAGTTTATACACCTCTCACTTTTCTGTGGTAATTCAAATCCAGTAGAAGCCATTGGAACTAAATAAGAAGATCTGTTATGTACAAAATGGGCTTCTGGAGTCCATAAAGTTTCAGAGCAAAAATATAGCTGTCCACAGGAAGAGTACTTCTTGGTGAACCTGGCCAAAACAAGCACACGCCACTCTGTGGTCACGGTGATGATCACCTTTCACATCCAAATGCTGGGCTTTGCCTGCTGGAGAGCAACCATGAGCCATCCCAGACCCTCCAGCTGCCCATACAGCAGAACCACCCCAGAGAGATCTACAGCCAGCTGCAGGTTCAACCCCAAATGAGCCTAAGGACACTGGTCAACACTGCGTCCTTTGAAGATGTGGGACAAATATTTTCAATGCCTAGATTTACTGGTTGGATTAAGTAGGAGTGCCTGAGCCAGTATATCAACTATCGCAACTAATTAGGCATTTTAAGAAGATGCAGATGAAGGCAAAGATAAAGAGCAGGAGGTTTCTCCCTTGCTTTACATGTGCCGGGTGCAGGAACTCCTTCCCATCTGCACATCCTCATGGCTGTGTGCTCCAGGCTGCACCCACCTCTGCTGTGCCCAGCGGCCCATGCTAAGGGGAAACACGAGGTGCGCCAGCCCCTTGGGAATGGCTTCTCTGTGATCCGGACAATATGGGCACCTTATGCCTCCAGAGGTGTGTCCCCTACAGCCTCAGCAGCAGCTCTTTAGTGTCTCCATCATGGGTGGCAGAACGCTGCCGAGAGGTGCTTGCCGGGGGCAGCTGGGCACGCGGAGAGCGGCCCGGGTGCCAAATCACCCATGGCGACCTGTGACCTGGCCCAGGGTGTCGACACTCCTGTCCCAGCTAGGAGGGCCCTGGCAGGGAGCCTGGGCTCCTCTTCTCTGGGCTTGGTGCTCTGGTTGCACCCAAATTTGCTCTTGACTTAGTGCTCTGGTATCAACCACCTGGTCGTGATGGGGCAGAAAGTACATTCACGTACACACACACACACACACACACACACACAGAGGTATTGAAAAAGCTAACTTATTTAGCCTGATTATACAGTGAAATACACTATTTTACATGTGATTTGCTGCAGCAGCAAAATGTGAACAGTGAATCAAGAAGCAGCACTTTTCTGTGCCAGCAGTGTTGATCAGGCACAGCATCCTTACCTGGGGGAGGCAATTACTGGAACAATCTCTTTTTCTCCATTCCTCCTTTGTTCCTGTTCTTGCAGGGGCTGTAACTGTCTTTTATATCTTCTCGTTTTCTCCACTGTGGTTTCACCGTGCATGGGATGTTTTACATATTTTGCACAGATATTCTGCCTTTATTCTGGAGAAGCCCTTTGCCCGTGCCCTGTGATGTGTTGCAGCATCTTGTCCCCCAGCAGGAAAGTTCTCAGAGAGGGAAAATATGTTTTGGCTGAAGCGCTGCTAAGCTGGCACCACTCAGCACTTAGAGCCTCTACCTTGTGAAATATTTGTCCTGGGTTTGTGGCTGCCTGCAGGCCAGCTCTGGGGAAGACAGAAGATCGCAGATGGTTATGGGGCTGGAGGACCAAAGGGCCAGAGCAATGCGCTGTCACGGAGCCACCTCACTCTCTGCAGCCCTGAGCTAGGAAGAGCGCACAAAGCTGTGCACTAACATCGCTTCGAAATGCTTCAGAAGCCATCTGACAATCAAATTTCAGTTAAATATAATATCTGAGCAGGTAACGAGCTGCAGAAGATGTCTCATTGTCCTTTAATAAGGGAACTGATGATTCACAGTGCCCGTGTCACTCACGGATGGTAACATGAGTGCTCAGCTCCAGCGTAGCTGCAACAGAGGAATCCAGATGTTCACTCCTGGGATCCCTGGGGCCAAACTCTGTCCTGCCAAGGAGCAAAGACCACCGTGTTTGGAGGACACTTGGGCTTTGTTGTCAGGGATTGTACCCAGGGGTTCAAGGACCTTGCTGCATCCCAGCCCAGGGGGTGAGGCCATGCTGGGGTGCTGGCCTCAGGGACCCCTGCCCCATGCTCCTCTCTCTGTGATGGAGACCCAACCTGCTACAGGGCCAGCCCCACGTGAACCAGTCTTCTTTGTGCCTCAGTTTACCATTTGTAAAACTCCTCACTGTCCGCAGGTAAATGGGCTGCACACCCCCACGTTTTTCAGCTAGGCTGAGTGGTGACCAAGCATACACGACGCAGATAGGAATTACATGACGGGGCTTTGCACCAGTCCCTGCAGCCTCTGCAGATAAACCCTGAGCTGTTTTTGAACCAGCAAGGTGAGGAGCTGCAAGGAGCGTGGGACCAGCAGCCTGGGGTTCATTCAGCTCCAGCGCAGGTGTATCCATAGAGATGGCTTTGCCTGTCAGTGCTGCTCAGCTCGAGAGCAGCTCGATGGATCTGTGCAAGCACGCAGCCAGAGCACAGCGCAGCGCGACAGCGGTTGGTAGGATCTACCCCTGCCTCTGCCATGAGGAACTGTGCGTGAAGGTCCCAGGCCCACAGACCATCCCGAACCTCAGCTCGGAGCACCCTCGGCTTGTTTAACACCCAGGTATCCTCATGGGTGCTGCGGGGCAAAGAGATCCAGCTGGAGCTGGGGAAAAGGGGCAATGCTGGCATTTGGCAGAGAGGTGAGGAGAATTGAGGTGGTCACAAAGCAAGTTTGTGGCAGAGATCCCCCCCGTGCTGCAGCGTGGGTGTCCCACCCATAGGACAGTGGTGTCCCACCCGTGGGGTAGCGATGCCTGGGAACCTCTCCTGGGCTCTGCAGCCCGAAGCTCTCCCCAGGTCCCTGACCCGCCTGTTCCCTGGCTTCTGCGTCCCGGGGGTGACCGGGCTCTGTGCTGCCTGTCCCTTGGGAGCACGGGCAGTGCCACCCCCGCTGGAACCCCCATTTCGGGGGGCTTGCCGCCTTACCGACCTCCCCTCCCCAGCGCTGGCGGGCCGTCAGGTTCCCCCCCAGCAAGTCGCTTCCTTCACAAGCAGAACACAGCACCACAGTGCCTGCGGGGGGAGTTCCCTTGGCCTTTTTCTTTCTCTTTTTTTACCTTTTTTTTTCTTTGTGTGTGTTTTCCTCACGGGAGCGCCGCGCCCCGACGGGCCGAGCCCGGAGCACCGCTCCGAGGAGCCGGGAGCGACCCGACGGGCCGGGAAAGAACCGACGGGCTCCCGGTAGCGCCGTTCCCCGCCCGCCCCACCGCCCCCGCCACCGCCCGCCCCCGGCCCCGCCCGGCCGCCGCCCCGCCCGCCCCACGGGCCGGGCTCCGCGGGAGCCGCCGCTCGGCCGGAGCGGGGCTGGCGGCGGCGGGTGAGTGTGGCGGAGGGTCGGGGTTCGGGGAGGGGGGTGGTGAAGGGGAGACGGACCCACCCCCCACCCCCCCCCGGTTTGTGGCTTTGCCGGAGGGGAGAGGCGGCGGGGGCACCGGCCGCGGCGGGGAGGGGTCCCCCCGGGAGGTGCCACCGGGTGACAGCCGCTTCTGTAGAGGGGACGTCGGGTCGTGGCATCGCCGCCGTCGGGACGGCCGGAGCGGCGGCTGGGCTGGCTGGGGGCGCGGGGGCTGGCGGGGGGACACACGCGCTTGGCTCCGCGCTGGCTCCCCTCCATCGCGCTGGGGAGGCTGACGGCGCCAGAGCTCCTCGGATGCTCTTTCAAAAGCATCATTAGTACGATGGTTTGGATGGGTACCAAAGCCCTAATAATAATAATAATAATAACAATAATAACAATAATAATAGCGAATTCAGCTAAAGGCAGGAAGGAATCTCCCCAGTGACACGCTCGCACTTCGGCGCGTCTCTCGCCAGCGCTCCTCTTGGCACATCCACGTGTGGTTAAAGGTCTTCAGCCCGCACGGCAGGACAGGCTGTAAGTGCCGTGAAGGGACGGGGTGTGGAGGTGGATTTCTGCTTGATGGCAGTGGGAGAGATTCAAAACTCCTTTCATTTCTTGTATTGCTGGAAAAGAGTGTTTTTCTGAGTAATGGTTAGTAGACCCTATGAATCACCATCTGCATAACTTTATATGGGGGATGCTATTCTCAGCATCTTACTGAACTATGTAAACTATTAACAGTCGTATCTGTTTGTACATGCAACGTGCAAATCTATTTCCCTGGAAAGACTATTTCAGAGTAGGTCAAAGGAGGAGACGGGGCAGAACAAAATGTCAGGGTGGCTCAGCGGGTGGAGACGGGTGTTTGGGAGCCGGCAACTGCCGTCTTCAGAGGAGCAGCCCCTCCGTGGAAATCCTGTGCCAGAAATGCTCCCTGGGAGACCTGATGTGCGGGGTGCTGAGCGCCCCGGGAGCGGAGCCGGGAGCAGGGACTTGGGTCCTGCCCCAGCCTCACACCTCGCTTCCCGCTCCTTCGGCCTCTTCTCCCAGTGGTTGGTGTGCTGAGAAAAACATTGTGGGTCTTTTAAAGAGGCTCAGGAGAGCCGTGCCAGCCCGAGGGGGGGGTTTGGCAAGGGGACGGTGTGATGGCAATGTCACCCAGCGCAGAGGAGCCACCCCCGCACACGCGCGGCGGGAGCACGTGCCGGGTAGGCTGGAGGAGCTTTTAGCGTCGCTCCCTGCGCTGCGCTGGTTTTGTCAAGAGAGAAGAGTTTATTCTCTCGAGCTGTCAATCTGTCACCTCCCAGAGGCTCTCCGCCTTCTCTCCACGTCTGCCTCCCCCTCGCTGCCAGCGCTCCCAGATGTGCGCAGCGCTGGGGGCTGCAAAATTCCCTGTGCCCGGGCAGGGGAATCACAGCATCTCCCAGACCTCACCAGGAGAATCACAGAGTCTCCCAAACCTTACCAGGCTGACCCCAAAACGAGGAGAGTGTTGACTGCAGGAGCTGAATTTCAACTCTTGGTGCTGTTTCAACCCAGGCTTTCAGTGCAGAGTCACCTGTCATTTCCACGCTGCTGGATTGAGAGTTTTGCTGTAGGGTTTTTAGGTTGTGGGATTTTGTTTTTCAATTAATATTGACAGAAAATTTTCCAGGAAAATGTGACGCTCTCAGAAGGAGCTGGATTCATGGGTCAGTGGGGTCTTTGTGCTCTCCTGAGCATGAGTGAGCATGAGTCCAGCTTGTCTGCTGTGTCCTGCTCATGTTTGGTGGTGAGTTGGAGGGTACTGATCCCTAATAGCATCTCTAACCCGTCCCTAACAGTCCCTTCTCCATCTCAGCTCAGCCATTCAGGAGGGAGCATCTAAACATGTCCCCTCGTTATGGGGGAAGCTCTGCCTCCTCTCAGCCCAGTAACACCACCTCCTTCCCAGCGGGTGACTGCGGCTGCTGGTGGGGACCACTGGCCACCACCAGCCCAGGCAACGAGTCGGGCTCATGACTGCGGACAAGAGCCAGAGTGTGTTGCTGGGGCTCCCAGTCCTGCAGCCTTCCTGCAGGTTTCCTAAATCCCACTTCTCATCGGATTTCTTCATTAAACATAGATTAGATCAGATGGTGTTTCTTTCACTACGAAGTAATTTGGCTTTCCATTTAGTGGGCCCATCTGATAAATAATGGCTTGAAATAATGTAATTCCACCCGCCCTTGATCACTCTGAGTCTGTGCTGGACTTCTGCTCCCTCCTTAGCTCTGGCTTGGCACTTCCAGATCTCAGGGTACAATTTGATTCCCTGCTGTAGGAGGAGAGCCCAGCCTGGAGGAGTGGAGACCAAAGCCACCAGTTTATCTTCATTTTACTGACATACAGGCAAAGTGATGAAGGCAGAGGTGGGGACTGAGCATGGGTCACCCAGCTCTCCATCCACCTCTGCGCTTGAGCCCCATCTCCGTCCTGGCCAGCCCCCAATGTGCCAGCTCTCCACTGGCACTGCCACCACGAGAAGCATTCACAGAGGAGTCACCCAAGACTGAATCCGTAAGGGAGTGCTGATGCTTAATTCCCACATGGTCCAAAGCTTTTCATCCATCAAGAAGTGGGAAATGAATGTGAATCTTCTTGCTGGGCAGTGAGCAAGGCCAGAGGGGACGTGGTGGGACCTCTCTGCCTCCCTGGTTGCTGATGCTGTTTGCTAGTTGGAGGTTGGGGATCCCCAAGCCCAGAGAGCAGATGCTTGTTGTTTGTTGGAGAAAGCAAGGGGGACTGAGAGCCCCAGAGATCAGAAACCAGCTCCCCCTCCCCAAATTTTCCTGCTCTGGGGAGGGACGGTTGCTCTCAGCATGTGACATGTGGCACTGCCTCCTCTCTTTGGTTGTCAAACCAACCCCAAACCACCCTGATGGGGCTGGTGAAGGTGGTGATAACACCTGCGGGACTGATCATGCTGGGGAGCTGAGAAGGTGTGTTCTGGAGCTGACCCAGAGGAGCAAGGTTTTTTTGTGCCAAAGCTCATGTGGATGAAGATTGAGCAGACTCTTCCAGTGTCAGGGTATTTACCCCACCTTCAAAGTAAACTGAAGCCCCTCTGTGCTTCTGCAGTGTCTCGAAATGGGACATCTTATCTGGGTCAGCAAGAGCCTCGTCTATCTTGGTGGTCTCTTGCCTCACCCCCCTGACCAGCACAGCAGAAACACCTACTTCAGTTAGGTCATACTCTCTCCGAGGGTTTAGCTTGCATCCAGAACATTGCTGACTTCTAACAGAATCGGAAGGATTCCTGCTCTCATCCTTGCCCTGAGCTTGGTCACAGAGGGGAGCGCAGCTATTGCGGGCTCCATCAGTGATGGGAGATCTCACTGGGGTCCCTGCTCACTCAGTGTCTCAGGAGCCATCCCTAGGTGAGGTCCCCTGGGTTGCCAGCATCTGAGGGGTTTGTTTTCCCCCTGAAATAGCAGCTCTGTGACTTTCAGAGAAGGTACTTGGCTCTTTTCCCTGAGAAAGCAAGAGGCAGCGCAGCCCTGAATCCCCTGGACTGTGGGCTTTTGAGCAGTGATGCCAGACATATACTGTCACCACAGGACTGATTTACCTCCAGTTTCAGAGGAGAAAACATGTGCACTGATAATTCGGAAGCGATGACATCTTAAATTTATGTCCCTCTCCCTAACCTCTTCCATAAGCCTTGCTTTGATCAGGAATCCAGCTGGCATTCCTCCGAGCTTGGGAGGAAGTCTGGAATAAAATCCAAAGACAAGAGCTATGCAAGTCCCCGGAGCCGCCTCCGTAGCTCCCCTGGCTGGGGTTTCCATCCTGCTTCCATGGGAGTGCTCTGTTGTTTCTTGAAAATGAGGATGTTTTTATGAGGCTGTTGGGAAGTTGATGGGTCCAAATGGGCAGCTGACTTGTTCTGCTCAAGAGCTTCCCATCTGAGATGGTGGAAATGCCCCTTCTGATGGTCAAAAATAAGTAGCTAAAGAGTGTGCAACCCTCAGGGAGGTCCTAGCTCAGTAGTTTTCTCCTCTGGCAGATCTTCCATGTCCTTGTCCTGCTCAAACCTGGTCCCTTTCTTGTCTCGCAGGACGTGGGCTCTCTCATGCCTTGTCTCACTCTTCTCCCCTCCTAAAACCTCGTTCTGAAGGATGGCAGCTGCCTCTTTCCGCTATGGCATGACCATCACCGGGGCCGTGCTGCTGGTGACGGGGACGCTGTGCTTTGCCTGGTGGAGCGACGGGGAGGTGGGCTCGCCGGCCGGCAGCGGGACTCGCCTCCTGCCTCCCCGGGAAGCCGAGGCGGTTCCCAGCTCCTCCTCCAGCGCCCTGCTCCGCTCTGTCAGCTTCTTCTGCTGTGGCATCGGCGGCATCCTCCTCCTCTTCGGGCTCCTCTGGTCCGTCAAAGCCAACGCCAGGGTGGTCTCCCGCCGCTACCAGTACCATTTCCCCAGGGACCTGCAGTACTTCACCGCGGAGCCTCCGGAGAAGTGGAACTGCAGGTGGGTGCCACGTCCCCGCCTGACGCTTGGGTGGGAAGAAGTCAAGGGTGGGTTTGATTGTCCCAGCGCGACCGTGTACCTAAGCCTGCTCTCTGGCTTGCTCGCTGGTGAGCTCAGATGAGCAGTAATGCCACTGCGTGCTGCTCGGACCCTGTTCTGGCTCTCCTCCTGCTCCCTGAGCAGATGCTTTTTCTCATTAATGTCAACCTTCACCCCGGAACCTGCCCTCCCCGCAGGCACCCTCCATGCCCGCGCTGGCTGCTCCCGCAGCCGGCTCAGCCACGGACAGCTCTCCTTGCCCTGTGGGGCCATCACAGGCCAAGGCAGACATCTCCTTGGCAGAGCCACCAAGCAGAAAACTACATTGTTTTTCTGGCAGAAGGCCTGGATTTGGGCATGAAGGGGTCATCCAGACCTCCAGCTGTTGAAACCTTCCCTGCTGCCACAGGTCTGGAATGCTCTGTAAGGATGAGCGTGTCCATGGAAGTAAATGGAAGCAAAACCTATGTTAAAAGGAGGTAAAAGAAAAAAAGGAAAATAATCCTTGGATTGGCTTTGAGATGGGAGTGTAGGCACAGGGTCCTTCTATGAAGCCTGTTTTGGGGTGTGGAAAGACCCCTCACCCCACCCCAAACACCACTGCAGCTTGTCAGCTCCCAGACTCTTCCTGCATGAGCCTGAGATTTATTCCCACTTCTTGATTTAAAAGTTTTTTGATCAAAAGGTTTTTTTTTTTTTCCAGAGACCACTGTGGAAGCTCAGCCAGCCGGCCCTTCCCAGTGCTGTTTTATGGGGTCACAGCAGAGATCTTGGCTCCAGCATAAATCAGGCTCTGGGGAAAAGCAGCACTAAAAGAAACTCTTAAGAACATAAAACCATAAAAATTCAGTTGGAGCGGGAGGCACGTTCCTGGTTCTCTGGAGGTTTCGGTACCCATCTGAATATCTGGGGTTGAGATCCTGAGCCAGTCTGGGTAGTCTGGGGGGAGTTTCCTCCTCCCGTGGAGGGCTTTGCTGTGCCCCCACTGGGAACATCCCCTTCCCTGAGCTCCCATGCCGGATGGGAAGGCAGCACCCGGGCACTGCTGGCGCTGCGGCAGCTCCTCCAGCCCCAGCTGCACTGGCATTTGCTCAGCAAAGCGTCCTGTGCTGGGAGAAATCCCCCCTCCCCGCATTTCCAAGGGAGCAGCCATTTGCAAACTGAAGCTGTTTGGCAAAAGCCACGGTGCAGATGCCCAGGAGGTAGTTCTGGGACAGGGGGCTGCCAAGTTTGGGATGGAGGAGGCATCCCTGCGAAGCATCACAGCTTTCCCTTTGGGCCAGCTGTGCCCCTCGATGCCCGCAGCCTCCCCGAGCACACTGTGCTGGGGTTTCATCTGCAAAAGCAAGCAGACAGCGGGTTGCTTTCAAAGCCTCCCTGTCTTTGGGACTGCACTATTTTGTAGGGTGCTGAGTGAGGCCAGGTACAGGGCAAAGGTTGGGCGGAGGTTTTCCCTGTACACAAGCCGTGTTTGCTCAGCAAAGCAGTGCTGGAAGTGGCACCAGGCTTGGCCGGCGTGTGGAGGGTTCCAGCGGGCACGAGGGTGGGGTGCGACCGCACTGAACCGGGACGCTTGGCTCTTGCCCGGATGCTTGTGCCAAACCTCTCACTCGGCTGCTGGCAGCCTCTGTGCTTCGGGAGGTGACTTTGGGGTTAGGCAGATGATGAGGATGTTTTCCTGCCTGTGGGAAGCTGTGCGGTGCAGAATGGGGGGCAGATGTCTCCAGAGTCAGCACCTCGGCTGCTTTGCAGTCATTCACATGTTGTAGCCCTTAATGCAGGAGGTGGCAGCTCTCCGAGGCTGCCTGGCCAGGCTGCTCTTCCTCTTCTCGGGTTAATAAACTCAGTGGGAACTGGGTGACGTTGCCTTGTCACAGGGTCTGGTGGATGATGCCCTTCCTCCTGCACAGATCCCTACCCTCCTGGTGCCAGGAGGCAGCTGACGTGGTCTTCCCTTGCCCCTGAGCAAGCAAAACCTGCCCATGTGCCATCCCCAGCACACACGCCTCCATCGTGCTTAGGGATGCTCCAGCTGATGGCGTTGATGGGTGCTGGGGTGCTCTGGTTGAGAGGGAACTGGGATGCTCCAGTTGATGGGCGTTGGGATGCTCCAGTTGATGGGTGCTGGGATGCTTCAGTTGATGGGTGCTGGGATGCTCCAGTTGTCGGGTGCTGGGATGGTTCTGGTTGATGGGGCCCAGGGATGCTCCAGCTGACCAGTGCTGGGGTGCTCCAGTTCCTGGGTGCTGGGATGCTCCGGTTGATGGGGTGTGCTGCTGAGTTTCTTCTTCCCTTGCAGCACCTGGGATGCCAGCGCCATCCCCACCTACGAAGAAGCCCTGACCTGCCGACCTGCCCACGGCATCCCAGCCTACGTCCAGCCCCCGGGGAGAAAGGAGGAGCTCACGCCACCCCTGTACCGCTACCTGGAGGAGGACGAGAGCTGGCAGGGCGGCCGCCGGCGCAGCTCCTCCGACAGCGCCTTGTTCCGCCCCAGCCCGTCCTGGCTGGAGACCCAGCACCCCGGGGAGGCGCAGGCAACGCCTCCCCCCAGCTACGAAAACATCAGCGTCCGGGGCGTCTGAGCTGGCGGCGGCACGGGGCTGGGACTCTGCGCGTGGCTGCCTCAGCTTTAAACCGAGCCCTTTCCTTGTGGGGTGAGAGGAGGGTGGGCGAGGAGGGGAAAGGGGCTGTCTGGCTTTTGAACCATCAGTCCAGGGCTGTCGGGATTGTGGGTCCCATGTGCGATATGTTCAGAGCGTCGGGGGTAACTGGCATGTTTGAAAGCCTTTGTATTTTTAATAAAACCACTGCAGGTTGCAGGTGCTTTGCATTCCCTACTCTGACCCACCCTGGGGAGTTCATATCAGACCAGGGGTTGCCCACTCAAAGCAAGAGCTGGATAATAAAAATTGCAGCAAAGAACGAGGAATCTGGCCAGATTAAAAAAACAGCTCTGTGCCACCCTGTTTGCTCCTCTGCCTTTTCAATGCCCCTTCCAGCCATATCACCATCCCTTCCACCTTGCTTTCCCCACATACTGACTTCCCATGCCTCACTTCATTTGCTTTAGAGATGTTCAGTGGCTCCTGTGTGCGTTCAGGGCATCCAAGTGCACTTGGCATTTCAGGCAGTGTCCTATAAAAAGCCATCCTGAGAGGCACAACCCCCTCCCCGCCCGCCATGGATGGGTTTGCAGCCTTGCCCAGAGGAAATTCCAAGTGCATTGGGGGCTGCTGCCGGTTGCTCCATCCCACCGAAATAACGGGCTGCCCTGGGCCCTCTGCGGACCTGCAGGGCTGCAGCCATATAACATGTTGTTTATAATAGATTATTTTTCATAAGCCAGGTATAGGTGTTCCCACACGGGCAGGAAAGCAAGGGAACAAAACAAAGGCTGATTAACCCACCACTACCCGCCGGCTGTTGAACGTGTGCTGGGAAGATTTTAACACCCCAGCTCCATCTTAAGCAAACACAGGGCACACGGACGCTTTGTCCTCACTCCCCCTGGGTGGACCAACCCTACTTCATCCTTCCCCGGCTTTAGCCCGCCTTTGCAGCCTGGTTGCTGCCCCACCGAGGCAGCACCACCAGTGGGTCCCCAGCACCCAGCTGGAGCAAGGCGGGGGCTATTCCCACCCCACCAGCCTCCAAAAAGACCCGGGAGTTCCCTCTCCTTCCCTGCTGCAGCCCCGCAGCCCTTGAAAGCGTGCTGCGCCCTGGCGTCCCCCTTATTTTGGGGCTCTGCCAGCTCCGATTTACGGCCAAATCCAGCTCCAGCCCCCAGGGCTGGGGAAGTCCCATTGGGACCAGCCTCCCTCCAGGTCCCCGTCTCTGGTGCTGTGCCGCCCTCTCCCTCCCCATCCCTTCCCAGGCGTGGGGTCCGGCCGCGTGTGCCTGCAGGGAAGGTTACCCGGACACGTGCAGGGCGGCTTCACTGGAGTGTGAACAGCGGGTCAGTGTTTGCATTCATTACAAACCCGTTAAAAACTGGCTGGCTCAGCCCTGGGCAGGACCAGGCTCAACGTGCAGCTGATCCTCAGCCCCTGGCAGCCTCCAGAGAAAGAAACCACTCCTTGCCTTACCCTGGAGGTGTGCTCAGCGGGCAGCAGCTGGAGATAAACGGGCTTCCTGGCATCTCCCCTCCCCTGCCTCTCCCACCCGGTGCCCATGGCCGAGGAGAAGACCTTTCGTTACGGGTTCATCATGCTGGGTTTCTTCCTGGTGATGACGGGGATGTTCATCATGAGCGTGGAAAAACCCCAGATCTACATCACCTTCTGCGCTCTGGGCGTCCTGCTCGTAGTTGTGGGCATCATCTGGAGCATGTGCCAGTGCTACCCAAAGGTAGGGTTCGTCCCGCCGCCGTGCACCTCCGGGGGGGCTCGAGGGCTCAGCTAGGTTTGGGGGGTTTCGGCTGCTGTGGACATGTAGCCTCGGGCTGTGCCTCAGTTTCCCCATCTGTGGGGTGGGTTAGAAGCAGATCCCGGGGGGAAGCCAGCTGGGGTGATCCGGAGGGGGAAGTGTTGGTTTGGGAGGTTCACACCCTGCTACACCTCCCTGTTGATGCCTGCAGGATGCGGCCTCACTCCCTCATTCAAGCCCTTATTGATTCCCCTCCAAAAAAACCCATTTCCAAGCAAGACATTCAAATGTGCTGGGAAAAGACCAAAACTCCGCTGAAGGAACACCCCAGCCATTTTACCACGAACGAGGGCTGAGGGTCCCCTGTACCCCCACACCTGCTCTGAACCTGGGGCTCTGCTTCCAAGCAGGCAGCGGGGAATAAACCTAAGGAAATCAGCTTGTGTTCATCTCTCCATGCAAACCTCCCCCAGTCAGCCCCTTCCCTGTCCCCGCAGGGGGCTGGGGGCTCAGTGGGCTCCCATGACTTCAAAGAAAGGGCTGTCGTGGCCATGGAGGTGCGGAGGGGCCGGGCCCCCCCGAGCACAGCCCTCACCGGCCGGTCTCCTTGGCAGAGGGCACCGCCGGCATGGCAGGGCGGCCACGCGTCCCTGCCCCGGGAAACGGAGCTGGCAGAAAAGGCTTTTTGCCAAGGAGACGGCGGCTGTGGCACCGATCTCGGTGATGCAGGATGGCCCATCAACAGCTTGGCTGCACCCCACAAAATCTGGGGCTGCGCGTGGGACCCCGGGACCAGCTGGGACCCCCGGGACTGGCTGTGAGTCCCTTGGGACCAGGGTGAAGCTGACCCCAGCTCCCCCCAAAGCCAAGCTCAGCCCGGGTGAGGAGGGAGGTGTGGCTTTGTCACCACACTCAGGGCTCAAGGACGGGCCACCCTCAGCATTGTCCCTGGCCACCAACCTTCTCCATGAGCCCTGGGACTCTCCCTGGGCTTGGGGACACGCATGACCCCACTGGGGACAAGGCGCTGAGAGTGGGCTGTGCTGGGTTCATTCAAGCCCTTATTGATTCCCCCCCCACAAAAAACCATTTCCAAGCAAGACATCCAAATGTGCTGGGAAAAAACCAAAACCCCAGCTGAGGGAACACCCCAGCCATTTTACCGCTACCGAGGGCCGAGGGTCCCTGGGCTCTGCATTTCTTTCCCCTCCAGATAACGTTCATCCCCACGGACCTCGAGGCCGAGCGGTTCCTGGACCACAAACCCATCGTGCTGCCGGAGAGGGATGCCCGGTAGGTCCCAGCACCCTTTTGGTGGGTGTTTTCATCTGTACACACGGTTATCTGCCTGCCCCCGGGGACAAGGGCAGTGTCTGAGCACACTGGCACAGGGGACAACTACACCTATTGCAGCAAAAAAATGACAAGTGAGGGCCGTGGTGGGGGAGGCAAGGGCTGGCTGAGCTGCCCCAGGACCAGAGCTGGAGCGATGCTGGAGAGTGCAAAGCATCCTGCTGCCGTCCTGTGGGCATCCCCCTGCACAGACCCGCTGCTGGCGTGGGCAGTGATGTGGCCTCAGTGGCCTCTAAAGCACCTGATGGAGTCTTGTGTGCATGTCCCTGAGCATCTCCCGGCTCTGTGGGGATCTGGGGCCTGCTCAGCACCCTGTTCCTCCTTCACCCGCAGCTTGATTACACCCTGCCCCAACCAAGAGGCCACCAGCACCTACGAGAAAAGCTTGCCGTCCTATGAGCAGATCCAGAGGCAGACGGTGGGCTTGGACCCACTCCCCCCCACAGGCCAGCCCAGACCCCGCAGTTGCTCCCAACTGGCGAAAGCAGAGGTCCACCGAGAGCTGGGGGGTGATGGAGAACCCCCCCGAGATCCTGCACCTTGGCTGGAAACAGTAGCAGGCAGCTGGTACGTGATGCCTCCGGGGTCAGGGTGGCACTGTCGGGATGCAGGGTGAAACTGGGGGGTGTCAGACCCCCGGCGTTGTGGGAGAGAGACGAGGCAGAGGGGTCTCTGCTGCTTGCACAACACCGACCCCCTGGACCCCCAGCCCTGCTGGAGCCCGGACTCAGCCCATGGGGAGTCTCAGTACCAAATTATTTACCCAGAGGAAATCTGGATTGCATTTGGTTATAATTTGCATTTGGCTTTTATTTCATTTCATAAATAGCAACAATGTCCCGCACCAGAATAAATCCCAAGTTCCTGGTCAGACTTTGATAGAAATGAGATGCTCAGTACGTGTCCCTCAAACCAGATGCCACGTGTGATGGCCGTGCATTGGTTTGGGAGGTCCCAAAAGCACTTTGCAGGAGATGGGGGTCACCGTGCCACCTCGGGATGTCGGACTCAGGCATGCCCTCTGCCAAAACGCAGCTATGGGGTGCTCTGCTTTCTCCCCGGGGGCACAGGCACAGCCTGTGAGGGTGGCCTCATGGGCATCCCATGGGCAGGAGAAGGAACCTGGCAGGCGGGTTGTCCCAGTAAAAGCAGGCACGGAGGGGCTGAGATGGGGGAGACAGGGCCTCCCAGTGCACCCCACCACCCAGCAAGGGGACTGGTGATGCTGGGCCGCTGGCTGAGCAACGCCAAGCCCAGGACCGGGTCCAGCAGCCACCAGCTCTGGGGGAAACCCCAGCTCCTGCCCAGCTGTCTTTAGTGTAACCCCCACCCTGCCCACCACCCCTCAGCTCTCCCTGTTCTTGCAGCCCTCCCCGGCCAGCCCTGGGGGACGCGCCGCTGGCGTCGCTCCTGGAGGACATGGACACGCCGTCGCTGGAGGGCTCCGTGCCCAGCAGTCCCCTGCCACAGGGCCGACACCCCCGGCCATCCACCACCCACTCCGGCTGCACCCCGACCAGCTCCCCAGCGGGGGGACAGCACCCCAGTTCCCCCCGCAAAGGCGCTGGGGAGGAGGATGACCTCTATTATGGGCTCCAAGAGGGGCCAGATGCTTTGCTCGAGGATAGCGACTGCCTTTTTGAGCCTGAAAACTGATTTCCCGGAGAGAATGGCCACTTGGCATGGACTCAGCTTGTGGAGGGGATGCAGAGGTTGCAGCCTGGAAGAAAAGGGGCTGGGGCTGACCCCCAAAAGCGCAGTGTCTGCAGCGTGGAGGAGCCCTCAGGCTCCTGCCCATCCCCTGTGCCATGCTGCGCCCCTGGCGCCCACCCAGCCATAGGGGAGGCTGCCGTCCTGCAAAACCCGAGGAGACCACTGCCACCTCCTGAATTTCTGCAGCAGAGGGGACAAGGGCCCCCTCACCGGAGCCCTGTGGGTGAGCGCAGATAAGTGCAAATGCCGGGCTGGGCAGAATCCAGGATAAATAATGAGCTTAGGAAGGGAAAAGATTAGCTTTGCTGCTTGAAACAGGAACAGCGTTTAGGTAGGTAAAGATGTATTCACCCAGGTAGGCTTTACAAGGCAGAGATGACTGCAAAGCCTTTTTCCAACTTACCAAAGCCCCCCTGGAATTAAAATGAGATCCTGGTAGCAGGCAGCCTTCATGTCTCCACGTTGGGAGAGGGGTGATGGAGGCAGACAGACCATGTTGTCACCCATCTCCTGGAAAAGTTTTCAGTGCCGGCGGGGACAGAGGATGAGCCAAAATCCTGGTGATGGCTGTGGCTTCCCGAGGACCTGCTCGAGGTGGTGGCTTTGGGCAACATTTTCTCTCTGCCAGGTTGGCGTCAACAGCCACAGCGCTATGGGTGGCTTTGCATGCCGGAGCCCACCGTCCCCAAACTCCCTCTGAATAATAAGTGTTTGTTCAAGTCTCATTGATGGAGATAAGCCTGGTTTGTCACCATGATAGGGGCAACCCAGTGGCTTTTGAGCAGCCTCTTTGCAACATGCAGAGACAGCAGCGCTGGCGGGAGCTGCTGCGACCTCCGTCTGCCCTTGGGCTGCTCAGGGCCGCGGGGATCTGCGTGGCTGAGCCTCCCTGGGGCAGCTGTGTTCGGATCAAAGCATCAACGGATCCAACAGCGTGGGGATGCTGAGAGTCCCTCACCCTGTGTTGGGAAAGCTGGGCTGGATGCTGCGTGGACACCTGGCACGGCCCCAGGAGGCTGGGGAGCACGTATCTGCTGGAGGCGCAAATTTATGCTCTTATTTATTGCTCAAATATATGCTCTTATTTATTGTTCAAATTTATGCTCTTATTTATTGCTCTTCAGCAAATTTATGGGGGTTGACAAGCCCAAAAGCGGGGGGAAAGCTGTTCTTCGGCACCTAAGGGGGATGGAGCATGGAAACGATGCTCCCCTGCCGCCCAGGGAGTGCTTTGCTGGTGCAATCCAGCACGACACAAGAAACGGCTCTGCCTGGGGGCTTCGTGCCTCCGTGACACCCCTCCTGGTGTCACTGTGCCCTTTGCTCACCTTCGCCTCACCGCAGCGGCGCTGGGAAAAGGGCAGGCAGCACCCCCGCGCTCGGGGTGTTTGTGGCCATCGGTGCTGTCAGGAGGGTGGGGAACCAAGACACCGGTGTTTGCTAAATATTGGCGGCAGGATCGCGAGCGGCCGTCCAAGAGGAAGCGTTACCCAACTGTTTACACTTGCTCCACTCCTGCCTGTCCTTCCCGGCAGGGGGGAGCATGGCGGCTGCGGGACGCCCCTTCGGAGGGGCCCACGTCTCACTGAGCTCTGGAGGGTGCCCGGGGCAGGACCTCGCTCTGTCGCTGAGCGTGGGAGTCTTGAGATACCTGAAAGCTTTGGCCCATCTCACGTCCTGTTGTGCTGTTGGCAAAAGAAACTTGATTTTCAGACGCATTTTCTTTGGGCAGGGACAGAGGAGAGGGCTGAGATGGGGACTGAAGTCTCTCCCCCCGCCCCTTTGCGCAACTGGATTTGGGGGGCCACATCCCTCCACGGAGCATCCTCCACGGGTGGGCGGCGGGCACAAAGGCTGCCGGGGCCGGCGGGTTCCGCTCGCCCACGCCGGCTGAGGTTAAACATTGTGAGAAACGGGACATTCCTGCATGAAATTAAGAGCTCCGCAAAGCCCAAAGGGCCCCGGCCGTCTGCTCGCCCTCTCGGGGGGGTTTGAGGGGGGGGCACAGCACCTGGCCGCTCCCCCAAGCGTGTCACCCCCACCCGCAGGAACCCCGCGTCCGCCGGGGGAGCGACTGGGAGCTGATGGGGGTTGGGGAAGGGATGGGGGGGTATATGGGGGGGGTGTATGGGGGGGTGCCCACCCCACGCGGGAGGGGGTCATGGCGCGTGGCCTTGGCGGCGCGCGTGGGGCCCAGCACCCGCGCACCAGTGGTGTAGTGGTATCATGCAAGATTCCCATTCTTGCGACCCGGGTTCGATTCCCGGCTGGTGCAGTGAACATGAGTCCTGGGCTGCGACAGCTCTTTGGTTCCTGAATTATCTAATCACGCTGTGCTGCCCCAGAAATGGGAGGTGAAAAGGGCCTGATTTTTGCCCCGAGGCCTGTCGCTGCTGCAGCCACAGAGGGATGCGGGTGGGGAACACCCCTGGCTCAGCATCACCCTGCCCTCTGCCAGCACTGCCCCGGGGTTGGGGGACAGCAGGGGATTGAGGGGCCCTTTCCACTTTGTTGGGCTCTTTTCTGTTGCCTTTTCTGCTCACTTCTTCCTCACTCCTAACAGGACACCCCTTACACAAAGAGCCGGCAGGTGCTGCTCTCAGCAGCAGCAGGAATGGCTGATAGAAGCTCCCCTGTCTGCCAGGACAGGAATCAGACTCTACAAGGTGCAAGTTTTTGGCTATTTCTGAATATTTTTTTCATGAAAAAAAAAAAAATCTTTCTGCAGCTATCCACTCCTTCCAGAGAGCTCCGGGACTGGGCATCTCTCACACTCCCCGTGCAGGCGTTGGGGTCGGGTATTCATGCCGAGGCCTCCCCAGGGTTGCTCAGCACGTGGGGTGCGTGTGGGGCTGGGGGCTCTTTGCCACTCCCTCCTCAGTTGGGTCTCGTCGTCCTTCCCTCGGACACAGCTTGTCCCCTGCGTGAAAAGGAAGTGAGCGACTCTGCAGGGAGAGGGAGCCTGTCCCCCTTGACGGGGGGGGGTCCCCCAGTGCTCCGCTGCCCTGAGGGTGTCCCGAAGCATCAGCTCCGTGTTGCAGGAGGGCTTTAGCGGCGCCTGATTAAGCTGAGCTGGAAATTGGGAGCGAGACTTGTCCCCGTGAGGAGCCTGGCCCTGGATGCCAGACCCCAGCGATGTCAGTTCACCGTGGCACAGAGTGGGGGGCAAGTGGGGTCTGGCATCCCCCCCAGTTACCCAAACCAGGCACCCACTCGAGATCTCATTAAAAGTAAAATGTATAAATACATATAAAACATATTCATGCATATAAACCATACACATCATTATAAAACACACACACCCATATAAAATTTATACATCCATATAAGCCATATCAGCTCTGAGGAGCTTATAAATAGCCTGTAAAAATAAATGCCCATTTCCCTCAAAATCGGGGAGCAGGGAAGGGGTCTGGCGAAGGTCATCGGGGATGTCGGGGCAGCGGGGAGCGCGGCGCTGCGGGAGGGGAGCGGTGGGAAGCAGCGGTGGGTGCCCCGGGAAAGCACCACCCGTATCCTGGAAAAATCATATTTGCGATGTGTGACGACTCTGTAAAAAACGCCTAAACAGGATTAGAGGCTTTCATGGAAATTTATCTCTGAAGTAAGCCAGTATGAGGCACATAAAAGCTTTCAGCCCTTTCTGAAAATAGTCCTTGAGCGTCTGCGTTTTGCTCGCCGGAGCCCCCAGCGATGCACGGGGACTCTGGGGGGACCGTCCCTGGCGGGCAGGGGCCGGTGCCCGCCCCCCCGCACCCCCCTCGCGCCCCCACGACGCGCATCCCCGCGCCCCCACCCGCGCCCTTCCCCGGCCGCGGCCCCGTTAATGGTTAACCCGCCCGGGTGGGCCGATGGGGCCGGCGGCGGTGGCGTGATCCCCGCCCCGCCGCGCCGGGCAAAGCCGCAACCGCGGGTGCGCAGCGGCTCCTGGGCTCCGCGGGTGCGCAGCGGTTGCTCCGCTCCACGGGTGCGCAGCGGTTCCTCGGCGGCTCCGGGCTGCGCCGTGCCGAGGGGGCTTCGGCGGCTGGGAGCATCTCCGTGAGCCCCGTCGGGGCTGCGGGCAGGCATGGCCCTGCGGGCGCTGGCGCTGGTGCTGGCGCTGGTGCTGGTGCGGGCGGCGGCGGAGCTGGAGGAGGAGCTGGTGCTGGCCCTGGGGGCGGCCGAGGAGGAGGCCTCCCCAGTCGGGGTCACCCCGTCGGGACCAGCTGCCTTCCATCGTGCCGCCAAGGTGAGGAGCGTGGGGTGGTGGTGGTGGTGGTGGTGGTGGCGGTGGTGGTGATGGTGGTGGTGATGGTGGTGGTAGTGGTGATGGTGGTAGTGGTGATGCTGGTGATGATGGTGGGGTGGCCACAAGCATGTGTGTGTCCCCCCCAAACCCAAGCATGGTGCTTGTGTCCCCGCAGGCATCGTGGCGGCTGCCCGGGCGCTATGTGGTGGTGCTGCAGGCAGGCAGTGGTGAGGCTGAGGTGCGAGGCACGGCGCGGCGACTGCAGGCCCGAGCGGCTCGGCGGGGGTACCTGACCGAGCTGCTGCATGTCTTCCACCTCCTGCCCGCCTTCCTGGTGAAGATGAGCCGCGACGTCCTGGACACGGTACAGGGAGCGGGCGGTGGGCTGTGGCGGGGTGGGTGCTGGTGGGGGGTGGCAGCCCTGGTCCTGGCGGGGGGGACGGGAGCGTTGCCACCACACCAGGTGCTGCGTTTGCTCCCTGCAGGCGCTGAAGCTGCCTCACGTGGAGTATGTCGAGGAGGACGCCTACGTCTTCGCCCAGAGCATCCCCTGGAACCTGGGCAGGATCGTGCCACCACAGCCCAGCTCGGGAGCCTACAGCCCTCCCAGTAAGCACTGGGGCACAGCAGGCAGACCATGGGGGTTTGGGGAAGGGTCGGTGACCCCATCCCCTCTGCTGATCTTGAGGGGATGGGGATATCCCCCACCCCGTGGTGCTGCGGGTCTGGAGCTGCATTTTGGGAGCACCCCAGGTGGCCGAGGCTGACCGTGGTGGTGGTTGCCTTTCCCCCTGGCCGTGTCCCTGGTAGATAAAGGTGACCTGGTAGAGATTTACCTGCTGGACACCAGCGTGCAGAGCACCCATCGGGAGATTGAGGGCAGGGTGCTTGTGACTGACTTCGAGAGTGTCCCCGAGGAGGACGGCACCCGCTTCCACAGGCAGGTGAGCCCCGAGGCACCGCACACTGCAGCCTGGCAAGAGCATCCCCCTGCACCCACCAAACCCTGGGCAGGCTCGTGGGGCTTCCCAGGGCAAGAGCCGCTTGGCTCGTGACAAAATTCCAGGCAGGACAGGCAGCAGTGGGAGCTGTGGTCCTGGGGGATGTTGGGACCCTCAATGTGAGCTGTTTGGAGCTGTGGCTGAGCAGGGCAGGTCTCCTTTTTGGGGAAGCAATCTGGGGGGGCATAGGTGTGTGTCAAGGTGTTGTTGCAAGAGGGAATCGAGGTTCACCCCACACCCAGGTCTGGGACAGAGTGGGTGCTAGCGCTGCCTTGCATGGCTTTATCGCTGCTTGCATAGGGGAGCCCAGAGCTAGCACAACCCCGGGGAAGGCTGTCTGCATCCCCCATCCTTTCTGCCAGCTTTTCTCCTTCTGCACAGCATGATTTTTTTGATCTTCCCCCCACCCTGCCATACTTTTAAGGATTTATTCTGCAGCAGGATTTAGCTGGTGCAAAGCAGAAGGAGTGATGTGGGGTGGGGAGGATGCTGAGGGGTTAAAAACCTGCTTTGATGCAACGGGCTGGGGCGTAAAATCGCGGTGCCTGCGCCAGGCCAGCAAGTGTGACAGCCACGGGACCCACATGGCCGGGGTGCTGAGCGGGCGCGACGCCGGCGTGGCCACAGGCGCCAACGTCCGCAGCCTCCGCGTGCTGAACTGCCAGGGGAAGGGCACCATCAGTGGGACCCTCATCGGTGAGTGACCCCACACCCCGGAGAGGAGCACGCTCCCTCCCGGAGCCCCCCACATCGTCCCCCTCCTATGAGAGTGACCTGTGCGTCGTCTCATCCCCCCCGCCAGGCCTGGAATTTATCAAGGCGACGCTGGAGGCTCAGCCCTACACGCCATTGGTGGTGCTGCTGCCCTTCGCCGGCGCTTACAGCCGCGTGCTGAACGCCGGCTGTCGGCGGATGGCGCAGATGGAGGTGGCAATGGTTGCGGCTGCTGGTAACTACAAGGATGATGCCTGCTTGTACTCACCAGCATCTGAGCCGGAGGTACGGGCTGGGGGTGCTCCCTGAGGCGTGGGGGTGTGCGGCGATACGCTGCCACCTCCCCAGGCTCATCCACTCCAGCGGGTCAGCTGAGTGGGCTGGGGCTGCGCCCACATCCCCCTCTGTCACCACCCTGGCAGGTCATCACCGTCGGTGCCACCAACAGCGAGGACCAACCCGCCTCCATCGGCATCCTGGGCACCAACTTTGGCCGCTGCGTGGACCTGTTTGCCCCGGGGGACGACATCATCGGCGCCTCCAGCGACTGCAGCACCTGCTTCACAGCGCAGAGCGGGACATCGCAGGCGGCCGCGCATGTGGCAGGCGAGCTGGGCTCCGGGGTGGCAGGCAGGGCTGGACCCCGCTTGCTGGTGCTGGGCACGTGTCGCTGCAGGCACAGGGCATCAGGGCTGCCTGTGCTGGGGGCATTTTTTCGTGTCTCGGTGCCACGGTTTTGGCTTGTTTGGCTCATTTGGGTGTCACAGCCTGCACTGAGCTCCCGCATCCGGGGCGTGTGGATGATGGGCCGCAGTGATTCCTCTGGTGTCTCTCTGGAGTTGAGTTGCTCAGGGGAGCCGTGCGTAGCTGCCCATGCAGGTCCCAGTTCTCACCGTGGCCCCCTGGGCTCTCGGCAGGCATTGCCGCCATGCTGCTCAGCGCCGAGCCCCAGCTGAGCCTCGGTGAGCTCCGGCAGCGCCTCCTGCACTTCGCCACCAAGAACGTCATGGACATGGCGTGGTTCCCCGAGGAGCAGCGGCTCCAGACGCCCAACAGCGTGGCCGGGCTGCCCACCCGGCTGGGCGCAGGTAAAGACCTCGGCTGCCTGCTGGGTGCCCAGCAGAGCTCTGCCCTTACCAGGGAAAGAGTTGCCTGGGTGAGAGCACAGCATGTCGGCAGGGCATCCTCCTCCCTGCCGAGCTATGCCGGGGAATGGCTCAGCCTGAGCGTGGTTGTTGGCACGCAGAGGGTAGTGGGGAGACCTGCCAGCCCTCGCTGGCAGCCCAGTCCATGCCGTGGGCTCTGGGTGCTGCCGTGGGCGTCCACCCTGCCGCTGACACCATCCGCCCTGTTGCAGACGAGCAGCTGTACTGCCGCACGGTGTGGTCGGCGCGCTCGGGGCTCACCCGGCACGCCACCGCCGTGGCTCGCTGCGCCGGCACCGAGGAGATGCTCAGCTGCTCCAGCTTCTCCCGCAGCGGCAGGCGGCTGGGAGAGCACGTGGAGGTGAGCAGAGCGTGCCGAGACACAAGTACTGCCCCTGGGCTGCCACCGGCCTCAGAGGGGTGTCCCCAAGCCCCCAAGCACCCCCAGTGACACTGTGCTGCCCCGGTTGCAGGATAAGGACGGGCAGAAGCAGTGCGTGGCCCACAACGCTTTCCGGGGCCGGGGTGTCTACGCCATCGCCAGGTGCTGCACATGGCCCAGGGCCGAGTGCCGGATCAACACCAGCTCCCCAGCAGCCGAGGGGGCCAGCTGCTCCCTGCCGGACCACGTGCTGACCGGTAACACCCGACACGGCGGGTTACAGAGCCTTGAGCCAACACCCTGATGGCCAAGGGTGTTTCTTCCAGAAAAACTCTGGGACCTGGGGGTAAAAGGATGGGTGTGAGTGCTGGGGTGACAAGGGAAGGGGACAGGTGCTGCATGCATGGCAGCAGGGAAGGCTCAGGGCTCAGTGGGGACATCCCTTAGTGCCTGTGTGTGTCTGGGATGGTGCTGTAGCCGTCCCGCGCTGACAGCCCCTCTCCCCTCGGCAGGGTGCAGTTTCCACTCCCCCGCTGCGGCACTGGGTGATGGTGGCAGAGCCGTCACAGGGCCGGGGAGCGGGCCCAGCCGCTGCGCTGGCAGGACGGAGGCGATGGCACACGCCATGTGCTGCCCTGCCACTGGCCTCGAGTGCCGGGTGAAGGAGCACACGTCCCTGGGCTCTGTGGAGAAGGTAGGGACGGCGCACGCTCCTCTGCCACGATGCTGTCCTGGCCTTTGCTTGTCCCTCCGCCACCCTGATGGGGGGTCAGGTTGGCTTCAGCATCTCATTGTGGCCGCCCCAACCCCAGCCTTCACTGGTGTCCCCAGTTGCTCACCTGTAATGGGACACCCGCCCTGGCTGGGGTCCAGCGGCTCAGTGTGAGACCGGCCACATTGCCCTGAGGACCATCGGGGACGGGCAGACCCCTGCCCTTTGCTGTCCCGTGGAGGGTGACCTCTTCCCCCCCATTAGGTGACGGTGTCCTGTGATGACGGCTGGACGCTGACGGGCTGTAACGCTCATTCCCAGAGCCCCGGCACCATGGGAGCCTATGCTGTAGATGATACCTGTGTGGCAGCCAGCGTGCCGGGCAGCAGCGTGGCTGTGGCCATCGCCATCTGCTGCCGGAGCCGGCCATAGGGACAGGCGGAGCCGGAGAGGCGGGTGCCCTGGCCTGGCATGTCTGTCTGAGCCGGGTGCTTTGCCGGATCGCCGCGGCACTGGCTCGGTGCTGTCCGTGCTTGGGCTGCCGTGACGGTGGGGCACAAGCTTGTCACACTCTTGCTGCTCTGCAAAGAGCTCTCCAAGCAGCCCCCGCGCAGCCGGAGCCCTGTCCCACCCTAGGAGCCATCCCTGAATCCTTTCCCCACCACACACCGGGTCCTTCTAGAACTACCCCGACCGTATGAGCCATCTCGAGGCTGTTTGTTTGTGTTGCCACCCAGCATAGGACAAAACCATCACCTCTGAAAAAAAACAACCCCTATTTTCCTCCTTAGTTGCTCGTTATATATCAGCTAGTGCTGCTTAGCACCTGAAAAATCATAGTTTAGCCCTTTTTGGGCAGTTTTATAATTGCCTACTCATGTACCTAAGAGACCTCTTTACTTCTTAGTCAAGTGTAAGGGCTGTAGTTTAAAGAGTCTGCTTGTTTAATTAGATTTTAATCTGCATTGCTACAGTCAGCTACTGCTTTCTTAGTGGTTTTTCTGTTGTTAAGTCAAAGTTAATGATCTGCTGGTGTTCTGCTTTAAGTTTCCCTTTCAGGTCTTCCCAAGACACACAGAACTAGCTGTAATTCCTTTTTAAAAAAAAAAAAAAAAAGAAAGAAGAAAAAGAGCTTTCATAGTACCTTGGTTTTTACATTTGTACCTTAAATATTTATTTGGAATTTTATAAATAAACATTTTATAAATGTCTTTTTAAAATAAAATTTACAGACCAGTGCTCAGTAGATCTGATCCATCGTCTGGCTTCATGTACATCCCCACAGGGAATCAGTCTGGAAGGGGGAGCTGGCACCCGGCCGGCAGGGATGCTGCTCCCCCAAATGAGCTCTGCTTCGTTAGCGAGCCAGCCGCAGGCTGCCGCCGCGGGCTCCAATCCCTGCCTCTGGCAGGAGGGGCCCCTGGAGCCTCCGAGGTCAGCGCAGACTCCCCTTGCCCCAGCAGAGAACAAGGGCTGAGTCTTGTTGTCCCATGCACATGCAAGAAGTTTGTTTTTAAAACAGTGGTGTAGGACAAGAGCTTCCAGTTACGGAAACAAACCATCATCCACCTTTGGGGAACGCGCCCTTGTGCTTTTCGCTGGTCTTCACTTGATAAACATTGAAGCCCCAGCAAGAAGGTAAAGCATAGATGCTCACAGAGAGATGCACAGCAGCAGAGAAAGGCTGAGAAGTACCAGAAGCCACCAAAGCTGGGGCTCACATTTTTGGGGTGATTAGCAGCCTCCTGGTACTACAACGTATAATTTGTGTTGTGTTACCTGAGGACAGATGAAAAAAATAAAGCTTGATACCACAAGCAGCAGGTTAACCTTTCAAACTTCAGCTATTCTGGGTTGGGTGCTTTTCCCCCCATCAAAAAGCCCCTTACAGATCTGTTAATCCAGCTTTAATGGGGAAGAGACCGAGCACGAAGCACCACTGAAAGGTTTAAACTATTTCTAACTTGTTACCTAAAGATGGCAAAAAGCCCAGCCCTAATCTAAACATGTAATTACATAAGATGTATATAATTACAGCCCATAACTTCATCAGCTATAATCTGAATTTTGCACAAAGGGGGTGAGAGAAAAAGGGATGTTAGCCTAAGAGTTCCTGAACAGCTCTGACACAGCTGGTAATTTTTCAGCAGACTCACTAGGCTGTAACCTCTCAAAACACACATCAGATATTTCACCTCAGCTGACTTCCCTGTGAGGGGGGAAGATCCTGCTGCCTGCTCCCCCGCCGGCTCTCAGCAGAAGGTGTGAGCACGTTCCATGCACAATAAACCAGATACAGCTTTCACGGCTTAGTTCAAGCAAGCATAAGCCTGGTGGAAGGAAACAATATTAAAAGATTAGCCCTTGCTTAGTATCTTGCATGTGGGTAGGCAGAAAAGCCCCTCTTGTGCAGGAGAAAGCTGCACTGAGCCCAGGTACGCTGCGGACAGTCCTGTCAGCACCCTGTTTGCAACACCCAGTCCAGGCTCCCAGGACTGGCACTGCCAGTGGGGAGCAGGGGCTGGGTCATGCTTAAAATGTGAGTCTTTGTCCTCAGAGGGGAGGACAAAGGCACCCGTCAGGGAGGCAGAGCCGGCCGGCAGCCCGGGCTGTAGCTCCTGGTTCTGCTATGGCAGCAGCAGAGGCGAGCAGGGGAATACACCAGCAGCGCGGCACTACTGCGGCTCCAGCTTTCAGCACCTCGCACCAACGGAAAAGGCAGTATTAATCAAAGCCCAGATCGCCTGCAAATCTTGCTATCTGACACACAAAAGCCGGCCTAATCCCTGGCTGCAAGCATAGCCAGGGTAAATCATTCTGCTAAGAAGGCCAGGAGAAGAAACTGCCCACAGATACAGATCTGACAGTGCCCAGGCACATGCCATGGTATAAGCATACACCGCAGTGCAGCCGCAGGGGCATTCAGCTGCTTCCATTTACAATGGACAGGAGCCAAAATGGCAATCAGGGCAACCTCTCAGGGCTTATCACCTGCAGGACTGGCCTAAGAAGTTTCAAGATAAGAGGATCAACAAGATAACAGCGTAGCAGTGTATGCGCACTCTAAAGATTACACTAGTTTTCTGTGAAAGGAATAACTTTATTCCATTGACCAGGAATCCCAAGACTGTTCAAGACTGCCTATTTTTCCAGTGCCAAATGTCTATGTATCAGTCGGACAATATCTCCCCGAATGCTCACAGGCAGGCTGCGGCTGATCCTCACTGAACATTTTGTAAGCTGTATAAAAACATTTTCATCCAAAAAGATTGGCAGTAAAAATTACAACATAGAAATGCATCACAATTTACACAAAAACTAGTTTTGTTGAACTCTATTTTCCAAAAAATAATCTTCAGCAGGTTCAAATGACAGCAGCTGGAAACAAAAATAATTGACCAAGTATCATCTTATTGCAAATTATAACCATTGACTTTGTACAAGCGTGAGCAGAACCATGAAAAAGTTTGTATTGGTTTCAAGTATACAGTGGTGATGAGTGATCCTGATGCAATTCTCTTATCAACGCTTCTCTGGGCCTGCAGTAATTGAGGACGTTGTTTCCATAGGAAATAACAGGAACCTGAAGTGACAAGTGGTGCCAACCCATAGGAACGTTACCAGCTTCTTCCATCACCATCACCGCTGTGTACTGACTTCTTGTGATGATTTATGACCCATCAACAAAGTATTAGGGGTGGGGGAAGGAAGAAGGGGTATCCGTAAGAAATGGTTTATTCAAAATTAATTTAAAACATCACATTTAAAATGTCCCAGCACATTATCAGAAACATTTATAAAATGCTAACTCTGCCATGTGTCTATGAAGACATTGTTTGGAAAAGAAAGTGAGATATTCACTACAATGCCACCCTTACTTCTTCGCAGGCGCAATTTATGACAACGGCTCTCTTAACCCGCAATAAGTTATAAAGCTGTACAGCTGAAATCAGATTGGATGTTTACTTCCAACAGTGAAATGACTGATTAATTTCAATATTAGTGCACAACAGTGAAAAGCTGTCTGCTGCTTCTTGTTTCGGCAACAGTATGTAAAAAGAAAAAAAAGGCACTTTTTGGCTGGTTGTGCCTTTAACTTGGCAAATTTATCTATTCTGGAGGTACCCAGGCACTCCTTAAGATGTCCCCCATTTCTGTGCATGTTTGTTTATATAATTTTTTTTTAAAGTAAGGCAGAATCCATAAATAAAGGCAAAAAGCAGTGCAGAAAACGTGACAAACGCAAAATGTACAAAAGATGAGGAGTTAGTTGGCACAAAAGAAGCTAGTATCCAGAGCCAGAAATCACTGAACTGCACTTGACACGGAAAACAAAACTGTGCTCAAATCATCCCAACTGGTTTCCAGTTGTTTACGAGCAAATCAAAAGAGCTGTGATATTTTAAACGTTGCCTGGCCAAGTGAAAATACAAACAAAGCCAAATCATTCTTTCCCCATGTTAAAATTGCTATAAAATCTGCACAACAGTGTCCCCAACTCACTTCAGAAATTATTCATCATATACAACCAATACCAACTTTCTCAGTAATTTCAAAGCATAAGCAAGTGATTGCAGATCACATGATTGAGACTACATTTTATTCAATATGTCTCCAAAGGTTAAAAAAATTTAATGAGTAAAACTGCAACAGAATTCCATCTTAAAGTGCTTTTTTCTTTTAACTACTCATTAACTTTTTTTTTTTAATTCCACCAACATCCTTTAATAAAGAACACTTGCATACCTAGAGAACAAAGCTTTTCTTTTATTGCCCTTCCCAATTGCCTGTGGTTTTTGGAAGGGTACCAGAGAAGACAACCCATTCCAGAGCTCCTTGACCAAACCATTCTGTAAGGAATCACTCTCCTTACAGAGCAATCTTGCTATCCTTCTCATAAAGAGCTTTACAAATTAGCAGGGAGACATATTAAATACGGAAGTCCTTATGTAAACCCATTCTTTAACTAATATTTTACAATGAAATGTAAGTCATCACACATCTTTACAGAAATTTGAATATTCCTATTCAACATTATCAGAAAGATTAAAAATTTGCCCTCCATACATAAGGGCAGTCTGTTTCTTTTTCCTGTATAAAAACCAAAAGAATTTTTTTGCAGCATCACAGAAAAGCAACAGTTTTACATTCACTCATTTAATGTTCACATAAAAATTCAACCACTAGCGTTTGTGTATTTGATAAAATCTTCTTGACAAACTGTTTTTGGTGTCTGGACTGTCATAAGCTACTGCAGGTGAAGATGCAGTTTTCTAGAGCATTTATTGATCTGAAGCCTTTGTGGCTAAAAAACGCTTTTAGCTTTCAGGGAAACAACCTCCTCCGGCATTGCCTCTGATTCTATAAAGCCACTTCTCTTCCAGACTCTTCTAATGGCATAAGCAACGGGACTCCAGTTTCAGTAGGTACCAGGCATTAAAAGTTTGAGTTGATCTGTTCTTGTGTTCATAGGTATCCTCTAGGGGTCAACATCATCAAGGTCACTTTTAGGCTCACCGATCATCATCGGAGACTCTGAGCCCTTTCAATACACACAAGGGATGGGGAGAGAAAGATACGGCACGTTATTTTTGTAAGGCACAACTACTGTGTCTTCATTCAGTGATGGTTCTGACCCGAGCCCCAGGAGCAACGCAACAGAAGAGAAAATGCCCTTATTTTACTGTTACCTGCTGCAGATGTCTCTCTCCATTCTCATTGGCTGGACTACTTTCTGACCCGTTACTGCTTCCAGACTGATCTTTCTCGTTCAGCAAGGCTGTGGCATAGGCCAGCGTGTCCTGAGTTGGAAACAGTCCAAGAGAGCGTCAGGGACCATGGTGATATCTTCATTTCATAATTTTTTATTTTTTTTTTTTTTAAAAAAGTTGATTCTGAAACAATATAGCTGCTGTAGTGAGATAGCCGAGTCACTGCAGGTAATTGTGAGGTACTGACTAATATCATTCAAAGGTTAGTTTTTTTAGGAACAACCACAGTGCCTGGGCTTCTAAAGGAAGAATGGTCTTAAGTGCGATGAAATATATTAAGGTTGCCAGAACTCAAGATGCTAACTGAAAACCAAAAAGAAAATAAACCAAGTTTAACACTGTCTCCCACGACTGACACATACCTGTGCTGAAATAGTGCGCTGGAAGGTTTTTGCAGTTGATGTTTCATTGGACACATTACTCTGTGGAGCCCAGTAATGTTCAGACATCTGCATAAAAAGCCAAGAAAGCCATAAAATCGCCATACAAGCTTTACATGTGTAAAGTCTCATGCACTTGTGATGGTAGGTGAACTAACAAGTCTGGAACAAGCTTCCTGAATCCTCTGGCAACAAGCTGGAGATCGGGGGCATAGACAAGCACGTGCTCTTAATGCAGTCAAAGAGGCCATCGTCCTCCAGCTGAAAACTAGCAACCAACTCTCTTTATTTGGTAACTGTGTGCAAGTTACTGGGTGCCAGCTGAAGAGTGGTGGATTCAGGGTTTACATGACCCAGTAAGTACAGCAGGACTATCCAGACCTGTCAGTTCGCTGCGTTTCAAGGGGAGAGTGGCAACAAGTTGTGCCAGCTGCACTGCAAGCATCCCACTAATTCTGCTTCCAGTGTTGAGTACAAAACTAGTTTATGCATCTGACATCTGCCTGGCAGCAGCTGTCAGGACAGAAAGGCAGCCTGGAGCTGGGATACTGTCGCATTGTACACGCAGTGCTGGGAGACCAAGCATGTCCCTGTTTGCCTGTGGGCCAACCTGGGCCAATTCTGCTGAGCTTTAAGTTTCCAGGGTGTTCTTGGGTATTTATTAAAGATGCGTTGGCCAACCTACGTGAAGTTTATAGGGAAGAACAAAAACTGCATGTGTGGGAGGAAAAAGCTGTATCTGTCAACAGCTACGTTTCGTGCAAAGCTGCAATGGTTCTGTAAGGAATCCACTCATTTATGCATTCTCTCGCATCAACACACAGGCAAAGGAAAACTGCTTTTTTAAAAAAGTGGAAACCTTCTAACATGAATACAGTGGCACTGAAAGCTTCCCATATGGCATGGAATAATCATTACAACCATTCACACTTAGCTTTATTCACTGTTCACGCATCTATGCCTGAAACACGTGGGGGCCTACTGAAGTTCTTGCATGCATCAGATTTAGCTGAATCCAAACTGTCCTCGTAAAAAACAAAACAGCTCATATTTTGTTTTTAGTCATCTCAGAGAGACACATAGAGGATGAAGATTTTGTAATTCTCACTGTAAACAAAGAGACAGTTTCTCCATAAGGTTACAACCAAATTACCTTTTTCTGTAGCCACTGCACAGCCCAACTCCAGTGGTGGGAATTCTCCTTGAAATAATCTTTTGCAGTAGGGCACCTTGGGGATGTGGAAAAGTGGTATAAATTTAATGACATTGTTGTTGGAGAATTTGATTTAACTGATGAAACATTGGTTCTGGCATTGTGGCAAACTTAAAAAAAGAAAAAAATCAGTAGACCTCTCTCTCTACGCTGTTGCCCTCTGTATGCAGTTATCACTGCAAGCTCTGACTTAAACTGTCCAGCCCTGTTATTAACTGAATTAGCAAAAGCAATAATGCCTAGTAGAGTTTACACAAAGTAGTCTACTACACAGATTCATGTTTCAGAACTATGTTTTATCAGGGCATATGCCAAGTTTTAAACAGAGAGAATTTAGGAATTGTAGTATTTCAAAGATCTGGGAAAGTTTCCTTATGTTTATCTTGGTCTTCAGACTAGGCTCCTGCTCTACAGGATGTAGCTGATCTTTCCCTTTATAAACAGCAATCATCTCTTCTTATCTGAGAAATCCATCTCAGGTACTAAACAGTAAAGATCTCACTTCATGCTGACACATGTACTATCAAGACATTTGAGCACCACATATCACAGTAACAAAAGATAAAACTGATCAAAAGTAGGAAGAGTAGCAGCCTACATAGTCACAAAGGGGCCTAAGGTAAGGATGAGGTTAAACTTCTGAAACCCATATTACTCACTTCTGAGCCAAAGTAACAAGGAACTTGACACACTGGTAACAACGGCTGCTGTCCACATGGTTGCTGTGGTGCATCAAGGCTGTGGGAAGCAACACAGGGATTAAAAACCACAATTCATATTTCTGTGTACCAGCCAGTCTGAAAACATAACGAAGACGAAGCTAAAATTTTAACTTAGGTGACAGAAGTTATTTCTACAGATGTTAGCATGAGTATTTGTGTTAAACACACTGCTGTATTGCTGGCAGTTTTAAGCACTTCCACAACTCCATTGGATTAAAAATAGATCAAAGTGAAAATGCAGTAATTCTTTCAAATGCGGTACCTGAATTTTAAACAGTCCTCTCCTAATGCAGTTATTCTTCCCCTATAATCCATTCTATGTTAGATAATCGCTATGGTTACATCTATCTGAAGGGAAAAAAAAATTTGTCTGAAACCCCCTTAAATGGACCAGATCACCAGCTTCCACCTGGATCAAAATTTGCAAAGCTAGAAGAATGTATAAACTCTTCACACAAACAAGCACAGCAGAATTCAACATCCATGATACTCTTCTATGGGAGACCTGGGCAAAACCCCAGGCCATTCCTACCAGGAAGTTTTCTACACCCTGAATTCCCTCATTTTTTAACAAAATTCTTTGAATGAGAAGCACAAAGATTTCCACAGAGCTGCCACAATCAGATTTGCTACTCAAAAGGTGCTCTGTCCATAGCAGTCAGCGAAGAACACTGCAGCGAAACCTCTGAAGTTGGCAAATAATTGCTAGGGAACTGCAAATTGCGTTTTTCTACTGTCAAAGCACAGCAGATGATTAAAATTACAGCACTGGTGCACTGCAAATTATGCACAAATACCCTACTGAGGACCACAGAAAACTATTACTTCCTGATTTCCTTTCTTGAAGTAAAACTAGCCAATGTGACAGACAGGTCACGGTCCATGGGCAGTGAGACTGAATGCTGTTCAGTTCTGCTGTAACAAACTCCAAGGTAAAACTACAACTTTCACTCCCAAAACTCACAGGAGTTCTTGAAGCCTTCAACATAAAAATCCAATTGAATAATTGCACCTCTCCTCCATAGAGGAAAAAAGATCATGTATTGCCCAAGTTACAGAATTGGTCCAAGTGGGACCTATTTATCCAGAAATAAAATAACCACTTAGCTATTCCCTTCCACTGCTGCATATTATCTCCTTTTCTATCAGTCATACATGGAAACTACTAAACAGAAGAGCACTGAAGTATAAGACAGAAAGAACAAAGCTAAACATTCCTTCTCACTAAAACAGAATCCAAAATAACTTAAGGTCAAAGCCATAATCTGAAGCAGCTCCTGAGCCAAACAGCTATGAAAGAGATGCTCGAGCTGCACTAACTCATCAGAGGTGCTCTTTGAGCACCATGTGGCTACCCCACATTTCTCTTGCACACAAAGCCTCTTCTCCTGATTCACATGAAGCAAGCTCTCATCACTGCTGGGACTTTTCTGTTGTTTTTGAATGCTTTAGTAACTTCACTTCAGTAAAGTCTCTGTATCAAATGGAGAGACAACACTTTGTACGAGCAGCAGAAAATGGGAGCCACCTGTCAGATTATGAGGCTATCCTGCAGTTAGTAGTATTTGCATCCTTCCATGCTGAACCACTTTTTCTTTTATGGTAATTAGGACACTGACAAAACAAAAAGCTTGGCAATTTCGAGATACATAGGAAATAAAAATTAATTTTTAAGGCTACAGGATTCACAGAGCTACTCTGTTATGTTAATCCAAGGTACTTCCCCCCCCGTATTACGTATTCACCCTGTTCTGCTGCTTATTTAAAAAAAGTCTCTTGCCAACCCCTTGGTTAAGGTTAATGTCAGTTTTTAAGTACATAAGTACCACTCTTCTCTGGGTTCACTGACTGCTGTTGTGAGAGATAATTAATTTTTCCCCGTTAAATTCCTTTCCAGTTTGTCATTATTATCACATTCTAATGCTTATTTTGGATTTTCTCAGAGTGTTTTTTAGGATGGTGGTCCCTATATCAAATGTGTCGAGTTGTTTTCCCTGAGAAGTAAAACAGTTTAGAAGGATTAGAAACTAGGAGATGATATGAACCATCATCACCGTAAGGGTCAGCAGGAGAGAGTCATTCACCCACTGGCTTACTTGCCTATTAATCCGTTTTCAGTTTCAAAGGCAAATTTGATGCGCTCTACTTGTAATGGGTCTTCAATAACCTGTTAGGAAAGAAAAAGATCCATGTAAGTTGTGTGTGATACCTGTATCTATTCTACGCAATAGTTTTAACCACCTCAAGATGAAAAATAACTTATGAAGTTGCATGTATCACTGGATTATCAAGACAGCAGTTTAAAAATTCATAAAAACTCCAAACTGAAAGATTAAAAGATATGTTGATGTTGAAATTACCAATGCAGTCCTGACTTTTGTCATTATGCATCGATACAAAATCTATCCTGTACCACCTACCAGTATCTCATGGAGTAACTGGAATATATTTTTCAGTTCATGAGGTGGAGCAGTTTCCAGCTGAGTCTGTATGTAAGAAATATAAAGTTACTTAGATAGCAAAGTATGTTGATGATGCAAAGAACTACAAGACAGCTTTACAGATTTTTGAAAATTTGTTGGTTTAAACAGTAAAAGTTTAAAAAAAACGCACCCAAACCCACCAACACCCCCCCAAATCCAACAAACTGTACTGATTGTTCTGCAGATCTCAGTGCCAGTATAACCCACAAGACACAGTATGACCAAAGCCTAGAAGAAACACTTATGCAAAAAGCTTATCTTGATTATCTCCCTACCTTGATGAAGTGTAGCACAGTAAAGGAAAAGTGCTCATTACAGAAGCAGCAGTACACCACCATCTCAATGAGAACCGACAGAGATCCAGTTAGCTCTCGTAACGCATACATCACCTAATGGAGAAGTGCAAACCATTTCAGACACAGCCACACAATTATTTTTAAGTTTGTAATTGAATGTTAATCTTTTTCAGGAAGGTGCAGCTTTTTCTCCCAGCACCTGCATGGCCCAGCAAGCTGAACCCCTGCCCTCATAGCCCCCCCCTTCAGCTCCTGCTGCCCACCTCCAAGGGTCTGGGCAAGTGTGATCCATTATGTCAGAGCAATCCAAGTTAGCAGCTCCAGCTGACACGGTCACTGCCTGCATGGGGACTTGAAAAACGTGTTCAGCTGCTTTTGCTAACTTCGTAAACTCTCAAACCAGATCCCTAAGTTATACTAGAATAAGAAGGGGCCAAGAGGAAACCAAAGGTGCCGCCTTCTTTAGGCTCAAAATAATAACCACATACTCCCTTGCTGGTTGCTTTTTAATATTCAGTGGTTTTCATGTAAGGATACTTCAAATAAATCACATCAGAGCAGCTTTCAGGTTGAGGCAGGGTAGAATTTAGAACAGATACCTCCATTAAGTAGGGTTTTCCTTCAGACAGGAATAACAAGGCTTCCACTTCTTCATGAAGCGTCAAAAGCGGACCTGAAGCGGTGATGCTTAGAGGTGGACGCTGCTTAAAGAGACCAGGAGCTATAAGAGCAAATACAAAAACAATCCACTAATAAATTAGTTTGTTCCACACACCTTGAAGACACTGCTGCTCATTTGGCACCATGTAATCTCTAATGCACTTATCTCAACTAGCTTATAGCTCATATGGTACCCCTCCAAGTAACAATCTCTTGCACACTGAAGTGTTGTTTACTTTAGTGACAACAAAGGCAAACAAACTGCAAGAAGGTCAAAGCAAAATGCTCATATTTACTATCAGTACTCTGGGCTTTAGTTCCACACCCAATCACTTTGCACATTTATCATATTCATCTCATTATCATCATCATTTATCATCATCATATCATTCTTCTTTTACTTTATGATTTCTGACCACCTCCAACTTCAGAAACTTTTAATCCTAGACAGAAATCAAGTTATTCTTTTAAAAAGACAACTTTAAATTCCTCCTTCAGGAAACTCCGGATCTCAACTTATTCCTGTATTATCTTTATTTGGATACTTCTGTCTCTTGTAAGAAATATCTGGCAGAGTGTTTAATTGCTTGTTATTCAGTAGTTCAGTCTAAATACTCCCCCCTTCAGATTAGCAAAACACACAACAAATCTAAGCAAAATACAGCCTGTTAGGCTGCGAGTCTGTTCCAGCCAACAGTGACACAGCTTGATTCACTGACATGAGGAAAGACCCTTTAGGCATATGGGTAAGGGGGGGAAGGCACAATAATGTTAATATCAATGTTCCGCCCCTCAGTCTCCACGAGTGCCTGTAATACTGTGCGAAAGCCTCTCGGTACATTTACAGCAAAATAAAAAATAATCAAACATATGCTAACCATTACTGCCTTAAATTCAGATTTATTGTATTTCCCTCACTGATATTAAGTTCCTCCCAGTCAAAGTAACAGAAATGCAAAGGCAACACCACAGTTCTTACCAACATTTCTTTGTGAGGAGACGTCAGAGTGCAAAACAAGTAGTGCTACAGTGTTGTGAAGATATCCAAACTCACGTGCTTGTGCTGAACTCCACCTGCGATTCTGCTTGAGCCAAAAGAGAGATTTAATTAGCTTTTGATTGGTTGATTTAGTCAACTTCTGTCAAATCAAAACAAAGCAATGTCCTTAACAGTCCACCACCATGTTCTAACACTTTGAATTTGGTGAAATTTTTGTTATCATCAAAAACATGACACTCACTTCTGCCAAAACAGTTATCTCCACACTAACTGTGCAGAGGTAGACTAAGACTTGCATGAAGTTTACAGAATCATCCAAGGATTAGTCTATCCTACCACATGGAAAGTATTTGTCCATAATTTAAGCATCATAAAAAACATGGGGATGGACAAACTACAGCACAACACATGCTGCGTAAACTTTTACCTGATTACTCTGCCGGTTAGGGCCAAGGAGAAAGTTGATCATGTGCCTCAAAGCAGAATGTCTGAGAAGAAGACTGCTAGCCCTTATACCCTGCTGTTTAGACAACAATAAAAAGTTACATTCCTGGGCAGGTAAAGAATTAGTGCTCTAGGGAACAAAAGGAAAATGCATAGGCTAAACACTGCATTTTTCACTCTAAAAAAATAATCACCCAGATCAATAAGGTACACCTCTAAAAAGTTGTCTCATTTTATAGAGCACAGTATATAAACCAGATCAGAATCAGCATATGCAAAGTAAGCATCATATAAAAAAAGAAAAAAGAATAGGAGAATAGAGAGAAACCATACTGGGGTGAACAGTACAGTCCAGTCAGTTATTCTGCTTCCTATAGGACAAAATCCTGAATACTGGATTTTTTTTTTTTTTTTTAAAAGAACAGCCAAGAACACCCCCCCAAAACAGAAGCCCAAAATTCAGACTCTGGAAATGACATCTTCAACTGGTATACTTTGCTGGTATATTTTTGTATGATTTTATCCTAATCCAGTGTTCAAAGCCATTTACTTCTCAAAAAAAGAAGAAAAAAGAATAATCTAATAACAGTTCTGGAAGTGTGTCACTCTGCTGCTTAAACCTTCTATGAATATGGATGACTAGCTGCTTTACTATTGTCCTTTAAAATTAAAATAGCATGAAAAACAATGGTTTCTTACCTTCTGTACAAAGTTATTGAATAGCAAAAAGTACTGAGCACAGTTTTTACAGTTTTCAGGTACATCTTTATCCAGCAGAGCAAGTAGCACCTCCAATAACTGATGTAGACTTTTTAGCTGTGAAAAAAATAATTTGAATGTAAGAACTGTCTGCTGCTTGAAACCCAAAAGTGTTTCACAGATCAGAGTTATGGTTATGGTTAACAAAATCATGTGTGGTCAGATAAGCTTGCTGTGATATCAGTAGCTAACGTAGCATTGCAGCCTTCCCATTTTTAACTCTTCTGCAGGAGTGCTGCGTGTATTACACAGGATAGTAATGAAAGCATTGGCTTATAGGTAAATTGCTCAGAGGTGGAACTCAGCAGTTACGTAAATTTGCAATATTTTTAAAGCAATTCAAATTAATCCTCAGACTGATGTTCAAATGTTCCAGTCATTACAGTAATGCAAAACAAACCAGATGAGAAATAAACTGTCACTCTAGGTCTCATGTTAGCGCACTATCACAATCAACTATGCAAAAAGCAATGTCAAGTGTTTAGTTTGCATCAAAGCACACTAAGGGTATTACACATTGGTATATAATTTATTACCTCCCAGTTAACAGATAGCAACTAACAGCCAAGAGGAAGTAACCAAAAATTATCAAACTATATTGTAAATGTTCACCTCCCTACTCCCTGTATTCAGCTTGAAGGACCTCACAGAAATCTCTCCTTAAAGCTCTAAATATGACAAACTTTCTTAGCAGAAGCCTATAGAACAGTAGTGCCATCCACCTGTGACACTGGATGAAAAAGGATAGATCCCAGAAACTGGATAGAAAAAACATTCTATCATATCAAATATTAAAATTTGATGTAAAAAAAAAAAAGATTTCAGACTAAACAAGACTTAAGACGTTTAAATGCATCCAAGCCTCCACTGACAACCTACAGGAACACATCAGAACACATATAACACTTATGTCTCAGTTCTCTTAATACACTTGATTTGGTACAGGCATCCCAAGGGAAACAGGGTCATGTTTACCAAGGGAAACAGGCTCAAACATTCTACAAATGACTCCTTTTAACAAACTTCCTGCTGGTTTTCCTAGAATATTGAGCTCAGCAAAATGTAACAAAGCTGCACTTCCCAAACTTACTCGCCGATTTTTTAATAGAAAATTAAACTTTTAACAATAACCACACTTATGGTCTCTCTCTGGAGTAAGATAACTCGGTTACTACTGCTGCTACTACTTCTGAGGGAGGAAGGAGAATCAGTGAAAAATTAAGATGATTTCTGGACTTAGAAGAAGATAATAAATCTTAAGAAAACACTGTTTTCAAACTATTAAAAGAACATGTGATACCAGTTTATAAGACAAGCTGAAATCAGGCAGAATTATAAGTAATACTTTGAATTTAAATTCTGAGAATTGCAGCAGCGTGTTACCTCCTAGTGTAGGAACAGACAAGTATTAACTTGTCTGTTAACGCATGAGATGAAGAGCAAGAAATGAAGAGCTACAAGCATGATCAAGATGAGTGCCTTTCACCTTGTGATTTACAAATCACACGGCACTGTCTGCAAACAAAGCAAGAGCTGGTAGAGACAACCAACAGGATCACTGGTGACGAGGTGACACTAACCTTCTCCTGATAAAGCAAGGCACTGTCAAGGGTTTTTTCAAGAATAGTGGCTACAGCAACCCGCACCTCTCTTACACTGCATTCCAGGAGGAAAGTCCTGGAAGATAAAAGGCGAAGCTGCAAAGAGAACTGGAATCAACGTGTACACACAGTTACCATGAATAAGTGTGGTGGTTACCATTTTAAGAAGGGTAACAGTTCAAATACTTCTTGTGTTGTACTTCTGTGGATAAGCTTTAACTTATTTTCCTGCACTCCTGCTTGTCACTAGTAAGGCCTACAATATTACTTCACATTTATTCATTCCGGTAACAAAAAAGCTGAACTGAAAAGCTATCATAGGATCCTGTCCTTCAATGCAACTTCAAAGAGAAAACTTTCTTTCATTGACACACCTCTCTAAGTGTGTCAGACCTTCAATAATTTGTCTTGGGTGTTTACAAAGGACCTATTAGCCGATCTTGAGCTTGGGGAGAAAAACTCTTTCCAGTTTATCTGTGATCTTTGTCAGGTGTATTTAGCTGACCTTAACCCAAGCACTTTCACCACATTCTCCTCTCCCACCACTTTCAGGAGTGACTACACATGAACTTAAACACATTCCAAGGCACTCCACTGAATTAAACATCTGCATCCTCCTCCACGTACGCTGCACTATTTTATTAGATTTTCAGAATTACTCAGAAAGCTTCACAATCAGAGAAAATACTAGAAATAAAAACCTAAGTGATTATCTAGAGTGTCTGTTTAAAGAATGTGCACAGTCAGCTCTTTGGGAATACATCAGTATAGGCCAGATCATGTTATTAGGAAGCTTTATCCATACACAAGACACAAAACACGTAAGACAGAATTACCAGTACTTACTTTACAAGCTCCCGGCCCTCTGGCCCAACGAAATATTCAACTAACCACTGACAAGCATCAATGCTTTTGGAGAGCAGTGCATCTATGGTGGCAATCCATTCTTCTGTATCAGCCCTTTAACAAACAGGGACAAGTGTCAGTAATGAAAGAGAAAAAACACCTCCAAAGCCTAAATCATGTTTCTTGATTGCCAGATAGAAAGAATTTTTACTTTAATTGAACACACATTAGATGGCTTAAGACAAAAAACATACTTAGAGAAGTATTTTGGAACAACTTGCTGTCTTTAAATCCATTAAAGCCTTTCCATGCCTAATCCACTACCACCAAAATAATGGACAGCTGGGAGAGGGAGCAAACTGCCAGCTTATACCTGATCCTCCTTCCTCTCAGATTTCTTTACAATGGGATTCCAATACAAAGCAGAAATGTATTGCTGCTCCTGTGAATGTCTATGCTAACTGCAGTATTTCAAGGTGCTGTAGGAACAACAAGCATGAAAACCTCAGCATATGTTGCTGTGGTACCCAGAACAGGGCCTTACCTGAGTTTCTTCTTGGTTCGGAGATAAGTTTGGAAGAGGAATTGGACTGCCAGCTGTAAGCTCACCTTTGCCATGCATGGATAATAAGGATGCTTTACCTTAGTCTGAAAGAAACACAAATTTACTTCAGAGCAGGCTTGCAGCACATATGCTGCCTCTTAAACACATCAACATACTCTATCCGAGTAATTTACTTCATTTGGAAAAAATAAGACTAAGCCTTTTTCTGTGCTAAAAAGTGTCTCTGGTGCTGACTACGCTAGTTAACAAATACGCTAAAACAGGAACAAACTTGCTGTAAGGCCCACGAGATCTGTGGATTTAATAAATTCAATAAATGCTGGTTTCTCCGTTACTCCTTTTAGAAAAACTTAGTAAAATGTATTTCCTATGAAAGTCTATCAAATTTGAGGTGACTAACACCAACTTTTGGATCTTCCACAGAGGAATTTCTGTCCCTCTAGTGCTCAGTTTACATCATTAACAAAGAAGGTGTGTGCTATTTCACAAATTTTACTATGTTGGAATGATGTTTCTCCCACTACTAGAACAGGAGGCCAGAGTCTGCTTTGAAACAGATGTTATCAGTGTGAAAAATTACTGGAGATAATTATTTGCTCAGCTGGAAAAGCAAGATCATGTTAACTCTAGTCTTCCGGTTTTCCTGGTTGTGACCCAAATAGTGTCTGTGGCCCCTTCTACCCAACATATTCCAAATACTCCAAGATTAAAATCTAGGTACTTACAGCATTCAGTGAAGCTAATGAAAGAACAAAACTGAAGTAGTCGCTACTGTATACATCTCTGTTCTTCATAAATTTCAAGTTTTCATCTCTCACCATCTGTAAAAGAAGGAGAAAAAAATTAAGATGTTGTCAAAGTACATTTCTCTAACTAAATTTGCATCTTTTAGGTAAATATGTGTGGTGTTTAAAAACCAGTGTCAGACCTATTCTGTTTACGCTCTGAATCACTACTTCAGCAGAGGGGAAAATACATAAAGGAGACTTAGATTTGTATAAAACCAGTGATTTTCTTCCAAGGATATTACAAAACAGAAGACAACAGATGAGGGACTTAATCGTTTGGCCATTAAGGGAAAAGAAAAAGGAAGAAGTTGCCAATAAGTTCTATTTTTTTTGCTTGCTTTTAACAAAAAAGCCAAGAGAACATCCTTCAAACCTGAAAGGAGTGCTTAGCAAGTGTACACGTAAAGAGCAAGGAGCCATGGTATAATTACAAGCTGCAGCCACATTAATGTACTTAAATGCCAACCCCCTCTTTTTTCAAATGAGATCTTGTTGAAAGACTCTCGGTAAATTTGAGCCAAGTTCTGTTTATTGTAATAATACAGCCCTGGATACAAGAATGCCTAAAGTGACTATTAATGCCCTGGTCCAGCCCACTTGGAGGGCTGCACATAGCCTACAGAGTTTATTCTGACTGGGTATGTGATGTAGGCTCTCTTGCACATGAGCAGATCAGCAGGATGGGGTGTGTTCAGAAGGCCAAATATATGCAAGATTGTACCCTCTCCTGCATGGACCAGAGCTGCAGGCCTGCAGACTGACACCTTCCTCTTATGACAGCCAACCGATACCCAGGTTCTACCATCCTCTCACTGCTCTGCCAATGCCAAGACACCTCCATTTTCAGTCCTGACTTGCAAAGTTGCCTTCACCATCTGTGTTTTCCCCTTTGAGATCATGTTCAGTATTACATAAGCTAACAGACATGAACAGAAATGAAGCTGGTTTTGTGAACTCAAGAACTTGAGGATGACTAATTTGCCATTGTCTCCATTGCTCCTCACGTGTACTTCAAATGAAGCATCTTCTCTGCTCTTATCTCTCCCTGCTTGCATGCTGACTGCTGCCACATCTCATGTTTGACTAATTTGCCTACAGTTTCTTCAAAGCAAAGAATATTGGGTCAATTTTGTGAGAAGGGACAGGAAAACTTACAATAATGTACCACTGAACCCCTTTTTAATAACTTTATGTCAGAATCCAGAATTATTTTCTAGCTTTGCTTTCAAGAAGGGAATTACTTCAAGGCCACCTTCAAAGTTACTGTGTTCCTCTCACTACATGCTTAAATTCCACATGAGTAGGGTTTAGTTGCCACTTTCAGAGTGCTCTACCTGATATATCCGCACAGGCATTTTCTCTACAAAAAGTCCCTTTTTTTCTCCTTTTCGAACCAGCTTAGTCAAGATGGAGAGGCGGTCACTGTTGGGCCTATGGGGTCGAGGTGATGACTGGGGTGAAATTTCTGGTGAAGATGGAGCAGATCTGAAATACACACAAGCTCAAGGTGAATAATGAAATCCTACGACAAATCCACAGTATCAAGTTTAAAATACCAGTACGGCCAGTATAATTTTAAGGCAAATTTGGATGACTAAGGCTGTCTGTCAGGTTGAACTTCTTACTGCAATAGCTAGAGCAGTATGGAAGAGGAAATCATAAAAGCAATAAAAGGACTATTCATTAAGCAGCTTAAAAAACAAAACAGAAGGGTCAGTATACTCCTTTGTCGAACAGGAATTATTAATTTCTTAGTTCTGGAGATAGGGTCTAGATATCAACATAAGAGAAATCATTACAGACACAAGAGGGACTTACAGTGAGAGGTCCTCAGCTTCTTGACGCACAACACTCACTCGACTTTTCTTTGGTAAGACTGGAGAGTTCTGATCAGACACTCTCTGGTAAAACAGCATATAGGCATTCCAGTAGCGCCGACGCACATCAGGGTAAGGGTTAGCTGATGGGAGAAAAGGCAGTCAATGAAGGCCTTGGAAGGTTTAGCACTGTTTTCATTCCTACAGGGAAGTGAAACTGGGTGTGCAAGCAATATACGCTGTGGCATTAATATGTGGCAATAAAGTAATTTGTCAGATCCAAACCTCAGTCTATGTTAGCAAATAACAAAAAACTAAATTCTAAAATATTTTTGCAAAAAGCATATGTATTTTAAAAAGATAATTATCAGAATTATGAAGCAAGTGAATGTTGGAAGTGTATTTGGAATTAATTCCTTAAAACACTGGAAAGTTTAACTATATGATGCCGCACCATGTTCTATGCACAGTCATTTTCACTAGCCTAAATTAATGCTTGGGATGGTTGTTTTGGTTTTTTTTTTAAACTATTTTAACAAGGTGCCATTTTACTTTTGAATCTCCTCTACTAAGTCTACAAAGTGCTGAACAACAGTGAAAATAGTTCAGTTAATATTAGGTCACACTGAAGATGTTATATCCTTCAGTAAACAGAAAGCTTCAGGAAAAAAAAACTGCTTCAGAAGGATTATTAGACCAAGTAACTCAAAGTAGATATAATGGACTGAGCAGTACCTCTGCTGAGAACCAGTATGAAATACAAAGCTACTGTAAATCAATCTGTACTTCTGCTTACATTGATCATAGACTTTAGGTCTATACTCTCCACCAAAACATTCATATTCCAAGGTTTCATCAGTTAAATCAAATTCTTCAACAACGGTGTCATTAAATTTATACCACTTTCCTTTTCCACAGCCCCTGTGAGCAAAACAGAATAGAAACACAACAGAAAAAATTACTTGATTGTCTAGTAAAAAAACAAACCATAGAAGTGACAACCCTGAACTCACATTTTTTTTTGACAGTAAATAGAAAGCTTAGTTCAGTCAATGTGAAAGTTACATTTTAAAAAAAATTATCTTAATTAAAAATATGGGAAGCACATCACCTGCAGTTAAGTGTCCTAGGAAGCCCTCAAACTGCAATACAAAGCGTGGTAAGAATTGCTGAGACTTTTATAATATGGTGTCCCATGTTACTGTGTTATTGCCTTAACACCCATGATGCTGGGTGTTAAGAAAGAGAAGAGTGCTTCCAATAGAGCTCTGAATGGCTCACTATACCTTCTCAAAACAAGTAGTCTTTAGACTGCTCTCAAGCTCCCCCCAGCAAATCTTCTTGGCTATTACCTCCTGTCCTTTATAAAGGAATAGTAGTGCCCTGCATGTGCCTGGCCACTGTGAACAATCACACCAACAAGCTCATAGTTTTCTGTAGGGGCAACTTTCTTCCTTGGGGAGCCTCCGCCTCCTTGATCTGTGTTTCTACCGTTGTCCCCCACTTCTGAGGATGAGTCCTGGCGAGCCATTCCTGACACAGTGTAAGGTTCCATGTTCAGCATCCAGGGAAACTGTTTGAAGAGATATGTCAGATTAACTGAGAGATTATATCGTGTACATGCTTGGTGTCATTTTATGAGAATTGTATTAACACTTCCCCCACGGGGAACATCAAAGGAAAACATGGTACTTCAACTTTTTTCTCCTTATGACACAGAAGTTAAATGTCTTTACAGAGGTTTTTGCTCTGGCTTTCTGAAAGGACCCTGAGAATGTTGCAGCAAGGAAAGCTCTAAGGAAAAATGCTTATTTTCTGTAGTGTGATCATGTTGTAAGTGTACCATGTACTTAAAGTCCCTGTATCAAAATGTGGGGAAAAGAAGAAAGAATGAAGGAAGAGTGAGAGTCTACTCCACAAAGCAGCCAGGGGATGGGGTGGACCCCATACAGAAAAGTTTTCTTACCCTTATTTGTTCATCATATTTAATAGAACGTCCGCTCTCCCAGTCGAAGCCAAACCTCATCAGGTGAATCACCAACAGGCTAGGTAAGACCTTAATGCATGTGCGCTTCACTGTAGTTCTCTTAAAAAGAAAAAAGAATACCACCTCTATCTATATACCTCAAGCATTGTTCTATAGATGCACAATTCCAGCCATCTCAAACTGATGTGCAGTACAGCCAGGGAAGGCAGGATGACCATAAGATGACTGTAACATATACAGATAAGGTACTATTGCAGGTATTACAGAGTCTATGCAGTGGGCTGGTATGTTACAGAACGTTTTGCCATCCTGTCATCCCTCTAAATGTTCAGTCTACAATACCAGTTACAGGGAATGAGGAATGCTATCTGCATGGATTTATGCATTTAACCTTTTGATTATGTCTTCAATGTAGGAAGAATAAGCAGTATCTAAGAATGGCTTCTATGACCATGAAAATATCAAGCTGCAGCTGAATCTTCTTTCACATACATTAAGAACCAATACCTTTTCTTTGCACTTTTCACAGTAGTATGCATTGCTTCCTTCCAGAACTTCTCCTCTAACAAACTGATCCAATGATATTTCCAGGCTTTGACATGAAGTCACACCTAGGTTGAGCGCCATGAAGGCTTCCTCGCGCTCATACCTAAATTCAAGGAGAAAAATAGTCACGGCACTGACAGAGTAGAGCCTATCCAACTTGCATTAACAAGGCACATGATTAGGAAAGAATACTGCATTTGTCCCATGGCTATCAACAGCTGTGATGCTCACAAAGGCATCTGTCTCTACCTTCTTGTGCTGTTTTGACCTACATATTTTAATAGTTACGGGAGCACATAACTTGGTAACTAATGCACTAAACTTAACATTACCTGTGAGGACAGTCCTTGCAGATCTTCTGGTCAGAGAAGATTCCTTGAAAAGTATTCTTAAATATTTGGTCTCTTCCTATTTTCTGTTGGGAGATACAAAGTTAGACATCAGTTGGATATATTGCAGAGTGAAAGACCAAGAAAGCAATAAGAATTTTAAAACTTCTGAATACTATGTAGATTATAAAATAAGCTGAATGGCTCTCTGCCTTCTTTTCTGAAGAACAAAGGAATAAGAGAGAAAAGGTACCAAGGAGATGCATATAAACAAGGAAAGAAATGCCTTACCTTGAGGTACTCATCCATTTGATCTATAAGACTGGTAAAGAACTCATAAGCATCCTGTTGCTCTCTAACATAAAGTTCCTTGTTCCACATCTTGAAAATCTATATAAAGTATAAATGTATATAAAAAGGTGGTTGTTTCATATACGTATCACTAAAGTGATTTTTTTTAAAAAAGTAATGTGTTGTTTTTACATGTTTTGACTTTTTGAAGTAGAACTTGCTTTATCTCTAGTAATTCTGCAATGAGAAAAGGCTGAATAAATGATTACTTGTTAAGTAGGAAAGCTATATATTCTAAACAAAAAGACATAATACCTTCCAAAAGTTCTCAGGTACATAATACTGTAGCTTGCTTTCCATCAAATGACCAAAAAGAGATTGAACTTGATAGAACACATTGTCATCTGGATTGTCTGTATCATCATCAATGGAAAGCAAGGCCTGGAAGGAAACAAATAATCTTATTAAATTTGTTCTTGGCAAAATTATTACTGGAAGTTGTCATGACACACAGAACAACAACTTATAATTTATATATTTATTGTGTGTATATATTTATGCACACACACGTACACGTACAGTTTTATTTTTATTTTAAACAATTCATTTTCATTGCACTTCAGGTGACAGTAATTCCAAAAAGAGGGCTTTATTGGATGTTGAACTAATTACCTCTGGGAGACCAGGCTGCATATAGAGCTGCTGGAAGACGGCATTCATGTAACAAGTAGCACCACCATTCTTCAGTCCCACAAATCCTGAAATGGAACGACTATCCACTGGTGGAAGATACTAGGATGACAAACACATTTTTTGTCCCAGTAAGTTATAAAAAGCATGAGACATACTTTAACTTTTATAAGCACCTTTATATGAGCTGTTAAGAGCAATTTAATGGAAAACCAGAAACATAAATTCTGAAAGATTGGAAGAGCACTATATTTGGTCATTTAGATATTTAACACTGCACAAAACTGTTAAAAATGGCCTAAAATGTATCTAAATAAAATTGGTGATATTTAGGAAATACTTCCTTTCTTATCCAGATAATAACTGACACAGAGTCCCTGGAGTATTTGCTTCTGAGGAAGATCAAATGGCTCTGGCATTTACTGTTATCTGCTTTTTGTCATTTTAAATTGAAGACCATGGAAATTTCATGAATGGAGCAGTTAAGTAGATCACACACAGTACTCCAACCCATGCTAATACAAATCAAAAAAGGCTTCTTGCTTACATCAAACTCCTTGGTAAGTGCAGGGTCACACTGGTGATGCATAGAAAGCAGCTCTTTTGTAATAAGCTGGAGGTTGGAAGGTGAGCTATCAGCCAGCATTACCAACACTTCATAAGCAGCTAATCGACTATCTGCTGTACTGCACCTAAAAAGAAAGCCACAGTTGAGATCTATTTTGTAGATGGCTCAATTATTTCTAATTCCAGAAAGCCATATTACTTAGAACAAGTGACAATTAATGTTCAAAAGGAATACTTTAAATGATAAAACACTCCTCAGAGACTTCAGAGTGCTATTTTTTCTTTCTTGGGGAAGAATTGAATAAGAAGAGAAGCACTAGGAACACTCCTTTAAATAAGCCTTCCTTACTGACATGGAGACACCTGTTTTTAACATTCAGTAGCAAGGAAAAGTAGGTGCCCTAAAAGAGACACAGAACCGGTTGTATATCTGAGGACAAACAGACAGACACTCTGTTATGTAATAACACTGATGGAGACATAATGACTTATTTACAGGGAGACAAGCTTTGGAAGAGCTAGACCAGATAACTTACTTGCCAGAAGAGATGACCTTAGACCTAAGCTGTGCCAGACCACTACAAAACACTTCTACTTAGCTCCTTCCAGTAGATCATCAAACACACTAGCCCCTTCTTCCAAAGGCCAAAGGCTTTATTTACTTTAAGCAAACAAAAGAGCATGCTTGAGATGAACTGCAATGGAGCAAAGCACTAAGGTGTAGCAAGTCCCATTCAGTTTGAGGGTTGCTAAATGCTCCACTGGAGCCTCCTTTAGGGTTTGTGGAAAGGCAGCGTGGATATGCGTGATCCAACCCTAACATCAACCAGTCAGTGTAATGTAGGCAATCCAGCTGCAGTAGCACAAAACTCCACACCAGCTAATTTACCCACCCCTTCAGATACTGTATGGTGATAACAGAAGGCAGGTGTGACAGGAAAGAGAAAGCCCACTCTTTTTTCCCCATTTGATATATTCTGGGCTATTATCAGCTATCTCAGGTGCAAGGATACTTGCTCAGCATTAGCTTTTTACAAAATGCAGTTCTTTTGAAGGGAGAAAGAAAATAGGAGAACTTTTGAGATTCTTATTTACAATGGACTTGTAAAGTTAATTTCCTGCTCATGCTCCAATTTAGCCAACTTCCCAAGCGATGATGAGCTAAAGGAGTACTCTTTGGGCTCATAAAATCAGCACTCAGTTGTGTTTGCAGTTCATCATTGATCTAACAAACAAAGCACAGGCTTTGGAAGTACAGAAAAGCAAAGATTTTGGGTCCCACAAAAATGCTATTCAGGCACTTATGTAGGAAATGTAGAAAATTGGAGGAATGCTCCAACATTGGTATTAAATCCTAGTATCTGTAGCTCCAGTGTGACATTTGCATTTATGAGATCTAGGACAAAACCCAACATAAACAAAAAAACCCAGTTTTTACTTTGGATGAAAGTCTTGTTGACTGATTGCAGCACTGCCTGCTGGAGAATGGCTATTCAGAATAATCCTGGATGCTCGGAAGAGGAAATCATCCAACAATGGCTTAATCAAAGATGAACCTGTAACACAGTAATCCACATCTACCGTTAAATACTTACGTTATCACTGCGAATGTCAAAAGGTGTTCCATAACAACAAAATCCCTTAATAGCACCATATCAACAAAAAACACACCCAAATATTTTATCAAATGTCAACGGTACCACAGAAGTACTGCCAAAATTACTCCTTATGGCTCTGTATCACTTCTACCAACATATTGTAATGTTTTCACAAGTACTGTCTACTGATCAAGTCAGCTGTTAGTGCTATGCAGAATTCACCCTAGTCTAGTCACTTTAGAGTAAAAAGGAATACTTACCAACCATTTCTTTCTCTGCTCCACAGAGTGAAAGGAGAGTCTTGATGAGCCTCAAGTGTCCTGCTAACAGGATGTTATCAGCTTCACTGGTCTCGCACTCAGCAGTGCGGTTGGGTTCAAAATTGTCTAGCCAGGTGATCTCATCTTCTAACATGGCAGCTGGGCTTATCTTTAGCTGTTCCATTTCTGATGCTGCAAGAGAAAAAGAAACCCCCCCAAAATTAACAGCTCTATAAATGTAGAATATAAATACACAGAATTTCAAACAGTTTGGTAATGGTCTAGTTTCCCCCACAAAGGAACAGGGTTCACCTTCCAGGAGTGAGCTGCCTTGCTGTTACTGAATGCCAAGAACAGGCCAGGCCAGGCCAGGCATTAACACAGGACAGCCAGCACACTGGCAGGTCCCATCGAGTTCATGGTGTAGTAACCCCTCCGTGAAGGCAATTCTACATCTTTTCTACAGAAGGAAGACATGCTTGGAAGCTGCAATCAGAATGACATGTGTGCCTGTACAATACTTACATGTGAGGTCATCCAATAACTGACATCTCAGGTCAAAATATTCTGTACACTGGGACAAAAGTCTGAAACAGGTACAAAGAGAAGAAAGCTTCAATTTAAAATCAGAAACTTTTTTCTAAGCAGTTGCCTTTAAGGCCTGTGTGTTCTGTCCATCTAATCCAAAATAGCATAGCTAGCTAGGCACTTCCACATGCACATGCTGCAGCTTTAAAACAAATTCCTTCCCAACAGCTACTTCAGAAGGTTAGAAGTAACATTTAATCCTGCTTTCTTCCTTCACCTCATAAAAATTTTAATAATCAGACAACGATAAAACAACAACGTTTTAATTTCTTAGTTACAACTCTATTCAGATTCCTCTAAAAATTGCTGTTTAAAATTACTGTTAAATTCAACAACCTTTGGCCAGTCAGATACAAGTTAACAAGACCGACACCTACAGTCTTTACAGGTGTAATGGATAACAGAAACAACAAGAAATCAGGTGAAGTCATGGGTCCAGACATCACTGCCTTTGGGATTGGTTTCTGATCCAGACCTGTGCAACACTATCAAATAAATTCAGTGTTACTGTCATACATTCCACTGCCTCTCTGCCTCATGCAGGATTCCAGCCAGGTTCTGATTGCCATGACCACAGCCTAGACAGAGCAGGCCTATCCAGCAATTAGCACCTCCTGAATGGAAAGTCAAATAAGCTGAACTATAAAAGTTCACAGAGAGCGCTGTACCTTGAGAATTCGGTCTTATTTCCCTTCAATCTACATAACTCCAAAGCTATCTGGGGCATGACAGGTATGTCTACTTTCGACAGACCTCTGAAGTCCTAATCCCTTGTGCCTCAGAGCTTCCACAGCACTACTCATTTAAAAATGTGATAGATTTGCTTCCTCAATAAACATGCATCTGCCCTACCTCTGGTTGATTCCTCTCATGATGCTGGTTGGTGACCAAAGAGGCAGCTGGGCACCAAGAACAACACTCAGGAGAAACTGGTTTGGCTTTTGTACATCTGGGTGAGCTGATGTGTCTGTCTGGCTAAGGGTGTACAACTGGTCACAGGCAACACGACGAATCTGAAACAGTGTCATTGTCAAACACTAGCAGTTGCTCAAAAGTTGCAAAAAAATACACTCTGTTTTGTTAGAAATCTAACAGAAAAAAAAGACATTGAAAAGCTTGTGTAAACCAGACTGAGCTCTGCATCCGCCAGCCAGGGGTTCTCTATTTATAGGGATTTAGCAATCCACTTTCATCCCTGAGTTAAAAGCTCTGATGCTTTATTAAACACAGATTATAAATTCAGATAAGGAGGAAAAGATGCAGTGACTTCATGCAAAATATACGAGATGCAATGAAATGAAGTAAGCGTGACTTGAAAATCGCTACATTTTAGAGTATCCAGAATAATCTTAAATCAGAAAGTATGAATTTTAGGGGGGTTCTGACATTTGGAAGAATTTTTCAAAAGTTCAGAAGAGTCCATTAAATCTTACCCAAATCTTTTGAGATGACAGTTACTTGGACCTTTCCCTAAAGTACTAGTTTTACAGAATTTGTCTCACCAAAATGAGAGTATTTTCTTTAGACTAGCCACAGCACGGTCCTGTGCGCCTCATGGATTAAACAAGCCTAAGGAATGTAACACTTCAGCATTTTCTATTAACACATCACTAGATACTAGAATTACTAGCAATTATACAAAGGTTATTCATTCAAATACAAAAAGCGTGGGAATATTTGTAATGAATAATTTTATCTTCAGACCGTATTATGGTCAAGGTGTACATGTTTCATAAGTATAACGTTTAAGAAGTTTTCAGAGAAAGATCCTCACCTCAGCACTTGGTGATCCAAGCAGTATGTCAATAATGAAATCAGCAACACAAGGCAAATTGTAAAAAGATCCTAGAACAGAAGAGTACCAGGCTATCTTTTTTAAAATAATAGTTTAAAATAAGTCAGTCACAGTCTTGCATTAAAACATCATAGGACCTAGAGGACATCCCCCATCAACACTGAGAAGCGGTAATGGCTATTCGCGTATTCCCATCTCCTGTCCTCACCAGAGACTCACACCACCTTATAACAGTGTTTTCCTTCGCCTTCCACCACCACCACCGTTTACACTTTCTGTACACAAAGGTTCAAGTACTAAACACTAGCTATGCAAACAGCAGCACTTAGAGAATTACATACTTCAAAGCCAGTGCAAATATTTATATACCGGCAGTAAATCAGTGTTTCCAAAACATTTCACTAAGGCACAGCACTACATGCCTAGTTCCGTGCCACCTGTTCTTCAGCCCTGGGAAAAAAACCCTGTATTTTTAAATGAAATTGTGGTTTTAATTTGAACTGTATCAGCTTACAAAGCTAGAAGTTTCTTGCAATTTTTTTGTACTTGTTTGTCTCCAAAAGCCTTCTGCCACCTTACTTACATTCCAAAGAGTGAGTAATCCAGCTCTATTTCATACCTAGTTGCTGACTGCGTAGCTGAAGGCAGGTTACTAAGAGAGACAAGGCTTCTCCAGCAATCAGAGCATCTTTGGTGGATACGGACTGCTGTCTCACACAGATACCAGCGTGCAGCGCAGTTGGCTCTCCTTCGCTTCCTGAACTGCAATTACTTCCTGCATTAAGAAATCAACAAATGCTGTAATCCATTATATTCTTCAGATGTTTTCAGCTTCTGGTCAGTTCTCTGCAATTTGAAAAACTTCTTCAAATATCACATCTCCAAATGTCACATGAATACAGGGCATTTTGCTCAGATTTGTGTAATTCAATCATATAATACCCTGAGTTGGAAGGGACTCGAGAGGATCATTGAGTCAAACTCCAATGAATTCAGCTTCAAGCTTCTAAAGTGTTCAATTAAGAATAAACTAAATGCTTTCTTTAGATTGGTTTAGAGACACAGTTAACCTACCTGAGCTGCTAAGTCTGTTTCGAATCCCAGCAGGAAATAGAGAGTTGCTCTCTTTTATTGGCTGACTACTTCCCACAAGGTCCAGTCGTCCTGCAGCAGCAGCCCAAGAGAGTCGCATGAAGCAAGCCACTGTAGAAGTGAAATCATTCACCTCCATAGTCTGAAGCAACAAGAAACAGCAGTTACTTCTGCAATATTCAACAGCCTTTGTTAATCATAGGGATAAGAGGAATGCATCTTCTGGATCATGTCAAATTGACATTTGGATTTGTTTTCCTCTCCTCCAAGCAGGCTCAAGGATACAAGTCTTTTTGTTTCCAAGGAGAAATAGTATTGCTATATGGAATAGGAAGTAGTCAGTTTTTAAGTTCTCCACTAGGATAGATACTCTTTTCACCTATCTGGAATTAGGCATGCTGATTTAAATTGTATCAATCCGTTGGGGAAGCACTGGCCAGGAACCTAACACAGCACACTCGTTACATTAACTATGAAGTTTCTTTCAGCTGGACTCAACTTTCAAATGGGTTGAGGTCTCGTCAGAATAGATTGTTTTAGCAAATAGCCAGTCTCAGATTAATTACACTGACATGTTTATAAAGGTGAAACCAGCATTTTCTTAAGGCATAGAAAATAAAAATTTCCTTTTCCCCAGGGTACCATTAAGTAAATTTAACTTTTAATGAGCTATTTTAAACAAAAAACTTGCCCAAAATTTCTAAATCAAAGAAACATGGACTATAAGCCACAAGCTCAAGCAGGAACCTCCTCCTTTCTATTCACATAAGATTAAGAAGAATAAGATCTTAAGCATTAAACGTGACTGAAAATAAATCACAAGTAAGACTTCTGTGTAGATCTATTTCTGATAAGCACTTTTGGGGTACAGCTTCCTTTTGGCAGTACAAAATTTCTGAGACTATGTTAAAATTCAGATCAAGATCAGGAAGAGAGATTGACGGTCAGGATTTTCAGATGCTTTTAAACGGAGCTTGGGCAAGAACCTGTATAAAAGGTAGACATTTGATTAGAAATCCAAGAGTTATACAGCTGTCACTGGAGATGACACTGCTACATCACCATAAACGATCAAACACTTCCTTACTTGTATGGCAACTCTTGCTGCTGGTATGATTTCTTCTACCCTAATGGAGGATCTATCAGACACAGAGAGCTGTCGGTAGGATGACTTCTCAGGTGTTCCACAAATGGACATCTGCCTACTTGCTTGTCGGCTGACATTACGGAAGGGGCGTGAGGACAATGCTTCTACCCCATCTTTAATGAAGTCCTCATCCAGTAAGGTAGGCATTGTCTGGCCAACAAGCAAGAACCTACATTCACAGAGCAAAAACGTCAGGCTTATTTCTGAATGTTCACAGCAAGCGAATGAAACAGAACTCAAAGTGCTAATTAATCTTAAATATTACAAGCCGCACTCTAAAAGCCAAGAAAGTAGCACTTTCTCTAATGAAAGGCAATTACATACCTTGCAAGTTGCAGGCAGATGGAATAGACTCCCTGTCTTGTTTCATAGTCTACTTCTGATGGGATGGAATCTCTCTGCATCACATTCACCACCAAGCTTAAACACAAATCAATAAGACAGATTCCATTTGAAAATGTTTTACATTAGGAGAGCGCTGCAATTAATTTATCTCTAACCTTCCCTCCTCCTATTCAGTCAGTTGAGTGCCAATTAAAACTGCCAAACTGGCGCCTTTGGAGACTAACATCCTCATTTTTCTCTCCTACATCTACAGATGGAAGCTTTTTGCTCTTGCTGGAAAAGGCTTCAGGATCTATGGGGTGGGGGGTGGATAGCATTACTAAGAGCAACATACACTTGATAAATCTGACACAAGCACAAGCAGTATTGCCAGGTCTTCCAAACCACTCATGTTGTGTCTCAACCCTCATCTGAGGGGTCTGAATTTTGGAGACTGCAAAATTTAATTTGGTTCCCGCTGCACGATCTATGCTTTGACTGCTTAAAATGTCCACTAGTGTCTATGCAGGACAGTGTAAAACATACAGTTGCAAATTTGAACTGAAACACTTAAATGGTAACTACCCAAGGATCAACTACCTTTGGAAAAGCTATACTTCACAAGCTTATCTATGCCTAACTTTATCTTGGGGTTTAACAAAATGTACTCCATTACATTACTATGTAGCTACAGTAGCTTTTCAGACACTGGATAATGAAAAAACAGCTTTGGGTGGATTTTTTTCCTCTGAAAAAGAAGCTGACAGGTGTACTAGTGTGCTACAGTGTGGAAATCAGAAACTATGCAGAACTGCTAACTAAATGAAGTGTTATAAATTGAGTCAAGATTTTGAAATCTAACCTCAAACCTCCTGCTCGGAGAAAGTTTTCACAGAAAGACTTGGCACAGTTTCTTGCCATTTCATCATCTGCAGTTGGCATCAGCTTGGAGCTCAGTACCTAAAATAAATGAATAAATAAGTATGCATACACCCCCCTTAGTATTCTTTATCTGTTGAAGCTTAAAAGTATAACAGAAAAAAAAATCTACTACAAATGAAGCAATTAACAATGCACTTATGCAAAGCTGTAGTCAGCAAAGAGAAATCATATTAAAGATAATCAGGACAACTATGGCTATTCATTCTGTATCAAAGAGCATTTTTTTCTCATTGCAGTTTACTTGTTAAGGGAAAGAATAAAGTACATACTCTATCGCATGAAATGTCTTCAGGCTCAGCTGGTGCTCCTTAAGAGCCCAAATTCTTTTTCCTTCTAGATTTGCAGTTAACAGTATCCCATAAAACACACTACAGATGGCTCACTGCCTTCTGAAACATAACCACATTGCTGATACTGTTTTCTTTTTGTTAAAGATGGTCCAGGTAATTCTACGGGCCTTATGAACATCACCACTGTACCATCCCTCCTGTTTTATGTCAGCACTAAACTTCAGAATGCAATTACAGTCAGAAACACAGCCATAAGGAAGTCTGCGGTCTCTGCAGGTCAGATCTCATGTACATTTATAATCCATTTCACTTGATTCTACTTAAAGAAAAAACAAAACAACACCCAAACAAATAAGAAAACCGCAGCCCCTCCCAAAACCCCAGAAAACCCCCAGAAGTTATTTACTTCCTCAAAAAGTCTCTTTGGCACGTACAGCCAACAATGCTGCATGTGGGAAAACAAAATATATCTTTTCCAGGTTCACAGGTCAGAAGAATGGTTTACAGAGTTCCAGGCATAAAATCTTATCACAGCACTGCACGATGTAACCCTGAACATCTGCAACACTTAATTTTCATCTCTTCCATATGCTCTGCAAATTTCCTGTGCACATTTTTTTTAGAAAGCAGTTCAGACTGGTTTGCATATTTTCAACAGATCACCAGTTGAGGGTAGAAAAAAGCACCTCATCCTTTTCCTGACAGAAATCATCCTCCAATTGGCTTGACTGGACTTGAGCAACAAGTCCACCCATGTAATCCACCCATCTAATCCAATTTACTACTTCTCACCCCTTGTCAGAAAAGCAAGCAATTTATTACTTGCTTTTATTATTTTCTCTGGTATAGAAGCAGCAGATAACTGTCTCATCATACCATAGTATAACCTGCCAGTTCAAGAAAATACCCTTGCTCTGATACACTAAACCATTTGTTTTCAGTTGTAGTACTCGTCAACGTATTTCAAAGACCTCATCAAATATCTTTCGTTCCAGCTGCACAGAAAAGGGGGGAATCCTAACGCCCCAGCGTGATGACAGTGTAGGAAGACGAAGAGCTAATATTAGACTACAGAAACCCAAAGGAAAACAACTACAAGAAAATTCCTACAGTAATCTTGGCACACACAGGGAATGAAAGAATGACTCTGTCCACTGTTTTTGAAACTGCTGGCAACTGGTCCTCCAACTTCAAGTTGTTCAAACCATATTTTTAATGGGTCCTTATAAACAGTGGGACCTCTGAGTAGAAACTGTTTGGCTTCCCAGAGCGTGCAGATTAGTGTCCTAACAACGACACCAGCTGACTACTTCCTATTCTTTAAAATCCATGCACTGAACACTTGGAAAGAACCTTTTTACAGGGTCCAATCCAGTGTTTTGACTAAAGAACTATGCTAGAGAATACTGAAGGGTAAAAAATTTCACTTTACATGCACAGCTAAAACAGGCCAGAAGTTTCTGAGTAAAAGCCCTGCACATTTAGATGATGAAAATTCTTCACAGTTGAATGGTTTTCAAAAATACTCCTCCTTAGCCTCTACAGACAGATTATGGTAGACTTCTATAGAAGGGAAGTTAGCATTCTTTTTCTTTCAAATTGAATCAAGCAAAACCAATCAAACTAAACAGCTCCCATTAGTTTTTAAGAGAGCTCAACTGTTTTTTTAATATATATACTAAAACCCACATATTCAGAGTTTCTGGAGATTCAAGCAGGAATTTTACCTAAACACTAAGGACTTTGATGTTTCTTTGCTTGTCTCCACTTACTTCGGAATACTTCTACCTTACAGATCACAAAAAGAGGGGCCTGGCTTCACAATAAAGTCTCTAAAGGGGAACTTTTTATGTCTTTCGCTCTGTGTAGAATTTATCACATACATAAAAGCAGACTATGACACAACATTTGCATTCTGCATAATGACCCTGTCATGGTGGACTCCTGCCCAAGAAAGTGAGAACTACTTAAGCAGTGCTCAGAAACAAGTAGAAAGAAGTACATTTGTTTTTTTACCTCTAAATTGTAGAGCACTCTGAAGGTGGACATGCCTGGAGCAAAAGATCTGAAAAGACTTTCTAGTATTGAACTAGCACTGGGCTGATGTTGGTGTTTTGAAGACAAGGATGGTGATTTTGAAGACTGAGAAGTTGATTCTGATAGCAGTGTTTTCTAGGAGCAAAAAGCCACAGAAATATTTTGAGACTACTGCATTTTGTTGTAATTGGTAATTCATTCCCTATAATCCCTGTAATAACCCTCCCACCTCCAGCTACTTGGAAATAAGTCAATAATCCAATCAAAATCAAAAACAAGCACTATTTTGCAGTACAGTTTCAAACCCTTCACGGATTATAACCTGACACAGAATTTAAGAAACCTCGTAGCAAAATCCTTTTTGTTAAACTCACCAAGATTAGTCATTGTTTAATCCATACCTTCCTTCCCAGGGAATCAAGCTGATCAAGAGCCTCCTGAATAGCCGGGTCAGTGGGAATCAAGAGCAGAAGTTTCCTCACTCGCAGCGTTATCCTGAAAGTTATCAAAGTTACTTGCACAAAATAGGGCTCAGCCACACTGTGGCCTGGTGGACGCCTACACACTGCAAAATAAGTAGCTATTCAAACCTCACAGTGTGAGCATTTCCTCAATATTTAATAACCAATTAGTGTGCTTACCTTGGCTCCTCTAGATTGGCAAGCTGGTAAAGCATATCAAACACATTACACACGAGAGCCATGACTACTCCAGGGAGGGATTTCTCCTGAGAATTAAGCAGAAATACAAAGGTCTGTTTCTCCCCTCTCTGTTGCAAGTGATTTAAGAGATCTCTTCACTGAAGCAACTGACCCAGATGCCAACCTGGCATCTTGAAACCTCAGCTACTTTCTAAACTGAGACAACATTTGAATTTTTACATTACGCCATTTTCCTTTTAACAATCAACGTTTTGAAGTCAATTGTTAGTTAGGGTTGACACACAAAGCAGAGCAGGAGTGGTCTGAACACGCTCGTTGTGATGCTTCTTAGTTTATTTTCATACTGCAGCTTTATTAATAGTGGAAATCTGGAAATCCCTCCCCTTGACAAATATACAGTCTCAAAATGAAATCATATGGGTCTTGTTTGTTTGAAAGACCCTGCAGAGATTAATAAACACCAAGCAGGCTACAACAGGTGACAGAATACAGATTATAAAGACCAATCTGCATGTATAAGGGAATTGTGCATTTAAATGCTTTGTTTCAATTGCAGTTCGAAAGCAAATCCACACTACTAAAGACTGAATACTTAAGATGATATGAACAGTCTGTCTCATCTTACTGCACCTCTTCCACCCCAGCTGTGTCTCCCTCAGCTATCCCCCCTCCAGGAAAAATCTGAGGGATGGTTTCAGGCTATTACACTGTACCTGTTCCATTGCATAGGATGAACTAAATACACTGCTGCTGTTGCTGGAACTTGTTGAGGAATCTGCAGAGCTCCCTGATGGAGTCCCACTTCCTGATGTTTTCACTGTAAGGACTTGTTCATCAGAGAAGCCCAGCTGGTGAAGTAGCTTCTGATCTTTGTTTACAGTTAGCTGCAAGAAAATATTTATCATTTAGTTCTGGAAAAGAGACTCAATTTCATAAAGAATGAGAATTCTTTGTAGTTAACATACCAGGCTGTCATTGGCAAATATCTGTATATTATCCACAGGTGAATTCAACATCTTTGCTATCTTCCACCTGACACTCCCTACAGTTTCATTGCTATGAGCCTGTAAAATTAAACAACACTGGTTCAGTAAGTCTGCTGAAGCAGTAAATTCCAGGAGAAAAAAAGAAAAAAATCTTCCATTAAAGTCTTCCAGCTCCTCTGCATAGGGTGGTAAAGGTATCGTCCACAAAAGGTGGACAAGGTAGGACAGCAGTAGAAATGCTCCATCACTGACAGTAAGCAAACAACTTCTCCCACTCCAGAATGATGATCAAAATACATTTAGTCTACAGACACTTCCATTACAGTAGCCTTATAGACATTTGCAACATTTTCAAATAAAGTTTTCAAGTTGACTGGTGTCCTTAAAATCAGCTTCCTCTGTTCAGTCCAGGCATCAACAAACCCACGAGTAGCCACATGATCAACACCGCATGACACACACAACCTGTGCATACATACCTCTATGGTGAAGGTATCTTTGGTAGACTCGTATGTAACATTAAGTGTTAAAAGATGTCCATGGAAAGAGGCACCGTGAGGTAGAATAGTTCGGGGAACAGAGTAAAGGTCCTACAGGAAGAAAAGGATGAGTAAATACCTCCCTTGAAAACAAAGACATTTCTATAATGGTATGTAACAAAGTTACTAGAGTTGCATAGTTTTAAATAACTTATACTATTTTTAATAAGATTGGAAATTGTGTTCTTAGCCTTGCCTAGTAAGAAATTACATATCTTACCTCTATTGTTATCACATAACGCTCTGCCAACAGCAGCAGTCTCTCGATTATTACAAGTTTAGTTGACCTAAACATCAAAACCAAGAGTAACTTGTCTCAGAGATTAATTTGCAACACCCATGAGTAACTACCATGAATTAGCTGTTTTCAAATATAACTTCTTAAACTTGGAGTCGATTCAGTTGAAATTAACTAGGAAAACAGGCCAAGAACCTTGCGTTATACTGCTTGAGATGTAGCCAGCTTCAGAAGAAGCTTCATATTTCTAAAGGTCCCACCCTGCGCTCATACATTTAAGCTACACACGTTCAGATATGTGTAAGTTAAGCTAGAGGATGAAAACCCATCCTTTTCTCTCCCAGTTAAAAAAAAAACCCAAACCCTGCTGCCCCAGTAATATTACATGACTAATAGGCTGGTAATAGCCTGTGGGGTTTTTTGTGTTGTTTTTGTTTTCCTGGTCGGTTGGTTTTTGGGGGGTTAGAGGGGAGAGCGTTAGGTTTTTTTGTTTGGTTGGGTTTTTGTTGGGTTTTTTTTAAAAACCACAGGTTTTTCAAAGTCTCTTTGCAACTCAAATTGCATTGTAATTGGAAAATTCAATTGAGAAACCACCAGAATATATAACTACCAATACTGAGAATTTTAATTAGCACTCAAAATCATGTGGGAAGCAGCTAGGAGCAAATGTCTACAGTCATATTTAAAGGCAGACCTACCTGTAAGGAGACTGAACTGATGTGGCTACTGTAGGCATAGCAGTTGCTGTAAGCATTTTTGTAGCTCTTGTAACAGCGTGTGTTAATGTTGGACCACCGAGCGCAGAGCTGGCTGCCTAGAATACAAAGCAGGGTGTAAAGTGCTGGTTTACATGGACAATTAGTATGTCCTGGAGAGCTAAGAGGACAAGAAATACTTGTGGAAAGAAATTTTTTCTTTAAATAGAATTATTGTAGCCAATTACTCTAAGATACTGAAAGAAACTGAAAAAGGATGTAGGTACAAGAACAACTGAGGTTTGTCCGTTACCTCTAATCGTGTGTAGCAATCAGCAATGAACTTCTTATGCAGTGACACTGAATCCTAAAGATAAAATGTACAATGAATTAGAACTTAAACCAAAATCACAGGAATTGCTCATAAAGAACCCAACAAATGACACATTTCAACATGCAGAGTATCAAGACTCTGAGTGTCAAAGCACTTTCATCTACAAATACATGCCTACCTTTTTCAATCTAGGAGTTAAATTAATATAGCTGTAATTTATTATCAATTGAATAGCTTCATTGGCAATTTCTTCATCAGGTGACTCCATTGCAATCTTCCAAATGAAATCCATTCCTATTAATTCCAGTTTTTCTACACTCTGCTCAAGAAAGAACAACAGTAAAACAAGACTGGATTTCTTACACAATAGTAACTTGAACGACAGGCACAAAACAGTCTTCCATCTGCTGGAAAAGCCTCTTTTGACTGAATCTTGAAAATTTTCTTTTCCAAGACGCTGCCAAGCTTTGGCATACTGCAAAGTGAAATCAATAGCTGTGGATTTATATATTTATACTAGAAAAAAAATAAATCTGTTTACAGGTGGATAAACAAGTTCCAAAGAACATTCTCCATCAAGCCAACTGAAAAATTAAAAACTTCAAAACTGCAGAGAAATTTAATCAGGTATGGAATTTGTTTCACAAAGGTCAACATGGTAACTAACCACATAATAAACCATCACAAAACCTATGATACTTGGCAAAAAAATATGCATTTGAAGTAAGTTAGCTCTCTGTGAAAAAGATCTAAAATGCCTATGGAAAACTACTTAACATATAACCATTAATTTAACAAAACCACTGAAGGATCATAGAGTTAAAAATTATTGTAGGTTAGAGTTTGAATATGATATCTCTTGTAAAGAAGAAAAATAAATAATAATAATAAAAAGGAATATTTCCGTGTTAGGGAGAAGCAAAAAATGCACATCAGAATTCATGACTCTAAAAGTAGCCCACTCATTCCTCTGCAAAGTTTTAGAAGTTACATACCAGCTTACAACTACCAATTGCTTAATTTTAACTGTCGTAATTCTGGAGTTTTACTTTCAGAATTTAACAATGCTAATGCTAGAAGGACGATCTGCATATTAATACAAACATGACCAGGTCAAACAGCTGCTAAAGAATCCTTGTCTCCCCCTCCTCCCATCCCCGGGATGCCACAGGCAGCATACAAGAATGAACTCGCCAGAACACTCACCAGCTGAGTTCCTTGCCTCTTTAGTCGATGGTCACACAGGTTCACATTTTCAAAGAAAGTCTTAAATAAACTAAAACCTGAAAGTGAAAAAAAGGTGCAAGCTTTTTTATTCAGGTCAGGCTAAGTTTCTATGCTTTTCTGAAAAAACAAAGATATCAGATATGGGAGATGACCTTTTCCCTCTATAACTATTAAAACTCAAAGTGACAGGAAAAGACCCCTTTACAATCTTGATTTACAGAACTGCTTGATATTTAATTTGAAGGCTTAGGAAGCAAATTTCTGGTATATATTTCAAAAACAAATCTGTTGACCATTTTCTTACCATTCATGGTAATTTCATATGACTCCAGCTTAAGAATTTTCTCTTTGAAGAGCTGTTGCTGTACATCACTCTCTAGATCATGCTGTCCTTTTGTAAACCACTCAAAGCACATCTGTGAATGAAAGGCAGATGTATTTTCATCCCACTGTCATGGCAAATGTTTTGGTTTTACACAGCATTGGCAAACTATGTCAGATATTACAGTAACTCATCTTACATAAGTTTTATGTACAGTAAGAGGTTCAAAATCTAATCTCCTAGTAACCTCACATATTATATTGGCTGTATTGCAGCATTAGGGTACTTCATCTTTATAGTCATCTTTCACCCAAATAACGCTGAACATCTCATTTATGACTCCTCAAACTTGCACGCACCTCTTTTCAAACTAGTATCCATAAACCTGCAATTAACCTCCTGGCCAACATTCCTCCTTCAGTCAAATTTAATGTTAAAAGAGCATCCTAATCATAAGTGAACATGTGACAGTGGCTCTGTTAGCTTACACAAAGCATATAAATACATATAAAAAGTTTGTGTTTGCTACTTCTTTCACGTGTCTCAACAAATACACATGGTATTCATGATTCATTAAGATTCACTCTGCAACCACAGACACCAACTTTTCAAGTTTTTCTTACCTCTCGATCTAACTCACACACATCCTGGCCAGTCACAAGACATTCCCAGATCTCCCTGGCACGATTCCAGCCCAAGTAAAGGGTGGCTTCTTGCAGAAAAAATGCCAGAAATTTTAGATGTGCCTCCAAATACTGAGAAAGAGGAAACAAAAACTCAAGCTTAAGACTTTTCTTTCTGAAATGAGAACTCTGAGCTTTCTTTTTATTTTTTGCAAACTTAGGTTGTCAAATATAACAGTATTGCAAAGCCTGGAAAACAGAAGTTGTTTCTGCAGTGAGATTTATATCTATTTTGGACAATTTTTAACACTACCTCTTTTTGATTACCTTTCTAAAAAGGAACATTGAAGTCCCCTTGAATTTGCTATTACTTTCCTGATACTGATACTATTTGATACTAGTTACTAAGTCACAACTGGTGTGGAAAAAATAATTATCAAAACTTTAGCAACGAACTGTTACCAGTGTGACTTTCATGTCCTAACTAGCAAATCTGTTTCAGGTTTCAAGAGCTTCACACCAAGTTCAAAGATACAGTCTCTACAAGGGTAGTTGAACTGAAGCTGGTGGAGAAGCTGGAAGCTGCACCAGCTCGTAGACAGGAGGTCCTGGAGTGGGGAAATCTAGCTCTCAACCAGTTAAAGGCTTTGCTAAGGAACTTGTAGACAGTGATGTTCGTCCACCCTTGCTCTATAACAACAACAACAAGGCTACAACAAGCCTTAATAGATGTCAGAACTATAAAAAACAATCTAGTGTAATTATTCACCAGCGAGAACATACATACCAGTGAATTCCAAAAATGAAACATGACCTCATCTTACACAACTTTGTCAGTGATACATTGCATCAAGTTTTAAAAAACCTAAGGTAGTAAGTAGTTTAGGGTTTAGTACCTCCCGGTAAGTGTATCGGCCATCCACTAACGTTGCTCCAACAAGCCCTCCTGGACCTGCCACAGACGCAGCCAAACGGTGGCATGATATTAAGCTTCCTGTCACCAACTTCACTATTTCAAAGTTTTTCTTTAAATCTTGAATAATGCTCTTGGCAAAAAAAAAAACCAAACCACCACATTGAGAAAAGAGGGATTTAAGAAAATACATGAACAGGCACATGCACTCATCTGTCTGCTCTTCTACAGACACATGTCTCTTATCAGGAGTAGTAATGTAACCCCCCTTAGAGTCAGCTATATCCCTTCCAAGCATCCAAAGCCCCTGACATTAGTGTTTTCAGCATGTGCTGAAATACACGCACTGCGGATTGCAAAGTCCCACACCTCCCCTCAGCCACTGTATAACACGTGACTTGCTGGTATTTTAGTCCGTTTTCCAAAAGTTAATGTCAATTCAAAGCGGCTGGTCTAAACATTAGCCATTGTTCATTTCTTAACAGAGACATGCCTGTTAGTTATCCCACAAAAAGCTGAGAATAAAATAAATTAGTCCTGACACAGCAAACAGATTTATAAATATATATACATGCACACACAAACGGACAGCACATAACACAGCATCTGTACTTGAACAGTTTATGCTATATCACTTAACTACCTGTCATTTTGTGTAGGGTTTTTTTTCCCTCACTTCTAAATTAAAACTTCCATGTTCTACAGAAGCAGAGCCACACAGACATTACAATAGCTTCAAAAACCATCTCAGCATATATTCTTACCTTGTCTTGTTTTTGGTAAGTTTGCTTAATAAATGAACGTGTGATTTCATGGAGCTGACGTAGTGCTGGCACCACCCACACAAACTGAGGATTATTGTGCTGGGACGACTAGTAGTAGGAAAGGTAAAAACAATTACACATGTATACATGTTCAACAACAGATTAACTTTCCTCTTAGATTCCTAGAAGCCTAATGATTTCTATTAATGTTGCTGTTTCAAAACAACAGCTACTAGCTCTGAAGGCTTCAGTTACTTGCTCCTGGTCCTTTTCCAAACACACTCACGGTGCCCTTCTTCACTTTCTACAAGTCCTTTGACACACACATATGCCATTTTGCTATCCTTATTATTAAGCCCAAAGTACCACCTCCTTGCCAGAGAACATGCAAATTAAGTAGACAAAAAGCACTCAGTTGCACCAGGGAGAGATGATAACCACCACCTTTCTCAATTATGGGAGATGAAGCAGGCCTGTTAGGGCATAAAAGGGCAAATCCAGTCAAATGATGTTACTTATTGCTAAAGCAAGAATAATAGAACAAAGAATCTGAAATAATACTGAGGGTTAAGAGAGAAGAAATTTCTGATTGGTGCTGCAAGGAGCCCTCTGATAGGAAGCAAAGGATACTTAAGCTGCATTTTGAAAGAGATCCTGCAAAGAATAACCCTCCTACCTCATTGTTAGAACTGCTCATCACTTTTCTGGGAGGCTTCATTTTCTGTAAAGTTTGACCACACAAACCAGTACTGAGGTTGCTTGTTCAGAGAAGTGATGTCTGGTTTAAATACTGACAACAACCAATACCACCTACACACTTAGAGAGATTAAAGTAACCTGCCCATGACAGAGAGCTCTCTACTGAAGACTCCCTCATGTACTTGAGAATGCTGCCTTAACACTACATTCCCTCCCAGCTTATGTCTTCATTTCCCCTAATGAAGGGAAATAAGCAAATGATGTATTTTTAGAAGTCTGCTGTACAGTTACCCCAATCCCTTCTAGCCTGAAATTACAGCTTTCTGTTAGCACTCCCCACTGCAGCACCTCTGTAAAGGCCCTTGCAAGAATGTATTAAAAAGAATGCAAGAATAGGAAAGCACAAGAGAAGATCCAAAAGAAAAAACTACAAGTTGTACAGACATTGAGAACCCAAAATCCATATTCATAAACACACACACGCTGAAGTGTGATCAGTATCAAGAAACGACATACTATGTCTCCTAAGCAACTAAAATCCTCTGCAGATGCTGCTGCAACACAGACAAAACCTAATTTATCATTAAAGAAATGAATTTAAAAAGTACAAGCCTTTTTATTTATAGTGTACTTCAGACTGAAAAAAAAAAAAAAGACGGGAGCATTCCTGTAGACCTCAAGAAAAACTGCTTGTGAACAGTGCAGGATAGATTTTATGCAGTCCTTTAAGCCATGCACATCTCTGCTGCTGCCAGGAAACATCTTAGCACAGGCAGCTGTGGGGACGGCTTCCTTACGTTAGATTAAAAGAGTTTAAGTATTTTATTAAAATACAAAATTACTGTGATTTAAATATCGATTTGCATTTTGAGACTTAACGGCCATGCCAGAACACATGCTTAAGTCAAAGAAAACTAATCTAGGCTTTCACATGAAAGGGACAGTTAAAATACTGACATACCTTTATAGTGGTTCCATTTGCAAATTCTAACCTTGGGCCCATCCTGGTAGTTTCCCATAAAATGATCACTCCTTGTGCTGAAAATTTGCTTAAAACAAAGGCAAGAGACTTACTATGAGTCTCATGGTCAACAAACTGGCTCACACAAAGCCTACCCCTCTTGAGGACTCCCCAAGGTAAGAACTTACAGATGGGACACACAGTTTGTGCATCTTGAAAGAAAGGGCAGCATCAAGGCTACATTTATTTCATTTCAGAAAAGATAAAATAATAAACCAACCCTCTTAATATCCTCTATGCATTTGATGATGTAGCTTCTTTTGATTGCCTCTTTCACTGCATAGGCATCACTGAGGATTGTCAGATGTTCCTCCAAGGCTTGCTGAATAAGACTACATGGTAATGTTGGAAGATGAGCCAGCTCCCAGAGTACCTCCAGAACCTAGAGGAAGAAGTGCAAGATTAGTCAGGACCTAAGGAGGACAGAGACTAGCAACGCTACGTTTAATAAAGAAAAAAAACAACCCCAAAATTCACATGCCTTTCCAGTGGTTGTCTCCACGCGTGCTTCTCGACCAATGCGCCCTATCAGGCTCAACAGCTTCTGTCGCACTCTATCACTCTCTGTCTCCCAGCTCTGTGTAGCAAAGAAATAAGTCACTATTAAAGCAGCAAGCACTGTCAGTCTGTCTCAAGTATACTAAAAAACGTAATTTACAATTGTTTTGCTGCTGGAAAATCAAAATACAAACAAGTATGTCCACCATGCATATTTTTTTATTTTTGTTACTGGGAGTTAAAGTACTAATTTGCCCAACTCTTTTTCAGATATAAACTAGAAGAGATTAAACATAATAAAATCTCACTTTCAAGTACCGTAGCACTATCTACATAACATACTTAAAATCTAAATCAGTTAGCAAGACAGTAGCAGATCAGGCTTTTGTGTTAACAAAAAGATCAATATTAAAACTTTTTTTTATAGCCAATTTTATATTTATATAGAAAATGTCAGTGTATTCAAGGCATTTGCCTTTTAGTAGGCTGGATGCACAAGTATGTCTCACCAACTCTCTTCCTAAGGAATGTAAATTCATGTGAAAACTTACCTTTTGGATTAAAACAAATAAATGATTGAGCTGATCAGAGCTAAACTTGACCGCAGCTGCAGCAATAATGGTATGTATGTTTTCAATCACAGTGGAGGATTGTCCTGACTGAAAAGAGGAAGGAAAACACATGAAGGTATGTCTTTATCCCAAATAAGACAGAAAAATCTTCATGTAAGCATTATCCTCTATTATTCATACTAATGAGAAAGAATAACAACTTATGACATGTCAGAAATACAAGGTAAGAATAACTGTCTCCGCCCCTCATTTCACTGACAGAGAGGTCTTTGGAAGTAATTCTAAAGCAGGAAATTATTACATTAATTGCCATTATTACAGGAGCTTCAAGATGCTGCAGTGACACACACGGCTGTAAGGTGTGGTGCCAGCAATTGCCATTTTTATGGCTTGGTTAAGTTCATGTGTGGGGTGCTCCATTCCTGACACTCTTCAAGGCTTTACTCAAGAGTGAGTAATACAAAATCTCCTCCTCCCACACTGATGGGAGCACCATGGTAACAACAGCCAGAAGGGAAGGGGAGGAAGTATTGCATTATATTAAAGAATAAAAGTGAGCGAGCTAGAATCATACTTCAGCTCTACTAAGCATGTAAGACTTGCTACTCTGTCTGCACATACTGCAGATCTGACAGTGTCCAGTGAGTTGAGACTAAAACTTCAACTTTTGAACACAGAAAAAACCCATTTCCTGCAGCAGCAGATTACATTTCTGGTCAAAATTTCCATGTGTTATCAATATTTAAGCAGTCAAACCACCTTTCCCACACAGTGGTAAGTTGAACATGTATAAAGTGAATGTGAAAAGGCGATTTGTCAGTCAATTATATGTATGTACAGGAGGTTAAGCGGGAATTCATACAGTTTGAGCCCACTCTCTTTAAAGTCACACTGTGAGCTGCATTCAAATTTATACCTCCAGCCCCAAAAATGAATATCCTTAGGTATGGTCTTTAGTCTAGACACTCTATCACTTAGTTCAGGCTGACAACCTCTTATTTCAAGCCAAATATTTCTGCAGCTCCTTAACACTTGTTGCAAAGAACTGAACTTCTTCACAAGACTGAACAGTTGTGTTTCAAGAAATTGCCAGAACACTTGATTTTAAATGGTAAAAGAAGCAGCAGAAGAAAGCCTTTGCATTAACTATACTGTTAAAAATCTCAACACTTCCACTCTGCAATAAAGAGATGCATGTATTACAAACAAAAAAATCCCACCATTAAAATGTTTGCTTATGTAACACAGTCTAAAAGCACCTACCTAGTCTTGGTTACTTACCTGAATTCTCCAAATTTTAGTGAGCTCATCTAAAGATAATTTACTGCCCAGCAATTCAATAATTCCCTTTATACGATCACAGTATTGCGCTTGGTCTATATTACCTATGAAACAAAGAAAGGCAACTAAGTATTCAAAACAGTATTAGATGGATTAAATTTGTAAGAATAAATAAGTTCTTTTAAAAGGGAGAAGAACAAAGCTATCTTCATTTGAAAATTCTCTCCCTACTGTCACAGACAAATCTATCAGTCCAAAGAAACAGAACAAGGCTCTTCCCATTTTTATGTTGTTTTACTTCATGTATCTGCTAGTACTTCACACCTACAGGACATTACTACTTGGAAAAAACCCATCTTTTCTCTCTTTTCTAGAGCCTAACAATATACAAAGATAAACTGAGAGTAAAAACTTCAGGTACAGCAGACATCTGCACAGATATCAGAGGACTAGATGATAGTAGCAGAATTTGTAGGGTTTTCCTTACTCTATTTTGTAGATGACAAAAACCTTGAACTCCTTTGCTAATAGTATTCCATTAAAACATATTGAAAGGGACAGATATAATTTTTAAATTTAAGACATCGAAACCACATGCCAAAAGTCTTTGTGAAAGTGCTTACCTTCTAGAGCAATCGACAGGACAGAATTTTCTACTAGCCAATTTAGTAATCGGTCTGTATCTATTGCATTCTTCACCGACTTGGATACAGTGCTGTCTTCTATTAATTTGGTTACCTAGAAATTGCAAAATGTGAGATTCTGACAATGGTTCCCACATGCATTATATATGCACACAATTAATTCTATTCAAAAGGCTTACTACGAAGGTCAAAGGTGCATCTTGAAGTATTTTGAGCATAGGAGGTGTTTGGGTGTTTTTTGGTTGGTTGGTTTTGGGGGGATTTTTTAGTTGCTTTGGGTTTTGTTTTTGTTGGGGTGTTTTTGGTTTTTGTTTGTGGTTTTTCTTTTGTTTTGTGCTTTTTGTTCTTGTTTGTTTGTGTTTTAATAAGCTGTTTAAAGGCAAATTCCTAACCAGAAACACCTCCCTGTCATCAGTCTCTGATGCAGTAGATTCTTATTCTCGGCCTGACACAGAAAAGTTGGCCTGTGCTGCCAGGTATATTTCTACAGATATACCAGAAGTAGGTTAGTGCAGGCTTCTGCTTGTTACACTCAGTGTCCTATTTTTTTATCCAATACAGAACCAATACAGGCTCCTCACTCAAGGGAGAAAGAGCACATTTCTGCTAAAATCTTCAAAAGCTGCACTTTTATACCTTCACCAAGGATACACAGCATTTATGATTAAGAACCAAACAGCAATGGGGTTTAACATCTCAATTTTCCCATAAACAAAGAAGCAAAAAGCATGAAAGACAGACTCTAAAACACCTTACAATGGCTGCATACTACAAAAATGTCTTTTTTTTTTTTTTTTGACACTTAAATTATACAAGTTCTGGAAGGAAGAGATGAATGAACAACTCTATACTTAAGTCACAACTCCCACCAAAAATAAACTGTTTTCTTCTACTTAGGTATAAGATTCTAGCACAAAGAGCCTTGGTCCATACTCCAGCTCCTAGGTGCTACTGCAGAGTCTATGTACAACCATAATAAAAAAAATACAATTACACAGTGTAATGACCTGATATAACTGGATGGAGACATCAATCTAGGATTAAGTCCCATTTGTTTGGTTCCCCCCCCCCGCCTTTTTCTCCCAATGAGGAGAGAAGAGGGATATCCCGTAGGATGCTCCAAATTATCTCAGGCTTATCTCAGAGTGAATATTCAATGAATAGCATAGACCATGCCTTATAAATCAATCTGCAATTGCAGTTCTTGGGAAAGATTCAAACTATGTCTAGTTGTTTTCTAATTCGGAGGTGACAATCCTTGCAGTGGCTACTAATGTTACAAACCACTCCTGTCATATTAACTTGTTTTGGTATTTATTATGAACTGAGCTTTTGCTAAGGCAACATAATTTGTCAGGAAATATTGCGCCATCTCTATTTTTAAGGTTGTGGTTTCAATCGCTTATTAACAACCCTTCCCACCTACACACAGGCACATGCGTGCACACACACACACACACGAAGCAAACCTACTTCTTTGAGGGAATTCATTTTTGCACTGAAGTGAGGAGATTTTAACATGCGCAACAGAATGTCCAGCCGTAAGTCATCTACCGCAGTTACCAAATCAGGTTGGAAGCGCATACACAGCAGTTTGATACCAGACAAGAGCTCAGGGATACTGACTAGTCTCTGTTTAAAACAAAACAAAAAAGGACAAATAGAGGCATTGCTATTTTTGCTATTCTGTTTCAGACTTCAATGATTCACAAAGCGTAGGTTTAGTGACCCAATACAGACTGTTTAATCTATGAAATGCAGTACTATGTACATCTGAAAGTATTACTTGTACACTAGAAATTTCAAGACAACCAAACCTTTGGTTAAAGTGGACTCTCTTGGTACAGATTTGGTACACTAAATTGCTCCTCTGCAGTTACACAACCTATGCATACTTTCCAGTTTACAATTAACAATTTAAGTCTAAGCAAAAAGTCAACACTAAAAAATTTAATAGAGCCAAATGCCAAATTCAGGGTAATACAGGAAGCAGTCACCAGTTACACAGACGTTTTATCAACAAGTACCAAATTCTCAGAAGCAAACAGCTAATGCAACAGTCAAGTTCTTGTAACTTGTGTGCATACAACAGACTGCAAGATAGTAAGCATCTTCAAGTTAGAGAAGCGAGCATTCAGCACACTGCAGAAGGGGACCAACAAAACCAAATTTGATAGCAACAGTAGAAAAATATTTTAAAAAGGGTCATAACATCAGATGCCTACTGAAAAGGGTATTGAGCAAAACTGGGTATATGAATTTATTTTATGTCATTCAGTCAGAATTCAGAACAGGCTGTATTTTTGCCAGTGAAAATAAAGCTATTTTTCTAATCTACATTGCCAACATTTCCAAGACACACAGTAAGTTCTTCCTAAACATCTAATACATAAAACATTACCTTGTCTTTCAAGTCCTTCTCTTCTACGTTCTGTACATATTTAATCATTTTATGAATGACTGGATCCAGCATGGGCTAAAGAACGTGAGAAAACACATGACAATCATTTTATGTTTCCTGAAATCAATTACATTACTTGGAAGATCTGGCTGCAGCAAAATGAAATACTTAGCTGAAAGTTCACAATTATTTTAGACATAAAGCAACCCCTACAACATACATAAAACTATCCTGCTAGGTACGCCCAGAAAAAGAAGCAATTAGAGTAAGAAGCCATTTCAGACCACCATAATACATGTTTGCAAAAAAGCCAGACAGACCAACCTTTCAAAATGCATCAGTTAGTAGATACATGTGCCCACCTGACTCCCAGTGGCTTCTAAACTACCTCCTCTTCAAACAAAGACTCTCAGGCACTTAATCAATAGTTTTTGTTAGTGAGTGCAGTTGTGAAGCCTGAAGTACATCTGCATGTATAAATATGGTGAATTTTTTTTCCTGTACCATAATTTTTCCAGTGTAAAGGCTCGTATCCCTGTGCTTGATCTCAGCCAGAAAGTTAAACTAAAACCAAAATCCATCCATCAGACTTGATTCTTCTCCCACATGCTTTACACTGATGAAGCTTACTACTGACAGTGGCAAAGCTCCTCACTGAGCCCTCTATCCATCACCCTCAGAATACTCAAAATGGTTCCCGTACTTCACGCAATGTGAGTTTTGAAGGCTTTTTAATTAGTCACCAGTTTCACACCAACACAGTTGTAAACTAATTTTCAGTTCTCCGATAACTCCTAACAAAGGCTTCTTACCTGTACTACAGAAGAGTTAAGATATTCTGCACAAACTCCAAATGGTTGAACTAATGCAGAGATTGCCTGCAAGAAATACAGCAAATATTTAGGTGCACATGAGACATCTTTTCAGAGCCAGTGATCTATATCTTAAAAGGCAAATGAAGGTAAATAAGTATTATTTATTTCATACCATAATTTCCAGTCATTTGCTACAAATGGATTGTGGTGTGCAAGTCCTTTACAACACCACAAGATTCAGGAAAAAGATTTACTCTATGGCATACAGTATGTGTTATATATTTTTGCCTGAAATAAAAAATGTCTCCCCAGTTTTCACTCATTTTGCTTCTCTCATTGTTCTGCTCTGTCTGATCCTGTTTCAGTCACAGAAATAAAGAGACAGAAAGGGCACATCACATTTTGGTTGCTCTCTACAGTAACGAGAAGTGTGAATACAAGACTTAAGGTTAAAGCCATATGGCAAATTTCTTTCCCAAAGCATTCAGTGGTAGAAAGCTTTTGTAAATGTATCCTATACATGTCAAGATGTCTTCAGTGCATGATTTTCAAGTGGTATCTATCATCAAGAAATTAAACATATACAGGCATTTTTTGCCAATAAATAATATCAAAATTGTTTTCTTCTCACACTAGATCAAGAATTCTGAAATTGAGTGTGCTCCTCTGCAATCAAAGGCCTAAATTAAGTGATGCTGATCCAGACTTCTTTCCTAAGCAAGCAGTTACTAATCATTAAATAAAGTCAAAGTTTCTTTTACAGTATCAGGATTTAAATCGTGTTTCCTTATTCTTCTGTCATGCTCACATACGAGCCTATCTCTTTATAAAGCATCAAATACCAATACCCAAAGAAAAGAACTTGAATTCTCTCCACATGGCATTTCACTTAAAGCAGGCTGATTTTATATGGGGAACACAATTCTAAATGGCATCATTCTCCCTTAGCCTCCTTGTTCTTCAAAGCTTGAAAGATTCTGAAGTTTCCTGAATATAGGTTAGGAAGCTAAAACTAAACAAGTCAGGCTTTGTCACCGAAAATAGTTTAGCACTGTTGAACCAGGCAGTTTTCAGACACAGCTCTTGAAAAGTTGCTTAGGATTAGACAGTGTCTGTCTTCCTAAGGATTTTTTTCCTTAAACAATGATTTCTATAATAAATGACAGATGTCAATTCACTTGCAGCTAAATGCAGCTACAGCTGAAGTGAACAGAAAACCAGGGACATGCTGGTGAATATGCTAAGAGACTAGATTGACTGATGTCTAATTAGAAGGCTGAATGTTAACCAGAGAGGTAAACTAACCCTTCCTCTTTTCTCTGATGTCTCAAAAGCTCTTGAGTTAGGATTCTTATGCACAACCTCATTTGACCTCCAATCTGACAGCACTTCTCCAGGGCTCTGTGGGAGTGTTGTGCTGATACCAAAGCAAAGGTAAGAGCACCGCTAAAAGGGACGCTACTGGTTCTACACGAAGTATGTAATGGAAAGGGAGAAGTCTCATGACAGAAGATGAACTTACCCCAAGTTCAATATCTTCCGAATTGAGTTTGGACTGAATTGCTGAAAAGCCACCCAACTCTGCAAACTGAAGCAAAATAATCAGTATTATGTTAGTGAACTACAGTATTTTATTTTTTAAATAAGCTACTATAAAAAATACTCTACTAACAGTTCCTGGGGTGCCAACAAGTACCCTTTAGCATGGAACATCACATTCTACATAAGCTTTATGTTTTCATGGGAATTCAGGGGCATATTGGGGTATGTGATGCAGTTATATCTGGTACCAGTTTAAACATCAAGCTAGAAACTCTGTCTTGGGTAAAAATGGATATAGGGAAGAAAGCTAGACCACATAATGTGACAGCTGACTGGCCTGGCACGTTTGACTGGAAAACAGCACTGCAGCCTAAGCCGAGCTCTCGACTTTCTCTAATCATAGCCACCATGTTAGGGTAAAGGTGCTCAAGGGAGCAGGCAGCAACTCAACAAGACATATTTAGCAAGGCCTCTTCCCTATATGTAGGCAGGATTAAAATCTTAAACTATTTTTTTGTGGTTGCCAAAGAAGTGAAGAGTGGAAAAACAGGTTGGGAGCCGGAGGAGGGGAGAAGAAATTATCTCTGAAGACCAATTAATTCAGCTGACAAATAACAATTCTGCTTGGTTTACATTTACCTACCCTGTTTACCAGGTCCACCAGCCATCCATGAGGTTCCTTGAACAATTAAAATATTAACAAATTAGTAGCTGCAACATTAATGCTCAGTATTATTCTTCCAAAAGAGATTTGGACAGACACATTCAGCCCGTTAACCCACACCTCAAATGCATGCTCTATTATTTCAAAGAAAACAGCAACGTGTTTGTAACAGCTCCCATACTAAGGGTGTAGCTGGAGCTCTGGTTGGTTCTCATTAGCATCATCCTTGTTTGGACTGTGCTTGACATCACTGACCATGTGCTGTGGCAACAGTACGCACTGGGGCTGCTGACTCACAAGCAACTATATTTATAGCACATTAGCAGTGTGGAACATGACTAAAGAACCTTTCCCAAAGCAGCAGATGTAGAATTTTCTTTCTATGGCCACAAACTTGTTTCCTGAAGGAGATATCAGCTCCACTGATGCTTTTTTAGACCCATCCCTTTGGAACAACCACAATAAGACAGTGCAAACCTCAAAAATTGCCTCCTTGCCAGTGGGTCTGACTTGAAGATATCCTATCCTTGGCCGTCAGAAAAGCATGAATTCTCTGCTAGAACTGTACGCTTTGAGTTATCCTGGTCATTTCACACTCAACAGCCAAACAGATGGCAGTCCTCAGATACAACAGATCTACCTTTCTGACTGTTGTGCTACTTCAGACATGAAAGTACACAATTTCTGAATCCAACCTCTACTAAGAGAGCTGGGACAATTTGAGAGGACAAATTCATTTCTACAGACCAACATATACTGAAGATTATTTGCTGTAATACTTGGTGACACATTTAAGCTTTCTTGTGTTACAAATATCCGCTAATCAAACAACCTTTTCTGAAACAAACACGTCTACTCTAAAAACAGGTTTCAGGGCATGGCCATGCTCACCTTCTGAAAAGTGGATATAGGTGAGACAGCATGCATGTTCCCCTCCCCGAAGACTTCTGCCCAGTTTCTCTGGCATACCTTCATTCGGTTCTTGAAATGATATTCATTGTCGGGGTTAAACGCCTTGAAAGAAAAGCCCATGGCAATGAACAGCATGCCTCTTATGCCAGTCTCAAAATTTATCTTGATAATATTTGACTTTTTCAGTTGAGCATTCTCCAGGTTGACAGTTCTAGATCTAGCGAAAACTAAAGTTTAACAGAAGACCCCTGCTCCTGCCTCTCAGCTCTCACTGTACAAAGCATTCTAGAGCTCCCATTCTGTAGAGACAATATCCAATACTCATGTGAGCCAGATATCTGTAAAAGGGGAAGATGAACTCAGAGTACCACTTATAAAAAATAAACAGTGAAGTGACAGCATATATGATTTTTTTTTTTTTTTGAGAGCACTAGTTTTCAGAGGTTTTGAACAGCACCCACCCTTCTACGAATTGCATACTGGATGTTAGAAATCTGCAGCAAGCAATAGCTACAGATTGTAAGACAATACGCTACAACGTAAATAGAAAAAGCATCAGCAGCATAAATATGAAATGCCATATACCCAGATACCAGAAACTGCATCAGAGAGTCAAATACCATTGTAAGTACACCAAGCAGGCCCACAGGAATAGGATCTTGTTTTACTCTTTCTGCAACCAGGTCCACTAGCAGCATAAGCATGTTGTATATTCCTTCATGGATTTCAGTCCCCCATTTATGAACAGCACTGGATGTCAACAGCTGGAAAAAAAGGTAATTTTTTGAAGTTTGAGCACAATCACAAAACAGGAGAAATTTATCAACTCCTGAGACTGTTTTCAGAGCAAATGTTTCCTTAGAGTGTACTAATCACTGTCTAGTGAGTTTTTCAGATGCTCTTCCTGCACTAATGGCTTAAGAGTTAATTAAATTTGTAATTTCATTGAAAAGCACCTTAAATCAGTTTATGACAGAAAATAAAATGTAACAAAGCAAACTGTTTTCCATTTCCACGCACTAGTAAAGACTGTAACCTTTGCAAAGAACTAATATGATAAAGTAATTTGTTTGCAGATTGAACACATAACTATTAAATCCTCAAGTAGGCGTGCCACAAAGCTGCACTGATTCAGCTGTAATAACCATTTACCAATTCACATTTTTTGAGCAGTTTCTTCTATTGAAAAACAAAGAACATGTACCATGAAGAGAGACATATTTAATGCTGCTTTCCCACCTACTGAAACATGTTCTTTAAATCTGGTTTAATATGGTTGTTTATAAAGGACATTAAGGTTCCATCTGCAAACTTCATTTAATTTTTGCTAGCTGTGTCTGAACCTAAGCAGTTAAAAAACTTAATATTTCAAACACAATTACTTTTTGTACCATTAATAGCGTTTCTTGCAATTATTTCAGCAAATTGTAATTCAGCACATTCTCAGTTTAGATTTCTACAGATTATCCTTCTGGAGGAGCAATCTATGCTGTTTATTTACTACGCAAAAAATACCAAGTTATTTAAAAGCATTATATGTAAGGTTATTACTCTAATAGCCAAATGGAAAAATAATTTCTCCCTTAAATTTCTATCTTCCTTAAATATACTTATATTCTCAGTATTTTAAGATCAGGATTGAGTAACTTTTTAAAAGGTGTATATATGTTTTTCTACATATGGTCTTAAAACTGGGCAAGAAACTTAGGCAGTATCTGAAATGGATGGAATAGTGGGAAGGAAATTGGTTTGGGGTCTCTGTAGAGAAAATTCACAATGACTCCGAGAAGAACAGCCAGAGAGGCACATTAGGCATTAAGCACCGAGGGGAAAGACAAATTCTAAACAGATTGTGAAGAAGAGGCCAGAAATAATTTAGCAGCCCCCCGAAGAAGGAGCAGAAAGAATAGAGTTAAAGGAAATCTGATTCTGAACTTGCCACTAATGGCTGTATCCAAGAGTCTTTAAATCTGTCTTTATGCTCCACTAATTACCATAGAGCTCTTCATTTAAGAAAGAAAAAAAAAAAAAGGAAAAAGAAAAAAAGCAGCTACATGCCAGAATTGGCCAGAGATGCAGAACTGGGACCTAGCATGATTTTAATCTAAGTCTATGTATGATTTTCATCTAGGAAAACAGTCTGACTATGATTTTAATCTAAGAACATACTCACTAGTTACCACAGTTTCTGAAGTCTAGATTACAAGACACTGTTTCCACCATGAATATCATAAAGAAATACTGAATTGGTCTACTGTACCTGCTTACCTTTTTAAATGCTTCAGGCATGCATCGGTCCATAAATCTCTTGCAATTCTCATCAGAATCAGAAAGACCTTTACAGAAGGGAAAGTGCTTTTTTAAAGTATTTTTTTTAAAAAAAAGACTTTAAGATTACCTCAGGAAGCTTGTTGCAAGTTTTTGGGAGCACCAACCAAAACCAGCAGTAATAAATGTGCTACTGTTCATTCATAACTAGCATGCTTTTTCAGCCACAAAAAAGTGTGAGTCAAGAGAACTTGCCTTTTAGAAATAAGTTTCCCAGTGTTCCATCTTTTACAACTTCTTCAAGCATTATTAGCACTGTAAGTATTTCTCCCTTCTAAGTTCACAACACATACTAACTTCAGATCATTGTTGATGCTTCACAGCCTCCACTTAACCCCAAATCTAAGTACAGCCTTTTAACACAGGTTAGAAACTAAGAAGTAAACCAGAACCACCTAACAACTCCCGTTCTTCCCACAGATTATAGCATCCCTTTAGTCTGCCATCAGGCACGATGGAAAAGCTATCTTGCACTCTCATTATATACCAGTTGTTGGGCATGATGCCTCCACAACACTCTTAACCCCAGCCAAAGTACTGAATACTGAAAAGTCAAATTCAGGTCTAATGCAGTATAAGCATTTCACTAGGGAAAAACAACCAGTTATACAAGCGTGGGACAGCATGGATTTAGATGACAGCTTGTTTTTACAAATGGAAAATAACCAGCACAATGAAAAAAAGAGTCAGTAATTCAGCTCTGAAAAACAGTAATTCCTACAATCATTAGAACATAAAGAAACATGTGCTCCACTTTTTAAAAAAGCTTAAGTAAACAAATTACTTTAGAGGAAAAAAAAAGAGACTGACATTCTTTTTACAGCATTGGGTGGAATAGTTCACTGTTAACCACTTTCACAGAGATGTGATCATTCTGCAGGGTGCTAAGTAAACAACTGAAAGATTAATATGAAAGACATAACTGCCCACCATACCGTCTATGAAACCCTTTGAACAAATAATCTTTATATGTATAGAAAAAGAACTTACCAAGTCTTGCTAGGTAGGTGGATGCAATTAGGCACTTGCCTAGAGACTCTTCCCGCTTATAGGGTATGGACCAGTGATCTGTTAAAACTCTGCTCTCCAGTTCATACAAGTTGGTTGTTGGAAACTCAATACCTTCACCAGAGCAATTCCCATTTTCATCATTTTTCTGTGAATAAAAGGACGTTCAAGTGAAACAATTTTTTTCTCTCTCCTAAACACTTTAAAGGACTTAGTAGCTTCAGAAAAAGCAGCTGTGATTGTAACAAGCATGTCGAATTCTCCACAACCCTGAGGCTGCTTGTGTTTTTCAAAGTAAAACTTAATATTTCAATTTGAATTGAAGGGATTACATACCTTTATGTATTTCCTGTAGGTGATAACTACCATGTTTACATAACTAATTGCTAACTAATTGCCTATTTAAGTGGCAAATCTTGTTCCTTAGCATATCAGATCCTAGAGCCAAGTGATAAGTACTTCCAGTCCCGGTAGAGTGCAAACCTTGATCTTCATAGATGTGCCTATTAATCCTCTGTTCAACAACTGCTGTAGAACAGGGAATAGTTTATTCTAAGGAATGCCAATTTCATCACCCTCTCACCCTATCACATTAAGAAACACAAGACATTAATCCAGTACATCGGGATCATTTTTTTTTACTAGCTAATTATCTAAAGAAAAATTTACACCTCAAATGCAGTTGTCCAACAAGGAAACTACAATTGTCCTTCAAGTTAAAATGAGTTACTGGAAAGTGTTCTGGAAGGCAAACAGGGTAAAAGCCAGCAAATGTCTGCAGCTAAACTTTGCAGGTTTCCTTGCTAGTGCTACTAAACAGCAGCTATTTCTGTGTACAGGCAGAACACAGAATCAGCCCCATGTTATTTGCTAAATGCCATATGAGGTAACTGCCTCAGTAGCGCCAAATGAAAAAGTAGACAAGTTATCCATTTATTTTCTTTTGTTTATTTTTTAACCTCACATAGACGCTAGCTACCCAATATGTCGAAGAGTTCGCATGGACTAACTTTCCCTGCCTTCACAAGAGCAGGAGAAAGGACAGAATGTCTGTGTCAGGCCTGGCAGCAACCAGGAGCAACTGTCAGAGACAGAGGAAAACAGAAGTGCAGTGATGGTAACAAGATCCCCTGAGAGAGAAGCCAGGGACATGTAGGGAGGAAGGACAAGCAGGAAACATGTTCAAGAGTAAAAAACAAAGACAGCATCAGGAAAATGAATAGAACAAATAGAAAGGAATAAACCGAAAGAAAGAACTGAACTCAGGAGGACATGGTATACAAAGAATGAAATCAATGTATGCAGACAAGCGTGCTTCCAGCTTGCGATTTGCAGGATTAGACCCGTTTATTCAAAAGTAAATGTGTCATATTCACTTTCATAATGATCGAAAAATATTAAGCCATGGAAACACAACTGTATAGAGCTTACCCTTTAAAGTTCACCAGTGCAGGTGATGACAGCACACATAGTATTAATAGTAAAACACAAAAAAACCCCTATTCCTGGCAGCCAGTGGGTCATCCAAAGATAAACTGTCTAAAAGTCGGTAAGAATCAACTGTTTTCTGAAATAGGAAATCATGGTGCACATCACACATCCTGTGACTGTTCTCCCTTCTGCAGCCAAAGTCTTGAGACCAGAAAACATTTGCTGACAAACTTTTAACATAATTTTCCATGCCTTCTGATATAGCTCTTATTACACAAAAGTCCTGAAGATCCCCCCATTCTAAGAGTCTCGACTCTTTTGGCTTATTTTCAAGGTATAAAAATGCAGTTATGTCCAAACATACACACACAGGCTCCCAAGAGAAATATCCTCACATGAACAGTCTCAAGCACCGATTCAAGACTCTCACTCTGGGGATGTGGCACCTCCCAGAGTTGTTTGCAAGGCTGAATAAACAAAAAATGTTGAATATCTGATCAATAAACACTGCTTAGGTCTGTAGTATAAAACGTTCCAGGGAAGACTAACACAGAACAAAGATTAGCCCTCACACAAAAAGTGAAATACAAATTAACTTTAATTGCAAAAAGGTCACAGTTCAAAGCTTCAAAATGTATTCCTGCAGTATTCAGCTAATTAACTCATCAAACACTGTTTAAGTAAAGCCACTGACACTTACCATACCGGTCCCTTTACGTAAAATAACAAGGAGTTTAAGAAAGTGTTTTGATGCTAATTGGCAGTGTTAGTAATGAAATTACAGTCAAATTATAATTTAAATTTGTTAATTTGATTTTGATAGGCTACCAACAGAATCTATTATCACCAGAGCTAAGTCACATTATTCAAATGATCTCGAATCCAGTATAACTTATGAAACAGAACCCCAGTCAAGTTTCTTTCAACAAGAGGATCAGACTAAGATACCAGCAGACCAAACAGTTCCCTTCACTCTCACGCCTCTGTAGTAAGTGATTTTCACAAAATGACCACCACTTTACAGCCAAGAAAACAGAGTTTTGATGCTTCGCTCTATTGTTTAAAAAAAAATATTATATTTTGTTACCATGTACCTACAAACAGGTCCAAATTTAATTGCCCTGAAAAGCAGTAATGAAAAAAATCCTTAAAGCAGAATTAGAAGCTGAAAATCCTAGGTCCACCTGTCAGGTTTTATTACAGACATAATAAGCAGTAATGAGGAAATCAATTTTTCAATGCTTCAGCTTCCCCAGCTGTAAAGTGTCAACAGTGATACTTCCCTCTGCCACAGCATGCTGATGCATGCTGATTCACAAAGTACTGCAAGATGCTTAGGTGGAGGCAGTGCAAGAGAAATACATCAAATACCCATTAAAACCACACAGAGCATTTCTCTGTTCTCTGATCTATTATGTCTATCAATTTGTGGGAGAAGCTATGAATCCTGAAGTCATGACTTGACAGTCCCTCTATCTGCCAGACTACTGATTAAAGCAGCATTTACTTTTCACACCTGGTTGTCAATTCTTTTTTTCTTTTAATTAACTGCTAAAAGGAGGATATTCTGTTACCTAGAACTGAATCACAGGGGTAAGAATTAAAAGGCTTTCAAAGAAATCAAAGCTACCACCTTGCACTTGATCACAGTAAGCATAAATATTGAATGTTTAAAAAAATTGTTACATTTTCATACCTGTAATCTACTTGCTTTTTATAAACTGGTGCTCCAAGAGCTTAAAGAACTTCTTTAAACTCATGTTAAGTGGCAGATGTAGGAACAAAATTGAAGAGTATTTCCCAGTTGCCTGTTCTTGCCATCAGATCAAACTCATTCAACCTACACTGCTAAGAGCAAGCTTGCTGTCCTTTTATGAATATGACAGTATTAGTAAGCCTCAGAAACTGGTGCGATATAAGGAATTTCCACACTACATTTCTTATCTGGCAATAAGAAAACCCACTGTGATTTCCTAAATGTTTTACTGACAAACAGACATTTATTTGTGAAATAGTAACGGTTTTTAACCGGTTTAAATCCTAAACAGATACAGCATCTCGCCCTCGCATTTTCATCCACAGGAAAACATCTGTATGCAAAATTTCTGAGTACAGCGATAGACAGGAATGCGTTTTATTATTTTTTTTCTGCTAAGAGAAAGTAAGCTTGTTGGGGAGATATACAGATGTTTTGCTTTATTCTTTCTGCATAGAAATTAAGCACTTCAGTTCAAATTTTTAATATGCACTACTTTACACCAGCAAATGCAGTCTTGTCATAAGAAAAAATAGTATTTCATCGTGTTAATATAAAGGAATGCTACCAGTCTATCACTAAAGGAAAATAAATCCTATGTTACAGACTCCACCTAAGTGAAGCTCATCTGGACTCTCACCTCACTATAAAGATGTCCTAAGAAAATTCTGATTTATTTAGTGAATGTTCTCACAGAAAGTTTTGGACACTGACCTTAGCTGAGAGTAGTACAAGTGCACTATCAAGAATGCATGGTTAGACTAAACCCTTCTTAGCAGTTGTAAGGGATTATAACAAATCAACCACAAAAACCCCACAGCTCCCCCCTCCTGCCCCTCCAGTCTCTCACAACTAAGAACTCTGTAACACTGGGAATAAGAACACAATATGAATTTGAAAAATAAATTCAGCAAAGCTAGAAATTAACTGGAATTTTTTGAAAACATTGCTTGTGCTGGTTTCCCTGATTTCCAGGGTGATGGTGCCATGTTACTAAGCAATATTCCCCAGTATGCTTGCCTAGTTGTTCAGAGATAAACACAGTACTAAGCATTACAGCAAAACAAAATAATTGAGGCTCTATAAAAATCACATGTGGATTAAAAGATTCATTTAACTTAAAGAGGGATACCTTTGCCCTTTTATACTATATTACCATAGTATTTAGTGGAATCTGAGATTTGTTACAACCACTTTTGGCAACGTATTTTAAAGTTTGATAACTAGTTGTAGGGCAGGGAGAGGTCACTGTTAAGAATGCCATTCATAAGGAACCAAGGAAAACACGCTTATCTTGCACGTGTTTTCAGTATTGTCTGTGGATATATTTTAAAAAACTTATTCCACTAGCGTAACTACAAACAGCCAGACTCTGAGTTATTATTCCTCCCAACCCTTGAGTTTTCATAAGAACAAAACCCATGCTTATTTCCAAATAACTCAAAATAACTGTGTGATATCACATAAACATTGTGCTTTAATACAATTAAAACAATGAATCACAAATGCTTAGCATTTCAGTACTTAAAATTAAATCAATACTTCTATATTCCTTTGCCAAAACACCTGGCATTAAAACAACAGTGCTGCAGAAACACTAGATAAAGTATTTATTATAACATTTTAGTGACCAAAGGTCAGGCTCTGGAAGGGAAAATTAATTCAACACTGCTAAACACTCATCTGTACTTCTATGGATGCATGCCGATGTACAGCGAGACAGAAACTAGAACTGACAAAGCAGCTGACAGTTCAAATTCAAGTTCTGCAACGTATCATTAAAAATTTTGATGTACTAATATGAAAAATCTTTAAATGCCTCTCAAGAGGCATCAGGACAAGAGAAGCCAGAACTGCTGTAGTGAGCAGGAAGATCAAGCAGTAAGAAATATTGAGCACACTGGGGTTTTTAAATTTATTTTAATTTGGTCAATGAAGCATAACTGAAACATACATACCAAAGACTACTCCTATGGCAGCACAAATACATGGTTTTTTCAAACTAAGAGCTTACAAAAGAAACAAGCACTTCCTTTCCATCTTTGCCCTCCTCATACAAAGAGCTACTGTTCCTTAATCCAAAAGCAATCCAAATGATTTGCTGGAATTAACTTCTAACACTGGCTAATTTGTTTTTATTCTCATTCTTCCTCAGTATTTCACTTCCTTATTAAACAGCTGCCACAGAATAGCACTGTAAACTGGGAAGATGACCAGAAAATGCCTCCAGAGAACATTATATCAAAGACACTTCCTGCCCAGCTGAGAAGTTGGCTATAACAGAGCTGTCTCCTACCTCCACTGACCCCACCGGCATCACCTTCATTGATGAACCAATAATTTTAAGTGCTAGACTCAATCCGATTATTCTGACAATCACATTACATGAGAATGATAAATTATTCAAAACAAAGCTTAGCCAACTGCACCTCTCAGTATTACCCTATTTTCCCTAACTTCATGTAGCATCTCTTATAGTCTGTGTTATATCAAGAATGAAAATCAGGGTATTTCCTTTCAAAATCCAAGAAAGCATTAACATAACCAGAATCTAAATAGCAGTTCTACACCAGGGACACTAATTTTTGAAAACAGCGATGCCGAAAACCAGGAGTGCTAGAATACTAATTCCACTTGACATTCTGATGGCATCCAGCCAGGGACTCAACGCCAGAATCCACCACAGAGCTTTATTTGATTGCTTAATTGTTTTACAAGGCCAATTCCTAGGCAAGCCACACTGTAAAACTTCCACATGAGAATGCCAGAAATACTCACTTTTGCAAAGCTCAACACTACTTACAAAACAGGAGACTGACTTTAAATTTATAAAATTGTAGTGTGACATTCACCTCATTCACTTGCAGGCTAAATAAATACCTTTTTGGTCTTTAAATAAATACAACTACTTCCATTCGAGGATGAAAGAACTTCACAAGCCTAATGTCTGTGGTAGTCCTAATAAAGCACACATCATTATCCTCATTTTACACACTCAGAGCTAAAACAGTAGTTACACACCCACCGTGACGCAGCGCTTCTGTGGCAGAACCACTTTCAGTGCTGAGCTCCAATACCGAGGAAAGGCAGGGTTTTGAACACAACAGCTCTGCAGCATGACTAGTGAGAATGTTCCTGGCACTGGTTATCACTACAGTCGCCAGCCTGTTTCTTTTACAAAATCCCCTTCTCTTGAAATCAAACAACACCTCTAAAAGCAATCTTGGACAAGTTTTATTATAAACCTTATCTAGTAAAATCTGGCATATATGAGCTTTTGATCCAGCTGAACTCAAAAGAAAATAATCAAAAGAGCACATGCTAAAGGAGACAGGAATAGCTAGAATGTAATATAACCCGTTCATCACAATTTACCCAAAAGGTCACAGTAACGACTTTCAGAAGCTGTTTAAAGACAAATGAAGATTATTTTAGTAAAGGTTATATAAACCATTGTTATACGTTCAATACTTCTAGTATAAGTGGATTCCTATCCCTTACTGCAATTTTAGGTTCTCTGGTCACAATCCCCACATTCATTTGGCCTGCTCTTCTCCATCCCATTCCTCCCCAACTCGTGAAAGTCGGCACTTAGGGCACTTGTGGCAATTCATGGACACACTGACAGACTTTGTCATCGTAGTCATTTTATCTTAAATTATAAGGATTTAGCAGCAGTTCAGAAAACAGCTTATCTGTCACTCATGAAAAGAGGAGTATATCATTCTTCCACACCCCCCCCCCCCCCCCCAAGAACCTCACCGTAAAAATCTGTATGTTGCCTATGAAATAAACACTGAAATCCTAGATTCTTGCCAAAATGCACTTACCAGATTTACTTCAGCTGACAGACATAAATATAGAAGTTATGTCAAACAGGCAAAGCTACCCCCCGTAAAAGCAGCCCATCGAAGTGGTTTGGCACTGCACAGGGCAAAACTTCAAAAACCTAAAGCTGAGCTTCCTGATATTTCAGAAGACTGCACAAATGAATGTGCAGCCCCTCTGTGTTCCCAAGTTTGTCTGGCCTTTTTCTTTTAATGAGTTAAGCATGGTCATGCTAACAGCATCAATGCCAGAGGCACACCACAGCAATTAACTTAAAACAGAATCAATTGTACTGCTGAAACTGAAGGTTTAGCCCTCGTGAAAATGAGTTTCTGTGTGTCTTCATCTCAAGTCTCACATAGAAAGCATACAGCACGTGTCCAGTCAACTGTTTTGCTTCTGGGCCAGTTATTCCAAATTCAAGCTTCTATAACACTTCCAGACACCCCTGAAGACCAGCAGTCTGGACCACTGAAAGAGGATTCACATTGGTTTTACTATCTTATCTAAAGAAAATATGTTTTTACTAGTATGATATGTATCTGGTTGCTGCGCTATTCTCAAAGCAAACCACCAGACAAGCCTTTCTTTGATCAACATGAACACAACAGATTCTAGTGTTATGTAATAGAAACCAAATAAGCATATGCAAACATAATGGATTCATTACTGATCAGGGAAAATGTAAAGTGTTTAATTATTCATAAATCTATTCTTATATCCATGGTAAACTGTACTCAACCAAAAAAAGAATGTAAATACAAAGTACAGACCTGTTACACACACGTCTTGGAGAATGACTAAAGCTTTCTTGTTATTTTTAAATTAAAAATTCTAATCCTAACTTTTGTTCATGAAGAAGATTACTAGATCAGAACATTTTATTTAGGGGAAAATTTTAAATGATTGTGTTCTTTTGATTTATATGTTCATGTACACTGCTGATATATAAAATCCACAAATCAAATCAGAAATCTAACATGACACTACCTCCCCACTAAATAAAAGTGGTATTATGATGAGGAGGAATACAGGCTCCAAGAGCTGTTAGAAAGAGAGATGATACTAAGAGGAAGAAAATCAGAAATAACATCTGAACTACCACAAGGTAGTATGGGGTACAACATGTTTCAACATAATGTATATGACTACAATGAATAATACAGCTATTTGTGCAATGGCTTTTTGTACAGCTTCATATGCCATAAGATTGTGCTGAATGGAAAACTACTGATTGATTAACCACCTAAATAATAGCTTTAGTTTATTAAATGTAGTTCTAGATCACATTTGAAGAATAAAAGCACCCAAGAACTGATCATATATCATTTTCCTCCCTTTTCTAAAATCCCAAAAGCTGCTAGGTTGCACTGCAATGTTAGACAAACAAGCACAGACAACAATCCCAAGCCTTAAGATTTTTGCAGGTGTAACTCTTACATTACAAAAATACTGTTTTGCATGCATGTGCAGGAGTTGACAGATGCTCATATGCAAATGAATCCAATTACTAAACTGAGGCCTGAGTTTATATTATATAGTTTCATGTAGCAAGATACTTCAGTCCTTCTAAAATGCCTACTTTGTGCAGTCATTTGCCTATATTGAAGTGTTTTTGTGGATTCTGTGGATTTATAAGAACAGAAGTCAAAGCAAACAAGAACATGAGTGGCAAAGGAAACTATAAAGTGTAAGTGTGATCAGACATAAAAGCTGAAATAACAGGGAAAAAAATGCTCTTAGTCAGAGTTGTCAGTGTCATTTGTAATAGGAACAAGACGGGGGGAAACGTGCTTCTCTGAAGTTTACACTGACAGCTTCTCTTGAAATATCACGCTGACAACCCAGATTGTCTCAACTATAACTATACCTGATGGGAAAGTCCACTCTCTTGGAGGCTACAGAGATCTGAGTGCAAACAAGCAGAACTCTCATTCAGTTCCAACCCTTCAAAGCAAAGGTTAGAAACCAGTTCTCTATTGCTTCAGTCAGTGAAGTTAAACAGCGACTCTCCTGCCACAGCACACGTGCCATCCCACAGATCACCTCACTTCACAAGCAACATCATCAGCTTATACGAGCTAAGGATCTAACCCAGTTAATGCAGCGAACAGGATCACATAGCTTTATTCTGCAAGCCTGGCTTTCAATATACGGAGGCCATAGATACGGATGATCTGTGCAAGTACAGCTACGCACAAGAAGACATGTGCATGTATTCTTCATATATATTTATAGATACAGAAAGATACCACTTCTGGCGCAGGAAATCATCAGGATACTGTTCACTGAAGCCTGGAGGGTACACGAGTTTCCCTGGTTTTATTCACGTGCTTAGGCATCTGCTATTGACCACTTCTTGAGACAGAGACTATGCAAGGTGGCCCTTTGGTACCACACAGCGGGGCTGTTCTTCTGTTCTCATCCCCATGAGTTCCACAGTCTGGACACTATTAATTAGCTCTTTTCATACGAGCCTTCAGGGTAGTTTTGGGAAAAAAGACCTGGAGGAGGAGAAGGCGGCTTTACAGGTAAGCGCTACAAGACTGTTCCAGGCAGCAGGGAAAGCACCGTGAGCATATCTGCTGGCTGAGGAGTTCAGAGTTCAGGAAGAGGATGGAAGAGAGAAGGAAAAAAAAGGCAGACAAGGAGGAAGGAGAGAAACTGGGAAAGGCTGGCGTTCTCCAGCACTTCTATCTACTTCAGATCCATTTTAGAACACAGCTGTAATTTAAGTTACGAGTTAAAGCCTACGTTTTGAAAATATTTGAACTCACTGCATCCCTATTTCATAATTTATGCTTAGCTTATCCAAATAAAACTGTACATAAAATAATATCCAGACGGCACTTTCCTTCATACTGTGCACTTAAAAAAAATTAGACAGTCATTAGTCATTCGGATTATGCAAGAAGGCACAAGAGGGGGAGGAAAAAAAAAAAAATGTTACGGTAGCCACACATTCCTAGAATGCCAAGGAAAAGCCTGGGTGCTCTTCACCTTGCAGCCACCCCAACGACCAGCCACGGCGCGCACTCCCCGGCACCGAAGGGCGGCGAGGCGGGAGGGCGGTGGGACGCGCAGCCCCCGGCCCGTGGGGCGACGGGCCCGACCCCTCGGGTAGCTGGGGCTCCCCTGGGGCCCCCAGGGCTCCCTCCCGCGGGACCCACGCCTGCCCGCCGTCACCCCCCGCGGCAGAGAGGCTCCCGGGGAGCTCCCGCTCGCCCCGCGGGGAGGCCGGCGCTGACAGGGGCCCGGCCCCCGGGGCAGCCCGCCCGGGGCAGGCCGCAGCTCACCTCGGTCTCCACCACTTCGTGGTAGGCGGGCGGCGGGTCGAAGCCGCCTCCACCGCCGCCGCCGCCGTCCCCGTCGCCGCCGCGGGGGCCCTGCCCGCCGGCGGGGGAGCCGTGCCCGCCCGGCGGGCCCTGCCCGCTCTCCATGGGCTCGTAGCCGCCGTAGTGGAGGCCGGGCCGCTCGTTGGTGAGCAGCGCCACGGCCTCGTTGATGTCGTTCTTGGCCAGGCGCAGGGCCTTGCGGATGGCGGCCGCGTCCGAGAAGCCCATGCAGAGCAGCGTGGTCATGTGCTGCTCCTCCTCGCTCTCCATGGCCGCGCCGGGCCGGGGCCGGGGGGAGGAGGGGGCCGCGAACCGAGGGCCGCCGGGCTCAGGCGCTGCCCGCCCCGCGCGCCGCCATGTTGACGGGAGCGCCTCTCCCCTCAGCCGCCGCCGCGGCGGCCGCCCCCGCGCCCCCCCCGCGCGCGCGCCCTCCTCACACACACACACACACACACACACACACACACACACGCGCCCCCTCCGCCCGGAAGCGGCGGCCGAAGCCCGGCTGGAGAGCGCACGCCGAGCCCGCGTCACGTGAGGAGGGGCGGGAGGCGCCGCCCGGGCATGAATGGATTGGGAATGGCGGGGGGGGGAGCGGAAGGCGAGGGAGCGGCTGTCGCCACAGCAACGGGAGCGGGTGGGCGGGGCAGGCGGGGTCACGTGAGGGGGAGCGGCGTTGCCAGGGGAACGGGACCCCGGCTCGAGGGGTCAGGCCGCGCCGCGGCCTAGCGGGAGCCGGGCTGCCGGGTGTAGGCCGCAGGGCCGGCCTCCCGCCCGCTGCCGGTAGTGCCTGCTTTAATTACGGCTCTTACCAGTAAAAAAGTGCCTCAGGGGCATGGCCGGCGGGGCGGTGACTGGGCTTTCGCAGCCAAACACGACAGGCCCGAGGCGGGGGTGAGGGGGGAGGCGGGAAAAGCAAGGCCGGGCCGGGCGCACCTAGTGGGTGTCTGAGGGCAGGGAGGGAACGGCTCGGGCAGGTGTCCTTCCCTGAGGTGATGAGGGCCGGTTTTAATGCGAAACGCAGTCCTGGCCCCTGCCGAAAGCTCCTGTGTTGCCTGCACTTGTGGGTGGCAGCTGGACAGCGAGTCCTGGGAGGGAGGAGGTGAGCAGCGGCCTTTTGGGCCTGCCCGAGTGGAGTACGGGGTTCACAGGAGCATACCCAGAAGTTACTGTCTGACCGCAGGCTGAGCTGCTATCACTGCCAGCATCCAGCTCGTTTCTCTGTAGAAATGTGTTCTTTAAGCACATAATACAGCAGAGATGTGAATCTGCACGAAGTGAAGCAGAATGCAATCAGATAGCAAAAAAATTTAAATAGTGCCTAAAGCAGAAGCTGAGTTGTATATATTTCTTAAAAACGCTTAGTGAACTCTAGTACCACACCAAAGTCAGTAGATACGGATCTCCTGGCAATCTCCCAGGCAAAATCTATCACCTCATTTTAACACTGTCTTTTCTATGTCCAGAGAAGAGGAGGAAGGAAAAAACAGATAAAAGATTTTCCAGGATGAGTGCTGGTATCTGCATATATACATTTGTCTTTGGAGGCTTGTGTTTTCTGGCAAACTTTTGTGTTAATTGTGGCTGACATCACTGAAAGCACTGGGGTTAGGAATCTAGAAACAGCTGTCTGAAGCCTTAGATACAAATCACATTCAGTGTAAAGGAAACTTTCAAGTGTAGGGGACATCAACAGTGTTTAGGTGTCTTAACGCATATGAAGTTCCAGAGCTCAGTGTCTGTTTCTGCTCCTGAGTTTGTAGAAAGAGACAAACTGATGGATCAGTCTGTTGGACTGGCAGGGTTTCGGGTTAATTTTTAGATTGCAGTATGCCACCAGTGGTCTCATATTCCTTATATACTGACCCAAAATGTAATCACAGCTCCTTCATCGTGCTCATTCATCTCTGATTTTTTTTTTTCTGCAGGCTGACATTCAGTGTAATGGAGGTAATGTGCATATGACTCTGAACTTCAGCTTCTGGACCTAAGGAAGGTCTTTCATTCATGCTGATCACCAGGTATAAAAGAAACTGTTAAGCTTGGCAGGCTTCAGAAAAATTCCAGCGCTTCAAATGCTTTCAATTAATATGCTGAATATTGACTCACTGCTTACTCACGTGGCCAACATTTAAATTACACTTTCTCATTTTTGAAGCATATTATAATGGTTTAATCTTCACAGCCTGATGAAGTCAGTTGGCAACGTTTGCCCCTGCTAATGGAAGAAAAGTTTGTAGGAAAAAGTAAGGTATTTTATTAGATGCCATTATTGCTTTCAGGTTTATTTCAAGGAAGTGCTCCTGTAAATTTGCGCTGAGCTAACTAATGAAAACATACCAAAAGTAATGGAGGAACTGATTGTAATCCCAGGTGACTAAGAAGGAAGAGAATGCTTTACCGTTAAGTTACCTATGCCCTATAGTCCAGCTGTCCTGAAGAAGTTTGAAGGGAATTTGAATTTGCTGATATGTAAGGGTAACACTTGGACATAGCAGCTCAACATAACTTTGGCAGTTAGGTGTACTGGTCCTAAAGTTAATTTTTACAGACTTCCCTGACAGCATTTCTCCTGAGACCGCTTAAAGGACAAGATCGTATATTCCAGCTTAGTGAAGGAATGGGTGCATCTTTTTCTAGAAGTTACTCAGCCTGGAAGTCCCAGTTTGCAAATGTTTTTCATGCATTGTCAAATCAAGAAAAGTTGCAGGGAGAAGCACAGCAAACTTGTCTAACTGAGAACAAGAAAAGCAGCGAGTGAGTCTTTCCTTATGGGGCACCAGGAGGTGCAAGGAGACAAGGCAAAGAAAGAAAATGAAGCGGGGAACAAATATCCTCAAGATCTGCCTTTGGAGAACTTGGAGTTTGTGCCTGTGCAGTTGCCAGTTTGATATGACACACGTTTACTAGTTATTTGATCGCATTACTTTATGGAAGGTAGTTATTTTCTACAGAATGCATCATATGTGTATCCTGAAGACTGTCGGGACACGAGGAACCCCTATGTTACAGAAAAGAGACATTTTGGAACAGAGGCAACTGTTTTGGTAAGTGGTCATACTGTGACATTGAACCTGGCTTTTTGGGTTGACCATGATGTTGCCAGGTAGCCTAAAACCAGAGTTTGACGGAGAACTGCAATCACTCCTGCAGAGATGTTACAGTAGGAGTGTTCAGTTAATTTGTGTTTTTAACTGAAGATGCTTTTATGCTTTTCTTCATAAACCTGTTTTAAAGCCAGTCCTGTGTTTACAGCTTTCTCACTATTTAAACAGTGTTTACAGCTTTCTCACTATTTAAACAGTGAATGCAGCGTTTTCCCTCAAAGAGAAACAGCTGTATTGCTCTGGTGGAACGTAAACTTGCAGCCAAACTAAGAGGTGACTCTCTGGCTTGTTGAACTTGGAGGTTCCCCTTGTTGTTTACAGCTGTTGGGGTATTCCAACCCAAATGTCAGATATAATTGGAAAACATCCTTTGCCACCCGGATTTTGTTTCCCTCTTTGTTGTACCTTCCCAGCCACGACTGTTACATATATACTTAGAGACTTTGACAGAAAGGAATGTAAAGTTTATTATGTTGCCACCAAATCTTTAATTTCATGTGTATGTTTTACTCAGGATAAGAGAGTATCTTCCTCATATTTTGTTGGAAATACCATAGGATTATATTACCAAGGGAAGCTTGGTATGAGCTAAAACTTACGGTTCATAAATCTTTTATAAATAATGACTAAATATGGGAAATCAGGACAAAATTTAATTGCAGGGCTCTGCCACTATACGGTACATAAGCACAGAAGTTGTGTGAAAACTCAGGTTACAGTATCTGGAAGAAATTCCTTTGCAGTTGTTGCATGAATGAGGTGTGTGTGTGAGCCTGTATGAAACCCAGCTCCTTCGTTTGGAAGGGAAGAACACTTCTTCTCACTGATGTTAATGGTTTGGGATTTAGGCACCTAATACAGTTGGATCTCAGGATTATAAGAAGAGGCTTCTGTCCTATGTGCCAGATGAACAGAAACACTCCACAGGCTGCAGGGTAAATGCTTTTTTGTAGACTTGAATTAGGTTAACAGAAGAGGCAGCAAAGTGAATGGTATTGTCTTGCAGGAAATCTCATCACCCAGTGGAGACAAGAAGGTAGTTTACTGGTGAGAAATATCTTGTCCCTGTACCCCTAAACGTACCAAGCACTGCCAAGAGGAACATCTTTACAAAGGTTTCCCTAACCTTTTGGGTTGGATGGGCAAGGCACTTCTTGCTTTTTAGTATACCTGGCTGTTGCGGCGAAGGAACTCTTTACTACCTGAAGAAAGAGTATGTGAGATATCGCAGAACCCAGCTTTTGTATAGTATGGCAAAGAATTAATTTAGGTTTTCTGGAATGACTTTATCTTTCCTTCCTTCCTTCCATTCCTTGTCCCACCCAGTCTCTTCCAGTTTCCTGCTTCTGCTTTATTTATAGCTAAATGTAATAGGTAGGTTTTAAGAAAGTGCCTCAGGGACTAGATAGTGCAAATCCCCCTGAATTATTGAAAATCACATTTCTTATATGTAGATATTGATGAATGGTGGTTGGTTGCCTTCAGCAGAGGGGTTAAAAGCATTTGTGTAGTGAAGAACTATGTAAACCCCCTGAACAGTGCAGTTGCAAGGAACAGGTAACAAAGTAGACGCACAGATGCATCTGACTCCTGAGGTAGCTGTGCAGCTTCACACAAAGCAGAGATTTTAGCAGACACAAGAAGTGTGTGAGTCTATTCACAAGCACCAGCTGACAGATTCATGCAATATACTTTTAGACTTCGTCTACGCTAGGAATTTTTGCTGCTTTCACAGTTTTTGGCCAGCTAGAAAGGAGATTTGTGCTGGGGTAACCGCCAAGGCAAAGCCTGCTGTCAGCAGTGATTTGCAAAGAGGCAGTTTACCTTGGTCTCAAGCTGGGACTCATATGCACTAGTAATCATAATTACAATATTTAGCTCTAATACAGTGCTTTTAAGATGGGTATCTAACAAGCTTTATAGGGAGATGGAGGGGTATCATTACCTCCTCAACATCTATTAATTTTTACAGCTGCTACAAACCGTAGTGGAGCTGAAAGGGAGAGGAGAAAGGTGAACAGATCTCATGGTGGTGATGTGCCTTCTCCAGCGAGTCTGTCCCTGTTGCTATTCTAGTGCCCAAAGGAAATGGGAGCTGAACCGTGACCATTTTTTCTGCAGCAGAAGCTGAGTACCCGCTGGTCACCTGAATACAAAAATGAAGTTTCATACTGTTTCCCTTGAATGGAAGCAGCATGATATGAGCGTGAAAAGAGTGGAACAGTATGTTAAGGGAAACACAACTGAAAGGAGAGAACAGCTGACTCCAGGGACTGAGCAGCTCTGCCCCCTCTGCTTCACTTGTATGGGTTTGTTTTCAGCTCTTCAACTCAGACCATCTCACAACACATCTCCAATGGCTCTGGGCTGGAAAATGAAGCAGTTGCAAGGAAGTTCATTCTTCCTGAAACAAGCTTCACAAGCTGTGGAAAATGAAAGTGAAGGCTGAACTTTAAAGCAAGCCAAAAGCACGAAGATGCAGAAATACCAAGTGAAGCCATTCAATAGAATCAGATTTGGAACAGAGCCCTGAAAAAACCTGCAGTTATGACTAATCCATTTTTAATGTGTGTGGTTGTAGGTAAAATCACTTCTTTTAAAGATCATTTCTCTCCCTATGTTGGTTACAGTTCTTTACTGTCATTTTAGATAAATGACATGTTGACATGTGAGTTCAGTATCAGATGAACTGTAACGACAGAATTATTTCTGATGCTGGAGTGGCCCTGTCTGAGCTGCTGGTGAAGAGGAGAAACAATACAAACAGGATATTCAGTGTCAAGCTGCAGCGGCACCCTGAGAGACCCACCCAGAGGCAGGCACTTGAATACTCACTCTATCCTTCAGCCAAGTTAACTGAGGAAACTTGACGTAATAGTAGACTGTAGAGCTCAGTTTGTGCAGGAACAAACTCATGCAGTGACATTTTAGAAGTGAAACGATCTGAAATGGAAACTTCTGATGTTCTTGTTGCACTGAACAAGTCTGTGAGGCACCACAGTTTTACAGGGTAGTCATTGGGTGCTTTTATTTTGTCCTCAAGTCGTCCCAGCCTTGCTTGCATCCCTTCTCAGGGATCCCTCCAACCCTGTGACACAGAGCCACTGAAGTTAACGCTGCTGTAGGGAGGGGAGATATGCCATGGTGCTCTGTGTTTGAGTGTCATGGCTGTGATTGTGATACCAATCCAACGTTTACAGGCTTTGCACTCTTATAATCAGTAGACCTGTGCATAGGAGTATGAATTCAATGCAAACAAGCAAGAGACTGTAGAGGGGAGCTGCATGGAGGCTCTTTTTAGGCATGTAGGAAACAGCACAGTGAATCCAATGCTGACGGGATACGCTCAGTTTACAGACCACATCAGTCTAGCTAAGGGCAGTGTCGTGTAGCGACAGGGCTTGTAGTAACACGCAGTGCTCTGAGGTGAAGGCTGTTTTCTGTAGTGCTCGTGGATCTCATATCCAGGAACAAAAGCAGTTGGCGTTTCCCTGGTGTAGGCTGAAATGTGGTGCAATGTGATAGAGCAACAGGGAACTCCTTGCTGGCTTTTTGCCTTGTGCAGATTCCTTTTGGATTAGGTTTTGACCTTTAAAGCAAGACCTGCTTCTTCAGTTTCTCATTGTCTAAATTCTGCATTGAAGCTTGAGAAACAAGTCTGCGAAGCTGGAGCATTTCTTAAGCTCTAATTACTGAAGCACAGAATCGGTAGGAACGAGTCTGCTGCGGGAGAAAATCACCGAATGGAAACAGTTTTACAGATCTGGTGCCTTTTGTTTTTTATCTTATTCTGTTCCACGGCAACACAGGCCTGTGTGGTGCTAGGCTTAAATCAGCACAAGAAACTGGTTTATATTAAAGACTGGTCCACAACTCCTCTTTTGCTCTTAAGAGGCACCTCTACCTCCTGATCAAAACACCACCTTGTTTGCCCTCAGTGATGTGGAAACACGAAGTCGTGTTCCTGCTGCCAGGTTTTATACTAGAGCACTGCAGCTGCTTGGCACCAGCAGCCCCATGCAGTAGTTTGGAGGTGAAAGAGGTGAAAACCACTGTCGGGACTAAAAATCGGCTTGAATTTAGGCAGAGGGGCTGTGATGGAAAAACCTCTGTCCCTTTTTTAATTTCTTTAACATTACCATTGCTTCAGTTGGATTTGCACAGGATTTCTCAGTTTCTCATTCGGACAGATTCTGTCATTTCATGCAGCGCAGGCCGAAGGGCAGCTGAAACTGAAACTCAGCTCTGGGATGGGAGGCAGCAGCCGTTCTGTGCCGGAGGAAGGCCTGGGTGCTGTGCTTAGGGATTTGCAGGTGGGACTACAGGGGAGGAGGAAGCACATGATTATTTTTGGTTCAGGCACAAGGCTTAAGTTTTCAGAAATAACAAGAGGTTCTTCAAGGCTGTGAGAGCCTAAAGCCTTGGATTTCTCCTGCCTCAGCTGCCTGCTGGCACACGCAGCCATGTTGTCGCTCTTACAATGCATTTGATCTGTCGGTGACTCATTTGAAGGCTCTCTTATCTTCACCAGCTAGGTGCTTCTGGGCCGAGTCGCACCCGTGTATCAGCTCTGTTACTGCACCCTGTTATCAGCTACTCCTTTCACTCCCTAGGGTGCTCCCAGCCTTTGATCTGTTACCATACTGCAGCAACAACTTCCCTTGTTTTTTAATGCTGCATTACATTGTGCAGGGCTGCCATCATCCTGCAAATGCTGCAATATCTGCTGCCTGCGTGCTGCTCTCACAAGTTCTTTTTCTCTAAAGCATGAAATAAACTCTTGTTCCCCTCAATCTTCAAATAATCATAGTGAAAATCACTTTACTGCGAGATGGCAATTTCCATCAGACACTACACGGAGGGTTAATTCTTCCCTTCTCCCTGTTGCATTTGTTTGGCTGCTGCTTTTAAAAAACTATGGGGCAGGGGCTGTTTGTGCCATCCACACAGCACCTGGTGCTGTGGGCTCTGACTGGTCTGTAAATCCTAATGTTACAGAGCAGGGATGAATCCTGTTTTCCAGCAGGAAGTCCTCTTTTGCTGGCCAGGCTGGACCTTGTTTAATTTGAGGTTGATTCTGTCAAAGCTAGAGATTTCAGTGCAAGGAAAGGTGCTCTGTGTTCAGCAGGACTGAAAACACTTTCTGTGGTTTACAGGTTTTTTTACAGTGACAAATGGGCAAAAGCAGAGACAACACAATAATTTAAACCTTATTTGCTTGAAATCAGCTAAATTCCTAGTAGTGTTGGAAGCAAGACCAGTAGCAGCACCTGAGCCAATTCTGCTGGAGGTAGTGCTTATCAGGTGACCTAGCAAAGCCATCCTGACTTGTAGGATTTGGGGCAGAAACTCTGGTGGAAGAAACACATGCCACCTCACAGCCTACACAGCAGCCAGTTCCTGCTGTTGGGCTGCGGATCAGTGATCCAACTTGTCTCAAGGGTGGACCTTGGCAGGGCTGCGGGGTGGAGGACATGTTTGCTGTGCTAGGTCATGCAATCCGGGGAAGGCTGGGACTAACCTGGGTGTTCTGTCTCCTAATGGGGTCCAGCCAAGTGGCACAGCCTGTATCTGCAACACATCCCTAACCCTGGGAGTCCTGACCAGAGTGTGCTGATCCTCATGTGATTTAATAGTGACGAATCACTTTCCTGCCACTGGCCAGGTTGGGCTTGTTTTATTTATGCCTTAAAACCTTTCTCCCACACTGTGGTCTGTGCGGAACCGGCAAGTTAAAAGCTCTGCCTGTTGAGTGGGCAGGAGAAGGGCCACAGCCTGGTGTGGAAAACATGTGAGATGTGGTCCAGGCTTGTGGGGAGAATGAGGTGGGGAGCAGAGGTGCCAGTTGTGTGCTCAGTTCTTAGGACTTGCCCAGCCTGTTTCACAGATTCATAACTACTGATCTTTGACTATGTTTCAGGCTTGGCCTACAGTCACTAATTGTCAGTGTCCTGGGGCTTCTTCCAGGTTTTAATTGTCCCTATTAGTGTGTGGATGCTGGAAATAAGGACACATTGGAGAAAGGTGGTAGTGTTTTAGCTGCTGCCGTTGTCGTTGCTGGGGCTGCCATTAAAGCTGCTTACTGGCATTTGCCCTCCTGTGAAATGTGTAGGTGAGCTATTTATAAATGCGCAGAGAGATCCCACATCTCTAGCTTGTGCTCTGATTTAAGGGTAATCCCCACCAGGAGGGGAGAATCTGGCCAGGACTGCAAAGGAGGTTAGTGGCAGAGTTGAAAACAGTCCACTTCTGAGCCTTGGCATTGTCTTTACGATGGGTTGGATTTGTGGGGGCGGGAGCAGGAGTGGAGCAGCAGCGTATTGTTTCCCCATTAGCTCTGCCTTTTACAGCATGAGCTCCCATCTTCAGGGTGAAGAGAGGCACTTTTCCTGCTGCACAGCCCCCTCTCCTGTCTTCCCCTCCCTCTACACAGCAGATGCAGCTCTGTCCTGGGCTGCATCCAGCCTCAGTCTTCGCTTGCTTTCACCCTTCCTGTCTGGAGCGGATTCAACCTGGTGTGCAGGGGGGAAAAGGCTCTTTTCCTGGAGCAGTCCAGTCCCAGGCACACGGGAGTTAGGCTCTGTAGTTCTCAAATACTCTTCTGAAAGTAGATACAGCAACTTGCTTTCATTATTCCTCTCCTGAAAGGTGCAAATTACCTCACTGTTTAAAGCACGCAGTTTCTTGAACAGCAAGATTAATATAGCTGGATTTCTAGTGTATCTGATTGTCTTTTACCTTTCCACATGTAGATTTGCTGATGACTAATAACAGGCAAGCTTCTCAGCATGTCCTCAGTGGGAACACGATTCTTCTGCCCAACTCCCAGTTTTTATGAAGTGGGGGGAACTCATCTACCTTTGAGGCCTGCACCTCAGTGTCCAGCTTGGATAGGGTGGGCCAAAGGACCCGAGTAGGATTAGACAGACACAGATGCACCCCAAATGAGCCTAATTGTCATAAGAGACAAGGCTAATGCCATGTGGTTGCAGTGAGGAAATGAGGCTCTTGCTTCTTTCCCTGAGAGCTCCTGGCATGCTGGCTGTATCTGCAGGACACTCAGCCTTCTCTTGGTCCTGGGTGGGCTCTGGATTGGGGCTGAGGAACCTGCTCGAGTGTCTGTGTGGCCAGGGGACAGTTGCTGGAGCCTTGTGCGGGAATCTGATATGTGCTGTGGTTTATAAACTCGGTCAGAGTTACAGACTTTGTAGGTGATTCCAGCACCCCCTCCAGGACCTCATGAGAGGGTTTACGTGGAGCTTCAGCACTGCATGAAATCAGTTGTGGGAAAAATAACTTACGAGTGATTTTATCATTGTACGCGAGAAAGTGATGTAAGAAACTGCAGAAATCTGCTAGCTGGATTCCTGAACACGTGTGGAAGACTTTCATCTGTTTTTTCTTGTAAATGGGAGTTTTATGTAAACGTTGGAAAATCATAATTATGACATAAACATTTCAGAGAATTTACACTTCCAGATGTAACGGAGTTGTGGGAGCAATCTGGGAACAGAGACTTGTTTGAAAGAGATGTCTCTGACTTGATTTCAGTGGTGCCCTTTGGGGTTACACTAGCTCAGAGCCTGTCCCTGGCTGCTGCCTGAGTGATTTTGTGTGAAGCTGAGCGCTGGACTGCTCAGTACAGGTATTTTAACAAGTGGGATGTAATGGTTTCACATTGGTGTGTTTCTGCTACATGCTGTGCTTGTTCCTGCCCTGGTGTTGGTTATTTTGTATTGGCAGTGTCTGACATTGTGTTCAACCTTTTTTATGTCCTGGAGAACCTCATTAATCTGCACGATCTCCTTTCTGGATTACTGAAATTTCACGTTATATCAAGGGGGGGCACTAGGAATATTTAGCCTTTTTTCAGAGCGGTTGCGTTCTTTTGTTTTGTCTTTTATCAAAATAATTGTTGTCAGCCAGAAAACCCAATGTGACTTGGAAATGTGTGTCCTCACTGTGCGGGCTCTTGAAGGAACAGCAGATGGAAACAGGGAGTGCTTGGGTCAGAGTGCCCTGGAATGGTGAGTGTCCTGGGGCTGCGCAAGTTGATGGATATCTCCCCTTTCATCTAAATACACTTGGAGCCACAGACCTCTGAAAAAAAACCCCCAAAACTCTGTAATCCCAAATCTCCTCTCTTAACCTGTTTTACTCGAGGGGTCCCCTCCGCTCACTGTGCACCTCCTCTGTGGGTTGCAAATCGCCCGGTGTGCCTGTAGCTCTGTTTCTACACCCTCCCAGCACTGCCTGCTCTGCGCTGTCGCTGTCTGGCTCCCCACAGCTGGGAAGTCCCCGGGGGCTGTGCCCACATCGTGAGTCAAACCCTAGGCAAAGTCAAAATCCAAACACCTACACAGAGAGTGGGAGAGATGGGTTTTCTGCGTCGTAGGGGAGTTCGTACACACCTCCCAGAGACTGCCTGAAACCACGAGCTGCTGGGGAAGGCCTGGGCGGGTTGAGGGAGGCTTGGGGTGCTCTCGCTGTGAAGCAGAGGGGTAGAGTGGGGCAGAGTTCCCCACAGGAGAAAGCCTCGTGTGCTTGGACAGGAGGGGCAGGCTCTGAGCTCTGCTCTCAACACACTCTTGCTAAGATCCTGGGAGACATTGCTGTTTTAGGAACCCACTGTCCTGGGGCACAGGACACACGCTGAGTGCTCTGCCAGGCCAGTACTCTTTCTTATGTTTTTAAAAGGAAAAAATTACTTCTGATACACAGTACCCCACAGCAGGGAGTGCCTGCCCTTGAAGAGCATTCCCAGCTCCAGATGTAAAGAAGCCTGACAGCACATAGTGTTCAGAGGAAGAGGCATCCAAAGTGATGTCTCTGCTTGCTTGCCTTTGCCTGTTCCCACTCCAAGAAATATGTTTTTTATGCCTTATGCTTACTAGGGGGGCTGAGGCACCTCATCTAGGTTTCTGAATCTGGAGTGGGGAATGTAGGTGCAGAGATACATTGGGTTAACGTGGAGCTGGTTACCTGACCAGCTCTTGTTGTCTTGTGGCAGCTAAAACACAGCAGTAGGTGGGAAAGCATATGCTGGCTCACAGAGCTCACCTGATACCTGCCCGCATAATGCTGGGGAGCACAGGTCAGCCACAGCCCCAAAGCACGGGGGTTTCTCTGCACTGCTCACACTGATGACACATCTGACACGTGGGTTTGGTGAGCAGGAGAGAAGCCCTATGCCCACTTCTCGAGCTTGCCATTTCCTCTGGCAGCCCAAGGGTTTCCTCAGGCCATGGGCTACACCTGGCGGTCTTGGCCTGTGGACCACCAGAAGTCAGATTATGGTGGGAAGACTTGGGGTGCCAGGAAGGGGAACCTTTCCCTGAAAAAAATTCAGCACAGATTTGCCATCATGGGAAGAAATGGCTTCTATCTCGCTGGATCTCCCCTGCCTCTGCTTCTCCGTCCTTTTCAGGAGGGTGTATGTGTCACCCTCTGTGGTTTCTGAGGTTTGTGACATCTTTTTTGGGAATCTGCCATGCAGTGACTGCTCACGTGTATCAGTGGTCTGCTGGCTGTGTTGTGATTTCCTTACTCCCGTGCTGGTGAGAATCCAGCCAGCTCAAAGTGGAAAGTTCCTGCCTTAGTGCCCAACCTCACTTCTTTCCGTGGCCTTGCAAACTCACTGCTCTGTGCTGGTCCTGTCTGGCTGGGCTAGCTCGAGGAAAAGTCACTCTCCAAGCCTAATTGAGTTCACTCCAAATCTCAACTTGGTATTTTTATAGTGATTTACACCTTTTTGAGTCGGGCCTTTCAACCAGAATTTTCTTTAAAATCAAAATGAAAAACGAAAGCTGGAAACAGCCAAAGGATTTTTTTTTTTTTTTTTTTTTTTTCCAATTCAACAAGCCAGGTTTTGAAGACAGCCTCGGATTCCTGCTGGCCAGCTGCACGAAAGACATTGCACATGTGGCAGCCTCCTTGCTGGGTGATTACCTTGGGCAGGTCCGGCTGTCGGTGACCAGCCTGGGCAAGCCCGCTGGTAGCCACGGGGAAGTCCAGAGCTGGAGCGTGCGCATTCAGGTAGACAGTTTGTTTTGCAGTTCTCACGCCTCAGCTTGACCAAAACCATACCCTGACCTTATAGCTACAGGCAAGATCAAAATGACTTAGCAACTGTTATTTATCCACTTACATGAGTCACTCGTGTAATTTAAAGAGCCATGCATTTTACGCCGGCCGTGGGTGACCGGGCAGGAGCCTTGCCACCGCGGCAGCTTTAGCTTCTGCCACCAGGTGACACTGTTGGATAGTCTATAGACCCCTCCCGGCCTGGCAGGTCACGTTTCCCTCCCTGGTTTGTCTCAGTTTGATGATTCCTCACTCCCAGCCCCAGCCTCCCTCCCTCCACCACCCTCTGCTGAGCTCGCTGTCCTTGGCACCGGTTTCTTTAGAGCTGGTCCCTGTAACCCCGGCTATTCGTGTTCCTCGGACAGTTCTATCGCACAAGGTCACTGTGTCGCAGGATGTTGCGTTTTGCTGTCTCTCCTCCCCAGAGGCAGGTAGCCAACACACCAGTTCTCCTGGGAGCGTGTCAAGAACCTGCATGGAGCCGCAGGACTTGGCACGCTTGGGACCAAGAGACATAAGCCATATGCAACCTGCCCTGAAGTTTGGAAGCACTTGGAGTAGAGATTTGGGTTTGGGCCTGTTTAGGAGATTAAGTTCAGTCTGGGTTCAGACTGCTCCAGTTCCCTGTGCTAAAAAATGTCCTATAATTCTATTCCATGTAATAAGAGTGAGGTGTAAGATTCATTGCTTTTGAAGTTAGTGCCTTGATGGTTTGCGCAATGAGACAGACATGTCATTACTCGCTTGAAATAATAAAAAAAAGTTGTCAGGTTGCTTTTTCAGATGGAAAGAGGCATTCCTTAGGAGCCTGAACAGGTGGGCATGTGAGTGATGTGGGTTCCTGCAGGTTTCCTTCTGAGAAAGGCAAACTGAATTACTTGTGTGTAGAAAGGGCCTCCTCTCCGGGCTGATCGCTGAGCCTGGGCTGGAGGTGAGGTGGAGAGGCAGTGTCTGTCACTGCTGGTGAGAGGTTCCTCCTGGCACCCCACCTAGGGATTGCAGCCTGGCTCTGCTGGCTCGCATATAGGCAGCCCTGGGGACGGGGGAATGGAGGGGACACTCCGAGCCTTGTCTGGGGACTGTGCACTCAGGGTGGCAAAAATGGATTTTGCTCCTTACAAAGAGAGAGCTTCCTTAGGTCCAGACTCAAATGGACAAAATCACTCTTGACCGATTCTCTGTGGTTAAACCTGTGGTTTGTGGTTTCCCTGGGCTCTGCTTCAGTACTGTCTGCCCCCAGCTGCAACGCCTTGAGACTTTTGGAGTCACTTAGCAAAGTGATGGAGAATTGGGCCCTGACCCAGGCAGCACAGAGGCATTTGCAGGGCCTTGTTCTGAATGTAAAACTGCTTCATCTGTGAGAAGTTTTAGGTTGATTACCATTTTGGAGGGGAAGCTCCTCTGTTTTAGGATGCTCCATGGCATGAGGTATGTTCTGATTTGCAGCGTTGCCTGAAGATCAGGACAGGGTTGTTACCATCTACTGTTATGTCTTTCACTGCTAACCACAGATTTAGAGGAAACATGGATCTGTATCTCTGCTCATGTCATTTGGCATCTTGGATTCAAAGAGTTTAGTCCAGCTGAGAATCTGGTCCATCTTGCACACACGGGGCTGTGTTTTATGTAATAGTATTTCTGCAAACATCTTCGCCAAGTGCTAATAGTGCACCAGAGAGAAAGTTCACGCTTGTGCTTTGGTGAGAACTCGTGTGTGGAAGAACTCCATACATTGTGCTTAGACCAACAAACAGGACTGCAAACACCTCTGTGATGGGGAAGGATTTTTAGGCGGCAGTTTCCTTTCTGTTCAGGAGATGAAGTGCCTGCAACAGTTACTGTAGGAGAATTTAGCTGGTCAGCTCATGAGCGGTTTTATATTTGAAGTATTTGAAAAAGGGGATGGTGATTTTAAAAGCAATGAGTAAAAATGGTCTGGCAGTCAAATGATGTTTAAGGATGAATGTAGTGTAAGCAGTGTTCCCTTGTAACATGTCAGGAGGTGGGAGGCAGCAGTCTCTGTTAATTATGCTTACGGTTAGCAACCAATGCTGTGCTTCAGCCAGGACTAACTGTACTGATTATGATTGATTGGAATTCCAGGAAAGACTCAAACTCACTGTGTCTTTTCAAAGGGGTAGATAAGTATGCTGAGATGATTATAATAATACCTTAAAGTTTTATATTCTTTATACTGCTTTGTCCCCTGCAGTGGTAAAAGCATTTCTGTAATCCTGAGTGTGTTGGAATATTCCTGGTACATTTCTTTCCTAAAGCACGTGCTCATTCAGAAGACCATTTCAGCACACTGGGAATGAAACTTTCTTGCAGAGCCCCAGGTTTCATGTGCGTGTGGCAGCCTGGGAATTTGGGAATTAATGGGAAGAAAAGCAAGGTGCTGAAACTCATAAGAGAAAAGTCCTTGCTCTCCTCCATGCCACATTGCTTCTTGAAGTGGCTGAGGGATTTGGCAGGGCCTCCTGGTTCTTATAGAAACACCGAAGGGTCTTCATGTCACCGAGGTTTAGGCCATGTGTTGGAAAGGTAGTTTCCTCCTGTAGTTGCTGAAGAAAGAGATTCTGACATGAGAATGGGGGTTGACATTTCATTGCCATGTCATACCCAGAGAACACATGGGATCTGTGGCAAGAGTGGATGTGCCTGCATTTTTGGTGAATTATGCAGAGCGGAGGAGATGGCTTTATCCTCTCACTTTTGCTTCAGGGAGACAGCAAGTCCTGATCTAACATAAAGCCTGCAACAGCAAAAGGTAAACCTGTGACTTTCTGTTGGATCATCACTTTTGCATCATGTAGCCCTGGCTTTTTTTATCCAATATTAGGAGCCCTAGAGTTGGGTTTAATATTTCAGGGTATGATGGCTTGGGCTGCTCCAGTTTTCAATCTGTCTCTACAAAGTCTCTTGTTTCCCACTGGCTCATTGATTGGCTACATTGCTGGGTAAAGTATGAAAACTGGGAGTCAGAATTGGTGTGAATACAGTCTCCCAACCCTGCCCCTGCAACCTTTCTGGTATAGAAGGGTAAACCAGGAGCAAGGGTGGGGTTTTGCCAGTGGAAAGCTGGGATCTGTTTCTACTTTTTAGATCCATTGGTTTCAGTGGATTTCCCTTTGGACTGAATCACCCCTTTATCCTGGTTGGATTGTATACTTGCTAATAAGTCTGGTCTGGTGATAAACTTCTCTGGAGTCCTGCTTGGAGTTAGCAACCATGCTGTGGAGGACAGGCACCAGCCACCCCTTTTTTTAAGTAATGCTTTTTGTCTCTTGCAAATATCTTTGTAAACACACACAATATATAGAGAAGGAGAGACCAGGGCCTCATGGCTGGGATGTGGTGCAGAGGAGCGGGAGGACACCAGTGATCTGCTTTCATGGAGCGAGCACGTGGAAGCCACTTGCTCTTGTGCCTCAGTTTCTCCCTTTACAAACAGGGGAGTTTGATAACAACTGCCTTGCAAGGTGACTCCCACAGTGTGGCATTGGTGTCTCTCTGTAACACGGGGCCCCAGCAGAACAGCTCTTGCAGTAAGATATGATTTAAATTATTTAGGGTGTTGTCATGTGATCACAACTGATTGAGTTCCTGTGGCTTAACAAGTTGCCATCTGTTATCATCCCCATTATGAATTATGCATTAGCTTAAATCAAGGCGTAAACCAAAGGAGTTCAAGCAAAGTCCTCACCCCAATGATACCATAAAACTGTCTTTAGGGCTGTTAGTACTGGATCCAAAACACTGCAGCCACACGAGTGAGCATGCTGGTCCAGTACAAGCTCTCTTGGCTGGTTCAAACCGTCCTGGCAGATTCCCTTGGCAGTGGCAGGCTTTATCCTGGGCCAGGTGTCACCCACCCTCCTGATGTAGGCTCATAAAACTGGTGAAAACTCCACTGCCTGTGTCCTGGCTGAGTGGACAGAAATAAGATCATAGTCCCCCGCCAGAGTCCCAAAGATCTCAGGATCGTGTGGTCAGGGAGCCACTGCTGAAGAGGGCACAGTGACCACGTGCGGAATTGCTGGCTAACTCAATGTGAGGCTTTGCAAAGCTGTTGGCTCTGGAAGTGCCATGAGCTGTAATGCAAAACCTGACAGGATACATGTGTGTGATGGTGTCAAAGTGGCCATTTGCAGTAAAACACTTCAAGCCCAACTCAGACTTTCCTCTGAGTCCTCTGGCCTGGAAGCGTCAAGGCCAGAAAGCAGGCCCAGCCAGAACATTCCCATTTCTCAAGCTGACCCACAGTGCACTTTCCCTGTGAAGGAGCAGTGTCTCAAGCCACTGCAGCTATGTGTATGGCTACTTCCCTCTTAGGCCAAAGTGCGGTAGCTCCTTCGTAGCTCAGGAAGCTCCCGCTGGCCAAGTCTCTCCCTTTTGGTTGTGTAGCTTATATTGGATTTGCAGTGGCGAAAGCAATTAGGGCCTGCTGTCCTTCCAAGGGTGCAGCTCCTTGATGTCCCATCATCTCTCAAGTCGCATTTACAGGCCAGGATTTCCCTGCCTGGGATACACCAATGTGAGGCAGCCAGCTTGGCAGCCCAGGGTGATTGGGGCAGGCTTGGCTCTTACTGCAGTTCTGGGGTTGGCTGAATTTATACACATTTGCTGGGCAGCAGATTGGGACAGCAACCTTGTTCTGATGGAGAGGCAGGCCATTTGTTACCATCCATTTGAGATCAGAGCCTATAAAATAAACATTTCTCTCTGTGGGAACAGGCAGCAGAGATTACTGTAGCTAAATCAAGACTTACTTGGCGAGTGTGCATAGTAGGGAACGCAGAAAATTCATGGCATCCGCAGAAGCCAAGTGCTTTCACATAGACTGCGTGTCTGTCCTGAGGAGGACCACGGGGATGTGTGAGCCCAACAAGATGGATAGGCAGAGAATGGATGTCTCCTGGCATCAGCAGTGGTTACAATGATAATTCCTGTTTGAATTTTGGGTCATAAATCTGTTTGTGGCTGCAAGGACACTTCCCGTGGCTCCAGCTTTATCCCAGTGTTCAGAGCTATTTTTTTACAGCTGGAGGGTGCTTGTTCCATCAGTTGACACAAAGGCTGACTCTATGGCTCCTGGTTTCTGCCTTTGGATATCTAAGGGCTAAATCCTTTGACTTCAGAGGGAGTTACTCACACAATGTCTCTGCTAGAAATACAGCCGTGTCCTTCCTCTTTAAAGCAGGACCAGATTCTCTATCTTCAGCTTGATGTGCAAAGCCCTTCCCCTGGAGAGAGCCAGCCTACTTTTTTGCCCAAGTTCACAAGTGTCCATGCCTCTTGCAGTTTTACAGAGGGCTGAACAGTCCTTCAACTGACTGAACAGTCTCTTCAACTGAGAGAGGAATTCAGAGTCTTTCTTAATCTCCTTTGGAAAGACAGAGGTGGATCGGAAAGCAATAGCACCACCTTTAAGATTTGTATAAACTGAGTTGAACATATTGGAGCTATTCTCTCACATTTTGTCCCAAAGACTTTCCAGTCTGAAGGTGAAGAAAAAGAATGATGAAGCTCTGGATGCTGGGGCCATTGTGGATCAGGAAGGAAGGAATAAGAAAGCAAAGGAGAAAGAGTTGGGATTTAGTGTGGACCACCAGGATGGGAGAAAAGTGAGACAAATTCTTGAACTAAGTCTTAAATTGCTCCAAACCACAGGGTATTGTGCTTGGGGGAGAGGCAGGGAGGGAATAGTTATGCAATTTCATCCTCAATCATGCAAAGGCAAATTATTGGACAAAAGTATTGTATTAGATATATTGCAGTTGGAGCCTAGTAGACCATTTGATACAGGGTCTCACAAGATCTTGCCCTCCCTCCAAAATTGTTTGGCTTGTCTTGGATAGGAACTCAGTCACGTGGATTAGTAGAAATGACAAATGATACATGGCTCTGATCATGCAGTTTTTCCACCTATGTGACTGATGAAAGTTTTTGATTCATCCATTTTACTGAGGGCTCCTCCTGTGCATTAGCAAAGCAGTAAAGAGCATTTTAATGACACTTTTAGGTGCGATGTTTCGCAAACACTAGTGAGTAGCTTGTACATGAAGCATGGCAGAAACCAGGAAGCTGGGTAATTTTGGTGGGATAAAAATAATGAAAGTGATGGAAAGTTAGAGGAAGAAAATAAGTTTTTCTATCTGAACAAAATATCTGAGAGCAAAATTCTTTAGGAAGGAGAAACCCAGAAAGCTTTAATGTGAGAGACAGCAAAGTGAGCAGTGTGTAGTTTGGGTTTGCATACTTGGGTGCGTGTGATAGACTAGCAACAAGGTAACTGGAGTCAGGGTATTGGGCCAGACTGTAGACTGGGGTAAGCAGCATAGCTCGGTGGAAATCTATAGAGATTTGGCAGTTTATCCCTGCTGAAGATATAGCTGGGATAGAATTTACTGCCAAGAAATTACCAATCAACTGGATTGAAATCAGAGCTGAAAGAAGGGGGGATGAGTTAAATGAATCTACTTCCCCCCACATATTAAAGGAGAGAGTCTCTCACCCCAGGCCAGAGCAGAAGGAGGGAGGCTGTACAGGAGACTGCCAAAATCGCAGAGGTGTGGGAGTATTACGGAGCGGTATGGGAGGACTTGGCACACTTGAAAGGAAATGGAGTGTGGCACTAAAGCCCATTCCTTGGGAGCAAGACTGCTGGCTGAGGGGCAGCCTTGACAACCAAATCAGTCTTCCTACCTCTGTATAATTGGACTCTGTGGATTATTACTAAGATTTCACTACAGGCAGGTCATGAGATTTTACCCAATGGTCCCACAGAGGAAGGAATTACTCTGCCCTGTACTAGATTTGAATATTGCCTAGCCCAACCAATTGTGGCTCAATATGAGATTTTCTTTCAGAAAGCTGCCCACTCGTGATCCGAGGAGTCCAATTATGATGACTTTACCATTAATGCATAGCTCATACTCAGCGCCTGTCCTTGGAGACGTGCATGCATGCAGGTCATTTGTGTACTGTGGCCAGTTCAGGGAGGAACCTGTGTGTCTCAGCAGCGTATTTCTCCATCCAACTTGCATCTTATGAAGTTTTGACCACCTGGTTGGAGAATAGGAATACTTTGTTTATTGTTTTCCCTGCTCCGGGTGAGTTTCCACCTGCATCATCTGCAATACTGTAAAACACAGTCAGCACTGGAAGAATGGAAGGGCTAAACCTGAAACAATCCTGCCTCACTGCACTTGGCTTGCTGCTTCCGGAGAAGGATGAAGGGTTTCCTCATCTGATTTCCACGTTTTGTATCAAATGCTGCCTGGGCCCATCTCAATAGACACCAGTGAGGAAACTGCAACTTACTGCTACTCTTCAGTCCATTTTGCTTGAGGTATGGCTTTTTATATTGCTTCATGTGGCATTTGGCAGTTTAGTCTTTTGGAGCATCTGCTGATAGCAGTGTGAAACAGTGACTTAGGCATTAGAGCATTTAAAATGATGGCTAGTCAAAGGATGTACAAAACTGGTCAGACTGTAACCTTTGCATTATAGGAAGCAATGCTAATATGAGATGCTTTCAGTGTGAAAGCCATTCAGCTGCAATCTTCCGATCCAAGCAATTGGTAGTTCATAGCATGATCTTATACTGCAGCTTCAAACTTCCGTACTCATGGCCTTTCCTACCATGTATTGAATTTTAGCTACAGCTAGTTGTCCTCTGGCCCATCTTAGGTGAACTGCAGGGGTTGAGTTCACATGGTGGCAAGCAGAATTTTGTCCCTTCTCTCTTCAGTCTCTCTGCAGCTCCACTATTTGTAGTGGTATTATTCCTGGCACACCAGATTTGGGCTTGCGATCTTTTGATTTGATTGTAGATCAGGGTGAAGAGGAGTGACTGATGACTCCCCAGTTCATTTCAGGAGAGAACTGGGTGGTCAAAAGGTTACTTTAAAAAAAAATACTTAGTTTTATATTTTCATTTGCTTCTGTCTTTGTGATTTCATTCCATAAAAATAGCTCCGGGATTGTTAAAGACTGTTCTTTTAGATAGTGGCATACCGCAGAAAAGGCAGCATGCCTTAGGCAAGGAGTAAGCAGCTAGGTTTCAAACACTCACTGAGCTTGGCCCTTTAGGCAACTCTTTAAGAGTTTTGCACCAACCGAAAAGGAGAGAAGAAAATCTTTCTTTAGTTCCAAAAGCCTAGAGCGAAGCTTCAAAACACAGAGTGCCTTGTACAAGCCAAGACAGGGAATAGAATTTCCATTTTATTCCAGATGAGAAGTAGGTCTTGTTATAAAGGGTTTGGGTGACAAAGCTAAATGTACTTTAAATTTCTACTTCAATCTATTTTTAATTATTCATGTGTAGATTCTTTTGTAGGGTTAACAAGGAATTTGCCAGAAGCCAGCCCACAAAGGCTTGAGTTGTAGTTTTCCAGCAGACATCCTGAAAAAAACCACTGTCACAGGCAATCAGCATCCTTGGGGAGGTGGCCTGTTAGCAGGGTGTTTACTAATTGGGATCATTGTGCAGTGGATAATTGTTTGTGACACCCACGCTGATTGGACCCACAATATCTTCCCATCCTGCAAATGGTCCGTGACAGTTTTGATGAATTTGAAGTTTGGAGTCTGAATAAATCTACGGAAGGAAAAAAAATGCTTCCACTGGAAAATATATGTAGAAGAGCAGAGCTCTGCCCTGGGTCAGCCTCCAAGAATGGAGCCACATGAGCACACAGAAAGAGAGGCCACTCGGTGGGTCTTGTCAGGATTTCTATTTTTTCCTCTTGCATTTAATTAAGAGTCTGGGGGAGGACCAGCCATGCCAAATTAAAAATGGGAGAGTTGGTTTAGTTTGCACAGGACAGGGATGTCCTAACCAAGGACTTTTGGGCTTACTGGGAAGCTGCAGTTTTATTGAAATATCCCTGGAATGAGTTCAGATGCAGGTCAGGCCTTCTTCCTGGCAGACAATAGCAAAAGTGATGCAGATGTCCCCAGCAAACAGGCAGTTCTCTGGGCTCGGGAGCAGTATGTAAGGGTGGCAAGCATCATTTTGCAGAGGAGCTGTAGAAATTTTTTTGTTCCTGGGGCCTGGATAAAAATGTATTTCACATTTGACTGCTATACTGATGTGTGCTAGAATTAAAATTCCCCAGGAAGCTTTTTGTAGGGCTACAGTTTGGAGCACCTGATACCAGATCAGTGCTATCACAGACAAACAAAGTGAAGTGCTCAGCAGGTCCCAAATTACAGTCTTTTCTCAACTGGGTCAGCATTTTATTTTTTAATTTTTTTATTTTTTCTGGAGGAGTAACTTCATCCTGGCAGATTTCAGGTCTAATAAGTCATCATGTGTCCACAGCACTTTATGGCCATACTGAGGATCATAGAACTCTAAGAGCATTCTTGCCCAGTCCCCAGCTCAAAGCTTATTTGTCCTTGTGACCCAAGCGTAAATTGCACAGCCAGAATAAGCACCGTGTCATGTATTTTCACTCATCTGACAGAAATGTGGTTGTCATGCTTCATCTGGTTTACATCTGTGCCGCACAAAGATGAGCTGGAGATATGGCAGGCTTATTCTTTGCAGTTTGATTCTGTAAGCTTCATGCAAGTGCGCAGCATTTGCCAGATTTCAGACTGAAGATGAAGTTGCAGGGCTGATCTCAGGCTGTGGATCAATGATATTATATCCTGGGCTTCCCGGCTCCTAAAAGATCCTAAGTGGTCAATATTTTTTCTATAGATATTTCAGGAAGACTCTAGCAAAATTAGTACTGAATATATATCAGGTCTAAGAATCACTGCTACAATTCCCATATCCACTGTCTGGACCTTTCGATTGGGAAGTGAAGAATTAAAGAAACATTACCGTGTAATAAGCTTGGCAAGCCAGGCAAGTTATTAGTGCTGTTGGGATAAACCTATATTCATGGCCTGGAATCATAGGGCTAGTAATGGCTAAAGCATAGGAGACAAGGATTCAAAGGTGTCCCAAGGCAACGGAGTTCATATTCCTGTTAGAACAAAGGTCAGTCATCCTCCTGAGCCAGAAACTATTTCTGGAGACAGAGCTCTCCTTCTGTAAAAGCCTTGCTCCATTCCACAAGCAAATGAAGTTCCAGATGCAAATTGGCATGGAAAATGATGAGAAGCCATCTTAGATCTGAGCTTTGGAAAAGGGGAACTCCTTATATCACCTCTCATTTCTTCCAGATCCTCCCTGCCCAGCCCAGTGAGAAGTGTCCCCTGAAAGTCCAGCTCACTGGACATTTTAATGATGATCCTTGTAGAATTAACCATAGCAAGCTAAGTGGTGGTATATGATACAATTGCAAATCCCTCCTCCCAGTGGTCTTACCAAAATGCAAACAGTTCTCTGAAGATCTGGCTGGATACTGAAGAATAATTTCAATAAACTCATCACCCTTGGGCCTGTGATTACACTGCACGCATTCAGTACTAATTGACTGAGTTAGATGGTGGGAGAGAAACCAGTGTCTTGTCTTTGAGGCGATGCTGAAGGTGCTTCTCGGGAGATCAAAATTGTAACATAGAGTAAAAGTGTCAGGGCACTGAACTGTGTAGCTTCATCATTTATGCAGACATGTTCAATTCTATACAGAATCAGTAATGTAATGAGAACTCCACCTAGCACAGCAGAAGGCTGGAGGAATGAATGAAAGTGCGCAGGACTTGCAGAAGGAGATCCATTGCCACAGAAAGGCAGGTAGTACATATCAGATACTGGCCATTTGACACGCTATATTTAAGATTGCTCCAGGGAAACCCTCTACTTAAAAAAGAACTATATTCCCCAAAAGAAAATGCTCAAGTATTTCTCAGCACCTATGTTAGTCTTATGTTATGTTGTGGTAAAGTCTGAAGACTTGCCCAAAGCCATACAGAGAATGAAAACCTCCTGACTGGAAGTGTCCAGGTGCACTTTACAGTTGCCCCTTTTATGTAACAAATGGGGTTAATTAACTGTTTCTAAAAATACATTAAACCTTTCCCCAGTAGTAAAAACCAGGATACTCTTCTGGTCATGCAGCATTCCACCAAAGCCAGCAGGATCTTACAGGAGTGGTGTGGTCCAGCTTCCTGGCTCCTATCAGAGGATTATGACTTAAATGGGATCAAGGACTCAGTCTTTGAGTCGGAGCACTGGTTACAAGAGGTGATCATTTTTATGACTCTTACCAGGGGCAACCCGTCTCCTCAAACCCAACATCCTGCACGTTAGCTTAACTCTGATAATCTTCTGGAGCTTTAGCAGATTCACGGGAAGGGGTGGACCTGGAAGGATTCCTGGAGGCTGTCAAATAAGTATCCAGCGTTTCAATTGCAATGAGCTCCAGTGCATCTTCTTTAAATCTGTTTCAAGTTGTTTTTTCGGGGTCAGTGGAACACAGTATAAATCCCGGCTCGCTCAAATCCTTCAGGCAGAGAATTTGGGGAATACATATGGAAATACTTTTGCCTGGTGTTCTCTACTCTGCACCCCTCCCAAACAGAACATACATTTGTGTTGCAGTATAAAAGGGAAAAACCTCCGAGCCTGGAGTAATGTATACAGTTCAATAATACATGAAATTCAAAGCCACACATTAATCACATTCATGTTTAAGTTTCAGATTTAAAACCCTGCAGGTTGGCTGGCCTTTGTTCTGCTAAGTGGAAGGGGGCATTCCAGCCTCTCCATGCAGAGTTCAAAAGCTGCCTCAGGTAACAAGTGCAATTGGCTTTACAGGCCTCATTGTATTCTCCCTTCGGGGCATAGTGAGAAGCTACTGCACAGGTTGGCCCCTTATCGGGCTGTTCAAAGGAGGATAAGTTTGGATAGCAAAGGTTTGTCAGGTCACTGCGAGGGGCTGCTTGCAGGTTCAGGAGGCCAAGACTGGAGGAGTGATCATGCTGCAAGTCAGAATCCAGCTGCATTGGCAGGTCTGGGCAGGAAGAGCGACTTCCACAACAACCTCTTCTTTCCTCCCGCCACCATCCAGTTTCCAAGCCCCTTGATTCCCTCAGTGTTAGCTCATTTGGAGACTTTTCTGAATAGCATTTCATGTTGGAGTGCTTGTCTCTGCTGTGCCCTTGTGTGTTGGATTATTAACTGTTCTCAGTGGTTACCTTTGTCCAGGATTCACTCATCCGAGTGCTGCAGCTTCCTTGCCTCTGGCTGTTCAGACCCCCATTCTCCCCTCCTCTTTCAGGCTGCTCAAAAGGCTGTTGCAGTATGCTTTTATCCTACCCTTTTCCCAGCCATCCTGCCTTTCCAGGCCTCCACACAGGCAAATTAAGCCACAGGGAGCAAAGACTATTCCACTGCCCTTTAGCAGCCCGCTGCCATAGGAACCTGCCTACTTGCTAATATCCACACTGGCCTTAGTTATAAACACCAGTGGGGTGCTGTGACTAACCAGAGAATAAATTTATATGCAGCAGCTGAATTTGCATCAGGGTTGTAGTCTCGGGTGATCCAGTTGTAGAAAGATGTGGCAGTAGTGAGGCTTGTGCTGTGGCTGCAGATAGATTGGAAGTAACTTCACGTGGACCAACTTGGGGGCTGGTAGCAGTCTGGCTGTGGTATGTGGAGGTTAAGAAGGTAGCAAAATCCTCACCAAAAACCTGGTAAATGGACCTTAATCTACAATATTTTGGCCATTGGGTAGTTTAAAGTGCATCCATAGAGCTGTAATGACGTGTCCTCCAGCTTCCACATCCCAGTGTGTCACCCCAGGTAAGACTTGAATTTAAGATGTTCTGTTTGACTGGGGGAGATGCACTGAGCATCCCAAGAGGGCTTATAAACATCCCAGAAAACAGGATATGGGACAGACTTTTTAGAAGTAAACACATGGGTGACTCAGTGTGACTACCCATCACCAGCAAATGACCCTGAACTTTGAAGTTAAATGGCCTAAATTCCAAAGAGTCCAAAGGTTTTACACAGAGGAGTGAAATGCCAAATTCTGCAGGCATATCAGAGGGACAGTGTTGGATTAAGAGCTGCATATATTGTGATGACCTCTTGCTGGTGGGTCATCCAAGGACATTTTCTGTTCTAAACTCAGCTTCTGATGGTGCAAGTCATTAATAGCCATCAAAATAGTGGAAGAGTTTGATCCTGTGAGGTCCTCTCCAAAACCTAAGCAGGAGAATAAAGAGGTCTTTTAACAGGAGGTGGAGTTCAAATGCCTGTTAAGATCAAGTGGGAAATTCATCACTCTCACTTGCAAAATTGTGGGCTGACAAACAGCCCACCACCCGACAAGAAAGACAGCATGGCCTGAAAGACTTTCAGATAGAATACAAATACAGAGGTGCAGCAGAGGGCATAATTTTCCTGTGCTGTCAGTTGGAGAGAGAATATTTTATGCAACAACACTGAATTTAACTTGCAGTTATAAAGTATATATACTGTTCTTGTAGGGCCACACTGGGCTTTTAATGAAGCAAATGGCAAAGCTCCCACTGACGGGGTTTGGACCTCAGCAACTTCAGCTCCGGAAGTTATTCTGTTGTGTATTGTATGTAGAAAGAGGAAAGATTCCAACCTATCAAGCTCTGATACAAACAACTTTTCCTATTTATGTCAAAAGGATTAAGTGTATCCTGTAATCAGCATGCAAAAATTTCCACAAGGCTAGATTACTGTATAGTAGTACCTTGGAGTTTTAGTGAGAGATCACACAAGTGACTTTCCAAACTTACTCCCTATACTTCTGCACTATCCAAATATATGACAAAATATAGAGCAGGCTTTTCAAAGGCACTAAGCACCCCGCTCCCATTTTAAGGGCTGCATTAACTTGAAATCAATATAAAGCCAGGTGTCCAACTTAGACAATCCCTGGTGTTTCATAGTTAAAGGTTGGCATAAAGAGCGGTGTTAGTTAGGACATAGTGAAAGATCTCAGAGAAGTTCTGTTGACTTAAAAATGAACAAGACTCAGCTCAGCTTCTGATCTAAAGGGTTTGACACACAAACAAGCATCTGTCAGCTGCCCAATAATAACTTGCTGTTGGTATATTCTGACCCTGTGACAATCCACAATAAATGGAAAATAATTAGATTTAGTGTTTTTCTCTTTAACTCGTGGGAAAGCTACCCCATATTTGAAAAAAAAAAAAAAGCTCCCCCAGGGATATGAGCGTGCATGTGGACTGAAAGAAGCTGGTGTGTGGTAGTTTGTTACATTGCAATCACTCATTTCTGCGTCAGAGCTCTGTGATACAGCAATTTCCATTTTTTCTAACTTCTCTTGTCTTTTCTGCTGCTTACTTTCAATTGCCATTTTCCCTAACAGAAAGGAGAGATTTCTGTCACGGCATTCATAGGCCAACACTGCAATTGTGTTTGATGCCCACATACCATTTCTTCTTTCTGTTTTCCTGACTGATGGAGATAAGCTGTATCCCCTTGCCCTAAGGGAACAAGACCTACTGTGGTGGTTTGCTGCTGGTTCTCTCAGCTTAGAATAACATGATGCAAACTGCAGCTTTTGTTCACATCTGTAAGGATTAGATGGATGCTCACTCAACCACTGGAGGCTCCTGCCCTTTGAGGTGGGTTATAGCTGGAAGATGTCTTTACGATTAGCCAAACTGATCCAACGTCTGAAAACCTGGCAGGCACCCTCTGGTTCATACTATGGAAAACATTCATGCACAAATGATGGGAACGGCCAGTTCTTCCATATCTCTTTTGCTTATAAAAATATCATTTATTCATGTAAGGAAGGTGTCAAGTTTGAAGGGACACCTGTGCAAACAAAATCCTGTTTGTGATGTTGTGGAAGCTGTGGTGGCTCCTGAGCAAGCTCAGGAGGGATAAAGTGTTTCCAGAAGCCTGGGAAGAGCAGAGGTGGCTGGAATGCTTATGGAGAGAAAGGACTGGGTCTCCCTGCCTCCAGCGCTGGACACTGGAGTGCCTACTAAAACATCCAGTAGGTGGAGGGACCTGCCAGTGGTGCTGCCCATGTCTTTTCTCTCTCCCAAAGCCTAGTTAGTGTCAGAGGTTCTCTGTGGAGAACCACCTGCCTGGTGAGATCCACGGCAAGTGCACATGGCAGGGTGTCCTGAATGGAAGAGTATTCAGGGTAACTGAAGACTCTGTCCACTGTGAGCATTAGCTCTCCATGCTGGTCGTAACTGGTTACTGGCTGAAAAGGGAGCCAGAGGTGGCACATTTGCTTCAAAGTTTATAATTAGTGGACTGTGAAGAGTGCAGTTCCCATCACATGAAGGGCAGACTCAGAAAAAAACATTTTTTCAGTCCAAGGTGTGGGAAAATTAAAATCCTACGACATTCTGGAGAGGCGAGATCAGTGACTCTTTGCTCTACAGCAAGCAAAGGTACTTATACCTTCTAGAAAGCTGTGTAGGCCTTGCTTGGGTCAGGCTCAGCTCCCTGGCTTCATGACAGTGCTCTGGCAGAGCAGCAGATCGGTTCCAGTGTGCCCAATTGTTAAAAATATAGTTAGGAATACTCTTTGAGACAGCCTGAGGTTAATGTGGGGCAACAGGTTATGTCTAAAAGGACTTTTTTCTCAGAAAGCAGTGTCTCATGAAAAACCTGCAGTCTTTCTTCAGTTCATATGGCAGCAAAAAAATATTTTAGCCACACTGCAGGCAGCCAGATAGTTCATAAAAAGATTCAGTAACTTAACATGATCTTACTTGTATAGAGCTTGCTGTACTTTGATCCAACTAACTCAGTCCAGGAGGGCTTTAAAAGGAGAGAAATAAAGTGTTTCTAATTAAAAATTTGAAAAAGGTTTTCAAGAAAAAAAAACAACAGAAGAACATCAATTGTAGAATTATTTAATTTAAAAAGTTTCCTAATTCTCCCCATGTTTCAACATGAAAGGTGGATCTGTGGCCAGCTTGTTACGTGGAATCGCTTGGCTACTGGCCCACACACATGGGTAACAAGCCAATTTCTGCCCTACCTCCTCATTGTACTGCTGATGTGCTGCAGCGTGGCAGGAGGAGACAGATGGACGTGAGCAGAAACACTGCAAAATTGGCAGAGTCAGCACTTGATTGGATGCCATTTTTACAGCTGTTGGATGTCTGAATTTGGGAAAGGAAAGCCAACTCGTGATTTTAAGACAAGGATAATTCTAGTCCTTTACTGCCTTAGCAAGGGAGTGACCGGGAGTGACAAAGTCTTTGAGATTTTGCAACTTGTGTGCACGCTTTCCCTTGTCAACTTCTTAAGGTGACAAATTAGGAGAAAGGCTTTTTTTTGTTGTTAAACCTTTGAGGGGAAAAGCATGTATGATATTTCTTAAGTAGGTTTAGGTCAGGGCAAAACCTATTTGATCTCGAGTTTCACTGCAATTTTGATCGTTCTCTCTGGCATCTGGTGCCCATTTATAAGGTACAAAATAAGGAATCACTTAAAAGCATGCGCAAGCAAATGTGAAATTTGTGCTAAAACAATGCACTTGGGGATTTTAATACAATAATTGACCCCTTCCTTGTTTGTCTGACTAATACTCACTTTGTTCTCTCTAGATCTCACAAGATATTGAATTTACTGGCTGGAGAAGGGCTGCAGACTAGAGAAAACAGAAAAATTTGCTGAGAAAGCAGAAGAAGAGGTTAGTGGAAAAATCTTGTTTTCTCTGGGCAAATAGTACTTATTCTCCTTTTGATCAACACCAGATACTCTCTGGCAATGGTTTCTTGTTTTTAACTCCACCCTGAAAGAGTTCTTCTAACCAGACTGTTGCGTTTTACTGGTTTTACAGATTTGATAAAAAAATTCAGAGCGCCATACAATCCATTTGAGATAATAGCAGAGCAGTACTGAAAACCTTCCACCTTACAAATTCCCAGCTACCAAAGAGATTTACAGACAGTGGTGACATCCCCAAGCTCTCTTGCTCTTGTTCTGCATGTTTGTCATGCTGGAGCCTTTTTATATTTTGCAGGTAGATCTTAAATTTGTAATGGAAGAGAAAGCTGGTGATTGTTTTGTGGCTGGCAGGCTGGGAGGAAAAAACAATGGGTATCTGACTTGTGGGTGAATCATTGTGCTCAGTACAAAACAAATGGTCAGTACTGCAAACCCCCCTGTGCTTCTGTGACAGGGATACTGTGAAACCTGCATCCTGCCACCACAGTCTGAAGTGCTTGTTCTTTGGCCCAGAATATGCAACTTTTTATGGCAACTGAGAATTTAGAGGGTTTCCTATGTGTCTGGTGCCATGCCTCAGCACCAGGAGAGAGCTGCTGATGGACTTTGCTGAACTGTTCTGAAAGTGGAAATGGGGACAAAAGCTACAGTTTCAGTGGTGTCTTTTCAGTGGTGTCTCCTCGTCTGCATCCTTTACTTGTGTCCAGTCATCCCAGACTCTTCTCTTCCGGCTAGACCTGCCTGTTCTGGGTGAGATTACTTCAATCAATGAATGCAATGATTTTAGTATTTCCTAACTCTTGGACTAATGCTTAGGTCTCTGGTCTCTGATTTAGTTCCTTGTTTCTCATCTGGCAAGTGGCTATTTGGATCCTGTAACCAGGTTTTCCTCATGCTGCCAGAACAGCTTACCAGCACGGCCTCACTCCTATCAGTAGGCATGCTTTATGTAGCCTCTTTGTTTCTCAGCCTGTTAGTTTTACCTGTCCCCAGGAGTGGAGGAAGGATTGCACAGCCAGGCCCCAATGCAGGACATCCATTTGTCTCGCTTGGAAATCCCGAGTTTTGAGGTCTGATAATTAAGTGTTTCATTAAGCCTGACACTGCGGTGGAGCCTGGAAAAGTATGTGTTGTGTGTTAGAGCACTTTCACATGCTGGAGCGCAGGCCTCTCTGCTAGAAACAGCCACTGGGGGAGAGTTGTGGCTGCTGTGTTGGATAAAATCTTTGTCTGAAAGGATCCAGCGGGTCTCCGAGCGAGGAAGAGGTGCAGCTGACGGCAGCGTGTCCCAGCGACAGGCTGAGCCGTGCACACGCTGCAGCACCTGCAGCCTCTTCCCCAGGAACCTCCCGGGCGGAAGCAGAATGGACCGAGAAGAGAAGAGCTGCCCTTGGGGAAGGAGGAGACAGAGGAGGATATTGAGGAGGGCCAGAAAGTCCTGGGAAGCTGGAAGACTGTTAGAAGGGAAAGACATGACTGGAAGGGTCCCAAAGACATTAAATATGGGCAGGAGATTTTCTCTGCATCTTTAGATGAACTGGACGGCATTTGAGCATGGCTGGTTCCCTGTCAGCTCCTTATCACCATAATCAGGCGCCTCTCCAGAGGCTATCAGGAAAAAGAGGTTTCTCGACGAATCATCTGCACTGTGTAGTTCTGCTGCAGACACCACAGGTGCAAGGCACTCTGGTCCTGTGGTTTGATGCAGCTATGCTGATCTACATCATGTCTCCACTCAAAATCATTTTTGTCCTGAGGGAGACACTGCTCATCATGATCAAAACAGTCTTATTTTAGAAAGAACAAAAAGATAATTAAATGGCAAACAGTTCCAGTAAAGGGAGTTAAATCTTAGACTAAAAAGACGTATACTCCCAGAGTATCTCACTGCTGTCAGGTTGTGCTGTAGTCAGTCACGTCAGCATTGCGTTGGCCAGTCTGATTTTCCCAAGTGCCAGCTGGGTTTGTGGGTTGTACCTGTACCAGAGAGGAAAACCTTGTAAGATGCTGAGAACTCCCTGTTTAGATGCCTGTGCATGGACAGACAGTGCATACAGGCATAGTCAGGTAAAGGTTATTCTGTGGTTGGAAGAAAACACTGTGCAGCATTTCTTTTACACCAGTGGGAATGACCTGCGGTCTCTGCTTTTCTATTCAGCCTGCTGTTTATTGCTCACAAACAATGGAAATAGCTCACATTTAAAGTGTTTGCTCATCTTAAAACCAAGACCCAATCAAAAAGGACTCTTTGAAAGAAGTTTTCAGCAATAATTTACTTCACTATAATATGAACAAGCTTGAACCGAAACTTTTATGACCTATGACTTGTCAGATTTTTCTTCACAGACCTTACCCTTTAGCACATTTTTCATGATAATACAATCCAATCTGTTTATTATTTTCAATTTAAAAAAGTAAAAAAGTATTGCATCCTCATGAAAATTGCTTCATTGTTGGGCTGTTTGAGTGGTCAGTGTAATATATCATTGTTTGATCTGGCAGAACCATCTATTTATAAGCTAGTATGTGTCAAACTATTTTTTTGGCAAAACTGGGAAGACACCTGGTTTAGTTTAGATTCCTCGCTATGTAATTCCAAACATCGCTCAGTCCTTTTGGATTGAAAACGCAGGCTAGGATCCAGACTTAAGAGTGCTGCTGTCATTCACAAGATGCTCAAGGGCCTCTGCTCTCAAGGTTCATGAGATCATAAATTCTTTTTTAATTTTTCTTTTTTCGTAGTTCAAGTCTAGGCACAAACCCAAAGTAGGGTACATATTAAATGTAAGTGAGGCACAGTCGGTCCTGTTCACTGGTTCAGAGAGAGTTGCCTGTGTTGACCAACAGAGGTAGCAGCAAGGCAGTTAATGGAAGTTTGCTGATGAGATCAAGAGGAGTGGGTCACCTTTGCAGAGCTGTCATAAAACTTGGGAAGACAGCACAACCCTGGGCCATGTTTGGGAATTGGAATTAGAAACCTTGTATTTCTGCAGTTAAGTAAGTTTAAGGGAGCTGATGACTGACTTGCTGTTGAAAGGCACTATTCAATCACAGTGCAATAATGCCTTTACAGAGGTCTCTTTGTAGATTACTAGTTCCCTCTTTTTAGAGCTGATGTATGACATACTGTATCAGACAATACAAACAATAGCTAGATTGTGCTATTAGACAAGATTCAGGATGTCCATGTTGCTTGGTTGTAAAGTTCAAGAGCTTATATTGATGGATTCCTATTGATTTCAACTATAATTGTTTACAGATCTCATAAAGGGCACTGGGATCATCACTGTCAAGTGATTGGTATGATGAAAGTTGTAATATGCAGTACTGTGTACATATTCAGTGCTTACAGAAATGTAAAGATGAGAAAGAAGATGAGAGTGAGAGAAAGAGAGGAGGATGAGATAGGAAAAAGAAAGGTGTAGATCCTGACCATACGCTGTGTTCCTGGTTAAACCACTGGTCCTTTCTGTCCGGTAACATCATGCCATTACATCATTACCACGTTCAGCCTTTAGCAGACTTTGTTTTACCTCTGTGGTGGATCTTCTCTCTTCTAACCGAGAAGGAGCCCTTTGCAAGGAGCTGGCCAGTTGTCTAAATAGGCTCCAGCCCCTCTTGATTATTTTCTCTTCATCTTCCTGGTGAGGGAGATAGGTGGTCTGGAAAACAGAGTCCAAGTGAAATGGTTCATGCCCAGAGCAGCTAAGCAAAACTATGCTTTGAGGCCAACTTATTTTTCATAATTTATCTTGTAATGTAAGCCAATGCAGTAGTTTAAGACAAATTTATTTTAAGCCTTAAAGGGCAAAGGAATTGTATATTTAACCACAGGCTAACTTTGACTTAAGTACACTGAAGTCAGCAATGTCTGTTACCTCAGTGACCTCCTATCTCCTACTAGGCAAAGTCCTTCTGTTTCTGCAGCCCGTGTTTAGACACTCCTCAGTAATACAACCTTGACAGTGCTCCGGGAAGAAGAGATGGAGCTTTGTTGTGAGTGAACGAGTTGTTATTAGTGGCAGCTAAACACTTACCAGTGTAGTGAACAACACTGTGTCACCATTTCTAACATGTGTTAGGGGCTCAGTTGTGCACTGGATGAAGAGCTAGGCACCCAAACCCTGCATTGACATCAGCTGTCTTGCCGAGAGGGCTGTGAAAGGCTGCCAGAAAGAGCCAGAGCCACAAAGTGAAATGGCTGTCTGAAATATTCCCCCTCACGTTTCTTCAGGTTACTCGAAGTACCTGCAGGATTCAACCAATTTTATGAGACTGTGCTTCAGTGCCCAAAGCACTCTGGTGCATGGTGGTGCTGCGTTGCTCCGTTGGACCGGCTTTCTGTTAAAATACAGCCAGGTGACAGCCTTCTCTATTACAGACCTCAAGTGACAACACTTGGCAAAGTGGAAGAGGTATGCTTTAGACCTTCTTTAGCCCAGAGGGTTTCCCCTTCACCTCTTTCCATTTCATACTGGAAGATAACCTGGGATGAGGGAAGATGATTCTCCAGCTTTCCAGTTGAAGCTGCCGGGGCCAGAGGGAGCATTACTCCACAGAAGATATTTCCTTATTTTCCAGTGGTCCCTGTTCTTAAAACTGTGTACATATTTCATCGGGTGGCTCTTTAATGCAAAATTCAGAAACTCTAGTTACGTGGGGTTTGTGTCTTATCTTCTTGGATTCTGATATCTGAAATGCATCCAGCTTGTACTGTATGTACCTAAGTGGTTTGCTGGATCTAGCCCTAAATATTTCTTCTGCTGAAAATATAAAGTATCATCTTCCTATTAATGGAGCATCTTCTCTGATAAGGCCATTCATTTTCTTAGTTGTCTAATACCAATTCCAGGCAACTTAAATGAATGGAAGTTACATGGATATGCCTGACAAATACCTTCATTTAAAACCAGGCAGTAACTGTGCCAGCCCAGCTCTGATGGTTTCTGGGTCTGAAAAGGTAGATAAGCTAAAAACCTAAAGAAGGTAAAAGAAAACATTGTTATCAGGAGTAAGTAAAGGGGCTACATTTTCTGCTTTTGCATTAGAGATTCTTTCTGTAAATCGTGCAGAAGCAGTGGGACAGACTATCCCCCAGTCATTTCTCTGAGCATATATTGGGTTTGAGTTGTTATCCAGAGAGAAAAAGCAGGATGTTGTGGATTGGAAGCATTTCATACTGACTCTGTGGACTAAGAATTTGGTCCTGGAGACAGTGAGACATTTTCATTTTTGTTTTTCCTGTGCTAGTAGATCACTATAGAAGCAGCACTTTCCAGCTTCTTAAAAAATAAGAAAAATTGTGAACATCTTTCACAGCTTTTAAATGTAGTATTTAATTTTTAAACAGTTCTATCTCTGTGTCCAGAGCCTGGGACTAATGCAGACTTTAGTAGATTAACATTCCTTAATAAATGTGAACACTTTGATCTGTTTCTTAGACCGTTACCAACCTGTCCTTGAAGGACATGAATGTCCATCAGTTTCCTGCAAGGGATGGCATTTTATTTCTTATTTTGCCAGTTTTCAGGATTCCAAAATCATTTATTATCTGAACCTTGGGTTTTTGAAACACTGTGTCACCTTTACCACTGTAGGGCTTTGTTGAAAACTTAGCATTTGTTGGACACAATGTGCCAGCACTTACACAACAGTTAGAGAGCAAAAATTCATAGTAATAGGGATATGACTCAAAGTATTTGCATAAGGTTTAAGAATGTCTTTTTGCCCTGCAGTCATTACAGGTCTCTGTTCTGCTCCCTTAATACTTCTCACTTCCCTGCTTCCTATTGTACCTATTCATTACAACTAATGAGCTCAGTCTTTTATATTTGTCCTTAATATCATAAGGGTAAACAGGATGGGGGCCATTGGAACAAGTGAATTATTTTGTCTTCCATATGCAATATGGAGTCCCAGCACAGGATCTTTGCTGCTCTTGAATGCTTGTTAGCTGAGCCCTGACAATGAGCGCTACTTCCAGTTCTGTACATATCACAGTAAAAAGTATGGCCTGTTCCAGTGGTAGAGGCATAGATTTGTTTTATGAGTGTGTTACAGAAAACACCACACGCTAGTAGATTCTGATTTTTATTTGGTGGTAATCTTGATCAATAGCAGCTAAATCATTTACAGAAGAAATATAAATGGGAAGAAAATTTCACATTTATATTCCAGCTGTGCAAAGGGATCTTGGGTTTTCCCCCATCCTCTCTTCCCAGAGCTTGTCAGCAGTAGGAATTCATTGTAATAAAAGCCAGACTTATTTCCAATGCAGGTGTTTCTAGAGTGATTGTAATCTTTCTGATTAACTGCATCTGCAAGAGATCTCATCATTACAAGCAAAGCAGAAGTTATGAAGAAAGGTGCCCCTAAAGCAGTGAACTGGTAATTAAAATAGTATTGTAGACTCTGAGACATGAGTTTGCACGGGGAGTTTGGAAATACAGTAAAGATAGGTCTGAAGATGTCATTATGCCACAAAAATCTTTGAAGCATAATGGACTGGCAAAGGCAAAGGAGCCCAATGCGATTAAGTAGTGCTGAAATCCAGCTTTTGGAGATTAAGCTGCATTACTAAGATCAGGGGCCCTTATCAAACTTAGTCCTAGCAGACTGCCCTAAGTCATCTGCCCTAAGTCATCAAGGAAATGGCTGCAGAAAAGTAAAGCGCTGATCTTGTGAAAATATCGTTTTACTGCTTGTGAAAGTCCCTAGGACGACAGCCTTGGAAACTGGGGTCTGATTTCTTCACGCAGAGCAGCAGCATAAGGTTTGGTACATTACAAACTGAGTGGTTTCACGCTGTATTTGGAACAACAAGATTTAATTGAGAGGGAAATTGATTAACAGTTGCTAATCAAGGCCATATTTTCTTCCAGCCTCTCATTTGGGGCATGTGAAACATTTGTGAATGGTTGTCATTCCAAGCTGAAGTTTTAGTGAAAGCAGGATAAATTGACACAAAATGCATGTGCTGTAACCTGTCTAGAGGTTTTCATAGTCTTTATGGCCACAGTCTGGGTAGAGTTTGCACAAAACGGTGGGACTGGGAAAGGTGGGGTGGACCTCAGCTTCCTGATGGCAACATTCTCCCCTTCTGCTCACCCTTGCTGCTGCTGGCAGGTCTTATTCCAGATCTTGCTAGATTGCCTGGGACTCTGATTTCTTTCCCCTAATGCTGATCACTACTCTGAGCCCTCCAGTCATGGGAGGATATTGTCCCTACAGAAATCTTTTGAGGTGAGAAGCTACTTCCATACAATCAGATGCAAAAATAGGTGATTATCCAGGACACGTGTCAGGATTTGAACTCTTGAGTGCCAGTCCAAAACCCTGTTTTTGAGATAATCCATCCTGCATCCTGCTTTGTGGTGTAAAACCAGCTGATACATGGATATATGGCACAAAAAATTAAACTGTCTCTTTTCTACTAGAGGCATGACAGTCGTTTGGTTTTCCCATCATTACTTGTAGAGAGACAAATGAAAGGAATCCTTCAGTGTCATACAGCCATGACCTAAAGTCAAAAGGCTGTCTAAGTTGTTACTGGAGGAGATCCAGTTGTAGAAAGAAAAATTCATGCCAAATCAACTAGAGAAAGTTGACTGAAATATGTTTGAACAGCCAGATTGTTCAGCCATCTATGCAGCTGGCTCAGTAGAGGAAACAGTTATTCCTGGGTAATTGGAAGCAAATATGTGTATATATGTATAAAAAAATATAAGAATATATATTGGACAATCTTTCTAGTTGTCACCATTTCTCTCAGTGAGAAGTCTGAAATCCAAGGGTAGTAGGGGGAGAACTCAAACCTATAAATTCAGTGTCGGTACCCCCCCACCCCACCTCCCCCAGTAATCCCCTATTTCATCACAGGAGTATGTGGCTCTGGATACAGATGAGCACTTGTTGTGTGCAGTGGGAGCTGGTATTTCACATGCACTAACCAGCTGTCCCCATTTTGTCCTGCCTTAACAAGCCATACCAGACTTCATTTGCTCCATCATATATTGTGAAACCTGGAAAGCCATTTGGTTCAGTGAACCTGGTTGCTAAATCCACAGATGGGGTTTCGTCAACAGCTAAATACCAATGCAGAACCATGGCATGTGCTTGTTAGCAAAACATTTCAAATGCCCCATTCTGCATTAATTTGCATTCTGGGACTTGGCAGCAGCACCAAATTTTCTGTTTGTTTTGGGATACCACAAGAAGAAAATCTGTTCCCTTCGAAGCATTTACCCTTCCCTGCCAACATGTCTCTGTTGGGCTAACAGCAGGACACAGCTGCTTGGGACCTGGCCCTTCTAGTGGTAACTGAAGGGTTAAACTGAGCCCCAAGCACTTGTTCTTCCAACACACCCTGCACTCCTCACTCTCCAGGATTTATGGTCATCTAGTCACATGTTAAAAAGATTATTGGAAAAATATGTAAATGAAAGTTAGTAAGTGTAGCAGAGTGGTGTAAAAGCAGACTTATTAGCAACAGGATGCAAGGCTCTGCACACGCTCCATTTCTGTTGCTGGAAACATCATCAAAGAGCTTTCCAAGGCTGCACGGCCCAGATGGATTTTACATCTTTATGCACCAGCCCTGAGCCAAAGCTGAATTCGCAGGTGAAGTTGACACCACAGCACATGGGGAGGTGCCTGGGTTGCGTGTCTGTCCCTCACCCGGGGTTGCAGTTCTGGCTCCCAGGAGGAGTGGAGGTCTCCTCAGAAAAGTGGTTTTGAGGAGAACTTTGCTAAAAATAATAATTAAGAAAACCCAAACCAGGTAGCTTTGCTTCTGTACTGGGAATTTAATGATGCTTTGGCCTTTAGGCTGAAAATACATATCACAGCTATTCCCTTTCCAGGCCCATTGGAGCTTTTTCCCCTCTAGAGGCTACATGTCTTTTTGCCAGCAGCCCAGAGGGCAGTGCTTTAACCTTGTTCTTTTCTCCCCTTGCTGGCAAAGAAGTTTTAGACTTAAATAGCAAAACACCAGTGCCACAAAACACAACTGCTTTCAGCACCCACGTGGCTTATGGCTAGGATTTCTTTGGCCACTAGTGGCAGTGGCAACTAGTCTGGGCAGTAGGACACTGAGGAGAAAGAGCAGAAATCCATTTTCCCCAGGGTATTTGCCTTCTTGTTGCAGGCTCTGCTCTCCTGAGAGAGCAATCTTTCTACTGTGTAACTGATAGAGAGATTTCACACACCCAGTACCCCCAGGGGGAGAACCAGAGCCAGGTCTGGGTATACTGTGGGTATTCAGGAAAAGGTCTGGGTTGCAAAATTTGGGAATTAGTATTATTTAAGTATCCAACAGTTAGGAATACTTGAACTATACTCTTCAGAGCCCCCCTTGAATTGCATAACAGAGGCTGTCAGTGCACCAGGCTGGATCCCATTCTGTAGCCTAGAGATGTAGCCAGAGTCCCCACTAAATTCCCTGTCCATAATGGCATTTACTCTCCAATTGCCCAAACACCGATCTCTTTTGCGTCACGAGCAGAGCATTTGGGACTGCTGCAACAGTCAGCTCTGCACTGCTGTGTCTGCTGAGAAGACAATGCAGCAGGCCAGTGGGCCCGGTGCCCAGATCCACGCTGTCCGCGAGTGGGCCAGGGATTCTGCAGTACACATTCGTCCACTCGATCGGGAACCAGATGGGTGTATTCAAGTCACCTTAAATCTGGTCTTTGGAAACCTCAAACTTATTTAAAAAAATAAGCCCTCAAACAATAACAACAAAACCAGCATGTGACTAAAAGCTGGAATGAGGCACTGCCAGGATTTCTCTTGGCAACCCATCATTCTAAGAATCTGCTTCTTGCCACACTTGTGCAAGGCACATTATTGAACATTTCCTGACTATTTGCCCAGGATGCTATAAATGCTGTCCAAATAGCAGGGTCTTGCCTGCCGCTTTGATACATCTGGCTAAATTGCATTAAGCAGCATGCCAGAGGCTGATGGAGTCCCCACAGGACATGCTTCGTCTGTCAGGCTCTCCAAAGAGCCCGGGTGATGAATGATAGCGCTAACATTAAACAGCCTGCCTGTGATGTTTTTCAAGTGTCCCTCCCCAACAGCTCGCCTGCTGCCCTGTCTTCTAGGAGATAACCCAGCACAACAGAACATTACCTCATTAAGAAAGCTATCTCTAATTAAAACCAGACAGGGCATCACCTCCCTTATATTAGCTTGAAGGGTTCACCCTGCCATTTAAATTCCTCTTTGGAAGATTAATATCCATACACATCATGAAGAGTGACGTTCTTAGAAGTAGTGAGTTCAGAGCAAATGTTAGACGTGATGAAAGGTGAGCATCAACAATAAAAATTGTAATCACGGGGCCTTCAGACGTTCATGCCATACTCTGGAGGGGTTACGTGTATATGTATGGGGGGGTATGTGAGAGAGATCTCTCCATCCCTAGCTTAGAAGAAACAGAGAGACATGATTTTGTCCAAACCCCCTGTTAATACCTTCCAGACGTCTTGTTAAGGTCCAGGTTCTGTATCGCTACAATATACCTCTCTGTACCCAAAGAAACAGCACACCAGCTGAGGAATATCAGGAACAATTCACAGGACACCCATGGCAGAGCCTTCTGCAAACATCCTGTCACATAACCCCTCTGTTCCTCGCATTACTCTGAGTTTCAGGGTAGAGAAAGGCCAGGTAAGAGATGGATTTGGCTGGCCTCTGAATGGGTGGAAAGGAAGGGGGAAAATGAATCATATCCATGAACTCACAGCTCAGTTTTCATGGCACTCAGGTTTTTCTTCCCTGATGACTCTCTGGTTTATTTTAAACCAAAGGTTTTAAGTTCAAAAATGACTTAATTTGGAATAATTTGAAGCAAGCCAGTAGCATCACTTAAGTCACTTACTACTTATTTTGCCTTTTATTCCTACAGAACGTTTGGCACAGAGCACTGCCATGATTTGTGCAGAATTCCCATTGCAGGAGTGGCCTGACACAATGGAAGCACTTTTTATTTCAGGATTTTACTGCTGCCACCTGACTGACAAATCTAAGGCTCCCAGGCGATGAGCCCTGCCCGTGACAGCAGCACAGGCTTGAGAGAGCCCATTCCACGCTGCCCCTCAGGGTTGCCAGTACAAGCAGTTGTGTTGTTTGCTGGTGAAACAAAATCTGTTTTTTTTTTTCATGTGGATCACTTTCCTGGGATGGTTTGTCACCCCACTGCTCCCAGCAGTGGTACTGGCCTAAGTCTGGCAGGTGAGGTAAAGTCAAAAAAAACACCCCAGAAATAGCAATAAGTGCATCTAATCTGTGGGGCACTGTTTTCGGCAGGGCAGTAGAAAGAGAATAAATTTCCTGTTGTCTTGGCTTTTCACCTCTAACCTCAGAGCACCAGAGCTCACTCCTTTCCCTTCCAGAGGCCCCAAGCTGAACCTCTTGTTATTGATGGTCCATCTAGGAGCCCCTTGTTTGCATAGAATGTTCAGTTCATAATAAACTGGTCAGTAACCAAGATACAGGAGTACCTGTGGATTCACATTTCTTTCAGGGAGCCCAGAGGTCCAGAAGCATTATGGTTATATCCAATATGGACAACAGCCTCTTTTAAGAATATGTACTAACCTTATCAGGTGCCATTTGCTCAACTGAATGAGAGTTTCTCCGTTACTCAAATCACAATTATCTTAAAAAATGATGATTTGTATACTAAACAGCCTTTTTTTTCTTTTTTTTCTTTTTTTATTGATGAGATGATCCTTGAAGCCATTAAAAGCTTGCTTAGCAGCCCACTATGCTGGAAAACCTTTACAACACAAAAGATGCATTTTAAGTTGTCAAGCGTCATGTAAATAGTCAAATGCAGTTGTCTCTGGGTGGAAAAGCTGAAGAGGTTTGTTTGGGGAAGGGAGGCATGACAGAAACAAAATAAATGTGTTTAGATATCTACAGATACAGCCTAGACTTTATAGCTCACAGTGTATCATTTTCAGTACAGATTTTTACTGAGCTGCTTTCCATATCCCTCTCCCATTTTGGCCATCCTTTGAAGAAACTCCTCCAGAAAACTTAACTAGACTAATCCGTGACCTGAAGAAATGAGTCTGAAATGCAGATGGCATAGGCAATAATTTCAGAATTGTGTAGGTGCCACCTACACTTTGGCAATATTTTGTAAAGAGTGCTAAACAAAAACATATACTTGGTCAAGGTGGGGCCACATTGCTGCTTAATTAGCTGGTGTCTTGGACAAAACATCTAGAACCACTCAGTATAATCTCTAATTTCATCACACATTTAGTGGAAGCAGGTATTCTGGAAGAAGGCTACTCATCTGCTGCATGCTTCTCCCCTAGCAAATGTTTGGTTCAGAACCTAAGCAAAGGAATTGAGATTTAGAACTGAAACACTACACTTAATGCTCACCTTAATGTGCATGGAGGGACATGAGAATGGATTTTATGGGGAAGAGCCAGTTTGGATCCTTGCCCAAATCTCAGTCCCCAGTATCAAGGCTCAAGAATGATAAGGTGCAATTAAAAAAAAAAAAAAAGATGGTTTCTTAATTCTATGATCTCCAATTTCTGGTTCCTGCCAGTGTTCAAAGTGAGATTGTCAAGTATTCCAAGAACATCTGTTTTCTAGCAAGACCCAAAGTATCAGGAAGATGTGGATGTGTACCAAGAAAACCCCTTATCAGATCATCAGTCTAGTTCTAGGTGGTCATCTGGAGAGGGCAGGAAGCCTTAGCAAAGCTGGCAAGCTTTTGAGGTACTTCCGTCAGTAGTTACAGCACAATTTCACTGGGTTCTCAGAACCATAACTGACCTAACAGCTCCACATGGACTCCTTCCCCCCCCCATTTATGGTGGTGTTCAGACGTGCAGGCAAATGCCTTTAATTCATTAAGCATTCTCCCTCTTGTGAGTATGATCCGGAACTCTTCGTGAAGCTTTAAAGTGTTACAGCTTTAAAAAACAAAACAAACCCAGGCAATAAATGACTTTTTCAGTTTGCTTTTGAATAATCTGCAATGGTCATAAAATCAAAGAGGAAATAATAAAATCCAATATTCACGCATGTTAATGACAAAGTGGAAATGGCTTTTAAAAACTCTCAACCTCAGTCTGTGCTGCATCCTTGGTAGTTCCTTAAGGGACCCCTTAAGGGATATAAGTGGCAAAAGTTCTGGCAGAGCAAAGAGCAGAGTAGACTTCTCTACTTCAGTGGTAAGACCCACACCTCCATCCTAAAACTGACTAGCTCCATATTCTCAGCCTCACTGGCACACAAGGAGATGACTACAAATTAAACTGCTTGCAGCTGTGGAAACTGCTAAAGGAGAGGGTAGAACTTGCTGATCTCAGAGTGTTTAAGCAGATCAGTTTATTTGGCACTACAAATATCACATGTTACATGTCTGTCCCTCAGAAATACGTGCATCTAGTTTCCAAATTCATCTTGGGTTTTTAGTAAGATGGGGCCCTTCTCTTCCATTCTGCCCATCATGATGTAGCAATCTTAAAGCATCCTACTTTCCTCCTTTCCAGAACTATGTCATCTTCCACCATTCTACTGTTTTATGTGCCAAAATTTGATGAAAGCTTTCGATCAAGACATTGTTTCTTCTTTGCTTCATCAGCTCCTCTAGTAGATAATTTTTTTTTCCTCAGCAACTTAATACAGTACCAAAGGACATTCCTTCAATGTACCATTTTCCGAGCTGATTGCTTGCAACTCTGCAGTTACTGGTACACTTGTCCCGGAGCACTTATAGCATGAGATGTCTATAACTCCTGAATTCTGACTCTTGTTTTGATCTAGTGTAATGAATTGGATCATTCAACTGTGCTCCCCTCAAGGAAGGCTGGCATGTGGTTCTGCACATATGTCACTCTTAAAAGTTGTGGAGTCTGTTACAGTTAACCTAGACCCTACTTTCATTTTCAGATAACTGTGCAGCAGTAGACTCCATAAACTGTCCCAACACTGTACAATGGATTTGCAATCTCAGAACAGCTTTCAGAAGGGCTGGGACAGCCACAGCTCAGAAGTACCTTACCTGTAGATTACCTTCCTGCTGAAGATCACGTTACAAGATCACCTTATCGCAGTAGTCTTCAGGAAACTAGGATAGCATCTTAGCCTGTCCTTGTGTATAAGGGGACGTGACGAGAATTAGAAGGATGAACAAAGCAAATGTCGGCTGGCAAATGTTTCCTGACAGCAGGAGAAGGAGGCTGCACTATTCTACAAAGAGGAGTCTAGCAAGTCATGGCAGGTGGTAGGTCATCTCATTTAGATCTGCTCTGACAAATGCAAATATTGGGCATATCTAACTTTATAATGCACTAGGAGACAGTGTTTTATAGCCCTAGTTACTTCACTCATCAAGGTAATTGGTTTCAGCTGAAAACAGCTACACTCCCTCATGCCTGCCTCTTGGCAGACCAAGCAGACACCTGCACTAACTAACCAGAGCTTTTTATTTTTATTTTTATTTTTCAAATTTTTTTAATGCTTCTGTGGATACATTAGGCTGCTAAATAATATCCAAACTTTTAGGAATTCTGTATTAGCAAGACCTCCAGAAGTTCTGTTTCTCTGTAAATGAGTAAAGTCTCACCTGAGCCTCTGTCACCTCAGGGCCGTGCCTGTTGCATTTGATGGGAGCATATGAACACCCATGCCTTGGCCTGAAACGCTGCATGGAAGTGGGTCAGTTACTTCAGGGCTGCTTGCATCTGACAGGCAAACTCCTGTACTTCTACATTACATTAATCCAGAAACTACTTCACCCCACTTAAGAAGGCTTGTTGAATGTAGTCAGATATTTGTGTTAACTTCTTTTACTGCAAGCTGAGGCCTTTAAATAACATAAGACTTGCAAACAGAGCTGAGCAGAGATTGTTTCTCTCATTTTCTAAAAACTGGGAATCTCCAGCTTTTTCCCTGCTGAGAGTCATTACAAAAACAGAAACAGCTCACAATAGTCTAAACTTACTCCCCTGGGATGCGGTAAAGCCCATCTTCCATCCTGGCCCGGCCTCACTCAGGATATTCTGAGTTGTCTTGGCATTAAGTAACAGATGCATTTCTGAAGAGTTTTGACTAAGACATTTTCCAGCAGAAGACACATCAAAATGGTCCTAAGCAGACCTTACAATAGAGTCAATCAGACATACGTTTTGGGAGGTTCAATGGTTAATTCCAGCTTCTAGTTCTGTTGCAGGCAGGATTTGACACAGCTGGGACTGGTTAAATATGAAACTTGAGATTTGCGATGACACTATTGCAGGCCTAAACATTAGCCTGGGCTCATGACAACAGATCTCTCTCCTCTCAGCACCAAAGGTAACAATCAAAATAGTCTTAGATGTGTCTTTCTCATTTGCAGATCCAGGGCGTTTCAGGCTGTACTACACAAATCCCCTAGCACAGACTCAGTTGTGATCTTTACTGGCAGCAAGTAAATGGGGCACACTCTTGACCTCAGTTTCTCACTGATGCTTAGACTCCCTATTTTAACGCTAACCTTTCAATTCCCACAATCCCCTTCCAAAAGGGAAAGGACTTTAATTCCCTACAAGCCCTCCAGAACATAAACACAACACTAACCTTCAGATAGAAGAATTTATTTGCCTAAGAAAGCTTTTCCAGAGAAAACTAGTTCCTGACTGCAGAATTAGAGTTTAGCCATATAAACTCACTTTGGGGTCTGTAGTACAGGATATGAACATGAATGAAACATTAAAAATATGAGTTGAGAATAAAAGCTCTCCCTAAATCTCCCTTATTGTATAAGCTGCTATGAATTAAAGCCCTTTCAGGCTGATTTTTAGTCATCAACATAATTATTTAGGAACATTTTCCAGACCAGTGTTTTTTACAAGTATTTTAACAACCTGCAAATCAGGAAACTGTAAATCAGAGAAATGAACTGAAATCAGCAATCACAAGGCAGGAGGCCCCTGGCTTAGACTGTGACAGCATGCCGTCAATAGCGGCAGCTCTGTTCCCTAGCTTGCAAACACTGGGAACGATTGCTAGAGATAGGCCTGAGCTAAAAGCCACCAGAGCCTGGGACTCGACAAGGATGAGAGAGTTCAACTCCAGTGCTGTGAGCCAGAACACACTCGGATCGTCTTCTTGTGAAAAATGTGGTTTGGATTCTTTCCTTTCTCTGCTCCAAGGAGGACAAACCTAGAACCAAAAGCCCTTTGCAAGCATCTTCTTCCTTTCCCCAGAATGAATCAGTTCCACTTCACTTTCATATGACAAACTTGAGTTAATAGGTCTATAAGCCTTAGGAAGAGCAAAGCTTAAGTTTATTGCCAAAAAATTATAGCGGTATGCTTTCTAGAGGTGCCCTCCATCAGCCTGGGTCAGCCTTACCTCACAGCAGAATACAGAACCCCATTTCATGGTGTAAGTATGGCTTTAGTTTCCCTGGAAAGTTTTTTGTAGTCAATTGAGACAGTTTATTCACAAGTATTGAACACTCTAATTCAGCCTTTGCAAACATGGTTAAGTGGCAGCCCTTGGATTCAGTGGTCAACAACCTGTTTGAAAGGCAGATGTTGAATCTTTGACAAAGGATTCATGTGCCAGAAATCAAAATCACTTGTGTCCCATGCTTAACAACATGGCAGAAAAGCGAACCAGTGAAGTCTCTGCTCTGGTCTGTCTGGGAGTGAAGTGTCGAGATTAATGGCTTTCCTAGGAGCAAGTGACAGCATGTAGAAGTTTAAAGGTGAAATCTCACATTCCAGGCCTCTAAAATCTTCTACCAATGAGACCATGACAATTACTGTTGACTAAAGGATGTCACAGCTCTGAGATCTCTGCTCCAAGACATTCAATACTTTTCACAAACAAAGCATAGATTTTCAAAGCCATTTGTGCAGATACCCAGGCACCTGGAAGTTAGGGCCTTGTACTTTAAAATATATTGTCATCTCTTGAGATCCTGTCTCCAACTTTCTGGGCTTTAGTTGCATCATCTGCAGAGAAACTAGAGTCTCCCCAAGCCTGGGAGGTGGCCAAAGAGCCACCTTAGAGGTTCAGAAAGTTCGTGGAGCATGTTTAGGGTAAGACAACAATCAGCATGTTAGCTGTGCCTGGAGAAACACATCAAGATTTGCTACAGGTGTTTTAATTAATGAGGAAAGAAGCACTGTGCCTTCATGAATCCAAGGAGTTTGCTAAAGCAGGATAAACAAGGAACCCACAGCCCTCTACGATGGTGCCAGATATAGAGAATTAGCAGTTCCCTAGGAAGAAAAGGTGTCTGCAGTTACAGTACCTCCCCTGGGCTGGATTTCTAACCTTTCCTATGAGACAGAAACTATCCATGAATGAAGTCTAAAATCACTAAGGAAATAAAAAGTTTTACGATGAGATGTACAGGTCTAGCAAGATTTGAGAAGATCACTTTTTCACAAGCTCACAGCCCTCAAGTGTCCCAAATACAACACAAATCTCATCCTGTGAGAAGAGTGGGAAAGCTTATTAAACCTCAGGCCTAGTCTTCATTCTTGCAAGAATAGGGATTCGTTCACATGGTGGCCTACCTGAATGTAGTCATCTGATGTAGTTCATCAGGACACTTACCAGGACAATCTACAGCAAAGCTGCAGTTATTTGAAAAGTCTCTATTATAAAGATGTGGTACAACTGAAAAAACTTAAGCAAAAATAACAATAGCAAAATGAAATTCCTATATTTAGTTTCCTTCTTAGCTAGTGCTTACCCAAGACATCAAAAGAGTTCTCCCTTCCACTCCCTTCAACAATAAATAAATAAATAAATAAATAAATAAATAAATAAAATTTAAGCTTTGCAGAGCCACTTATATAGCCAGATACCTGAGGCTGCATTAGTGATTACTTATGCTTGGCTGTAACCACACCCAGGGAATGTATAAAAGGTGAGTCCCAGGAGCTTCCTTCTTATAAAAGGACTGTGGGGGGAGAAGGGATGAGAGGAAGATAGATAGGCTGTATGAGTCTTATTCTTTTCTGAATACTAATGTTTCTTATATGAGTCTGAGAAGAGTCTTTCTATTGTTTCTGAGAGGCTTTGTGTGTTGTTTTTTTTTTTCTCATTCTATCTCCAGAGTTTCCCCTAGGCTTTGCAAGTTTCTGTTTTAGCACAGAATAGGTTAGTGTTCTCTAAAGTGAAGTGGTGGCTCTCCTTGCTAAACTTCCTTCCATAAGGAAAATGCAGTGGGGTTACCAGGAGGGCTGGCAGCAATTTCTTAAACAGTCTTTTGAAAGTTTTTTAAAAAAATAAAAATCATAGCAAATAACACACACAAAGATATTCAGTATTCCCATCTCCTTGTACAGGCTGTCAGAAATGCTGGCAGCTGCTGCGAGGAGCTGAAAAAATCATCATTATACTCTAGGCAGCTTGAAATCAAATAATACGTGCACACAAAAGGTTTTCATTTTGGAGCTATTGTGCCTGGCCTGTTTTGGAGGAGGGGAGAAAGAGACCTATTGTCTCTTAAAAAGCAAAATAGTGGCCTGGTTTTAGTTCTGCAGGAATGGAGTGATCTGTGTGCTATTAGCTGACAGTAAAGACATCCTCTTTGCAGAGCTTGCTCACTGCTCCACTTAGTTTGCAACTGGTAACTGCCAAATCCCCACAGGGTAAGAGGCCTTGCACTCCAGCTGTTGGAGAAGTAATATCCCCCACTGCTCAGCATGATAGGAGAGTAATAAAAACATCATTTCTAATAGGAAAATGATGCTTGCAGAAGCAAATGGAGACTGGCTGGCTTAACAGAGAGGGGGCTTTGGGAAGGACAAAGCCATCCTTAGCAAGCTTGTGGATGAAACCTTGAAGAGAGCAAGAAGTGTTGCAGGATCTCTCAAACCTAGGCAGATAGGGAAACTTTACAGGCATTTGCAATTGCTATCTAAAGTCCTGTTAAACTTTTAATAGACCTACAATTCTTTATGAGAAAGATGTTTAGGAGCTTTCTAGAAGAAATATGCTCCTATTTTCAAGGAATTACTGCAACTCTTCTCAGAGCCTTCCTTTTGTTCCTGACTCTACTTTTCTAAACAAAAACAGTTATTAAAGAAAACTACTGACTGTGGGCACAAAGTATCCACAGTATTTAAGTTCTGTCTTTGTCAAGGACTTAACACTGATCACAACTGTGAATACAGAGCAGTTGAATGACACTTTTATAAGTTAATTTTTCATTATACAATCTTGCTCAGGCGCTCTTAAAAATATATAGGAAAGATTGTACCAACACCGTAAACTTCATAATTATTTCATCATGGCCTATCTTGCTTAAGCCTGTTCATAGAAGTTCTCTTCAGGTTCCAAAGAAATGGGTTTGTAAGGAAAAAAATGCCCCAAGAAGGGAGAAAATCTGAGTTTGTTGCATGTGCTTGGTACAAAAGCTTGAGGTGCTAATTCTAAAGCAATCTGTCTCCAGCTGCCTCATGCACTGAGCTGGTCTTGAGGAGTTGCTCAACATGCATATGTTTCGTCAGTCAGGCTTTGGAATAACAACATATGCAGTAGGCTTCTTTATCCTTATCTGTCCAGGAAGTCCCTTTGCAGAGAATTGCTCTTGGCAGGGAAAGTGTCAGCATTGTTCATGCCGATGAGATCACTGTGAATTAACCATCGGCTTTGGTGGTATCCCATGCTGCCTTTTCGCAGGAGAGAGAAGAATCGTGCCCACTGCCTTTTCTATTGTTTTTTATGCAAATAGATTAGATAATAACTGTATTGATATCTTGTTGAAACAAGAGTAAGTGTCAAGGGGCCTTGCTGAGTCTTTTTTAGGTAAAATACATAGTTGAAAATCCTCCTTCTTGAGCTTTTCCACAACCTAAGAGACTCAGAGAACTTTAGATTGAAGGTGTGTTGTAGATTTGGAGTGCACTTTCCTCTTGCAGTAAGTACTGCCTTCTCAAACCTCATTAAATAGGAGGTGCCACTGACTGTAAACAGAAGTGATTCAAACTAGTTTGTGAGTCTCTCTGCTTGGATGAATTTAGTGCATTTTTAACATCTTAAAAAGATGCTGCCTTTTTCCCACTTAAATAATCTCAGCTGTACATAGATATTGATCTAATAATTAAGGAACAAAGATATTAATCCCTTCTGTTTGTGTTCAGCTGGATTTTTAAGCGGTGTCAGGAACAGTTTGGACTCCCTAAATGTGTAAGCACATGGTGTCTCTTTCCAAACAAGGCTCACAGAAGTTGTCTCATTTGAAGGACCAGGACAGCAAAAAAATAATAATCCTATAAAAAAAAGAAATAAACTGTAGGATTTTGTATGTTTTTCACTGGTCAAAACATGATCATACTAAGAAAATGGACAGGCTGAAAACTACTGTTTTGAACTTCTCAATACCAGGATAGAACTTCTTTCTCTGAAACTGTAGGAATTTGTCCTTTGAAACAGAAACAACTACTTCAGCAATGAGCATTAAAGGATCTATTATGATACTGAAGTGAACTGGTCTGCTTCCATTCAGCTGAGCACAATGGTATAGGCATGCACTAGTTGTTCATTGTAATGTTGTTTCTAAACCCGGATTCATGTATAAAGTGGTCTGAAGCATCCCCCTCTCTTCCTTCTGGGATACTGACACTGAGCTGTGCCTTTTTCACTTAGGGATAATAAAGGAATCTTGGTGTATTTCTGACATCTAAGAAGAATGATGTGAAAATATCTTTGGATCAAGCTTGTCACTCGACAAACTTGCTTCAGATTGTTTCATACTCAAAAGTTTTGTGAATCTTGGATCAAATGTAACATTTCAGACTATATCTAAGTTGGCTTTCATAAACACTTGGCATCAAAATCCTTAAAGATCTCATACCCAGGCATCTGTAAGCTACCTTCCTTGATGTTCTGGAGGGTGCTCCTATGACTGCAAGGACAATGTTGGTAGTAGAGATGGGGCCAGAAGTGTTTCTTAAGTCAAATATTTTGAAGGATAAAGAACAAAAAAAGCTCAGTTAAATACTGAAAAAAAACCCTCAGACAAACAAACCCCCAGTTCTATGGGTAGAGGACCTACAGAGAGAGGACTGGAATTTGGAAGCATGGAACTTCTGAGTTGATGTGGCCAGAAAGCCTCCAAATTACACGAAATGAATAAGGCTCATACATAGCCTTGATTGTTTGAAAAATTAGTATCTCCAATTTATTTTTATAATACAGGAAGGGAACATTAAGTCAAAAGACTGGACCTCCATAGCATCCTGTCATTGCAAAAAACCACAGTGCATAATTCTCTCCAGAAACATACTGAGTTGTAAAGACTAAAAGGCATGAAATGGGTAAAGTCTTTGAAATGAGTGACAGTGTTCAGACGTTCTTGGTTTTGAAGCTATCAGTTAAAGCCCTTTTTTTTGGGAATAGAAGGATAACATACAGTTTGTTTTGGTCATAATGATTTATATGAACTTATATTAGAAGCACACAAAATTAAAAGCGCATCCTATGTGGAATTCAAAAGAATTCTGAATGATCTTCTAATGTCATTAAGTACTACAAAAATGAGTTAATTTTGCTTTCTAACATAGTTATGAAGAGCACTAGAACAGTTGTAAGCTTAAATAGAGCTGATACCTGTCAGCCTGACACTATATTTATTTATTCGAGTCTTCAGACTTTGCTCAGTGTATTACCTCAAAGATGCAATGCTGAGAATGACCTAACACAATAAAATGCATGAGCCCATGAGACAAGACAAAATAGTTGACATATCCAGAAAACCCAGGTATTGCTGGTAATAGCTGAGAGCAGGTTTGAGGTTTTAGAAACTTGATGGTGGATGAGAGATGTTTTAGAAACACAGAGAAAAAACTTGCAGCTGAAAGTTTATGTGTAGGAGCTGAGAGGGCTATTGCAGAGACAATTATTTGTCTTCAGAATGAGAAGCCACCTTATGCTGAGAGTTACAATAAAGCTGAAGAATGAGTTAAAGGACGCACGAGATAATAAAACACAGTAGAGATGACAGAAGAGAAGAAAAGTATTAATAATGTGAATGCATTTTACAAGAATATCATGTGTGGAGGAGTCAGTGAGCATGATTAAGGACAAAAGTGGAAATTACAGTGTAACTATAAAAAGATAGAGAAAATACTGTGATCTCTTTAATAGTGAGGTAGAAAAAAGAGATACTGGCTATAATCCAGACAGCTCAGCTGTTTTGTAGAAATACCACATTTTGAGGAGCTTTGAGAGACAATTACAATTCTCAAGACCAATAAAGCACCAGGGGCCGATAGTGTTCCTGCTGCATTATTGAAAACAGGAGGGCCTACACAAACTCAAAGACTTTAGAAACTGATTTGGTTTGGAAGCTTGAATAAAATCCAAGTCAATATGCCCAACTCTGAAGAAGGGAGAAACCAGAATGGAAGAAATGTTGCAGCATTTTCCCTTCTCCATACAGCCTATTATGTCCAATCTGCTTTATAAAACAAATGTTTTTGACAGAGGGGAAAGACTTGGTCTGTTAGGCGCTCAAGAGAGGGCAGGAATGCAATCAGGATATATATATATCTCTGTGTGTATGTATATATGTTTGCTCTGTAGCTTTTAGGGAGGTCTAAGAAAGCTTGTGTATTTGTCATAAATTGACTTTCAGCAGAAAAAGGGTCTGGATAGCTTGAAAAAAGTATTAGAAAGGTGCAAATGTGAACTGGTTGAAATGGCAAAGGTTACACATTCTGCTCTATTTGACCTCAGTGAAGGATTAAGCTAGAGAGATGTTTAAGTATAACTCCTGATACTTTTAATGTGACTGTGTAGGGATTAATATGCTCATTGTGAAATTCTCAGAATGGTGTGAATTTAAATGGTTTACATTTCCTTTTTTACCATGCTGGTGAGTTAACTGTCATGAGAGAGAAGAAATATAGCTCAAAAGAGAGTTGGAGACCAGAAGGTACTGCAAATAAAAAAAACCAAACTCCAAAGGGTGCTTAAATTTGAATAAAATAAAACCCAGTTCTTAGCTTAAGATCATCTTGGGAAAGCTTTTCTGGGAGTCAATAAATACACTAGATTATACTGATGTTAAATAATTTGAACACCTCAGACGAAAGTAAGACTTGTTAAAAGAGAGAGTGATGTTACATTTTCTGCAGGTAACTCTTAGGTCCAAAATAGAGAGAGAGAGACCAAACTGCAGAGATCCAAGTTGTTGGACCTCCTCTTAGATGGAAGAATGACCACTAAATAACTTGAACAAAGCCCTGGGATAGATTTTTGGAGAACGTAAGGGAAAATGTGTGGAGAAGATTTAATAAAGATGAGCTTGAAGTCTATAAAGAACCTAATATAGTAAAGGTAATGAAATCCCTAGTCATTTTGTTGGCAGAGCCCACATTTAGGATGATGGAAGACAGAACAGCTGAACATTTCTTGGAAGGCTGTTCTCATGGTATTTGGCCTGGGTGCTGATCAAAGAGAGAGCTATTACTGAGCATGACCAAGGGCCCTTAATGTGAATTAGTAGCAATAGAGGAAAAATGCCCTTGACAGTCTTAGCAAATTTAGAAAAGAGCCAGGGATTTTTGGGGTCTGTAGAGCTAGTAAATAAGTAACTAGCACTGCATTAAAAGCTGGATATCATAACAGTGTTTCTGTAATAGCAGATATGATGCAGTAAAAGTGCACTGAGGATTTTGCATGGAAGGTGGATCTGTCCCAATTATTATGCATCAGTGGACATATGAAAATCAGGGCCAATATACTTGGGAGGATTTAAAAAAGTTAGAGCTGTTGGACTAACAACTGTGAGAGAAAGAAATTTGGCTGGAAGTCTGGACAGTGATTATTGGAAGGCTTCTGATGGCTGCAGTTTTGGTTTTCATGCGAATTCTTAGATAAAAAGTGTCCCTGCTGTAGATAAGGAGCTGTAAATGCATGAGACTTGGATAATTCCGATATGACTGTTTGGCCTTAATCTGTTTCTTCACTTACTTTTGTATTCTAACCTTCTCAACTGCTAGCACAATATTTTTATGACTTGGACTTACTCTTTATGCTGTTCACTTGTAGGAGCACTTCTGTCCTTAGCTAGCCTGAAAATAGCTCTTCTGGGATATGAGCCAAAGTTCTCTGAAGCTCATGGAAAGACTTGTGGATGAGGCTCTGTCATACGGCTGGTTCTCAGGACCAAAGATTTTCATGAATCTCTGCCGGTTCAAACTCTAGACGTTGATGTAGTTCAGTAGAACTGACCCCTTTATATTTTTCATTCCTTAAAACTTTTTATTCGACACTGACATGTAGTCAAGTCAACATGAAGTGAGCACTTGGTGTTCTGAGATTATGTGTGATTACATCTTTTGGGAGCTGGTATGTAGACATTTCTCAACTCCAGAAATACTTTGGTTTAAATTCCTTGATGTTCTGTGATTGTAGGTCAATCTTCCTTCCTAGTATCCTTGCTTGGCAAAAAAAATATTATCATATATATATATATGTACATATACAAACATTTTCATATATATATATGCACATATACGTACTCGCACATATGTAAATGCACACAAGTCTCAGTTCATTACATTGTGATCCCCTCTCAGCTCACCCTGGCCCTTTGCTTATTCTCTGTCACAGTCCCTCTTGCTATGGCTTTTCAACTCAGAACTTTTCTCCTCATCCTACTTCCTCTTTACAGATTTAAAGGACAAGTTGTTCTTCCTCCAATGGTTTTTGTTCCCATGACTCTTTCTCAGACTTTTGCATTAGCCATTAGTATCCTGTTGCCCCTGATAGCTCATTGAACTTGGTCTTGAGTCAATGGTCTTGTTTTGAACTGATTAGAAAAGATTTCCTTTTCTTTATCAAAGCTAAACAAAACCAAGGAAATTAAATTAAATACAAAACTATGTTTAAATAACAGTAGGGTTGTGACATGAGGGAGGAAGTTCAAAGATAAGGCTGATGATCTGCCCAGAACTTCGGCGTGGAGAGGCACTGTTGCAGGAATGAAGGCCAGAATGTGAGCCATCATATAGCATTTTTGTGGTGTTTAATCAGTTGTCTATCAGAGCAGCGGTTGTCTGGAGTAAGTAAGAAAATAGCATCTATCGACTGGGCTGGGAGGAAGGGGACGTGTAATCTTCCACTGCGCTTAGCACCAACGCTCTCTGCAGGCTGAGATCTGAATACCTTAGTTCCGTCAGTATATCATATGCACTGTGGACAAAGGTGCAGGAAGATAGTCACGAGATTTAAAAGGGCCTCTAAATGACTGTCCTCACAGTGTTGCTCATTCAGGAATTGATGAGATAATATCTGTTGGGCATTTCAGGCTACTGCTAGGGTAAGAGACATTGCTAAACTGGGTATCTTTTGCTGATGTTTCTCAACACCTTTATTGCTAATTCTTTTCAGATACTTTTAAAGCCTTGTACAGGGCCAGAGGGAAAAACACCAGTTTATTCTATCCTTCCCTTACTTTCCTTGATGAAAACTAAAAATTGTGTCTGCACTTGATGTTAAAGGAGTTGGATTATTGCTATGGTTGAAAACCTCTAATGTCAGTAACTCGAGTATATCTATTGTAGATTACTTCAGATTAGTAATTAGAGTTATGAAGGGACCATTCATCCTGAACCATAGGGAGATTGTTCACACTTCCCCGCCATGCTGGTGTCTGCTAATTTGTGTCTGGCAGCTTCACAGAGAAGTAGTTGGATGAGACAGCTTTAAGTGTACCAAACTCCTTGTAGTTTCATTTGCTACAGTCTCTGTCCTAAGTAGAAGTCATGATGCTCACGTTTCACCAGCAGACTGAGAGCCAAGTTCAGAGTTGAAGGAGGCCAAAAGAAAGCTGTTCTCTCTGCTAGCAAATCCTTGGGCATAGAAACACTGGGAGGAACGGGTTGTTAGGCGTTGGAATGGGCTGCCCAAGGAGGTGGTGGAGTCCCCATCCCTGGAGGGGTTGAAGAGTAGGGTCGACATAGCACTTAGGGATATGGTGTAGTTGGGAACTGTTAATGTTGGGTTGATGGTTGGACTGGATGATCTTCAAGGTCTTTTCCAACCTAGACAATTCTGTGATTCTGTAAAAAAAAGTGAGTAATGCACAGTAAGAACTGCAGGTCTTTTGACTTCCATCTACTAAGGCATATGGTAAATCTTCCTTTTTAAAACCAGAGTCTCTCCATCATCCTTACTTTATGTGAGTTCATTTAAATTGCACTGACTCTAAATATTTCTTTGGATATTTTTTGATTTTTAAATAGTGTTTAAAGTTCTCTCAAGAAACAGAATATAGAATTAAATTCAAAGGATGGCCCTCTTTGTTGGAGTACTGCTGACAGACAGCTATAAGGACAAAAATGCCATGGCTCTGGTAATAAAGATAAAAGGAATTCAAAACATGAACTAACTTCCTCACTTGCTATAAATTCAGTGTGGTTGTTTCTTTCAGATTAGTTTAGCACTGGCAACTTCCAGTAGTTTCTGTTGGGAGGTATTGGAGACATGGTGCCTTGGAAATCTTTTTCTCAATTAACCATTCTGGTAAAATGTATGGACCTGACAGGACTAATGACAAATTAAAACCTCATATAAAAGATATATATATATAAAGTTTTAAAAATGTGAAATGTTGCTGTAATGCTGGCCGGTCAGAATACAGTGGGCCAAATTTGGTGAAGAGATGTGTCTGGCACACCGAAAGGGCCTCTGATGTCCCCATCCAGTGTAGTTCAAGACCCTGGGAGTGGACATAGGATGAAAAACTCCTCTGGCTCTGCAGCTGACAGCAGAGTGGCAGGGCTCGGCCCTGCGAGTGCTGACAATACCCAAAGACAACCCCGCTTGGAGCTCTAACATCCTCCTGTGCAAAGCAGGTGTTGTCAGGAACTAAAGGTTCTTGGCCCTTGTTATCTGTGGCTGTTATCAGGTGAAGCCACTGCCAGAAGGATGGATAGTATGAAAGAATACATACCAGTGACCCTTAAATTATAAAAATGCCTAAAGCTTGGGACCACCTGGAAGATGATGTTAGGAGAGAAACAGAGATGACTGATGACTTTCTCCTTTTCTTTTTGTTCTGGTTGCTGTTGTCACTACAAATGCCAACCTTTCACAGCCTTATCCTGCTCCATCTTAGCATTAGTTTAACTGCATGGATGGTTTCCTTTGCCTGTGGCAATTTAGGGCTCATCCATCTGGAAGGACCTGCCACAATGCATGTGAGAATTCATCTCAGCAGGAAGGAATACCAGTTACTTTGCCTTAATGATTGACAGAGTCCCTGTAATTACAGTTACACAAGCTGATATCCTGTGTGCTTCTCTCTCCTACCCCCAGTTGGGATACATCCTGTGTGTTTGTATTTGCAGTTTTTCCCCCTCACTGGAACAGAGGAGAGAGTTGTTAAAAACCTGTTTTGATTCACTCTTCTTCCTATGCAAACCACTATCTTCTCCTTTATGGTATTTGTTCACAGGAGATCTTTTGAAGCTGAAGGATAGATGTGTTTTTCAGAAGATAAGGCCACCTTGGTTTTCTTTGCTTAGCTGTTTCACCCGACTCCAGTCCCAGAAGAGGGATCCCTGATCTCTCTCCCTGATACTTCTGCCAGTATCAGATTTTCTTTGCATGACTTGAAATTCCCTCCTGCTATGCTTCTTTGAGTTTTTATTCTCTTTGGGCACACAATGCAAAGAAGGGACCAACGATACAGAAGGGCAGAACCATCCAATGGGGAAGTGGAGATGACTGTCCCAAGCAGCAAGCATAGTCCTTCCTCTGTCACAGGCAAAAATAAAGAAAAAAAAGGGAATCATGTGGGAAGTATCCCAAAGCAAAAGCAGTGAGTATTTATGAATTAGATTCTCCAGAATACTCTTGCTGTGAGGTGGTGACCAAAAAAAGCTCTTTAAACAGCGGTGTCATGTGACAAGCCCAGGCCTAAGACTGTTCCCCATTTGGTTTTCGTTATTTAATAGAAGTTAGATTGACAGAAAGCTCTTTAATGAAAGGCCTTAAGAAAGAACATATTGTTGATCTGGAAAAGCTGATAAACAACTGGCAGCCATGCATGGTATTTTCATGCTAAACCAAGATAAAAAGATTCCCTCCCCTTTCTCCCCCATGCCCCCTTGTTTCTTTTTGGGATAATGTGAACATATGTTTTGTCCCCATGAAAGGGATGTGATTTTGATCAAGGCTTTGGCATGTCCAGTGAGCCTAAAGCAATTTTTGTGTTTGCAAATAACAAAAATGATCTTTTTAAGATTGGCAGCCTCCCACCCTCGCATGGAACAAACCACCTCACAGCTTTTACTGTGACACACAGGCTGGCAGCTGGCTTCCCAGAGAGCCAGAGGGAGTCTGCATAGCACTGCTGAAATCTGATCATCTCCTCAAAATGAGTTTTGTAACCAGAGCAGTGGCTTGCTTCCTCAGCTGGTGTCTACAGGCAGATCCGGGGAGCTCTAATGCTTTCTACCACGTAATAATTAGTCTGCCATGGCCTGTGTGGCACTTTGCAAATGTCTGTGCCAGTACCTAAAGACTCATCACCGAGTTTCTTTATTTCCAATTAAAATAAATAAACATGTAGTAAGCAAATACTCACTATCAAGTCCTAAATGCGTATTATTGCACTATGCTATTTGTCAGGCCTTGTTCTGGTGCACATTGCTTATGATCTGCCCATGCATTTGTTACATTTTCCTCTGTAAGAGTGTTTAGGATATTTCGTCAATCATGCATGCAGTTCCTTTGTCATCTTTTGAAAGAGTGATGTGGTTTAGTTTATAAGAACCATGTTGAGAACATGTTTCCTTTTAAAAAGTGAAACCTCTTCTTACCAGTTCTTCATCTGGAACTGGCAGGGACAGAAGACAACTTTAGCTGGTCTTAAGGACTTTTCTCTGCTCCAGAAAGCTCATCAGTTCTTCATGTAGCCAGCCAAGGCAGCCTTCATGAAGGGATCAGTATAGTAACTAGGTCACTGTATGTGGATGCTACAAAATGTAAGTGACTCTGACAAAGTCCAGGTCTAAACATATGGTTGGAAATTTTCCACTGTGCAGAGATGGAAAGAAGCATTTCAGTGATGTAGAATGTGCCCAAAGATACTCAAGATGATTTTAAGGAAGATGTGAAGGAATTCCAGTGTTAATGCATCATCCACACACAGTCTTGGGATGCCTGCCCCTACGTACTGTGGGAGCAGTTTTGTTCTGCTTTAAGCCTCAGACAACTTATTCTAGTCTGTTACTTTGCAGCATTGAGGGGTCAAAACCCAGGATCTTCTCAGTCAGACCTGTTGCCATCATCTCCCTGCATGTGCTACACTCCCATCAAGAAGCTGGTTACACAGCCTGTCATATTCTTCCATGCCCTTTTCCATGCCCAGCATCAAGGGACATGAACTGCTCACGAGACTGGGAATCTCCACACCTCAATTATAAGTCTAGATCACTGTTGGTCTATGAAATATCAACCAAATCTTACCAACCTTACAGTTTTTCAATTCTAGATCTGCATGCATGGTACCTGTTTAGTGAGTGAATTGTAAAGAATGGCTTGTAGGGAAATTATTGATTAAGAAATGAACTAATCAGGTGCCTTACCAAGCAGTGATTGTGAAGCTTCTCTGATTGACCCTCTACCTTGACTGATATTTCAATCCAGAATTTGGTGGAAATCTGAGCAGAACAGAAATAGAAAATAAAAGGTGCTGTGAGACGCCACGTCTTGACACATGGCTTTTGATACTGGCATTGAGACTGTGAGGCGGTGGCTCACATCAGTGTAGCTACATGAGCTCATGTCTGTGTTGTTCACATGCTCCCACTTTCCAGTGAAACAGGAGAGGGTGCGTTGGCATCACATGAAGAAGCTTTTTTGTCTTTTTCAAATGTCAGCTTTTCCTCTGGAGAGCTGTTAAGCACAAAATGACAGTGTCCCCAGGTCATGCATTACTCAGCAGCAACATGAGGCCCCCAGATGTGCTGTGGCTCCAGTTCACAGGATGTTCTTTGTCCGGGGAACATTGTTCCAGTTTTTGGTTGGTTTTTGGCTTTTTTTTTTTTTTTTTTTTTTTTTTTAAATGCATCTGGCTAGAAAAGGCAGAAACCAATGTACTGATTTGACTTGAACTTGAGGCATCATTCTCAAAGACAAAGATTCTCCCATTTCCCATTCTGTCTTTAGCTCTTGAGAAGAATGGGGTTTTTCCCCTTCATATGGGCATTAAAGACATGGTCCTGCACTGCTGTCCTTCATGGCTGGAGTATGCATGGAAGTCAGGATGTATTCCTTATCCTGAGGAGTCATTAGTGTCTTCTCAGGCTATAGCTGATCCTTAGAGAGCAAATGAGTTACAACAGACCAAATATGGAAGAGCTGAAATCGCCCTCCATTCTGACAATATCATAGCAATTTCTCTTGTTGAGATGGCTTTAAGTTGTCACAGTTTGCAAACAGTAAGTGAGGCTGAGATGTGGCAGTTTTACAAAGATCTTGTTTCACTTCAATTGGAAATTGGTGTGGCATATGGACATATTTAGGGTTTGCAAGGAGGATCACCCTGTTTTGTAATAATTTTAGATTTAAAAACTGAGTTTTCTTCCGGTTGTACATGTGTGAAAGGCTGCTCCACTTAAAGATTTATCAGGCATCAGAGCACACAAAGGGGTGTTTGTACTCCATCCAAAACTTCTCATAAAGCAGTTTAGTTGCCCAGCTCTGAGTCTTCACTACGAGTTCATATGCCTAGGGTTCTCTGCAACTTCATACACAATAGTGTATGCCAGTTTAACTCCACTGATTTCAACAGAGCTTGGTTGCTTTTCCCCACATCAGCACATCCATATGGCATAAGCTTTCTTTGCTGTCGCATCAATATAAAATAATGAAGTAAAGCCTAAGAATATGCCAGAGAAAGCACAGTGTGCCTCATATGAACTCAAGATGTCAGCTGTCTTTATGAGAAAAGGAAGATGGATTTTGGCCCAGTTAAAGGTACTCTGTTAAGAGACATATGAGGGATGTTGCAGAATTACTCTGGGATACCATCAACAGTAAGAGGAGAAATTGATGTCTTCTATAAATGGAACTTTTCTATGAGAGAATTAATCTGGAATTCTTAAAGACCTATGAATTGCTTAGGACTCATTGGGAAGTACCCTCAGTGCTACCATCAGCTAATGGGAATCACTGGCTCCATGTTTAACAGGTTAGCAGTGTCCGTATGTCTGTCAACATATGAATACTCTAGAATGCGAGTAGTTGTTACTGTGTGAGCACCCTTGCAGAACATGTCTTTCTGCAGAGGTCTTCAGTTGTAGGTAGATTTTTATAGGCCCTTCTTCCAGTGTAGGTGCTATTGTATTGCCTGATTTGGGGACTCTCTGTAGGGATCTCTCATCCCTCCAGCTTTTGAGACCCTCAGGCTTTTGTCTGTGCTGCTGATGATACAGAGTCTCAGTAACTGTCCGTGGCCAAGAGGAGGGGTAAAGTTGCTTGGTTTGTGGAAAAGAATATGAGACCAGGAAGGAGATCCAAAATTAAGAGGGCAGGACTCAGAATACAGTTAAATTTTCTAAGAATTTTAATAGTTTTAAAAATTTTTTATTTTTTAAAGATACAATAATAGAATATTTTTTAGGAAATTTTTTTAGGAGTTCGATAAAATGAGGACAGGAAGGCACTAAAGCTGGAAAGAAAAGAGTCATTTGAGACAAAAAACATATTAAAATGGAGTGTGTTTCTGTAACAGCTGATAGAGCAAACAGGATTTATATTAAACGTAGGAAGAAATATGTCCCCAATTTAGGTGAGCGTTTTTTATCCTTTGGTAGAGAGAGATGTGGTGAGATCTTCTCTAATAAACATCACTGATCTGGATAAAATAAACCATTACGGGGGCTACAGTCAGTAGAACCAGTCTGTTTATGAAACCTCATTGCAGGGTTGACCCCATGAGCTGTGCAAGAGGTGCAGTATTCAGGCACTCCATCATCAACAGGCTTCAATGTCCCAACATTTGAAACTGTTCAGCTATCTCAGTGTTCTTGACTGGGTGACAGGCTTGACTTGTGTAAGTAGAAATCTAGAACACTTTTGAAAATTCTGTAAGAAAAAACAAAGTTTTTTCTAGACATGAGTTTATAAGGAACATGGACCAGGGATCATGTATTTGTCTTCTGTATAATCCATTTTATCTCTACAGAATGGTATCGTGAGTCAGCTTTTCTCTCTCTTTACACATCCCAAATTTGGGGATTAACGCCCAGATCTAGAGTTAGGAAATAAAATGGCCTCCTTCCTGTTAAAATTAATTATTGCAATTTAAAAAAATCATTAGCTTCTCATTTTTTTGGTATCTCATCATTAACTGATCAAAGTAGCATGGTATTGTCACAGAATTAATGACTGCTCTTTCAGAATGTCCAGTCTCAATTGGATTACTTAAATCCTTTGAACTGTGAAATGCTAAGTTGGGCACAAACCACTCAGTTTTCCCCACCATTTTTATCAGGTTGATTCATGACACTGATAGGCTGGCTCACTTTTTTATAACGGGTGTAATTCTGAATTGAGCCTCTCTGAATTTAACCACTATTGGGATATGCTTGTTTTAAAAGGAGTCAGATCCCCTTTCTAGAAATTTTTTTTTTTAAACTTATTCATTAAATAAGATAGATTGATGTCATGGGAGCCTGCTGTAGGTCCAGCTGTAGGTCCATGATTTCAGTGCTCTTAGAACTGGATTAGGGATGGAAATTGAGAATCAGGGATGAAAACCAGTGGAATTCAATATCCTTCTGAGCTTGAGCTCTGGTACTAGTGAAGTCATACACAGAAATTTCTGTGAAATAACTCCTCTATGAGTGTTGGATATGCAAAGAAACTCTGATGGTACGTACCATGAGAAGCAGATTCAAGCCTCCTCAGGCCTGTGTAGACACTGAGGTTTAGTCTGAAATCTATGCTGGTGTTTTTCTTAAACCCTCTCCAAAACCTACAGGAAAAGGTAGGTATTTTAACAAATATTTTAAAACATTGTAAAGGGAAGAAAAGAGCTTATAATTAATGTCTCTCTCGATCTCCAGTTTTTCCTTTTAATTTAAAAACATCTGGACTCCAGTGTTGACAGATAAACTCCTTAATCTCTTTACTTATGTTAAATGTGCTCTCCAAGTCATATTTTTCTCTTCTAATGCAGTGGCATCTGAAGGGTGTGTGTGGGGGGGAACTGAGCCAAAGGCTGAAATATTTGCAATAGAATTGGTGCAGTGACTTTATTGTTGGAAACACACCTGAACAACGATGCCCACAGACCAACCTCCTTTTGGCTACCTCTATCTGTCCTGGCAGCTGGTGGTGGGTGAAGTCTTCTCCACTCACAGAAATCAGGCATCAAGCAGGCTGAGTGACACCAGTCATGTCTAACACTGTCAAAGGCATGGAATCCCTGACCAGTGGGGTTTGCTCACATCTACTTTCCTCCTGAGCCTACCCAGGGCTGGTTTAAAAGCTTTATAACTAGTAGTATGTTCAGTTCATGGTTCTTCTATAGATTCCTGTGCATATGGTCAATTCCTTGCTGGCCTTTAGTGAACTTGAGCTGCTGTGGATGAACCCAAAGCAGCTCCATTCTCATGGGAATCACTTGTAATGTTGCCAGGAAAAGCAACCTGTGGCAACCGCTTTTCAAGGGTTTGTGAAAGGCTGTTTGGCGTATGACGCTATCAGTATCTGAGGTTTAATGGAAGGTTGGATGGCAAAAATCTGGCATATAATTGCTTTTAGAGCTGTGAAATCCAACATTACTTGCTAAATGTAAGCCTGTTTTCTGAAATGTTTCTCCCATGACAAGCAAGCAGTGTGCCCTGTTAGGAACTTCCTGCGTCTCTTAAGATGGATTTTGTTTAGTCATGTTTGCTTTGTGGCGATCAGCTGTCAGAGGTGACTTCATCCATAGTAAATCTGCTTTCTAACTTAAGTAGAGAAAGGCACATAAAGTCCTGATTACGCTGTGAAATGTAACGGATGCACCTCAGTACTGTTGGTAAGGGTTTGGATTTCCTTACCACTTCTGGAGATTTTTTCCTTAAAACACCATCTCCTGGAATCCAGCGATTCTGTGATGCTTTTGGTTTTTGGAATTTGTTCTCAAAGTTACAGGAAAATGCTTAAAAATGCAAACCGTGTGAGCCATATAAAACAAAAGGCAAGAATTAAGAATATGGTCATTATTGTTTTTGGTTGGTCTGTAAACTGAATTATTTCCTTGGGAGTTGTAGAAAGAGAAACTGTCCTGACTCTTGAGTACTTGGAGTTTCCAAGTCTGAGGAAGCAATTCTTCATGGAGTTGGGGGATAGCAAAAGTCTGTGCCTGGGATACATGGTAGAGAATGAAGATTTTCAAGACACCTGCACTGACATTTTTAAGGCAATCATCTCAATTTTCACGGTTCTGTCCCACACTTCATAAATGAATAATTGCAAGACATTTTAAAGAGCCTTCATTTCTACTTCAAGTCAGATGGTATGTCAGTAAGAAATGGTGACTAGAACTGAGCAAATAGGAAAAAATCCTTATGGATATTATTTCAAATTCCAAAATGAATTTGGTTGGCCTGTGTTCAAAAGCCTCGCATATAGGCTTTGTGGAAACACTTGGGTGCCAGCGTTTTACTAGCAAATAAGGATTTTAAAGCTCAAAGACTTCAGTGAGTCATTGGAAGTGAATTTGGTAATTTGGACTATCTAATTCAAATTTTGCAGTGTTAAGCACCACATTAATTCAGGTGGCATCATCATGAATCCGAGTTATTTTCATTTCCCTCAGAGAATAGTTGAATGTTGGTCGGTAAATAGTGTCTGGCATTCAGAGGAAAAAGAGTCAGAATTCTCTAATTTAAAACAGTGAAAGTTTCAGATAGTGGAGCTATTCCAGGAAACAGTGAGCTACTGCGTTTGTAATATTTATAATTTTAAAGGATTAAGAAGTGTACCACTGATACATCTAAAGCTGTTACCAAGGAGCTTACAGTGAGAATGTTAGAGAAGCTACAGGCAGTTCTTGTTTTTCATAGAAATTTTATGTAAGCAACCATTGTATCTCTTGCTGGTATCCACGCAGCTAAGATGTGAAGAACAAACCTCTGCTCATCCAAAGGCACTCTTCTCAAATATTTAGCTCTGGATGGCAGCAGATTCAGTAGGGAAGTTGCAAGTTCTGACAACTCCAGGTTTATCAAGCAACTAACAGTTAATCCATGCCAGCTGCCTGTGGTTTCCTTCCTACCACTGCCAAACCAATACTAAATATGGGTTTCATATTAGAAATAAATCTTTTAGTATATTACAACATGGTCATGTTTCTTGAAGTATGCAAAAGGGTGAGGAATCAGACTAAACTTTGAGCATTGTGGACAGTTTTCTTTCAGAGTAAAATACTGTTTTTCTGAGTTTGGGCCTTTCTTATAGTTACTTGTCACCAGCCACGACTCACATGCAATAAACTAAGGGGGGAAGAAGACTGGAGTAGGGTCTGGTATAGTGATAAGGATGTATATGGAATGGAGGGAGAAAACATGAGTAACAGGTATGTAATGATTAGATACCTAGAAATTTGCTGATGGTAGTGGATGAACAAGGGTGGTTGTTGAGAGTTGAGACCATACTCAAGAAGTACCCTCCTCAATCTCATTGCTTTCACTTCCTGATGACCTGTGTGCCAGGTGGCCTAAGGAGTCCTTACATCCCTACTTTACATGAAAAGTTTTCTCCCTTGCTGTCTTAGGCTGAGCTGAGCTGAGCTGACTCTAGACAGTCCAGAGCTGAGTGCTCTTCCCAAACCACATAGCTCCATGCTGGCCAGGAGGGACGAGTAGACGTGAGGTGAGGAGTTGGAAAGGGTGAGAACTGAGAGTGTGTGAACAGGAGAGCTGCTTCACTCTGGGCTTGTTGGTTATCTGAACTATTTCACTGCCTCTTGTGCAAGGAGACAGAGTTTTCATTTGTAATTTCAGAAACACCACCACCTGCATTCAGAATGGGTGGACCTAACACAGGATCTCTATGATGGCGCATGGGTGGAGCGCGAGAGCCATGGAGACCATTGCCTTTTGTAAATCTTTCTGTAAAGCAGTGTAACTGCAGGTTACATAATTGTTGTGAGCAGTCCTGGTGTTTACACGATCCATTACGACGTTCTTTGGCAAGTGCCCACCTGCCACAGCTCAGCCAGCGTAACCGGCCAAATTCTGATCTCACATCCCCATAGCCCCACTGAAATGGCTGCGGATTTATATGGATCTGAATGAGGTCAGGACCTGGCCCAGGATCCACAGGAATGGTCAGAGTTGGTGTGTGGAGCTGCACACAAATTCCTGCCTCTGTGCTGGTCATCCAGGCTATGAATCCTTCTAAGGCTGCATTGCCGTTACTTTTAGGTGGATCTGGCAATTGAAAAATATTATTTCTAGTTGTCAAAGCAGAAAAAAGTACAAGAAATATGGATTTCACATCCTTGCACAGAGCTTCTGGCAGCTAGTGTTCTTTCTGCACTTGTAATGACAAATAATATTAACCTTAGCCATTTTGCTTGGCACTTGGGATTGTGTTTTTTACAGTCACTATTCCTCTCAGAACAGGGAACAGTTTGTAATCACCGCTTCGTTTTTCATCAGCCTCATGTCCAAAAACAATGCTAAAGCCAAGGATTAAATGCTTTTTTGCATGGGAACAAAAGCCACATCAGTCACAGGATCCTCCAGATTTTAAAACACCTTGCTTCAGAAGACAGTAGGCAATATCTCTGTTCTCCCATAAAAATGGCCTCTATTGTGAGTCCTGGAAGATTCCAACATCAGGGGTTTTGGTCAACCAAGCACTGTCGTTGGTTTTCTTCAAAACTGACTTCTCTTATGTTGCTTCTTCACATCTGACTGAATTTTGCTTCCTAGAATTTATTTTGCTAAGGCCTTGCAAACAAATAAGAAAAGGGGAGCAAAACAGAACAGAAAAGAGTAGTTCCTGTGTTCAGGATCTGCCTGGGTGTGATATCAGTGAGACTACAAAGGTTTTAAAAGTAGGCCAGAGAGGCAGTCATATTATGACAGCGACAGAAGACAGACTGTGTTGTCTGCTACTGTGTCATTTGTCACCTATCCAAGAGGCCTGAAGTGGCCCTTCTGTCTCAAAGCTCTTAGTGTGTCCTTTTCCACAGATGCAACCAGACATGTCAGTATTGGTTAATCTTTTAGATGTGATCCTGTATGAACTCAGGGGGCAGGTAGGCATGCAGCACTCGAGGGGACCTCCTTGGTCGTTGGGTCCATCTCTGCATACTCCAGGATAAACAGTCATGCTCTACAATTTCATTCATAAATGCATCAAGCCAAAGTCAGTGTGCATAGTCGAATGATATCCTGTGTTTTTAGAGCAGGGTGGTCTTTTTAGTTTTTGGAAGAATACTCCAGAGAGCTTTTTAACAAAATGGATGTGATATAAGCAATTACTACATTGAATTTTTCATTGCTAGACTTGTAAATATGCAAACCCATCTGGTTGGACCGTATTTTAAGAGAGTATGGATGCTAGCTTATGTTATTACAAGGAATGGCAACATTATGATAAGCTGTAAATTAAACAGTGAGATCCTGCACAAAGAACCTTCCTTCCCCATCATGTTGTAGGCGATCTCTAGGTCTTAGTACACCAAGGTGAAAATAATACAATTGATAAACCTAGAAAACCTTCACTGAAACTGGCCTAGCTGTCACCCCCCAGCTATCTGATTTTGGAATAAAGCAGAAGCTAATCAAATGCCATGGAGCTGTTCAGGGTGCAGGGAAGTCTCCCACGTACCACAGATATTTACTGAACAACCTTAATTATCTCGAACCAAAACAAATGGGGTAGCTTTATCAGTAGACTTTCTCTGCTTTTCTAATCCTGTTTCTCATGCAAGCTCATTGTAATAATCCAGGCTGGATGTTGTCCAGGCAGCTGGTGGATGTTGTCATTCTTCCATTGACTTGACAATGGAGGTGTGGGCCAAGACTGAGAAGCTGGAAGAATAATTGCCCTGACCACAGAGGGGTGGGAAAAGGCATCGCTGGCAGTTTTGGAAGTAATAATTACTAAGAGTCATGCAAAATCCTCTCCATCTCTTTCTGGATGATTGGAAGGACTCAGCTCTGCATGCCATCACTGGGTTTTTTTGGCTTGGAGAGGTATTTGGAGGTTCATTCATTACTTGTTATAATCCCTCCCAGTTCAGCTGTGCTGAAAGTGAAATATTTACATTAGAAATAACATCATCACTGCCAATAACTGAACTGCCCATTGTAGAACCTGTGAGGGAAATGAAGTCTTTATAGTGCACTTTGCTATGCCATTCTCTTGATCACTCAGATTTTGTTCCCTTGGAACTATAATGTATGCGTGACCTTCAAAATAAACTATGAGCACAGCCAGCTTTTTACTATATAGAATTAGATTTTCAAATACTTCCCTTTTGAACTACCTACCACTTGAATCTATGACCAGTTTTTGGGCCTTCTCGGCGAGGTCTGTTCTCTTCAGACTTTGTCTTACTCTCTACAGATTTATATTGCCCTGTTAACACTATTCGAGTCCAAACGCTACATCACAACTGTGGGCTTTTGGGCAGCTCTCCAGCAGTGTGTTGAATCTTTCTCTTTTGCCTTGCTTTTAATAATTCTATTATATGTGGACAGAGCTGCTGCTGCTTTTAATGCATGTCTTGTTGAAGCTTTGCAGGCTCCTTCAGATTTACACAGGACTCTGTTATAAGAGGGGAAACTAAATCTCTTATCCATTCCACTCCCAAATCTGTGTGTTTCTCTTATTTCCAAACACTTCATTTAGAAAGCTGGCCAGAGAAGCCTGAGCTAATGCCACGTGCCTCATGCAGTTCAGTTGTTTAGTCCAGGCAAGCTTCGCTTTTGTAAACTTTTTTAGAGATACAGAATTAAATATGAAACATGAGTCAAACAGTTTTTGGATGTGTTTAACTTGGAACACTTTGTAGTTGTGATGTCCTGATTCAATACAGGAGAATGTACTTTTTTGCCCTTAAACAGCTTTGTAAGATGGCTGTCAACTGGATAGATATGTACTTACTCATCTTGCTCCTGAATCATTTGCTTAGGTTACCGCACCTCCAGCAAGGCAGACAAGAAACTTCGCCAAAGAAATTAACTTTTCTGTGATTTCAAAATGAAAAGAAAGCCCAGATCTGCAGGAAATATTCTGATCCTTGGGAGAGTTTAGAACAGGCAGACACAGAATCCACTTTGGGGTACCACTGTGGCAGAAATGCTTTATGCAGACCAGGTATGAGCGAATGGTTAGGTAATCCCTGAGCATATCCATGTTGTAAAATTTATCTAATCCATAAACCTGTAGGCAAACCCCATCCCTGTTTAATATCTGAAGGGCCACCTGGGGATTTGAAAGACTCTTTGGTCCAGGTTGGAGTAATTCTTCATCCTGATTCTTTCACTTCAAGGGTCTCTTTGTACCAGACTACTCACACTGATACTCTGGTGTCTGGTATACTGTTTTGCAGCCCTGTTGATAAATGCTGCTTTTTTATCCCTCTGGCTTCATCTGAATGACCTTAGGTTTACTCTTTCACTGCCAGGCCTGGTTTGCAGACCTCAATACATGCCGCAGGTGAACATCAACAGAGTTTGCATATTGCTTCTGCCCAACCTTACTTAGTATTTAGGGCAAGGGAACATCTTGACTTTTGGAGAGGTTAGTCTAGATAAAACTTTTGTTTCACAAGTTGGTACCCAGTTTGAGGAAAAGAGGCTGGCAATGCAGATCAGCCCATGGCATGCAAAAGCAATTCCTGATTTCATTTGGTTTCCAGAGACATTCAGGCTCTTTTGTGGCTGATCACTTTGCACCAACTGAGTGCTGGAGCAGGTATCCACAGGGAGTCTGCATGTTGGGCTTTCCACAGCTCTGTCGAAGAGCACATTACATCCCTCCTGGCAAACTGTCTTGTAATGGTTCCCTCTGACATCTCTGGAGCTTGTCTGTGCTCAATCAGACAATGGTGCAAATCACTGGCTGTGCCCTCACGTTAAAGAGCTTTGCACTGCATGTAAACACTGCTTATCGGTGACCTCCTGGCTTGTGAGCACGGCACAAAGAATTAGTTTTGGCATGGAAAAAAATAATGGTAATCTACAGCTGCCGTATCTGTCCTGTATCAAGGTCAGAGCATTCTTGACCCAAGCTCTGGCCTGGATGGCTTGGAGCTCTGTGTGTGCTACATGGTTTAAAGTTTTTCTGCAACAAAAAGCTATTCAAAAATCTGAATGAAAACACAGAAAAAGCAGGGCATGGTCTGTTATCCTAAGTCAGCTCATGGAAACTTGTAGCCAATTGAGCCAATATTTTCCGCTCATCTGAGATAGTAATGGAGGTCAATGTTCATTTATTACCTCAGCTGGCCTAAAATGTCACCAGTGGTTGTTTATCTCAGCTATGCACCTCATGCAGTTACAAGCTGTAGCCTTGGCTGCTTGACAGTGCAAAACCAAGAGGGATTCTGTCTGAAGTCATGTTTTATTCCGTTACCTCTGGCCAGATTCATTCCCTTACCCTTGCACGGTCATGTTATTTGTTAGTTGGCCAAAGATGCACCCATGTACATCAGGAATGACTCCGAAAGCCACAGGATTAGCAGAAAGCTGGTGTTCCCTCCAGAAGAAAAGAAGTTGTATCCATATGAATGGCTCTGTGTTAGATATCCCCAGGTGCTGGGTCCCCTCATGAACATTTGAGGCCTTATCTGGGCTCTGCACTGTCTGTGTGAAAGAACAGTGCTAATCTGATGAGCTTTGGCAAGTCATTAAGTCAGACCTCTTGTCTTAATCCTGACTTTCAGTTCAATAGTCACTTGGCTCTCAGTAAACTAGACTCTTCTACGGGAAGAGAGTTTATGCACAAAAGATCCAATTAAAGCCTTTTTTTTCCAAAAAATCCCCCAACAACAAAACCTGTAATTGATTATTACAGTAAATTATTGAAATTCAGGTTTCAGCCTAAAAGCAAGCTTAAAAACATTACCTTTTAGAATTTCATATTTCTTCTCCCACTGGCAAACATACAGATCCCATTCCCTCAGCTCTGGACCCAGACGTGTTTTCTACTCATTTCTGGAACTGTAGAAGACACACTCCAGACTCTGAACATGCAGTGTTTGTTCCACCCTGGAAATCTTCAGAGATGGACAAAAGTGAAATCTATGGTTCCTCCAGATTTTGTCAAAGTTTGGATTTATGTACAGACAGAAGAGCTGGAATGTTACTTTTGCCATTGGGTGCTGGTCTGCATTTCACCTATATATGTTTTGGAAACATCTAAAATTGAGGCAAGCAGAAACAGAGACTCTACAGGTTGGACTTCCCTGAAGATGTTGTTTGGGGTAGAGAGGTTCACTTGTTCTCTTGAAAGGAGTCCATTGTGTTTCCTGCTTAAAAAGTCTTCACTCCTCAAGGAAGAGCCTGGCTTTGTTACTTCCAGATATATTTTTCTTTTAGAAATTTGATATTTGAATGTATGGGAGCAGAATTTCCATTTCAGCTCAGAGAGCTCAGGGTGTTTGCCACTGTTCTCATTATTACTTCACTAAGTTCTACCTCTTCATGATTCTTTCGCATCATACTGTGGAGTTTTGACCCCCTTTGACTGCTATGCAAGACCATTGCTTTGCATTTGCGACTGTCACTCTCCAAAATTCAGTTCTTTGGTTTTAACAGCCCTTTAATCTCCTGTACATTATTTCCATGTTCATTTTAATATCTTTCTTGGTTGCTCTAGGTTTAATCCCTTAAAAGTTTTTTCTTTCGTTCTTCCTTTTTCCTGTTCTGATACATCAGTTTGTGATCAGCAGATGAGCAGATCAAGCCATCATCAAACCAGCCCGTGGTTCTAGATTTGTAATATACCTTCACTATAGAAAGTAATGATCTGCTGAGCAAGCTGCTGAAGGGATTAATGGTTGTTTATTAGATCAGTCTCCATCAGTGATTATGAAGAGATGTTTTTCTAACCTTCTGCTACCTTGGGTTGGAGTTCTGCGCGGTCACTGATGGGGTGTTTCTCAGCCATGATGTTTCTCATCCAAGGTTTTTCAAAACAGTGTGAGAGTCCCTGTCATCGGAGAATTACAATAGTATGTTTGTCACTCTCATCTGCTGGCATCTATGGTATGAAGAAGACAGGGCATCAGGATGTGAGGGTGTGGTTCTCTTGCAATGTGTGCTGTCTCAGTCTTGTGTGGTCTTTGCCAATGTGTGTTTATTTCCCTTTTGATAGCTGATGTGTTTTTATTCTCCAATCAAGGAAATATCTGACTGTCTAGAAGTGTTACCTTTTCACCTGTATTAAGTCAGAGAAAAGAACAGAGAGAAAGTTGAAACAGAACCAGAAGTTTTTAGTCCACTACTTCTGCTTTGTTTGTGACCCTGAAATTCTCTAATGAATTCTTCCAACACAGTGAGAAAGAAGACATGAGGCTTGAATTCATGCACACACAGTCAAGCATAGGTATGATAGTTAAGTCATATAGTGTTTTATGGGCATCCCCTGTTTGTTGGCTAGGATATTGATTGCAGCCTTATTTTCCTAGAGGCCCCATTGATCACATACATGTATGAGGAGGGAAATGAAAGGCACTTTCCTATGCAGAGAGAGAAGGTTGATCCAGTTTATATTGGGTATATATGCTGAGAATTCAGTGTCAGAGGGGAGAATCAGTTGTCCAGGATCTTCTGAGGCAGCCCATGCAAGATCATGAGATGCTTCTTTTGGAGTTTTTAAGGGGTGGGTAATCATGTTTCAAGCGGAAAAAGCTTCTTTCTGTCATTAGAACTATATTATGAATATTCAGTCCAAATCATGACTGTATTTCTTTTTCTCAGGTTTTTTGGGTATAGGAGGGGAAATAATGGGAGAAAGCCAGAACCAGAATAGATACCTTCTGCATTGTGTGGTGACATAGAACAGAGCTCAAGATGTTGTATTAACTCAGGAAATTTCAGCTCAGGACTGCAGTGCTCCACCTTTGTCCTTTTTCATCAGTACAGATTTGTCTGCTACCTTTAACTACACTAACAGTCAGAATAACATTTTCTTGGGGACAGCATTTTTTTCTCCTTTTTTGCTTTCACTTCTTCTTTCCCCCACGTATCTAGACAAACACAACTTGCAACCACAACCATAGGGAGCAAGCAAAGATGTCAGACACTGAGCTGTTTGAATGGTGGCTGTGCTTGGATAACCATTGATTTGTCTCAGGGCCTTGTGTCCACACTTGTCTTCTAAGATCAGGCCATGTAAAAATCCATCCCTTTCCCTAAAACTGTACCTGTCTGGCTAATGCTTGGGACACGGGTGCAAAATGAAAACATGTACAGCTCCTGAGAAGCAGGGCTGTATCTGGTACTGACTAGTGGTCTCATGGTAAATAAAATGTGGGTAAACTGACCCAAATTCAAAGTGAAATAAACCTCACATTTTCCTTCAGCTACACTGTTGGTATTGAAGTGTGGTCTGTCTCTGCTGTGGTAGTCTTACTGGTGAGGAACTGGGGAAATAGGGAACTCTAAACCCATTTGGTTCAGATAATCTGTTACATGAACTCCGTTGTTGAGGAGAAGGAAAAAAACATAAAATATTTATTTAGAAAGTGCAGCTTGTTCCCATTTGTGACCAAGCAAATTAAGAATATTGAGCTTTGTGGGGGTGTTTTTGAATGGGGGAGGGGGGAACTCTGTAATCATGAAAGCCTTTGAAATGAGATTATTTTCTCCTAGGGAAAAGAGCCCATTAAGAATTTTAATGTGCAAGCCACGTAGCACCATATTATTGACCTCTCTGCTCTCAGCCTGTTCAGCTTCCCTTCTCCTGCAGAGCTTTCTACCTCAGCATCCATAGCTCTCCTCTCATGAAGCCTTCTCCCTTTGCCTCTCTCCTCTCCTCCACCTTTCCCCCATTTGGGGTACGAAGGAAATGAGGCAAGGGGTCCTCCCTGAAAATCCAGCTCCCTGTGACCTCCTGCAGGGCTGAGGTGGGCTCTCACCTCACGTTGGAAAAGAGGCAGTTGTCACCTCAGGCAGTGGGAAGGGCTCAGCAGGTGGGTGCAGGGCACGATAGGCTGGACCTCTGCACCAACAAGAGAGGTCCAAGTCAATGTTTGTTGAAAACCTGTGACAGAAAAACCAAAATCCTTGTTAGAGCAGGAGATGCTAGGTAAAAATTTATGGTCTGAATTGTACAGGAAAGTAGAGTTTGACAGACAAAGTGTTTCCTTTGGTCTTAAAAGCTCCAAAGCTCTTCACTTATTGGGGGAGAGTTAGCTTGAAGTAATATAAAAATGTCAACTGTAGGGGCTTTCAGAAGAGCTTAAAAGAATTAGGATCTTAGCTGTCTAGTAACCTATCATATCTATTGCAGGAAAATGCTGTTGAACAATTTATTTTCTAGCTGCTAAGTTTCACTCCTACACTACTGGGAGGGGTTAACATTTTTATGCTGGATTAAGGTGTTGCATACTAGAGAAGAAATGTATGGGTCTTGGGTCTTTCCCATTTCTTGGGAAATGTACTCCTCTGTGCCCTACAAATGAGTCAGTTCATTTAGACTGGAAGTGCATAGGTGTTCTTTGGTGACATACAACTGCCATGAAACTCAGCAGAAACATGGGATTGCAAGAAGTAAATGTCATATTGAGTAATTACCACTGAAAGAGAGGGCTCTGTTTTTAACCTAGTCAGGAAAATTGATGGTGCGGTATGGGAAGGGGGAAGAGGACATTTCATGAGATATTCCCATAATAGTTTTGGGTTGGGGTGGCCTTTCAAAGGAGCTGTTTTAACCAATTCCTTCATCCCCACAAATATTACATAAGAGCCATTGGCAAAACTAACACACACACGCTTCTTGTACAAAGGACTAAAAAACCAGCCCAGATGTTTACAAAGAGACCACAAAAGACCGGAAGAAAAACAAACATACAGACATGTTTTAAATGCAGAGCAACCAACAAACACAGGAAAAAAATATCCATGTTCCTGGCAGTAGCTTTTGAACATAATGAAACCATTTGGGGCAACCCTCCTTTAAACTTGCCCCATGGCAGGTTTGAATTATCGGTTATGTTTTCATTCATCACTTAAAGTCAAAGACTTCATCTTTCAGTATACATCTATCCTTCTCTAAAAAAGCAGATGGAAAAGGTAGGGCAGATCTTCATCTGTTTCCTGATGATTAGTCCCAGTTGGTTTACCCTGCTTTCCCCTACTACCCTTCTTCTGACAGAAGCTCTAGAGCAAGGACATAAAAGAGGGTACTCTTGTCTCACTTGTTTTCCTCTGAGCACACTGGCACTGCTCGTGCTTCCCAGTTAGCCTGCAAGCTACCTCGAGCATGAGCAGTCCCGACCTTTGCAGGTCCAAAAGTTCATCGGACACTGTGCAAATTGCTGCATGTCCACTTCCTTCAGGCTGACATTTTGGGCCCTTTTCTGGGGACTCCTCAGTGGGTGAGAGGAGATCTGACTGGAAACACCTTCCTCCCAGGTTGAAATGCTTTTCTGTGACAACGATGCAAGGAAGAGGATGGTTATTGGAACAACACAGGCTCTTGCAGGGCTGGTCCCAACAGTATGTATTGCATTGCAGTGAGGAGTCTGGTTTGTGCACCAACTTCTTGGTCTTCTTTGACCAAAGCCACTACTCTTGTGATTTTTAGGTCAGAAACAAGAGCTTTTTTCTAGGAGATATTTCATTTGTCTCCATTGTTTGCTGAGTGAGAATAGCCTGGAAATGTATTGCATTTGGACAGATGCTTGAATTCGTACAGTCACTCCTAAAATGCAGTTTACATTTTCCAGATGGCTTAATAACAAAGCCGATTTAATACTCTTTGCACATATATAAAAGTATTAAAGAATCTCACAAATTCATGTGCCTGGATGAGGTGGTCCTGAACCCAGGGCTACCAAATACAAGGCTAATTTGGATCCACGTGCAAGCTTCACAACTCTGACCTGTTGCTAATTAATGTATCCATTAGCTTATAGTGAAGGTACCAGAAACAGTGCTGCTTTTTGTTGAAGAAAGCTATGTACTTTACTCCTAAGCACCACAAAACACTGTAAAAGCTGTTTACTTTGGCTTCTGCTGTCCTGAATTTGCTGAAGAAGGCCATGACTTTTGTCCTTCTCTACCTACAAGGTAAAATGCTTGAAGAGAAGAGAAAAAATGCTCCTTTCAAGCTGGAATGTTGAGGTTGCAATTTATCGTACATGACTTGAAAGAGGAATTTTCAGTTCTAACTTGTTTGAAGAGGAATGGGCTGGTGAAAGAATTTAAGGGCACTTCTGAAATGCAAAATGTTGCCTGTCTGTGGAATGGCCCAGAAAGGAAACATCCGTGAGGATCTATGGCTCAGATATTCCACACTGCCTGGACAGGATAATGAAACACTTCTCTTGAGATTTACGAGCCTGGAAAATAGACTGCAGACTTCCATCAGGGCCTGAAAATACTACAGACTGTAGTTGGAGTCTCTACTACATCTCTTTTTATATAAGCAATACAGGGTGGGAGTATTGGGAAGGAGTCAGAGATGAAGTGTAAATGCAAACGCAGAAAATAAATATATTCTTTAGTGTCATGAGACTCCCAAGCTGCAACTGCGAAAGAGGTTTTATCTTTCTAGTGCAAATTCCCTGTTCCTTTTTTTTTGTTTTTATAACGAAATACTACCTCCAACTTCCCACCATTACACTGCAAGGCGAGGTGTGGTGGGGGGAAGCATGAATTCTGTTGGAAGCTTCTCTCTCTTGAGCAAATGCGCAGGCAATGGAGTTGGTGAGTTCAGGCTGCTTCACTTTCCTCCGTGAAGGCCGGGGGCTGTCAGGAGCATACTGTGAACATTGTTTCATCGCCTAATGTGAATCCTGGTCCATCCCTTCCTGTCAAGTAAAGGGTGAGCGAGGCAGTGACTTGCGCGCATCAGGATAACGCCATTTTGTATTAGAGAGTGGACACCACAGAATCCTAGAAAGCAGGATCTCAAAGTTAGCCAGACCATCTCTGCTCCACAGCAGTGTCAGCTCTTAGAGGTGTGTGACGGTTGTTACTCTGTTCTGTTCCTGAAAAATTGCTGCTCTTGAGATTCCCACCCCCGGTTTGCGTTAACTGCACAGCTGAATTTTTTCCTTGGCTGTAATGCCAATCTCTCTTGCTGCAAGTGTTTTCTATCAAATATATGTCATAAACCGTGAAGTAGATAATGTTGTTTGGCAGTCACATCTGCTGGCAGTATTGTTGGTATTATTATTTTATCACTGCTATGTTTTTAAAATGTTCAATCTACAGGTTTGAGAGTGATTCTGGATGTGAGAAAATCTTTGTTGCCTGATTAGATGTGTCAACTCAAGGAATGAAATCTCACCCACCAGTCCCAGATCTCAGTTATAGGAGCAGGGACCAAACGCTCCTGCGTACACACTTAAAGAAGGACTAGTTTGTGCTGTCACCTCTCAGCCTCCTTTCTTAGCTCCAGACTCTTAGTAGAGCTTTAGAGGACCAGCTCTGCGCTCTGCTGAAAGTCCAGCTGGCAACTGGTGTCACAGTGCGGAGCTGAACTCCTTCAAAAATCTAGTGTGGAACCCTGCTATAAAAAGAACCCTCTCTGCAAGGTTTCCCCAAATGCACCCTAAAAGAGTTTATGGTCTAAACAAACAAAATAAGTCAATCCTGATCTATACCTGTACAGCTGAACAGGATCTGGAATAAAACAGGAAAGAGTGTGCAAAAACCATGAAGGGGACTGCACACTCAGCACTGTAATTCTCATAGATGAGGCTTTTTTTTGCATTCATTGTTCTCCTAAGACATCTACAGAGGAAAAGAAATAGATTTCAGTGGCTGTTTGGAAGAACTGCATGTTAAGGGTGAGGATCACTCCATAGGTAGTAAGGCCCCATGTGCAAGGACAACCCCAGTTGCATTCGCAAGGAACTTTTTTGCAGGTAGAGAATTAGAACAAGTGCCTTGTGTGTGATGATTGATACTGCCAGGCGGACAATAATTATGATTTACACATGATTTCTTTATTCTTGAGGGGAAATCCCAGTTGCCAAGTATGTTAACGATGTATGTAATGGTGTGTTAACGGACACCATTAGTTTGCTGGACAAAACTGAGACCTCTGCCAAAACAAACCTTCTCCAGTGGTACAGTTTATGGATCAGCAGATTCTGAAAACGCTTCAGAGTGGAACTGAATTGCGGGGCACATGCTTCAGGAATGGCTAACAGTTTCCTAACTGCAAGTTTAAAGGTATCTGTTAGTAATTAAATGCACTCGAGCATTTTGTTAATTTCAGCATTGTACAATTTCTCTATGAGGTGTAATAATTGCAGTCCGGAAATAAGTTTGTTTTAACGTTATGACTAGATTAGTATGGAAAGTAGTCCCAGCTTGTGGCAGCTCATGTTAACTTCTGTCACCAGTACCAAGTTTGTCGGTGCTGAGGAATGTGCTCGTAGCCCAAGGCGTGCGGGGAGCCATACCTCCCAAGGTCCTCCCTGGCGCCAGCGGGACCCGGTGCCAAGGTTGTGCGAGGTTCCTGGGAGATGACCCTGATGCACTAACAGCTGCAGTGAGGGCTCTGGCAGACCCTCTGGCTCAGGGTGATTCCTGAGGGCCGAGGAGGCTCTTGGTTCAGCTGCTTTTGGCAATACTGACAGCGGAGCTGATCTGCAGGAGCAGCTGAAAAATTCATGCACAGATGGAGTTGGGGTGGCTCAGCACTTTTTTAAGGTGTGTCAAGGTCTGGGCCAGCACAGCAGGCCTTGGGCTGTACTGAGCAGAGGTAAAAATGCTCATGGATACAGGTGCACGTTCTCAGTGGGAGCTGCCTGCAACTTGGCATGAATAATTTGTCGTGTGGAGGCATGCGGTATCACACACTCCCAACCTGCAGTGCTTTCTCTGAGAAAGGCTGATCTCAGTTTTCAGTTTGAGTTCTTCTGTATAATCCATGGTTCACAGAAAATCTTGTGGACTGGGACTTTTCTACTTCCAACAAAGCTGGTTTAATTCAAATAGTGGGGACTTCTGCAGTATCAGATGTGTTGGACAGTAGAGGACAGTAACATCCTGGAAGTGTTGTGCCATAGTATTTGCCCCAGGGTTTGGATCAACAGACAGATGTGAACTTCCTGCAATCTCAGAAACCTCCAAAGCACTTCTTATAAAAACAAAACCCTGTGACCCATTTGCTCCAGAGCAGAACTTTTAGGTTCTCCCTGCACTTCTTTCTGCTCAGCCATTCAGCATAGATGTACTCAATAAAGCTCATTAAAGCAGTTTATTGCCTCAGTTATGAACCTTCATGTATTAATACAAGAATTTCAGAGCACAAATATGGATTAAATAAATGGCTGACAAGGCTGGAGTGATCCAGCAGTGATGCTGGTTCTTCCTTTGAAAGGTTTCCATTCATCTCAGACATGATAGTCTAATCTTTGACTGAGACAAGAGTTTTACCTGGATAGTTTCCAGTCATGTTAATGGGACCTGTGAAAACCCTGTGCATATCAGCAACAGAAGTGGCCCTTTTTTCAAAGGGAATGGTTTTGGTTGTTTCTTAGTGCATTACAATAACCAGCCACCAGACTTAATTGCTTTTTGTACCACTTTCCCTCCCCTCCTCATATCTTTATCTCTTCATGCCATAAAAATACTGCATTTTAAAATGAAATCAAGGAGACACAAAACAGAAGAGACATGTTTTGCATAAAAGAAGAAACATGTGTTAGGAATAAAGACTCAAAATGGGCAAACATATTGAAGACATACATGCTTTCCCTCTCCCCCTTTTGCACCCTCGCAGGCAAGCAGGCGTGAAGCTGCTCTCGTGTCTCGCCTCGCTGGGAGGGGGCTTGGTTATGCCTGCAAAATCAACAGCCATCATCCCAAGAGAGGGGTCAGGCGGGCTTGGAGCAAAGTGGGAAGTTTTTCCACCTTGGGTTGTTTCGTGTGGATGTGAGCATGTTCTGGTACATCTGTTGGAGCTGAACACACTGCTGGCACAAGCAGGTGAAATTCCTCTGGCAGAGCCAGAGATGACCCTGGATGGTTTTTAAAGGGAGTGAATTGTTCTTGTTGCTCCTGGGGAGGACAGAGAGGCCTGGGTTAACCACATTCACCCTCCGTGATGATCTTGCTCAGGACATTCAGTGAATGCTTGTACTATAATCAGACGTGAGTCAGTTTTAAGTGAACTACAGTTGGCATGTGTCATCCAGCATGGATTACACAATTTTCCCATGAAAATGTTCAGGTGACTCACTTAAAAAAACCTTCATACTGCTGCTGACCTTCTCCCCTCACCTGAGCTGGGGTCTCAAGCTGTTGCGGCTCTGTCTGTGCTGTCCTGCAGAGATGCCAGGGCAGGCAGAGCTGAAGAATGAAGGGCTTTCAGAGAGTCTGACTCCACCTGGGCCTGCTCCTTCTTTTCTTCTTTGCCAAGAAAAATAAAAATATATTCCCCCCACCAACTCCTTAAAAAGGGGGGGGGAACTACAGAAATATTTTAAGTACTTGTTGTTTTTCCTAAGGGGAAAAAAATGCAATGTGGTTTCATTCTAGCCATGCAAATATTTATGTGAGCAAGAGAGAAGCAAGATCAGAGAGAAAAACTGGGTTTGGTTGTGACACAGGCTTTGGTGCCAGAGACGTGGATTTACTCTTGGCTCTGCCAGAGATTGCCTGTGTAACCTTGAACCAGTCACGTTCACCTCTGTGCCCACAGCTGCCCATCTGCTAGAGCTGATGAGAAACTTTTTTTTTTTTGGTATTAGCTACATGGGTCTGGGACAACTTCAGGATAAAAAGGAGCTTTTCAACCCAACAGGAACATCTAAGTGCTTAGGTGATGTAGTAATAGAGGAAAATTATGGCAATTTGAGCTAGGGAGGGTACCTCCAAAATTTGTACAGTACCGTGCACACTGTGCTTGATTTGCTGGAGTCTTCTAAGTGCTACTGTAATGCAAACAATGGTCTGCATTCAGTAAGTAGCTCCTCAAATTTCCTGTGGATATCCCCAGCAAATCTGTATTTAAATAAGCAATAGTTTCTTAATCCTGGACTGCAAGTTTCTGGGGCAATTTGTACTCAAGGTGAATGCTGAGGTTAGGGAGATGTTGAGATGTATAAAAGAAGCTTGCCATCCAAATTGTTTCCATCTGTTTTCATTATGCCCCTCTCCTGCAGAATAAACTAAACATTTTAGCTTTCAGCTATTTCCTCCTGGAGTCTGTAAAGCTACCTGTTCTCAAAAGCATTATTTGGTGTCTTTAAGTGCTTTAGTTTGACGTTTTTACAGTTGTATTCAGCCAGTCAAGAAAACTGCTTCTGAATAGATAGCAAAAGCAGCTGAAAAAAATGGAAAAGCAGTTTGATTAAATGAAAAAATCCATTCAGTTTGAATTGTTCAAAGCATAAAAATATTTTGGTAATACATTCTGGATATTTCTTGACAGTTGTGTAGTTTTGCACTATCTCTTTTTCCACTTCTCCCCTGCTAAAATTGCCGGGGCCATAGAATTTAGTAAGCGATGTGTGAGCTCGTGCCCAGTTTCCTCCATATTTCATGTCATATCTAACTGGACACTTCAGCCCAAGTGACCCAGAGCAAGGCTCAAGCCTCTGTTGCTGGGACTGTGGGTGACACATCCACCCCCAGTCTAGCAGAAACGGGTAAAAATTTGAAATCTTTGTTTTTACTTCTTTTGCTAATATAATAGTCAGTCTCAAAGGAAACAACATTTTGCTAAGTATTTTCATGTAGAGGAGTGGTGGAGGGACAAATTAGGTCAAGTGTTTTAAAGAAATTTTGTTGACTTTTGCTCCAAAACTCAAAGCAATTAGGTGTCTGGTGCAGTCATCCTGTACCTTCCTCAGATCTTAAAGACCAGAAAGGATCAGATCTTTACTCCAGAAAGATGATTCTCTGGTAATTGAAAATATTTCTTCCCAGAAGTGAAGATATATTATGTCCTTTCTTTTCAGTTAATCTATTTGTGTTTAGCTCTGAAGAGTGATTTTTATATGCTAGTTGCCCAGTTGCCCAGATGTATATGTTACCTTAAAAGAAAAGTAATTGATTTTTAGCCAAAAGGACAGGAGAAAGGTTAGGAATGTGCAACACAGTTTCTCATAACTTTGGAGGAGGCAGATGTTTCTCTTCTGGTTCCAACCTTCATTTTCTTTGCATGAAGAACGAGTTCTTTAAAACCAAATAAATATCCCTTTGAGAAGAGCATGGTTCCCACTGTTATTCTTTACATTAACTCTTTTGTAGCTAAGGCAGAGCTTAGCTTGTTGATTTTTATTGCAAAAATGGAACAAAAGAGAGACTATAGTGTAATTTTTTTTTTTCCTATAAATGTCTTCAATTATTAAGCTCAAGAACTGGTCAAAAGAATAACAACAGCAACAACAAACCCTCTGATATCTGACACACTATGAATTCTCATTACTCATTCTAGGTAACGTAAATATGACTAAAAATAGTTTTTTCTTGCAACTAAGATTTCATTTAAACATTCATAATTGCAAACATAGCAGCACATATTTCACATTTATAAAGACAGCAGAGGACAATTGTATCTGCTAGCAGTAACCAACAGCAGACTTCTACTGAGGCAGGCAGAAAGGAAAGACAAGTATAGGTTGTTGTTCATGGTAAAAGTGCCCAGGATGGTTGTCGCCTGCCCCCGACTGAAATGACTCGTCTGTGCACGAGGGCACGTCATACGTGTCTTGGTGATGGAGACAGTAGGATGCCATTCACCTCCTCTGGCAGTGGGACCAAAATGGCAGGTAGGCTTAGAATATTCTACAGTAAAGAGAAAAACTGGAAAATGTCTAATTTCAGGTTAATATCCTCCCTTTGGGGATGCCCCTGAGACTAATGCAGCTGATTCCATGCTCTGCAGCCCCTGTTTCCCAGGGAAAAGGACTGAAATGTTTACCAGGGCAGAAAGCCTGGCAGGGGAGAGTTTCTGTGTGTGGCTGGGAATGGACATTCTGAGATCTCTAGGGCCTACTGAAGCAAGGCCAGAGGCTGGGGGTCACTGATAAGGTAACCTTGGCCATAGTTTGGATTTAGTCATTTGTCTTCATAGAGTCTGACTGATGAGAAATGCAGACAAAAGCCTTTGTGAAGCTCTGCTTGCCATATGTAGCTGTACAAGGCTACTGGGGAGGCTGGCCTGTTTACCCACCAGATCTGTGAGAGGCATTTGGTTCCTAAGTTTATAAATCAACATGGTGACCCCTTTCCAGAGGATGCAGGAATGGCTGAGGAATTACAGCAACCACTGTCTGAAGTGTTTGTGTGTTTGGCCATGATGGGATCAATGAACTCCACTGTCTTCCTCTCGTCCCTGCTCTGTGCTGAGTGCTGGGAAATAAGGACTTTCAGAAGTCCCCTCTGGGAAATCTTGGGAGGAAAGAAAAATGTGAAAAACGGAGACAGGTAAAAAGTGCCAAGGAGGAGTGAGACAACAGTTGCCTTGCAGGAAGCCTGTTGTAGTCAGTGAAGCAGAATTAGTGTGCTGAAAGATGTGACATTCCTTGCATGTACTGAGTCGTGATGGGAATTGGGCTAGCCAGAGCAAGATCTAGTAGTGTAATAGTTAAGGGACAAAGTGTGTGCAGAGTCGAGACTAAAACCACATCATCCAAGCAAGACCAGACTTGAGTGGTTCAGCCAGTTATCTCACAGACCCACTGGTGGCTTTACCCAGGAAGAGCTTCATGGGTTGTGAGACCCTTCCCAAGAAACCTGCACTGGGTTGAGATTAAGATGGAGGGTAAAACTGGAGGTTTTTCCAAAGGAAAAAGAGGGCTTTTCATATTTAAAAATCACAGGTGGCTCTTCAGGGCTGCCCATGATTTATTGTTTCCACATTGTGTGAGTGGGGGTCTCTCAGCCCACCCACATGCAATCTTTCTTTCCTATAACAAACAGAAGAACACAAAACATATGAGTGAGTCCCACATGTTCATACTCAGCTGACTTCTTCCTTACGTCTGTGATCAGTACTGTCCATCTCCTGCTCAGCTCCATTTTCAGCTGAAGGAGCATTTGGTAGCAAAGTACTGAGTCTACTGGGACATCTGGGGACATTTATGTGCCATTGTAGAGGTGTGTGGCACAATGAGACAAAGTGGTTCAGATCCCCATCCAAATGCATCTTTATCTTATCTTTTCTTCTTACAGAAGGGGTTTTCATGCTGATCATAGTTCTGGAGGTTTCAGGGTGAACATTTACAGTGTTTTTCCCTGCCCTCTCACTTTTCCTTCTAAGCTTTCCTACAGGCCCAGTGTTTTGTACCTTTGGCAAGATCCTAGCTGTTGGATATCATCTCTGCTGATCAAGGGGAAACTGAAGCTCAGTTGCCCCATTTTGCTCAGTGTCAGTATTTTGCATCTGGGGCTTCTGTGTGTTCTCACCTGAACTTCTGGCATACTCCAGCTGCATGCAAACAGAGGCGTTACTGACACTTCTGAATGATATTTGTCATTGAGCCACTTGAGAGTGAAGAACCTGTTTCCTGTTTAGAGCTCAGAGAGCTCAGCCCAGTCATTTCCTTGCTACAGGTTTTGGAAAGGATCACCATGTACGTCCTTCCAAGCACTCTGAAGGCATCTGAGTTCACATCTGACAAATTGGTACAGATAGATCTGCCTGTTCCTACCTGTGTTCTGCCTAAGTAGGGCTGGGGATCCTGGCCAGATCCAGTGCTGTGTAAAAGGGTGGATTAGCACAAGCATGATTTCACCCTACGGCTTCTGGCCTGAAGCTGCTGTGTGCCTGTAGAATAGACATCAGGCCTGTGTTAGTTTATATGTGCCCTAAGTAAAGCCAATTTGGAGTCCTTATACTCCAGTATATGGGGGGTGATTGGCCTGTTCCTCACATGATTAGCAATAAACCAGGCACAAAGTTTGGGTTCCTGCTCCACTTGTCTTGAAGGCAATTTTCTATGCACAAAGTCGCACCACTCCAGCAGAAGAGAGAGGATGGTTATATCTGAGACTTTTGCATATGGATGTGCCTGTGTCTGTCTAAACATGGATAATTTCTGGAAGAAAGCACTAATCCTATATAGCTAATGTGGAATATCTAAGCATGTGCTAATCCAGAGTTTGCATTAGCTTAGCCAGGGAGGTTTTCCAAGTGCTTTATAAGGTAACTGGTGCACTAAAGCTATGCAGGAAGGCTGAAAAGGTGCCCAGTTCTGGGTTAGTTTTACACACTGAGTCTTTCCAGATAATATATGTCTAAGGCCCAGTGCAATATACTGAAGTGTCTTCCATGACCTCTTCTGAAAAAGGGGAGGTAGTCTGGTTTCTCAGAACTGCTGTTGGGAGACAGTACTGTATAATCTTACCATCAAAAGCTCTCCATCTGCTGTTATATTGCCACCACATATATTTGATGCTGCTGTGAGGCAGTGACAACTTCCATTCTCCTTCAGACCCCAGGAAAATTTCTGTGGAATTTAGCAAAACATCTGATAAACCTGTGGGTGTTGCCACAACCTAACTAAAAAGGGGCATCCTGCCTGCTCTGACAGCAAGGAGGAACATTTCAAGTATTTTCTAGAAGTCACTTCTACACAAGTCCACCAATTTAGTTTGGTTTCATCCTAAAGGATATTTCTATTTAAGAAAGTACTGCTGATGGTGAATAGGTATAGGCTGTTCTGGAATTGGAGGAAGTTCTTTAGCATATAAATATCGTACTAAACCTTAGCACACATCTCTTAGCAGGCAAAAAGTCCATGCCCCAAGATCTGAAAAAGCATTCTGTCGTAGGGGGAAGGATATTATATTCAATAAATCATATGGAACTATTTATCAGCAATCACTTCTTTAACTTTTCCACAGTCTTCAGTTTCAAAGCACATTTTGAAGTGACTGAAGTTTGTACAGAGCAGTTTATTTAAAAAATTATTTTAGGAAAATTACCTCAGGGTTGATTGTGTATTTATGAAGGGTTTCTCTTTTCTTTTTTTAAAAATATTAACATAATGTAAGAAAATGGCTTTATTAAGAACAGTGGAAAAATGTGTAGAGAAACAGAAAAGGTTTTGTGACAGACAGTCTGCAATGGGAAAAGTTTTGCTTGTCATGCAGTCACAAATGACAAAGTCGGTGGAAAGACCCTGATTTCAATGAGCTGTGGGTTAGGGTCTTTACCAGTGTGGGACTGTTCACTGCAGAACCTTGAGTTGTTTCTGGTTATGTCTATATCCTCCTCAGTGAATGTATTTTGATTTCTCTATTTTTCTCCCCTACTATTATCAGTGATTATTTTTATTAACATCATTTACCTACCTCATCTTCCTTGCTTGCTGCCTTCTCCTTAACCTGAATCCTGTCCCCATCTTCAGTTAAAAGTGAAATTAAAGTGCTCAGGATTCAAACAAACAAATGCTTTTTACCCTACAACAATTGTTGCATAATCTCTTGCAAAGCCACATTGGCCACTTTGTGTTCCTGACATTGTTCATTCCTGGAACAATTATAGTCTGCTGCAGCTTAATTATGGTGTCTTTCAGTACACAACACAGCATGGTGCTTATAGTGATGACTTAGTGATTTTCTAAATCATGAAATAAATCTGATCGATTATGAGTAGTCGGTATGTGGTTTACAATCAACTGCATTATGACTTTTCCCAGTGCAGTCAGTCTTTTCATGGTAAGCCCACAGGTTGGAGTAGAACTACCTGTTTGATGTAGATTGTTGTGGGCTTTATGGTTGTTTTTTTAAAACAAAACTCAGTGTTTTCCAGATACTTGGCATTTGTCTGAACCATGCTGGTACTCCGTGGGCTTAGCTTGGGGCCTCCAGGGATGAGCTCAAGTGTGAAGTCTGTATGAGCTGTACTGACAGGAGGCAGGGGCCACATTCCTGGAAGGTAGGCTTCATGTCACAGCCTCAGCAAAGTGCTGTATGAAGTCTGCTGATTGCCCTTGGAGCTGGGAAGGGAGCAGGGAAGAGGTGTCTGCTGAGGTCAGTGCACATGCAGGGCTGGAGGTGCACGTAGGAGCCCCGGACATGCTGGGATGTCAAGGTGCAGTTTGGATTCTGTGTAGACAAACAGGGCCCTTTGCCAGGCATCCACGACTGATGAAAGGGAAATTGTTTGCAGTGACTTGGAATGGATTAAGTAGACAAAATATGAATGTTTGAATAAAGTAGTAGCCACAGCTCTTGTGTAGACAGTAAACAATGGTTTATTGACAGTAAACTCTTGCTCTTATGGTAAAAAGTCTTAAATCACTTATTTCCTGAAAGGCTCAGGCAGGGTGTCTTTGGTCACTCACACATGTTTTGTACTTTATCTCAAATCAAAACATCCTGATTTCCAGTCTCTGGAACACATTACTTGTCCATGCTTCCCCTGTTTGAATAGAAGGTGGCAATCCCGGCTGTGCACTCATTAAGGCTGTTTTAGGTAGCATCTATGAGTTAAGAAAATGCTGTGGATAGATGAGACCCTAGGATTTGTGAAGCAGAAAACATCCTTGGACTGGGCTTGACAAAAGGGAGTTGTGCTGTTGGATAGCTCTTCTTAGTCTCTCTCTACTTAGACTTTGATGTGATTGTGGTGAAGGAATAGACTGTTTTATCTCTCGAGCAGGAGCCTCCAGTCTCTTATACGGCCTAGTTAAGCTTTCTTGGCTTGAATAGCTTCCCTGAAGGTTTCCATTGTGTCACACCACTGCAGAGGGGAGCCAGCCTGAGACCCTTCACAGTAGGCCGGTCTGGGTGTGTTGCAGGTATTCACCTCTGTGTTGGCTTGGTGAGTACAGAAGGGTCGCCTTGTGGGCGACAGTGTGCCACTGTTGGTGTTAAGCCATCAAAATCTTCTAAGACTGAGTCTTTGCTCTGGTCTAGAAACTGCTGCTCAGGTTCAAGAAGGCCACTGTTGACTCAAATGAGTCTTGATAAGTGTTCAGTCTGCCTGGTACCTTCCATGAGCCCCAAAGTTTAAAATAAAAACCTCAAACAAGCCTTAAGTCCAGCTAATATACTGCATAGAGGGGACTGGTCAGACTTCTGCAGGACAGAGCACCAGCTGATATCCACTGACTCCTTAGTACAGCTACAACAGTTACCCCCTCTAGGACTGTAGCTGTGTACCATCTTCTCAAAGACATGTCTCACCTGCATCTATCTCAGGCAAGCTGCAGGAGACCTCAGGGAAATTGTTAGCTACCAAAAATAGAGGGACAAGATTCATCCTCTGTTTATATTTTATGATGGGTCCAGTAGTAGATCCCAAAGTTGCCATAACTGGACAAGGACTTCTTGGGAGGATAATTTACTTGCCTCATCATCAGTACCTGAAGAAAGGCTAAGGGGATTCAGGTTAAATGAGCAATGGCAGCAACTATGATTGATTGCCTCATATGTCAAATACTCTCTTTTTCCCCTGCAGTACATTGAGCTAATAACTTCTTTTCTAGATGATCTGTTAATAGCTGTAAATCCATTCCCCACGCAATAGGGTGGGGTATCTGTAACTAGAGTGTTTGTTTAAGGCCATTTGGTCCAGAGGCAATGCTGAGGGATCTTGTTCTGGCTGAAGATGAGCTGAAGAGGTTACTGGCTCCCAGCCACATCCACCTGATCTCTACCTGCCCCAGCCTCAAGCAGGATAGCTGCATAGGTACTCACTCTCTACTCTGATACTGTCAAAATGAGTCAGAAAAAATCATTCTACTAGAAGTAGTTGAGGGATCTGGTCATTCTGACAGCATTGGCTTGAAGAGTGACTGCACAATCAGTTGTGCTGGCAGGTCTGATGGGAGGGCCGGGGAGTAACCAGGACGTACTGAGAAGAAATCCAGGCAAACAGAACTCACTTGCTTCTACCCATGCAAAGACAGATGCGTGAAGGAGCCAGACACGGGCTGTGAGCGCACTGGATGCTTCCTGGAGTGGGTGATAATTACTCTGTGGTACCCAGCCAGGCACTGACTTCCATGGCCTGTGCACGGGTAGCTCATCCATCTTCCACAGCACATCAAAATGACTGAAATTACTTCCCCTGGGCTGCAAAGACATGAACATCAGCCTTTCTTGCAGTAAGGGTTGTTCAGGGCAACTTGCTCATCTGTGAGGCAGTGCTGGGTGGCTCCAACACAGGTCTGTGCAAGTGCCCTGTGCACTGATGGAGCTCGACTCTGAGCCCATCTATTAGGAGGAGAGCACAAGACAGAGGTGGGGAGCTGGAGGGCTGAACTGGGCTGGCAAAAAGGGGCGTGCAGTGGGGAAGGCAGCGGGAAGGGACCAGAGAGTGGGGGCTGCCTCGGCTCTTCCTCTTTAGAAATGAATCCCTTCATTGAAGTCTTGCCTGTGGTCCTGAATAGCCCAAAGACTGGTCACTTCAAAAGTCTTTCTTGCAGCCCTCAGCATTCAAAGGACTCAAATCTGTGATACTTCCAGATTTCTTTTTCCAGTGAGGGACTCGCTGTGACCCTCTCTCGAGGGCCCTGGCCTCAGGAGGTGAAGATTGCTGAGCACTATGTCAGCTGTATCCGAAGTGGTTTTTGTTTAACGGTCTCCGCTGCTGTTTATATTTTCTAATGCGCTGCGGCTGGCGTTTGTTGCCATTAAAACTTCATTTGTTTGGAGGATCTTTTCAACAAACTGAAATCCAATAAATCATGAGTAAAATATTTATTATTTCAAATGGATAAGAAGGGGAGTGGGAAGCGGACAAATTTGTATTCCTTCAGCAGCATGTTAAATGGGAGACCACGGGGACACGTTAGCCACAGGACTTTGTCCCCAGAAGAACAATTAGTTGGCTGGACAGGACCAGTTGAGTGACAGCTTCAAATTTGGAAGCAGAAGTGGAGCAGAAATACTCTGAGTACTCCAGCTTTATCCTGTCTACCCATATAATCACATCCACAGATGATGGTAGTGAGCTCAGGGCTTCTGGATTAAAACTGTCAAAAATACAAGCCTCTAATGCCCGAGTTAGAAATACTGGGCTAATAAACTGGTCCCACTTACGGTGGTGGCAAAGCTGCTATTGTCTGAGGTCAGGATTTCACTCCAGGTCTGTTTTAGTTCACAGACAGTAGCAGACTCCAAACTTTTCATCCTGCTGTAGGGTATGTTACATTAGCTTGTGGTGGGACAAATGACATGGAGATCTGGAGCAGGATGTGGAAAATGTCATCACAAGCATCATTACATTAGAGCTGTGTGGCTTTATTTATTTGTTGAATAGTGAACTCAATTAAAAATAGTGTGGGATCTAGGGCTGTTCATGTACTTTTACATTCAGCCAGTGACTTTGGCTGAAAATGCAGAGGGAAATATGGAAAGTCAATCTGTGATTTCAACATTTCCAATACAGAATACATTGCCTGTTCACTTAGAAATGATGTTTAGTTTTTCATGTGACATTTTTTTCAATACCAGAAACACAAAAAAATTTTGCTTTTGGATTGATCTGAACAGAGATAATTCTGAAATCTGTCCATGGGACTAAGGAAAATTCTCTGCATTGTCCAGTTAAGCTCTGAGAACAGGTGTGAAGTGTGGATCCACACGGTTAGGAGATGCAGCAGGCTCCATAAGAAACTCAATGCACATATCTAGTATTTCTATGGAGAACTGGTATATATGTATAACTATGACAGAATCTGGCTCTTCAGTAAGGAAGATGCCCTTCTGCACCTGTAAACCAGACCCTGGCTGTAAGCAGCTCCAAAATATTCATACAATGATTTGGCTTCAAAGTTTTACATTAAATCCAATTCCCTCATCCTACATGATAGTTTCTACCACACACAGTCCCAAAAGCCATCACCTTCACTATTAAGGCCTCTAGATGCTACTATAATACCATAAAAATGTAGGATCCTAGATAAAATAAGTTAGTGTCCCATCTGTCAAAAACAGGACGTGCGGCAACCCTTCCCAGTGAGTCATCTGTTCAGCATTCTCAAGTCTTTGAGACCTCTGCACTCACCAGGGAGCTCTGACATTTACCAATGTTATCTTTCTTATTTCAGTTTTGGCACCTTCTTCCTTTCCTCAGAGACCGTACTGGGCAAAAAACACATGAAATGAGCAGCAGACATCATCTGTCATTTTTCTGAAAGGTTACTGGGCTTGAGTGTGTTGTTTGGCCACAGATGCTGGTAACTTCACCAGAAAAACAAAAAAAACGGCATACAGTGAAGGATTGTTAACTGGGCAGAGTTTTACATGAGGGGTCCATTTGTTGAAAGGGAAGAGTAATCCTTATTCATACTGACTTTTGGGATGACTAAACCCTCAAGAAGCAGATTAGAAAATGTTATGAAATGCTTTTCTTACTATCATTTACTGTGAATCAGCAATAAAGTAGTCACCTCATTGGCAGTGTTCCCACTGGGGTCAGTGGAGCCAGGGTTTCACCCCTGGAAGTCCTGCCCTGCAGGAGGGCTCTCCGTCAGTCTGTGTCCGTCCGTTTTCACTTCTGCGAGCAATTGTGAGTCTACTTACAGTGTTTCATAATGCAGGAACAAAGGGGTTATTCAATGAAAATGAAGGAAGGAGAGATTTAAAGCAGATGAGAGTAAATACTCGCTGCACAATAATGTCAACACCTGGCTTTTTATCGTCAGTAGACGTCAAAGTACTTTACAAGAGTGGTCAGTACCAGTATCTCTGTTTAGCAAAGAGATGAAGAAAGATAACACTACCTGTTCAAGGTCACCAAGCAGACAATGCTAGAGTCAGAGTGGAAAATATCCTCCTACACTGTGCCGTGGCTTCTAGTTAAAATCAAATTACTTTTATGCTACAGAGCTCATTGCTCCAGGTCAGCATGACACCAGATTCAGTGGCGTGGACTGTTTATGTGGAGAACAAGCACATGGCACTGGGAAGATGTAAAAAAAAATTCAGGTCAGACAGCAGCTCCTGTTTTTGTAGCGATCTGTCTGATGCCAGAGAACAGGAGACTCTTTGGCTGGATGACTTGTTTCTTTTTAACGATAATGCAGAGTACAGAGCTGGTTTCTGGCAGTCAGGGTTTTCTTGAAAACCCTGCTGACTGTCCCAGGTATTTGGTGGTCTGTGTAGAAAGGGAGTTGTCATTTTGGAAATCTACCCTGTCCGAGGTGAGCAAAGTTGTTGTTGGTTGTCACTGGAAATACTCCCGCATGAGGGTAAAAAATGACCCAGTTTCCCTGGAGTTATCCAGGAATGGGCAATGGACTGAGGCCTAAGCCGCATTCTTGTGAGGCTTCAGGGTATACCCAAAAAATCAGGCAGGACTCATGGATCCTCACACCTCCACACCGGGTCTGATGCTGTCCTTTCAGATGCATTACAAGAGGCTTTTGCCAAACCCATAGTGAGTGCAGTTGGCTCAGCTGAAAAGGAGAGGGTTGTCCACCCTCTCAGACAGTGCATCCTCCCATACCCGTGGAAAGTCACACAGCAAGAGTAAAGTATGTTCTCCAGCTGAGCTACTGTCCCTCCTTTTACCTCTCTTTGAGAAGCATGAACCCCCAGCAGCCCATTAACCCTTTCCAGACTCACATGGGTTTGCACATTTGCTTTTTAGTGGCATAATTCTTGGCAAGAGCAGCAACCTTAATATTGCTGTTGGACCTGTGTGCATGTCTGTTGTTCATCATGTGTAAATTAAATGGACTACCCTGAACTGGAGAGAGAGAAACTAATGATTGCCATATTGTTTCCAGGAGTCGTCAAGTGAAAGAAGCTGTTTGAACTTTCCCCCAAAGACGCTTCTGCCTCTTGCAGTGATTTTAAAATCTTGGGTTTCTACCCTTTTCAAGGTGATTAATTTTGTAATGATGCCTTTGCTACCTTCCCCTCCACAGGGGACTGGGTGAGCAGGGGGAGGGAGGCAGGACAGGGAGAAGGAACTTTTCAAAACTAACTCCATGTGCAGCAGTAAAAGGCATGATAGCTGCTTCTCTTCCTCTCTCCTCCAGTTTCCAGCAAATTCCCACGTGCTTTCAGATATTTCATTATGTTTTGTTTTTAATTCCTCTTCAATGTACATATTGACATGTTTCTTTCCGTCTATTTCTGTCCTCCTTTACCCAGTAAAATGATCCCACTGGGGAAGCGAAGGTCCAAATAGAAGGTGGCAGGAAGGAAAGCATCTTTCCTCATTACTGGGAGCAGACTGATTGATAGTGTGTGACTGAGAGGCAAAGACCCTCTCTGGGGTGGAGATCATAGCCTCATTCTTAGCATAAGGACGGGCAAGAGGTTGGAACTAAGAAGGGGGACTGCGTTTGGAACGTATGACTAATTGTGGTGCTTGTCTGGCCTTCTTCCCAAAAATCAGGAGAGAAATGCTGTAGCAGGCATTGTTTTCATCCTACAGGATATTTCAAGTGCCGTGCTTTGTGACTAAGGAAAAGACTGCATCCCGCTGCAACTGGCAATTAGAGCTGACTGTGACCACAGTTGACCTTCTTAATACTGCTTTTGAAATCTGCACCTGGGTATATCTTGCTCCACAACCTTGAAATGGGCAGTAGGAAAAAACAGCAGAAAAATTAGAAAATCCCTCACATTGTTTGGATTCTCAGTAATAAATCAGTGGGCGTGGAAAAGGCCTTCCTTGTTGGCAGGATGATCCTATCATCTTGATATAAGAAAGACATTTTTTACAGTGAGAAAAAACAGTTATCAGGATAATCAATCAAACCTCCGCAGGGATATGGTAGAGTCCCTATCACTGGAGGCTTTCAAGGTGTGATTGGACAGGGTGCTAGATAATCTCATCTAGGCTCCCTTTCCCACGAAAGGTTGGACCAGATGATCTTTCGAGGCCCCTTCCAACCTTGGCTGTTCTGTGATCCTGTGATTATCAGCATGTTGGTTGGCTGGGTGTGTAATGTTTTCTTCAGTCCTCGCCACAAGTGAATCTGTGCTGTTTGCATGCCATTTCTTTATTACCTAGTTTCTTTACAGTCTTACCTTGCAGTTTTAGGGGTAGTTGGGAGTCCCCTTAAGATTATCTACCTGGCTACTATCTGCTAGACTTTTCTCTGAGCTATCTCATTTGATCAAAGATGGGGCTCTGGAACCTGCAGTGAGTGGAAAACCTTCATTCCTGCATGAGAATGGACTGTGTAAGCTCACCTTCTGAAGGACTTTCCCTCTGAAGAATAGTCTGGTTTAACCTGGTGGCTCCCTGGAGCTGGGCAAAGGACAGCAAATACAGAGATCTGAACTATACTTCCAGTGCTGCTGTATTCTGTACTTCAGTTTAGCCACATGTAGAACGTGGGTCTGTGAGTCCCACTGCACTCTGATAATTCAGAATACACTGTTAGATGTTCCTGGGACAGTTTGGTTCAAAATAGAAAATTACAAACTAACAACCCCCACCCCCCTGCCATCCCACTTTGATTTGATTTGAATCAAATTACCGATGGGAGGGTCCTTTAGTTTGCTCAATATGGAAAGCATTCTCAGGAGCGAAATGTTGGAGGACAAGATCATGAAAGCTGAGACAAGATGTAAGGGTGTCATAACCACAGAGGCCGAAGTGGAAGGGCTGGCCAAGAAAATGTCATCAGTGACCCTTGTGAACACTGTTTTGTTGGAATGGAGAGGATGGAAATCAGCTTGGAGAGGATCCAGGATGCTGGAGACAGGGAATACACCTGCTGTGCTTGTCTTGTCCTTAACCACAGATGCATATAGTTCCTTCAGAAGCTTTGGAAAAAAAGTAGGTCCCAGAAGAGCTACCACTGTGAACATTTCAGCAAGGAGCTTTGTTCTTTAAATTGCAGAGAATTTTGAAATCTAACACAAGAGATAAGTCAGCTGCCTTAGTGGGTTTTCAGATTTTTCGATATCATTATTTGATTGTGCTAATATTCATTGTAAAGATAAAACAGGCCGTGTCTCAAAAACTGGGAATACAAGTAGAGGCTAAGATGGCAGGGAGAGCTGACAAACATTGCAGGAGGAACCAGATCAGGGCAAAAAGTGAACAAAACTGATGGCAATTATAATATGGTCTTGTAGCTTAGGTGGGTAAAGTGTGTGCTTGGAAGGAGTCATGAATTTCCTGGCTTCACAGGAGACTGTGAAGACAACATCACTCAAAGCCTTCTCTTGTTCAGGATGCAATTTCCTCCCCATTCTACTGACGGATCCTTTTCTGCTGTGTATATTTTTCTTTCAACCAACTCAGCAAAAGTCCTGAAAACTGGCAAGGCAGCTCAGAACAGTAAGAGATCTTGTACAAATTCTTTCTTCCTTCACAGGTTGTTGAGACATACTGTAACAGAAGATTACAGATAAAAATGGCATTTTCTGTCAAAGATAATAAAATATTTCCACAGCTGACCAACTGAAGTGCATTTGTCCTGGCAGGTCCTGAAACCAACATTTTTATAGTTCTCTCCAGAGAACCAATTAGCTTGAATACTGGCATAGCTAGCATGATAACCTTGACTTGCTTGCTGTTAATGAAAGAAGGGCTTGAATGAAAGCAGTGGGTTGGATTATTCATCTTGGTGGCTGTATGGTACAAACCTCCCGTTACTTAACAAAATACCCAGACCTTCTGTGTATGAGTCCTTATTTACCCTTGCAGACAACACAGACCCTCAAAAGACTCTCATAAATTTCAGTGGGAATTGGCTGTAACAGGTTGAGTTCCTGAAATCATTCCTTAGGGTAATTCTTCCCTGAATGCATACCCTGCAGGAATATCTGCTTTATCAGCCATAGCTAGTCTTGGGATCTTGTGGGCAATGGAGTAATTTTTACTCCACACTCCTCTGGGGGCCTGGGCATTTGCTCTTCAGCTGTGTTGCAAGTGCAGACCTTGAATTCAGGTTTGGCTTTTAGGGTATTTTTAGGTGAATTTGGGCTGTGGCTCATTCTCCAATTCAGATTTGCCTACTGTGCACATTGCTTAGTTTTGTAGAGAAACTGCTAAGACGAGCATGAAAATCAGACTCAGGTATAACACTCTTGGAGGGAGTGGCAGCGTGAGACCCAGAATGTCTTTAGAAGAGAACTAAATTCTTTCAAACGGGACAGATCTAGCATAGGCAGGCAAGAATGTCAGCAGATGTCCTGAAACTAGCTGTTGCTTAGCCTGAGATGGTTGATTTGAGCCTGAACTGGGGCAGAGTGAACAGAAAAAAGTGTGCATGCCTCGTGCAAAAGACTACTCTACGGTCCTGCTGTGCAGATGCAGCCCTCTCTGCACAGTCAACAATTAACGTGTTAGCTGATGCTGTGAGAAGCTTGCCACTTCAGAGATCATCTGTTCTCCTCAGTGAATGTCTTCATAGCGTTATGTGCCTCTGAGAGTACAAGCAGCGGTCATTTTGCTTTCATAGATCAGGAAGGGTACAGTGCACAGTCATGGACAGATGATCACTTTGAGAACAAGGCTGTTGGCTGAAGACATACCACACTTTTAGCTCTTTTGAGGGAGGAATCATTTGAATTCCCCACTGAGTACTGTAAACAACTGTGGTTCGATGTAACCTCACTAAGTGACTCAGTCACGTGCAACTACAACGGATGCCGCACTCTAAAATCAATAAGGCTCCTTGTCATGTGGAGTCCCTTTTACCACTTTGCACTGTGGGCAGGTTGCTTACTGGCAAATATCCCTGACCTCCTCCAAAAGCTTTGAGCAGACGCAGTTCTGCTGCCATCCCTCCTTCAGGCATCAGTGGGGCCGTTTGTAGAGGGAACCTGTGGCTTCGCAACAGGAATCTGTACAGCAGTTACAGGGTCTCTCTCCTGGCCTTGTGTAAGGCCTAACTCAGGTTTGGAGTAGTGTGTCATCGTGAGCTCATCTGCAATAATTTCAGGTTGCCCTTGCTTCCAGCGCAAGATTGGCTTAGGTGACCTCCAGGGGTCTCTCCCGACCTACATTTTTCTGTGATTCCAGGAGTGAATGGTAGCGAGCTCAGGACCTCTGCAGCACAGGCTACTTTTATTTCTACCTAACGTGAATAGGCACATTGTGTGGATACCCAAAGGCCCAGACAGACAAGCCCTGGCACTGATCTGAGCTTTTACTGTCCTCAGCTATCAGCCTGTGTCTCTGACAGAGACATACATCATGCTTGTAGCAGCAGGAGGGAAGGTGTGAACTGAAGCAGCTGAGGATGCTCAAACTGTTTGTTCCTACAAGCTGAGTGTCATGGGCCAGTCATGTTTTAGACTATGGCAGCCAATTGCTCAGATAATGGGAGACAGAGCTCTAACTTTCTGCAGCCAAGCTTGGAAAATGAAGCCAAAGTGCTTTGAACTTGACTTGAGTGTGGAGAAGGGATGCTGCAGTCCTCCATACAGTCTGAATGCTAAACAAAGCACAACATGGCCCAGAACCCAAATGCTTACGCAGTCTCCCACCTCTGAATATTAGCTTTGAATTGGCTTTGATTTTTATTGCATATTTGTCCACAGCAGCTGTCAGAAAGTTTAAATGCTAGAATTACTGCTGTAATAAAAATATCCTTCCAAACCCTTGCTATGATTCTACCCATTGGGAGTTTATGTAACATACTCAGTGGTACAAAAAATATGCAGAAAGAACATTTTGCTTCCTGGAGATTTCATCTTGGTTTGACAGCTCAGTGCTGACTCACTGTCAGGACCTGGGTTTATGACTTGGTGTTGCTCTGTAGTAAAGCAGTGAGGACTGCTGCCTGGGAAGTACAGCCATCAACATTGCCACAAATGGATGTGAAACCAGACTGTTACCATCCAAAGTGACTTTCTTCCCTGGCAGTGCAAACGCCATGGCATTCCGACAGAGGCCAACTTAGAGCAAAGGCTGCTTTCCTGTGGCAGTGGGTGAGGAAGCAGAAAAGACCCCAAAGTGGTCTCAAAATGCTATAGTAAGATGAAGATTTTTTAGTGCTATTTTTATCCAATACTCTAGTTTTATCTACTTTCCTTACATAACTTTCAGAGTTACAGCTGAATAAACTTCCAAGGAAGAGAAATTTTTCTAATAGAGCTCTAACTTTCTCCAGATTGATTCTCTGAAATCATCCACAAAAGGCTTCCAGAGCATGTATGCGGTGTAGGTCCTTTGTCTATCAAGAAAAGGGTAGAAAGAGATCCAAGACCCGTAATAGTTGAGTTTGTCTCTCATTCTGGAGATGTCAAAAAGAAATTGTTTTGTTTCTGGCAAGAAAATGCAGTTTATTGAAAGCAATAGGGTAGTTTCCAGATAGGTTTAGTTAGATGGAGTTAGCACACCAGAAGCACCCGTTCTCCCAGGATTACCCTGCCTGCACTCCTGGCCTGCCCCTGCTCCCCTGGCCCACATCTCCTCGAGCTCTGAGCATAGGACCAGCGAGTGGAGGTGCACTGTGGCTCCGTCTGCCGCTGCTCTAGCAGTGGGGAGATCTGGTTCTACTGCCTGCCCCAACCTATGGCTGCCCCAGGCGGCTGCCTACTCTGCCTGCGCCTGGAGCAGACCTTTGGTGTTGGGAGGGTCAGGGTGTAGCTAAAGTTAACTGTGTTTTGGCTCTTCTCTGTTGTTCAGGAGCCATGTGAGGCAGATCACAAGTTACCAAAATGCTGAGAATTTTCTAATGCTCTCTAGGGACCAGGTGGGTCCCTGGCTGCTGCAGGATATGGCCTAAAAAAGGCTACCTTTTCTTTTCCCAATTCCCTTTTCGTGTTTACATCTGCAGGAAGAAAATCACCAGAATCCAGGCCAGATGTCTTCTCCAGCCCCTCCCTTCATCTAAATGGGAAATGTTCACTGCAGCATCCTAAAAAAGCCAGTCTGCTGACCAGCCAAGCATGAGGGATGGGGAAAACGAGGGCTTGAAGAAATGTGAACAAAACCAGAACAAATGTAACTTTAAACAGGAAAAATGGCTGGAAAGGCAATGCACCTGCGCCCCTGCAATTCTTTTTTTTTTTTTTTTTCCACAATGGAAAGGAAAGTGGGGTGGTGGTATTTGCAAGAAATTTTGTTGGTTATTTTTTAATTTTTTTTAGTATTTGAGAAGAGTTGTTAACAAAAATATAAAGCAAAATCCACAAGACTCATGAATTAGAATGTTTTCTAGTTGTCTGTCTTTCTCCAAAATGTAGGCTACACTTGGATGGTAGTTTAGGGGCTGTCTTATGCTAAAGGCATACATTTGGCTAGCGTACTCGAATAATTAATGGCCAGATGCAAAGCCCAGTGAAGCCAGCGGGAGGTTTTCCACTGGCTTCTTTAGACTTTGGATGACTCTTAACTATATAGGCAAAATAACATGCAAGAGTAATCAACATTTGCCCCTTCTTGGAAGTGCATCAGCCCAAAGGGGCTGTGGTCATGTATTTGTTATTGTATCTGACTTTGACACCCTATGAGGAAAACGCAGATCATCAGAACATGACGCAGCAACGTTTGAGATCTTGGACATGGAATTGTTTATTGAACAGTGACAGCCTTCAGCACATCACTTTTAATAATGATAAGGAAAGGTTTATGCAAGCACACATCTGCACTTGGCTGGGTACAAAGCGCGTTAATAACGTCCTGTTCCTGATTAGCCATAAATTTCTCCAAAGCACTTGCAGAAATAGGAGCGCCCACGGTGACTGATTTCTGCTGCACAGCTAGTATTGTTTCCACTGCTCCAAACTTGGTGTGAAGCAATGGAATACAGCCCTGTGGAATTGCTGGTCCTTTTTCTTGGACTCTGTTTCTTTACACAGTTTCACTATATTGATGCTGCTTGGACTCTGCCAAGAATTGTAATTTTTTAGTCCCTGTTAAAGATAAGTGGATGAGGTACGTTTTTTCTACAGTCTTCTGATCTGATGATCTGTGCAATACAGGTCGTTGTCCAACAGCCCCTTCAGTGACAGGTATTACAGCTGAGAATGGTAGGTGCTAACATGGAGCTGGAGGTTCTGGAGAGCATATTGTGAAGACACCCCAGCTTACAGCATGTGAACTGGCTCACCTGTGGACAGACAAACCGTCTCTAGTCGAGTGCTGTGCCTGAACAAGCCACCCCTTCCCGAGCCACGCTGCACAGGGTTAACACGGTGAGGCTCCATCTGGATGGGGCCATGTGGTTTTTTGCTTGGACACTGTGTTCCCGTTCTCAAAGCCCTGGGTCTTCCTTGTTCTGTCATGACCTGCAACATCTCTGGCTATTGAAGTAGACTAACAATATTTAGGACTTTGGCAGCAAACAATGGCAGGTTTTTTTCACTGTCACTGGGCTAGGTCTCCCAGTGGTTGTAATGGAGATGTCGATAGCTCTTGTGCCATATAATCCAAAGAGGGTTTTCTGTGTAATGTATCTCTCTGAAGACCAGCACTGATTTCCTCAGGGGGAGAGGTAACAAAGTTTTCTTGCACTGTGCAAGCCTTCTTCAAAAATTAGAAGCAGGACACTTGTTTTAGATCTTGCCCTCAGAACGTAATTGCAAAATACATATAGCTGTTCCCTGGTGTGTCTTTTTATCTAGATTATTTCATTATTCACCAGTTTTTTCATGGTCTTCTAGACTCCTGCTACCTCACAGATTTTGTAGGGTGTCTAAAAAATGGCCAGGTCTTAAGACAGAAGGAAATGGGGAGCAAACAGCAGTGAGGGCCAAGAGTACTGTTTCCTTCCATAAAGTATGTCTACTTGCCCTGAATCCAGGGATAATAGCTAGTCTGACATAACAATAACATAAGCTGGCTTTCTGCCTTTTCCAGAGTGAACTTTGGATCCCAAATATGAATCCTGAACAGTGAAAAGAGGAAATCATAATTTCTGTCGGAATGTGCTGTATAATTTATTGAAGCTCAGCTGATACAGCTACAGCTTATTCTAACTTTGATCTTTGGTATCTGAAGAGTCCCCCAAAGAGCCCTTCTGGGTGTGAACTGCAGCACGAGCAGAACCTGCCACCATCTGGGGTGGGGAAACTGAGGTACCAGGACACTGATTAATTGGAAGCAAGGGGTGAACTCACATGTTATATGTCAGTACCTTTATTCTTGCAAAAGGCTCAGGAAACAGTCAGTGGTATGTGCAGCCTTTTCTGCATTTGAAAGAAAAACTTAGAGCTCCTCTGTATGAATTAGAGCAGTCAGAGCGAGACTATCAGCTAAATCTGAGAACGAACTGAGGATCAGAGAGTCCCCCCATGGCTCCCGTTCAGCAGCACTGTATATTATTTTAAAGGACCCTTATGCAAGAATTATTTTGCATTCTGAAAGAGGAGCTTGTTTTACTTACTTGATGTGGGAAGGTCCTCAAATTACAGCCCTTCCTGCTTATATTATTACATTCTAGGGTTCATCCTGCTGCAGTTACCCTGTGCTGTATGGGAAGCAGGATCCATGGCAGATAAATCCACAGCCAAAGCCTGTTGTTCTTGTTGACATAGAAGTCTCTTGCCAGAGAGCCTGAGCTATTTCAGACTTCTCACTACAGCTGAATGCAATTAATAGTTACTTGGTTGTGTTCTGGAAAAAGTGTGTGGGAGACAGGTCAGAGTGTCCTGGAGCACAAAGTCACTGTGTAGCTCCAGAGCAGGTACAGCATTGAACGGAGGCCACGGTGACCAACTAACACTGAACAAAACACTCCTATCTGCATTCTGCCTACAAGACTGAGTTTTGGCTTATTCCTCCCTCACAAAGTGATCTGCTTTCCAGGGAGATGAAGGCGAGAGAGGTAAATCTTGTCCAAGAAGTTGAATAACCCCAACCAAAACTATAACTGTAATCTTGACCAAGAAATTCCCATTCATGGGTCTTCTAGTCCTGACTGCACATGTCCCTATTCCCACCAGTGTCCAGGCTCCCCTGGTGAACTCCCAGCCATTCGTGTCACTGGTACATCACCCTTTTCACTGGTAGGGGACACCACAGCATGTCATGGGAAATGTAGTCCACCACACTCCTCATGCATTGAGAAGATAAGGGTGTGATGCAGAGTTGCATCTCGCATGAAGCATGAATGGCACTTGGGCTTTGAAACATTTTAGTTTTGCCTCCAAAAAATGTTATTCTGAGGGGCAGAAGGACTTTCTGACCCACTTTCTAACCTGCTGTAGTTGAATGTAGCTATGGTTTGTCATCTCAGCAAGGAATGGGGGAGGTTCACACAGGCATAGCATCTCAGATCTCTGGTTATCCAAGAAATAACAGATAAAAATTATTCATAAGGAACCTAGATGAGAGCAGTCTTGAGAAAGCATTTCATGGAGAATAAGGTTGGAGCTTTGCAGTCTTCTGGGGTCGTCTCCTGTTCGTGAAGAGCAGGGAGAGAGCCTGGTGGTCCTTAGGTGAGGAGCAGAGGAGGTGGGTGCTTCAAGTCTCGAGTCTGGTTTGAAGTTGTCTGGAGGCATCCTTCAGTGGATAAGGGATTTTTGCATGCCTGCTCTGACAAAGGTTGCAGGCTGCTTTGCAGCACAAACAGAAAGTTAGGCTGTGTGCAGAAATTAAAACATAGTAGAGCAGAACCAAACCTTTTGAAGCAGCCAACTCAAGTCAAAGATGCAGCTCTTAGGCCTGGTTGCAGATCCTGACAAGGGGCGTGTGCCTGAAGCCTGGCACTCTCTGGCTTTGGCTGCAGAGTTGTTTCTTTGCTGGGTATATGGCATTTCTCAGGCTGTGTTCTGGGCAGGCCATGCTATATTTAAATACATTTTGCTGGTGAGGGACTAAAGGGCCTCCAGAGTTGTAACTTCCTAAGGGCTATTCTGCGGATTCCTTCCTCTTTTTTTTTTTTTTGTTTTCCTTGAAAGGAAACTCTCAATCTTCTTAGGAAATAATCCTTTGTTTATGTCATGAAAAAACCTGTGCTCTCCTGGCCGGGAGCATGGAAGAGCCAATAGGAAGAAGTGCCACTTGTGCGTTTTGATACAACCAAGCGTGTCTTAAATAAACACTTGTTTATTTTTCTACCTTTCTGTTGAATTGCATCAGTGCCAACACAGAAGGTAAAAGTATCCAGTTCAAAGAAGGCGACTGTAAGCGTAGGCTGACATCCTGTCGTAAATATAGAATTGGCCTCATGACAATGCCCTGCTTGGAAACAATGGGAGCAGGGCTGGGAGAAAGAAATTTGTGAATTAACACAGCCGAGGTAAATGATTAACAGCTGATGAAGGAAGAGAGCTGTGGGCAAGGCTGCCTGCGCTCAGGGGTGCTTCTGAGCTGGCCTTTGCCCCCTTCGCAGAGCTGTGCGGTGTCTCCGCTTTGCTCACATGCCATCAGTGATGCCACCCTGGGCATACCGAGAACATGGGAGATCCTTCTATGCCAAACCGCAGAATAGTTTTTCCTCTGCCCTTGTTCAGGCTGGGGCAGAGCAGTAGGTTACATCTACTTTTGCCTCGGTCCTGCGGTACCAACAGGACACCCAGCCTTGGAGCGAGGGCAAGTTTCTGCCCTGCCCAGTACTTAGATCAGCATTTGCAGTGTTTAGAGTTTGCATCAGCAGGAACCAGCCTGGTGAAGCTGCAGCCAAACTGAATCCCTGCCCTTGGGATGGCCCTGGACAAAATCCCCGTGGGCCAGGTGATATCTGCCCTACATCATGTTGCCCTGGGATGGGCAGTGGAGACCCATTTCCACAAGCAGGATGAGAACCTCAGGCACTGCCAAGACAGAAATGGGAAGGTTCATCTCAATAAGCCTTTTCCATGAGGAAATAGAGTCCCAGGCTGATTAGGAACCTTTGTGATACCTGAGAAAACCTGTTATGAACCAGTCTGTGGCTGTCAGTTTTTCTTGGCTGTGGCTGGGGACCTGACAGAAGTCACCAGCTCCTGTCACCACCAAGGGGGAGCAGACTGGGAGAAGACAGGAGCCACATGCCTCTGTAGCTGGTCTTTGCATTTACAGCACGCTTGTGGGGACTTCTTCATGACCTTTTGGGAACTGATGGCTAAAGTGGGTGCACTCCCATGCGTCAAGGAAAGATTTTCAGTTTGGTGAATCCATTGAATTGAGTTTTTAAAAATCTGCAGAGAGAAGCCTAGTTTAGCTTAGCTTCATAGTTGTTTTTCTTTGATTAACTACAGTTTTTTTGTGACTGTCACGTGCAAAATGATGGCTTGCACTGAGACTACAGCACTCACTTCACTTGTGTCCTAAGCCACCTTTAGCTCCTGGGCTGAGCCAGCAGACCAGTGTCCATAGCGATAGCAAGTGACTGTCACTAGTTTATCTTATCTAGCACACAGAGCATGGCATCCAAGAGTCGAAGCACTGGGTTTTCTTCTTTTCTCTTTCTGTGCAGCATAGGGTGTGCCCCATTTGACCTAAATATTTGTGAAGTTACATCCTTGGGACAGGCTGACAAAAGGTTATAAACTCATTTGTTTTCATCTTTTCCTAAGTCAGGCAGGCTGCAGTGAGGCATGACATCTGCCTCACATGGGGTCCCTCACACCTTCCTCTGACGCATCTGGTGTTGGCCACCATCTGAGACAGGATATTGGGCTAGACGAGCCGTGGACCTGATCCACCCTAACCCCTTCCTTACCCTGGGAGGCTACGGCTGCTGCCGTCTCCTCACCTTCTGTAGGCACAGATCCGTGGGCTCTGGAGGTGCCATTTGAGTTAACAAGCAAATAGCATCACGGGAGATCAGGTGTCAGTTCTGTGTTAGGGGGGCTCTGTACGCTCTTGGGGTTGATCCTCAACTTAGTGAACCACTGTGAATCAGCACAGTGCTGTGGGGGTCAGGATTTTCCCACTGACGTCAATGCCATTAGGTTGCTTTGTACCTGAACCATTAGATGTGCTCATCTTTGGAGGGAGATGGGAAAGAGTATTTTTGAATGTTAGTGGAAGGAAACTAGGCAGTTTAATCCCAGAGGTGAAGTGTGTGACCATAGTAACACCAGTTTTTACCATATCCCCAGTGTTGTATAACAACGGCTGCATTTAATTATGGTTGTGGCACCGTTATTTCTTTTACGAACAGAGAGGCGTGAGGTGCAGTCTCAGTATTTAAGCATAAGGCAGAGCGGAAGGGATTTTTCCACTCCACTCTTCACTTCGACATTGGTCAAATTCCCCAGCCACTTCAAGAGCCTTTCCTAATGTGGGTGCCAGCTGTGCCCACATCTGGACTTCTCCGGGTATGAGACTGGTCCTGTCAGTGTGAAGATGGTTGTGCATGTAGCAGCCCCAGGTGCCGCATGAGGAACATTGCTGTGTCTGTGCTACATTACAGACCCGTGGACTCAGGCAGAAAACTGTGTCTTGTCTTTCACAGTGTATTTTTAAGATGCAGCATCTTTGTTCTCAGCTATAATTGTGCACCGCTCCCTAGCATACTTAGAGGGCTCACTCATGCTGCCCTATCAAGCAATCTCTCATCTCAAAAAGCTGAACGAATCTGCAGCCAAGTGTTTCAGAGTCAGTGCACAGTTTCCATTAAACATCCTGGCTGTGCTGGACTTTTGAGTGCCTGCTCTGAAATGGCACGTTCCCCTGGTTTGTGCGATATCAGTGGGCAGAGGTTTGCGGGGACATTGGGAGGCACATCTTCAGACCTGACAGCTGCTGGGTGGAAGAGAGAGATCCCAAAGTATTCTCGGGAGTGACAGGTGAGTTATTGCAGGAGTCAGTGCAGCCCAGAAGCAGCAACATTGTGCAGGGTATGAGGCTGGTACTGCCTGTGCTAAAGCTGGTGATTTGCAAGGTGTAACCAGCAGTGTTGTGAGCCTGATCCCGCTGTTTGTGTATGCTCTGTTATCAGAGCCTCTCAAATGTTTTCCATCAGCTAATCCTTAACCCTTTGCAGATACAGACCAACCTGGCGTTGGAACCGAGAGCCAGATCAGAAATAAATTCTTCCTATTCTTTCTTTGGAGGCTTTTTGCAATGAGTGCCCCCCACACCACTAAAAAACAGTGGAAATTATTCAGAAAGAAGCAACAACCAACAGCCCTGTCCTCTCACCCAGGGGATATTTAGCAAGACAAGGACAAAGTATCTGTGGAACAAAACAATTTGAAAAAGCCCCTAGGAGAGGCTCAGAATCCAAAATCAAAGGTGACTTCCTTTGAAAATTGACTAAGTGATTCACTGGCCATTTGAAAAAACTGAGCAGGACTTCTGGAACAGGCTAGAAAAGGCGTTTAGGTGCCTGCATATTCTGGTGTCCCTAAGCAGGTCAAACAGAGTTGAGTGCTTGATGGTGTAGAGGCCTTTCCTTGTCTAATTTACAAAGACTCACTGGAAAACTACATGGATATAAGGTTTCTGAGTTCCTGTCCAAGTGTTTGACCGCTCTCAGGGCAAAATTCTTTTCCCTTGTAACTGATCTGGATCTCCCTTGCTGCAACTTGTCCTTTTGCTGTGCATCTTTGAGAGGCTGGGCTTCATCTTCTCTGTTATCACTCATTATGTACTGGAAGCTGCAATTCACCATTGCTGTCTCTGCCCCAGCCTGAGCAAGCCCAGTTCCCTCCTCTTATGCCATGTACTTTGCCCCCCAGACCATCTTGATGGGCAAAGCCAGGCTCACTGTCTCACCCCCCTTAGTCACTGTTTTGTCCTGGGGAGCCCAAAGCTGAATGTAGTTTCCAGACTTGGGCTCTCAAGTGCTGAATACAGTGGAGGAACCATTTCCTTCACCCTGCTGGTTATGCTCTTGCTGTTGCAGCCCAATAGGGAGTTGGACTTTGTCCCTGGAAGGGCACATTGCTGACTGAGACTTAGCTTGTTGCAATGTAATAAATACCCTTCTCTCCCACTGGCAGGCAGATCTACAAAATGTCCCTGACCAACCTCTAGTGAGTCTATATAGGCAACAGGGCCAGATAAGGACTTGAGCAATCCTGTATAGCTTCTATTTTTTTTTTGTACGGCTCCACCTTGCATCCAGTTTCTGATTGACTCTGTCCATTAAAGCCTTGCTTTAAGTGTTTGTCAGCTCAAGCAAAAGCAGCAGCAAAAGCAGAAATGTGTCTGCTCCATGGGATTACTTTCCCAGGATCTTCTGTTCCCTGAACACCAGTTCAGGTCTCTGGGCAATACAACAATCTGGGAGAGGTTTCAAGGGAAACAGTGTCCTTCACGTGTAGTCTTATTTCACTGATCTCAGAAAACAGACTGTTCTTGACCACTTTGATTCCTACTACTCACTCTAGTTGCCAGTGAATAAACAGGAACACAGCTAAAGCAAGAAGGCTAGAAAAACTCTTGTGTAAAAGCTTTCCACCCTAAAGAACCTGCTTATTGATAATTGCTTGAAAAAAATATATTATTTATTTTGCCTGGGCGGGGTTGGAAGGCTGAATTGCTAGGAGAAGAGGAAGAGTTGGTGGGGACTGTCAAAGCATTACTGTTATGTCCTGAATCTACAGCCAGATCCCCAGCTGCTGAGCACCACTGCGACTCCGTTGACTAACTGCAGACAATGTCCTGGGGTCCAGCAATGTATGAAGGGCAGAAGGAGAGCTAGATATTTTGCTCTTGTGTTTCAGAGGGTCCTTTTTGGGTTGTCTGAAGGCCATTCATGTCATTCCTTCTGCTTCTGTCCAGCTGCTCTGTCCTAATTCTGTGCCTGGGATACACAAGACTCTTCCTTTGCTCTTTGGCCTCAGCCCTGTGCCCGCTTCCAGCTGTGCTCTACTACCATGTCTGGTGGTACTGCAAATAGAAGTCCCACCACCCATCCCCACCAACACCATGGAGCCCACAGTCCCAGCAGGGCCACGCTGTGACCTCAAATCACCTATGCCAGCGGGAGGGTGAGGTTGTGTGTATGAGCCAACCAGGTGGCTCTCGACCTAAGCCCTGAACTTTTGCACCATGCTAAGGGGAAGGTGGGTGATTTGGGGGCTGTGAGAAGCCTGAGAATATAGCAGCATTCCTGTATCCAGACTAGGTGGGGCAGCGACAAGGGGATATTAGCTCTCCCTAGCAGTCAGTGTCTGAAACTTCCTTGTATTGTTTGTCCAATGCTAAGAGTTTCCCCCCAATGCTAAAAATAGCTTTTTGTTTGTAAGTTCACTTTGCATTCAAGCTTCCTCTCCTGGTTTTCTCAAGAGGTTCCTTGATATCTTTAAATTTGCTGTAACCACAAGAACAAAAGGCAGCAAAAGTCTCCCTGTGTGAAGATGGAGAGGTTTTCACTTCAGTCAGAGAGAGGGGGAGGCAGTTTTTAATATCTTCTCATATTTAGTGCAGGTTTGACTGGTGAGAGCAAGCATCATGTTCAGCCTTTATTCCCTTTACCCAGTAAAAGCAGAAAGGGAATGCATTGTCCTCCTGGGATCCCAGGGAATAGTTGGCAGTAATACCATACAGTGAAAAAATGTTGTTCTCAAAAATACTCGAGCAATCACCAAGCAACAGCAATCACTGTGCCTCTTAGCTCTAGCCCTTGGCAGCTGTTATCTGGACCAGATGTTGTCTTAAGTAAAAGGGAGATGCTGTTTTCTGGGGCAGAGGGATATATTTTTTTTTCTGACATTATTGCTAGATGGATTTCTTTTAAAAATAATGCCTTGTAGAATGTTAATAAATAGCTGTTTATTTTGACAGCAGTGTCAAGAGCATGCTAATGTGTTATTGTTTGTACTGTGGACACTTAAGACATATAAAGGGAGTTTGTGTTGCTGGTTCCAGGGAAGCAGGAGGGTTTTGCTAGTGGTGGACCTGGTCCAGAGAATGTGCATTACATACGGGTGTTTATATCTTGCTCCGTCTCTGAGTTCATTTGGTTGATGAAAGGTTGTTTGCTAGTACTCTAGGAGCTGGCAGGATGGTATTTATACTATTGTCAATTCTGATAAAAGTTTCAGATGTTACAAAAGTTCTTAGCTTAGATCAGAAAAAAAAAATTAATTAAATCTAGATTTCTTCTAAATTTGTGTTCAGAAGTAGTCTGCCTTGTGGGCCTTTGAATCTGGACTGATCTACTCGGTTTCTATTGCAGTGACTCCGATTTGAAACCAGGCAATTCTGCAGTAGACGCCAGCCTAGCCACAGCGGTGTGGAGCTTAACGTGGCATGTGGAAAACCAGACGGTACATCAGGTAAGGCAGCTCATGCAGTAGTTCCTGTTGGTATACAGCAATGTAGGTGTGTCTGAGAACTCGTGCTTCCTCCAGGTAGATCCCAAAACTCAAATCCTGGGTGTAAGTGTAAAATGACGGGGCTAGAAAAGCCCTTCTAAAAAGTCACCTCCACCTTCTCTCAGCTGTGGAGCTAGACCAGCTCTACCCACATCAATCCTGGCTCACAGCTGGTGATGGAGACGCTGCAGCCTACCCAGGCTTTCTGGCAGTCCTGTACTATGCTCACTGCCTAGAAAGTTTCCTCCAAGGTATAATCAAAGCCTTTCTGGCTTCAGTTTACTTCTTATTGAAACTACAGTGGATGTGATGATACTGCAGCACGAATACTCAGGTCTCCTAGAAATATTACACCTCTTCTGACTGCCTTTAGCTAGCAAATAGTGCAGTGCAACCCCTTCTAGGGTACAACACTATTTCATTATCTATAACATACACAGGAAGGGAAACTAGATCTGTGAAACTGAGCCCTTTATTCATACAAAAAAAAGTCCTGAAGACATGTGAATACCAGTTCCTTGGTGAAGGAATATATTCTCAAATCGACGCTCCTGCTGGTGCAAGTGCACAGTGCGTGGTTGAATCATCTTCAGCTCTCTGAGGATACACCCCGAAGATACCATGCGTTACAGCGATAGGAAAGGTTGCATTTCTTTGCCTTTGTGACATATTATGCATTGAAACAATACTTCCTCTGGAAAGGTCGTGGCACTGAGTCATGCAGCAAGCCTTATCAACAAGTAGGCATATTATATATGAAATGTTAGCGCTCATACGTGTGAGAATGTTTCTTAAGACAGCATCTGAATTTATGTAGTGTTAGTAATAGGTAGATACATTTTCCGCTAGCAACAACTGTAATAAAATCAGATTGCAACTGAGACTAAATGCTAAATTGAATCATAAAAATAAAATGAAAATGAAGTGCTGGTGGACTCCCATCTAAATCAGATTCAATTAAAGAAACTGTTGAGGCCAAAATTACTCTTGAAGCAATTGTGAAGGACAGGCCCATAATATCATCTCTGAGTCAACATTCAAATTAATTACTAGCCCTTAGAGGGAACGAATTCACACAAAGGAAGGGCCTTTTCAGCTGGTGTTTCTGAATTATTCTGCCTGTCTACATGGAGAGTCTCAGGTTAGTTTGGGCTGTTTGGCGCCAGTGCAAGACTGTAGCCGGGGAGGGTGTGCAGCAGAGCCTGCTGAGATCCCTTGAGTCCTTCCAGTGCTGGGTGCTCTGCTCACTTCCAGGACAAAGCTCACCACAACAGGGTGGGAACAGAAGTTTTCTGCTCCAGATAATCATGAAAAAAAAGGGTGCTGAGAGCAAATGATCTTTAGTCCATCTGGCACATGTGGCTTAGGGATGGGGTATCTTTACACTGGATGCTGTTCCCACTAAACATGTTTTTGCCTGGGCTCCTACCAGTGCCTTGAAATGAGTGATCTCTGGCTTCTACAGGAGCAGTGTCTTAATGAACTGATGTTTTAAAACATTAATTTTTATTCAGGTGGGAATCTGCCGGGATTTTTTCTTTGAGCTCTTATTTGGCATTTTCTTGCAGTTGTAGTTATGTAAAATGTCTGGTCAGGAATTTTCTGACTGGGTTTTTGTAATCAGAAAATGTTAATCTAGGATAACCTGTCTGTGTTTGCATGTACGAGGGTCAGTTCAGTAAATCTCCCAGTCCTGAAAACGTTTCCAAGTGGTTTCAAAAATGGAAAGCATGAGGTCTGGATTTTTTTTTACAACTTTATCTTGCTTTGCTGTTGTCTGCAGCCTTAAAACCAGAATGAATATTTCAGTTGATTCATGCTGTTGCCCCTCTTGAGATGATCCCTTTGCAAGGATTTTGAAGCTCTGATTTTCCATTCCATCTCAGGGCAGTAAAGCACTCCCCTGACTCTGGTGTTATGTGAGTATAAAGATTTACTGGAGCTTTCTGACAACTCAGTCAGAGTTCCAGTTAGGTGGAGGAAGACCTCACTGTAGGGACGTCTCAGCTGGCTATGCTGCCGTTTACCACTGTGTTTTTCCTGCATTTCTGGTTGTCAGAGTCACAGCAGTTCTGCACACTTTCAGACATTTTTTACCCCTGGAATAGAGTAGTGGCCCCTCTTTCTGGTAGAACACCTGCCCTTTTCCTTTTAACCAGGCTCTTTGTCATGAAGCCTAAAACTGGTTTTGATGGACCTAATCTGGCAGGAGGCCATGGGAGCAAAACCAGGAAAAAGTAAAAAAGCTAAGATGTGATGTACTGGGGTATCCTGGCTTTACCTGTCCCATAAAATCTTCAACAACTGTTCAGTTACCAGAGAACAGAAACATATATAGAGAATAGCAGACCACTTACAAATAACAGTGGAGTTTGGGGGGACAGGAGTAGAAGGGAAGCAAAAGAATGAGGGAGATGAAACCATCCATGAAAAGACTTTGCTAACCTAGACATGTTTGAATTAAGCCAGACATTTCCTTGGAGGCAATTTTTTTCCAGAGAGCCACAACTCCTCTGTGTAACCTGTGTGACAGATGCCAGCTGAAGTGACTGTTTCCTCTGGAGGAAATTGTTTACTTTCAGTGAAGGCCTGGGTATGTTCTTCCTTGCTCTGTATGCCAGCACATGCTAACGATTAAAGCAGTGGACAATACAAAGACTTCCTGGGCAGAAATTCTTCCCTGTTTCCACGGAGCCCATACACTGTCCTGGCAGATGGTGCAGCTTGCCACAAAGCAGCCAGCAAGATTGCGTATGCATTCAGGCTCAACCCAAGAAGAGAAACATCACTGTTGGACTGGTACCTTGCAAAGGGAATTTGGTGTTGGGAGCTTTCTGGGTTGCATATCTGCACCCTGTCGAAGTTGGTGGCCATGAGGTCAGACACATCTGTGTGTGCTGATGCCCACGCTGCTGTCCCAGAGCTCTGTGGAGGGAGAAGGACACCGCTGCGTTATCCAGCAGCGTTAATGATTCGGGTCATGCAGACCATTCCGGGGAAGAAAGATGAACTTGCATTTTTCTCCAGTGATGATGGTGATGTCATGATATGGTAAACAAAGTATTTAATCTTTTCTCCTTTTCTTTGCTCGGTTCCAGGAGCTAGTCAGGGTTTTCTGCCAGAAAGCTGACTTTTCTCCTGGCTGAGGCTCGAGGGCCCATCAGTGCTGAAACATCACTGGAATGTTCTGTCCTGCAGATACAAGGGAACAAAAACCTCTCCGGAGGAGGAAACACTAGCCCAAGAGCTACAGGCTTTGTTTCTGTACCTGTCACAGTTATTTATTATTTCAGGCAACTTCTGAATTTATGTAGTGCTCCTGAAAAGTGGTGCTGAGCCTCAAATAAGTAGATGAACAGACTCTCAGCACCTCCCTGTTCATTTTGGCCAGCAAATAGAAAGCACTGTGATGGAACAGAAGGTATAGCACCCGAAATTACTAGGTCATGTAGCAACAGCTAGTGATGCTTTTAACTCCTCCTGGTACAACTTTGAAAGCAGCTGTTTTGGGGGCTGAATATAAAGGCAGTTTGTTTGCAATTAGTTTTTGTTGGCTTTGCCGAAATGCCTTGTCCAAACAAAACCATGTGTGAGTGTGTTCATGCACACACAGTGCTCATACACACGTGCACACGTGCTCACACACATACACACGTATGTTCCGGCATAAGCCCACTCCAAAATATCATTATTCCTCTCAGTTTGGTACAACACAGTTGCTCCCCAAGTATCCTGCTTGGGTTTGGGTACCACGGTCCTTCTCTTTCCTGTCACAAAAGCTGTATTTTCAGAGTACTTTTCCCACCAGTAACACAAACATCAGAAGAGCTGGGACGAGGTCCAGGCTGGTGCCCTCTGCTCCTGCTACACACCCTCTCCTGGCTCTGCTCCCTCGCCTCTTCCTCCTCCTCGCTCTCTGCTTGCTGTCGGTGCTTCGGGATAAAGTGACTCAGCAGAGAACGACAGAGAGCGAGGCTGACTCAGATGCAGCCGTTAGTGCTCAGGAAAGGGCTCAGACTTCTTGGAACCTCCATTTAGTATCTTCTAACTATTCCTAATATGGCCTTGAATCGATTTCTTGGTTTTATGGAAACTGCGTGTGGCACTAGGCTGGGTGAAACAGGAGGCTCAGGACAACAGTGGAGTTCGTTGTGAGTCAGATGTGAGTACGAAGAATGGATGTGGACCCATGGGACTTCTGCACTGCAGGGTTGTGGAGGCCTCGAGACCCATAAACGCTCTGCGAAATATTCCCAGTGTAGGTCTCCATCCCATCTACAGAACCAGCCTTTATCTTCCCAGCAGTTCCCCGTTACAGGGGGCATTTGTAAGCAGGAGATCAGGTGCAGAAATACTGGGGCTGTGGTGCTTCTTGTGAGGTTGCGAGGTGCAGGAGGAATCCGGGAGTTGCTGAGGGATGAATCCCAAATACGTGCACATTTCCTCGCTGTGTTTGCTGGCAGCTGTGGATGTGCTGCTATCCATCAGAGAGGTGTGAGAATACCAGAGACCAGCCCCTCTTCTGAGTCAGATGATTCTGAGATGGGGAATCTTGTTTTCATAAAATTCTCTGAAATTGGCCCTGACAAGTGCAGTATGGCCAAGAAAACTGTCTACTTGTACATCTTCATGTCTTCTGCTTCTGAATGTGCAACAGGCATGTTAAAGATGGGCGTTTTGGTCAAAGCCTCTGTGTGTTTGTGCTTAGGATGGAGAAGCTGAAGCTGATTATACCTCACAGCATTTTTTCATAGCTGCAAAGTAACAAAAAGAACTATATTTCTCTGTCAAGTATATATGACAGCACTAATTCATCCTTGGGTACCTCCTCAGTCTTGTGCTGGGTCAGTGGCTGGATTTTTGCTGTCAAATTCAGACCTTCTCCAAACACATACCTTGGATAGAAGAAGTTAATTTAACTTGCTGTTCTGCAGCTAGGCAAGTGATTTGTCCACATCGTAATTCCCCTAAGTAGGTCCTAATTCCCTTCAGGCCTTTGGCATTGCCCAGCTTGCCATGTGTGTGGGGGGTTTTCCCTGCTGCCTGCTCTGTCTGGCAGGGGTGGGGGGCAGCAGATGGTGCTGTCGGACCATCACTGAGTTTCTTCTGACCGTGCAAGCGACTGGCAGTTTTGGGGAGAAACGCAGTCTTGGGCACACTATGCTGTGGTTTATTTTGGAGGAGGCTGTTGGAAGCAGCAAAGTGGTTTCTTCTCTGCTTTAATCTCAGTGGTTAATAATCAGGTCTGGGGCAGAGTTGTTCCCTGAGAAATATGGTTTGCCCTAATGTTTTCAGAAAGCACTGATGGCCGACAGACAGACTGCGACCCTCTTCCCTCGAGAACTTGTGCGTACAGCGTGAGATAAATGTCCCCAGATCTACAGGGCCCACTCTGCTGAAAAGCAACAGTCTGTTGTATGATAGAAGAAGCTGTGTGGTTAAGAAAGGAGAGCTGTTTTGTTGGAATAATGTCATATTAAAGTAACCCTTCCCTTTCAGTAGTTTTTAATTATGTAACAGAAACTAAAGTAGAAAGTCAAGGAGAGTGAGTAAAACCTCCAGAAGATATTTTGAGTGGATTGGGCCTTTCAAACTCAAGATGAAACGGGGCCGGGGTGGGAAGTCTGAAAAACTCAGACTGCAAAACCCCCTGGAATTTATTAACCAAAACCATTTTTTTTCCCAGGAAAAACACAGTTAAAAACATTAAACTGTATTGAATAAGAGCCTCTCAGTCAGCCAAAAGCATGAAATGAACCCTGTGATGCTATTTGAAGTATGTAGGTGGCATGCGTACAAACTTCTATTTACCTTTATACTCTAGTGAGTTTATAAAACAATTAAGAGGTGTGCTAGAAATAATGAGATGAAACATGGTAAATGGGTAAAAAAGCTGAAATTGTTTAAAAAAAAAAAAGAAAAAAAAAAGAAAAAAAAAAGATATGTAAGCAAAGGAATGGGTCCCTGTTGAAAACTGATGGAAGCTCCATCATTTGGATCATTTGAAACCGGACTGCACACTTCACTAAAAAATATACTAAGGGAAACAGCTGTAGGTATGTTCCCCCAGGGAGGGGCAAGATGACCTAATATATCTTCTTAATTTCATTTCTAATTTCTATGCTTCAAATCATGTAGACAAACCTTGAAATATAACCTACAGTCTGCTAATTCCTTCCTTTCTTCCTGTCTAGAGAGAGATGTTGAGTTGAAGGCGGTTGCCCAACATTTCTGACTATTATTTTTAGCCTGGTTTCCTAAGGAAATGAAGCTAATGTGAACATAGTGTCACTGTGTCTGCGTGCCAGTCCCTTCCTTCTCTTTCCTCTTCCCCCAGGAAGTTCTTGGCCAAATTTCAGCAAAACTTAGGATAGGGCTGGGGACTAAGAAAATGTTACAGTTCTTCAGGATTTAAGGGTAGAGGAAGTTGTAGGGAGAAGGAAGTGCATGTAGCATCATTAGACATGAGACTGCATTGAAAGTTAACCTGGATTTGGCATCCAAAAGTTCATAGTGAGCTCAGCCCAGGAACACGAGCCCGAGGAAACTGGTGGCCTTCTGACAAGGCAGATACGGGTTAGCTCAGATGTTGATGGAGATGGACCATTTGGCTGGAGTAACTGGCACGCCGGCTTCTTACTGGTTGCAGACCTGCAGCCGCTTTTGCGTGGCTGCCTCTGCTGTGCTAATGCTTTCCTTCCTGTTTTTATTGTCTCTCTGGGGTGTGCTGGGGTGAACCGCTGACAACGGGGCTCTGCCACATGGCCTTCAGGCCAGAAAGCAGACCTTCTTGGTTCTCACAGGAGGGTTTTTTTCCCCTAAGTCCTCCTTTGAAGTCCCCTCACCCCACGCCCAAGGAAGCTGATGTCATCGGAGGATGGGAGGCCATGGCTGCTCTAGGCCAGTTCCCACCTTCAGAGGAAGGAAATTCCTTGGGGCAGTGCTGTTTATCTGTTGGCCCCCAGAGAGCCAGACCGAGAAATGATGTGGCTTTCCAAAAGCCGTGGATTTTAGATTTCCCCCTCACCTCCCCACTCTTGCTGGGCTTTCATTGTGCAGGTGGCTGCCTGGGGACAGCTCATTGATTGCAATGTCAGAAAGCTGAAGCCTGGCGCCTTAATTACTTTTACACCTTGCTTGTGGAATTCGCTCCGCAGAAACTCAAAGCCTCATGCAAGCTAGTTTCTGTGGACTGATTAAGGAAGAAAAGCCCAACAAACAGCCCCCCCCCCCCAGGATTAGTGAGGGCAGTGAGCCAATGCAGCTCTGCAAGAAGGAAAAGGTGGGACTTGCTGCTCCAGAGGATGCGAAGGAAGGGGCCCTGGCCACAGCCTTGAAGCCCTGTTGAACAGAGAACTGAAATCACCCGTTGTGTTGGAGAGGACTGCAGTGGTCAGAGCAAGAAGGATGGAGGGTGTCTCAGACCATCCTACCTGAGGATACTTACAGGTTACTTACTCAAGGCTGCAGAGGAGGGCAGGGGAGAGAAATGCTTCTTGCCCCAAGAGGTGCCTATTTACAGCAAGTGGCAGTATATACCTGACATGGGGTTGTTCAGATAAACCTTCCCTGTAAGATAGCTCTGGCCCTGGCTCTGGCTCTGGCTGGGTGGCAGTCAGCCACACAATTACAGCAGGTAGAAGCCAGCCTGTGAGAGTACATTAGGGTCACATTAGCCAAACATTAGGCCCAGTAGCAGCAGGAGGGAAAGGTGGATCACACAGCCTGAATATGTCCAGCGTACCTTGTTTGCAGCCTCCAGGTAAAACCAGAGAGACCCTGTTTTGATTCTAGGTTAAAAGAAACATTTTCTGCCTTGCATCATCCCCAGAGCATGGTGTAGCTATGACCTTGGATAACCATCTCACAACCCGCTGTGCCCACAACAGGCAGGACCAAACCCCTTGAGGTCCAATTATAAACCCCCCACATGACGCAGAAGCTTGCTGTTGATGCAGGCAGTGGGTCATGCCAGAAGCCCAGGAGTGACTGCATGTTATCTCAGAATGACCCCCTGGCTGGGGGTCATCTCCAACAAGAAAATCTCTTTGTAGCCAAGAGGGTGTGTGTCAGGCAGGAATGTGCTGTCCGATGGGCCAGCCTCTGGCTTAGAGCAGCCAGAGCTTTCCCCCTCACCACACTGTGTCTTGGCATCCTTTTAGATATTGAATAGTCTGATCCTTCTTTTAGCCTTCCTCTATCCCAGGTAGAGGCTTCAGAGAATTCAACATTAGGTCTTTCCTCTCCAGCAGGAGAAATGTGCTGACACACAGATATCACCGAACTGGCAACCTATGCTGGAAACACAGTTATTCGAGCCAAGAGGTTTCTTTTGCTGGTGTAGTTTATCAGAGCTACCCAAACAAAATTAGCTATACTAGAAAGAAAAAAAAAAATCCCTTCTTTTGTAGCACTGCATCCACACCAGGGCTTTTTGTTGGCATAGCTCTCTCTCTTGTAGAGATGATGTATTTGTTTTTTCACACTCCTAGCTGATGTAATTAGGCTTGCAAAACTTCCTTGTGTAGACTAGCCCTAGCAGAAAAGGGGTCAGCTTGCTTCAGGAGCACTTCCATGCACCAGTGAGAATTGCTGTTGTCTTGAGGTAGTATATTACATGTGTTCTCCACCATTGTAAAAGATTTCCCACAGTGCAGAGAAAAAGAGCAATCCTAAAAACTCTGTTTTGTCCAGTCATTTTTGTTGATCCATTATACCTTGCAGGGGTGTGTGTATGTAGACCTTGTTTACAAATTGCCATAGCATAGAGATTCAGTCATTGGGATTTATTTGCATTTATTCAGGCAGATGAAGAAATGTGGAAAAAGAATACCATAACCTAATGATTGTGCCTGTTTCAATCTGTTAATTGGATATGTCATGTAAAAAAATCAGGACCAATTTGTTGTTCTAAGGAGTGTTGAATCAATGTGTTTAAATTATACACTGCTGTTCATCCTGAGCAAGTTGTACAAGTAGAGATTTTTAGTCCCTTTGCTGAAGTGCAAGTACTGCTGAGGAGAAATGGAGCAGTGGCTGGTGAAGATTCATAATAGTTCACATCAGCAAGGGAAGAAGAGTCATGTCCGGGACCAGCGTGTTTGGGAAAGGGGTTGTCACTTTGTGTAAGGGACAAAAAGTACCACAGGAGGATGCCATTAATGGTGACAAGCAGACATGACCCTAGGGTGAGAAGCCAGCATATAAACTGCAGTGTTTCTGGTCTGTGAATAAAGATGTCCTTTCTGTGAAAGGTGTCAAGAAGTCACTGTCCCCATATGCTGGAAGCCCTGGTTGGATGCCCTTTACTCAGTTGCGTGACTTGAGCTGAGGTTTTCTGGCCGGTGAAAATAGTTGACTCCAGTCAGAGCCCTCCAACCACCTCACAGGATGGCCCAGGTTGTCACTCCCACCCCTTCATTCCTCCTTTCCTTTTGTGAGACCAAGCAGCCCCATGAAGGCCACCAGCGAGGGCTCTGAGGACAACCACTGGCACTCCATGCTGAGCAGCATCAAGCCTAGAAGCTATTGTCTGGCTTTGAAGCTGAGTGGTCAGCCTTTGTATACTGAGATAGAAAGATTATTTAGATAACGTGCTACTGGATGGAAAAAGTTTATCTCCCCCTCCACAGACATAGTTTCAGACTAACTAAATTATGCTCAGCATGGGTATTTAGGCTCAGTTCTACAATATAGCATTGCACCCTGAGGAATGGTGCCTCCCAGTTTGTTGTGATATTAATCTTGGAAGCAAAACAAAATCCTTTACAAAAGATCAATTTAGTGCATCTCCTTTGTCTTGGCAGAAAACAAATTGGAGCTGCAACATCTGTTTTTCTGAAGGGATAGTACTTTTCCACTCTTGGTTTTCTCTGGCAGCTGAGTGCCGCCTGAAAGGCTGAAGTCAAGTACTTGTCAGTGGTACCTCTGGCACTGAGCAGGATAATGGGCCTTAGAGATGAGCTTAATATTTCAAAGCACTGAGCAGATTTTAATTATCTTTGCCATTATTGCCCTTAGCCCACCAACGAGTGTGGATAAGCTGTGGGGAGAAATACTGAATCATGCAAACACTTTCATTTAGCAGAAAAAAGCGTTGTTAGAAGTAGTGGCTGAAAGAAGAATCCCAAAAAATTCGAATGGGAAATTAAACTTGAATGCTCAATAGGGATAGGAATTACAAGGGGGAAAATACCAAGGGGAGTGCTGGCTTTTCTCCATCTCTTGATGTTTCAGATGAAGATAAGTTGTTCTTCTGTAAGAGATGGAGAGATATATATTGGTCAAACATAAGCAGTTGGCCTCGATTCAGGCACAACTGAGTGAAATTAAAGGGGGTTTTGATATAGAGAAGCCAGACCAGACTCTTCTTTGTAGAGCTTTAAGCTCTATAAATCCATGATGTTAACTATTTTCCCTACTTTATCTGAGGAAAAACCCAAACTGGCAGGTGATACAAGTTGCCCAAGGCCATATAAGAAATTAATGGCAGCATCAGGAATATAACTCAAGATTTCCTGGCTTTCTGCCCAGTTCTCTAGTTATGCAGCCCCGCGAGATGCTGATGCTTCAGGGGAGAGGCTGAACGACTCACTGCCTGCTCCTCCCCACTGCAGCCAGCTGCCGGGCCCCCACTCAGGCCGCCTGCACCCCTTGCTTGGTGCTGCCACCATTGCCCAGCACCTGAACGTGAATTTTCCACCAACATTCAGGCTCTGAAGGCTGGAGCAGGGACTTCAGACTCTTCCTTGTGCTGGGAAGCATAGGCTGACCTTCTCCTCCCCACAGGGTCACTGCCCAGCATCCTTGCGGCACTCCTACATTTGCCTACAGGAATTGCAGGAACAGGCAAAGGTCACAGCCAGGATAAGGGACGCTGCTGGGGAAAGTGAAAGGGTGAAGGAAGGTGTCCCCATGCAGGTTCAGATATGGCCAAACTGGAGTCATGATGCAAAAAAAGAAGAAGGGCCTGAAAGCAGCAGTGGTAAGAGCCCTGAACCTGTGTCAGCAAATTGGTTCAGTATATCCTTAAAAACACATCCTGCTGAATCCTGTTAAACACGTTCTTCATGCCGCACAGGGGCTAAGGGCTTAACTGAACCAAAGCTTGCATAAATGGAGGGCTGTGCATCATTAAATATATTATTTTTAAAAAGTCACCTGTAATAGAGTAGATAAGATCAGCTATTTCCTCAGTATATCTAGAAATAAAATATTTTTTTCCAAGACAAATAAAATTCCAACCGTAAGAAAAAATCCACCAGGAAACAGTGTATCCGGAAATTAGACAGACAGGGTATTTTTGTGCTTTTGAGCTGATTTGACCCAGCAATACCAATTTGCCAGCCCAAATGCATCGTGGTGCTGTCAGGCCTGGTGTGGCGATGCTACTGCCAGGAAGGTGCATACTTGGGATGAGTGGGGAGGACTGGACCCCATCAGAGACCAGCAAAAAGTTAAGCTGTGCCTAAGGTTTGCCTGTGTTTGGGCTTCAGTTCATCATGGCTGTCTGATTTAGCTGCTGTGCTGGTTGGGAAGTGACTACAATGTTTTAATCCTGGTGGAAACATTTCAGCAATAAGTGATGTAAATGTTGACTGTGGTTTTTCACTAGGATATCTGATATGCAGCCAGTCCCACAAACTTTTAGCTCTCTTTATACTACCTAAAAGTTTATGAGCACAAGCTCATGTCTTTTTATGGAAGTTATGCACGCATATGTGTGAGTAGGTCTTTACCTTAATATATTACCTTTGGATTTTTTAGGTTGAAAGTAATGTAAGATGTTATCAGATGGATCTCATCTCCTGTGTTGTGCTGGGACTGTGTTCATACAAAGAAGGCAGCTTTTCTGTCCTGCTGGGGTGAGAGCCAATCCCAAATCCAAACAGGAATTTGTATCTTTTTAAAATGGTTATATCAAGTCATGAACCTTTGAATAGGGTCCTTCAAAGGTTTCTTTCAAGCACTTTCTTTGAAATGCAATTCTCCCCTTCCCTTTTTCCTTGAAGTTGCTATTCCAAGGTACCTCTAATCTTCAGCAGCTGATAAGAGCAGTCACAGGGGAATTGCCAGAGGGGATCTCCGTCACACAGGCACCTGTGCGAGCAGCAGGTGTGACAACCTGGAGTCCCACTCAGGGCTGGAAAGTTCTGCTCTGTCCCTGTTGTGCAAAGGGAAGAAGAAGGCTCGCAGCTCTTAGCGGGGTAAGACAGACCCCTGGTGCTCTCTCCTGCTCACTCATCTCTATGGTCTGCCCCAAAACATTCAAATTCCTGGTGGAGGCTCCCAGATGATGACATTTTAGTAAAAGATATTTGAGGATTTTCTTGTTCTTTATAGGATTCTTTAGGTGTGGAAGAAGGTCTCATTCCTGAATGGTGGGGAAGGTGAGAACAGGTGTCAGGGGCTAGTGTGTGGTGGTGGAAGGGCTCAGCATTGCAAACTGGGCAGGAGACAGGGCAGATGGGGCATGTGAGGTCAGGAGGAGCCTGCTTGAACACAATCCTAGTCCCTTACACTTTTGATGAATTCTGTCTAACCCATTACCTAACTGCTAAGAGAAACTAGACCTGTGGAAGTGGAGGATTACTGATTCTTCGGGTTAATCGTGCAGATCCATGGAGATGTATCTCCATGGCACTGCTGAGCTGCAGTGTCCCAGGCTGGAAGAGGGCAGCATATCCTCACAGGTCAGGAAATGCTGTCTTGGGCTGGAAGCTGCAAAATAAAATTGGACAAAGAAGCTATTGAAGGCCCCTGTTTCTCAATCCTTTCAGAGAAAAAGCGACAGCTTTCTGTAAGCCAGTTATTCAGCAAGAGGGTGGTCAGTCTTTTTTTTTTTTTTTTTTTGCTTTTTTAATTTAAAAATCAGGCAGAAAAAGCCAGTGAGATACTGCCTGAAACTGCTGTAATGGAAACGGAGAGCTGGTAGCTTGTGGTGTGCTGTGTTCACTCTGAAGCCTCTGTCAAGTCATTTTTCTTTTCCCTACCATCCCTACAAACCAGGCTCGAAGGGGAAGACATAAAATCCTTTTATAAAATAATGAAACAGACACAACACTGTGACATGGATATGGTGAAATTCCAGCAGACATGGAGTGGGGAGGGCTATGTGACTGTGAACCTACCCAGCCGCACGGTGGGAATGGCACCATGGAAATCCGTGGCTACCCAGGGACCACAGCATGGAGATCCAAAAACTTCAATGCTGGGGCATCGCTTTCTTGGCAGCCTCCCGCAGCCGTAGCCTGTGGAAAGTGGTGACAGGGATTTTTCTCTGGTGCCATGTTATGATGGCTCCAGCACCACAGTCCAGCCTGTTATGCCCATCACTGTCTTCTGCTCCCATCAGCTCTTTGGGAGACAGTGCTCTCAGCCACAGCAGTAATATATTCTGAGTTAAAAACGCTCCATCATTCTGATGGAAGTTTCCTGGCTTGAATTCCCCACATTTTCACTGATGTGAGGTGGGTGAGGCCTCCAAGAAGAGTCCAAAGAGACACAGCAGAAACCCACAGACTGGGGCCAGCTAGGGCATGAGAAGGCAGATAGCTCTGAAATGGGCCCTGCTGCTGGAAAACTCACGGCTTGGAGCTATTGACTTTCTAAGTGGAAAACTATTCATTCGAGCAATAAATTAATGGACCTGATAGAAGAGATTGTCTGTCAGTGCAGGCAATGAAATATAAATGGAAATATAAGTGGCATCAGCTGGGCAAGGGCAAACTTCCAAATCTAGACCTGAACTTTTCAGGTTCAAGAAAGAGCCTTTACTCCAGTTGTATTTGAAAAATAAAAGAAGCACTGGCTCATCTGGAAGGATGCTCTTCACTTCATCTGCAAGCAAATGCTTCCCTAAGGAAAAAGTGGATTTTGCCACATCAGGAAAGGGAAAAGACCTTCTGATTATGGATATCCTTGGAGGAATGCTCTGAGCACTCCCTGCACTTCTCCTTGTGGCCCAGGCAATAGTTCTTGCAGGTGGCCACAGGACCAGGCACACCGAGCAAGGGGAGCGGGACATGGCTTGGGCGGCACACTGCTATGGGCAGCAGAGAGGGAGGTGTGGGGGTACCTGCAGCCAGCCCTACCGCATCCTGCCAAAGGGACCCCTCTTATTTTAGGGAGCAGGGTGCTGAAATCACCCATGGCTTCAGTGGTGAAAAGTAAAGCTAAAATGACAGAGAGGACATGTGTCATTTTTGTGTTGATGCTGTCACTATCAGTTGGAGTTCCATTCGTTGATAGTTTATAAATTAAACTAGTCTTTTTCTAATTTGTCTTAAACCAGGATTTGCCAAACTGCTTGAAAAATGTCCTGAACTTGTCTGATCTTGATTGTTTCTGTGTGAATCCACTGGAGCTCTCGTTTGCTTGTTGGATGTCTGGAGACAAAAGAAAAGGAATGGCTTGGAGTGTGGGGAAGTCACATTTCCCATTCTTGGGTGCCACTGAAGCTTGAAATGAGTTGTATTGTTTTATGACAAAATAGCTTCTTATCCTTTACCCATCCCAAGCCACGCTTCCCCAGTTCTTGATGGAATAACCAGACGTGTCATGGGCCAAATAAGGGTCAAAGCATTACCTTTTCTTTCAAACAACACTGCCTCGACCCTGTTGTGTTCAGTGTTTTCATTTATTGCTCTTGAAGCTGAAACACATTCCAGATGTGATTTGCAAGGGCTCCTGCAAGGTCACAGCCAAGTCGAGGTGCTCTGGCTGGCCTACAGTGACCCCAAGGTGTCCTAGGGTGGGGGGCCCTGCTCGCTGCTGCCGGCCTGGTCGGGGGGGTTGTCGCTGCAAATAAATCCTGACTTCTCCTTTGCCAAGAGGGGCTTCTCTGTCTTCCTGGGAGAGAGGAATGTGGGCGTTTGCAGGCACTTCTGCCATCACCTGCTTCATTCCTTGATGAGTGTGCTGAAGGCAGGAGGGTGGACAAAAGGTGCCTGTCCCTGGGACAGCACAAGAATGGAAGTTTGTGCCTTGGGGAAGGGACAGCAGACAAGATAAATGAGGTCTGCAGTCCTGAGGGGAAGCATTTACAAACCATAGCAAGGTTCTTGTATTGTATTTCTGGGCAGGATTTTTTTTCTTAGATGAATGAAAAAAAGTAAAGAAAGAAATTACTTCCTTGATGATATCATTCACCTCTCAATCCTTTAAGCTCACCAGACCTAAGTAACGACACTGGTGTCTATTAAAAATAAATGGCTGTTTTTTCTGCTACTGTTCCCTCAGGACAAATTCAGGCTTAAAGCATAAAGACAACATAAATTCCCTTCTTCAATGTGAGCATACTAATAGCCTGATTTTCAAAGGTCCAAGTGCAAACAGGAGCAGGTACCGCGGAAAACCCCGCTGCAGATTCCTACTCCTAGAAACACTTATGCAGATGTCATTTCAGCCAGGCTCCTGGTGTGCACAGAGCTGTCACATCCCTGACTGTTTGTGGCACTGAGGTTTAATCCCTCAACAGCAGCTTTAAGGGTAAGGTGTATTTTAGCTGTGTTAACTACTCAAGCTGCTGGGTGGATAAGCAGAGTCCTCTGCTGCAGGTTGAGGTTTCTGAGACCTGCCTAATTAGGCTTCCCTGTCCACACTTGTCAGGCGGGGCAGAGATGCGCTGAGCTGTGCAGGTTGTCATCCTCTTCTCGGAGGACCTGCCAGAGAAACTATTTCTGTAGCTCTGGTATCCAAACAATGGAACAGGTTTGTAGGAAACCAAGCACACTGTGGTTAGTTAAGTATTTAAGATACCTTGCAGGATTTTTTCTTCCAAGAATTTGTCCACTTGCCCTTTGAACGCATGTAAATGTATTTTTTCCTACAACATCCTGTAGCAAGTCATCCCACCACTTCCCCACGTGCTGTGTGCTGAGCTGTCTCTGTTTTTCTGATCTGAATCTGCCACATGGAAGCCCCCTGTAATATCACTGTTTTCATACTGGAAGATGGTCATAAGTTCCAAGTTTGGGGCTAGATGACAAAATCTGGGGTAAATTCTGCACACGTAAGTCATAGCTGGAGATTTTTTTCTGATGGTCATGCTGCATCATCAGCTTGGTGGGCTGAATAGAGGAATCTGTGAGTAACTTCTGTGATCTAGTAGCATTCATACTCCCCAATACAGTTTTAATTTCTTTAGTCTCACAGCAATCTCCAGCTGAAAAAAAACCTACAGTCCAAGAAGTAGCTCTGGTTGCTCTGAGTAACCCATCTCCAGAGTCCAGGGTCAGGAGAACATCTGACCATAGCCAGTGACTGGAGACAAATCCTGTCCAAATACTTGGCCATCCCAATCTGTTTTTTCTTTTACCTATGAATCATATCCTCATTCCCATGAAACTGCTTTTTTCTTCTCTTTTTCCAAACTGGTCCTGTCTTTGGTGCATTGAAATGTGACACAGAAACACAGCACTGGTGGCACTGGAGGAGGTTGCCTGGATGATTCCTTGGCAATGGTCAGCGATGAGGCCACCACCCATGTGCTGTGCAACCAAGGACCGTGGGCTCCTCCTTGGGAGACTCCTGGGCTTTGCTAGCAGTGAGGCACTTCTGGGTTTTAACCTCTTGGGTCTTTTCCATCTCCGTCTCACCTCTCCCCTACCCCCTCAGGATTGCTCCCTGCAGCACATTTGCGAGTTCGCTGCACAGTTAAGGGTTGAAATGACCCAAGTGATTGGGAGTGGGGAACTGCTGCGGCCTCTCAGGAGTGAAATATGGCTTTGTGTCTGCAAAGAGCTTAAAGCTGCTCCCCAGCAAGAGCAACGGAAGGAAATGCCCTGTAGCTAAGTTTCATTTCGGTGTACAGTATGAGAACATGTGCAACCTATTACAATAAAGCTCTTGCTGGAAAATGCCTAACCTATGCACTGTAAAACCTAATTAAGGGATTCCTTAAAAAACAAAGTTACCAACCAGTATCAAGGAGTGGATAATGAGAGGCTGCTTTGTGTAATCCAACCCTTTATCTTTAGGCCTTCAGGGTGTCCGTGGCCAGGGTCTGTCCCCTTGTTGTTGCTGAGGCCTTTATTGTAATAGCGGTCCCCTCTGGCATAAGAACAATTCAACCATCTCTTGTAAAGTTGACTGGCTCCACTTAGGTTTCCTAATGGATACAGCTGCCTGTTCCTCAGGCAGATCAGCTCACTGTGACCTTGGGGATGGGGTTTCTGCAAGCATTGGAGGGACAGTGTGCAGGGACCTGTGTCCAGCCCAGCCAGGCACTGAAAGCAGCGCCCAGCATACAGGTGATGTACCCAGGCTTGGGCGATGGAGATACCATCACTTCTAAGGGGAGTTTTTCCCATCAGAGGGGAGGGAGAAATGAGAATGCTGGAGGTTGTCTTCCTCTGAGACCTCCCCCAAGCCCAGAGCCTGCTGCCTGCTACTTTGCCAGCTGACATTAGCTTCTTCAGCATGGGTGGAAGGGATGCATCAGCTCTCAGGACCACGCTGGAACGGCAGAGTCGGGCCCTGAGCAGTTTCCGTTTAGCAGCCAAAAGCTGTGCAGACCCCTTCCATGACGTGCAGACCATATGCACCATCCCAGCAATCATGCAGAAACTATTGTTTACAGTAACTACACTTCTCCAAATGTGTAAACCAAATTAACTTTCCACTGCTGATGCATGGGTGCTCAGTGTCATCAAGTCTCCATTTATTTTTGATCTTTTTTTCGATGAGCCCAGCCCCAGTGCAATAGCCACCTAATTCCTGTGTGTCCTCGTCTAGACAGAATCCATCCAGGCAGGTCCCAGCTCCTCACCTTGTCCCTCTGTGCTGCTCTTCAGAGCCTCTGAGGGACTCCTTTCGTCCTTCACAAACCAGACAAAGCTGCTTAGAGGAATCTGGGGTTTTGCTATATGGTCTAACACATCCTCAAGCCCCATCTGAAGTATACAGGTGAGATCTACTACTCTGAAACTTGCTTGGGACTTTACGGGTGGACATATGCCAGAGACTTGTTGCAGACAGTGAGCAAGGGCAGGTTTTTTTGCAGGCCAGGTAACCTGCAAACACTCTTCTTGCCATTAAGCTCACAACATTATAAGAAGTGTTTCCTGTTGTGGTCAGGGCCATTTATGAAGGGTCAAAAGTAGAAGCTCCCTGTCTGTATGAGGCAAAGCCAACAGGAGCAGAGGCTGAATCCTCTGTTATCACTGTCTGCATCTCCCTGCTCCAGCCCAGCAGCTGAGCCTGAGAGCTAAGCTGAGTTTTACAATATCTGTAATTAGTCATTTTTATGGTGTGCTCATTTGCAATATTCTAGGTAAAGGTCTGTCAGTATTTCCATTATATACCCTTCTGTTTCCAGAGGTTTATAACCAGGCTATAAAAACACACTCTGGGGCAAAGTTTGCCACATAAATTCTCAGCAGAAAACCTATTTTTGTTTTGGCTTTGTTTTGTTTTGCTCTGTCACTTATAAATATGACTTTTAAATGTGTGGTAAATATAGAAAAATTCAGGTGGCTTCTTCAAGCATGTGTTTAACCAGGTTTCAGTTTAGCAGAGGCATATTGCAAAGGGGATTAATTTCTGTGGCTTTTGGGTAGCCTAAAAATGAGAAGTTTACTGTAATTTAACTAAAAGACTATCTGTAAACTAGCATCTGGATTTAGAGCTCTATTCACTGCACAAGCTGTGCTGGAATTGCTGATTCTTTGTAACTGCTAGAAGGCAGTTACATTGCTCTGCATTCAGCTGGGATAGTGCACATACAGACTCAAGACCAATGCTCAATTTTTATACCTACACATCCAAGGAAGGGATAAATTTTAGACAAAATTAGGATAGAAACGGAAGGCTTGGTAAATAAATAGAAGAATGGACTTTCAGTTGGGATTTTGGGTGGATGAGTGTTTGACCATGTTAAAGTGCCTAAAGGGCTAATGATCTTCACTCACTTTTAGTGTGATTGGAAACAAAAATTCATGTCGATGTTTAAGGTTTCCTGTAAAAAACAGGATATGGCATGCTGCTGTTATTCTGTAAGAAATTCAGTGCAAGGAGTTTTATGACATAAAAGCATTAAATTGTACCCGTCAGGCAACTTAAGCAATTCTCTCACTTAGGGGTAGCACTGCTTTATAAAAAGTTTTCTCTGCTTCCAGCAATTAGAGGTGAATGAGCTGCAGCATTTGACCACTTGACACCATGCCAGTGGTGTGGCAAAAGTCACCCTGGCACATCCAGCCAAGTGACAGGAGAGAAACCTCTGTTCAGGGCAGCTGTCCTGCTGCCAGAGACTCCTCGTAGGGGAGACACTGAAGGACTAATTGGCTTCGAGGACTCAAGATCAGTTAAGAACATTCTCTGTGTATCAAAGGCCAAGTTTTGCAACCCTTTCCCTACAAAAAATATAAAGTACTGATTTATCTCCCTCAAGAGCAAGGGCTACAAAATCTGCTCCTCATCTTCTTTTGATGATTTTGCGGTATGTTTCTCTGATCCTCAGTCTGATCCTTTTAATTTCAAAAGCTTTAATCAAAACCTCTTAACAATACATTCACTTACTGGTTTTGCGGTTTACATTTAATTCTGATTGATTTTTTAAAAGGATGGTTGCATTAAGATGCTACGGCTTCTGTTTGAGTGATTCATTAATATGTGCCTGGGATGGCACAACCCCAGTCAGATTGAAGCTTTGTGTTGACAGACCACTAAAATAATACCCTGTGTGTGACTTCCCAGGGAGTAAATAGAGCTTTTACCAGTGAGACCTTAAGCCCCTATAGTATCATGCAAGCGTGCTCAGTTAAGGTCTGGAAACTCATAGGTATAACACAGAGCCATGTGTCAAATGGGGCTGTTGAACACTTGCTCAGTGTGTTTCTGCTGACAGCTTCAAGGTGGAGTTTGGGTTCCCTTCGTCTGGGCCGAAGCGACATATCAATTTGTACGGGTGTGCAATTAAACCAGGGCGAGCTACTGCCAGATGAATTAAAATAATAGGATCTGGTTTTCAGGTTTAATGACGGGATTAGCAAGGGAGAACCACTTTTGCAGGAATGCTGCCTTGTCAGATGGAGGAGAGCGGCTGCATGTGATTGCATTTAACTAGGCTTTACTAGAGGCAGTTGGCTGGTGTCTCTAAGAGCTGGTCTGCTTGCTGCCCTGAGTATAAAAAATGTTGAGTAACTGCCTTATTTTTATTAACTGAAATACAGATCTGATTGCAAAAGTCTGAACAATGCAAAAGATCAACAGTTTATGCAGTTTAAAATCACAGCTTCTTCCTTTCACCGGGGGTCTAAAGAGTCACAACATCTTGACAAACATATGAGTCAGTTGAAGCTCTGTTATCTTTTCAAAATTGACTTTTGGCATTTGTTTCTCTAGAATCAAAAATATTATTCATTTCCTCCAAGCTCCTCTCTTAAGGATCTTTGCCAAGAATCATGGCTAACATGGAGAATAAAGTAGATTTACTTAGGAAAAAAAAAAGTCTTTGTCTTGGTTGATCTAAGTGCAAAAATTTCATGACAAAGGAGGGGTTAGCCTGGGTCAAAATTAATGTCTCATTTAAACATGGAAATGAAACAGGTGGTAAACAATTTTTAAACGGGATAATAGAAATGGTCATGAAGTTTTATTTTCTTTCAGCCTCACAATGATAGGAAAGGCTGTTTCGGGAACTGCAGGAGAGAATTTAGGGACCAGGTACATGTGAGCTAACGTAACTGTAGGTGCAGGTTTCTGCAGGGGCATATGTGAAATTGCAGGTGCCTGCCTGCAACCTAATGCCTGCCCGGCCCAGGTGTGTGCTCAGGTGCGAGGGTTTGTCCTGCAGGAGATCACTCATGGGGAGTTAAGGCAGCCGCCGAGTTGAGAGACAGGGATTAAAGCTTGCAGAGAGCTGGTAATGCTCCCCAAATGCGGCTGCTGGTGCACTGAGGGGTCATAAGTAATGAAGTTATGAAGGGCTAGATTTCTGCACCTGTGCTAAGAACCAGCATAGGGCCGTATTTCACTCTTTGATACTAACAGACTCTGGCGATAGCAGCGAGAGGCTGTATGCTCAAAGCTAAGATGGTTGTGCCTTTCATTTTCCTGCCCATCCCAGATGGCGGCGTGTCCTACGTGGGGAGCCCTGTGTGTGACAGATGCGGGGGAAGAGCTGTGATAGGGTGCACAAAGACATCTTTTCTTCCATTTACAGAAGAACTTTGTGGCGTGGCGGACCGATATAACGAAATATCTGTCACTCATGGTGCAACTGTTGTCTTTACAGAAACACTCAGCTGTGGCCTTTTATCTCAGCTGGCTGGCTCTAGGGCTCTCTACAACTCTTTTGCAACGCAGAGTGCTATTTAAATCTGTCTCTGGGATAACGAGGGAGGAGGAGTGGTTCATACTAAATGTTTTCTAGTCATTTTGGAAGAGAAGGAACCCTTGAGTTACTCAGGAAAGTTTAATTTTGTGTTTTCTTTCTGTCTCTTGATCCAGATGATATACTTAGTGGTCTCAGCACCTTCACACCTGAGTGCCCCTAACAGTCCTACACCGGGGCTGCTTGGGCAAGTGAGCACTGCTGCAAGAGGGCTCCGGTCATTAAAAAACCATAGTATTCATGAGAAACTGTCTGTTTCTGCCAAATGTAAGATTTTTTAAAATAAAAAAACTACTTAAAAAAATTCTTTTACTTTGAAGAGATATCTGAACATTTTTTACAAAAGGGTTAGAAACTTGAGGTGAGGACACATTCCCTTGCAGTCATAGCTGAATGACAAACAATTTTAAAAAAACAATTTCTGAATAGAAGTTTTTCTTTTCCAAATGCATTACTGCTATAAGTTTATGTGAGAAAGGATTTGGCTGGCTTGGAGTGGGGCAGATTTGGAAACTGTCTTCTTCAGGTGACCACTTTGAGGCCTCTTAAAAGTCCTGTAAAATGAGCCAATCTCAGCCCAAATCCCAGAATAACTTTATCCACATCAGAAGAAAGTGATCAAAATCACTGCTCTTGCTGGCTGCCCCTGAAGAAAAGTCCCTGACTAAATGAGCCATGAAAATGTAGCTCTTTCACCATGCTTCATCCAGCCAAGCATTGCACCATATTTTTTAGCAAAGCACTGGGGAAGTTTGTTCTGGGTATATACAGAGTGCTTACATCTTCATAACTGTCCAGCCAGCCCCTTTCAGGGGGCCTAAATTCTCTATATGGAAGAAAATAATTCCCTCCTGTACTATACCTAATGCCGTGGACCTGAAAGATTGAGGGAACATTGCACACTGAAGAAAATAAAAGGATGAAAAAGCTCTGAAAATGCATTTGTGTAGGTTCTTCTCAGGTATTTCTGTCTTCATCACATATATTCATGACCTGTCACTGCAAAATTATTCATCATGCCGCTGCTAAAATACTGCTTTGCTTCAGATTCGATTTTCCCCAAAGGAGTTTTAGTCTTTTTTCAGTTCAATTGCTTGAATTAGTATTCAGAGAATATATCTATTAACTAGAATGGGTTTTTTTTCTTCTCCAGCACTTTTAATGAAGTTCACTCCTGGTCCTTCAATAGACCAACTTGCTGTGTTAGTGAAGTTTAAGGAAGCCTGAACTTCCTTGCTAAGCTCAGATGGGGGAACACAGATTCAAAGGAGCCAGCTGACTGCATTTTGGATCCTCTTTCTTCCTAAAACATGAGAGAGCTTTCAGCTGGGGCTGCCCTACTCCACCGACTGGAGCCACTCTAGAAAAAGCATCAACACACAGCTGCACCCTGAAGCGGCACCTCTCCCTGTGCTCGGGTGCAACCTGTCTGGCCATACAATTTAGCCCAATTAGCAGCCCTTGCAGACCAGAGAGCTGTCAGGTGGCTGACGGGAAAGCTTCAGGTGTAATAAAAAATTATTCTGGGAAAACGTCATGCCTGCGCTGGTTTCCGCAAAAAAGTTCTTCTGAGGCTTTGGGAGAGGCAGCGGGAAGCCTCCCCCCAGCCGTTGGGTCCGGGAGGTGAGAACTGATGTCCTGTTTTCTCGGTGACAGGCGAGCTGCTTGAGAGAAGCGCTGGGTAGCACCAGGCAGCTGGAACGGCAATCGCGTGCTCCTGGTAGGAGCGAGACAATAAAACTTCCTCCCGTCTCCCAGGCTCCGCAGCTTTCTGATGTCAACAAGAGCAGCAGGAGGCTTCAGGCACGTTCCCGGCAGCTGATCATATTTATCAAGTTCATGTTCCTTGCTTTTTTTTTTTTCTTTCTTTTTCCTTAAATATCAAGGTCCGGGAGCCACAAGATGGCCACGTTCCAACTCCGGCCCCTTTGAGCATAGAGAAATGTGTGCTGGGGGCTGGAGCGGGGACATGCTTTCTCCATGTGAGCCAAAGAACAAACAGCAGAGCCCTCCACGGGGACTGATTGTTGACATGTTTATGATGATGAAGTGGGGTAGAGCTCTCAAAGGGGGATGCTAGAAATGAAGAAGTAAAGTGTGGCACTGCTGAGGGCCTATATAATGCTGAATATTGTAGGAAACTGCAGTTTCTTCCTATTTGTGACCACTTCGCTGAGCAGTTAGAAAAGTCCCTTCCCAGCCGTACATCACACGTTCCTCATTTGGAGCTGTAGCTGTAACAACAACAACAACAACCCAGCAGGCGCCAGGAGTACAGAGTGATCAGGCTGAAGTTGGAGGGACTTGTCGCCATAATTTATAGCCTTGCTCAAAAAGTGTGAAAGATATGGCGCTATGTGCCTGGAAATCCTACCCAGAGGACAGCTTACAAACGCTAAGTGGGTACTGGAATACCCCGGCCGACTGGGGCTTGCCATTTCACTTGGGGTCACAGGCAAAAGCACTTCATCTTCTTCTGCATGTGCACATGTGGTCCACCCCCTGGGACAGTCCCTGGATCTGCTGCCGAGGTCAAACCTCCTACCTGGCATTTGAAGGATGAGGAAGCCGGGTTAACTTCTCCCTCATGGTGATGCACATTCTTCTGTCTGCAGCAGCCCCAATGAGCCGTTCTTCATGGCCAGCCCTGGGACCAAGCTGCTGCAGAGCTTGTGGCTTTGGTGGGAGCATCCATGCACATCGCACTGCCTGGCTCCTCACTGCAGAGCTAAGCAGGCTCTGGGTGCTTGTTTCAGTCTTTGCTGGTCTCCACCTTGCACCATGCAAGGCCTCCAGCTGAAATGTCTGCAGGGGAACAGCAGCTCTCCCTGATTTCCAGTTACACCCTTTGGAACTGTGAAATAGGGGAGCAGCACAACTTCAGCCAGGGAAAGCAAACCTGTCCGTAGGCAGGCCTGGCCAGAGATGGTCAGCTGAGGCAGTGTCCAAGGTGTGATGGCTATAAGAGTTCTGGATCAGTCTTGGTCTGTGTTTGGTCAACTCAGAAGGTGAGAAGGGGAAGATTTGGGTCTATTTTCTCTTGTCTGTGTAGGCATGAGTTTAGAAAAGCAAGGAACTTCTCCAGGAAACTCTTAATTCCTTCTGTTGGGTTAGCCACAAGCTGAGCAGCTCTAACCAGTGTGTGAGCTCTGACCCTCAGCCTGCTCAGCGCTGCAATAGCTGCTTGAAAACAAAACAGAAATGTGTGTTCATGGGCCATGTTTTGCAGGATCACTGGAGCAGTTATCTTTCATGAATCCTGCTGGCTGATTGAGCACACCTTGTCTGGGCGCAGAACAGCTTTCACCCTGAAGAAAAAAGGAAAACATCTTTTTCAAACAATATTTCAGTGTCTTAACCTGCTGTGGGTTTCCCTCTGGGCCTCTTGAATGTATGAGGTGGGAGCTGATGACTTTGCCTTGGACTGAATTCTGCTGCTACTGTGCTTGGGGTTGTGTGTCCCTTGCTGGGATGATAGGCTTTGGGCAGATGCTTTTGCTCCAAAAGATAGGTGGGTTTTTTTCAGAAAACATGTTTCTGGGCTTTTTCTCCCTAGTAGAAAATTTATCTTCTCAACAATTAAATAGAATTGTCTGTGGAAAAGGGATTGTTTGGGTACCTGGTGGTGTCTCTTAAAATAAGCACTACAGGAGGACTTGTAACTTTAGTACATCATGGGGTGATGTATTTTCCCCAGAAAGCAGAATAAGCTTTGGCGTTTTATCCTTATTGTAGTGTGGTAGCACCTGTATTTCTGTATCTGTCTTTTGGTCCCCCGATGTGCTATTCTTCATTGATAAGAGCATGTCTGCCTTGCTAGAAGCCACTGTGTTTGCATTACCATTTCCTATCTACCAGCTTCTGGCCCCACTACAGGGCTTGTGATTTTCCCATCTCTGGCTTCTTTTGTCTCTTGAATATTCCTGAGCTAAAATGACTCGAGGCTCAACCTTGTGTCCCAACCCCCTATTTGATATCAGCCACCATCACGTTGTGTCATTTCAGTCCAGCTCTCTTTCCAGACTTGTGCATGACACGCACTGCCTGAAAAGCCATAACAAGCTCCCTGTTTTCTTTTCCTCCTTTCCTGTGCTTTCCACAGCATCTCCAGTTTTATGATTCTCTGTGAACTTTAGCATTTCTCCTAGATCTTTCATGTAGATGTTAGGGGATTTAGACCTGGATTCCTTCACCTTTTAAGAAACATGACTGCTGAGAACTCTGCATTCTGTTTATAGTCCTGTCAAGCTGAAATCCTCACACACCTGCCTGTATGAATGAATTTTTCAGCTGTATTTCCATGCCGCTGAAGACCCTCTCTGAATCCCAGAGGTACACAAGTGTCATTTGCCACGTGTCCTACATCTTGCAGGAGTGTGATGCAAAGGGGAATGTGGACCTCCCACGGGGCAGTAAAGGGTGTTTTGGCATATCCATGTGTCAGGCCAGGAGTCTGTAAATCCAGGGGAAGTGGGGCTACAGGATGACTGTCTGGCTTTGTTTTCTCTGAACCCGCTGGTGCTGGTGGCTCCATGCTACTCTCTGCTTGTTTTACATTTCAGACCTGATTTGTTAGAAGAAAGTTACCAAACAGAAGATCTGACAAACAAACCACAGAGAACATCTGATCTGATCAGAAAATACGTAAGCCTGTTAGTGAATGTAGGCACGGCAAGGACTAGCATTAATGGAGAACATATTTGTTATTAAATCCCATCCACATAAACCAATCTGAAACAGATGTGAATGTTAGTGATATTAATAAGCGGGCAAACTCCAGGGATCCTGAAGGTACTGCTGCGTGGGGGGAGAAGGGGCAAAGACCCATCTTTGCTATCACACGAGTTTTTTAAAGAGGGACTACATTTTCACACTGTACCTTGCTTTGCATTCCTTGTTGGGACTGAAAAATGCAGCGTTCAGAATCTGGAGAGAAGGGTGCTGGATTAGAACAAGGACAGCTGCCTTTGGGAAGGGAAGGATGACAGCTGGTAGTAGAGTTGAGCTGAAAGAAAACTAGGTTCTCTGCCCCTCCATCTGAGTGCAGCTGGGCTTTGATGGGGTGGTCCCAAGCTGTCCTGCCATGGCCAGGAGGGCGAAAGGCTAAAGCGTGCCCAGGAGAGATGGAGTTGCAGCAACGTAACAGGTATTGCTTGGATATAGAAAGGGTTTTCAGGGCAATTTTGCATGGTCAAATTTGATAAGATGTTTCACTACTTGAAGATTTCCAGTCCTTTCTCTTAATGCAGGAGGACTCTAGACCTTTGCAAGCCAAGGTTGCTAGGATTTTTTTGTATTGCAAGCCCCTGTATTTCCCCTAGCCATCTTCTCTGAAATGGCTGAACCTTTTTTTTGGCTGATGACTGAAAAAAGAAGGCATAACAAAAAGTCAGCCCAAGGCGGACACTTGGCTTGGAAGATTGCAGCTCAAGTGATTTAAGTTTAATAAAGCTATTAACAATTGAAAACAGGGCTTTATAATTGGAAATGTTTGGCAAGCTTAATAGTAGGTTGTGCTACCAGTCCTGCCTCTTAGATGTGTGCATGTGCAGCGATGTGCATACAGCCAACACAGAGACTGTGTTAAGATGCTTCCATCTGGAAATGTGCACAACTGCAATGGCACACAGACATCCTGCACTTCCAAGACACCACTTTTTATTCAGCTCTTTCTTCTCAACCTTAATTCTTCAAGTTTTGGTTGTCCTTCCACCTCCAACTGTAATTAAAACCAGACTGCAAATGCTTCTTGTCCTCACTGGAAGAAAACACTGACTCTTCTCATGCTCTGAGAGTTATTATTAAGAGGAGAATTCACAATGACTTTGGGGTGGCACAAAGCCAACTTCCAGGGTGCCGGGAAAGTAGCATAGATGCTTTGTACCTCTACTTTCTTCTTGCACATTGTGATGGGAGTGGCGTTGGCTTGTTTTCAGTCTCTGTGCCTGTGCTTGTGGCCCTTTGCATGACTGCATCTCATCAGGTGGAGATGGCAGCTTCTTGGGTGGCTTCACCTGACTGGATGGCACCTACCTGGGGTAAGAAGTATCCTTACTGCATCCCAGTAAAGTTTAAACTCTCGATTACCACAAGCCCCACTGCAGCCAGGAAACGACGTCAAGTTGAGTCATCATATTGTTTGAATTACACCAATATGAAAATACATGAGAGCCACAGGGAGCCAGCATTTTCCCTTCTATATAAAATGGGGTTATGACCATATTAAAAAACACAACAAAACCTACCAGCTTTTAACAGGAGATGGTGGAACAGAGGGCTTAAGTGATGCTGAAAAAGCCAAGCAGGAAAATAATTAAATTTGAAACAAGGCCCTGCTCTTTCTTCTTCTCAGCCTCATTATGACCCCTGCTCGTGTCCCCTCTACATCTCCTCCACTGCCTTTCATTTTGGAGAGGGCAGAAGAGCAGCTTTGGGCTGGGGCTGCTGAGTGGCAATCCAGTGCTGTTGGGATTGACGGGCAGAGGAGGGAGGCACAGGTCCCGGCACTGCAAGGCATGAGAAATGCAAACCATGGCAGCTGGCTAGATCAGAGACCCTGTTTCTTTTTTATCATTGTGCATTTATTATCAATTGATGTTGGTCTTAATAACCTGGTTAAAGGCTTTGTAAAATTTCAAGTCTTAACTGTGCCAGTTTTGGGGGTCTTTGTGCCTGGTTTTCAACCGAAATGTGATGTGATCTCTTTTTGCACGGGATCTGCGAGAGCCATCCCAGGGGCTGGTGGCTGGAGGTGTCTGGGTGTGCGTGGGATGCGTGGTGTCTCCCCGGGGTATGCCAAATAGTCCTGCTCTATTCGGAAAACCAGCTTTGCCTTGACACAGCAAGTTATGATCATTCACAAAAGGAAAGCAAAGCAGGTGTTCAGGTAGCAAAACAGTGTCTGGAAAGGAGACTATTCTCCAATCCTCCGGGTGTTTACAAAGGCGAAAGTGTCACCATTTTACCAAACTCTCTTGTAAGCTGCAGAGCCATTTCTCTGTCAAAAAAAGGGAAAATTTCTAAAACAGCACAGAGCAGATCTCTGGCACTTTACACCGGGGCAGCACAAACCCTCTTTCTTGCCCCTGGTAGCAGCATAAAGCAATGGGACGGAAGAGAAGCCTTCCTCCTGCTCTGTGAGACTGTCAGACCCTGGGCCGTGCTGTAGGAGATCATCTCTGTCCTGGTGAACTACCAGCGGGGCCAGCTGAGGCCAATGGGAAGGAGACACGATTGTCTTCCTATTTTACAAGCAAAGAGGAAGCTGAGATATCCCCATATTCATGTCTTCTCTCAGGACCATCAAAGGTGCCACTGCAAGGCTGGACTTCACCATCGTCAGCATGCCAGTGAGCAAAGTTCACCGGAGGACAAACGTTGTGACCTTCTCAAACACTTTGCTAGTTCTCTATTGACTTCCAGTTAGAACTCACTGCTGCTAAATCTGAACCAACTCGTGCTTTCAGATGCTGCTGAAATCCCCTGAGAGTCTTCCTACTTCTTCTTCAGAAGCAGAGCAGCTTGTGCACTGAGACTTGTACTGGATATTAATCATTGTTTTTTAACTCTGTCCGCAAGGCTCTGATATGCTCACAGCTCCAGATCTAAGGCAAACAAGCCCTACTACAAACCAAAGTGGAGCCTTCATCCCTTTCAGGCTTCTTGTTTGTTTCAGTGTTATGAATGGTGTTTGCACACTTTTTAATCATCTCAACTCAAGGAGTTTGAGTCTTTTGCTGTTAGTAATTTTGATATATTGCTACCATGCTACACACCGAAAGTATTTCTACTTTCTTACCTCCACATATGTATGCAGTCAGGAACAATTACTAATGTCAATCGTGTCTGCTTGCTAGCTTGCTTTTTTTTCCCTGTTGGTCATGCTGTAAATCATTTTCACATTTACAACATTAAGAAGGCACTCTGAGCAATCATTCTTGTGGTCAACAAACTGTTACTGCTTCTCAAGTGTCATGGGTCACTACTTAATTATTGGATTTCACTCCCAGTTAAAACCATTAATCTTGTCTCCACCAGCTTTCTCTGGGCCTCTCAGTCCAGTATGTTTTATGTTAGGCATATAGAATTCAAAGTGCTGGGTTTTTTCACAGCAGCAGAGGTTCTGTATCTGGTATTTCTGGGCTTGATAAGCAAAATCATCCAACAGAAGCTTTCTTTGGACTGAGTCGCTATAAGCTGAGCCTTTCTGCAGAGAGATGGGTTTTTCAAACAGATGCAGATACCGAATACAGCAAAAAAAGTAATCGGGGAGTTCAGTGGTAGCACTGAGCTTGTACAGAGCGATGCCACCTCAGCCGTGGGAATTCCTCAAGCTTCATCCCACTGGAGGATTATTGCTGCCTCCTGCATGCTCAGCAGCTGCTCTCAGCCGCTGCCTGAGACCGGGATGGGTATAAGCACAACAGGGAAAGGCAGGGTAGACCGGGAAAGCAGACATTAATTTATGAGTCCTCAAGGTTCATCAGGAGTTGAACTCGCCTGTGAAAGATTATACATGCCTTTAAGAGCGTTGTCTTCTGCTCTCACTTACTCTGCCCTCGAGCAGGGTGGAAGCACACAGCCCGTGTGGATGGCAGGGTAGCATCCGACTCCTCCCCATCTGTTACTTGCATTGATGGGAATTCATAGGTGTTATATTAGACAGAGAAAGGCTCCCCTGTTGTTCCTTATATGAAATTGCAGCAAAAACATATTTAGAATTATAAGCACAAAAGTGGAACATAAGGGCTACAGAATTCTAACAAAGCTTGTTTCATAGGCCACCTCCACAGTGCGTTCATACAAAATGCCACGTGAATCGCACTTAATTTACTACAGAATATATTTTGCTATTTCAGCAAAAAAAGAAGAAAAAAAAAGAAAGCCTGTGGAGGACAAGAGTTTTGCTACATGCTAGCTGTAAAAGTTCCACAAATGTGGAATCCATTAAAATCATTATTTGTTTATGATGTGAAAGTGATTAGTCTGTTCCAAAAACAAAAACATGAAAACTCTAAGTGCTGGGACTTTTCAGGAGAATAGCCACTGATTTTTTATTATAATAATTTATATAATATGACTCTTTTTCTATTATATTTGTAATTACTGGAGCACTCAGTTGCCTTAACCAAAATGGGGGTCCTCTTGCACATTCATCTAGAAAACATTCTCTACCCTGATGAGCTTCTAAGCAGATGAGACCTGGATGATTACCCCCATTTTGCAGATGGGAAACTGAGATAAAGAGTCATCAGTACTCACCCAAGGTCACGGTGAAGGGGTTGTGCAGCAGCTCGGGTACCTTGGCTCAGCTCTCACCTGGAGCACGTGACTGGGCTGGTGAAGTCAGAACATTTCAGTTCGAGCGTGGGGACGTCCATGTGGCCCCAATTACAGACCCAGGGCCTCAGTTTCACTTCCTGGACTGGGTACAATAACAGGATGCTGGGATATTTAGGCTACATTCACTGCAGGGAATGTTTTTTCTTTAAAAGCAGAAAAAAAGTCTGTTTCCCTCTAAGATGTCAAATCATGGAAAGATGGGGATTTGGATTTGTTCTGTACATAGAAACCTTGCCTGACTTTGGCTTCTTACTACCTCCTTTCACGATGCTGCTCACTTTTGATTTTAACATCTTGCTGGTGTTAATGTACTCCATGGCTTTTGGGGGGGACCTTATGTTTGCTGTCACCTTCCCTTACTGATGCTCACCTGGCTGCTTGGACAGTTTCATAAACCTGCCTGCCTGCAGACACAGCCTCAACGTGTTCCCTGTTGTTGGGATCTCTCACAAACCATTTGCAGGGCCTTTTAAAAACCAGGTCTGCAACACCTCAATTCCCAACCTGCTCATCTTTTCCATGTGCTGCATTTCCTACCCCAAAGCTGCTTCTCCCCTTTGAAGCATGGGCATTTCTAACAGAGAGTATATACAGCTAATGCCTGGGTTCATGCAAACGCTGTCAGTGAAAGCTAGTGTCAGTGGGAGGAGATTCTGGTCCTTCACTAATGGTCTGATGATCAAAACAAGTATCTTTAAGTGTAGCAGCCTGTTAGAGCTTTTGCCTTATTATTCCCAGGCAGAGCATGAGGCTCTTCAAGGTTTTCTGGCCTATGTACTTTAAGCCCATTGTTTCATTTAAACCACATTTGATAATGGGATACAAAAATTCATCAGTTGTCTTTCATTACCCAGGAAGAGCAACTGTGGTTGACTACTGTTGCCTCTGTCTCAGTAACTTGTTTTAATGTATCGGTCATTATGGGTGTTGGACTCAAGAAGTACAATATTCAGTTGGTCTCACCCTGGGAGGGAGGCCTTTCCTCTCTTTTGGAGGTCTGTTTTGGAGAAAAGGCAATTAACAAAGCAAGGGCAAAACACTTCATTTTGGGAAATTTTAGTATTTAAATTAGATTGAGTACTGAACTGTTGCAAAGTAGTTAGCAGGCCAGGCCACCGCTATCATAGAGAAGGAAATTCCATAAACGTTCACTAACTGTGTGAGCTCCATGCTGAAATCAGTTAAAAGCTGTTTGCCTGTATGTTCATTGTGCAAGGCTGTCACTGAACCTTCTAATTTACAGCCCAAATCTCCTCTCAGCCATTCATATCCCCATGCTCCAGTGCTATTTGTTAGCTTATTGACTCTTCTCTTTTCCTGTCACTGGAGAAGTGTGAAGATTGCAGTCAAGGGGTGTCTTTGCTCTCCATGTAAGTAGGCCATCCTCTCCTGGTTTCTGCTCCTGAAAGTGCTTCCCTCTTCTGCTAATCCCAGAGTCCTTCCTTTCACATATTGCCCTTTGCATTTGCCTTCCTTATGTACAACTGGATACAACACTCCAGTACAATAGTGTTATTCCTTCCCTCCATCTACTGGAAGGGCTGTCCAGTGCTCTCAGGTCTTTCTACTTCAGTGAGGTTACAGTGATATGTTGCCTCACACCTTGCACCACAAACTTCTGTGCATTTTCTGGGACTTCTTATCTCAAGATCATCGTTCATGTTAACCTTCTTGTTCTCCTCTCTGTTTAGAGTATCTCTGAAATTGGGGTCACCAGCAAGTTTCATTAGCATATTTTTTACATTATGTGCCATGGTCATTAATGAGAATACCCGGCAAGATTCCTGAGACTCAGCACTGAAGAGCTCCATGAGTAATTCCCTTTAGTTGAAGAATTTCCTTTTCACATAATATGTTTCCTTTCATACAAATCAACACTTTATGTACTTTTCAGATCTTGTACAGTTCTGTTTTTTCCTGTAAAGAGCCATTTTCTATGTTGCCCTGTATGACATATTTTACTGAAGTCCAGATCAATTGGATTCACTGTATGTCCTCTAGGAGATCTCTAGCAAAGAAGCCAGATGAAATGAATATCTGTCTTTGGCAAATCCAAAAGTTGTACTCTATCCCAGTTCCCATATATACTTATGTCTTTAATTACTCTTCCCTTAGACTGCTGTTTTAAAGCCTTGTGTGCTATTAAAAATGGTTAATGGCAGCTGATTTTACCTGCTGCTTTAAAGCAAGCTATTTATAATCTTTGTCCATAAGTGAGTCTTGGTGTCCCGGATGCAGCTGACACTTTTCTGGAGTGGAGTTTGCAGGCTGGTTGGAGAGCTTCACTGAATCCTGTCCATGGTGAGGGCAACCAGCACATCTCCAAAGGCATCTGGACATTGCAGGGTCAGGTCCTAGCATTCAGAATGAGATCTTGAGCCACAGAAGGCTTAGAAAAGCTGTCATTCACCTCAGTGGTTCTCAGTCAAAGCATGGTGTGTGTGTCACATTTCTCCATGGCACTTTGTGCACAGATGGGGAAGGGAGGAATTTTATTTCTCCCTTTTCCCACTTGGTCATCACATGAGAAAAAATTGGAGTTGGTTCATGCATTCACTCCCTAAATTATTGTTCTTTAAATGTGCACTGTCAAGTGGATGTGAAACGGGGAAGTTTAGTGTTGTGATTTTGCTCCTGCTTGAAAATACAAGTTTTGGCTTGTATCTACATCTATATTCATACAAACTCAGGCACATGCACACAGGTTTATATAAAGCATGTGAAACACCTGCCTGTGTTTGCAATGAAAGAAATGGGTAGTTTGTCCAATCTGAAAAATACCAGCCAATAAAGAGGAAGGGGGATAATATGGGTAAAGAATAAAAAGAGTCTAAATAAACTTGTCAGAAATGGGAATCTGTCAGGTGGAAACCTGAATGTAACAGAAGGGAAATGCGAACCTACACAGAGTGTGGCAACAGGAGGATAATTAATAGATCCAACAGGAAGGTGTGGGATTGATATGGGAAAGTAAGCAAGGAGAAGAGAAGAGAGAAATTCAGCTCTTTACTGAGAGAAGAAAATTCTTCCCAAAGAGTTTGGCATGGAAAGAGGCCTGGAACGGATGAGAATCTGGATCTCCAACTGAAAGAATGTATGAAATGAGTCAAGAGGGAGAGAAAGATTTAAGGAAGAGGAAGATTTACTTCTATATCACAGATGGGGGAAAGAGATAGAAAAGTTCTTCATACCTTGGAAGATTTCAGGCTGACAGGAAGAAATTTTCTTGATTTAAAAAAGGGATCTACATGTCAAGTGATATTTTACCTTGCCCGTAGAGGTCTTCCTTTACTCCTTTTTGCTAGAAGTTTCTATAGAAAGGAGTGGGTGACTGGTCCTACTGGTAATGTGGGTCTTGGATACCAGTACACTTGGGTGGATGTCTCCTTCTCCCCAGCCAAGGATCTGTCTGCCCTGTTAGCCTTAGAATGAGGTTGATGCTGACCTGCTACTAATTTCAGGGGAGGCAGATTCAAGGACCTGACACCTAGACTGACTCGGGTCTCAAGGCATGTGTGTGACCATCTCCTGGGCCCCACCAGCCAGGGAGCTAATTAAAGCCTTCATCTAGAAATGATTTTATATAGGTGGAAGTGTAATGATTTTAGTGTAGGCAGTGCTTTAGAAATACTTAACATGGAAAGGAAAGTGGTGTTTCTGAAGGATGACGTGAGCTGGTGGTTGAAGGCAGTAAAACTCTACTCAGAACACCCACATTCAGGTCTGGATCTACTCAAAGAAACCCAAATCCACCCCAGGTTGGGTTGGTGAAACACAGGGTTCCTGAGTGCCTGGCAAGCAGCTCTTGGATCCCCTCCCCACCCCTTGCCAGCTTTATCCTCTGTTACAGGTATTGATGGTAATCTGTCTTCCTGCGTGGCACTGTGCACATAGATTACCCAGGTTTTCTACCACATAGAAGATGTAGTTAAATTGTACCCAGATCCGTATAACACAGTTCATATCAGGGTAAAAGGTGCACAGTGCTATTTACCATATTTACCATATAGCCTCTGTGGGAAGTTTCTGTGGTAGACCCAAAATGCAGCCACAAGGGCCAGACCCTTAAAGCATTACTCATTTTTCTCTCTGCTCTTCATTTTGCTGTCAACTTATTGAAGCAGGGCTGATGCAGTGACCAGTGCTGAATGTACCGTGCATACATGGTATCCCAATTTTTAATGTAATTTTAGTCCAGCTGTGCCCATTTGGGGTTAGTTTTCTGCTAATATCCAAGTGCTAGTTTTACTGTTCTGGAAGCCTGATGAATGTTAATTTCAAGGTCACATAGCTACATTTGGAAACCAAATTTAAAAGCTGAGGAGGCAAGTATGTAATTTGGAAGTAACTTGGCAGCTTCCTCTAACAAGGCCAAACCCAAACACAACACGGATGCTGTGACTGGTCACAACTACGTGACAAACCTCTCTGATGCGAAGGACAAAATCGCACGTCTTGCATTCAGACTGATCTTCATGAACAGGCCATGCATGGGAAGAAAGGTGAAAGGAGGCCCATAAATCACACATTGTGTAGTACCCACTCAGCGCTACTGCAGAGGAAAATGAATGCTCGTTTTGGGTCTTAGCCTGCAGATCAAAGCAAGGCAACCATGTCTTTCATTTCCCCTGCCTATGGGAGGGCTGCTGGGACTGGGTTTGCAGAGGTGCACCTAGGGAGAGGCCTGGTGGAGTCTTTAGCTGAGGGCTGAGTCTGGCAGGTCTCCTCAGAAAAGCACATAGTGAAAGGCTGGGTTGACCCATGATGCTGCTTGTACCTGACTTCCCTGTGCCTGGCTCCTTTGATTCTCCCTTAATCTGTGCGTAACCTCCCTGGGGAGCTGACGTGGGGAAGCACCGGGATAAGAGTGGCTGTGCTTCTAACCCGACAGCATCAGCTGGGGTTGGGTGGGAGGGTGATGCTGCATTCACACAGGGGTGGTAGTGAAAACAGGCTTTTCCACTCAGTCTCCTCCAAGCTTGTGTTATAAAGACATGGAGAGGGCAATCAAGCCAGACCTTAGCACATAGGAAACTGCAAGGCTCGAATTCAGCCTCTTCCCTGGGGACAGGCATCCCTCTTGACTGTGGGCAGGGTGCTTTGTCCACTCCATGCCTCAGTTTCCCCCAAGTGAAGTGAGTCAACGATCTTGTCTCCTGGCACTTTTGACCAATGGGGGCTGGATATGGTCACAAATATCCTTACAAACAGATGATGCTACATTTTCTTCCCATTATTTTAATGCAGAAAGATTTCCGTTTCCCTCCTACCTTGTCAAACTTGTGGAGTTAACCATGGCAGCATAAACAGTCACTGAACTGGAAATTTCTAGTCAAAATAAGACAGATTGACTTTTTTTTCCCCCCTTTAAAAATGAATACCTTAAACTGAGAAGTTTGTCTCTGGGTGGCAGATCCCTTAGGCGAAGCTGGAGATGTGGCTTACCTTGGCCTCTGGTGTTTGGCAGGCAGAGAAGTGTCCTTCAGCACATCTGAGATCTTTGTTCTGGATGTGCCTTGTGGGTTCACATAGAAGTAGTGAGTGGTGTCAGGCTGAGAGAGCCTGAAGATGCATCACAGCAAGGAGCACCGTGTCCTCTGAGCGTCTCTGGTCTCCCGCCATGGGGGGCTGCCATGTCCTCCCTCGCCTCCTTTGCAGAAGCACAAAATGCAGGGTTTAGGAAAACTGCAAAGGGCAGTGCAAAGCCTCTCCCTTGGTGCAGTTCTGCAGCATCAGACTGAATGAATGATGTGTGTCCGTGTCTGTGGTGCGTTTGTGGGACTGAAGCATGTTCCCTGGGGTGTGTCCATTTTGTTCCAAACAGTTCATAAATTTAGTAATTACTAACAAAGGGTATTCTGTTAAATGTAAGTAATATCTGAAATAGAATCTCTATAAATGTGGTTCATTTAGCCATTAATTTTATAGATTGTTGAAGTAATTAACAGTGCATAAAGAGGACTTCCTCCAATGCAAGTGTGATCTTTGGCTGAATGGACCTTTGTAGTGATCTCTAAGACAGTGTCGTAGAGTGGAACTGGAATTTCATCTTGCCTTTATTTCCTTATTTCAGTATTTTAAAATGTTTCTGAAATGAAATTTTTTTTATGTACTGGCTGTTAGTAGTTTAACTTGTTTGCTTTTGTGGGTCAGTATAAATCATACTGAAATTCATAAATTAGAGCCCTTGAGGTAAATTATTTAAATACTCAAATACATGAACAAACACTGTCTTACACAGGAAGGGTATCACGTTATCTATAGCTGGACAAAATCTGCAGCATGATTGGGGTATGTTTTGAGGTGATTTCCACTTCATTTGGTTTTTTCCCTCTCTTCAAATGCACCTTTTTTCTTTGCTTCTCTGCATGCCCAGTCAGTAGCTAAAAGCAGTTTTGCGCTACAGCAGAAATGAAGATCTCCATTTATTCTTGCTGTCTAAAAGTTATATTCTCCCATTGGGAAATTGGCCAAAGAACAGAACATCCTCTCCTACATTGCTGCTGCCATTTGATATCTCTCCTTCACCTGTAGGCTCTCCTACCATTTGTACACAGATCTTTTGCAATTTTGTAACTGTCTGCAGGTGAAAACTCCTTCTGCCTTTCTTCTTGGAGATTTTGGTGCTTCTACTGCCAAGAAGAAGTTTTTCTTTGAGTGTGGGAAAGGTGACAACTACAGAAAAGGCAGCACAAGCAAACAGCGTAATGCAGCCACTTCACTGGCCACAGTGCTCTCCCAGACAGTGTAGGGAGAAAGATGCTCCAAACAGGCCATAACCACAAGAGATGTGCAGAACCAGAGACTTTATTGTATTTCCCTCCTGTTGATGGAGGAATAAGGACAAAGGATAAAGTTAGAGTCATGATTCTTCTCTCTTATAACAACATGAACCCAAAAAAAGACAGAGCAGCCTCTAGCTGTGAATTTTATATGGCCATGACTGGATTTTCTTGCGGTGCGGATGTTGCTGCTCTCATGTGTCCATCCAAGAAGCACATAATACTAATTGGTGAGACAAGGAGTTGTGTGGATAAATCTACATATCAGAGCTGTCACTTGACTTTGCCAGAAGATTCAAAAAAGGGTAAAAATCCCAGCTCCCTCTGCCATTAGTGGTGGATTGTCTGTCAGGATGAGCTCTTTTCATCTACTCCATTTGGATTCCTTTTGCAAAGAGTTCATCAGAAACATGACAGATTTTCAGACATGCTTTTCTCCTTGTTAACCTTATTAAAATAAATTTGCATCCTTTAGTTCCCAAGATGTCCTTGCAGTGTCAACATCTGTTTTGGCAAAGATTTGTTTAATAGGTAGCTAGAGCTCAAAGCCTTTGCTGTCATAATATCCTTGCCTTTAAAGAAATTAAGGGGTGCCCATTTGGCCTTTATTATAACAACTCTTCCTTCCTCGTGTGAAGGAAATGATACCTTATTTCTCTCATTAGAGTAAAATATAACCCTTTTAATGCATTGGTGTATCATTGCATAAATAATGAGGACTTCTCTCTGTTTATATGGAATGCAGACCTTTCAAAACCAGCGCGCAGAGACGCGGGGCTGCAAAAATAAAAAGCAGATGTCTCTCCCTCTCTCTCAGGAGGTTAAAGCTTATCAGGGTATTTTAACTCTTGAGCTCCTGTGATGGTCAAGATCTATTGAACAAAGTGAACTGACACTCTCAGGTGCAAAATGGGGCATCCACTTAATCCTGTTTTGTTCTCAGGATTTGTCACTGGGTGAAACTGAGTGAGACAAATATGGAAGGGAAGTTTTGTCATTATTGGGTTTTATTTCATGTAAATGAAAGGAAAAGGTGGCCTATAAATACCTATCTGGCTGTGTCATTGTCCCTTCTGAAGCCCTCATGACAGATGTTACCGTGGAGCTGCTTGCTTAATTTGCTTATCAATGTGAAGTATATTTCCCTCTGTGTACCCATCACTGTGTGGTTTTTGTGTTTCACACACTGCATCCAAACAAGTAGCAGGAGTCTGTCCATCTGAAACACTTGCACTAGCACGGGGGGGCTGAATATGGAAATAAAGATAAAATCAAGCCAATCCTTATCTTACCCATAACCTCTGTGTGGAGGAGCAGGTAACACAAAGCCATCTGTGCCATGTTTGGGGATCTTCTGTGCAGGGGGAATCCTAACATGTTCCGTTAGGTACCATTACCAGGTGGCTGGAGGCATTGGAAATACACCTGCAGCCTGAGCCCTTGGCAAGGATGTAGTGGCTGAAAAATGGTTTCACCGTGAGAAAATGAACTTAGGACATGGATATGCTTCCTCAAGAGCTGTGGGGTAAGAGTGGAAGAAGAGCAGCATTTAAAAAAAATTCACAGAAAACAAATATTTGTCATGAAAAAAGTGTGAGAGCCAGGCAGATGACTCTAAAATGTGTGGCTGGCCTGTACTTCATGGTATTATCACAGTGGTTTATAGTGTTTGGAGGGAGAGTTATGACGCAGAACAAATGAGATAAAAAGCTTGTTTAAATGTGATTAAATGGGTCTAAAAGCTGCCCATTTTCTGGAAAGGAGCTTCAGGCATGGTGCCAAGCTGTAGCATGCTGTATGGTTCACCAGCTCGTCATATCCATATGGGCTGATTCAGAAGAATCTGTTTAAAAGTCATCCAAACAATTTATGGATGTTCTCATCACTGGGCCTAACTGCGCATGAAGGGAAGATACACCCAACGAGGTCATAAAATGGTACCAGGATTTTCTGCTTTTAAAGACGGAAGTTCAGATGTTCAAAATTGCCATCCACTGATATCACCCCAGTAGCCATTAGCACTGGTGTGGGGTGGTTGTTGCCTTGACATTTCCACATGGATTAGTATTTGTTGGCAGCCAACTTCATCGAGGAAGGATCACTGAGACTGGACACTCATGCGAGGCAAGTCATGTTCCAGATGGATCAGATATCCTTGCCATGAAAATGCTCCTTCAGCCAATAAGTTTCTTCTTTGACGGTTTATCCCAGGGAACTGAGCTGATCAGAAATGTTCCCATGAAACATTGTTCCTTGAGCCTGGCTTATTTTGCTGGAACTACACTGAGCACAGTTGACTTTCCCCATGCCTGAGGAAGAGAGCTTGAGGAAACCCACCTGTACTCCTGGCAGATCTCTTCCAGGACAGGAGGAACATAGTGCGTACAAGTCTCTGGCTCCCGAGCGGATGCACCTGGTGGATTTGCCCCAAGGCCAGGGATGCTGGGAGCTCTGCAGCTGCCCGCTGAAGCTGACAGGCTTTGACGTGCATTTCACTGGGAGGCTGCAGCAGGGTCTGGGGAGCTTCTGGCTTCCTGGAAATTGCTCTCTTTTCAAAAAACTGAAAAAAGTTTCTGTTCAATTTGGATGAAAACCAAATTTTATATATATATATATATTTAAACCCTTACATTTTCAAGGCACTGGAAACACTGCATTTCAGCCAGCTCTACTTGATAGTTTTATAGGGCTTTGCCATAATAAAAACGAAGTGAGACGAAACAGAAAAGCCCTGCTTAGTAACAACAGGGGGTGGGGGAGTGGGAAGGGAGGCCTTAACCAGAGACAGGCTTGCTGGGTGACTGTTCTGCCAGCGGAACACAAGATACATGTGCCAGAAGCGTGATCGAAATCACGTGGGCACAAGCCTTTGCATCTCAGAACAAATCAAGGTGCATCTTTAGAAAGTGGAGTGCTCTGTCCCGAATGGTCCCTGATCCCTTTGGGTCTGGGCGAACACCAGATTATTTCTCAGGCATATCTGAACAGATGCTTTTAGCCTCTTATGGCTGTCTTCCCACATATGGAGCTTTGCTTTGTCACCAGACCCTGCCAAATATCCAGTCCTCCTTTTGACAACAAAGAACTGTTTTTATTTACTATGAAAGCTGGTCTGGCCTTGGTTCTTGGTTTTGTAAATTATTCATCTTGTGTCAGTAGTAGTGGAGCTTCTCTCACATGTTAATAAGTTTCTTTCCAGCAAGCTATCAAGTCCAGGTTTTGGCAGGGTGAGGGTGGGAGGTAGTAAGGCAGAAGGGACTTAATAGCTCACCATCTTCATCAGCATTAATCAGCCAGGTGACCATCTCCCCCTTAGATAATGTCCCACGCACCCCTTGCATGGGGAGTAGCTCTGTCCTCTCCTGTTTCTGTGTGTGGGACTGAGCGATAGATCAGCAGTTAGAGCCAGGATCTGTCCTGATATGCTTTTGCCTTCTTGCTTCCTAACTCAGTTCCTTCCTCCATGGAGGTTCCTGTCTGAATCACACAATTAAAGAAAAATTGGTTGGAGGGGACCTCTCAGTTGGATCAGGACTATCATCAAAACTGATCAGATCAGCCATAGCTTGAAAACAACCATGGATGCAGATGCAACATCATTTCTAGATAACCTTTTCCAGAGCTGCACTGCTTTGTTAAGTAAAAAGGTTTTTGTAATGTTCAAGCTTAGCTTCCCATATTGCAGTTTGTGTTGCACCTTTTATTAGCTTTCTCTCCTCACCTAGAAGCATTTGACTCCATTACCTTTGTCACTGTCCTTCATGTAGTTGTAGGTGGCTGTTAGATTCCCCTTCAGCCTCCTCCTTACTAGACTCATAAGCCCAGCTCCTTTACCCTGTTTTTTTCCCAGCTGACAATGAACTGCTGAATCATTGATTGCCACGCTTTGAGTCCAGCTGTCCAGCCCATTTTCAACCCATACAACGATCTGTTTGTCCAGTCCATACTCCCTCAGCTGACAAAGGAGACTACCGTGGGAAATAGTGTCAAAAGCCTGACTGAAGGCAAAATATATTACAGCACAAGGTGAGAGCACCTTGTCTATATAGCCAGTCATTTCATCACATAAGTCAATCAGATTGGTCAAGCATCATCTGCCCTAGGTAGGTCTGTGTTGACTATTCCCTATTTATCTTCTAGTTCTTCCCATGTGTGGAAATGGACTCCAGCAGATGTGTTCTGTGGTCCTTCCAGGGATGGAGAGAACCCAACTGCCCAAGATCCTCCTCTCAACTTTCTTTTTAGATGGGTGTAACATCAGCCTTTTCCTGGTCATTAAGGACTTCCCCCAATCACTGTGATCTTTTGCAGGTAATAAATGGTGGTCTCACAGTCACATCATCCAGCTCCTCCAGTACCCTGAGGTGAAAACCATCCATCTCCATGGATTTGAATATTTGCACCTACCCCGTGTTGTCTCTAACTTGTTGCTCCTCCACTGTTGGCTGTTCCTTTCTTTCCCAAGCAATTCTGATTTGTGCAGAGGTCTAAGAGGAAGATTTACTGGTGAAGACAGAGGGAAAAAAGATGTTTAATACTTTAGCCTTTTTCAAACTGAAAGCGGTTGTCTGTCTTCCCCACAAATAACAATTTTTTCAGTGACCTTATCCCATTTGAACAGCAAGTAATGGGACTGCAGGGTAACATGTTGTAATCATTTGGAGCTGAGTATGAGACAGGGATTTGCTTTGCTCAATATCTGAGTTCCGGCAGATCAGTCTCGTATAATGTGAATCTTTGCACAACATAAGAGTCCTTTCAAAGATACAACTCCCCAACTGTGTGTGTATATTACATTCACCAAGAATGCTGTAAATTTGTTTCCGCTAAGACTAAAGTCCAAGGGAGGATGAATTCTCTACGCGACTTTGATATGCTTGTATCTCCTCTTATTTCCATGGATATTCTGGATAGTAAATCCCTTATCTCCAGATATGTGAACAGTTTACTAAACATCTGTCAGTAGCACCCGTGCCCATCTTGCTAATCTGGAATGCCAACATGCCTCCAAACCCTAAAAAATGCTTAACGATCTGTATCTCAGGACTAAAAATGCAATTCAATTGAACTCAAAAATTGTGAAGTGTCTGCACTTCATCCGTGTAAACTCTATTTGCAAGGCAATCATTAAACATAGGAAGAAACCTATTTCTAAAAGGAAAACATTAGTGATGGGTGCAGTTGTAAGGGGTGGGAGATAGGATTGTGACTGAACTGGGCCTTGGAGGTCAGATGGTTATCGGAGCCAGCTGAGCTTGAAAAACTGAGAGAGAACTCGAACAAACAGGTCTGTGGCATTTAGGCACTATATTAAATAGGATTTGTGGTACTTGCTGCTTCAAGCTGTGCCAAGAAAAGCATGAGTAGCCTTTCTTGTTGAAAATTGGCACATCTGGTCCCAGTCCTAGTTGGAACCAGTGGGGCATGAAAAAATATGCTGTATTACTTGTATCTGTTTTGAAACCTTTACTGGAGGATTCAACCCAGGCTGGACATTCAGTGTTATGTGATCTCTCCTTTCTTTCTCAAGCTCCACGCTCAGCAACAGAGCAGCTCACATGTCAGAAAGCACTGATCATCAGGCAAAAATGGGCTCTGCTCCTGTATAGTTCTGTGCTCTGTTCCCCAGAGTCCCTGGGTCACCAAGGTCATCCAGCACCATCTTTCTAAAGTAACGGAACAACCTTGTGCAGAGAAAGAGTCAACCTACAGAAAGAGAAATGGAGCAAAAATTAATTTATTTGGTGGGGTAGGCTGATGACAGCAATGACAGGGGAGCTTGTGTCTGTACTGGCCCTTTTTGGGTCCTTATTCCCAGGCCAGCTTCCCTGTTACTGGCTCATACTGCCCACCACACTGGGAGGGAAGGCAGAAACCAGAGAAGTGAGTGGATTTAATTCAAAATTTCAAAGATGTTGCTGCTGGGTTTGCAGATGGTGACAGCAGATGACAGAAATGAGCTCATTTTCCCTCTGAACATTTCTTTCATCCCTAATAAAAGAATCCTAAACTAGAGTGCTCCTACAAGAAATGTGGAGTTTTCTCCCTCTGCATTTTTTTCTACCGAAAGAAGGTAACCAGAGCAAAAGAGAGTAGATTCTTGCAATAAGTCCTAGAGTACATTTCTGAGATATCTCAGTGGTGGCCCATTTTACATAACTCCCTTTTAGACCCAGAACTGAGATAAGCTGTGCGCATCTTAGCACAGCTCATCCCTCTCCAATAGAACCGCCCTTGACATTGACTATTTTTCATTCTCCAGGTCCCTGACATCAACTCTTTTTATTTATCTTGTCCGTGGCAGGGAATTTCTACATGGAAATCTTTTTGTTGGCTTTGAAAGACCGATAGTTCCTCTTGGTACAGGCTGATGCATGGCAGGACAAGGAATGATGACTTTTCTCATCACTGGCTGAAGCTAATCTCCTCTTGGTAGCTGTTTCTGAGCTTGAGTTTGCCAGTGGCTCCTGTCCTTTTCTTCCATGGGGACAGAGTTTGAATGTGAATTGTTTGGTTTCCCCACCCCAGAGTCAGCTGGTTCATCCAGACAGCATCCAGACAGCAAGCCAAAATATGACAGTATGGCCAGTTAGGCCATGTTGGACCCAAATGTGGTTTCCAGCCCTGAGCTAACTTAAGAGCATAGACTGAGCTCATAGTGTCAAGTGAACCGTGCGGTGTCTTGGAAAACCTTCTGATTTTTCACTCTAATCCTGTTCAACAGGACATCTTTGGAGCTCAGAGGAGGGACTTCAGGACCTGCTTCCATGTGTTTCTTCATGATATTTATTTCCCCCAGCTCTGCCCAAACAATGAAGAGGCAAAGGGGAATTTAGCCATCAGATATATTCCTGTCTTGATGCTCTATTTGATCTCAGTTTGCTTTTAGATTCTGCATGCCTGAATTAAACGGTTGTACTGCCAGTGAGAAAGAACCACCACCTTCTCTTTTTTTTTAGAAGGGATACAACAACGGGTGTTTTTCCCAGAGGTAGCTCTCCTTGTATGATTCATGCTCTTCAGCAACACCTCTTCCTCCTGCATTTTGAGTTTTCCAGCGTGTGTTTCTGGTGGGATGATTTGTGCTGATATTAGCTCAGGAGGCTTTACGGGTCCCCTGGTTACAGCCTAATAAGTGGGGCAAAGTTATTAAAGGTAAAAACCAAACCAAACCAAACCCATCATGACATTTCTTAAAATAATATGAATTGCCCATTCAGCTGTTCACACACTGCAAAGTAGAATCCAGACCCCTTCTCAAGCTGAAATCCTACTTGAAGCCTGGATCCCATTGAGGATTTAGGACTGGATTCTCATTTATACTAAAGTCTCTTGAGCCAGCAAGCACAGGATGTAAATTATTTTTACTCTCACTTTCACATGAGAATTAGGCCTTTAGAGTCAACTTGAGTTACCTTGTCCTGGCTGCATCAGTCACATATGACCACCTGTTGTTTCTTGGTTAAACTTAACTGTATTCAGTTTTTTGGCAAGAATGCTTCCTTTGCTCTGTGTTTTCATAGCCCTGGCCACTAGGTGCTACTGCAACACAAATACAGTGATGGTTAAACGGAGTCAGCCAGATCCTGGCCCTGCGAGCTCAGCATGGAAGGGTCTTTCTGCACCCCTGGCTCCTCTGGCCCATGCCTGAGCTTCTATGGAGCTAGCATGGTGAACCTGGAGTTAAGGGACAGGCCCAGGGATGATACAGGAGTATAGGACGCTGTGGTGAGGCTAAAAGAACCTCTTCTAGGAACCAAGCCCCAGCCCATAAGAGAAGAGTATGGAGGATTGACTCTGCAGTGTGCATGCACCTCAGGGTGAAATATGGGAGAGGACTGCACAGTGGAATGATGCCTTTGGCCACCAACTGTCTGTGGAAGACCCATTGCTGAAGGCAAGATGCTGCATTCCTCTCAGATGGTTCATTTATAGATCTGGATTGTAGAGTTTAGGACTAAAATGAATGCCTGGATCTTCTAGGCTGACATCCTCAATCTAGTCGGTATTAGATTTCACTGGTTATTCTGGTATGGAGACCAGCTGATTGTGTGTTAGCCTCCAGAAAAGCATCTTCTAAACCTCAAGGCATCAGGAGAGGAACACCACCAATTTTCCATGGTTATTCATGCTCCATGTCTAACCCAGCTTGTGCTTTCCCACTTGCTTGAGTTCACCTGCCTTGGAATATGGAAGAGATTCTCCTAGGATGTATACAACCAGGAATCAAACTGGGAACAAAAATATATAGAATCATAGAATAGGATCACAGAACCATTTGAGTTGGAAGGGACCTTAAAGACCATCTAGTTCAAGCCCCTGCCCTGGCCAGGGACACCTTCCACTAGCCCAGGTTGCCCAAAGCCCCGTCCGACCTGGCCTTGAACCCTTCCAGGGAGGGGGCAGCCACAGCTTCTCTGGGCAACCTGTGCCAGTGTCTCACCACCCTCACCGGAAAGAATTTCTTCCTTATATCTAATCTAAATCTCCCCTCTTGCAGTTTAAAACTGTTACCCCTTGTCCTATCCCTACACTCCCTGATACGTGATATATCTGCTTTGTATTTTTCCACTGCAGTTTCTTTCTGGTTTATATTTTGGGCTTTTCTTCCCAGAAGAAAAAGAATTATTAGTAAAATGGAATTTTTAATTAAAGCAACAAAACAAAACTTGTTCTTATTGAAAACCTCAAAACTAAAAAATCTGTTTTTAGGAAAATCCTGTTTCTTAGACTGGCTTCATTTGATACCTTATATCCTCAGCATGATGCTGTCTTTCATAAGACTTAATTTGTGTAATAGAAGCCAGCAATAAAGGCAGCAAATGTTCCGTTTGCCCTGTTACTAGCTTTAGTTTATCTGGGCTGGCTTCAGCACCTCTAAGGAGGCAGCAGAGGGACAGTTTGTACAACTCTGCCTTAGAACAAATATATTAAATGGAGACAGAGACTCCTCATTCTCACGGGCCCTTATTTGTCTGAGCAGTTTGCTTGCTGCAAGACGGCCTAAGGGCCCACAGGTCTTACGAGTTCCTACCCTTGCTTGGTCCCCGGTGCTTCTCCGGTTCACACCATCGCAGTCTGGGACTCTGTACACTGAAATCTTTGTGTGATTTTTTTCATGGTGAATGGGCCATCTGCCAACAAGGCCAGGGCAGAGTGCTGTATATTTGGTAGTTCTGAATAATTCTGCTGCTGTCTTCTGTAAAGTAAGTGAGAATGCTTAGATTTTTGTTGGTGTCCTCTAATGCTCTGATAGCTTTACTCTTAGCTTCTGGGAAAAAACACAACCTTTATCTATTGAGCTTGTAAATTTTGATTACTCTTGACATAGTCTACTGTTTTATGCTGTTCTAATTACTCCCCTGCCTCATATCCAGTTGGAGCAGGAATTCAGAGCTGATTCAGTTTATCATGCACATAATGCAACTTAAAGAAAAGCATTTCACTAGAGAGCTTCAACATTGTTCACTTGTGTTTGGTCCTTGTTCTACTGCTAAACTTTGCTTTTCTTCTTAGTTGAGTACAGGTTACAGACTAAAGCAGACATTAGTGAAAAATCTTAGTTAGCATTTGTTATTACTTTTCATCTACTGCCTAAGAAGCTTGACTCTATCGTGTTGAGCCCATGCAGAATGGGCAGATGCTTGCAACAGCTTACAGCCTCCTCTAACATGATGCATTCCAGTAAAGATGAAATTACCAGTTAGGTGACCACAGCAGATTTACACAATGGGATCTGCCCTGTGGTTACAGTGGGGTTTGACCTGAAAGCTAAATCCAGAAATCAACTCACACCTTTTCCCAAAACGGCGTGCTGAATAGTGTGTGCTGAATGTAGATGGAGCTGGGCCATGAGGGGACCTGTGCACAGCTGGCACTTAGTTGCTCTTCTAGTAAGGCTGCTACTACTTGATTTGATCTGTTTTAAGGTAGAGTAGTATATTTTTTCCCCTTTATGTTGTCTTTCAAGGACTTGCAGAGTTTCCAGGTCATTGGGTGACCATTGGTGCTGGTAATCACTCAAGGACAGAAATAGCTACTTTTTTTAGGCATATGTCTAAACTTTCTGCTCATTAGCATACATTCAAATGAGAGTTTGCTGAGGAACAAACTGTCCATCCAACCAATAAATACCTGAGATGCTGATGTGTTTGCTTCTTTGTCAAATGCTGAACCTCAAACCTCATCCCAACCTGAAGGCCTTTAAAACGGCTCTCAAAACCTGGCATTTACATACTGGTGGGAAAGAACTATTAAGAGAGCTCAGAGAAACAAGTCTTTGGAAGCTCTTTTAATGGAGGTTGAGGGAGGAGAGAAGTTTGGCAATGCAAGATAAAGCAGTAATAATGCACAACTATAATTCTGTGTCTCACTGAAACCATGCTAAATGATTTGTAACACTCTGAGAGGAGAAATGTGCACCATCAGCATTAATGAGCTTGAGAGAGAGAGTTTGGCCAACACCAAAAATTTTAGATTTGCGTTTGGGTTGAGACTAATTTGCCTTCAAATTTTGCATGTTTTCCTTGTACTCAGATTGCACTTCTTTTTGAAGCCACTAAAACAGACCAGTTAATTCCTGCTGCACCAGTAAAACTCTGCTTGGACACTTTCTTACTCACAGCAAAATGCTCTATTTGTTGTCCAATGTCACCTCTAAGTTAGCCACACAGAGCAATTCTGTTGTAAATAAGTATTAGGATATAGTTTGACAGAGTGCCACATTACATTTGTTGCTTGAATGTTACTTTGGGAGGGAACAGTTTAGAAGAACCATTCAATCGTTGCATTTTCGGGCTTGGATACTTGAAAAAGAACAAGACAGAATACTTTGTCAGACTATCCGGTATATTGTAGTCGACTGGCTGGCGAGTATGTGTGTCACCATCTTCTCTGAGACAGGATATGTGTCATGAACCTCATAGTGCCAAACCTTACAAGATATTTTTCTTCAACTCAAGTGATGGATCGTGCTTTTAGAATACGGCTGCAGGGCTTAGTGTAGTGACAACATGACATTTTTCATGGTCATAAAGTGCTTACAATAGATCTGAAGTGTTGTGAACCGCAAATAGTTAGGAACGAATTTTATCTGCTACTCAAAGTTTCATGTAGATTGCTACATCTTTCCTTTAAACAATTGTTATTGTGCTTTTGTGCAAACATTTGCTTACTAGCTAAGCCTGGAGGTTACAAGTTCAGAGTTTTCCCTGGGCAGGAAAATGGTCTGTTGCTGATTGACAGTGGACCCATTAGGTCTTCCAAATGAGTTTTTCTTTTGGGAATGTTGATCTTCAACAACTCCTTCTTCAGATGATCATGCTCTTTCCATCTCCTTGTCTTTACTCTGTGTCAGAGCACCTATTTTGCTTCTGCAGTGGTCATGTACTCCTTCAGACTCCTGCTGTAGGCCAAATTAACCCCTCACATTGACTTCTTTCTCAGTACATGCTTGCACCTATGAGACCTTCTCTCATGAAGATGGCTGAGGTGATGCCCCATGGGGCTTACATGCGCTGTAATTCTTACTTTCCTGTTTTGAGAATGACCAAGTACTTGGGTTAGGTTGTTGGTAGCCTGCACCAGAGACACACAGGGATGCCTGAGGTAGTCTTCTGCGGGCATAGATGTGAGAGGCACAAGCGTTATGGGCACCACCACCAGGAGATGCCAAACCCGAGCAAATATATTAACAGAAATGATATTTATTGCCATGGCAGGTAGGCACTGAACACAGACCTCTCTAAAGCATACTTATTGAGGTAACTGTTAAAAAATACATTTAACCACAGGCAACAAAGTGTCTTACTGAGACAGTGATCTTATTTCTATAGAACTTACTAGCCCAGGAATGGCTTTGCCCACCTGCAACTCCACTGCTTCCAGAGGTAGCCTGGGTCAAGGAGCACCCAGGAGCATGTTTGTGCAGTGTGCAGTCTTGTGGCAAAGTTAATAAACCTTTCTGGAGCCACAAGAACTGAGAAGAATTGCAGAGAGTCAGCTGGCTCTGTGGGATGCCAGTGGGGTGGTACAGAAATAGTATCATTTGCATTTTTAATTTGTCTGGATAATCCTTAATCCTCATTGTCTCAGATAATGGAGGGCTGAATGTATGCTGAACGCCTATGAAGGACTGTGCTGCAGCAGTTTGGTACTTGTATTTGGCCTTTGATATTTATCAGTATGCATAACAGCATTATCACATATGCACTGTTGTTGCACCCACTGCTTCGAGATAGGGCAGGCTTGGCTTTGGTCACAATGCTCTCTTTTGTTTTCCTTGGTTCACTCTTTCTTGACACCTCAGTTTTTGTCTGCTAGTTTGTTATATTTCTGGCACTGGATACCTCTCTGGGCCAATACCTTTTAAGAGCCTCTAGAGCAGGACACAGTAAAAGAGCCAAAGCTGGAGAAAGGCTTGGAAGACATACGCAGCAGAGCACACAGGTGGAGCAACGAGTAAGGTCCAGTCCAAGGGAATAGGAGCCAGCTTTCATCCTGAAGGCCAACCAGCTGTCTGCACTCACTGCCTCTGCCGCTGGCTGAGTAATTCCAGTTTCAGGGAATGCTGATGTCAGTTGTCCTGCAGGGGTTGTGCTGGGTGGTGACTGCAGTCTGCTCGCCACCAAACTTCTGACTGTTGACGTGATGTCAGGTATTCCTCTTAATAGTCAACAAGCTGTGTAGGTTGCTTAGAAAGTCACATAGGTTCAATCTCTTTCCTATCCTCAGATCCCTGAAATGTGGAAATATATGGTGTTAAAAACCTCATTCACCATGACTTAATGTGCTTAGGTTATCCCTTCTCTCCCTTAAGGCCAACTGACAGAGCAATAGATTGTTCCGCAGGCATCAGGATGTGATGGTTTGAGAGAGGGTCCAGGTCTGTGCTATTTTAGCCAGTATTAAGAGTGTGCCCAGTTTATTTGCATTCTCTCCCCAACTTTTGAGCTTAATCCTACTGATGCCAACTGTACAGAGCTCCAACAAAGTACTTTCAGCCTCTTCTTCTTCTGGTGATGACCAATTTTACTCCTGAACTAGGTGTGGAAGGTCCCTGATCACTATTGCAAGCACCAAACTACTTGGCTTCTTGCAATGACAGCAGTCAGGCATGTCTGTTCCCTGCTTCATTGCCCAGTGTAGAAACACCCATTTACCAGAAAGGGTTAGGATGTTCAGCGTTTAGCATTAGTAGGTACACACTGGCAGTGTTAAAATTCATACATCCTCCTGCTTCAGTGAGGACAGCTCTGAAGTGACCTCATGGAAAACTCTCAAGAGTTTCTGTATGATTTCTCATGGGCTTATCCCCACTGTAGACAGACAGGCCCGAAAAGCTGCCTTGCAGCCAGTCGGCTTGTGCCTTTTATGAGACCTCAGCAGATGAATGAATCTGTACTCACGTAAGAGAAGGGATTATTTGTTCTACCCCCACATTTCAGAGATTTGGATCATGCACTGCATAATTTTGACAATGTCTTGTTCTCTATCCAAAGCTCTTTCCAAGCGTTCTGTATAGCTCAACATTACTCATCTGGGAGAAGCAAAGAAACCCGAGTAAGACTTTTACAGGGCAGGACAGAGTGATGAAAAACTATAATGTGACAATGTTGTATCAGCTCAATTTGAAATGATTCAAAGCTCCTTCTCTCCTTAGGAACTCCCAGCAAGCTTGGGCAGGCCACCACCACTATGTGACAGTTTCTAAATACTAGCTGTGCAACCAGGAGAACTCTGGATGTTGCTAGCCAAATTTATGGGCATGTCTCTGAACCCCAAAGTGGCGAACTGTCCATGTGAAGTGGCAAGAGCAGAAAGCCTGTCTATTTGTCCCGTGCATGGGGTTTATCTAAAAGCTCCTTGAAATCCATTGTGTGTGGCCAATGCATCAGGGCCATAGTGCAGAATGCAGTTTGTGACTGGATCAAAAAAATGTATTGAAACTTTTCTGCTAATTTAAGGTGAAATTCTGTAATCTTCTCAACCATTTGCATTGTACAAACCTGTGCACTGAGAAAAGTGAACAAGTTAGAAGACTTGGTCTTTGTGTAGGAGCAGAAAGAAACCTGAATGCATTTTAGGTGCTGAATGTTCTTATCCTGCACCCAGCAAAATAGGCAGAAAACATCTTCCTTCTGTGTGTTTCATTATTAGAAGGGAGTTTCCCAATCACAGAATGTTTATCTTCCAAGATGCAAATATACCAATTTTTACTCAACGGGAGTTGAGTAAGACTCAGCTGTGTAGCCTCTTCAATGGGAAATGCAAACATCGCTGCTCGTCCTTTTTAATTCTGGCACCATATAAATGATATCAATATTGTAAAAATGCTCTCCCTTCTCCCTCCTGCTCTCACCCACCTACCCATACCTTAGCACATGCAAAGTTTGCTGTGCACACATGTAGCTAGCTGGTTTGAACTCCAATAGCAGACAGTGGGATAACAAGGTGAAACCTCCAAAATCAAAGATGCTTGGGCATTGTGCAGCCAGCTGAAATGAGCAATTATCTTCAATCTGTGTGCAAAAGCCCAGGGTGTAGGGGGGTAGGGTGAACAACCCTTTATTTATTGACATAAGTAATGAGTCTTCGTTTATCCTTTGGTAGGGAAGGCAGTAACTGCAGCAACATTTCTTCTACTTGTGATAAGAAGTGAAAATACAAATGTGATGGGGAAACATTAATTGTGAGGGTCCTAATTAAAATCACTGGGAGAGGTATTGCATTACAGTGCAAAGAAGCAGATGAATGTGACCTCTCTGTGAACTTCTCAACCCTACTAGAAGCATAAATTTAAAGTCTCCTAGCGGAAAAGTGTTCTGGCACTGAACTGGTGTCTACAATCAGGATTTTGTCTGCAGGTATCAATGCACAAAATCTCTGCCTCGTGGAGTTCCGAGTCCCCTGAGGCTTCTTATGTTTTGCCTTCATTTGCTATAGTCCATGTCAGAGGGTTTCAGTGGCCTGGCCCAGCTCTGGCTGCTCCCCTCTCCTCCCAGCCTGGAGCATTTCCTTGATATGCAGGGAAAAACTCTTGCAAGAGGTGGTCAGAAAGGCCACAGTAAGTGGAGCAGAACAGAAATCTGTGTACTGCAGAAATGCTTGCCGAAGATATATAACATTTGTCTGCTACCAATTGTCACAAACAGTTAAGGCAAGCAATTTATGACTCTGTAGCTCACCCTTACCCTGTTAGATTTGCATCTCTGAGTCCTACCTGGCATGTTGCACTGATTCCTCCTGATTTTTAACTCAGGGCAGGGCAAAACAAACATGATGAGACAGATACACTCCTTTTCTTTAAGGAAGGGGCTTTTTTTTTTGGCTCCCTCATCATTAAGCAAATGCTTTTGCTGAGTGACAGCTGTTTCTTCTCAGCAACGGGACACAAAATTTGGCTTTGTTTTAATCTTGGGATGTTTATCACAGGACTTTGAAGCTTACACCCTTCATTTTTCCCTTCTCTATCTCTCCAAAGCTTTGGGGTTGAGAAGGAGCAGGAAGAGGAAGGGTTTTCAAAGGGATGTTTCACTGTTAAAAGTTCAGCAGTGCTCTCATATGTGATTTTCCTGGTTGGCAGCTTTATGGCTAAAACCTCTGTTTTAAAACTGGTGCACACTGGTGATACGAACATGCCACATGGTGTCTGATGGCCTTTAGCGACAGCAGATTTATAGCATTTTCCCTCATAAAAATCCTTTCCTTTGCCAAAAGAGGTCCAGCTGGAGTTATGAAATCACTAAACAGAGACCCTGCTACAGTGAGGAAGCTTGGCCTTTTCAGTTCCCTTGATCTGTCACACGCAGATCACATCATAACCTTGCACACTGGAAATTACACAGCATCCGTGCGGTACCCTTGGAAAGACTCCTTTATTCCTATAGAGACGTGGGATCTGATAGCACTTGTGGTCCATGTGTGCTGCTTCGCAATTAATAGGAAGTTCATCTTATTCAATTATATTCAAGTTTTATTAAGGTCTATGCATAAGACGTAGTTAAAAGCCTATGGGCCAAAAAACCCCTCCCTAACTGTGAGATATTGCACCCCTGAAATTTTGAGTGACTCTAAATAGACATAATCCCTTCTTGAGTGCTTGGGAAGTGGTTAGTGGAGCTTGGATGTCACCATGAACAAATCTCAGTTAATAATTCTTTCAATTATAAATGTGTTCTGAATCTGTGACTGACCACTAATGGCTTTTGTGTTGCTCACTGTGAAATTCATAGGCAATTAGGAAAATGGAGACAGATCTGATAGCTAATTGCTGTAAAAATCATCCTCCAAGTGTTTGAAAACCCAAAATCCTCAGCTGAAATCCACAAATGTCTTCATGCAAACTAAAGAGGTTCTCCAGTGGCGCCTGTGTGGTGAGGATTTTGAGATGCTAGAGCAGTACGGTGGGGTTTGGGATGAACCGTGCTGGGACAAGCAGAGGCAGCATGGCTTTCCATCACTCCAGAGACCCTCAGCTATGTCTCCAAAGGCACCACTGGCTCTCCTGGGGCATTTGCAGAGTTTGTTGAAGGGCTACCCTCAGCCCTGTTGTCTTTGAGGAACAACTGTGCCATGAACAGAGTATAAGGGCTGCATTTGCAAGGGACTAGAGAACAACTTCTGCTCCAGCTCCCTTTGCCATTTGAAAAGTCCATTCTGTATACCAATTATTTAGCCTAGACTCACGTGTAAGCCATTTCTCAGTATCACTTGGGTGACTAGGAGTGTGTTGCTCCCCTGCTTATGTCATGCTGGTGATATGTGATGCCACAGGGTAATGAGAGGGTGGCTGGGGCAATGGCTACCAGGCCTGTGTGCCAAACCCTCAGCTGAGACAACTGAGTACAGAGTCTGGACAGCCCAAGTGGAAAAGCTTAGTCCAACTCCCTGTCAAAAAACATCTTGAGGCTCTGCTTGTCTCCAGTGAACAAGAAGGCCTCAACTAAAGAGGTCTTTAGAGAGCACCCTTGGGCTTTAAGGTTTGTTTGGTAGGTCCAGCATGTACAGTGGGCACAGACCTGCTCCTGTTTGGTGCCATGTTGACATGCAGAGTGGCTGGTTCTCTTCTGTTTATTGCTCAAGTTCCTTAGTCAAAATATCATATGTGAAAGTAGCCACCTTCATAAGCAAGAGGGACTTGACTTTGATTCAACACACACAGAAGCAAATCAGAAATAACTGCTGATGTGATGCCATTGAAATGGGTTGTGCTAGATCTGGATACAATGGGTGTGAGATCAGAGAGGGGTCTGATGTGGTCTAGTTGCTTGCTTGCTTTAGTTTTGGGGAGGACAGTTCTGTTTGGAAGGCTGGTACTTGAAAGGCATTTCTGCAAAGATATGTATATTGAACTTTTCATGTGTATATATATATATATATTGAATTTGTAGCTGACGCCCTGGCTTGCAGTCAAGGGAGTGAAAGAAAAAATGGAAAAGAAAATGAAAAAAGAACAGTGAAGAAATAAACGTCTCTGTGAATCTGGGATAAGAAACCCAGATAAATCACTGTGTCTTATAATCTGGAAAAAAAAATCAGGGTGAGAGAGTCAGCATTTTTTGTTATGACTTTACCAACGTGTTGGACTAATGGAATGAGAGGACCGTCCTAGTTGGCTTCATTTCTGCACAAACGCATCACACCTGGCTCTGCACTTTTTGTGCTGACCTCTGTCAGCCATGTAAAGTGAGAATTTAGGGACCAGATCTGAGAAAAAGGAAAAAAAAAAAAAAAAAGGAGCACATTTGTGTTTTGGCTTTGATTGCAGCAGCCTGGCGTGGAGCTGAGACGGGGTGGGCTCCTTCACCGAGGCCCCTCCAGTGGAAGGACACAGAGAAAGAAGGCTGTGTTAGTTTCCATGCTGCTTAACATTTGTATTTATTTATGCACCGCATTTAATTCTTTATTTATTCTACATGTGAGCGTGGATTTAATGCTTGGCTCCAGGTAGTCCTGTGTTTATCCCCAGGGCTGCAAATGTTCAGACTAACAGTAGGTTTTAACCCCAGGTGGAAAGGCCACCTCTAACTCTGCAACTGTAGTACCTGTCTACCCGTTTGGACACTGAGGAGTTGCCGGTGGCTTGGCTGGTGGGATATTTACTCCCAGAAGCAATACTGAGGGCACAAAGTCAGTGCCCCGGGGCCAGGACCATTCTCCGGTAGGTTGTGGCTCCTGGAGCGGAAGGTGCAGAGACCAAGGTGCTGCAGCACTGTGCTGCTGTTTGCCAGGAGAAGGGAGTTGGTCATGCCGGATGGAGTTAATGGGGCATATGCACATCGCTCTCTTCCTCTGTTTAATGCTCTTAATATTCTCAGTGTCAAAACAGCCCCTGAGGGGCAGATGCCACCAAGTGTAGCAAGGGAATACCCCTGTGGATGCTCTGGCTTCTGCTCTGCACTGGACAAAAAAGGCAGGAAACCAAAATACCCTGTCCCAGAGCCATGTCCATGCTCTTGGCCCCATTCACACACCACATGGAGCACAAAAGCAACAGGGAGTCAGTGTGTTACCATTGTTCATTGTTAGCAGCTTCAGATCTGAAGCAGTGAATGGGGAGCCAACATCCCACTCCAGCTTGCAGAAGCCATCCAGTTCCCTCTTTGTTCGTCAGCAAACAGGGGGATAACAAAGGGCGCTGCTGAAAACCAGCAGTGTTGCAAGATCTGCGCATAATAGTTGCAGAACGAGTTGAAAAGGAGGAAAACGGGGTTTTATGAAGAAAAATTGCAGACATTCAAGTTGCTTCTGTTTCCCAGGGTGGTACCACAGCTGAAGGTGGGTCCTACAGGGGTTCATGCAGCTGCCCTGCGTATTGCAGAAGTTGGAGAAATACTGTGAAGATGTCAAAGGAAAACGGAAAAAACCCCAACTCCACCAGCCAAACAGCCTGTCAGTGCATTCAGTGGTGAAAGGAAGGTGGGACAGGGATGAAAGAGGAACAGCCATCAATTAAAAACAGGGAGGGGAAAGCTTGTAACACTTCCATTTTCTAAAAAAGAAAGCTTACCTAGGCCCTAGTTTGGTTTTGTTTTAAAATCCTTTTCTGTGAAAGAAAAGATCTTATAATTGAAAAGATACTCTTGGACTGAATCTTCTGGTTTTGGGAAAACTGCTTTTTCAGTAACAAAATCTTTCACATAAAATATTCCAAAAGGCTGGAGGTGTTTGTGTGCAGAGCTGTAACTGCTGAAGGTGATTCTCAGATTAGATGTCTCTGCATGCTTTCACCTGCTCTAGGGACAGTCTGATGCCTCCTTTCCTTACAAACTCCATCACATGAATGGCTGTCACATTTGGCTGTGGTGGCCACCAAATCCGAGCTGTTTCACACTGAGGAGATGGTCAGTGGTAGACAACAGCTGAATTATATTGCTTATGCTCATATGGTACCACTTCTTTCAGTGTTATGAGCCAGGAACTCCAGATGTGGCTTGGAGCAGCAGTTTCTGGAGGACACACCATGTGCGTGGCACTCCCCATCCCCTCTCCACTGAGAGCCGGAGCCACAACCAAATGTGAGACCTTGAACATCACATTTCTGTCTGTGGTATTGATCGACAGGACGTAAACACTACCTGTGGGGGTGAAGATATCCGCCAAGCTGTGCAGAAATGTCACGTTGCTTTCATTCCACTGCACGCTTGTCCCCCCTCATCCTTTCAATTCAGATGCTACTCTTCATGATGCTGTGAGAGGTTAATATTTCTGACGTGAATCGATAATGTTGGATGCGGAGCTCATTTCTTGGCAAGTCAGTGCAAAGGAAGTAAACAGTGCCTGTTTGTTTTGACTTTCTTCCCTCATTAAGTCTGGTTTATTTTAGTAGATGGTCTTTTGATTTCATTAATTAAAATATGGCTGGATAGGGAATGAGAATGACTGCAAAGGATTTATGATTGGTATATACAAGAAGGAAGGAATAGCCTTTGGATTTCTGTTGCCACTAAGGAAGGTGTAAGAGGCAAAGTAGATCTTCATCTCTTGGCTCTGTAGGGGAAGGGAGGAGAAGCTGGTAGTTTTAGCTCTCTGTGGTGCTTTGCTAGAATTCAGGGTTGAGATTCAAGGTCTTTGACAAACCTGGGTTAATTAATGATAAATAAAACTTGGTGAAGATAAGATACAACAAAATAAAGCAAACTAAAGCAAAAATATATATTTCAAATCAATTATTGCAAAAGCATCCAATAGGTTTTAGTATGTCTCCTTTTTTGTTAGCAAAACATTTGGGAATTGTTTTTTTTTTTGTCTATTTATATTTCAGCAAATATTAATAAGCACTGTCAACTTGTGGATTCTTTTCAGTTTGGTTGCACTAATTTTTCTTCCCAAAAGTGCTACACTGTGGTGTTGCATTGTCAAGACAATTTGTCCAGATCATGCCCCACTTGTTATGCTGAAATGAGAAACAAGTAGCTGCAACCCTTGCAGCTGGATCAGTAAATGCATTAAAAATTACAGCTTGAGAAGGACAAACTCTATTTCAAAATCAAGTGTTGGACCTCAAAACGATGGGTGGTGGCCATCGAAAGGAAGGTAAAAGACAAGATGCAATATTTCAGAATTCTGAAAAATTAAACACTTACTTTAGAAGTGTCAAAAAAATTTTCCAGAATTTTGCTTAGACATTATTTTCACTTTCATTGATTGTTTAGTCTCACAATTCACATATATTTTTAAGCAGTTGGTAAATAACACTATCTTTTCTTTTTAAGTTTTCTTTTGGGCTGAAAAACATACCTCATTCAGTCTACATCTGCTCCTTTTTGGGCCAAACACATGCTTTCAGTTGACTCAGAATTATTGCTGGGTTGCTGCTGGTAGAGCTGGGAGGTTGCAGGTGTGCATTGGCAAAAGCAAAGTAGTCTCCCTTTTGGTTTGACTCAAACCAACTTTTTTCTTTAGATTCTTTCCTGTATTGCTGATGACAAGAACAGCCGATTCACCCTGGGCTGAGGCCTGTGATAAGAAACAGCGGTTAAGCCACTTACAGTATTTGGATTATGAAGGAATTGGGCTGGTGGCTGCCAGGCTACCGTGTCTCCGTGCCTGAGCCTGCGTGCAGGCAGCCCAGCGAGGGTACAGCACTGGCAAATCAGAGATTTCCCCAGGTAGTGTGGGGTGAAGACCAAACCCATTGCTTCTGGCTTGAACATTGGAAACATTCAGCTTTCTCCCCGTATTCTCTTCTTTTGCACAATCTGTAGGAAAATTTTATTTTTTGCTCTGGAAAGGATATTGTTTCCTGCCCTCCCCAAGTTTCCTGCAAAATACTAATTCTGGTTTTTACTGGCTTTCTTCGTGTGCTGTTCTGAACAGGGCTGGTCTTCAGCATGTATATGGGCTTTCCTGAACTTGAGAAGAAACATTATTGAGTGCTTATGTGCACCACACAGCTCACTACGGTCAGCTCACCGTGTGTTTCCATGACAAGAAAGAGTTTTTATGACCTCCACTAGCGTGGGAGCCAGCTGAATTTGCAAATCCCTTTTTTTCCTCCCTACATGATGAGATTGCTAGGCAAGCAGGCAGGCTTTTTGAGTACTTTTCCAACTCCAGGTTTTCTACTGGGTACCATTGTATGGCAGGTAAAATGCGATGATGACTGGGCAATGCACAGCACAATGTTTTGTTTGCTACCTCACTGTGATAATTTATGCTTTGCTGGGAAGTTCTGCAGAGCCCTTATGGAACTGAAGATCTTAAACTTATGTCATAAATTGCTTGAAAATGAGAGGAAGCTTAACTTTCCTTATAAAAAGACTAAGGACTGTAATTTATTGCTGTAAACAAGAATGAGAAGATAAAAAAAATAATTAAAAAAGAAAATGTCAAGCTCTTTTTATTCAAAATTTGAAAGGACCTGAAGTCAATTGTTTCCTCTCGTGGAAGGTCTGGTTTCTATCAACCAGGCAGAAGGGGTTTTGTTTCTAGCAGTCAAATCAACAGGCCAGTAAGAGTAGCTTTGAACTGCAATTTGTCTTTATGTATTTTGAAAATGTTCTTTCGACGTGTTTACATGTTGGCTGGGGCACTTTTGCTGGAGTCAGCTCTTTCTGGGACGATTAATCAAACGATCAAGTCTCTGATTAATCAAAGTCCCTCCTGACAACGCAGTCCTTTCTTTCAATCACCTGCTGAGTCTCTACTAAAACCCAAACAAGCAAATGATTAAACTTTTTTTTAAAGGAAAGAATGAAAGAAAGAAATTAAAAAAAAGGCGGTGTGTCTTGCAGATTTGGCACTTTCTGAGGTACATACCTCAAGGAGAGAGAGATCTTGGACTACATTTGTGATGCAAACTGGAACCTTTGGCTACCAAATGCAGGATGTGGTGTATCCTGTTCAAAGAGGCACATATTTTGCATGTTTGTGTTGGCTCCTCTCAATCAAAGCATGCTGTGATTCAGCTACACTAAAAATTAACAATCTATGTTATAGCCATGTATTACATTACGCCCCATTTTTTTAAAAAATCTTTTCCAGAAAGACATCTTCTAAAGAGAAGGGAAGGTAGGTAACAAAAACCTTGCAAATGTTTTCATAATAATTATTCAACGGCAATCAAATCATGCCACTTTAAAAGATCAGCTGAACTATCTGTAAATATTTCCTCATCTCTGCAGAGCAGTACGATCTCCTAATAAAATGCATCTGTCTCCATTTCTGCATTAAATTGGAGGTGGATTTTTATGTCAATGGCTCTTCAATGTCACTGCAAATAGCGAAGAAGAAGAAGAAAAGTTAAAATAGGAGATGCTGTCCCACAGCAACTTGGGATTTTTGTGAAACTGGTTTTGCGGTTTTTCTTAAAGAGAGAAAACAGCCTGCATTAGATGATTTGATTGTGAATAGTGATGTCAAAAATCAAAGACCGAAATCTCCTCCATGACAGGCAACATCATCTGAGTCTGCCAGCAGCCTTATTAACACTCTGATTAGTGTCTTCTTTTTGGCTTTGAGGATTTTAGTCTCTGTTAATAAACATTCTTCACACCTTTCCTTCAGAGGTGTTTTATAAACCAATGAATGAGGTGCTACAGAGGTGATACCTAAATACAATTACTTTATTTACAGGTAAAAGCAAACTGAGCTATAAAGGAACTAAATAACTCAACCATGTTCAAGATCCAAGGAGGAAGAGGTGCCTGGGCTCTGCCAACACTGACCACAACCCTGGAATGCTTCTCTGATCAGGGAATCACGTTGTTTTCTTCAAACCAATCCCACCTGCTTCTGTAAATTGGATTAGAGGGCTGCCCTGCTGTGTGTACACATAAAACACTTCTGGGTTAACTGACAGAGTAGGAGCACAGCTATTTTTGCATAGTCCGTTTTAACATTGTTGGTAACTCTCCAGATTTCCTCCAAGTTATTCCATATTCTTGACATATCTTCTGTCAGTCCAGTGTTTTGTTCCCCTGCCACACCTATTTCTAAATCACTAATTACTCTTGTTACATGCTGATGAAATAAATATGTTTGTTTTTTCCCTTCCCCAGGGTGGCTATTAAAATCCAGTTACCTTTATTCGCTGAAGTGACCTTAGGAAAAGACCTTGCCCAACACATCTAATGACATCTTCTTAGTATTTAATTTTCAGCAGGCATTTCCAAAGAAACCCCATTTTGTTTCAGGCAGAACTCTTTATTTCAGATAATGCGGTTTGCAGACTTCATAAAAAACCATCATCGTGTTTCTTTCGTTGTGGCCTTTAGAACAAAGTCAACCAATGTTCATTCTTCCAGTTGCAAAACTCCCCCTCAAAAACAAACGCCAGAAAACATTTTTTTCTCTCTGCTGTATTTATCTTGTTCTGTTTTCAATAACCTGTGCCTGGCATCTTGGGTATTTATCACCCTAGAGAGGATAGAACATGAAAAAAACCAACACAGCAGCTAAAAAGAAGCCAAAATACAAATCTTGAAAGAAATTATATTCTGAGTGAAATGGCATAAAGAATTCTCTTAGTTGTTGTTCTGTTGAAAGAAACAACTGCATGTCAAGTTGTGGATGACAGAAGAGTACAATACCTAATGTCTTAAAAATAACACATCTTTTCTGAACTTGATAATGGGAAAGACTTCTGATGGCTGACAGATTCATGAAATCAGTTAAAACTGTCTTCTACATAGATGTTTCTGGCTGTACACCTAAACCTTTATTTTGGCAGGAGATGAGAACTCAGCTACCTACACTGAACTCAGAGAGAAAAAATACAGAGAAATAGAGACATATAAACTAATGCCACTAACAGTCTGCCACATTTAAAAATACTGAAAAGCACTTTCTCATTCTGTACAATTTAAATATTTAAACAAATGGAGAAAATTCATCTTATTCTTGGCACAGGTCTTATCCATTTTATTATTCAGTATCTCCAAATATGCTGAGATGCCAAGTAATTTCCAGTTTTTATCAAATTTTAACTTTGGAGTATGACTTTGGGATATTATGTTCAGAAGTGCATGGAGCTTTTGAAGCAGAATTTCTCTGGATTTAATATATCCCTTTCAGAGCTTTGCCTTTAGATGGAAATTCATTCTGAGCCAGTAATATTATATGTTATTTCTAAAACTCTTAAGTTTATAAAGCACATAATGAAATTTAAGTCTTCAGCCCAGGTGGAATCATGAATTAGCATTGAGTTCTCTGAGCAGCAGGGCTGGTTGCCTTTTTTGTGCCTTTGCATCATTCTGGATAGACCATGGACTATGGCATAAAATGGCTACACAGAGTCATGATGGTCACTGAGGCAGTGACCCCCTTCCTGGGAAAGCAGTCCTTCCTTGGCAGAGTGAAGATGCTCGTGCTGGAAGTATGGGGGAAAACTGACCGTGACCTGGAGATGTTTTCTGAGAAGCCTCATGGGTCATGTCTATCTGTAAATGAATAAAGGAGCTCCTTCTGATGTGGTTATTATCTGGACCATTGCAGTGGCACAACATTAATCACAGCAATAAGTGAAAAAGATAAAATATGAAAGCACGTTGGAGGTTTTTATAAACCATTAAGATCACTATTCTTTATTTAGGAAATTTGCCATCTCAGATCCTCAGGCCAGTTCTGTACTCTTCCAAATTTATCTGATTCCAAAGTACCAAATAGTTTAAATTAAACTCAACATGCTAAAACTGCACTTCTGATGTTTTCCTGGATGCAGGACAACATGAGGCTTCCTATAGTTTCATTTGCAACATAATTATTCTTCAGGATATTTTTCTCACCAGCTCTGAGCTTGATAAGGCTGTTGAACACAAGAACCTAAATTGAAATAACTCCATCCTGGGTGATAAGGACAACGAGAGAAAAAAAGTCACAGTGGGAAGAATTAAGCTGTTAATACTTGCTCATGATACCTGTATTATACCAAAGAAGCAGTGCTGAGGAACATCATCTGAACGTCCAGGCGTTAGAGCAGAAGCATGGTCGCACTTTGGGCCAAGGCATGCCTATCCACACTGAGTTTTCTGGTTGTTAAAGCAGATGAGGGAGTTGCTGGAGTGCAGGCATTGCCAACTGGGCAGCCCTCAGTAGCTCCATCACACCTCTAAGTGTGTTTGCTCGGCGCTGCTCCTCTGTGTTTCAGGTGGGTCTTGCTTGCCAGAAGGGAAACTCTGTTTATGTAGCATGTTATGGAGGTGACACGCTCTTTGCCCCTGTTAGGAAAAGTTTGCTTTTCCTCCTGATTCTAAACCAAAAGTCACACTGGTTGAAAGAATACAAATGCTCTTTTTATACGGGAAAATACATCACAGGAGTCAGTCACCCTGGCCAGTCACAGGTAAAACAGGGGTCCAAATTGGCACAGCAGGGAAGCAAGCGGGAATTTCAGCTAAACTGGGACGAATGGACACTGTGTGCCACACATCTCAGCTGCTGAGCCCTAGAGTGTATTTTGATCAAGGAGAAGAATTTCAGAGAAGTGAGGGTTCAGGTGCGACTGCTCAGGAGCAGAAGGCTTTTCTATAGTCAGTGCTTTATGACTTACATCAATCTGACAGTCAGACATTTGGCCTTAGTGCTTACTGGTACAAGCAAAGTGTATTTCATACCTATTAGCTGCTTTTCCTTCCAGGAATTGACTTGTCCTGGAAGCTCTGCCAAGTGGTTTATATGCAAGCCTATCACTGATGTGCAGCTCACGCTGCCCGCTAAGCCACAGCTGAGTCCGATCTGCTTTATATTCAGTTTTCACACTTGAGAGAGCGAGCACCAGGATTTTGTGAGCCCAGAGCAAAAAAATTAAAACAATGGAACTGTTCAGAGCTGTTTCCTTTGGAGATGTTCAGCGCTGATTAGATCTAGCTGCACAGCAGGTAGCCACCTAGCAAAGTGCTTAGCAAGAGCTGCCTCGTAGCGCCAGGGCGTACATGCAACGCGAAGGGATTTTTAATTCCATCTGACACACACAACTTTTTGCAAGGCTTCCAAAAATCACATAACCCCGTGCCCAGTCCCGGCTCTGAGCGTGAAGTCCTTTTGTTTATTGTCTTTGGGCCTGGTGTGCCTGCAGCTGTGCTGGTGGCAGCATCAACCCCTCCAACAGACCCCCTTGGTGGGGTGAGTGGTGACTGGGATCTTCCCACGTCCAGCCTTCATTTCTTGGAGTGACAGTGGCAGAAGGTCATGGGCGTCTCTTCCCTTTGCCTGACGTGTCCTCTTGGAGCCCGGTGATGGCCACCCCCTGGTGAATGTCCCCCTGGGTGTAGGGCCGGCTGGGTTTTTCCCACACTGCAATCACCAGAGGGCCCGCTTGCCCTTCATGCCTGGACTGTCAACTGTGATGACATTTCTCATGGTCAAGGTCTTTCCCAAATCCCACAAGCTGGTGGGTTCTGGGTGTCAGAGAAGATCCCCTACCAATTGTGAGAAGTTTCTTTTAATGTCTTGGACTGGTACCATCCTTTTTGCCTTAACATCTTCGTTGCAGCAATGTGAGTGCTTTCGGATGGTAAGAGGGGTGAAAGGGATGTAGAAAGGTGTGCATAACGCTTGTAGGCCTCCCGTCAGCCTCTTACTGAAGTAACTGGACAAATTAAATATACATTGCGTAGAGTAATAGTGTAAACCCATTTGGGGTCACATCTTTCCTTCAGTCATAAAAGAAAATTTGAAGCTGAGAGTATCTCTGAAGCCCATATGTGCTATTAAACATGTGAAAACAGACAAGGAGAAAAGATTCACCTTCCTAATGATGCAGCAGGCTCACGTTTGCTGGCTCTCCAGCACATGTACCCACCGCAAGCCGCTGGCATGCAGCAGTGGCACACATACAGTGGAATGTGTCTGGCACAGGGCGCTTTTTCAGCTTATGTTTTCCTAGCTGGCCATGCCAGGAGACATATTTGTGTTTATTGCAGGGGCTGGGAGTTGCCTACAGGTGCTAATTATTGACTGTTCCTCCTCCACAAGGGAGCCAGTGTGTGAGCCACCCTTCACCCCACCAGCGAGTCACTACCACGTTGCCGGCCCTTCCCCGCAGCTGGAAATGAGCTGTTTGTGTTGGAGTGGAGGGTGCAGATGGTGCCACCTGTGGCACACTCTGCCAGCAAGAGCAGCTCTGGGGGAGCTGCCACTGCCTCTTAGGAGGTCATTCGTGGGAGGGGGAAGCCAAAATGCATTTGCACTTGCACAAGACTCCCCAGGCTGACAAATACCTTTGCACGTCAGATGGCTGCTCCAGCACCCTACCCCAGGGCTGATGGACTTGCAGAGTGCTGAGGAGGCCTGTCCAGCCCTGAACATGACCCGGTCTTTCAAGTTTGGGAGCAAAAAGATCTTAATATCCTCCAAAAGAACAGGGGCAGTCTCATTTCAAAAATTTCACATTGCCTGCACAACAGTTTGCCTTAGATGTAACAAGTATCTCCTGTCCCATGAGAGGGTCATCAGAGGGGCTGACCCCTCCCCAGATGAACATCAGTTTTCCACAAGGCATTTCTCTGGCAGCACAGAGTGTGCCAGCCTCGGTGATGGCAGGTTGATCTTATACAACATGTAGAGTCTGAAGAAGTGATGAAATCCAGAATATAAACTGGGATTTTTCACTTCTGATGGCTATCGGATAAAGAAAAACAGCTTCTGGCTTTCTTCTGCTCTCTCTGTTCCCAAACAAGAAGCATTTATTATACATTTTTAATTAAGATCTAGGCTGATATAGCAAAATTGCTGCCTCTCCCTGTACTGCTTTTGCTGAAAAGACAGCTGAACACAATTATTAGAGGAAAACTTTTGCCTTAATGATATACTATTCATTTTTTAACTGTGGTGTTTCCTGATGTCCAATAAAAAAATATAATATAAATCACAGCAGCCTAAAGGTTCAGGACATCATTCTTTGACAGGTGGCCTTGGAGAAGGCAGAGATTTGAGAAGATTCCCACAGTGTGGCTAAAATTGTCACATTTTAACTTCATCAAATTTATGTGAAAAAGAAAGTCGCGGAGTCTTTGCACCTGAAGCTATAAAGTGGCCCTTGCTCCCTTGAAGCACAGCCAAAACTTGTTTGAAATTTGGTCCACCTCAGGGACCGTCATTTGATTTACATAATAAAAGCCGAGTTGAGGCAAAGTCACCAAGTGTCAGGAGTAGATGTGAAAGGTTTGTGTTGAGTTTTTTCATACGTATGGTGCAGTTGTTTCTACCGTTTGGAAGGGCTATATTGGTATGACCCTGACCCTTGCCAGGATATCTACAGCCATATGTTTGTCTTTAAAAAAATGGCAAACCCAGGCATTTTCCAGGAAAATCCTCCAATTTACTGGATCTTTTTCTAGGTTTCTTTGGGAAGAGGAATTGAGTTTAATAGGAAATCTAAATTTGAAAGTTTTTTTAAAAAATATTTAAGTGCTTTTTATTTTTAAACAATAATGCTCCCATGAAATATTAAAAAGAAATATGTGTCTTTCTTCATTGTTTATTTTTCATAATTTTTAGATCAACACCAGTCATTTTCATTAGTGCTCTATGACCCAGTTCAGTACTAAAATGCTGAAAATTAAACATACACTGAAGTACTTCACTAAATCAGGGATCGCAGCTCCTTAACGACATGTACATTCATACTCTACCAGCCAGCCATAAGATTTTTTGCATCTATTTATGTCCATTTTTCCTCCAGTGCAGAAAATGATGCCAAGATGCGTTTCACACCGGTCTACCACACACTGAGAATTCCCCTGCTCCCATTTGCTTTCATTTATTACTTTAATATAACTTTTTTTCTCCTGTGTTTCACAACATTGAGCAACTTCCCCCTGGCTGCGATTGCCAGGGCCCGTTCAGCATCACAGCGGAGGAATCCCAGGCATGCTCCACCAGCGCGCAGCCCCCTCGTGACCCGCGGGCAGGCTTTGGGCAGCCACTCTCACCTCTTCCCTTAATTTTTTTGGAGCAGAACTGGGTAAAACCCTGTTTTTCCATCTTACAACGGCACTTTGTGATTGCAGGGTTGTTTTCCCATCTCAGTCTCACTGTGAACCAATAGGTCTCATTTGAAATGAATGAGTGGGAGAAAGAAAGGAGAACAAATACCTTACAGTCCCCTGGTGAGAGAAATACTCGGGCTGCCAGTGCTCCAGGCTCTGTTCCCAGCTCTAAAGGCTGTGCCTTTCACATCCCAGCTGGCCTCCCCACCCCAGGCTGCAGGATGCTCTGCACCGGGGCGAGCGCATACTCCCTTTTTGTGCACGACCAAAAATTCCTCTTAGCAAAAGAAGTGGGAGCAAACCCACCGTGTTCCTCCAAAGTTTCCATCTCAATGCATTGGTATTTTTCCACCTCCAAAAACATTTCGTAAGAGCTTTCCAGCCCATTCCCTTCTGTGGCCTTTAAAAGCATGTCTGTCATTGTAGTTGTTTCAGTAGCTGGTCCCATCGGAGAGGGTTCAACTCCATTGATTCCAATGGCACCTAATTTGTATGAATGAGTGTTTTCATGTGTACAGATACATGAAATGGTTTGGAAGACATTTATGTGCCTGATATAATTAAATCCAGTGGTTTTTTATTCCTTTAGATTTAGATAGTGGAGATATTATGAGAATACCACTCTTTCTTATGGAAAAGTCTTACCAAATTTAATAAGAAAACAATAACCATTCTTACGCTTTGGAGCTTTTTGAATAGGATTTAAAAGTGAATTACATCATAGCAATTCTATAGAATGTCTTAAAAAGTCTTTGTGAGAGGGGATCATTCTCTATCAAATTTTAAAGATTACACAGCCATTTCCATAGATTATTTCATTTCTCTCCAATCCTACTGGTTGCACTCCTATTAATTTCTGTGGGGAAATTTCCCATATGGCACATATTATTTTGGCCATAAAAATGCTCCCTGAGGCAAAACAGGCTATGAAAGATGTATAGCCACAGTTCAGCCCATGAAATTGCATTAGGTTCCATCAAGGCTGAGTCAGGTTTGCCAAACTGTTTTGCACCCCTGTTCCTTACATATACTGCAGAGCTCTTTGCACAAGGCTGTGCAGTGATGGAAGGGTAGTTCCCTGCCCCATGGAGGACACTGTCTTCAGCTCCATATCTGAGATGTTTGAGTTCCCGTGTGTGGTCTAGCAAGCTTGCTAGAGCCCATCACACTTACTGGGATGTTGAAGGGATTAACGGTGCGATCAATTATGGCATTTTAAATTCTAATCAGCTTTTTCTTTCAAGTTTCCCCTCCTTTGTACCTTCCCCCTGCCCGGTCCCTCCCTGTGAGCTGCAGCCAGCAGTGTTCATGGTGTGTTGTGAGCCACCACATGCTCCCCTCCTCCTGCCGCTGGGACTGGCTGGTGCAGTCACGAGGGTCGGCGTTATTGCCATTTTGTCTCCTTGGGGCTTCACCTGTGTTCCTATTGATGTGCTCACCCATGTTCAGTGACCCTCGGTGGCAGCTTTCCATCCGGCTCCAGTGCCCCGTGGAAGCGCATGAGGTTAAATAACATCACTTGACCGTTAGCCTTGGCCAGGAGCAGTCTGACCTATTTACTTATCAGAAGCTGATCTCCAAAGAGCTGTAATCAGCAATTGCTGCTGAAGGGACTAAATCTTATGGGCTCATATGTCCTCCTTGGCCTTTGGGCTACCAAGAGTGCACTTTCTTGCTTGCTGCTGATGTACTGTGGTGGGTGGGATGCCTTTCTATTTTCACCTTACCGTTGACCTTATGGTTTATTTTGTTTAACCTAAGCCTACTGAATTCCAACCCTTCTTGTACAGCCCAGTGCAACCTGCAATATAACCTTACCCCTAATTAGGTAAGCACACCGTAAGGCTTCGCTTACGTTCATTTTGCAGTGATTTATTTTTCTTCTCATACGCTTATGAAAGTGGACACCACCAGTGGATGGTGGGGTCAGACTTCACCTTCTCTTGCACAAGCTTAAGTAAGCAAATGTCTTTGAGGGAACTTCAAAGCAGTGGATCGAAAGAGGGGCAGTTTTTTAGCCCTGTAAATGACAGCTTGGCATGTTGAGATCGAACCCCAGCACAATGCTGAGTGTGCGAGCCACTTGGATATACCAGTGTGTAATATTAGCCCAGAAGAAAGCATGGTTCGGGCATAGACTGATACAGCTGCAATTTTGCCAGTGGACTGATTTTGATTTCCAGAGCTGGGGATCTATACCTTAATTTGTTATTTGAGATTTTAAAGTTATCTGATGCGGAGAGTAGTGTGTCTCAACCTGATTACATTGCACGCAGAGTGACCAGGCCCTTGATTTTGATGAAGCTATGCCATTTTCTTCCAGAAGAGCATCTGGTCCCCTGCACAGACCTTTTAAAGCCTGACTAGAAATCACTTAACAGTGGGAACTTACTTCTATAACAGCACAAATAATTTACAGCAGTGCCTTTGCCATTATTATTCTGCTGCATTTCTTTGACATATAAAATTATTTTATATTGCATATTTTCCCATGCCCTTTCCCCACTTACACTGTCTGTCTCAACTCGTTGCTAATGACGTTTGTTGACAAGCTCAGCGCATTTTGATAAGTCTTCTGCCAAAGTGTCTCTAATAAAAATAAAAAGAATGACAAGTGAAACAGCACAAAAAGGATTCCAACAGCAACAACTGAAGGTTAAAGCAGCATAAAACAGGGGGAAAACATAACAAAAACAGAACACAGTGAGCCCAGATTGCCTTTGTTAAGAACATTTAATGCTTAATTTTGTTTTATAGCCCTGGCTCTCAACCTATCCATGCAACTTAGATTCCCATCTTTCGCAGTTGTATGAATCTGCCTGCAATTCCTGTTGGAGCAGGGGCAACCCTGTGTATATATTTTACACCTTCAGTCTTTTTCCTCATTGTCTTTTGATCTTCTGAGAGCCAGAGTGAAGACATGTCTCCTGTCCGTGGAAATGCAACCGCAGGAGGCTGGTGATTCACAGTCCCTCAGCACAAGTTGCTTCTCCGCTGCCAAAGGGCACAGATGCCACAGCAGTGAGGTGGGGCAAATACAATGGAGAGCATGCAGCCAAGCAATTGGGATATTTCCTGGTTTGGCATATCTAGCTCTGCACCAGCTGGGGGTCTTTATAGACCTCCGCACAGCTGGGGAGAGTGGGTGTGAAGCTGCTCCGAGGGTGAAATTCCCAAGCATGGCACCAGCTGTTCCTGGCACTGCAATGAAGCGGGGAGTGGGAACAACCCTCAGACCTTAATCCTCAATCCATGTACCCCTTCCATGCCTCCTTCGCCATCAGTGCTTGTTTTTGGAAGACACCTGTGATTTCTCAGTTCTGTGCCTCTCCCTTCTCCAAATGAAAGAAGGAACTCCATCCAGAGCACCTGACTTTGCCTCCATTTGGGCTTCATCAGACTATGATGTCGCAATTGTTAAATCATGACCTTGTAAGACACCTGGGCAAACAGGATGGTTGGCTGGGGTATGTGTCTTAGGACTATGGTCAAGTGGGAATAGATCTACAGCTGGATCAGAAATGAATGCTCCAGTGGACGATTTCAGTGCACCCAATAAATGCATGTCCTCATGTTAGGGTTTAGTGCCGTTGGTGGGGATCAAGTGCAGGGGAAACCAGTGACAAAACCATTTAATACACACCAAATAGCCTGTTTGAAATTCTGGAGCTTTCTGCAGAATTTAATAAATCTTTTCAGCTGTTTTACAGAATGCCTTGACAACCTTTTCAAAGACACGGGAAGGCTAAAGTATCTAAATAGCTTTAAAGTCCTTGGCCCGAGATCTGGTCCAAGCACAGCTGTGTCTAACCCCACCGTGAGAACCAGAAAGTGTCTGAATTCTCTGTTTGTTAGTGCTGCGAAGGTCTTGGTTTGGCACTTCTCCACTGTGAAAAGTCCCTCTTTGAAGCAACTCCCATTTCAGCACTGAGGGCTGAAGTTACAGGTGTCCTGAGAGCAGAGAGCAGGCGGCTCGGATCAGGGGACAGCAGCAGCTGCAGGGAGGGGTGGCCCCACTGGTACATCCCTCACGTCCCTGGTGTTATCTACAGACCCTCACTAACACTGTTATCCGAGACAATTTTAGCAGCTCAAGGGGGAACCACCATTTGGAAACATAAAGTAATGCCTTTTAGTCAGGAGTGAAGGATTAGGGTAAGATCGTATCTGGATTCCTCTCCTCGTGCCACAAAAGATATTTTTAGTGCCCTCAGAGTCAGCTGGAGTTTCTGTGGAGGGAAGGACTGCTCTCCCCTGTAGGGGTTTTTCCAGCATTGCCCACATCAGTGGTGTAAATAACTCCTTCTGCTTGTTCAATAGTGCACTATTCAATAGGACTTTCTGAACTTGTTCAAGCAAGTTCAGTTTTTTAAGGGAATTTAGGTGCCACCATTTTTCCTTGGAATTAAGCTCTTAAACTCCTTTAGCTGTCTGACACCAAGTTACAAGCTCTCATGGGGTCTGTGTGTGAGGGTCCCTCAGGACACAGGGGTCTCAGCCCTACAGTAAGGTATGGATGAGTGGGTAAGTGAGTGGGTTTGCTTCTCCTGGGACAGCTGGAAAAGCAAACCCATGTGGAGCAGCTTCCAGCTCTGTGCAGGACCATCATGGTGGGCTGGAGACATGGGCCTTGCTCATGGACACCAGATTTGGGATTTCTGAGGGGTTTTTTTGTAAAACTGAAGGGTAGTGAGGGCTTGGTTCTATCATCTGGGCCTGAGAAAGCTGTATATTGCATCCTTAAAAAAACCCAGCAATTGAAATAAAAATTTAAAAAAGGGGCTCAGCATGCAGTAGTGCCCACTGAGGCATATGAGAAACATCTTGGAGGATGTTGTAAAAGGCCTCCAGGGTGAAATGTTGTGGGGATGGTGAACCTTCTGCCATGGGGCTTTCCTTGGGGCTATAAGAGTGCAGACCTGTGCTAATCTGAGCTCCCAAGGGATGAGAGCATCGAGGACTCAGACTGTGAGTCCTTCTTGACTGGACTCTACACTCATGGACATTGATTACAACTAGTGTAGATTAAATGCTACCCCTTGCATCCATCCCGGGAAACCTCCTGTGAACACAGATCCATCAGCTCAACTCTCCCCATCTACCAATGCTTTAGAGCAAATGATGTCTTTCAGACACCTGTCCCCACAACGGGAAAATCCTGTCCTGTAGCAAGCCAATACTAGAAAGATATAGCACATCCCAAACTACTTTTGAGTAATGCCTTTGGAGCCTTGATGGTCTGGAAGGGTTTTATAGTCTAAATATCATGCCTGGGCTCCTGGAACGGGAGTGCAGGCATCCACCAACTTGGCAGGTAACAAATCTCAGTGCTTCAAAAGGCAGATGTCGTCATTGCTTGGCTTCGTGGCACCAGCACCTGGCTTGCTGGAATTGGTTTATGTCTGCCTTTCCTCTCCTGGCTCTTTGGAGGGATCTGATGACTGATCTCACTCAGGTCTCATCCCCACCCTGCAAATCCTACATTTCTCTTCACCTGCAGCGTCCCATGGGTGTTTGCTTTCTTCTGCCTCGGGCCGGTGGCATTGTGCTCCTGCTGACACAGGGTCTTCACAGACCTTAGATCCCACATTCACAGGTGGAAGAGGGTCTCTGTGCCTCGGTGCTGGTCCTGGCTCCAGGAAAGATCTGCCCTGGGGCAGGACCTTTGCTGGGCTGAATGGGGCAGAGAGGCTCTGCCATGATGTGCCGGGGTTCGTGCCTCACCACCCACCCTGGGCATGGTACAGTGCTTTCTTCTTTCTTCCCTTCAAAAAAGGTTGATTTGGTTGTTCTGCAAATCTATGTCAAATGCCTTCATTTTTTCCTCATGAAAACAGAATTGCCAAAAGAAAAAAAAAAAAAAGCAGTATTTCAGCAAGTTTAAATCAGAAAGCTTTGTCTTCTTCTTTTATTTGAAACATCTCTTTAAAAAGTCTTCTAAAAAATTCTGCTTTTCAATCCAATTTTTTTTTTTTCCTGGAATATCCTTCAATTTTCCTTATACAACTGAGCATATCTTTCCCGCCTCCCCTCTAAAAATAGTCTGTAAAGAAAATAAATAATCTAATTTTGGGGTTGAGCAAAGCCATCTATCTGTCCCAACAGAAAATGCTGCACACTTCTCAGTTCTTGAAAGAAAATTATTTTTTTTTCCTCTTCTTTTTGTCCCACGGTTTTTCCCCTTTGTTCCATGAGGTCGACTTGGGACAATTCCTCCCCTCCCCAGTTTTCAGTATTACACAAGTGGACCAGAAAAAACAGCCATTCAGCTGCTCTAACCACAATCTAAATGAGAATGAGAAGATATTTCAGCTGTTTCTCTTGGTTTCCATTTTTCTCAGTTTCTGGCTCAGTAGCTCCCAGAACCTATTACACTAATTGTTCTTTTCCAAAATCCGACTGTCAACAAAAGGCAGGGAACCAGTCTAACATTTTCAACTGGAATTTCCACTACTTTAGTTTGTTCCTGGCTTTGATTTTCACAAACTTGTTTGCCCTCCGAGAAGTTTGACATTTTGTGATATTTCCCAAACTTAAATTTGGTCTCATAAACTCTTCATCTGACAAACACGAAATTCGTTATCACAAGCGATGTTTCACGGTGGGGCAGAAACAAATGTCTCCCTCATTATATTGTTTCCAGTCCATGATGAGATAATTAAAGTGTTTATGTGAAGCTATAAGGGAATCAGTACGAGGTCAAGCCAACTGTGTGAACTCTTCAGTGTAAAACTACCTTCTCAGGTTTCCACAGAAACTTTTCTTTCACAAATATGCTTAATGCCTGGCCAAAATGTCCCTTCTCCAGCCAAAATTTATCTTATAAATGCAATGCACATTGTCAAAGGGAATGCTTGGGCTTTGTTCAAGACAATTGTTTGTCAATATGTTTTTCCAGCGTTCCCCTAATTGGAAGGCCTATCTCAGCAGCACTTCAACTGGTTGGTTGTGTTCAGGACACTGAAACATATTACATGTGGTAGAAACAATAAACTAGTGTAATGACATCTTTATATTATGGGCCCTGAATTATTTGAGAGTTACTGAATAAAGTCAAATCAGTGTTTATCTACATTTTGCATCACCCACTGGCAGACTAGGCTTGCAGTCAGTAGAATAAATCAGGTGCTTAAAATTAAGCACATGCTTAAGGGCTCTGCTAAAATACAGCCTAAATGCTACCGCAGATTGAACAGGGAGTTAAAATTTCCCTAGTAGCGAGATATGGGGGTGGGATATGGGAACCTCTTCTTGGATTTAACCCATTCGAGACCGAACTAAACCCAAGTGAAGCTCTTCTTAAATATTTTGTTCCTATTTCCTTCCAAATTTCTCTTTTCCTCTCTTTTCTCTCCCCTAGTCTAAGGGCTTTGATAAAATGGAACAAGTAGAAAACCACGGTAATTGTTTGCAGCACCGGGGAACTTTTCTCTGACGTGTCCCAGAGCTTCTGCTGCGAGGTGGCGGGAGCCAGGCGCTGGCAGCTGGTTTCACTTTAGAGCCATGTATGAGGCTCGCAGCTAATGCAGTTGTTATACATTTACAAACCCCTATCACTCTGGAGCTCTGTCTTTGCACCCGCCTTTACACCAGCCTGATTTTGCTCCCAGTCTGCTGAGTTCTGGTTTGGTTTTCTTTTCTTTTTCCCTTTTTTTTTTCCTTTCCTTTTTGTTGTTTGCAAAATGAGTAAACATCTTTTCACAAGGAGGAATAAGGCTGTGGACACTCCTGGCTGCTGCTCTCCCTTTGCTACCACTCCTTCATGTGTATAAGTTTAGCAGGGGGTCCAGGAGCTAAAATGGAAAGCACATGGTTCTGTGACTTTACAATTGAAATAAAGAAATCTAATATGACAGAAGAAGCATGTTGTTTATGGAACTACAGATTTCAGTGAAGGACATCCCTACCAAATCATAATTAAAACTACCATAATGACCTCCAAGTTTCATTTGTTGGGCTGGGAGGGAGGAAAATACAGATATTTTCAGAGGGTTCTGCTGAAACAATTTATCGAGACCCACAGCTGGTTTTAATGTGCTGATGAGCTGGGAAAACAGTCAAAATTGTACTCCAGTCAAGTGACTGTGTAATATCTGAGGGCAGAACCAGACCAAAATCTCTGTCATTTTATTTAATCTAATGAGTAGTGTTTTGTAACTGAAAAACATAATTGCTCTGCGCATATGTTACATGCACACTTCACTAATAAAATCCACAGTGCCACTGGTGGAACAAATGAAAACACTTTCAGTCTGATTTATTTATCTCTTTTAATTTTTGTAAAGACTTCTTTGGACTAAACCAAATATTTGGCATGAAAATCTTCAGCAACATTTATGCAGGCTATAGGGAGGAAATTTGTGTTCCTTAAAATAAAAATAATGGATCTTTTTTCAAGAAAAGACATTTTAACAAAATTATTTTCTACCTTTTCAAATATATTTTAGGTTTTTCACTGGAGTTGCCTTTGAAGTGAAAGACACAAAACCAATCAACTTTAAAATTAGCACATAAAATTAATGATTGCTGGAGTTGGCAGGCTGACTGGAAAACCAGGACTTTTCTGGCATTTTCATTTGGAAAAGCTTCAAAGCTACTGCCTGTGTTTGACATTAGAAGCAAGCGCTGAAGAGTGAGAGAGAAAAGAGGAAAATGCCTCCCAAATATCAGGTGCAGAGCAAATTTCAAGGGATAGAAAACCCCATGCTGTGTTTGCAGTCTCAGTCTTGGGGACATCACTTAAAGCAAATCTTCTTGCAAACCTCTGGGTATGAGATTTGGTGTTTGTTCAGTTGTTGGGGTTTTGTTTTGGCTTTTTTTTTTTTTCTTTAGCATTTATAGGTGAAAGTAAACAAGGGTATGGTTTTGGGGGAGCAATGGAAGAAGCCACTAATACGATAATTCATAGCAAATCAGTAGCTGTACCTAACCGAGAAGAAATACACGTATATAGGAATGACCAGCTTGTGTTAAGAAGATGCTGCTGGATTTGGCTAAACTTGCTTAAAAATATGAAAGCTGTTCCTTCTCTGTAGAGGCTCATATTTGATCGCCCACCCTAAGACCAAAACTAGCAGCCCAAGCTTTTTATTGTCTTTTTTTGTTTTCCCCATACAATAAAGCAAAATTTTCTGGGGAGCAAAGGACAAAAAATTACCTGCTTTATACCTTCATTAGTGGAAAATTAAGTTTTCCCTCTCCTATGAGAAGCCAGCTGAGTGTGGGGTTGGTGATGGAAGACAGCTGCAAACAAATGTGTTGAGTGAATTAATGATGTACTGTGTGATGGTGGAAAAAAGAGTTCAGCTCTGCAGGAAGGATTTGGTTATCGCAGGGGTTGAGCAAGACTGAGAGAAGGACAGTAGAGACTGCAAGTTCAGTTACAAACTGTGCATTAGTTTTTAAAAAAGAAGGAAAGGATGTCATGAGAGAGAGGAAGAAAGAAAGTATGCATTTGGAGCAGCAAAATTGGCAAAATATGAGTTGCTATAAGTCGGATTCTTGTTTTCTCGAGTGGATTTGGCTTCAAAAGTAATTAGCTTCTTGTCACATGCTTGGGCAGTCATGCCAAACAGTTCAACAACACATTATTTTTGTCATTGCACAAAAGGTGATATTGAGCCCAGAATAACTGTTTCTATTTATGACTTTGGCTTTTGGCCTAAGCTCAGAGGAAGTGAAAAAAAATAATGATATCCTTTTCTGAAGGTCTTGGGGCGCTTGAATTTCAGATGTTAATGTGCAAGGAAGTTTACCAGGGTCTTGGTGTCAATAGCAAAGCCAGCTCCCCAATAGCTTTATTTGGGTGACTTGACTGTTCACTGGGGAGAAAACCCAGCAGAGAAACCATGTGAGATCAGGAACTGAGGCCACAGTGATTCCTTAATCTTACATCTACCAAAGCCTTTCCTAAGGTGTCAGCAACTTCAGGAGGAGGAGGAAGACTCAATAGCCAAGACTCTGTGCATGCTACAACTCCTCCAGCTCTAAGAGCTATTCCAGTCCCCACTGAGGCACTGTCTCAGGAATGTTCCTTTAACACCCCAGAAAAATATTTTGGTCCCTTAATGAGAAGGGTGACAGTGTTCCCTCCCAGTAAAAGAAATTATTGTTTAACCTGAATATTGATTAAGCCAACAAATCATGCTGACCAGGGTGTAATAACCGAAGAGGTACCCGCAGGGATAGACACTAGGTAAAAGAGGGCTTTTTGCTCACAGGGAGCACGCAAAGGGTGGATATATATGTGGAAATGGATTTAATAAACACCTGCTGAGTCTCTCTCCTACTTTCCTGCCTGTAAATATCCACTGAGGTATTTTAATCTTGATGTTTTTAATAATACAAGAAAATCTTATTAATAATTACATTTTGGAATGTTTCTGCTTAGTCAACTCCAGGGCAACAGTTTAACTTGACACAACAGCGTTTGCTTTAAATTGTGTGGACTGTGCCAGTCCGTGGGGGTGATTCATTTGATGGGTAATTAACAAATATCTAATGTAAATTTAACATTCACTTCAACTTACATTCCTGCAACCCAAACTTCTTTTTGATTGGGGTAGCTGCAAGTGGAAGCCAAATATTTTCATTGGTGGAGCCAAGAGGATGGCATATGCTACTCGTTTAGATTTCCATTTCCTTTGCATCTTTTCAGGGGCCGAAAGTCAGGCGTTAACATTTCCAAATACAATGTCATTTTTGTATGAAAATTTGCAAATAAACCCCCAAGATTTTCTAGTACTACTAAAACCTAAAATCCAAACTTTTTTCATTTGCAAAAAGGATGTGGTGTATGAGGTTCCCCCACTCCTTCTTCCCAAATTTCCTGGCAAATAAATGCATAACAAATTTGGCTTTAAGAGGCTTTTGTGTCTTTCCTGTGCTGAGCATCCCTCAGCTGACTGTGAGCTGAAGAACCAAGCCAAGCTATTGCTCAATGAAGAGCTGCTTTGGCTCTCAGTCACCTCTCTGCTTCGTGTAATGTCCCCATTCTCCCAGGCAGTGCATCACTATATTTTTCAGACATTAATGTTTCTAGAATACAGCAACACTGATTACGATGTAAAGAAGATCATAGCTTTCCTGATGGCCCACGTAAGAAGATAAACAACTTAATCCTGCAAACAGACAACCAGGCTCCTGCGGCCTGTCAGGAATACACTTGCCAGTGGCTGCATTACTGGGAAATGCTGGGTAAAAACAGAGATGAAGTGAGATATTTGTGAGGGTTTGAAGGATGAAGGACGAGGTCTGAGGCTCACATGACGCCATGAAGAAATGGTGTGGGCTCAGATGACTCTGGTTGCCAGGCTGTGAGCAGCAAGCCCTGCCTGCTGCTCGGGGAGCTGTTGCTGGCGGCTGCACACCTTCCAGCCCTTTGCCTTCACTTGTTGAAGGGTCCCTGGGTGGGCATAACAGCACGGCTCGGTAGGAAGGGAACACGTCCACATTGCCTTTTAAATGCCTTTTACCAGCATTTCCTGGCAAGGCCTGGAACAGATTTGAATGGTCTCAGGAGATGTTCAGAGGTGACAAACCCAGCCTCATGCAGACCTGGTGCAAGGCCACGTGTGGGAGCTGTGCACTTCTAGAGATTTCCACCCACTTCTTTAATACCTCTGCCATGTCATCGGGCTGGACTCCCAGGACTGAATGAGACATGTTCCTGGCCCAGACACCCACTCCATAATGTTGCAGCAAAAGCTTCTTCAGTTTTAATGCTGGGAAAGCCCATGGTGAGAATCCATCATTTCAAATGTTTTTTTAAGTGGAGGGTTGCAATTTTATGGAACATTTTAGCATTAATGTCCTACTTCAACTGGCTATCTTTTTTTTCCTCCTTGAGGGGAAATAGTTTCTTGAGGGAGATGGATTTTGGGAATCCTGTCCCAGGAAGCATGAGACAAGGAGCTCAGACCTCTCAATTCTGCCACTTCTTCTGCTTCTCTTTGCAAGTTTGGAAAGGTGACATAGACCCTTTTCCTCAGTTTCCAGCTCAGCAAGGCAGAGCAAAGACTGTTGAAGCCCATCAGGGTCTGCTGTGAAGTGCAATTAAGTCACGTTCCTAAAGGGCTTGGAAATCATCTGATGAAATCCATATGGTGATATTGGGCTCATCTAACACAGGTTTGATTTCAGGATTATTTGGAAATGACACAACAGAGGGAGAGAGGGCTTGTGATGACTCTTGAGAAGTGCCTGCACAAGATCAACCATCAGCCTGTTTCTCCAGGAGAGAGATCGAGGCACATCTGAGGGGATTTATTTTAGAAATTGCACTGTAATCTCTCAAAAACATCATTCCAATGTGATTTCCAGCACCTTCTCACTACAGCTCTGTTTCAATGAGATGCAGAGATACTTTGAAAATGGTGGGGTTTTCACCCTATTTTGAAAACTCTTGGGGATGTAAATGCACTTTTCACTTAGTTTTGTTGAAGGTTTGGGGCAGGCCTATGGGTTGAGCTTGGAAAAATCAGGTTTTGCTTTGAATTTTCCAGCTCAGTCCTGTTTTTGAAACTCCCCGGAAAAAGGACACAAAACATTCATGGGGGCTTTCTTTTGTGAGGGATGTAGAGCCATGAAACACCACCTTCTTTTGTTAGCCAGCAAGGGGAGCTGTGCTCTACCTGTCTGTATTGATATTTGCTGCTCTATGGGCTGGATGTATACATAAAATATTTTTGCCCCTGTTGCACATACATCCACCTTGGTGAGTCTGGAGCTGAGCAAACACAAGCAACGATTTTTTTTTTGCAGCTTCTAGAGACAGTGCCCTTTTCAGATGAAAAATTCATACCATCATTAGTGCTGAATGGTGTCTTCTTGACTCTCCTGTGCTCCCTTATGGCACAGGGAAACCTATATAAAGAAAATTGGCTGGCTTTTGAAAAGCATAAATGAGAGGAACTGGCTGTGGGGAGAAGTTTCTGGGTCCCGTTAGGGTTTGAGGAGGAGTTCAAACACTTCGTTCTTCAGCTGCTGGAGATAAAAGTCCTGGTACATTCAATTCCTACTTTCTGCCGCTGCCAATAAGCAGGGGGGCTTCTTCCTCAGCCTCTTACCACCGCAGAAATAACAGAGATAAAGCAAGCAAAATAAATAAATGCTTTGTGGCTAGAATAGATAATAATTTCACCAGCTGAATATTAAAATATCAAAGCTCAAGGAAAGGATATATAATTATGGGCCTTTGAAGTTCAATAAAGGTCTGTTTCATCAACATGGTAGCTAGTATTTCAAATGCAAAGGCAGAATGATAATACTACACTGGCATTTCTGACCCACAGAGGATATGTTAGGAGAAGGAAGTCCTTTAAGACAGAAGCCATTTAGACTGTGGCTGATTAATTATCCTACTCCAAAAGGATCTGTCCCTGACAGGAGAAGGTTGCTCAGCATCATTTCTTTCCATTTTACTCCTGCCATATTTCTGATTTTTTTAAAGAAGGATTGTTTGGCCCAGTAAGAGCAGGTGACATGCAACACTGAAATGAAGGGATTCTTATGTGCTTAGTTATGCTGGAAATATCCCCAGATAAAACATAAGATCTAAATCCTCCAGTCCAATAAACTGTGGCTGAATTTATTTGATTGATCCCAATTTCTAAACCAGGGCCAGGGTTAAAAAGCTTAACAACATTTCTGGGTGGTGCAAATTTTTAACTTTGACTCTTTTGTCAAAGTTTCTTTGGCAGGTAAAGAAAAGTCAGCCTTTAGACATCTTGCATGGGACATAAGGTCCTGATTTTCCCTAGGCCCACTCTGAGACCTGAAGGCACTGCCTACTGCTTCCAGGCTTGTGGGAGCTGCAGCAGTGATGGCTTCAGCTGTTTCCCACACTACATTTCCCAAGATGCAGGACAGCCCCTGGTGCATTGGAGGTGACCCTGGCTCATACAAGGGCTGTGCGGGGTGGTGGTGGGGGAAGATGTTGGATTCCCAAAGGCACCACGTCAGCTTGGGTAGGGGAAGGAGAGCTTTTGAAGGAAAGTTGAAAGATATACAGCAAGGTATGCTCTTTAATTTTTTTAATTTTATTTTTGTTTTTATTATTGGTAACACTCTTAAAGAAAGATGTTTCACTGTGATCACAATGAAATAAAAAATGTCCTTTGCTGAGGATATGCTAGGCTGAAAGAAAAGCTGTTAAAGCCAACTGAAACTTTATGAGTGCCAGCAGTGTTTATACCATGTGGTTCTTGCACTTAGAAAGAGTTTACTACATTAAGGTTATTTTATTTTTTAGTAGACTGTCATCACATTTGGATACATTTTCCGTTTCAAATTAACATCCAGTCCAGTTTTGTGGTTGGGGAAAGACAAGCAAGAGCCCTCAGCTACATGTCAGTGGAAGAGGAGCTTTTATTTGAGGGTAGGGATGTTGAATGACCCCACAGCTTCCTGTTAGTGTTTTAATAGCAGGACTTTCCCACCTGGTCTTGGCTAGAAAGTCAAATGTGTATGCTTGTGTGGAGACCTAGTAAAAGTGTGAGAAGAGTGTACCATATCCAATTTCCTAGGTAAAGTGTGTTATATAGCTTTTTGGTTCAAAGTGGGAATCAGCCTATGGGAGAAAAAATGGTCTTTTTCAGCATACTTTGCATGCATGGGAGGTCTTGAACATGATGTTTCAAACTTCACAGTGCAATATAAAAGAAATGAAAGTTTCTGAATGAGGCCGTTTATTTTGCTTTTCAGCGTGCATGTGCAGTGGCTATGCGGTAGATGGAAGGGTTATGTGGTGATTGGAAGAGGCCAATTAAACAGTCATCTTGGCTGACTCCTGTTTGCTTGACAACTTAGAGCAAGAGAGCTTTACAGCACGTCCCACAACTGCTGGTTTGTCTGAGCCGAGCTTGAACACAAGTGCAGGAGGGTGAAGGTGTCCGCCTGGGCCACAGCAGTAGTGTGGCCATGCTCAGGTGCAGCAGCCAGAGGGGCTGGAGGTTGAGGGCAGCCTTTTTGCCAAGTGTTTTACAATAGTGAAAAATAATCCTTCAGATTAGTTCCACTTTTCATGTGGCCCGGTTTCATACCAACACTCAGGGGGCAGGGGGAAGTGTTGTCTCAGCACAAAGAGGGAGCTTTGGAGAAAGGCACAGCTACAGTGTCCGTGGGGACATGTCCCCTGTTTGTCTGATGCTGATCCAGGTGTGTCTGTATTGCACAATGTGGAAAACCTTTCTGTCCTGCTCAAACAGCGAGCAGTTTGCAGATTTGAAAACCAATATCTCATGTTAATGCTGTTCAGTGCAGGTCCTTGATGTGACTGATGTGCCTTTGGGTGTGACAACTTTTGCCCTGACACCAGTGAACGTTTCCATCAACGGCTTCCGAGCTGGCATGCCCTGCTGATCAAAATCCTCAGCTATTTGAGGCTGGGAGGCTCTGCTGCTCCTAATGCAACAGGGCTCTGCTCCTTCTTGGCATTTTTCAGAGCACCTTGTTAAAGTAAATGTCTGACTTCTGAAGAATTCGCTGCATCTAAAAGGACTCTTGCAAAGCCCTTGCTGTCACCCGAATTCAGTGATGGTTTGGAGGTTATGAATATCTTGTTATATGTCAGAGTGAACTTCCCAGGGTTCAGAATTACACTTTAACCAAAAAGTTTAAACTTGAGCTTGGGTTTCTTTTGCAGGTTGGGTCTTCTGTCTGCAGGAGAGCTGGGAATATGTGAGTGAGCCTTAGCCCTTGCTTGGATGCTCCTGTGCTGCGTGGCTGGGGGGTTGCTCGTTTCTAGACTTGATTTCTCTTGAGACTTATTGCTCTGATTCCCTTCCTGCTTTCTCATGCTGCTGAATTTGAGGAGTCTTCTGGAGTGCCCTTTGGTGTTGGCCAGATGGGGATGACAAATGAGGTCACCCCGATTTTGAGGTTGGCATGGGCTGACCCTGACAGCCTCCTCTCTGTGCATCCCTGTGCACAAATCATGTCTGTCCATCGGGGATACAACATGGAGGGGGATGCAGGTCCCCCTGGGAGAGCCTCTTGGTCCCCACACCCTGAACTCACCAGCTCTGACCGTCCCCTGGGGGCTTTCACAGAAGTCAAAGAAGTCATTCAGGAAGTACCACAAATCAAACCCAGAATTATTATAATGAAATCTAAATGAAACCATAATATAAGAGAAATAACAAACAAGGATTTCCTCTCTTCTATGGTAGAACTGGCAATTTAAATTAAAAAAGTCAAAATCAATGAGTGATACACAGTTCAATGGAGAGTCAGAGTGTTCTCGTTCTTCTAGAAATGTTGTAGATTCAGCCCTGTAGGCTTTTCTCTGTAGACCTTTTTTTTTGTCAGTCAGCTGCTTCTACTAAACTACTTTAAATTAAATCTTGGTCAATGTCAGACTTGAGATCTGTTTTATAGGGATGTATTTGTCGAAGAGCATCCAAATACCTGCCTCTGAAATTGTCAGTTATAACTATGTTCTCAGCAGACATTGAAAGCCATAAACCTCAAGCTGAGGGCTTTGAATATCACTTAAGAGTTTAAGCCATGTTCTTGGAATGAGTTTATGAGAAAAACCCAGAGGGACTCAGCAGCAGGCATAGGGAACTGTATCTCTCCTTCCTTTCTTCTGGCTGGGGGGGAATGAATCCCCATGGATAGAAATGGCAAAGTCTTTTCCAAACAGGACAGCACTTACCTTGCAGGAAAACTCCAGAAAATACTGTAAAGCCAAATGTCTGAAGCGAAGATCAACATGATGGAGTGAGAGGTGGGATGGGTTGGTCAGAATGATGGGGGAAGCAATTTCTGCATGTTAAAAGAGAGTGTTAAAACCAAATTAATTGTTTGGCCCTCAAATTATCTAATAGCTGGTTGTCCTTCAGCTGGCTCTGTTCCCTTTCTGACACCACAGACAAGAGTAAGCATGCAACTCAGATTTAGAAATGTCAACGTGGTTTAGGTTAGGGAGTGTTTATAATAATTATGAATTGCCTTTACGGTTTGTTTGCTTTCCATAGCAATTGCAAAAAGACAGCAGCTGACAGCTGTGGAAATTTCTAGTGTTGTTCTTCTAGTATAGAACAACATGGATCTAATTAGTGTGTACCAGCAGCACCGTATTATTAAATTAATAATAATTAGAAAGCTATTTGCACCTGTGCTAATGTAACATTATTTATCCCAAAGTGTGTTAAATCATTAAGTGCCTCAAGTCTCTAATGACACCGGCTTTACAAATGGGAAAACTGTGGCGAGAGTCAGAGGATTTCCCAAACATACAAAACTACCAGTCAAAGGGGAAATTCTTCCCTGTGCAAAGCCATAGGGGTTGCCTAATGCATGGAGGCTGTGGTGACTTAGGCACCACATATATATGTATATATATGTATGTATGTATTTGCAAAAAAACCCCAAGATCACCATAGTAAATACCTTTTTTTTTAAAAAAGGTGCATGGGGAGGGAAGCAGAGTTATTGAAAATAAAGCAGAGACTGTCTGGGCTATTAACAGATTCTGCTAGTGCTGTACAAGGCAAACACTGTGATTTTTAACAGATCAGCCAAGAGGTTTGCTGTCAGAAAATCCTTTACAGACCTACTAGGATTCCTTTTGTCCCTTAAGCAATAGCGGAATAGAGATGTTTATTGAATTGATATGCTGTGTTAGGCTTGGCTGTTGTAGAGTGATTATGGTTGATATTTTTTGAGGAAGTAGATAGACCATAAGAAAACATGTTGGAGTCTAAACTATACCACATCCACACAAAATATTTGCCGTGGTTGAATTTATGCCGCTTGAAACTTGACGCTTTCACTTAATTTCTGTTTATTTTTGGCATTGTTGTTGGTAGGAGACAGCAACATCCCTCCTTGAAGACTGTGTACTGTTCTTAGAAACACAAAGGACTTTTATCAGAGTGACACCATTTATTATTATTACTCCTAGTTATTTATTTTTATTTTAGTGGGATTGAGAAGGCCAATCGGGGTCAAACCGACTGTGTGAGGTGTCTTATAGGAAAAGATGGCCCCTACCTCAGAAACAATTGCAGTTCAATGAACTCCTGGGTTCAGCAAAGTGCTTAAGCATGGATTTAATTGTAACCACATGCATGAATCCCTTTGATGCTGCATCATATCGGAAGCTGTGATACAAGACAACAATTAGGCATATAGAGCAATCATGAGGACCATGGATAGAGAGGGGAGCAAAGAGCTGGGAGCACACGCATTTACACAGGCCAGATAGATAAAGGATGATGCCCTTTTTTCTTATCACTATACATGGATCTCTGCTTTGTCTGCAAGGAGGCAGGAGGTCGCTAGATCAAAAGTAGCCCATGTAATCTCATTAGACCTCTTGCTTAACCTGTAAGCATCTTAAGTGCTATCCCATGGAAGTCAAAGGAAGCAGACATGCAGATATGGATGGCATATGTGATCAGGACAGTGGACTGAAAGCACCTTGGCCAAGTGTATGTGTTGGTGTAGCTGATATTGTCATTCTTAATCCCCAAAGCGGAGGTGATGGTTGAGTGTCTCACACTGAAGCTGCATCTAATTCTCCAGCAGAGGTGCAATTGCTCCACAGGTCAGCATCTCCAGCTAGCTTTAATCTGGTGAGTTTGTGACAGTGTCAGCAAATTGCTGATACTCCCTGGTTCACCAGCTTCGACTGTATTTTGTTAAAAGGGACAACTTGCATACACAAAACTCTTCCATCCACTTTTGGAGGTGGTGAACAGCAGAGTAGCCATCTGGCATTTCCGTGCATCAAGCTGAACTAGAACAGATTGCTAACATCTTCCACTTGTGGATCTGAGTTTTGCAACTGTCTGCATTCGCTTGTGATGTAACGTTTTGCTGGGAGAAAGTTATTCCAGTCTTGTGTGTTTTGTAACAGATATTGCTGTGCTCGTAAATCACTGCTGAGTGACTGCCTGCTCGGATGTTAGATGGAATTGCTATTACTGCACACAGTGCACGCAGTAGTACCTGATCAGTGCTCAAGGTTGGCCGAAGCCTCTGAGAACATCTGCCCATCATTAACTGAAGGCTTTCGAATCCCTTTTTCCTTTCCTGCCTTTCTCATTTTATGAACACCAGAGGAAATGGTGATTGTTGCAGAAGCTATTTGTCCTTTGTGAACCCTCTTTGAACGAACTAATGTGCTTTACTACATGCGCAATGAAACATCAACACAGTGCCATCAAAGGGACAAATTCTGCCCTCAAATGAGTGAGTGGGCCAGAAACTATGAGCTCTGCACATGTGTCTGATAGCCTTATGTGTCTCATCTGCGAGGCATTGAACTTGGAGGCGTAAATGTATAGGCTCAGCGCTGAGAATCTGTCCTGCAGTATTTATGGCTGTTGTTTAATCTCAGCCATTCATTTGCTTCCTGGTTCTCATATAATTAGAACATATTAAACAGGAGCCAACCACAAGAAATATAAAAGGTTAACGCAGTTAGGAAATGTCAGTGGAATGAATACAGCTCACTAATTCACGGGTTCTTTCCATAAATATTTCCACCAGCCAAAATATTGACTTTAACCTTTTCCATCTCCTGCATGTAAAGCTTTGTATTCCCTTGTCGCAGCAACAAATACCTCAGAGTGTGTGGATGGTGCTCAGCACAGGGCAAGCGGTTACAGTGTGCAGTTATGGTATTAATTAAGTGGCAGAGTCAGATTTCACGATGGTAAGGCACACCCAGAGATGGAAAACTTGGACATAATGAAAAAGAGCAATATGTTATAGTGGGGATCGCAGAAATTGTTTAGGACAACAGTTTGGAGCTGGTCCAGCAAACATCTAACCCCAAAATATTTTGCTGTGAGTAGCACAAATGTTTGGATGTTTGGATTGAGAGATGTCCTGGGTCACTGTCCTCAGCTGCTGGAGAAGTCCACATCTTGGATCTTTTTTCATAAATTGGTCAAGACCCTTAAAATCTGTTTGTATTCTCTTAACCCCAGTTCCCATAGTGGAAGGTGGTTCCATCACCTCCTGACGTTAATGGTTCGAAATATTTTTTGGTGTTGGTGCCTGCTGCCAGCTCAGGGTTCCTGAGCACCCTGGCTGGGCTGGGCTGCGCGTGTGGTGGCGGGGTGACAGGCATGATTTATTACTGGCCTCCCATGGTCTGAGCTTCATTCAAGAAATTAGCAGCTCCTACCTGTGGCTGTGTCATGCTGAAATTTCTCTTCTATCAGACCTGCTCAAGATGCTAAATGAAAAGGGGACCCACTACTGTTTTCCTTGAATCCCTACCAAACTCCTGCCTGTTTGAGAATTAGAGATAAATCTTTCAGTGGGTCTGTAGTACTAAACCCTAGCAGCTGTACTCAGGGTTAACTGTCCCCTGGGCTTTTCATGTGTGCATGGGGCATGGCTGCCTGCGCAAAACATGTTATTCCCTTAATCTGCTTCCCTATGTGCTACCTGTGGTTTCAGCTGATAAGTGTTCTGGATGTTTTCCTCTGGACCATCTCATAAAACCAGCATGTGCTATTATAAAGCAGTGGGCTGCATTTCAGAAATTAAATCGGTCCTTTATACCACTGAGGTCTGGAATGCAATATTCCTGATACAGTATTTTTTGATAGAGTTTTGTATCTACAACTTGGTGAGATGCCTGCACATCCTGAGAGCAGGTACTAGATGTTTTTGTGTCAGAAGATACAAACAATAAATTCATATTATGCTATATGTGCTCTAATGAAACTCAAAAGTGCTTTGCAGGATTACCTCTGCTAAGGAGGTGGGTAGTGCCTGGAAGGATGCTCACTATATCTGCCACCTTGCTTATACCAGAAGCAGTATGTCGAGCTGGGGTAGGAGTCCCCACTAGATAACTAGCTTTGAGATGTTAGCTAGGTATCTATATGTCTTTAATTCAAATACAACACCAGGCTATCATGGATTTCTGTGTCCTGTTAACTCACTTGGAGCTCGCTGGGGGACCCATGCAGTGTGCTATTGGGCTATGTAGATTTTGGAGGTCCTACCCACCCCTTATACGCTTTCACCAGTGTTTGGTGGGATTATTCCATTCCGATAATTTTATCCTGTAGTTTGATTTTATAAAGTAAATGAGATTAAGTGTTGCTTAAAGCTAAGCCTTTGCCTAAACACTGCCCTGAATTAGATGAGAACAGACTGCAAAGAACCAAGGAGGACTCACTCCATGGTGCTCTCATTACTAATCTTTTGTTCTGTCTTATATTCAGTTACCTGGGCAAATGTCCCCCTCCATTTCAAGGCCCATTTGTGTGTTTGGTTTTTGTTTTGTTTTTTTTTTTTTTTTTTCTGAGCAGGTGCAGTAATTTGAACAGGGTGTATAACTGGAGAATACAAATTGAAGGAAGCCAGAATGAAATGGATCACCTGGTAGAGTGGTAGGACTCACCGGGCTGTGGGTGGAGCAGCCGGCATGAGGGCTTGGAAAAGAGTTCCCATCAAAACTGTGCATCCCCACAATGACAAAGGATTAAGGCTAGATCTGAAAGTGAAATCTGAGCTGTACACCAACACTGCTGAAAGACAGCACTCCTGTAATAATGCTAATTTTAGGCACTGCTGGGAAAGAGAAAGAAAGAAAGAAAATGCTTTCTTTTGACCCAGCCACAATGGCTCTAAACAGAAATAATGTATGCAGCTGCAGTGTCATGCTGCAGTGCAGTCAGCACCTTACTTTTAAGCTCACTGCAGTTTATGCTGCTGATGCACTGAATTCAACATTAAGTAAAGATAAAGAGTGCCTAGTTTCCTATAGCACTGACTGTATAAATCTGGGTTCAATATACATGTGGGTGTATATAGACTTACTGTTTCTTTAACACCAATTCACAGCACTTGTGTAATAATGGGCTCATGACAGAAATCAAGATTTGCCTTTGAATGAATATATCTTTTATAAAAGGAACCACAGTGAAGCAGCCCAATGAGACATGCAGTTGGTTTTTTATAAGGTTTTATACTGCTTTCATCCTCCTGGGATGTGTGTGCTTCCCATTAGTGCATTCCCCACCACCCCTGCCATCTGTCACAAGTGATTTGCTCTTTCTCATCTTATCTCCCCCAGAGGAGAACTGTTTCTGAACAAAATTCAGTTCTTTTTTTTTGGTAGGATTTCTAAATTTCCTTGGAAGTACACCCTACTCACTGCTTATGCTGGGGAAAGCAGGGCTAAAGATGCATCCCTTGCTCTGGCTATGGAGGCAGGTGGCACCTGTGCCCTGATAAGATGCAGGGTGGCATTGGCACCTGGGGCTTTTTGCACAAAAAAAAAAAGCATTCCCAGGTCTTTCCAGGACCTTTTAAAGCTTCTGGTCCTGCTGTTCTTTACCAGTTTAATGGGTCAGAGGCAATCAAGGCATCCTAGTGGAAATGTATCATTCCCCTGCCCCATACCTTGGGGCATGGCTGGAAAGGATTGATGCTGAGGGAGCTCTGGATTCCCATCCTCAAACCCTTTGAGAAACAGCAGCATTGATGTTTTGAGTCTCAAGTGGTTCTGGTTTGGTGTAATCCTCTCCCCAGTATTGCATGGCAGCACTGTGGTTGAAAACCTCACCTGCATCTTGTAGGTGCCAGTGGCAAAACTCCAGTCAACCCCTCCAAATTATCCATATGGAAAATTTTATTTCTGTGTTGGTTTTTCCCTTAAAAAGAGCCAGTTCAGGTCTGGGGATGAGGTAGGTGCATGGAAAGTCACCTGGGAGTTAAACCTGCATCTGCCTGGAGTTTTACTACCACATCTATTCACTGTCACATTCACTAAGAATATCTTTTTTTCCCCTAAAAATCTTCCTGTGAGGTTGGTTCCACTAAAAGCCACAAGGGCTGAGTCACTGTGCAGAGTCTTGTAGCACATAATCACCTGGGGGATTATTTCCCTGGTGGGATAGCTAGAAAATCAAGTATGTCCGGCCACTGGAAAGAAGAAATTCCTGCTTGTATCCAAAACCATGGGGGGTGAATCATGGCTGATGGCCAGATGCAGCAGATGGGCCAGGAAAGCCAAGCGTTTTGTTTCTTTGAACACCATCGGTGTGGTGCAATGCACCACTCAAGACCTTGTCATCATGTGCTCCTTGGAAGAAGTTTTCTTCTGAGACAGCTTGGGCTTTGGCTCTGAGCTAAATCATGTCAAAAAGGTGTTTCTCATTGTGCTAATTATCATCAAGAAGCAGGGATTAGCTTCCTTTCTTGTATTGCATGGGGATAATTTGGCATTGGCATGACTTCTGAGTCGGTCTGATTGAAGTGTTTTTAAAGCTGAGGTCATGGCAGGGCTCCTTGCAAATATCCCCTTCAGCAGCACTCGTTGTACTGTATTTCCAAGGCATCTCAGAGCATTTTGACTTTTCTCAGACAGAAAAAAAATAAAAGGGAAAAAGCCCCAGCTGAGCTTGGAAACCCTCGTGCTTCTTGGTTAAGAGCAGGTTATTTGCTGTTGTTCTTGGCGTGGGAGCAGTTCCGAGGCTGCAAGTCTGGGTTTGGCTGCATTCAGCATGGCTCCTCAGCACCACAGAGGCTCCTGCTACACCGGAGGGGACAGAGCCCCCCAGCTCCACATTGGCAGAGGGCACCGACCCATGTTGGAGAGGTGATTTAATCATCTTTGCTAACTGGGGAACCAATCAGATAGATGCCCCCAATATTCAAGGAATAAAATCTTCCTCCATGTGCTCAGAAAGACTGTCATGTCTACTATCTTTGGAGGCAGTTAGTCAAAGAGCAGTAAGAGCAGGCTGCAAAGCATCTACTTGTTGCTGTCACGGTTAACTGAGGGGCTAAAGTTAAGAGTAAAGATGCTAAACTGCATGTTGAGGGATGTCAGCCCTATTTCTAGCTGAGCTGCCAGCATGGGGAAGGTTGCTTTGATCTGTGAAGTGGGGAAAAGCTCCTTATATAGAGATTTCAGACTCTATATGGGTGGGAAATCTGGGAAATCTCCTAGTGGAAGAATGCTAGTCTTGATATGTTTCATAATAATATGGAATAACTTAAATATGAAAACTTCTACTTTTGCTACAACTGGCATAATATTTCCTTAAATCATGATCCTCTGGATCTGGTTATTGTACAGGCCTTTTCATCTTCAAATGGCTTTGCAAATTTTATCTGACTGAATTGCCTTAGAAACACAATAAAATTGAGGGCAAAATATTACCTTTCTTTTTTTCCTCCGAGGTAATACGTTACTCTTTCATCCTCCTTTTAGATGAATGACTCTAGTTCTCCATAAAATTTTGTTTAGCATCCTGGTAAGAATCCCCTCTGGAATAGTTTATCATGTGCTGTAACATGAATATGGGGATAAGTTTGTCTTCCTTTCAAATTTTAACCTCAAATTTTTCGGCTGTCTTGGAGACTTCCCTTGGCAGTCATCATAAAAGACCCCGTTAGTGCCTCTGTCAAACTATAGGCAAGGGTTTCATTACAACAGGCTTGGCCTAGGAGCCAATGTTAATCTTTCAGCTTCCCTTTAAAAGGGCAACTGAATGTGTGTTAGTGTTATGAAGTTAAACCTGTATAATAGATTATGGATCCTGGTCTATTCTCTATCACCAGATTGTCTCTTTCCAAGGAATGCAGAGGCTTTACTTGCCTCCAAGACTAGACAGCTTTTAAAAATACTGCCAGCACTCAGTTTGCTTGCTCATTTATCAGGGCAAATAGGCAGCAAAAGGGACTGTAGCTCCCTTCTCTCTTTTGCATTGCCTGGAGGAATACAGGAACTGAGAGGTACATAATATAGTAGCTGTAGCACATCGGGAGTGTGTCTGGTGCTGGTTCAAGTAGAAGTCACAGGGCTTGATACAGAAATTATCAGCTGAGACTGTTTGGTTTGTGTTTCACAGGAAGCTGGATGAGACTATAACAACAGTCACTTCTGGTTCTAAAAGTCTATGAAAATTATAAATGTGCAATCTAGGCCAAACATCTCTAGTATTTGTGGGCAGCTATTCTGGATGCTGGAAATTGTGGCTGCATAGAAGTCTGATGGATGGAAAGAAATGCATTGGAGATACTATGCATGAAGCATCATGCATAAATCCTGGCTTATGGGTTTTTTTTCTTCCTGGCAAATTAACTTGCAAAATATTTTTTTTGCCAAGATTTCCATGGTAACAGGAAGGCTGATTTGTACTGGGAGACATTTCCCTCGCTAGGAGTCCTTGAAAACTGATGTGCTCTGTGATACATAGGTGCTCTGGTGCTGCCTAACATGAGCAGGGTATTGTGGGCCAGCAACTGAGGCTGGAATGCAAAGCAATATAATTTAGCAATCATGTTTGCAGGGATTGAGTTGCTCAGCGTTTTGTACCTGTTGCATCTACTGTCACTGTAACCAAAAGTCCCAACACTGCTGTTGGATCAATTGGAAGACAGTAATAAAAGTCCTGAGCAATTGCAAACAGGGCTCTTGGCATCTTTTGGAAGATGCAGGATACAATCCCATGTTGATACGGAATGAATGTGAATCCTCTGGCACGGGAAAAGGTAGCGCAGGCTTAAACGGTGGAGCTGCATGCAGCACCCAGGAGAAGGTGGGTGATGAAGGTGTGTTACGTGTGAGGTGTGCGTGTGTGTGGTTGTGCAAGTGTGAGCCCATGAGAGGGATGTTTCTGCACCACCAGGAAGCCCAGATGTCTATGGGAAGAGTGTGCACATGTGAACTGTGTGGGCGTTATTTGTACAGCATCACAGTTGAGTGAGCAAATTTGTAACCTAACCTCCTCACCGGCTGGGGCCAAGCTATGAGAAAATGGTTAAAGCCATGGAGAAAGAGGATACACAGTCCGCCTTAGAGGTAAAGTTTTTCCGTCTGACTTCAACTGAAGTTTGAACCATGTCCTAAGTTAATAATATTTACACCCATCTAAGGGAGGAGGCCTTTGGTTCTGTAATGAGTCTGCAGTTTGTTCTGCGATACCTTTTTACTTTCTGCCATCTGAGTTTCTCATGCTCTGGACAACCTTGGATGGATATTTATAGAGCAAGAATGTGTGAATCCTTCACCCATCAAACATGTACTCAGCCTTAGGAACTGTAATGATTCATATCCTCATCTAATCACCATTGATTATATGCAGAAAACTTGGATAAATCTTCTGAGAGGCTTAAAACGTGATGCATATCTAGATTCCAAAACAGCCATATGGGTTGTGACTCATTTCTTCAGATGCTGTTCATAAAAATCAATTATACGGTCACTTTGGCTACCAGAAGGGATCTTTTCCGTTGGCCATTTGTTTCTTAATACTGTATTTTATAACTCTTAGACAATCATAAAATGCTTAAAATTAGATAATATTTCTGGCAAGAAACGTCTTCCACAGAGACAGATCTGTGGTAGTTTATTTAAAAGCAGGCTGGGATCCTAGAACATGCTGAAATTTTTAGCATTGATGTGCTAAAAACACCTGGCAGGGGAAAGGGAAAATGCAAAGCATCTGGAGAAAAAGAGTGAGGCTGCAAAGTGAGGGAGGCAGTTGTTTGTCTGGCGGTTGGAGCATGGTTCCTTGTTCGACTCTCTCATTCCTTGCCCAAGTCATGTAGCCAGATGTTTTCAAATCTGATGGCTACAATTAGAAAAGTCAAGTCATTGCACTGTGATTACCTACCACCTTGTACTGTCCGTGCATGATCTGAATGCCAGATGCTAGGGAAGGGTTGAGTGGTGTTGCTCCCAATGTGAAGATGTAGGTGGTTGTGGCAATGTGTACATTGACTCCTATAGATGAAAATGTTAGACAATGTGATTAAGAGATGATGGGAATCTGGTTTGTGATGCAAAATACAACTGAGGTGTACAAAGTCTTTACAAAATGATGTGGCGCTTTTTATAGTCATCTGATCATAGAATCACAGAATGGTTTGGGTTGGAAGGGACCTTAAAGATCATCCAGTTCAGCCCCCTGCCATGGACAGGGACACCTTCCACTAGATCAGGTTGCCCAAAGCCCCGTCCAACCTGGCCTTGAACCCTTCCAGGGAGGGGACAGCCACAGCTTCTCTGGGCAACCTGTGCCACGGCCTCACCACCCTCACAGGGAAGAATTTCTTCCTTAGATCTAATCTAAATCTACCCTCTTTCAGTTTAAAGCCTTTACCCCTCATCCTATCCCTACACCCCCTGTTAAAGAGTCCCTCCCCATCTTTCCTGTAGCCCCTTTAAGTACTGGGAGGCCGCTCTAAGGTCTCCCTGGAGCCTTCTCTTCTCCAGGCTGAACACCCCCAACTCTCTCAGCCTGTCCTCACAGGGGAGGTCCTCCAGCCCCCTGAGCATCTTCGTGGCCTCCTCTGGACCTGCTCGAGCAGGTTCATGTCCTTCTGATGTTGGGTGGCTCAGAACTGGATGCTTTCTGTGATACTGCAGTGTGGTCATCCCTGGGAAATGTGGGGGCCATTATGGAAAGCTAAGAGTTGCTATTCATTCTCTGGGCTAAACCATTTGAGAGACTGGCACTGTCTGCTTCCTACCTATAAAATATGCATACTTTTTTTTATTGGTCTTTCTGCCTTCTCTGTGATTAGATTCTGCTTTTGTGTTGAAGCATTAGCAGTGTTCGCCTGCTGAGGGTGGCAGGGGGCCCAGCACTTCTCCAAAACCTCCAATTCAAAATGGTTTTTGATGGTGTTCACCGAGCTGTGGCCCTGGGCTATAAGTATTAATCAAAAATATTAATTTAAAAGGAGAAAATCTGGAATGTATCCTTGTTAGAAAGCATTACAGCTACCCAGATAACAAACTTTGATTCTTGAATATGAAAAGACTGGTTATCTCAGAGATGCTCACTGTGTGTTTGCTCTGAATAAAACACAACTTGGCAGTCAGCTGCCTGTGCCTGCATATGTCAACCTGACAGATCCACCAACCTTTCCTGAAAGCCTTTTGATGTCCTCTAGCTGGTGAATGGCTTGATTAGGAGTCCCTCATGAGATTCAGGTATGATGCTGGGTTGACCCAGCGCTTAGGGATATGGTGGAGTTGAGAACGGTCAGTGTTAGGTTAATGGTTGGACTGGAGGAGCTTCAAGGTCTTTTCCCACTGAGATGATTCTGTGATTCTATGATCTTCAGATAAATCTCTTTGCATGCTCTGCCCTCGTATTTCCACTGCCTGTTCCATGTGTAGGACATCCATCGACAGAAACCCACTCTAGAACAAATGTTACCCTAACATAAACACTTTGCTAGATTTCGTAATTTTATTTTTCTCAAGCAGTATATATAATTTGTTTTTTGCCCTTGCTCAGCTCTTTGAAATATTGCTAGGCCGCTCACCGATCTTATCTTATGCAAATATTTACACGCATTTGTACTTAGTAAAACATGATTTAAATTGCCTTTGCTGGATGAGTGAGGCGGTGCCTCTGTGATCCAGCCCTCTGGTCCCAGGGTTGCGAGGAGGCCAGCCCATGATACACGCCCCATGGAGAATTCGTGCTGACTCAGCCAGAAAGCTGCCAGCATCTCCCAGAAATAACCCATATTGCCATAAAAGCTTCTGGCCATCCTCTGCCACCTTTTGTGAGTAGCTTGATCTACTGGATGCAGAATGAGCACAGTGTTGCTCTTACCTAGAGGAAGCTGTAGATGCTGTGAAGCAGTGGCTTTGTTAACCAGCTACATTACTCCAGTATCATGCTGATTGCAAGGACCTACGGGATAGATGGGTACAACTGGGCGAGACAGGCTGATGGGGCTGCCTGTGGCGATGCTGAAGGTGTGGGATAGACTAGGAGCTTCTGACCAGCTTTGGCCCAAAGCCCTAAGCTGCACAGCTCTGAATATGGAACTAACATATCACTAAGGAAAACTGATTAAAATAAAAATCATTTTTAAAAATCTTGGCATCTCTATCCTCACTTAGACTTTCTGAAACAGCAGAAAGAGAAGGATTCTGTTTTTCCAACGTCCCTTCTGACAGATCTTTGAAGAAAATATTTTAAAGCATTCCACTATGATATTTGGATGCTTTCACTCGAACAGAAGCCATGCATTTCAGGCAGAAGTTGCTGGGTGAGGCTGCAGTCTCCAGAGGGTCAGGCTGAACATTTGTGACGGTTCCCCTGGCCTTAAAACGTACGAATTTGTGCATTTCCGTATTTATTAATACATTTTTCTGTGTGGAAATCACTGGGCACTATTTAAAGTGAGTCATCTGAAGGGAAAGACACATCACTGCTGTGAGTTTACTGAAGGCTTAGAATTAACACTTGCTCAGAAATGGTGGGGAGGTCACTGGGTTTGACTTTCTACTGTTTAACCCTTTCTTAGGTGTCCCAGCTGCTCTAATAAAGTAATTAGCAATTATCTGGCCTGAACCATGATTCAGCTTGGGCTATTTTTTTTAAATCCTGAAACACAGAAGAGTTAGGGGGAAACAGTGGGAGCAAACTGGATCCAACCGATGGTAAAAGCAGCTCAAAGCAACTCTAGTGATGGGTGATTCCGTTTTTACAGAGGGCAGCAAAGTTCACCAAAGCCCATTAAGGCTTCTGAGTCAGGTCAACAGGCTTTGGATCAGGCGCTTCGTCAGGACGGCTGCATGGAGAATTGTGCACCTAATGCACTTTTAATGAAAATGTTATCCTCTGGAGCGAGGCCAGGTACAACTAGAGCGGGAGCAAAACCCCTCCATTCCCTAGCAATCATGGGAAAAGATATTACAGCTATTTCATAAGCCTGTATGTTTTAAATGTCTAAGAAAGCCAGCCCACATCAACAGCAGAACGAGCAGACTTCTACACAGACACGTCATTTAATCACAATTTAATAAGGCTCCTGTATCAGACTTTCGTAATGAAACTTTTGGGTAGAACCAAACAAAGGGGTCACTGTGGTACAGAAGAATGCAGCCTTTGATTCATGGTTTCTTTTTAGGGTTCATGATGTTTCGTTTTCAGTAAGCTGCTGGTGAAATGAAATGCTTTCCGCATGCCAACTGTTACCTCATAAATGGTCCTTATGAAAAATAATTTGTGATCACAAGATGATTATCAGCCTTCTCTGCCAAGCTCCCGTGAGCAGTGTGAGTTCTTCTTCCCTTGAAGAAACCCTTGGGTATTGAGACCTTTAACAAGTGCTCCAGAGAGGTGTTTAGGGCCTGGATGGCAAAAGGGTGTTATTTTAATAAGATAGTAAGCTGCTGGGAGCCAGTAAGTTGGCCTGTGACAAGAATGCTCAACCTGGTGGTCTTGGTTGTGTTGAGAGGACATGAGGGCAATGGTGCATCAGGCAGGGATGAGCTGCCTGCATTGAAGACCAAAACCTGCTGTGCCAAATGATGTCAGAGGATATTCACCCCCATTGGTGTTAATGATCCCCCTGGTCTCCATGTTTTGGGAGGTTGTTGTGTGAGCTGGTAACTCATCGAGAGGTGAAGAGGGCAGTGAAGGACATGACCTTCTGGAGAAGGTCAGTGGAGATGGGGAAAGAAGGAGGAGGAGAAAGGTGTCTTTGCTGTCAGTCTGAGCCTCTTGGTGTTGCTTATCCTCTTGCTCACCAGGTTTCTGATTATAGTGTGGTCCCTCCCTTATTCTGCAGAGCTGAGGTGGGGGTCCAGGACACATGGAACAGGGACTGTTGGACAACATGGGCTGAAGATACATCTGACTGTCTCTGGGGGCAATAAAATGCAGCCTCTGAGGCTTTTCAAGGTCTAAGCTCAGTTGAGGTGTGCTGCCACCTGGAAAGCTTTGACCCAGAAGGACGGGCTGAAAAATGCAGAATGGTATTTTTGTTGGGTTTTTTTTACCCATGATCTGTTGATACTCTGTAAATCTGTTTTGTTGAAAAAGTCCTGCTTGCCTATTTCAGAATGTTAATAACTTATTTTTAACCAGCACTTGAGATACAGTGTGTCCTGAATGTAGCCCCAATGCTGGAGAGGTGGAGTCCTGTCTTCAGTATTTTGACATGGAGGCGTTCATTGTCTTTTAATTAGCAGGACTCTCCTGGTATGCCATGCGTGGCAGCATGTTTTTCCCAAGGATTCCTGCAGCCCATTCCTGGGGGAGTTCAGCTTTAATTTTGTCCTTTGGTTGTTTTGTTCTTGCTAGATATTACACAGGCATTGGGCTGGATGGTTGCTTTTTCTGTATTGGAAAAAATAACTAAACTCTCCAGTGATTCTCGCCACGAGCAAAAATTTATTGGAGGAAAAAGGAGTTTAGAGTTGTTTTTGCCTGTAAGGCTCCTGGAGGCTGAGCTTCACATTGTTGTCATCTCTGGCATCGTGCTGGGAAGCTGAGAGCAGCCTCTCCTCTGCGAGGGTGTGGATCACCGCTGTCACGCGTGGCCAGGTTACCTGCCAAGCTGCTTTCGGCAGCCGCCTGCCCCGAGAACTTGCTCAGTGTGCACAAGTCCTGTGCTGTCCTTCTGCGAGTCCCTCCTTAAAGCTCTTTGCTCATGTCATACAGGAATAAAATTGCTGGAGCTGATGTGAGCCGAGCAAGGTTCATGCAGTGTGTGCTCCTGTTTGCCTTGAACTCCCAGTCCGGCTGGGTTGGGCTGTGTTTCTGGCTGGGTTCTTGCAGGCACCATCGAGGCAGGACCTCCCTTTGCAGTATGCTCTTGTCATGCTTCGGAGTTTGAGGCTTGTAGCTGCGTAATGTTTGCCTTCAGTTCTTTTTCTTTAATGCATTGCTTCTGCATATCTCTGTGTGTGGCTATATATAGATATAAAAATATATATGTGAGTATATAGGCAACATCTATACTTGCACACAAACCTATTCATAACACAATATTATCAATACACAAAGTATTATAGTATAGAAATCCTATTAAATCCTTACTGTGTCTCACAGTGACTGGAGAGTTGTCAATTAAATTGCAGCACCGTGGCAGGCCAAATATATGCTATGTGTTTTGTTTTTCCCTGCTGTTAGGGGCATGGTGCCCCTGATTAGGATGGAGCCAGTGTTGCTTCAGTTCAGCCTTCCTCAGCTCCAAGTGTGAGGCATTAAACAGAAAAAGTCATCTGCACCCAGCTATGTTTCTTCCAAGCAAAGGTCTTGGCATGCTTGGCAGCGTGCACTTAAATTGTGTGATGGGACACTGGGCAGGCAGGAGTCCTGACTCCTAAAGCATCACAAAAGTGTCTCAATGACTGTTATCTTATAAATATTAAACAAAGACTGCTTAGGTTTGCTTTATCATGCTCTAATGCTGCAGAAATATTAGAATTATGAAACCAGCCACTTTTCTATTTCTTTTTCTGTTCACCAATTTTTTATAGTGATGCAAGGTGGAATAAAATCCTGCCCAAATGCAGCACTGTGAAAAGGTAATTTTTTCTGTCCGTTCCCTTTAAGAAAGAAGCAACAGGGTAAAACACAAATGAAAAGGCCAGAATTTTTTCTGCATCCTGGGACTCTCACAACTTTAAACTCTTCTCAACAGTGTGCTTTATCTGTAATAATAAATGCAGAGCTGCTGCAACTAAAACAGACAGGGTTCCCTTGCCAGTTTTCCTACATCATGTTATGTGAACAGTCAGAGAAGCTGCTGCCTCCCTGATTTCAAATTAAAAATAGCTAACAAGCAAAGGATGCTCTCTGCTTCTACCCAAAGTTTGCTAAAAGCAGCAATGCTACACGCAGTCAAATGACATCTAATGATGAGAGTCACTTATGAACCACAGAGTGGAAAAAATACAGCTGCTTGAGGGGAGAGACTGTGGGTGACAGGTATTTTGTGCATGTCTGCAACTGGTTCAACGCACAATGCTGTGCATCCTCCCCATCACTCCCTCATCTTTTAGGGTCATCCATTCTAGCAAAGCTTTGCATGTTATCTTTGGCCATTCAGAGGTAGGGTAGTATATCTCTGGCTGCATCTGATACTAATAAAACGTGGCTGAAACAAAATATAATAGTTCTCAAACTAATCCTCGCTTTCTTATTTTTACATCAGAAGCAGGGCATTTGTCCATCAGTGGCTCCAATACAATCATGGTGAATTAAGATGGGCCATTTGCAGGGTGTCCATAAATATGCATGACTACTCCTCAACCTAGTTTTCCTGGCATTTTCTTCTGCTTTCTCATGTGTCAGAAGATCTTCCCAAAGCTGCTGCTGAAGCACACCAGCCAAATGCCTCTATAAAGACTTTTGCAGAAGCTGAGGTTACACGACCTCTCCTTAATCAGAGCTGAATTGTTTGGAGTGCTTCAGCCTTCTGATGTGATGCTGTTTCCGAAAATCAGGCCCCTTCTGGATGCTGCGGATCCTTACCAGGCCACCAAAGCTCAAGCACCTGAGTGGTGAGTGACCTACCGAACCTTTGTGTACCACCTTAGCCCTGGTGTTAGGCTGACTTCCCACATGGTTGAACGCTGCTCTTCCAACTTCACTCGGCACTCATCAGCCCAACAAAATGGCTCCTGGGTGTTCATGAGCTGCCTGCAGTGGAGGACATGCCCTTTCTCTTGTTTGCTTAGGGCTAGGCACGCTCATGGTGCCGATAAGCATTGTTGTATGTGGTTGGAGTTCTGGGGAGTTCATGTGTTACTGAGTGGCAAAATAAAAAGTTGAAAAAGGGCAATTACGTGATAAGGCATGGTCAGTCTCCACCAGTGGCTAAAGCTCTCCATAGGAGGAAGAAACAGCATGAAGGTTGCACCTTACCTGGCTGTCAGCAGCACGTCTTCCAAGGAAGCATCTCTGTCCATCAGCGCTGGATCTCCAGGAAACTCTTCTAGGAAGCCGTGTCCAAGGCTGTTGAAGTCAACACAAACATCTCTTGCCTTCAGCTGGCCTTGGCTTGAACTCTAGGAATTCCCCAGTGAAGGAGGAGGAGGTGAACTGAGGACAGTGACGTATGGCTCAGAGGGAATGCTCCTTATAGAGATCAGGGTGGCTGTGACCTTCCATCTTCTAGCAGGGGACAGTCCCATTCCCCATGCACCTCCACTGATGTGGGTCTGAAAGGATCCTCGTAGCACAGAAGCAAGCCCCAGCACCACATCAGCTCATTCTGAGCATGATGCTTCTTCCATCCTTGATGGGGGAGCAATGAGTCCTTCCACCACTGTTGCTACTTCTTGCAAAGCAGGCTGTTGGCTAACCCAAGTGTGAAATGCTCTGCACTTACTGCTTAGTGGCAGGGGAGGGAAAAAAAGTGCTGAAAGCATGCCAGTACCAAGCACAGGAAAGGTTGTTTTTCATTTATTGTTGAGATATCAAAGATAGGGGAAACATAGAAGCAGCTCTGGAGGAGCTGGGCGGAAAGCCTCACAGCGTAGGAAGTGTTGGTCAAATAAAAGTGGAGGATGTTTATGGTGTGAAATCGGGAAGTGTTTTCAGGAAGCTGGTAGGAAAATTCAGCTAAGATAGGAGAAGGGAAAACAAAAACACAGAGAGGGAGAAGAGGGGTGCTCTGCCTTGTTTAGCTGTATTTATAGAAAATTGGACCATCCTCAAATCTGATGTTCAGTCATGAGCTGCCACAGATTTCCCTGCCCACCTTGTCCCTGCGATTCATGCTCAGGAAATGGTGCTGTTGTGTGTGCAGGGCTATTCTGGGGCTGGAGGCTATTTCAAGAAGCATCAGCAAGGCCAAGCTCATCAGTACTGTCACAAATGGACTTTGCGGGGGTGAACTTGGCTCATTGAATTAACATGTTTGGGCTGTCTAACAGCAAAGAGCAGTGGAGGAAAATGGACTGCTTTTTTTTTCCCACAACGGCCACTGAAGGCCTCAATGCATTGCACGAGGCATCTCTATTTCATGTAGCTTAAATGAAAGACCACTTTTTTCTTCTTTTAGCAGAGAATAAAATGGACTTGTAAGACCTCAGAGGGTGGCAAATGGTATTGTTTAAAAGTGAAGGAAGAGCACCAACTTGCAAGCTCTCTTGCATAGAGGTGTTGGCACTAAAAGTTCTCAGTTTTATTTGACTTTCTAACTCACCCAAAACTTATGGTGTGGCACAGGTTAGTGAAAACAGTCTCACTAAAGAATAACAACAAATTAATGGAATATGATTCCTAGGCAGAGCTCAAAGTCTACAAATGATTAAATACCCAGGACAAATGAAAGGAAATAATCTTTCATGTACGCTGTGGTCACTCTAAAATTCACTGCTTCATCTAAGTCAAATGTCCTGGCTGATATAACTTTATTTTTTAAGGAATATTTTAATTTCACACTCATCAATAGCATGTTTAGGTTAGCCAAGCAGTACAAGAAGTGTCCTTATTCACTTTTCAAGGCATTGCATGGCTTGTGGGGAGGGATTATTTCTTGTTTGTGAGCTCTAATGACTGACTGTGGGCATTGCTGAAGGGGAAGGAATCACTTTCGTCTGCATTGCATTTCAGCACAATGAGGAAAACATGCTCAACAGGATAACCTTAAGATTTGACTGTAAACAATGCTGATATTTCCATATATTTGATTTAAATTTTAACCAACGTAAATTGTTTTTCAAATGCAGATAACATGGCAATGGCTCCAAAAATAAAACACGAACAAGCAATCTATCAGGCATGTCTGTCATCAAAACAGACGCCATCTCATAAACCTGCCAAAACAGCCCTTTGCTTCAAACAATAAAAACTGGAAGGAATCAAAAGCCTCAGCTTTAAAAATCTCTCTTTGTATGTTTAAAAATAAAAAATCCCAGCTCTCAATCAGTGTAATTTGGACTAGGTTAATGTAAAAATGAAAACCATTCAATAAATCTTTTAGTGGAGATCAAAAGCAATGAGTGCAGGAAACCAGAAAATTGATGATACGACATTTTCCGACACTCTATAACATTCATATTATTCAGAGAACTGCCAACCGCAATTGTTCGAATACTCTTTTAACTGATGTTGTTACTTGAACTCATAAGCCAGCCACTGATCTCCCCAGGGAAAAACATATGGGAAGACAGTAGCTCAATTAAAAGTAATATGGTGTGTGGCTCTTAATCCTCAGTTGAGCCCTTGTGCCAGAAAGCTTTTAAGTATGTGCTCGAGTTTAAGCCTGTGCTCAAATTTTATCTGTTTTATGTGCAATTCTTGAGTGAAATACCCAAAATACTCTTGAATCGCTTTCTGCAAAGGGTCTGCTCAGGCTGCAGCTGGCTTTGCTCGGAGGTGGCACCTACTTTCTCCTGGGTGCTTTGGGCTCTGCGAGCATTTCTGAATGTTTTCTGTCATTGATAAATACTGGTTTCTGATTGCAAAACCTTACTTGAACCTGTCTCCCTCTAGTGTTGTGAAAACAATTTGAAGGAGGTAAACGGGGTGTCAGAGATTTAATGTACAAGGCGCTCCTCTAGTTAAGTGAGCAGAAAACAGATGTCAGCAAGCTCTCCCCATAACTGCACCTCCACTGATGACCAGAGGACAGGGCTTGGAGGGATTTTGGATAGGGAGCGTCGTGCTGTGAGCAGAGCTGCCGATGGCTGATTTGGCTGATTAATCAGGCACATTTTGGCTGGGTTGCGTTGTATCTCCTGCTCCGCTGCAGGAATAGTTTCTCCGTTGCGTGCCGGCGTCTGTGCTGACTTTGAGTCTGGCATCCTCTTGCCTATCCTGAAAATTAGTGACATCTGAAGAAAAGGAACGATGAAAACAAGATTATGAAAAGCTCACTTGCATGGAAAGAAAAGTATGGGTATTGGAGGCTTCCTGGGTGGACCAGGCAGGTTGGGTTGTGCCCTGTGTCAGCCGGCGTGCTGCGTGCCGGCTGGTGTCCGCAGGGTCCGGGCCCTGCCCGCGGCGAGATGGTAACACAGCATCACTTTCCCCTGGTTGGGCTCCTATAGCTGAGCTCAGCAGATGGGAACAGCGTGTGGAGCGGAGCTGAAAGTGTGCTTATTTTACTTGCATTTTCTTTTCCCTTCCCTTTGATGGAGGGTGATGCTGCCTGCACCTCGGCTATGGGCTCACAATGGACAATGTCCCATGGAAGATGTGCCAGCCTCTTTTTTTTTCCCCATGGCATTTTACCACTCATTAATCCTTTTGATTTTTGCCTCTTTGAAGCCCAGGGTTTGGATGTTTTTCAGTGCACACTGAAATCGGACATGAAAACACTTCAACCAGTGCAAAAGTTTAAAACCCTTATTCATACACCCTGGAAAGGCTTTCACTTGATATGCTGACAAGGACTGACTTTATTATGTTTATCTTTTGGCAATATCTCCTTTTGCAATTGATAGCGTCTCACGTTTTCCTGGTGCCAGGTTCAATTTCCAACCTTAGTAAATGAAACGGTCTGTCGTGTTTCTCTGCCACTCTGCGGCATGCTCTGGGCAGCATGTGATTTCGGTGGTAAATATACAGAGGAGTAAAATAAACATGTAACAGAACAGCACACACAGACACACACATATGATAAAAAGTCTGGTCTTTCACCTAATTTAGACCAGAAAATTGGCATCTGATTTTATTGTTCAGACTGACTCCAAGAACACAAACATATTTTTTCCTTCAAAACGAGAACTGCCAAAATATAAAGAATTATATCTGCTGTTTTGAACTAATTGAAATTAACTGTTTCCTGGCTGCTTTTTGTGGAACAAGTGCTATTTTACTCAGTTGATAGCAGCAACAGTACCAAGGCTGACTTAGGGAAATGGATGGTGCGAGGGACCTTGCAGGCTGTGGCTGTACCCCAGCAACTGGATCCATGCAGGAGGGACTTTCTGACCTGCACCTTTGGGTGTTTGAAATGGGAATAGTCTCTGTTCCCAAAGTCTCAGCCCTAGGATGCTGCCTGCCCAGCTCCCATTGCAGCATGGAGAGGCGAGTTCTGGGTGGCCAAGCCAAACAGGAAAGCCCGGCAGGGAAAATGTTGAGCTTTCGGCAGTTTGGTTCCATTTTAATTAGCGTTTTCTGCACACTTTTTGATTTCCCATTTTCATCTCCAACTGTTGAGACTATTTATGTTTCTGGAAGTGTTTCCGAAAGGCAGGAAGAAAAGCACAATCCCATCAAGAACCCAAGTACTCAATTAAAATTGTTGGGATTAGAATAACATTGCAATTAGAGTTGTGTCTGTTTGTCTTCCGGGGTTTAGCATCCATGTTTTCAAGCATTTTGCTGTAAACACGGGCCTGGAAATTTATCTTGGGGTTTCAAAATAGCCAAATGTTGCAAAACCTGCCAGAAGGACTGAGGGAGATGGGAATGCTAGCCTTGCAAGAGGATAGGGGAGCAACCCACCCATTGCCTGTGGCTCTGTTCGGGATGTTGAAATAGGTGCAGGAAGAAAAATACCATATTCTGTTAAGGACTGATTTGAAGAACCACAGTGGAAAAGTTATATGTAAGGCATGGCATGTTCTACAGAGGAACCATGCAGTGTATTTTTAGCACCATTTCCTGGCACCTCGTGTATTAACTACTTCCAGACTGAGAGCATTGGGCAGGGATGGTCTGAGTCTCTGGGATTCGTGTGCTGATTGTGCACAGCATGTGTGTGACGGGGTGGCTGATACAACTGTGGAGCAGAAGTCAAGAAGGAAGAGGAGTATTTTTGATGCAGCTCCCAGGGGACCTCTCGAGGCAAAGATGCCTGAGTGCTGCGGTATGCCACTTGCCCAGATGTTTATACTGTGTTGTGAGAAGAGCAAACCTGGAGACAAGCTGTTCCTGGGAGTAGCCTGCAGGGACAAGCACGCAAGAGTGTCCCTGGGGGTGCTGCGTGGGTCCACCAGCTCTACCAGCCTTCTGTCCCCATCAGCTGGCCATGCTTCAGGGACTGTCTCCAGGGACACATGGTGGCCCAGGCCACTGGGCTGATAAGGTCCTCTGTGCTTAAGGGGTCAAAGCAGTGGGTAATATTTTCTGTATGAATAATTAATCTCTTTGTCAGGATATCACTGGGATGCCACTCAGTCTAGATATATGCCAAAGATCTGAGCTGGCCCCCAAGGAAATAAGTAAGACAGATACCAAACAGAAGTGGGGATCTGCTGGATTTGTTTATTCTCATGTTTCATAAAAGCTCTCAGTAATGCTGCATGGGGCTGATGCTCTCGCTCCTTCCTGCAGGCCACTGCCCATGGCTGAATTGCCGTCCAGCACAGCCACCCCTGAGCAGCAGAGCATGCATGAGGGTCTCAGACCATCACTTCCTCATAGATTTGGTTGTTTTATTTATTCAATATTATGCCAAGCTGGGTAAAGGTGGTGAGAGGAAATATAAAGCCTTGGGGGAGGAGGAGCTTTCTAGGAATAATGTCTCCTTGGATGACCTTTAGGAATACATTGAAGGAGCTGTGCAAGCAGCAGAGAGAAGGATAGGGGAGCTCTGTTCCCCAAGGAAAAGGGACATTTTCCCAGAGCTGTGGGTAGTTACCCTTCCCAACGGAGCCTGCTTTGGTGGGTACTACAGGGACATCTCCCTACCCCTGCCAGTTTGCTTTTGTTGCTGGGTCATTGAGGAAACCACTAAACCAGCTGAGGGAACATTGATTTTGGGTTGCTGGTTTGTTTGTTTAGTGTTGGAGTCTGCCGTGAAAATCTGGGGCAAATTAAGAAAAAACAAAGCAAAGATTTTTCTTGGGAAGAAAAAAAGAAAACCAACCTCAGAAACCCAAATTGTGTTTCATAATTCAGTGGAGAGGAAGAACTGAGCACATGGACAGCCCTCACCACCACCTGCATGAGACTTTCTTAATTCCTGAGTCTAGAAAATAAGTGATCCTGCAAAAAGACCCCTGGCAAGATGACAGGAGCTCCCAGGCCATGAAAAAAAGTTACACATTTTTTCCCCTCCTTTGCTACTTTTGCCTCCCAGAAGGCTTCACTGAATTCGCCCTCCTTGATGTGATTTTTTCCCTCCGATTGTAGAGGCGGTGAGAAAGATGCCCAAACCTCAGCATCCTCACACCTGGCTCTGATTCCCTGCTCACTGTCTAGAATTGATGATGTGCCAAATGGCAAGGGTCTGGCTTCAATTTGGGTGTCAAATGGGGAGAGGTGGCTCATGAAAGATAGTCAGCTCTGGGGCAGGGCTCAGCTGGCAGTTTACAGGCAGTTAAAGCTTGTACAAATAGTAGGTTGGGGAACTGGAAACATGGACCATGGGCAAGGGAAGAGGCCGGACTTGCAGGGGCTGTCAAGGCAAATTCATACCATGGGTGGGAGCTGGGGAAGCCTCACTGCATGGTTGCCATGGCGTTTGTGACTGTAGCACCCTATCTCCAAAAGGCAATATAAAGACTTTGATACCTTGCATCAATCCTGGGAGCCATGCATGTGCTTCAGAAACAGCAGCTTTCCTTCTTATTTCTATCCCTGCTTCTGATTTGCTCTGTCACCTCAGGCAAATCATTTAACCCCAGCTTCAACCTATTTTACAGGGATGTTTCAAGGCTTAATTAAGGCTTGTAAAAGGTCTTGAGTTCCTGAGAGGTGCTTGCTGGAGTAGGGTGATTAATCACATGTTGATGGGAGGGATATTGTGGGGGTAAAGTCGAGCAGTCAACAATAGGGCAGATGATATTTTTCCCTGGGGGAATAAGACAAGGGGGTTGTAAAAGCATGCACATATCAGATTTATTCATTCTGGATATCAACTTGTTGAAACTGTAGGGAGGCTCTGTGGCCAAAACCACAGAAATCTGACTGTATAGCTGCGATAAAGACATTCTGAATTTCCACAAAAATCAATCAAAGATACATAAATTAGGGTGTTTCTCCCCAGGCTTCAGAGTCACAAAGATGAACAATTTGCAAAACTTCAAGTTTTAGAAATAAATGTTTGGCACTTCCGCTGAACACTGTCCTAAGCCTCTGAAAACACATCAGAATCGCCTTGTTAGTATTCATTGCTGTAGAGCAAAAGGGAAGATTATTCAGAGGAGGAAAAAAAAAAAAGCCAACACCTTTTGCTGAACTTTATCCAGTTGTTCGCATGATTGCCCAATTGCCCTTCCATACAGAAAAGGAGAGGAGGGGGGAAATGCTGGGCTCTGTGCAGTTATTTTCAAGCTGACCCAGTTCTCCTTCTTTGCGGAAGAAACGGAGACGGAAAAGTCGCCTGCTGAACTCTGTGCGGTGTTTGGGGGATTTTTTTTTTTGTCCCAGTTCTTTTCAGTTCTTTTCTCCTATAACTTCATCTCCTTCAATAGCCTGGCCCCTAATTTACACCAGCATCATGAATAGGAGCTGGGGCTTAGAAAGCAAACCAGGCGAAGGCTGAACAGTCTTTGATCGGCTTCTGCATTCAGCGGGCTTTGCCCCAGAAGTTGATGGTTACAAAGGGCCGGACCCTGCGCTGGGGTGGATGTGGAGCGATTTGCCTCTGAATACCGAGGAGGGCTCTCCATGGCCCCGGTGACTGGAAGGAATGCAGCGAGCCCTGGCGCATGCAGACGAGGGTGATTTCATACTCTTTTCAGAGACAGAGCATAAATCAATATTGTTTTGTAGATCGCTTGGCTTGCCACATTTTTTTCCTTGGGGAACATCCAGTATCCATGTACTATGGGGAAGGACGCTGCAGGGGAGCGAGGATGGCTGTGCCCTCTGTTTTCACCTCAATATGCAGCTCAGTGAAAACTGGATTTTATTCTTCCAGGGACCAAACAGAGCCAGCCAAAACCAGAGATTATCATCACTAAGGAATCCTGCCTGGGGAGCTTCCACCAACCAGGAGAGCAGTTAGTTTGAGATTTTTTAAAGCATTTTTTTATGGCACGGCAGTTTTAGTTGAGCTAAATGAAGCTTATTGCAGTGGGGAATTCAGCGTGCACATGTTTAAAAATCTTTTAAGATTGGATATTTTAACTCCAGCAAATAATCAAGTCCCAGGAACAATTTAGATGAGTAATATATTAAAAACAGGCTTATACAGATCCAAGAAAAACGTTGGAGGATCCATAGGGGTCATTGTTATGCACTGCAGGCTTAAATATATTGACTTTTACAACTGCAAATGGATGGTTGCATAGTGGTTTCCACCAAAGAGCAGTTTCAGTTGTGATAACTCATACAAAGTGAAATTCAGTCTTGTGCTCAGTGCCGGCATGAGGTCTAAGAACTGAGCGAACCTAATCTTTATCTCTCTACAAACATTACATCTCTTTAATCCTTGAGGCATGCCATTCCTGGGAGGACCCTGCATAAAGGATGCAATAGAGCAGGGCAGGAATTGGATTTGTTATTTATGGAAAAATCTGAAATTAGAGAAAACACGTTCTGAAATTACAGGAAAGAAAACATTTTCCAAAGGGGAAGAAAATATCAAAAACAAAACTAAACTGATTTTTTCACTAATGAAAGTGTTTTTCCCTTTTCTAAATTTATATCATCGTATTGCAAATGAAAGAGAAAGCTGAAATGTGTCAGTCAGAGTAATGTCAAGCCTTCCATTTCAAGAAAATCAGAATACTTTTTGTAGAGAAGTTTTCTTTTTGATACAAAATTTGTAAAGCTTCTAGATTTTTATAAAATATTGTTTCTTTTCCAGGAAAAAAAAAAATCAAAAAACAAACCACGAAACCACTTTCTTCTGGAAAATGTGCAAACTGTTCTATTAAACGCAAAATACCTATGAAAGTTTGAGATTTAAAAGAGCATATATAGGAAATATTCAAGGGGTATGGGTAGGTAGGATGTGCCCATAAATACACAAGCTTCTCCATGGCACTGTGATCTGTTCTTCTAGACTATTAGAAGAGATGCAATAGTGAAATCAAGTGTCATGGGGCAATGCCATGGGGTCAGTGGGATTTCTCCTAGCAGGGTTTGTTGCCCATACCAAGACATGCTGTTTGCATGCAATGTGTGCAGAAAACTCTGTCATGTACAGCAAAGTGTTGGTTTTCACTTGTTAGAGTTATACAAAGCTCTAGAACTTTACTGAGGTGATTTGAATTAATTTTTAATCAAATTTATGTTCTCATGCCAGAAAAAACTGTTGATGAAACTGGGTTTCCATTGGCACCAAGACCTAAACACTCAGCAAATAAAACAGCATGGGAGCCGTAATCAGCATGTGAAGAACAGCCCCCGGCACAGCCAGATCCCCTGAAGATTGCTGAATAGTTACATTTCTGTAATGCTTCCTCCTATGACGTGGTGTGACAGCAGATATTTCCTCCCTGAAGATGAATTTGTCATTAACAAAACCAGGAGAGGTGACAGTGTCAGAAGCAGGGCTTGTAATCACCTTCAGTAGCAAGATATTTTGCAGGAACCCAAACATCTGAAGGAAAATATTTTGCTTTATTCAAAAATACTCATTTCTGGTCCATTGGAGGAGCTATGTAGTTTACTAATTAGGGAATTGGGAACCAGGGGTTCACAAGTTGTAATCCTTGGCTGAGTGAAGCAATGTGTTCATTACAGCTGTCACTCACCTCCCTCCTGTCTCATTTTTCTGATCTGTAAATTGAGGTTAATACCCTCTATACACCGAAGGTGGAAGGAGGATTAATTAGACGACATCTGTAGCACTGCAGTCTTCAATCTGGGCAATGGTTGGAGCTCCTGAAGAAACTGAAATGTCTCATTGGAAAATTATGTTTTCTATTGAAAATCTGAATAGGGGTGCTTCAGTTCTGAATCACTGAGATATTATTGTTTTTATCTGAATATTACCAATATATGAAACAAATGTTTCTGACACAAGGGGAACAGGAAGGAAAACTGACTTTTGAAAAGTGTTTAACAGGTTTACCTGTGAAGGGGAGCAGGGGGTGTTTTTTTATTGAAAAAAAAATCCCAACTCTAGCATCCCAGATATTTGGCAACAGCATAATCACGACTTTAATAGAGCTCTTAGTTTTCCTGTTACAATAAATGAGGTCTGCTCTGCGTTAAAAACAAAGCAAAGGGGAAGCAAACAAACCAAAACCCCAACCCTTGTAGCAGTCCAGGGAAATGGGTTCACTATTGGGCATATCTCAAAACCTATCCAGGAACTGTGTGTTCTCAAACTCATTAAATTTACCCACCAGTCACTTGTTGGGCTACATTAGCAAACAAAACAAACTGGCTGACAGTTTGTGCTGTACTGCACGGCAAAAAAACACCACTCCCAATGGCTTTTCCAATTCCAGGGATGGAGCAGGCAACTTAACTACTTATTTACTCGGCTCTGCTCACCCAGAAAGGACCCAACCTGATGGATGGCCCCTGACCTCTCCTCTCCCCATGGCCACCAGCCAGACTGCCACTTGGGTGTCTTCTGCGCGGGGAGATACAAACCTCACATCTGGCAAGAGTCCAGCCTATTTTTGTTCCATACCATCGTAAGAAATACTACACTTCCCTGAATGGATGACCTCGAAGTCACACACGGGTTAAATAGAAGCATAAGTTATCTGGACTTGCAGCCATGGAACCCTTCTCTGGGAGGAAAGGGTAAATAAACAAATCATTTATTAGCAAGTAAAATTGTTTTTTCTTTGAAATGCAAAAATGTGCTCTCTGGTGAATGATGTTTTTAGCTTCACCCTTCGCTCTCACCAGGCAGAGTCCAAGCATGTCATGAACAAAACTGCTTTCAAGTCACCCATCCAGCTGGTCGGCTGTGGGGTAGTGTTTGTCTGGTTAATCACTTAGGGCAACACTTGATCGAGGGGAATTTAGCCACCGACGCTGGGGGTAGCGGGGCCAAACTCTGACTGCAGATATGGGGCAGCAGCGGCTGAGACACCCCGACGTCCTGCAGCTGAGGGCTTGCGGGCGGGAGGAGGAACTTGGGTACCACCAAGGTGGACGTGGAGGCTGTCCACGCAGAGCAAGGGATCAGGTCTGTGGTATTCAGTAGACATGAGATGTGTCTGGAGATCTTGCTGGTTTTTCCTGTGAAGCCCTGATCCATTGGGAATGGGAATCTGTCTGCTGGCATCAGCAGCCTCTGGTCCCTGCCCTGTTACGGGGTTACAGACAGTGTGGGACAGGCTCTGAAGAGCAAGAGGTAGCTGAGCTAGGGTGTGATGCTGCTCCTGCACAGACCACCCATGAGGGGGATGCCTTCCAACACCCAGCCTCGTTCAGTTGTTGTCTCTGTTGGTGCCATTTCATCTTCCCTGTTTGGGGAAAATGAGAAGACCAGTAGCCTGGGTAACCCTCAGCTCATGGCCAGCACATCCCCTCCTCCGGGAAGGAGATGGGGCTCCAAGGGTCACCTCTGCTCAGGGTGCCTGGCAGCGCTAGCATGCTGGTGCAGACACCATCCCAATTTATTTTAGATCTTCTCTCTCCCTTCCCTGGGCTGATCCTTCAGCTTCCAAAGCTGTCATCATTTTTCACCAAAAAATCACTACTGCATCATATCAAAGAAGCGCACAGACTCCCTGCCTACCCATCAACCCTCCATCCTTTAAGCCAGCTCCTTCCAACCAGCTCCCCAGAGACGGACAGTGTGTTAATTAGCCCATCCATCCTCAGGAGGCTCCTGTGCCATGTCTCTGCTCTGTGTCACAGGCACAAAACAAACAGGTTTACATCCAGCAGGTCTGGAGATTCACTTTGGATGTCTCCTTTGATATCTTGCTGACACAGCGAGTCTAGAGACACAGCTAGTCCCATGGCTGGGGGGTTCACGTGGGCAGTGGATGCCTTTACGTCTCTGCTGCTTGGTGCTGCCAATCAGGAAATGCCATGGGGGAAATTGGGCTGAGTTCCTGCACTTTCTGTCCTCTGCTGGTTGTCAACGATGCTGGTGAAGGTGGGACAGTGCTTGCTGCCGCCCTGTGGGAGCATGGTGATGAATCATTGAGGAAAAGCAGATATTTTGTGTGCTGAGGAGGAAAATGAAGTGGGGAGATAAAAATACGAAAGTCTGGTGAGAAATCATTACTGGGTCATGTCAGCTTAGCAGATGAGAGCTCCTGATTCCTTTAGGAGGGTGCGGGTCAGGGACAAACCTCCCGGCTTCCCCCCACTTCAGAAAGGGCTTTCAAGTCCATAAAGCTTTTTAGAAATGCTGATTCAGAACAGGATCAAACTGCTGCCACTGAGGATGTTGGCAAGTCACAAATTGCTCGTACCACCACTGATGTCCTTCGTCACCATGAGTGGGTCATTTGTGCTAGCTACACTCTCAGGAAGGATAAGTAAACATCTTTCACATTGATGTAAAGAAGTTAGAGTGACTACCACAATAATGTTATTTTTCTCTCGTCTATGGTGCGCCAGCCAAATGAGCCCACTGACATAAGAGCTCAGGCCCAAACACCTTCCTCCAGTGTGTTGATTTGAAGAGTTGTTTAAGGTACTTATAAAGCACTCAGGTCTTGGAATAAACTGTCCTGTAAGAGGCACAGACCAAAAGTAACAGAAATGAGCACGTCTCTTGCCGTGGTGCTGGAACTCCAAAGTAGCTGTTTTCTGGGCTACGTCAGCTGTGATTTATGTAACTGTTTTCAGGATCATATCATTGGGTATTTCTTAAAAACTGCCTTTTCCCCAAAGACTGGACTCTAGAAATGAGATTCCTGACATTCCTCATATTGTCCAGCTGAGACCTGTGGTACAAACAGCATTTTTGTAAGGATGTTTTGAAAAGCGAGCTGTGTTTGTTATTGAATCCTCTCTCTCCATCTTATTTAGACTTTTCTTCTTTCTCTACTGTTATTATTTATGAGCATGAAACTGGTTCTTCTGTTTGGAGAGGGATTGCTTCATGAGGAAAATTGTGGATTTCAGTGGTCTGCAGCTTCTGAATGAATACTTTGAGTCAATAAATGTGCTACCACAATTTCATAACTTATCCATATGAGGATTAAAATAAGCTGAGGAAAACAACAAAACAAAATGGTTATTTTAGCTGTGACTACTTGAACCTGCAGGACAAGAGAAAAAGTACATCTTGCTTTCTGATTTAAATAGCGTGAATTTATTTTTAGCCCTGTGGCCAGTGTGGGAGCTTGTGGTTGAAGCAGAGACAGGGATGCCACGGCTGGGTAAGGTCTCTTGGGCTGTTGAATCCTTTCTCTGGCAGTTTTAATGCTTGCTTCAGACAGCAGCTCAGAGCTCCAGTAAGGGATAGTGAGGAAAATTGGGAAGAAGTGGGTATCGACAGCCTCAGGTGCAAACCCTAAATTTGAGAGCGATGAAATGCATGCAGCCGAAAGCTTTTGCAATAGGTTTTGGGGGAATGGGAAGGGAACCTTTCACTTAGTGCCGGCGTCTTCCCTTATCTCCATGTTCACCCTATTGCTCCTGGACCTGACCCATGTGAGGACACATTTCACCTTGCAGTGTTTGTCTCACCTTTCCTGTGACCTGACTAGGGCAAAAGAAGCTGCAGAGAATACAGCACTTGTGCTGTGCAGGGCTAGGGAGAAATGTGTGTGTTCAGATCTGTGGGTGTGCAATACTGAACACGAGCAGGGAGTTGTCCCGTTTGGGGATCCTCGGCGCTTCCAGAGTAGGAGAGAAAAATAGCACCGATGCCACGGAGGCCACCGCTTTGGGGAAGGGATTTCTGATGTGTTGTCAAGCTGAAATACAAGTCCTGCCAGCTGGCTCTGAAGGGATCTGCACTTGCTTTGGCATGGGGTCATGTTTTAGAAGGTCACTGAGGCTCCAAAAGATGCAGAAGCAACCGAGGTTTTCAACAGGACCTAGTGAATAGGAGGTTAATTTAAGCTGAAAATCCAGGTAAAATAAGGGATCATTTCTGATGAACACAGGCATCTAATATTGTTTAAAGTCTCCAATGGTACCCAAGCCATCCACTGGGGCTGAAAGGTGGAACATGGGAAGGAGAGGAGACCTACACTGTGCACAGTGAGCAGCCCCTGGCTGGGTGCAGCATATTTGCAAGTCAGGATGGCCTTTTTCTCTCCAGTACTTGACTCCAGCCTCTGGTGCTTCCTGGCAATCATGGTTTATGTCATCCAGGCAGAAGTGAGGGCATCTGCCCCATTGAACATATGGTCCTGAGTCCTGAGCTTGCCTGGGGCTTGGCTGAAACCTGCAGCACATGGCAGCGCTTCTGCATCATCAGCTGGAATGAGGCAGAGGCCAAAATGTCATATCTGGGTTTCCAAATGAAATTCTGAGAAAATTTCTGGATTTCAAGCACTCTAATCCATGGAGCTCTGCTTGAACCTCAGAGCCACCCTTAGTGTTGGACTACAAACCTCTCCAAACAAGCCAGCTCTGCAGCCAGAGCTTTCTGGGTTGTGTCTTTATACTGTGTGTTTCTCAACGTCAAATGGAATGAAAAGGCCATGAAGACATTACCTCTGTTTACAAAAAGACAGAAACAAACACTTGCATTTGCGAAAGCAAATGTCAACACCATTTATCTAGAGCTGAGTTGTTTATGATGAAGAAAGGTTAATATTTAATGGAAGGTTAACTCCTTTTTTTGTCTTTTTTGTTTTAAAGGTGCCTAAAATCACCAGACTGCAAAAAATATGGTTTTGATTAAGAAACATCTGACTTAACAGAAGTAAAGTCAAAGTTAGTATGTGCATAGTTTTATATTAGCTTGCCTTTAATTTTGGAGTAAAACTCTAATGATTACAGTGAATTTGTTCATTTATGAAACAGAGAGGAAATGCGATATGCAGAAGAGATTAGGGGCAAGGAAAACAACCCTTCTACCGAAACTGAGACGAGCCGTGCTGCTGCCCTATCCCCTGAACCGCTTCCTCTAGGCTCTCTCAGAAACAGGGACGTGGATTTTTCAAGGATACATAAACTTCCACATCACAGGGGGGAAAAAAATCAAGATGGAAATAGAGATTTGAAGCCTTTTCTGTGCAGAAGAATATTTCAATTCAGACTGAGTGAGTGAAATTGGGCCTTTCTGATGGTCTGAAGTTATCAAAATGAGAAATCAAGGGCAAGGGGTGGAAATGAAACAGAAATTTTGCAGTTTGTTGGAGAAAGAGTGAGCCACATCCATCTTGCAGCTCAGACCAGGCAGGGTTGAATCCCGTGAGTCCTTTCTTGTGCATCCAAGAATGGACCACAGAGCAGGATCTCATCCTACAGGAGCATGAAGCAGCAGCCAGAGCACCCCAAATGTAGGGTGAAGGATGATGGGTGGGAAAAGCTTTGCTGGAGGGGTGATCGGGAGGAGAAAAAGAGTGCTACAGTGTGGTTGGCCTGGGTCTCAGTGACAGCAGACAGAGCAGAATCCCTCCTCCGGTCCCTTTGGCACCGTCCTCGCTGGTATCGCACAGGGCTTGGCGGCTGCGGGGCTCTGCCTGGAGCCCAGGGCAGTGCTGCAGAAACACTTGCAAACCAAACACCTTCTGCTGTCCGAGCATGCTGCAGCCCAGGCTCGCTGGAGCCGTATTTTAAAATTAAATTTTTTTTGCAAAATTTAAATTATGCAAATGTGTCTCTTTTTCTGAAAGGACACTGACATCACTTCATTAACCATTTTACCACTGCAAAATAATCATCCCAGAGGGATTTTCCCATGCTGGAGTGGCCAGGGGATGGGATCTATGCTGGGCACTGCTCTGCAAGGGCTCAGCACTGGCTGGGAGCAGCAGCATTGCTGTCTGCCAACACTTGATGTCCCTCAGGACTCAAGGCAGGGGACGGCCACTTTGTTTTCCAGCCAGGTTTTTGTTTGCAGGCAGGAGGGACTGTTTGATCTCGCAGTGATGGGAAAAGCTGTTGTGTTCAGACGCATTTGGAAAGTGCCTGCTTTGGCGGTGGCCCTGATAAGCTGTGCGGTGGCTTTGAAGGCAAAAGGGAGGGTCCGAGGGGACCCCTGGGCGTTTGGAGGAGGGGGCACCCCTTGGCGGGTGACAGCCCGGGCGCGGAGCTCATAACGCACTCTCCTCAGGTTATCTAAATAGCGTATAAATCACTGTCAGGGCTGCCATTTCCTCTGACGGGGACCCGTGTAAGTGATTAATAACACACAAACAGTGGTACTTTGTGGAACTGCACTAAATTTTATTATAACTTCCTTCCACTTGATAAGCACTTTCACGGAGACAGAGGCGGGCTGCAACGGACGCCCACTCCCCTCTCATCCACTGCCCGCAGAAGACCCCGGCAGCCCCGAGGTTAGGGAGGGCTCCAGCGCTCTAGCCTTTTCATGACCACTTGCAAGCTATGAAAAGGAGAGGTTTTGTTTTGTTTTGTTTCGGAGCCTCTCATCCCCACTGACTGACCCAGGGCTGCATCTTGCACACCTGCTGTTTTAAAAGTCCCATCAAGTGTCAAGCGGTGTGCAACATGTCAAGCACACAGGGTCAAGCATCCCCGTGTCACAGCGATGGGATGCACAGGGGCTACTGCGAGAAGAAAAACTCCTTTGCAAGAGAGAGGTGGAGAAAGACCGTAACTGTTAGTGTTTGGAGTTTGGAAAGCAGTGAGAATTGCTGACGCTCTCACCACTTTGCCCCGTTCTCTTGAGGATTCACATGTTCTCTAAATATTTACAGAGAAACATGTGTTTGTGTATGTGGGATGCTATTTTTTTTCAACGTTACACTGTTTTTTTCAAGTGGGAGTGGAGGTTGCTGGTAGATGAACGACAGTGCGTAGCAGCAATAAGCCCAGAGCAGGAATAGGGTAAATGCTCACAGGTCCACAACATGGTGTTTGTTTTTTGCTACAGTGAGGATATAATTTCCTGTTGATTTATATCAGTAATCAAGTATTTTACATGCTCAATGAAGAAAGGTGGAAATCCCTGCCCTGCTCACCCCCAATCTGTCCTGAATAAGGGGTTTCTCCCCAGTGCTGGTCTGCACAGGCAGATTTCAATATATGCAAGGAGATGCGTGTAGGGCGATTTAGGATCTAAAGATGTAACATGTTGCAAAAACGACTGGGCAAGCCATGGATGGGATGTGTCGTGTGAGCTCTCTGCTTTGATTTTGTTTTTTTTTTCCCCCCACATCGTATATAAAATCATGGGTTTGTTGGTTTTTTTCCTAGGTTTTAATGTACTACACGAGGGAAGGGAGCAAGGTGCAAATCGTGTAACAGGAGCAGGCAGCTGCTGGGTTTGGTCTCTGTGTAGAGACCCGAGTCCAGAAATTTGGTTTCGCCACTAGAAGAGGCACTCCTGTGCAGAGTAGGGGATTACTTTAGCTTTTGGGACAGCTGGGGGAAATCTCAGCAGCGCGTAGGACAGATTCGAGCAAAGACAGATGGCCCAGATGCTGCTGAGGTTTGGAGGTGGCCCTGAGCAGGCGTCCAGGACAGATATAGCCCTTGTACCTCTACTTAACACTGTGTGGTCCATGAATGAACTTTTTTCCCCTTTTTTTTGGCTAAGCACAAGCGAGTTTCTTGCTCTGGTGTGTGCAGATGGCTGATCTTGGCTGGCATGGTGCCATGGGGATGAATTGCAATAACGTGTATTTTATATGAAGGAAAAAGCCTCTGGAGAAACAAAGCTTTGAACCATTCAATTTGTAATGGTGCAACGCTGGCAGCAAAAGCTGTGAATGAAAACTTGTGGGACACTGAATGAGCCAGTTAATCTAGATGGGTTTCCTTATTTTTCTTTCCTTGTAGGCACTGAGTGTAGGTTGAATTTTATTCTGACAGCCAAATGCTGGGCTGACTGCAGAGCAGCGTCTGTGTGCCCACACTTCGGAGCTCTTGGAAATCCTAACTGTGAATGAATAAAATGCAAACAAGGCAGCAAGGCATTTTTGTTATTCCTAGAACAAATCCAAGTGGTTTATATGAGATAGCGTGGCAAAGCAAACAGCACCTTCGTGTGGATCCTATTCTAATGGTGGCTCCTGGCAGCAGTGGGAACACATCTGCTGTAGGTTGTGCTTGGGCATCCCTGTCCTGAAGAAAGCCAGGTACCTGCTCAGAGACCACAGAAATGAGCTCTGTTCCTGCTGTCACTGCAGGGGCCCACGTGGAACAGGGGCTGTCACCAGCAGTGAGCTGGTGGCACTGTTCACTGTCAGATTTATCAGTGAGAGGGAGGCTTTCAAGGTGTTGTGACTGATGTTTTCCAACTTGAGCTTCCCAAGAATCCTGCTTTTTTTTTTTCTTAATTTTTCTTTTACTTTTTTTTATTTTTTCCTGAGGCTGATTAAGTGTGAAAGAAGTTTGGAATAAAAATCTTTCCATCCCAGCCTCAGAGAGCTTATATATCAAAGAAACATGGGTGGAATAGCAATAGAGGAGGTTGGGAAGATGCTGCCGTGGTTGGGGAAATGGCTTATAGGCATGGGTGGGATGCCCATCTCAGAGAACGTGTCAATAAAAAATGAAAAGCTTCAGAGGAATAAAATGACTTGAAATAAAAAGTAGGGAAGAAGTAGAACTGGAGGTTCAGAGGTAGGGTGGGAGCCCAAGGTTTCCAACAACATGCAGCAATCGTAGGGGATAATATGGTATTTCTTCCTGTTGCTTCAATGTAAATGGAGTTATGAACACTCAGACTAATAAAATTTTGGCAAGAGAGATTTCTATCACAGTCCAAGCCACAAATACATTTCAGGGAAAAGGTAGAACATTGATTTTTTTTTTAAAAAAAAAGCAATTTCCCAGAAAATACTGGGGACTTTTCAGTAACTTTTCTAAATACTTTTGTGAAACCTTCAAAATTTTTGTGGGTTTTTATCCTCCCATCCTAATCTTCACACAACTTAAGTCACACTAGCATTTTTGATGGACCTCTCACTCAAGTATGTTCGCAGGAAGTCAACCCATGAAGAGCTATTACAAAGAAAAATTCCTTAGACAGTTTTATGCTCTGAATTACTCAAAACCCCACCACAAAATATTGAAAAATCTGCTGAAATTTGAAAAAAAAAAAGGAGTCAGATCATGAAGAAATAAGTATCTACTGTCCCACAAAAAAGGCTTTATGTCTGCGAGCCAGAAAGATTTCTATCGTAATATATTCTGACACAGAACAAAGAAAATAAATGAAAAGCAAGCAGCTGCCAGATCCATCTTTTGCACGTCTGCATGGAAATTCAGCCCTTCTTTTGAGATTTGTTTATGTTCCCTGTGTTCTGCAGTGGGTCTCAGGGGCTTTGGTCAACATGGCCAGGGGACAACACTCTTCTCCATGGGCATGGCCCCCAGCATGTGCTGCCTCCGTTGCAGCCCATACCTCGCCATGGGGATGGGGGGAGGAAAGGATCAGGGTATTTTCCAGGCCAGGATGGGATTGGAAAGTGTCTACATGTGAGGAATGCATGACCTCTCCCCAACTCCTGGTTAATATATCCACCACACTTTGGGGTTTAAAATCAAACCTCTTCACGTTTTCGTTGTTATCGTGGGCTTTCTGTAGGCACTCTTTTATATTGCATTGCATCACTTATATCAAAACCAGATCAGAAAAAATTCTCTTTGGCCCTTTTTTTTTATGACTGTAAATTTCAAAGCACTTCAGGATTACGCAGGGAAAAAAAAAAAAGATACTTCCAGCCCTCATCTAAAACGGATTCATTCCTGTCACCAAAATGCATTAAAAAATAATAAATAAAACACAAACTAATTCCAGGCAAGACAGATGGATGTGATAGTTGAGCTATGGATGATGGTGGCCATGCTGAGCCCTTGCAATGTATCTTGAGTGGGTAAAATGCACATGATGCTGAACAAAATGTGATTTTCACACAAATACCATGTTTATATGCTTACATGGACCTTGTGAAACATTTAAGGCTCTCCTCTAAGACAAAATACTCATGCATCCAGTTATGTCTTCAAACAGGCCTGTGTTTACTGGAGAGAGAAGAGGATTCCCCATGGGCGCTGTCTGTTGCAACACATGTGTCTTCTGCCACATTGTGCTCTACTCCCACCCCGTTCAGATGTGGGCTGCGTTAGTCACCGTGTTACTGGGAGATCATGAAGAAATGGTGATGCACAAATGCTCGTGCAGAAAAAGTCAACCATTTCTGTTCCACATCAGAAATGATTTCCAAATACCTCAGATAAAGGAGACTTCGTAAATGAGATGTTCTGGATAACTTTGGAGCTCCATTCTTGTTTTTGAAAAGCTTCAGGTGGAAGTCAGTGGGACTAAGCACTTTTGAAAAAGTGGCCTCTTGTTGAAGCAGACTCCCTTAAGAAGAAAGTTTAGACTCAGTATGTTTAACCAGCCTCCAAGTCTAACTGTGGTCTGGGGAGGTCTTGGAGCTCAATGGAAGATGACTCTATCATGTGGGTATGAGGGAGGCCACCAAAAGTAAAAGCATTTAGTCTTCTCTGTTCTTCCAATGAAGCCATTGTCTGCTCATCTACAGAGTGTTTCTGAAGAAAACACATCCATACATCATACAAGTACAGCCTGGGAAAAGCAAGTGGTGCTTTTTACTTCTCCAATTCAACAATTCTTACAGATTTAAAAAAAAAAAAATATTCAGTTAAAGGAAAATTCTCCATTCTGGCTGGCCCTCTGGACCATGTCGTAACTATTGCTGAGCACAGAATATGCTTCTTTATGGTTTTGGTTTCTTGCTTCCACGTGCTCCAGCATTCGCACTGCTGCAGTCCGCAGTCCTCAGAGAAGTATTTTGCATGAGTCCACTGTGAGTTCTTCATTGACACTTGCTTCTCACTGTGGACAGAACTCATTTTACCCTTTGCAGGATGCCGTCACATGGCTGGAAAATGGACTGCACAGTTGGGCTGCTTTCCGTATCCCATTGTGTTTCTGTCGTCCTAATTGCTCCCTGGTAAGAACTGGCCGCTTGCTGCAAGTATGAGAAACTGCTGCCCTCCTTGACAAAGTGCACTCCTGATTGCTAAACCAAACCAGGGCTGAAGCAGACCGGCCGTGCTCTGAATTACCCTCTGCAAAACCTCTTTTCCTGAAGTTCACGTCACCGCTCTGACACAGTGCAAAGAAGGATCCAAACTGTGGGGACAAGGCAGTTCAGGTAGAAGAGGGCTTGTTCTCTTGTTATTAAGAGACACAGATTTCAGGGAAGCATTTCTGAAGGCTTGTGACTGGGAGTGGTTACACTAGGAAATATCAGTAGTTGAATGAAGAGGAACAATACAGAGATTTGGTTGAGGTCTTTGCTCAGTGTTAGTTTGGTAGAAGAAGAAAATGTGTGTGAGAAGAAAGACAACCATTTATATTTCCTCTGTAAAGTCCCCTTGTACAGGACAAACAGGGGAAGAAAAGAAATTAAAACCCATGCAAGGGCTGAGCCATCTCTATTTCTTTGAGTTTGCACTCCTACCTTGAAGCATTAGAGCTTTTTGTGTCTTTAACTCAACCAAGGGCTTTAGGTAACATTTAAGCAATTCCAAATACATTTTTTACCATTGAAATGCCAAAAAGATTTTGAAAAATCAAAAGAAAAAAAATGTATTTTACTTGAATTGTATTTTACCCAGATCTCTGAAATCTGGGTAGTGACTCACACACCCAGCTGTTATAAATCAGCAATGGGCTAACGAGCAGAACCATGGTAATTTATGTCTCTGCTAACACAGAGCACTCTTTTGGTGCACCAGTGCCAGAGCCATCACCAGCTTCTGCTTGTACGTTCTCCCAGGAGAAACCCACCAAGGATGGGTCAGCTCAGGACACGGCAGGGACCTTCAGGTAATGCAATTACTCCATCTCTTTTTTTTTTAGAGGCAGCTCGTATTTGATCACAACATTCAGTAGAATGTTTTGTTGGAATATTTAGATGCTGGTTTGTGCTTTTCTGAATTGTTGGATGTTACCTGTTGCATATATGAGAGCTCTGTAGTGATTATTTTTTTTGGTGACTGTGGCAGTTGCATGTTTTTTGTAACTGTGAAGCATTTACCCCTTATTTTTTCAGTCCCTTTGGAGTGATGTCTTGAGATGGTACCTCAGTAATAAGCAACATATGCAATGTGAGGCTCAGGTGCTAGGAGGGACCCTTGGTTTTGAAAAGCCCTGGCATAGCTTGGCCTGTTTGGATAGACCTAGTGGTTTGGACAGTCCAACGACATCCATATGCAATGATTTTTCTTGATTCACAATGTTGAAACTAAAAACCACTTGGCTTTAAACTTTAAGCCTCTGCATACATTCCCCTGAGAATGAGCATTTCTGGCAAACTATAAGTTCTTAAATATCACTTCTCCAATTACATTCTCACAGGTTAGTATTTATGCAGGCCTGGCTTCTCAAATCCACGGAGCTGGTACTGGGCTGAGGCTTAATGCATTACAGGTGGCTTTTGGTGCTTTGGGCTCTCTGACCAAACTGGTTCCAGATGGCCACACAGTATGAGTAATAACATCAGCTCATTAAGTTGCAAGGTTTCAACTACAATCACAGAATTATCAATGAAATAAAAGCTAACGGCATATCAGCTGCACCCTAAGCCATAAATAGGATTTACAGCAAAACAAAAACCTCGTTTTGAACCCGGATCTCTCATCATTTCAATACTGGGTGTCCATATAATGGGTTTATTCACTAGCAAAAGAGCAAAAGTCTGCCCCACCCTCTCCAAAATGTACTCCTGAAGACTACTGCGCTGTGGTTCTGTGAGCTTCTGATTTTGGAAAAGCTTTTGATTGGGGTCATTGAAAATGCACAACAGTCTTTATCTGTGATGACTTAGAAAATAACTGCAATGAGCCTAGGTCTCAGATCAAAGAGATAAGTGTCAGAAAGCCTCATTACCTTGTGTTTCATGTTACAGTTGCAAATGCTGTTCTTTGTGCAAATTGTTATCTGTCTGTAGTGTGTATATCACATCCAACAGGATGGCTTGTGTAGTGTGTCCAGGTGGCTTCTGCTACTTTATAGTTTGTATCAACAGTGTTTTGTTGGTCTAGATGTCTTTTCTGTTCAGAATCACCATGGGGAAACATTTCCCCAAGCTCCTGGGGTAGCTGGGGTGATCAAGATCCCTGATCTTGGCTTTCAAGGGGTGATTTTTGTATAAAGAATGTAAGTAGAATAGGAAAATATACATAAATTAAGTAATGCCTCTTTGAATTTTCATAGTTTGTGAGCCAAGCAGGAGGTGTTAGTACACAAATACTGTGTAGCAGCTGAAGTAGATCCTTTTTTAAATTCTCCTTGACTCTGACTTTTGGTTGACTTGATAAAGCTCCTGTCACCAATCCCTGAAACTTCAGTGCAGCAAACATTTAGCATCAGGCTCCTGATCAACCACACTGGTTTCGGTGGGGTTTCTCATGCATGTTGAGTCATGTGTGTATGTGAGCATCTGCAAAAATCTGTCCAGGTCAGGCTGAATCTGCAGTGTGGGGTGTGGGTGGTGTCAAGCAGAGCCCCTCTGCTGTGGCATGGGCTGGGTGATGCTAATGGGGGAATAGCAGAGAGGGCTTATAGTCCCTCTTGCCCTTTCTTTCATTCTGTGAAATCTGACCCCGCTGCCAAGAAGTCAGGACTTCATTAATAGTAAAAATTACTTAAAGAAAGAAAATGCATTAAAGATATAGTGTCACATGGTTTAGAGCAAGGTATCTTGTATGTTGTGGTATAAATTATGCCAGAATGATGAATAAGGAATGTTTCCAACCCAACTAAAACCACAAGTCATTCTTCTGTGCTTCTCTGTACCAGGCATCTAGAACACCAGAATATTAGAAGCATGAAGGTATCTTACTGGATATAGTAGAAACGTCATGTCTTGTGAAGCCTGAGCAAGTAAATGGGTTTCCCAAGTCTGTGGGAAACCTCAAAAAGGTTTGTATGATGCTGGTTTGGTCCTGATGGTCCTGGTTGTGGTTAAATCCTGGATCCAGTACCCTGAGTCATGATGATAGCCAGTGCAATGATCTGCTTTATTACTACTCTGCATGAATAAGAGATTCAAAATCAGTCCCTTGATAATTAGAGATGTTTTCTTTAGATTTATCCTACCTGCTTAGCCTCCCCAGCTGCACTTCTGTTACAAGTGCAAGGAAAATTTCCATCTATTTCTACCCCAAGGGTTGTTTACAGCAGTAGCATCGCATATGGGTCATGTGATAGTTCAAGCATTATGGTGTTAGGGAAGGTGAGTACATCTAGCGTCCTGCTATTTGGGATTTAATTATCAACATAAGTAATCCTGTAGGTAGTTCTCTCTCCATCCTGTAATTCTGAGGGTCTCACAGATGTGTAGTATCACTGCTTCCAGATGTTGACGGCCTTTTTAGAGTACTGGGCACTGGCCCAAGGAAGGATTTGGTATCGGGGAATTCTGGCACCGGCTGTGTTTCCAGCGATGTGTACACTGAGGAAATTATTGTGTGTGAGTGTAATGCAGAGATACCACTGGAGGCTGAGCTTAAGTCCCTGGGCCAGCACAGTATTGATCAAAAGTTGGGACTACAGGCAAGCACGGATGAAAGTAATGTGGAAATTTAGTGGGGTGGGTTCTTTTTGTCTCAGGCCACTATTATCCTTTGTGCTTTTGAGTTATAGTGCATCCAGCACCACTCTTCCACAAGCAGCAGGTTTTCAGTGAGGTGCTTGGTGTTACTGTGAGTTTTGAGGGCCATATTCAGGCTTCTGCTTTAGACACGTGATTTAGGTGATACAACGTGTAAGTCACAGGCTGCTGTCTCGGCAGGGTCATCCTGCCTGGGTTAAGACCTGTGTTCCTTTTGCACGCACAGAATCAATGGAAAGAGCAGAGAGCAAGCCAGGAGCCCTAAGCCAGGGCAAGCCTCTTAGGTGCTTCCATGGAGGCTTGGGTGATGGGCTAGGTATGGGATGGGTGTGCTGACCTGGGACCTGCCTTGCACCAGTCAGTGTGAGACTGCACACAAAGCCATATCCAGGCAGGGCTTTGTAGCAGGAACCTCCATCCTGGCTTTTGGGTTGGTTTGGAGGGTTTTGAGGGTAGGACATGCCCTGACAGAGGAAGAAAAACCTCTGAATGCATCTCACCTCCTGACCCAAGGGTCTGCTGACCATCTTTCTGAGAGAGCACTGAATCCCCCAGCTTTATGGGGGGGAGATTGCCACCCACCTCTCCTACCAATGTGCACCATGGGGTCCTGCAAGGAAGCACTAGATGAGGTGGTGCCTCTCCTGCAGGGTCAGCATCCCATTTTGGGTCTTTGCTCTGCATGCCCAAAGTTTGGGATCCAAGTGGATGGTCTCCAGCCCATCCCTCTGCTACCTGCTTCCTATAAGCAGTGGGCACGTGAGCTTGGGTCTCGGCACTGGCAGCTCTGCACACTGCTGGTGCTGAGACCCAAGCTCATGTGCCAAGCACAGTGATGCTGAAGAAAGCCTGTGTGCAACATGAGGAATGCCAGACCTACCCACTGTCTCCAGATCCGTCTCCCTAGCCAGGCTCTGGATCTTATTTGGATGTGGAGAGATTTATAAGGCATTCTCTTAATTAGGGGCCCCTGTTTTGACTGAGAAAGATGGGGAATGAGGAGACCTAACAGAGGCAATGGCAAACAACAGACTGAAAGGGAAGACTAGGGAGACTAGTGCTGTGTGCTGTAAAAAGTAGGGACAATAAAATACACCACTATAAATGATGTGTATGTCCATAGCCTCAACTAAGAAGGGGGAAGAACAGCAGGTCCCTTCTAAGGGCAAACAAGAGAAACCCCTCCATATGTAAGCAATTATCGGAAACACATGGGAGAGGTGGCCAGGGCAGACAAATCCGAAAGCCATATGATATTGCACAGAAGAGTGAGACTCGTGTAAAGCCTGGGAGTTCATATATTTCACAGTTCACAATGCACAGAGACTTTGGTCTGCTCCAAAAGCTGCAACTGGGAAGGCTCCCCTCATTTTGGCCTCGAGGGCTGTGCACAGATAGCTAAAGCTGGGGAAGGAGTGCTGGGTTGAAGGGGTTGGCATGCTGCTGAGGTGAGCCAGAGCCCTGCTTGGCTTTGAGCACTTTCCTTTATAAAACACTTGCAGCTGGCCTATGCCACAGCAGTGCTGAGCTAGGGTACCAGGAGTGGGATAGCTGTGCTGCAACAGTGCTGCTGCTGAGTTTTGGGGCATCTGTGCTTTAGGAGTGTGGGCTTGTCCTTATTGTCTTTACATTTTGTATAGGTGTAGTGGCAGGATGATATTCACCACAGGGATGGGGATCCCAGAAGCATTGCACCCTTCCACCCCTGTGCGAAGAGCAAACACCATCTCAGTGTGTTCCCATCACTGTAAGGACTGTGGTGAGGTCTAGACATCTCTGAGCTGCTTTTACACCACCTGGCCAGGTACTGCTGCTCTGAAGGCCACGGTAGTCTGGAGCCCAAGCTGCTATCCAGCTCTTGTGGAGAGCTGGCACACCCTGGACTGACTGTGAAGTCCAGGGGAGATCCTTTCCACTCACACCCAGCCCCACAGTGTGCCAGATGAGCTCAGTTGAGCACGTTTGTTCTTGGCAACTGATCTGAACCAGTTCTCTGAGCCACTTCGTGTCCACTTGCAAAGAACAGTCTGTGAACTCGATGCATGTCATCAGTTCACTGGTTTGGATGTATTTCACTTGTCTCTGATGCAGCAATAGTCAGGTCAACCATCTCTTTTCCAAACATGCCCAAACTCCAGTCTGCTTAGCAGTGTCCCAGATTGGACTAATATGAGGGTTGCTGCTTTCCAAATGTCTCGTGTCACAAATGCAGGGATGTTCTCCCCAGGATATGTGGAGAACAGCCTTGTAGAAGTCAAAGTTATGCCACTTGGTTTTCCCATTGAAGATCAGGCTGTGGTCTGTAGGGATCATAGCATTTACTTGGCTTTCCCAGCAGTAATCAGACAACCTTCTGCTCTTTAGTCTTAATCGTAGGAGCAAAGATTTGGAGAAATTGAGTTTTAAATTTACAAATACCCTACCTGTGCCCATTTCCTGTAATGCCTTGGACATTGCTGCACTGTGCTGCTATAGAGTCTCTTGCTTTGTGTCCCACCATAAAGCGAGTGCTGTGCCTGTCTGTAGCCTTGTAATTAGAGGTGGATGGCAGGAGTGGGAAAGAATAGCTTCCAAATGTGAGTTTAAGCCTTGCATGAAGGCTACCTCATTTTCAAATGGACAACTGTTTCTTTAGGTTGGGTTGTGAAAGGAGCTGAGCTGATTGTGAAATCCATCACTTGTGTATGTGCTATTTGCTATAGAAAACTATTCTGCCTTGTAGGAAATAACAGAGAGGAAAGTTCCCTTAGCTCCTGAATGTGCCATGCTCCTGAACATTAACGTGGTTGTGGGGTTGTTTTTTTACTGAGCAAGCAGATGTTTTAGTGCTCTGAGGATCACCTTTGCTGCAACGGGTGGTTCTTACACCTCTGAGGGCAATGGTATGTTCAGCCTCAGTAAACATGTTCTGCTCCATCTCACTGAGCACTGAAAGCAGAAACTGCTCTTGGGTTTTATTGCAGAAGGGGCAGCTTTGCCAATATAAAGAACTTGTTCAGGGTCTGCTTTCATCTCTGTGCATTATCAGAACTATTAAAATGAGGAAAGAGCTCTTTAAGCCTCACTGGACAGTGACACTAAAAATACCCCAACAGCCCCCTCAATCCCAAGCCCCAAACAACTGAAAAACAAAAGCCAGCCCTAAACCCTAAGCCCCTGAAAACCCTGTGGTATCCATCACTGCCATGTATAATCACAGTTAGAAATCCAAATGAAGTCTGCAGCCTGTCAGCTCTGCAGACAGATTTGGTGGTGATATGAGCAAAGCCAACATTTAAAAATGACTGAATTCTCATTATAAAGATACATGATCCTCCTTCTCATTGAGAACAGTTGGGCTTTGCTTCCAGTGGAGAGCCAAGCCATTTATTTTATAGCTCCATTGTATGCTGCGCTGGGAATTGTTCCTGCAGATAGAGGTTTCTAGCATGTTTTCCCTATGTACTTCGTTCCACATGCACTGTGCCCTTTGCACATGCTGAGGGCTCTCACATGAATTACGCTTTGCCTGATTTGGTTGGATGGGTTTCCTACATTTGTGTCCTATAAATTGGCATGGCGATGTATTTATTTTGGTAATCAACCAGTTCTTTGTAAATCTGTGAGCTTAATCCTCCAAGAGAGAGAAATAAAAGGCTCAGTCTGTTTCTAACAATGAAGATAAATACCTTTATTTTCATAACTTTTGGACATCTTTTTTCATGGCATCCGGCCAAATCATGAGGTCCTTGCTCAGGCAAGAGCACACAGATGTCATTAAGTTCCTCACCAGGCTTGTTAGGGCATGGAAAAAATCTTTTAAGCGGAAGGATGGTCTCGTGGTTTTGCCATTGAGCAAGAATTTAGGTCAACTGGGCTAAGTTCTTGCTTCTGCCATGTATTTCCAATGTGACCTTGCATGACCCTCTCTGTCTACATCTGCTCCCCAAAAACTCCTGCTGTTGAGCATATAAATCTCCTTGGTGTAGAGGCCCTCTCGCTGTGGGTTGGTTTGTGCAGGAATTTCGGCTGAGGCTATGAGGCGTCACAGAGGCAATGCAGACATGAGAAGAGCATTAGGCTTTTGTCTCTGCAGATCAGGACTGGCCCCACCTTGCTCCAAGGTGACAGGATGTAAGCCAGAAGCCACCTGAGCACGTTAATTCACAGCTATGGCCATAATAATAAGCATTGGCTCTCACCTTATTGGTTCAGGTGCTGTAGTGATCAAATTTGGATGCATTGGTTGTGGTGCTCCTTGTGCTGAAGAGGGCTCATAGCTGGGTGCATCTGCCAGTGGGGCCTGACCCGAAGGAACGAGGATGACTGTTCTGGGATCTGCTGTCCTTTTCCAGTAGCTCCCCCCTTCCCAGGGACTCTTACTCTAGCATCACCCTTCATCTGCTGATCATTAGTACTTTGGTCACCTCTTGATGAGATCGCTTGCGCAAGCATCCAGGTTTTGCTCCTATCTGGAGGTGCTGGGAAGATCTCCCTGCCCTCCCTGCAGCATTTTAAATAGTGTTGGGAAACAAGTGTGAAGGCTGAGTGTTTCAACAAGACAGTGGCTGAGCATGAAGGAGCAAGGCGGTGGTGTAAGGAGCTGGCCTCTGCGTGGGGTGACGCTATCGGGAGAGCTGGCGGAGGCTGTGAGCACAGGTCTGGGTCAGTTGGCTTATCTCAAGAGGGTGGTATAATACGTCAGGCAAGCTAGTTGATGTGGTGTTGTTGACTGCAGCGTGATAAGGATCTCCACATGCTTCCGCCCACCCTCCATTTTCCCCCCAGCTGGAGGGAAAACTTCACTGTGGTGGCCAGCAGGAGGGTGGGGGATAGCGCAACCCTGCTCTGCTGCCATCTGGGGCTGGAGCCTGCTGCAAGGAAAAATGTACACAATTACTACTTGGCAGAGTTCCTTTCAGCGCACGCTCCCCCTTCGCACAGACAACCGTATTTGTTGTTCTAATACGCCTACAATTTAGTGTGAGCTGCAAACTTGTACTTGGGGAGAGAGAGTCCTAATGCATGTAAACGGATTGCTTAACTGAAGTGGTATCATGTGTGATAGTTAAACTTTGCAGAACGGGACCAGGAGGATGCAGTCCAGAGCCTGAGTCCATGAGAGTCCTTCACTGGCCTTTGGTGGTTGTGCTGAGTGAGGCTGGGTTAGGGCACATGGCTATGACAAGCAGGCTACTGTCTTTTCGGTCTTTCCTTCTCCCTGGCCTGCCTGAAGGTGTTCATTGGCCTAAAGACCTTTGTGACCACCTCAGGTTTCATTGGATAACAAAACAATAACAAACCCTTTGAGACTTGAACTATGGCTACCATCTCTTTGGCTGTAGCATGTGTGCTTATTCTTTGAGAGCAAAGTTCACGCACCCCTAAAAACCCATCCATTTCTCTAAACCTCTTACAACATCTGCTTCTCCTGAAATACCTTTCTGTGTCATTTCTAAAAAAATTAGAGTGAAACTGGTGTGTGTGTGTGTGTTACAGAAAAAGCAAAGGTTTCCTAGGTGACTGTTTCCACAGTCAAAAAATCTCTTTACAATAAGTAATGACGATGCTCCATCTTTTTTTTATATCGGCCTCTACAGTGAAAGCAATATGTTGTCCATAAATCTTAAGACTGGTTAATTCCTATAAAATTCTGCTAGCAGAATTAAATGATTTTACTACCCCATGTCAAATTAATGGCTGGGTGTCAACCAGTGTCACTTCCTGCCTGAAAAATGGCCATGACATTAACCAGATTTTATTTATGCTTTCCTGCCCAATGATCAAAAATAGTAAACTTGAACAGTGAGGGTGGGGGGAAAGTCAGTGCTTGTTTCATAAATAGCATTACCACCACATGTTTTTGGAGTAAGCCCATGGTGATGCCCACACTGTGGGACTTGGGTGTGCTCCCCGGATGCATGCTGACTCTGTTTTTTCCTTTTATGATGGGTTGCTGTGGGAAGGGAATTTGGACTCATGGCCCTAAAATCAGCTCTGGTCCTGCTTTAGCTGATTGCCTGATTTGATGAGGAGGGCGGTACTGTGGGACATGCCCCAAGACACAGTGCCCGCTTTGTAATAAGTTGTCTGAAATTCCCCTTGCTAACCCATATTTAGATATGTCAAAGGCCAAAAGGAAAAGAGCAGCTGGTCTGGCTGGTGCCTGGATTAAATTCCCACAAACAGAAGGAATAACTCGTGCAGTCTCATGCCGCTGGTCTTATATGTGTTGATGTTGATCTGAGGAGGGGTTTTGCCTTCCTTGGTGCCCTGGTGAGCCCAGGAAGTTGATGGCACCTTGATGGGATGCTGATTGTAATCAGTTTTTTAGTTTAACTGAGTAAAATTTTGATTATTAGTGGCTGATAGTTTTATGTGACACCTGAATTGTGCAGAGGTGCATAGTCAACTGCAGTCCAGCCTGAAAGCAGTTCACTGTCTTTTGTCCAAATTTTTGAACAAAACACTGAGAAACTCTGTATGATGGTTTGGGTGGAACAGAATAAGCAGACAAGGAAAAAGAAACAGTTCTGTCCTGTGGTGGTTGGTGCTGTAATATCCTTATGAGAAATCCTTCATCAAAAAATGGTGACCTCTTTTGCAAAGGGACAAAGAACCTGGAAAGATGGTCCCACTGGGAGGTTTACCTCTTCAGAAGGCAGCCATCCTCAATAGGCTCATGGGTGGCTGGAGATGGTGGCCTGGATGAATTTGCCTCTCTGGTTTCCCCCATCCAGCCCATGCAAGCAGATGGAAACAGCAGCTGCCAAGCACACCACACCTCCTAGCCTGCAATAATAATCATGGATCAGCTCACCTCTGGCCCACAGTAAGTGTCTGGAGAAATTTTTCTCTTGCCAGTTGCCCCACGTTCAAGCCTATTCTCTTTGGCTTCACCCATAGCTGGGGGTTTGGCTTTCAGTACACTAGTGAAATGCATTAACAAAGGCCAAGCAAGGACATAACGATCAGCAGCATAAAAGATAATTTGCTTTCTGAGTCAGCTCTCAACTTCTCTAGCACTGCCAGCATTAGGACTCACTTCTGTTTCTCTTGCTGCCCTGGCTATAGTCATTCTCTCTGAGCCCAAATATTTCCACTGTATATTTTGGGAAGAACTGGAACATTCCACTCAAGTCTTCCAAAATCTGAATATCATTCCTTATGGCCCTCCCTAACACCTAAGAGTCAGCCCTGGACACCCTGCAGATTATTTTTATCCATCCTAAATTGTCACGGTCCACCCAGTTTCACCCAGTCACCTGCAGTTGGGTTAGCAGCGTTGTGCCTACCCTCTGTGAGTAGTCCCAAGAGGTGCAGTAGGGATGGTCCTTATCCTTGTTGTCCCTCCTGTCTTGGGGTCACTTGGGGCTGAGTCAAGAAGCGATACAGACAATGCATGGCGCAGGACATCATCCAGAAGTTGGGGCATAATGGAGCCTCTTGTAGCTCTTCTTTGACCCCCTTCCTGGATCTCCTTACAAATAAAACTAAACCTTATGGAGGAATGGCATGGAGTCAGCACACATCCAGGGTTTTAGCTGGGAACCAGGACTGGCATATGTTCCCTGCCCCTGCACTTAGACCCAGTTATGTCCCTTCCTCCTCTGGACAGGACAGGACAGTACAACCTGTCTGTCCTTTTGTCCACTTCATCCCTTGGTTCCCAGTTCAACATCATGGCCCATACAGTCCCTAGGAATTCAAGACTTGGTTTCATCATGACTGTAGACCATGAGCCAGGAAAGGCAACTGTGCTCTGCTTGGATAATACAGCCTACAGAGCCAGGAAGAAAGAGAACAACAACAAATAAGGAGCATGGGGTGTCCTTATGGTGCAAAATGATCTAATCCATACTCCAAATATTCTCTACACGCCTTTAGTCGAGTGATAGGCTCATAACTGGGGAGACTTTTGACATGAACACCTCTTGCAATCTGTCAATCAATCATTAAACCAAAGAATCTCCACCATGTTTAGAATTTCCTGTAATTATCAGGATGTTCACTCTAATTTATTTCACTAACTTCTTCAGCCCATATGTTCAAAGATGCACAAACCTTTGAGCCAAAGAATAGCCAGCTTGCAACAAGTGGCCATGAGGTGCTAATATCACTTTGCTACAGGATTGGCAGTGGGGATCATGCTTACATGGGAATGGCAGCTGCAGGATGTGAACATCTGAAAGCACTGTTAGAACATAAGCAAAAGAAAACAGTTCAGACGCATGACCTCAGGGCCAACATTTTATTAAAGAATACATATATAAATGCTGTTCTCTCTGATAAAGAACTTATTTAGGCCCTGCTTAAACTGAAACCCCTAACCTATTGCTTAGAACTACTGTATCTTCCTACAGAGGAGTTTATTTTGACACGAGGCCAAATAAAGTCATGTAGTTAGAAGCCTTTGGCACCTGCCTGCACATTTGCATCTGGGAAGAAAATATTTTTGTCCCTTCTTTCTCTTTCTCTGTATGCAGTTAGTTTATAGAGCCAAAGCTACCCCTAGGGCTCACTTCTCATACTTTTCTTGGAGCAATCTACTTCCAAGCCACCAAGTGTTGGGATGGTTGGAGAGAGTGGAGCCTGATCAGCCGTTTCTGATGATAGTCTGCAAAAATTGAAGTGCGACAAAGCATTCAGGAGGACGCTTAATTATATTACAAGGTGTGAGAAAGTTGGAACCATAATATTGAGACCGCTATAGAGAAGATTATTGTGCCTCAAATTTTCCAGTGTGGCGAGCTTATAAAATGTAAGCTTTTTATTTTATAACGTTTTTATATTATAATTATATTTTAACTCACACTTTTAAATTTATAAAAAGCCCTAATGTTCTATAACCTTGCTGAACTGGAAAATCTGAGGCATGCACATTTGATGATGACAGTTTGATGCATGGATTTTCTGGGTCGATCAAATGCCCTTGTCAAGATTCCTTAATTGCATCTCACCCATATGTAGGTTTTTACATTCAGTCCCATCAAAGTCTTATTCAAGACCTTAAAATAGAGTTTAATTGATTCACAGAGGTTGTGTTGGTCTTACTGAGTTGATTCACCCAAGCTTTGTAACAGTAATAATAATAATAAATGATTCTTAACAACATCAATATGTTATTTCTGATCGCTTCCCCTGGGACTCATCCGTGTTAGAAAGGAAGCTGGTGTCACTCTGTTTTAAAGATAAAACGCACCCAGCTTACCAGTGGGGATGTTAATTAGGCTTTGGACATCCATGTTTAATCTTCTTGCTTTTATCGTTTTCCTACATGTGAAATGTTTAAAAACATGTGGAAGCAAATTAGATAAACATCTGCTCCAAGCTGGACTCATCCATCTAGCCCATAATTCAGCATGTGGGAGGATTTCAGTGGTGAACGTGGCTATGAAAAGGGCAGACAAAAATAGCATCAGCTTCCCAGGGTGTAAGGCCAGGCTGCCAGCTGGTGTAAATCAGGGTGTCTCCTCTCCTGTGCTGCCTGCTCAAGGCATGGTTCATCTTCGCCAAACCTTACTGGTTTGGTTTGAGATGCTCCAAGCTGATTTTCCAGACTGTTTCTGCCATCCAAATAGATTTCACTGTGGGGTTTGTCCTGGAGGAGCAAAACAAATAATGAAAAAAGCTTCTTGTCTCCCTGAACTGGGCTTCTCTGATCCAGTGCTCAGTGATGCACCAAGTGCAGTTGGGCACACACAAGCCATCAAAATGGGATGCTGAGCTGCAACATGCTCAGGGTGCAACCCTGGGTGGTGCTAATGGAAGAGTTAATGTTCCCTTGCTGTCCTCCTGGGTGGTAAACCCATTCCCAAGTGTTTTCTATGCAACCCTTTTCTATAATCAGCTTTAAAATACCACTAAGCACAAGTCTTCCCAGGGATGCTTCAGTGTGCCCTATTCATGGTACAGTGATGCTGTGTAGGTAACCGATGAGCAGGAGCAATGTTGTGGTGACATTTAACCAAAAAATGGAATGGCCTCTCTTGTATAGGAAGCTCACAATGGTCCCTTCTGGATTTGAAATCTGAGAGGTACCTGCATTTGCCGAGTACTTGTTGGAATGGTTAAGCAGCCCCCTCCCGCCTGGGCCAGACTTCTGAAGCTCGCTGGCTGGAGAATCAGGCCAGGTGGGATTTACCCCTTGCTCTTGCCAATGTGTAACCTGGCAGGGCTGAGCTGCTTGGATACGAATTCCTCCTCTGGTGAAAGCAGGGAGCCAGGCAGAGAGCTGCAGCTTTCCCAGCAGCACTCAATGGCATGCCATACCCCAGGGCGACTTGCATTCCCTGCTGTGAAAAGCTGTAAATTACACACCAATAACTGCATGGAAATGGCTGGGCAAATATTTTGAAAGACGGAGAAACTTTGTAGAAACCACTGCTTTGTGAGTCACTTATAGATGGAAAAAGGTGAACTGAAAAGATCTCCCTGGCAAATGATTTGCTGAATGTTATTCATCTTAACGGTACTGCTCCCTCTCTTCTTTCCCCCCTCTCTTATCTGCTTGATTTTTTTTACACTTGCTATTCAAAGTCTGATGAAACCATAGTTTCCAAATTGATTTTTTTCCCTTCCAAATTTCTAATGTCAATAAATACTTCAAAGGTAAAGAGAACTCACATGCCAACTTCTAGCCTAGAGCTTACTTTTACAGCTCTGTAATAAACTCCTTTAAAAAAAAATGTTTATAATGGCCATGACCATGGTACTTAACCATTGCAGCGCTTTCTGTCATCCTCATAATGTTAAGTGCCAATAAATCACCTGAACTGTCATGGTGCCCTGCATTTATTTGCAAAGCTGTTAGAGGGGTATTTTGGGAGTTTATTGACCAAGCGGAACAAAAGCTGGGCTCTTCTGTTTTGTGTTTTTTTGGTGGGGATTTTTTGCGTAGGAGAGTAGATGAAATGCTACCTAAACCTCAAGCTGGCCTCTTGTACCCAGGGTATGTAATGCTGCTATTTTTGGAGGTATTTCACAGGGGATCAAACCCAGTTCAGCGGCAAGGCGGAGCAGCGGTTGCTCGGTGGTCGCAAGCCACGTGTATTGCCTAACCTGCATTCAGGGCTGAGCCCGCAGCCGAAAATGGGTTTTGTGGGGAGGTACCAGCCTGCACTGAAATGTGAGGCATGAAGCGAAGGGCCTTTTTCTGTTCACAGGCACTGCTCTGAAGCCTCCCAGACTCTACTTATAGCAGAAGGAGATTTTTGGACTAATTTCCTGGCCCATGTTAGGCTGGGCAGAGTACAGTGCTTGCTTATTTCTATTACCACCCAGTTCAGATCCTGCTTGATGCTAACTCAGGTTGTTGTATGAGGTCTTATAGATTCAACCATCCACCTTTTGCAAAGAGGATGTTTGCTTTTTCACCCACTGAGTATTCACAAAGTTTCACCCATTGAGAAGCAGTAGTAGTAAAACCATAAAATAAAACTTACCCTCCATCCTTGTTTCCTGCACGCTGTCATCTCTGCACTAGATGTTTCTGAAGACAACTCCCTACTAAGGACAGGGATGAAGAAGTCCAAAACCTAGTGAAGAACAGAATTACAGCTTGTGGTATGAACATGGACACAGCCTTGGTTTGAAATTAATGCATGAAAAATAAATTGTTTTCTCAAAAAAAGTAAACACAGCAAGTTTTCCAACTGTGTCAATAACCCCAGGACAAAATGGATTTTGAAGCAGTCATGGATCATATAGAAAAACAAGGTTTAGCTGTTGGTAATTAAAAGTCAATATTAGAAGTAAAAGGCCAAACGGCCTTGAAAGCCACCTGCCTCCTCTTAGAGTGTGTTTTGAAGATCCTTACTACATACTGCACTAGGAGCTGCTGCCTCTGAGTGTATCACCTGGTTGGAATTTTTCATGGAGCTTGAATTTATTAGAAAATAGCCCCAGTCAAGCAGAACTGTGCAAATTAAATTGGATTTACATGACAAGGTGGAGCCCAAGCACAGCAGCTCGAAAATGCCTGAGAAGCAAAAGACAAACCAGAGGGGATCAGGGAGGAAGGCTGCTGCTCTGTGTAAACAGTGTTTAAAAAAAAAAAAAGAAAAGTTTGACTAACAGAGCAATAAAATTAAAATTCCCACTTCAGCTGCCCTGGGGGTTTCAAAATGAGACACTGAGGGAGAGTTAGAGGAAATAAACAGATTTCAGCATATAATAAGCAGGAGGCTGGAATATTATTGTAGGATAAAGTGTTCTGGGACAGTGTGAGCTGACCCAGAACATGTTCCTTTTGTAAGGAAGGGTGAAGACTTGATCTTCAACCCCGGTGAAGCCTAGAGGACTCAACCTATTGGCTTCAATAAGCTCTGGGTGAAGCCTGACTTTCTAGTAGACATTAGGAGCCTCATATTTTCTTTCCTTCAGAAAAATATGTCTGTCAGCTTGCACTGCTGCCTATTATCTTATCAAAGTATGGTTTCTTCATCAGTAATATGTAGCTTTCTGAATCTGTAAATACTGAATTGCTTCCATATGCCAGATATTTCACTGGAGAGACCCTCCACTTTGGGAATGTCATTATTGCCCAAAATAATCTTCTGTGAGTCATAATGTAAACTCAAAGTTATTGCAATTTATTAGCAATCACAATTTGCCAGGAAAACAGAATCAAGAGTGTATCAGAGAAAGTAACTCAATTGCAAAATGAACATGCCCTCTATTGCGGTCTAGGCCCATTAATATCAACTTTCCAAATCCAAAGAGTGATTTCCTCTTGTGCCTGCGTAATAACGTGGTACAGCACGTGTTCTTCTGAAGGCAGCAACAGGATTTTATTGAATATATGGAAGGGAATTGGTTTTCTGGTTTGTTACTTAAAGCTGATCCTTACTGTCAACATTTGTGATGCGTAAACCTCAAGAAATAACACAGCTAAAGGCTTAATCTGGTGCCACTGTGATTTGTAGAGCGAAGTTGGAGAAACAGTTGTGGCCACGCTGCCGGGGACCAGCCGGGCAGAAGGTGTGTGCAGGTTGCTTTGGCAGAAGTGCATGGTGCTGCTCTTGAAGATCAGGGGATCTGCCTACAGAGATAGTGTGCTGCTGTCATCATAATTGGAGCTTGGGAGAGGGCATGAAGGAAATGGGGTGAAAAGAAAGTCATGGAACACGTGCTAAATGTGCCATTTCCTGCTGGAGCAGTTCAGCTTACAAGAAATCCTCCCTCTTGCATCCTACTGTTTGGAGTGTGGATTTGGAAGGGTGAGAAATGGCTCTTTATTAGTAACACTTCGATTCCCCTGATCCCCATGGGCTCATGGCTGGGATTTTCTCCAGCTAAATGTTGATGTGAGCAGCCTCCAAATCTATTTGTATAGAAATATCAATGTGTAGCAGATCCAACAACTGGCTGCGTAGGACAACTTGTTATCTCAGAGCCCTGAGCCTGATGGGTTCTCCTCGCACAGATGACAATGTCATATCCCTTCAGATGGAGCTAGTCTCCTAAGTTGCTGAGATCTTTCAGCATTGGCTAGAGATGTCCCTGGGATTGTCCCCATGTAATGGACAGTGGTGGCTCGGCCTTGCTCTAGTGCACAGTTCATGCTGGGCATCCTCATGAGCCTCAGACATTAATCAGTCCCAGCTGGTACCAAGGGAAACTTTAACAGCTCCAGTATGTGGGATCAGGTCAGACATCTGAAAGTGGTTGCACAGCTGGCAGCAGAGCTGTTAGGTTGGCTTTGCCTAAAATCCACCTATCCATCCTGGGGGAAAGAACAACCTCTTTGACTGATATAAACAGATATCACTCTGAGGGGAGTCATAAAGTGCTGCCTGTTCATAGCACTTGTTTCCCTGGCAGGGACACCCCTTCTCGTGTAGTATTGGCATTTTTGATTCACTGGCCTGGTGTGAAGCTGCAGTTATGGGTGAGAGAATCAGAGGGAGGGAGGACTGAGCAAACAGGTCTCTAATGTGGGGCATTTTTTTGGGAAGTACAAGAGTCTTCATTCCCTGAGAGTCTGGGCAGTCCTCTGGACTGGTGCTAATGGATGCAAACTGGGTGCAGAATAGTGTACCCTCCAGTCCTCATCAAACTAAATGGAAACGTAGTGTAGCCTGCTCTGAGATGTCAGAGACTGAATTATTTTGGTAGGAGAATAAGGGTCTAAAAATCACCCCACTCCCTGGGAATTTGATTGCTGGATAATGCTTGGTAGATGTTACGCCTACCTGTCCAGTGCTTGCTTTAGCATTGCTATACAAAACCAGGCTCTGCCTATGACCAGCACCTCACCAAGTTTACCTCTCTGCACCAGCAACACATACAATAATGTGCTAGCTTGGACACAGGAGGAGCAAGTTGAAGGCTTAGCCTAGTGCAGACCGCATCCTTGCAGCTCTTAATTTGCAGCGGAGCAGCAGGGCACTTCTGTAGGATTTACGTGTCATCCACAGGGGATATGAGAGCAATCAAGCTTTGCTTCAGTGTGGACTTAAGTTGGGCTTTGACAGATCTCCTTCCTTCCTTTCTTCTTTTCCTTCCTGGGAAAAATGGGTATAAATTGTGTTCCAATCTCCTTGAATTTAACAGCAGTTTTTCCCATTAATTTCTGTGGGGTCACAGGTATTTGTGTGTGTTTCCACCAGCTAGTACCCAAGTGTAACAGCTGAGCTGGTCTGAAAAAGGGGGGTTTCTTATAGAGAAAAGAAGAATGCAACTCTGCTGGAAAAGCTTTTGTTTGGCAATGGCTGGAAAAGGTTGTTCTGGGACTGATTTAAAGAGCACTGGGTAATCTTATGCAGATTCCCTCAGGGCAGTCATAAGTTAAGTGATGAAAATGTCTGCATGTTTTACACAGCTCTGCTCCAGGACTGGGGGAGAGGCAGCACACAGAGTCCCACGTGGATGGTGTCATTGCTGAGGGGACAGGATACTCTCCCGTGGGAGCAGGCACAAGATGGGTACCTGAGGCGAGCAGGACAAAGCATCAGTGTCCTGGAGCTGGGCACATGCAGGTTTTTGCAGTAGCTTTGCTACAAAGCACAGCACTAACACCACCCCAGTGTCCCAGAGAGCTTCCTGATGGGAGAAGTGGTCCCCCTCCAGCTTCCTGCATGAGTCTGGCTGCCACAAGCTGGACTCATGTGGTGCTTAGCAGAGATCTGCTTGATGTTGTGGAGCTGAGCACGAAAAGCAATGGCTCTCCTTGCTCATCTGAAGAGAGCTCTGCTCTGGGGTATCCCCTCTGTGCCCCCCCATGTTGGTTCAGGGAGCTGCTCTGACAGATGCAATGCTTCACCCAGGGACATCCGTGGTCACGATAACACTCTGAAGTCTGCAGTGCTTACGCAGGGCCTGCTGCCAGTGCCAGGGAGAATGACTTCCACAATGCACGTGCTTCTAATTTACATAATTTGCATACTAATTTACAGCATATCGACAGAGAAGGAATGAGGGCTTGGAAGAGACGGAGGCTGCTTATTTGTGATGTTGTGTTTGATGTGGCTGCCTTTTCGTGCTGGAGTTTTGCGTGTGTGTGTGACATAAGTGGCCTTAAAAATACAAGGGACTGGGTGGGAGGAAAAGAAGAATGGAAACTGCAAGTCTTTTGCTAAGCTAGATACCATAATAATCCTGGCAATTAACTATGGGAAAGCTCTGGAGCTGGATTTTTTTTCTGCCATACATTTGTTTTCAGTATATCAGAGAGAGGAGAGACCTTCCCACTTGCTGCACAGCAGCCATGCCCAGGGGGACTTGGTTATAACCACTTCCAGAGCAGGGTGTCCCTTCTGGGTAATGTGTGCTTTGCCCATAAAACTTGCACCCCCTCTCCAAGACTAACATTAAAATCAGAAAAAACTCCAAAGGCTTGTCTGATGAATGGGGCTCTTTGTTCTAAAACACTGTCACCCAAGAGTGAGCCCTATGGGGAGATTTATAGCAAGATTTCAAGCTACTAATGAAGGAAGGCTTCTTTGATTAGTCAGGTAGCAAAGCATGACAACACAGCAGTCCATGTTCAATGAAGAGCAAGCTAAGGGTGGCCCGTACAAGCAAGTCTACAGGTACGTGTGTGAGAATTTGGGTATTGCTGTGTTGTATGCACTGCTTAGAGAGCCACTGTGGCTGTGGGAAGATGGTTTGCCAAAGTCCAGTGCGTCCTAGGGTCGGCCACTTCTGAAGCAGTACCTGGTTTTTTGGAGCTGGCTATGGTTTGTGCTGGTTTCTTGAGGTCCCTCAAAAGCCATTGTGTCATTGAGGGCTGTTGGACTGCAGCACCATATAGCTCCATTCTCTTTGCTCCCATGGTCACGATCTACAAAATCTCTGCTGCTTTCATCCCCAAATCATCTGGATATTTTGTTTATTTCCAAATCTGCCTGGATCAAAAAAGGTGCATCCCATGGTGCCAGCAGGATGTTGCTGTGAAGAGGGACCACTGACTCTGCAGAGTCCCCTGGAAAGAGGAAAGTGTTGGGGTGGAGATAGAACCTTCTCAGGCAGGGGCAGTGAAGCCAAGGGCTTTGGTCAGGCTTCTCTGTGTGGTGCAACTGATCCAGTTCTCTGCGAAGAGGTCAGGTTGGGACCTCAGCTTGCTCTTCTGCTCTGTCTGGCTGTAAATAGCTGAACTGGAGCAAGAACCGACTCCGCTGTAGAGATTGGGAGTTGAGGCAAAGACGTGCAAGGCTGATTTCTCAATGGAGAAAAAGCTTTGCCTTGTTTAAGATTGAGCAGGAAAGCTCTAATGGTGCTGGGATATGAGACTACATTCTAGTCCCAAATCAGGGTTTACCCTCTGGAAGAATTTTCTTACATTTTGTTAATTCTCTGTCATACAGGAAGGCAGGTTTATGGCGTGCATTCACTCTATAGTGCTTACAGTGCTAATAAATTTGAGTAGTTAATCAATTTAGTGCAAGTTCTTCTCACTTAAAAAAAATCAAACCATTCAATTTATGCTTACTCTTTGCAGAATGTTTTCTGTTCTGTCAGTCTAAACACTGAGAAGTATTTTAAACAGATGTAGGCCATCAGTTTCTATAAACATTGTAATTGTTTGGCACCACTGATGCTTACATTTAAAGATGCAATTTGCAAGGATCTGCACAGACACCAGGCACACACTTTCTGCTGTGCACAGAAACACAGTTTACATCCCGTTAGAGGCCCGTAACCTTCCTCCCGTAAAACTTGCTTTAGCTTTGAGCCTGGCACCAAACAACGGCTATTATCCTTGCAGCTTTATATAGCTTTGTGCTGCATGCTCAGCCATTTTAGTGTACTTGCTTGGTGGGGTTTGATAGGAGGATGTGGTTTGGATTCCACCCCAAAAGCTCTTTGTTCTCATTACCCTGCTGTGAACGAGATGCAACGTTACTGGCACCTCAAGTTGCTCAGGGTTTATCAGGAGAAAATAATACAACTGGACTCTCGGAGCTCAGTTTCATCATTTACCCCCAACTTCCTATGAACTCATCCTCTGATCTACGGGTGATCATGAAGCTGATGTTCATAGTGCCATCCCCAGGAAGCAGAGGAGGCGTGGTGCTCAACTCACCCTCTCGTAAAAATGATGAATTGAGCTGGAGAGAGGGGTGAGGGAAAGGAAAGGATGGGTAATATTCATGCTAATAAATCTAGTGTGGCAATTAACATTGCCTTTAAAAATGTGTATTATCAGCACAAATGGAAATACAGACAAGAGCAGCGGCCAAGTGCTGCTCTGTGTTTATAACCAAACAGGATGGACTCAGCATTAGCTGGGACTGCTGGCCAAGCCCATGGCTCTCCTGGACTGGGGTGAACAGCTCTTCCCAAGCTGTCTTTCATCTTGAGCTCATCTGCAGATTAGTTATTCTGTATTAGCCTGCAATGTGATGGTGGGGTGACTGCCATCATCTCAGGTCCTCGTAGTGTTTCTGTTGTTAATGATTCCTGCCATTAGCCCTAACTGGGTAGGTCAAAATTGGACATCTTTGCACTGCAGACTAGTGGCAGCAAGGGGCCTGAAGGCATAAAGCAATTCAGAGCTTTGCCCTACATCATTTCTGTCTCAAGACAGCCCCATGTGTATTCTCCTCCTGTTAGGAAATAGTAAGTGGCAACAATAAAATGAGAGTTTGCTGATAGCATATGTTCAACTCACAGGCTCACTTCTTAATATCCTTTGGCTCCAGCCTCTAGCTGAGAAACCAGATTGCTAAAGCATCAGAAGTGTGGATAAATGTACAGTCAGGGCATTGCGTAATTTTTGCCTCAGTATGACATACAGAGAAAGCTGTGAATATCACCACAGACTGAAGAAAGCAACTGCTTCTCTCCTCTCTGACCCCCTGGAACAAGAGTTTCGAGTCACTTTTCTATCCAGTATTAATTCTTGTTCAGTTTGGTGTTGAGAAAGGTGTTGTCCAGATTTTGAAGCACAGATGAGGCATTGCCCACTGGGTTGGAGACACAAAGGGTAGAGTACCAGACAAGAATTCATCTCATCTACCTTCAGGTGTCTGACCTAGCTGCCTGGCTTAGACTGCTCAGCAGCTACTCTATTAAGGGCAGAGAGAAAGGTTACTCTCTAAGGCTCTTCCCTGCACATGAGGCTAATTCCTGCTCTGAATTGCTCACCGGAAGAAAGATCTCTCTACAGAGATTATGAAGAGATCAAAGGAAGATCAGCCACCTAATTTAGTTGCTTATACAACACGATTAAAGTTGTCTGGGGCAAAAGCTTTTTCCTTTGCCCCCAGTGACAAAGATTTGTAGGGCATCTGGTGCATAGGGCACTTCCATGGTGCAAGGGTTAGGTCCCTGCAACAATAGAAAAGAGGGCCTTTTCCCAGAGAGCACTGAACTTCACCCAGAAGAAAGCTTCCAAGCATCTACAAGGAAACCCAAAGCTGGAGCAAAAGGTCGGAGTTAATGGAAGTGGTTTGTGGTTGTGGTTGCTCAGTGGTCAAAACAGTTTGCTCTTCCATCTGTGCACAAGGGTCTTATTCTAGGAATTCCTGCTTGTGTCACTAGGAATTCAGCCCAGAATAGACTCCCTGGGTCAGAGAAAAAGAGAGCACGGCTCAGGAGTCAGAAATGCACAAAAACTTGGCCTTGGACAGTTTTGCGCTCTGACCAGGGCAGAATCTGATGTCAGGCTTTCCCCAGGAGCCATACTCCTAAATAGGAAGGACCCCAAAATGATCATATGTTGACTGCCTGTTCAAAGACAACTGGCTCTTACTGCCAAACTAACTGTTTGGGGAGGTCTGCTCTTGGAAAACTCACTGCTGCCCGCATGCTGATCTTCCTCTGGAGAACAGGCATTTCTCAATCGCAGCTGAGCTGATAGCTTTTTCCGAACTCAGGGTTAAAGGAGTCATCTCTTCTAGCCTTATCTCCATCTGCCTTATGACCATGAGGGTCAGGAGCTCAGCAGCTGTTTTTCTGCTGTCCCTTCCCTTTCAGCCAAGTCTGGCGTCAGTAAACCTTTCTGAAGGTGTGGGAGTTTTATCTTGGTGGCTTCTGGCAGGAGGTCCACAGAGGAAAAGAATCTGCCTTGGGTACATCTGCTTTGACTGTGACCTGAGTACACTTCTGTTTTTTCTAGTTTTGTGTTTTGGGGTAACGTAACAGACGTGAACATGGGGAAAATAGCATGTATCTTTTACTGCACTGATGGAGTTTAAACTATATTGGATTTCTTCTCTCTGAATGAAGCATACCTGCAATCTCTTACTCCAGAAGTTAAACTGAATTCTCGGTCAAACAGGTCCTCTGAAGATAATGCTGTAGGGTTTTAGGCATCTACACACTTGCCATCATTTGAGTTTTTCTTAATTATATTAGGGTCCTTGCCTAGGTTTCTCAAATGGTGTTCACATTTCTAAAGATACACAGGTGTTGTCCTTTAGGTAATAGACAAGGGTAAATTCTGGAAGCTGTAATTTTTCAGTTCAGTCAAGCACATCAACAGGCAGTGGCCCATCCAGAGTAGATCCAAATTTCTTCAGTTTAGTCAGATTTGGCTACAGAACTCTTCACTGGTCCGGCAGAAATCAGTGAGCAGGTCTTCTATTGGTATATGAGAACCATCTGACCCAGTAACTAAACAGTTACATAAACATTTCAAAATTAAGAAAATAAGGCAATTCATCCTTTTTGGCCTCTTTTGAAGGTAGGATTCATGGTTTTATGAACATATGCCCTGACTCTTCCTTCTGAACGGATTTCCCTGTTTCTCCTAGCGAGAATGGCCCATCAGCCAGAGCAGCAATGATCCCTGGTCCTGGCATCATCAGAGCTTGAGATAGTCTTGGGATTCACATCCTGATGTGGACTGGCCTCTGCCAAACTGTAGGCTGGGGTCCAAACTTCAATAGCAGTTATTTAGGAAAGGCTTATTCCAAGATATGGTTTAGCAATGCCTGCAGTGTTTCCACCTGGGTAGACAGGGACCAGAGCACGCTCCCAGCTGTTGCTTCTCTGCACAGTCCCAGGTCCTTGCAAGCCAACTGCTGACCCCTTCTCAGCCTGCCTGGTGGCAGCTGTGTGGCCTGGGTTTGAAGCCTTTCTTGAATCATCTGCAGATCCCACTTCCCACCCTTGTACAGCAAAATGACACCTTTTTCCCTGCTGCCAAGAATTTCTCCAATGGCCAGGCAGAAATCAAGCTCTGGCAACAATCCCCTCTGGACCCTATATTTCCACCTGAAAAAGAAAAAGAAAACAAAGCAACAGAAGTAGCTATTTGTGCGGCTTTTGGGGTTGCGAAGTCACTTGCCTGGCGGCTGCAAGGCACACACCTCAGGAAGAATGGCCTCTTTTCAGCCACTGGCATTTTGTTGCAAGCAGATGGGGCAGTGGTAAAGCCCCAGGGCAGGCTCTCGATCCATGACGCTTTCACCATTCCCAGTAACCCAAGATCCAACAAGGGCTCTTTTGACATCATTTGGGACTGAGCTGGAGCAGGGCTGGTCAAAGTCTTCCCCTTTGAATGGGAGGAGGAAAGGTGTTTATGCGAATGCCTGGGCGCTAGTGGGCATCTCAAGTCTGTGGGGAAGTCGCTGAGCAGTCAAGTTAATTATTTTTAATGAATTGGGCCAAAGCAGATTGTGTTATTTTGTAACATTAGTTTGGAAAGCAGTGAAAGTATTTGGCATCCCTTCCTGGCCATCACAGGGACCCCTTTGTGCTTTCCTTTTCCCCACTTTTCTCTCATGTGTATAGCTGGCTCCCACATCTCCACTTGCTGACGCTGATTGATTGCATTAATATCACTGTAAATATTACATAATCTCCACTTACAATGCTAGAAGGAACTGATGAGTTTTACTCTGCCAAGAGTTTTCAGGCTGGAAAATAATAATAATAAAAAGATTTTGGTTTTTCTAAATTATTTCTTCTTCATTCCCCCCCCCCCCCTTTTTTTTTGCCATGTGCATTTGCCATTGGCCCTGTTGGCTGCAGACCAAGAAAAGTCTGTATCACTGTTTATGGCCACTGCCTCAATGGGACAGTGAAAAAAAGGTGGGAAAAGGCAGTTGCATCACAGCAGCAAATTGTGCCTGGCCTCAGTAGATGCATGGTAATGGGGAGAGGGGATATTGAAGGATGTTGGACCACTTAAGGAGAAAAAGTAGAGTTCAGAAAATAGGGTTCAAGAAAGCTAAGGAGGACGTAGATGTGCAAGGAGGTCTATACCCCATCCTAGCACTGCAAGCCACTGGAAATGTGGTTGCTGGAGTGTAGTACCCTGTTCTCTCCATTAGTGGCTGATTTTAAGTCAGCATACTGGGTATTTGAGCTCACCCCATTTAGGCTTTAAAGATCCTGATTTCACTTTCCTGCAGAAGTGACAGCTGTCCCAGGGTCTTTCTGAGATCAAGTTCTGGGCTGGGGAGGCTGCACCACTGCCCGGAGGGACTGAGCGGAGGCTTCCTTGCCCTCCGAGGAGCCCTGTGGAATAGTCCTTCTCACTGTGCTTAGGGCAGGCGGAGGGGAGCTGTGACGACTCCTCCTCCAGCACCACTCCAGGGTCATTTGACCTCATACATGTAACACATCCTCCATCCCGACCCTCATTCAGGCCAGTTCTGTTTCATTTCTCTGTCTCCTTGCTGGAGACAACTATGTATCAGGTTGCATTTTGAAGCAGGCACACTGTTTTCAGACTCCGTAGAAAATCCATTTATCATATCAGCCTTACATTACCCAAAGTATCAGAGATAAAAATTATCTTGGAAATCTAAACATAGATTCTAATCTAAGGTACAGCAGCATCTGTTTCCCATTACTTTTTATTACTTGCAAGACTTGAGCAGTATTACTCCTGTGGTGCGATGTATCTGAAAGCGGAGGTCCATGCTTCCCAGAACTGCGAGTCCCAGTGCTGATTGCTGCTCCTCTCCCAGGGCTCATCTGCATGGGAATAGCCAATTACTCAGTGTGCAGCATTGGGAAACGCGTGTCCTGTGCTCAGGCAGGCTCCCTGGTCAGCAGACTCGACCAAGATCAAGGTTATGCTGACTTCAGCAGTATCGACATTGGGATTGGACTTCTTTCAGAAGTCTGCTTGGGGACCTTTTTTAGAGGTATTTGCAACACCAGTCTGCCAGGCTTTGCTGGTCCAAACTGACTGGCGAGAAGCAGTGGATATGGGGACACAAAAGCATGACTTCAGGCTCCCCTTTTCTAGCGGAGCTCTTGGAGATGTGCTTTGAGGATGAGCTCCTCGCAGGTCGCTGCCAGAAGTGACTCAAACCTACCGCTACTCATCTTGCGAGGCCAAATCCCACACAGGGTGGTGCACGGTGCAGCTTTCAGCTTAGCCATGGGGCAGGCAACTTGATCTGATGTAAAGCAGCCAGCCTTGCCTGCACCCCAGGGAATGGCTTCAACACCTGAAGCTACAAGTCAAGTGGCCACATCTCAGGGACATCCATGCACCAGTTTGGGGCCCTGGGGGCACTAACAGACCTTGATTTCCATGACCAGCCTCACCTAGGAACTTTGGTCCCCACTTGAGCTCAGCCCAGACTGAGCTACATTGCAGGATTGCCTGCCCCTTGCCCTGTTCCTGAGTTGTTGCTTGGTTTTCCTGGATTTTCCTTTAGGGAGCAGCCCAGCTCTTGCTTCTCCCTGACGCCAGCAAGCTTGCTGTTATTTGCAGTGCATTGGGCATAGCAAAGGGGGTGTGCTGTGAACTCAGCCTTGCCCTGCCGCTCAGAGACAAGTATGCAGCTCTGCAAACTACTGTTTGCCTCTTGAGACAAATTATGGCATACTGCAATAGTTGAGGAATAGCATAAGAGGAGTATGCAATGAATCATGATGCATATGCACACGAGGGGAAAAGTTCAACCTTCTGTTTGCCATTATCTAACTCTTGAAAGCTGAACTGCTCAATTCTTGCATTTTCTTAGCAGAGTTTATTTCTGTGGCATTTCCTAAGCCTTTCTGTCTGTCTCAAGGCAGGAGAAAGAAAGTGCATCCCTCTTCAGAACTTTGCAATTGTGCTAGTTTGCAAATAAAAATCAGATCAGAATAAAATAGGTAAGAGAGCAGAAACATGTAATGTGTAACTCTGGATCTCTGCATTTGCAGAGTTGCATGGATTTCTTTGGCTTACCCAGCTGGGGCAGCCGTGGTGTGCTTGAAGCCCATTGCTGCTGCACGTTCTGCCTGGGGTGGAGGTGGGTACAGGCATGGGGACCTCAAACTGCCTTGGCTGGAGGAGGCCACACACCCTGCCATACCAGTGTGGTGGTGTTAAAAAAATCATATGTTTCTGTTAGCAGCAGAGATGTCAAGTCATGTTTTCTCATTGCATCAACTGAAATGGGTTTTCTCTGATAGGGATGGAGAAAGTGGAGATTGGAGAGAGTTCTTCCCCACCAACTAATTCAGAGTTGACTTCACCTCTCAGGGTACCTGCTTTTCCCTGATAATGATAATGACTCATCTCCTAAATTAACTCCCTTGGAGTGTATGACCCTGGGCTTTTCAGGGCAGTCTGAAATCCCATCAAATTACTATTGCCAGTACAGGAAAACTAGTCTTTAATTTCATGGTCACTATGCATAAGCAGTCCTAAAGACCTGTGCTGCCCAGGACTAGATACAAATCAGGGATTTGTTAGTCTCTGCTCAATGCATCAGATTTTGTCAAACTTCCAAACTATATAGTGGATATTTGTCCTTCCTCAGGTAAATGTTTAACATACAAAGAGCAGGCCAAGAGGTTTCCAATCATCTCTTAATCATCTATGAACACTCACATGGGAGAGGTTTTTTGGGGGGGGAGAAAAAGTATCTCCTTAACCTAGCGGAAAAATGAGATCCCAAAATAATGAGGAAACAGAAGCTAAACACATTTAGAGTGGTGACAAGACATGGGTTTTCAAGAATGACACTAATTACGCATTGAAACCCATTAACTTGGTGACTGGAGGAGTCTACATTCCTTCCTTCCTCCCCTTCCCTGCCAAAACTTGTCTGGAGAGCGCAGGCTGAGCCGTGCAGGAGGTCAGCCCTGAGAGTGCTGCGACTCCTCCTCTCTCTGAGCTGGGAGGAGGAAGCGTGGTAGTGCTGTACACCACGGCACCAGCTCATAATCCTAAACTCTGTCCCCGCTCAACACCCTGGAACATTAACCCTGAAGCCTAATGATACCTGTTTCTACTTGAGAAATTTTTCAGGGCCAATTTCTCGGGCAACGACGTGTGCTTTTGGTGGGATTGGGACCAGCAGGAGTAAGGTCGCCTCATTTCACCCCAGATTCCCTTCCTGAACCACCTTGCTCTGCCCTACACAACTTTGTGTGAGCTGCTTTTGTCACAGTTCTGTGTATGTCCTAGAGAAGCACTCAGGGTTCATATACCTAAAACTACAACTTAGATTATGTAGCAATTAAGGTAACTAAATGAACCATTTCATTTGAACCTCACCTGCCAAATGAACCTAACGAAAATACAATGGTATTTGCAGTGTTTACACCAATCTGATTTTCCTGGATATTCTCCTGGGGAAAAAGAAAAGGCACCCTCCCCTCCCTTAATTTCACAATAATTTGTTTTCTTATTGTGTACTCAAACTGGCAGTACAATTACCATGATTAGAAAACTGTTTGTGCCACGTCTTGTCTTTTTATTAAAAAAAACCCCAAAACCAGAAAACCAGCTTTGACTTTCTGAACTGGCTGCATGCAGCAGAGGAAGGTCATTCTGGAGAACAAGGACTGAGACCGAGCACTGCTTGGATGCCAACGGACCATGAGCAGTTTGGGATCAGAGGTTTTGGATAGGATTTTGCACAGTATCCGATACAACAGAGCCTAGACCTCAAAATACTCCCAAAACACAGCAGATGAGGATTGCCTGTACGGGTTAATCCTTCCTGTCCATGCACTGGAGGAAATACTGCAGCGGTCCTCCGGTGTCCACCCCCTCGGGAGCTGAAGGAGAATTTAGGTCAAAGTACAGAGGACTGTATTACCGGTATTAGCACTTATTAACCAGTTTGATTCTATTAAGGGAAACCTGCAGTGAATAATGAGAATTGAGTTGGCCCTTTCCACAAGTGCTTTAACAGCTGGTGGCCTGAGAGCTGTTTTGATGGAATAAATCACCCTGATGGAAAAATCTCAAAAGCCGCAGACTGTGGAAAGTTGACCAGATCTTTACTGGCAATATTTAGGGATGCTCTAAACAATGAGACAATTGTTTTCCTGATACTTTCAGTACTGTGCCTGGAAAAACATGATATTCCTGAAGCTATCCTGCCCTGAAAGGCTTGGGATGCCTGGCACTGTTAAACCTGACTGCAGGACTCCTGGAGGAGCTTCTGCACTTGTAAGGATTTTAATGGATTCAATAATTAGCAGGATTGCCTTGATGTCATTTGGAGATGGCAGGACAGGCAGAGGTGAAGGGATTTTTCCCTGGAGACTGGTTTTTCCCTGGAAGCATCCTTCACACTCCTGCACCTGCTGTGAATTCCTGGGGCAAAAATAAGACTTGTTGCAATGCACAGCCACTGCCTTAAAACCCATGAAAAGTAAATACAGAGGCAGGGCTGAATGAGCTCCCAAGGTCCCTGTGGAGTAGCTGTAAGGTATCAGTTCTCTTTCTGCGTGTGGTGGGATCTCTCCTTGGAGCCATCCGGCCTCTGGATGGCATCGCAGCGAGGCAAATCCAGCGTTTCCATCTGCTAACTCTATTTTAGCTTTTATCTTGAAGGAGATGCGTTGGGAGGGGTATCTCCTGGGGCAGACAGAGCATCAGCCTGCAAAGGCTGGGGGAGAAGAGCTGAGCAGAGGCACCGTTGCACACAGGGCTGGAGCTCTTTTAGCCTCTGTGCTCAGCAAAGCGAGCGAGGCTGTGCCTTGAGTCCCCTGGACCATGGAGCCAAGGGAGGGCATTTAAACTATTTTTTCTCATCAGGCTGAGCTGGCGAAGAGGGTTTGATTGGGGTTTTTTTTCTCCTGTTTTGGAGCTCCTGGAGTAAAGCTTATGGGGATTTTCCTGAGTTTTACAACAGAAAGTGAGAGCTGATGTGACTGTCTCAATTACTGCAGATAACTGCAGATAATTTAGCAGATAGCAGGAGTTTCTTTTCACCTCTTCACCTTGATCTCCTCCTTTTCACCTCTGAATCTGCTTCCTCAGCAGCCTGTCTTCAGGGAAACAAAATGTGTGGAGAAGAAATGAGGAGATAAGTGTAAATCAAAGGTTGTCTTGGCAAGAAGAGATCTAATTTTCACTTACTGTTCTTGGGAAGGTCTTCAGTTCAGCCTGCAGGACGAGGTGTCCTTTCCAAGGCTGGGAGTAAGGATAGGCAAAAAAAGTAATCTGGTGTAATCTTCTCAGTTTAGAAATCCTTGTGCAGCAGGTTATTGAGCAGCAATAAAAGGAGGTTAAGGGTGTGCAAGAAAGGAGACCCTTCCTGTCTGGTTGTTGATGGTAGCAATTTCTGAGCCAGGTTTGACCCTTCCACAAATGCCTGTATGCTGCAGAGGAGCTTAATGCTGGTGTTAAGTGGTGAGGAAGTGAAATAGAAGTGATCTGCCAAATTCTGTCTAATGAGGTCTTTCTCTTTAATTGGGTGCTTGTGGAAGTGGAAATGGTAGTTTAAATACCACGGAAGACATCAAACTAATAAGAAGGTGCATGGGTGGCTGGCTGGGCTCCTGCTTTCCGGGCAGGGTCTCACAAAGCTGGTTGGGTTACCCTTGAAGAAACACCCTCCACTGTGTCTCCCTGCTGATGTTTCTGTCAGTGCTTTTTAAAAAGCTCAGATGAGAGTGAATGTCACCAGTTGCCCTGCTCAACTACTTGCTCGTTCTCCTAAAATTAAAGCCTAATGACCTCCCAAAATGGTATTACTGGCACCTTTTCATAATCAGCAGAACACCAAATTTTGCTTTTTCTTTCCCTACCCTGTTGTCTTGACCTCTCTTCTATTCACACTGATGTGCCATTTACACCTTTTAATGACACAAAGGATGAATCTATCATGTTTATACTACATCAACTACAGCTTTTGTTATGTTCCCTTTGTCTTGGGCAAACCAGAGAGCCTTTACTGAGATTCATTCCATTTTAGGGAGCACGACCAGGAAAATAAGTTATTACACTCAGAAAGTCCTGTTTACAGGGGAAAAAAAATAGATCAAGTCCAGCATGTAATGCAGTAACTCTGGGCTGTGGGAGAAAAGATGTAATTGTTGTCTGTGCTAAACACAAATCTAAACAGGATCACAAGTAATTAGCTATTTAATAGGTGACTAAAGTAAATACTGCAATTAAAAAGCCTATTAAAAATAATATTAAAAAAAGAAACCTCACAAGAAATGCAGCTTTATCCCGGACTGCTGGTCAACAAAATCAACAAACCATTAAGAAAAAAATGTCCATGCATGCCCAAATCAGTAAAACACATAGTAATTACTTGGCACATTTTATCTTCAAAGTCCTCTGCACACGCTAAGTAATTAATCCTCCCAACACCTCTGTGCGGTATGTGC